>NC_135714.1:16344154-17582829 GCF_964656455.1 Halichoerus grypus
CACCCTAAAGTCCAATTTTTTAAGCATTCTGCTGGGATTGTTAATAAAAATCACCACTGTATAGAGAGCTTTTGCTCTAAGCCTGGCTGGGTATTATCTCATTCTAATACTGACAAAAATGCTGTGAGAGACCTATTATTGCCCTTATTTTACAAGGAATAACTGGGACTCACAGAACTTAAATAATCTACTCAAGGTCACATAGCAAGTAACTGACAGAACTGGGATTTGATCCCTGGTTTTTTAACACCAAAGATCATGAGCTCAGTCAATATGCTATTTTAAGAGCTGGAAATATATATATAAAAGTCCAAAATCTCTCTCTATATAAGTCCAAAATCCTAGGGGAAAAAAGATTTTATATATATATATATATATATGTCCAAAATCTATCTATTATCTATCTATCTATCTATCTATCTATCTATCTATCTATCTATCTATATTAGTCTAAAATCCTAGGGGAAAAAAGATTTTAGACTGCCACTGAACCCCCAGTGCCTCAGGGGAACCATGCCTGGGTGCCTTGGAGAGATCACCGTGGTGGCAGTCGATGCTGTGCTGATTTAGAAACAAATAGAACAAGGTGTGGGAGGGATGCTATCTCAGAGCTGGAAAAAACAAAAAGACTGTGTGCTTTTATACATTTTACCATCGAGAAATGTGTGTGTAAGATTAAAACCAGGACCAGGTGGGACCCTGGCCACCTGAATCATCTCCAGGCCTCTGCCAAGATTTAACTCCGCAGGCATCTTGCTGAGTTGCTAATTCAGTGCTGCTTTTGCATCCCAAGACAAGCTGAATACAAATAGCATTTTAATTCATGTATCTTCTAACAGATTTAATTTTAATCAGACAACTAATTCCCAAACCCAGACACCCTTGAGCTTCCCAGCTGTCTCTTTGTTATTTGTTTCTTAGATTTAACTCTCTCAGGGCCAAGGTTGTCCTACGTCTGAGTAAACAGTCCCCTCAGGCCATGACACAGTTGGGCTAGAAATTGGAGTTCAAATCACCTGGGAACAACAGAATGAGGTTTAAAAATAGGCATCTTTCTCCTCTTTCTCACAACTTGTCTTCTACAGCAGAAGTTTATTACAGCCCAACTTATAATTATGCGAATTTCACTCTATCCAAGGTCAAACCATACCCTCCAGAACATAACTATAGAACATCTTGCTTTACAAACAAATATGAGTGTGAGGTCTGCCTTCCTAAAGCAAGTGTTTGTAAACAAGGCCTGTGATGCTGAAATAAAACCATTTTATAAATAATGTCCCTCCACTTGGAAATTTGGTTTAGAACCCAGGCTGGGTACGCAGAGAGGAGTACTTGCTTCATCATAGCATGGGACACCGGGAGGCTGCTGCCTCGTTCCACCTAGGACTGGCCGGACCCCTGGCTGCATCAGTTTGACAGTAGTGTGCTAGTTTGGCACACTAAATATGCTCAGTAAAAACATATGAAATCAGTGAATAACTACTATAAGCCTCCCAAACATAATGGATGTATCTACATGAGGTCCATTTTGCAATACAACGTGACCCTTCTTTACATAGTGTACCCATTTTTCATTATAAAAGATCATAAACACTATTACTTTAAAATCCTATTTGAGCTGAAATTGATTTGTCTAGTCAAAGATTCAGCTGGCTTGACTTATATTGTTTTATCTCATTTATAAAAATACCTTTTGAGTCTTTATTCCTAGTGTTTATGCTTTATTAAATTGGTTTAATAGTGACTTAATCAGTATGGCAATAAAATCATGATGAGGATGATTACCTCCTAATGATATGCTGCATCTGATTTTAGAGGCTTTGTCCAGTGGCAGGTATTGGAGGGTCGTTTGGTGAATTTTGCCCTAGGTTTTAGATTTACACTAAACATCACTGGGAGATTCTTGACTATAACCATAGAAAACAACTTGTGAGAATGTCTAGCATAAGGAGTAGATGCTACTGTTTGGTTAATGTTCATGTCTGACCCAGCAGGACAAAGATCAAGCTGTCTAGGTGAAGACTTCAAAAGCTATTGTACATGGTACCGATGCAATTTGTTTCCTCTCTTTCTTCCTACTTTGAAAACTTGTACAGGCATTGAGAGAATACCATATACACAGAGCATTCCATTCCTTGGCTCCAACCCTCACTGTCCTCAGAGCGGTTGGCATTATAATCAGTTGAGGACACTGATTTTCAGAATTAAGGAATTTGCCTAAGTTCACACAGCTGATAAGTGGGGTTGCTGGGAACTGACACAAATCTATTTTCTGTTCAATCATTTGACTTCTCTCGGTGGAGAGTTCAAACCTGGGACAAGCACAGTAAGCAACTGTTTAAACTTTGCCAAATTTAAATACTTTATCTCAAGAATCCAAAGGCCTGGGAGCCCTCCTGACTCTTGCTGTGTTCACAGCCATGCACCTTTCCACCCACCAGGAGCTATTTTCAGGTGCACATAGAGAGTACATGAGCAATTAACTCCAAGCTGATGGAGCACAGCCCACGAGTAGAAAGCAATCAATCCCTCCAAAACACTGCGGGAGTCCTAGCACACCCTAGACCACCCTAAACAACTAGAACCCCCCCAATTTTTCTTAATCAGACGTGTGTCTTCAGTTCTGGTTCTGAAATTATGTTAGGACCAAAAAAACCCTTCATAATTAGTACTTTATTCTATTTAATATTCATATATCACATGGAAAATGAAAAGTATTTTGAAAATGGCCAATTATTTTGAACATCTTTTGTTAGAGGTGGTTGTTGACAATGACATTAAAATTTCCATTCGAGGAGAACTTGAATTACTTTGCAATTTCATGACTGGATTCAATCACTTAGAAAATATAACTACTCAGGGGACGATTGCTGGAGCTATTTCTCATGGCACTCATGAATGGATCATCTCTACCTTATTTACAAGCATAAATAATAACTCTTCATGCAAGCTTAGATTTTAAAATATAATCACCTAATTGGAATGCTTGTTATTAGTGTAGCCATATTACTACCGGAGCAAATCATGTGTGACTCCTTATGATGGGAGCTATTATTTCATAGCTGGTAGGGTCTTACTTGCTTTTTGGTAAATGAGCAACGTAAAAATTATATTGCAAGTCATTTTACACAGAGAGAAAATCTACAATAGAAATGCTGGGGTTTGGTAAGAAGGAAACAAGGAATATGATTGAACTTACACATCAAGATAGACCCAAAAGATTGATAGTCTAGTCAGGAAAGTCAACAGCTGAGAGGGAATACAATCAAAGAGAAAATATTTAAAATGGTGAAACATGGAGAGAGATAAAGTAAGATAGCCCACGATAGCTCACTAAATTAAAAATGCCCTAACAAAAGAGTTTCTCCTCAAGTTTGATAGACTTTCTTTAGTTTGTCTTTAAAATCAAATAATAATAACAAACCACTTTTTTAGCATTTGCTCTGTGTAAGCGCTTCACTTATATTAACTCATAAAATCCCCATCAGCACACTATGGATAGATACTAAATTATGTTCTACAGATGAAGACACTAGCCCAGAGAGATGAAGTAACTTGTCCATGGTCACACAGTAGCAGGGCCAGAGTGTGAATATGAACTCTGGATACTCTGGTTGCAGGATTCATGTCATTAACTATTCTGTTGTTCTGCCTACCATAGAAGAGGAAGGAGGATCGTGCTCCACTTATCTGGAAATCACACATCCAACCTAGAATCAGGAATTGAGTAGCAAAAGGGCTCTAGGCAGGAAATAGAGTTACCCTAGAACTGAATGTGGTTTTGAATCCAGCCCCTTCACTTTGTAAATTTATATTCAAATATAAAGCCTTAGTACCAGCGGTTGTAAGTGAAAGGCCATGGCGCACACAGCAGCAGATCTGGGCACAGACCGGGCTCTCCTTGACTCCTAGTACAGCGCTTTGCCAAATGCCTGTCATGATGTCCTATCTCAATAAGAGTGTCCCCATGCTTACTACACCCACAATTTTAATAAGCTTCCCACTCCACTTGGAAGCAGCTGGGGGTGGAAAAGAAGGGGTACAAACTAAAAGAAGCCCATGAGTCACGGTAATGATGCCTAACATTTGACAGCTGACACCTTGTAGTAAACAGAATTCTTTCACTTTTGTTATTATAGCTAAACCTCACGATTACCCTATGCGCAAATATTCTCACCCTGCTGTTACGGATGAGGAAATCAGGGTTGGAAGTAATGTAACTTATGAAGGACATAGTAACAGGAAGCTATGAGTGACAACTTAAACCTAAATGTACTGACTCTAAAGTCTAGAAGTGACAGCTGATTGCCCGAGGACAGAGGAGGGAACATAAAGTTGAAAAGGCGCATGAGCCTATTATAGCAAATAATATAACAAAGTGGTCAATGACCAACTTTTGATCTGGGTCATTAAGAACAGGCTTTGTTCTCTTCATTTCAGAAGATAAAATGCAGGTGATATATTTTTAAAATGCTAATTTAAAGCCTAATGTAAAAGAATAAACATGGACATTTTATGTATTTATTGTTTATTTATTTAGATATAACTGATATATAACATTATACTACTTTTAGCTATATAACATAGTGATTCGACATTTGCATATTTTGCAAAATGATCACCACAATAAGTCTAGTTAACATTCATTAACGGATATTAGCCAGACGGATAGAAATTTTATTTATATAAAGTATAATGTTTGATTCATAAGATGTTACTGGGTAGTTTGATTCATAAGATGTTACTACTTACTAAATAGACAGTAAATAGCTGGAATCTATTATGTAGGGAATTAGAAAAAGTTTGGGTAAGTTTAGTAATAAATTTTTGGTGGCATATCAGGGGGATGTTTTGGGGCTAATATCAGGGATGCCAGTAACATTTATCTGCCATGGTCATATTTAAAATTTATTTATTTGAAAATGTAATCTCTACGCCCAATGACTCATGACCCCAAGATCAAGAGTTACATGCTCTTCCGACTGAGCCAGCCAGGCATCCCTGTCATGGCTTTATTTAAAACAGAGCATTAGGAAAACCGAGCAGTGATCTAGGTTTTGTTATGTTCTTTCTAGGTTTAAGCTAGTTTCTTGCTTCAGAGAAAGTTAGATTGCTTAGTTCAAATGTCAGCTGGACATTTACGTGTGACTAGGGTAAGTTAGTAAGACTCTCTGTGACTTAGTTCTGCCGGATGTCCAATGCCGTAAAGATGAGAGTAAAATCTAACCTGATATTATAGTATAGAATGACTCTGGACATAAAATGAGCTGGTACGTGTGACTGGGACATAGTGAACAATCATAATATTGTTGTTATTTGTAGTAATATTAGTATTAATTATGGTGACACCTATTGCCACCATTACAATAAGAAGAAAAGTGCCTGGGAGCACTCATTCTAGCAAATTATTCAGTTGCTCCAATTATTTTCGCCTGGGTCTATTTCTCAATTCTGATACTGGATGATGCGTTTGACCTCCCTAAACCTCAATTTTAAAGTCTATAAACTAGGAATAATACTAATATCAATTTCATAAAGTTGTTTTGAGAAATTGTTTGAATGATATACTGACATACAGTAATTGATATACTGACATACAGTAATTAATCAATAAAGGGCAGCAATTATAATATTAATAACTACTGCACACTTACTAGTGAGGCATTGTTCTAGAATCTTCAGGAGTGAGGGCTCTGTTATTATACTTCTTGAATTTGAATCCATTTGCTGACTCTTGTTAGCTCTGTGACCTTGGACAAGATGTTTAGTCTCTCTATGCCTCAGTTTCTTCATCCATAAAGGGGGATAATAATAGGACTTACTACAAAGGGTTGTTGAGAGGTTGAAATGAAATAATGTGTAGAAAGCACTTAAAATAGACCTTTTATACTCTTCCACTTTGGTATGGACAAAGGAATAGGACTATTTTTTGGAATGGAATTTGAAACAATAACCTAGCTTTACCGCTTGTCATTTCCTCCCACACACCGTATGACATCATATCTTGGACAATTTGCTATTCTCTGAACAAAGCCTGCATTGTCAACTTTAATCCTTTTTGTTTGCACCATCTCCTTCTACATAGATCTGCCTTTCTTCCTCCTCAACTTTCTCTCTTTATTCTCTTTAAGGCTTTTCTCAATGCAGACAGGGCTTCACAGAGACAAGTCTCCTCAGACTTCCATCCAGCATGCATGGTTGTCTATGTCTGCTCTGATTGCTTTATGTATCATTGACCTGATTGAATATCTGTCATTTCTTCTGTGATGTGAACATCTGGAGACAAGAGATCTATCTCAATTATCTTGTTACCATCAATGCCTAGCATGGTTCTGGATACTAGAAACAGTTCATCATTCATTCATTCATTCATTCATTCATTCTTTCAATTATTTATTGAGTGCTTATTATAAGCCAGGCACTGTTCAAGGCACTGTGGACACTAGAATGAACAACAACAAAATTGTTGCTCACATAGACCTTAATTCTAATGGAAGAGTCACTAATTGGACATCCAAATTGTTTGTTTTTTTGGTGTTGAGTTGTTAAGTTCTTTATATATTTTGGATATTAACCCCTTATTGGATATATCATTTGCAAATATCTTCTCCCATTCAGTAAGTTGGCTTTTTGTTTTGTTGATGGCTTCCTTCACTGTGCAAAATCTTTTTTATTTTGATGTGGTCCCAATTGTTTACTTTTGCTTTCGTTTCTCTTGCTTAAGGAGACATATCTAGAAAAATGTTGCTATGGCTGATGTCAGAGCATCAGCCATAGGCTCTCTGTTCTGGGCTCTCTATTCTGTCCCATTGGTCTTTATGTCTATTTTTGTACCAGTACCATACTCTTTTGGTTACTACAACTTTGTAATATATCTTGAAATCTGGAACTGTGATATCTCCAGGGTTTTTTTTGTTTTTTGTTTTTTGTTTTGTCTCAAGATTGCTTTGGCTATTCAGGGTCTTTTGTGGTTCCATACAAATTTTAGGATTATTTGCTCTAGTTTTGTGAAAAATGTTGTTGATATTTTGATAGGCATTACATTGAATCTCTAGATTGCTTTGGGTAATGTGGGCATTTTAACAATATTAATTCTTCCAATCCATGAGCATCATCTTCTATCACTATTGCCTTATATTTAGGCCTTTGTTTTCTCTTGCAGGCAGAGAAGTCTAGTGGTGAAGACTTACAGCTCTGGCATTATGTTGTTCAAGATCAAAGTTCTGCTTTAACAGTAATTGGGAGATCTTGGGTTAGTGATTTAACTTCCTTGTTTAGTCTCTCATCTAAGGGGGGGTTATAATTTTGCCTTCCTCACTGGTTTACAGTAAATGTTTGCAATAATTCTTTAGGCTTAGAATAATGTTGTTCTCAATAAGAGTTAACTGTTGATATTGTTTGTCACATAGACTTTTTAAAAAGTTTTCCGACTGATTTTCCTCTTGTTTTTTTCTCCCTCAACAATTTACTTGCTTTCTGATTTTTTTAAAATTTATTTTTGAGTCATTTTATCACTCTGACTCTTTGTTGGTTCCTTGATTTAGAAACCAATACCCAACTAGTTTTTGCTGATTGTTTTGATACTCTGTATCTTGTCTTCAAATGTTGCTCTTGATCCTTTGCCAATTTTTTCCCTGGCTTCAAGTTCACCATCAACCCTTCTAAAGTTGGACTTGTGCTCAACTCCCTTGACTATTGGCTGGCTCTAGCCATCTGAAAACCCAATCAAGAAAGGAATCACTTCCATTTTGATACAAAAATCCCACTTCTGGGTATCTATCAAAAAAAAAAAAAAAGATGCAAACAGGACATTGAGGCAATATCTGAACCTCCATATTTATTGCATTATTATTTACAATAGCCAAGAAATAGAAACAAGCTGAGTGCCCCTCAATGACTGAATGGATAAAGAAGATGTGGTATAAAGATATAACAATATTATTCAGCCATGGAAAATAAAGAAATCCTACCATATGTGATAGTACATGGGCATTATGTTAAGTGAGATAAGCCAGACAGAGAAAGACAAATACTGTCTGATATCATTTATATGTGAAATCTAAAAAACACAAAGTCAAAATTATAGAAACAGAGAGTAGAAAAGTGGTTGCCAGCAGGGTTTGGTGGTGGAGAAAACAGGGAGAGTTTGGTCAGAGGGTACAAACTTCCAGCTAGAAGATGAATAGTGTTTGAACATCCAATGTAAAATATGGTGACTATATTTAATAACACTTATTATGCAATTGACGTTTCCTAAAAGAGTTCTGTCCAAAAGCAAAAACAGACAAACAAGAACAATATATATGTGAGGTGATGTACGTGTTAATTATCTAAAGGAGGGGAGTCCTTTCACAACTATACAACTATCAAATCATCACGTTGTACACTTTCAATATCTTACAATTTTATGTGTCAATTGTAACTCAATAAAGCTGAAATAAAAAAAAATAAATAAGAGGCTTGGATGTGATTCCTCATTGCCTCCTTTTATTAGTAAAGTCCAGTGTTGTGTTGGTAGTAAGAACCTTCAGACTCCGGTCACAGCTCACCTTGTTTGGTGGCTTCTCTTCCCCACTTCTCACTCCTCCTGTCTTAAGCTTCATCTTTTCAACTACCTAGAACTTTCTTCCTCTTATTTCTCTTTCTAGTGAAATTATTATTCTCCAAAGGGCCCTGAAGAAATATTACCTGTTTGTGAAATGCACTTAGGTGGGATTTAATCCCTTCTCTGTGTGGCTATAATTGTGATCATCACTGTCCTCGTGGAATAAGAGCATCAGCAGCTAACATTTATTGGCCACTGTTGTAAACAGTTCACATGCTTATTTACTCCTTGGGGGAGTATATGAAATATTTACTATTATCATTTCCACCTTTCAGATGAAGAAATTGAAGTTCAGAAAGAGTAAACAACTCACCTAAGTCTTCTATAGCTAGTTAGTTGGTCACAGAACCAGAATTTGAACCAAATAGGCTAGTCCCAGAGTTATCACCCTTAACTTCTTAACACTAACATTTTCCTCATATTGCTTCTCACAGCATTTACCTGTATTCATTGTATCTGAGTGATGTCTATACATATTGGTTTATTTCAGTACAATGTCAGCCTTCAGAGGAAGTGATTTATGTGTTCCCCTGTTCCTGGAGCTATTACTTTTAAAAATAATTAGTGCTCCATAAATGTCTGCCATGTTGAAATGAAATCCACTAAACCTGCCAACAGGAGACAGCTGTCCTGGGACTCCTGTCTCTGTCTTTCTTACACTCAGACTCATTCCTGGTTTAATGAAGATTCTTGGCAAATACATGATGGACCAGGAAAAAGAATGCTCATCTTTCCCTTTGTCACTAAATACTTATGTGGCTTTGGACAAGCCACTTAATCTCTCCATTTTTCATTTGCTAAATGGAGAGTATAACCCTTGTGATCTGTCATTCTCTCATGAATTTAATGAGGATAAAGTGAGATAATCAGGATAAAGAATTTTAAAAACTACAAAAGACCATAAAAACGCCAGGGACAAGTATCCAAATCAGTAAAACACGTAGTTTACAGCAAGTAAATAGTAGTGCCGACTGGTATGCAATTTGGGTTAAGTGTTGAAGTTCTAACTTTCCCCACTTCCTGCTTCCAGAGGTAGTGAAGTGCCATAAAAGGAGGAAATTTTATGCTAGCTTTGAAACATCTATCATTTGTCATAGCCAGGAATAAGAAGTGCCATCTTATTGGCTCCTGCAATGCTAGATCTGGAAGGAGAATTTGAGACACAGTCTGGGCTTCTCATTTGTAGATGGTGAGACGGAGGTCCAGGGAGGGGAAACAACTCATTCAAGGGGCTACCACCATCTCTCTGGACAATATGGGCTGCACAAGACTTGTCCTATGCTGAGCAGATAAGTGGAAAAAAAAAAAAACCTCTAAAACCAATCAAAACACTGAACATAACTGGAGAGCTGGTGAAGTACAGATTCTGAAGCTCAACTTCTGGGTCAACCTTTTCCCCTGCCCCCACACATCTTACTGATAATGATTCTCAGTCCTCATTTTCCTATTCTGTAAAATGGGAATAATAAAGGGAGTCTATCCTATAGAGCCATAATGAGTTAAACTGTGCAAAGCACTTAGAACTGTACCACCCACATAATAAGTACTAGATGCTTGTTAAATAAATAAAAATAACATCTGAGTATTTGAATGTAACATTTTTAGGGCTCATACATATAATGAATTTAAAGGACCTTGTTTTCTGCTTGCAAAGTAAGTTTACAAACCTTCATGAGTTATGCTTCTGTTCCTACAAAGATTTTCCTGACTATATGCCCAGGTCAGAGTTTTTACCTAAAGTCACTAAAGAGTTAGCATGAGGTTGAGTAATTCTCAGAAGGTTAAATATTTTTAAAAATTTCCCAGAGTTTACTGTTGTATTTTTAATTGACAGCATGTTAGCTGTTTAAATCACTTTTTGAAAACAAATCCTCCAACAGCCAAGTGCTGATGTTTCTTCTCCAAGAGAGACATCTAAAACTTTCCATGATCAATATGCTACCGGGCAAAACAAAACACACTGAAATGTTATGCTGTATTTGATACCAAAAGTCTGAAGTGAAAGTTAGGAAATCATGTTTTGCAATTGTACAAGGCAGTACACTGATGGAGTCGTCTAACCCCACAATTATTATGTTGCATTCACTCTCCTGTGTTTGCTCAAATCAACAACAAAAGCTACTGGAATGAAGCTTTCATTTAGTGAATCAGTTTTTTGATTGAATGGGAGTGCTCAGATTTACTGGGAAGATATTATGAAACAAATTCAAATAAAAACATGTATATAAATACAAACACATAAAATCAAGTGTTTAATATTTTATCTTTTGCATTTGTTCCTGATTATTATCTAGTAAGTAATCTTTTGGTCACCGTAATGTCCTTTGAATGAATAGAGAAAAATGATTACTTTATAATAACATAATTGGGGCATAGAGAGACACAATGAATTACTCAGTTACCTAATAAGGAGACATGGAGATATAGCCACAGACTTGACAGCATTTATATTTTAAAGAAAAAGTATTCGTGCTCACCTAGAGTAGAGTAGCTAGGGATTTCTTGATACTAAGCCATTCATGAAAAAGCTAGTTAAATTCCTTAATCCTAAAATTATCTACTCAATATCAACATACATTTATCAGCCAGTTGTCAGCCTGTCATGAAACTGGGAACAAATCTTCCAAGAAGAGCGGCGTGACTGATTCTGAGAATTGTTACTGGTCTTGTAGATCCCCAACCCCTGGCTTCCAAGATATAGAGAAGCTGGAAAACACCTCCAGCTGGCCTCCAGAGCCTCCCTCTATCCTTCTACATGCTGTTCTAGGGCTTGGAGACTGGCCTCTATGGATATTATTTCAACTCCTTGCCCTCCGCCCAATGGGAAGCACCAACAGATCAGAGAGAAGGAAGAGAGGGGTTATGGTATTTATTTTTTGGGGTCCCTCCTGACTGGAGGTTGGGTTGTAGTGGCTGCTTTCCTCTTCCAAGGGCCAGTATCCCTGCTGTGAAACCCTCTCTGATAGCTATAGGTATAGCTGTAGCTTTCTTCCTCTCTGGTAATGATGGCTATAGAAGTGATAACTTCACTCCTATGGGTCTTGGGGGCTTCACCAGCCTTGTTGGGTCTAGAATCCCCGCTCCTATCTTTGCAAACAATCCCTTCATTAAACTCCCTTCGATGGCCCCATTTAAGAGTGCCTTGTGTTTCCTGCCAGAACCCTGACTGATACCAAATCACAGAATTTCAGTGTTGGAAAATACTGGACTTGAGTCTCGTTTCTCATCCTAGATTTTTTTAATAGCTCTGCTATTTTGAAATATCCTTTCCTTTCTATAGATCTCAGTTTTTTCACATATAAAATAGGCTATATTCCTTGTAATAGGCTATTGTTGTTGTTGTTGCTGTTATAATAGACTAAATACTTAAAACATTTAAAATAATATGAACTTTTGCTTAGATAGAAATTCCCCTTAGGCGCCTAGGTTGCTCAGCTGGTTAAGCATCTGCCTTCAGCTCAGGTCATGATCCCAGAGTCCTGGGATCAGGCCCGGCATCGGACTCCCTGCATAGCAGAAGAATCTTCTTCTCCTTCTCCCTTTGCCCCTGCTCCTGTACTCTCTCTCTCTCTCTTGCTCACTCTTTCTCTCAAATAAATAAAAAAACCTTTTAAAAAAAAGAAATCCCCCTTCACTCTCTCCTTGAATTTTTCCAGTAAGAGTTCTATTGATATGACAGTCCTATATCTTGCAGTCATTCAGTGAATGCATCTGTAGCATTGGACTAAGAGGATTTTGGGGGTGGGTTCATTCCAACTTCTCAATTGTAGATTCTACACAAATTATTACAACCTATCAGAACCCAGTTGTCTCAATTGTGAAATGGGGATGTAAGGCCTACCTTCCTGGATGCAGAGTACCAGACCTAATGCTTTCCCATGTTTCCTTCCAATTTGAAGACTGGTGATTCAAAGTGTGAAACAGAGCTACAATTACACACTCTAAAAGGGCTTCCTCAGTCAATATCAGAGGTGGTCAGTGCAGCTCAGCCTGATGAAGTGATGAAGACAGAAGGCTCTGGAGTCACAATCCCAGCTCTGTTAACTGGCAAAATTGTCTAACTTCTTTTTGCCTCGGTTTCCTCAGCCATTATACAGGGAAAATAATACACCTGCCTGAGAAGCTGACTGGGACTCTCAACTGAGTTAATAACTTGTCATATATTCATACTTATGATGTTTCATGTACTAAGTACTTTGCATAAATTATCTTGTTTAATCCCACAACCACCCATTTGTCTGGTGATCCCAATGGTCTTTCTTTTTGTATCATGAATAAGCTATGCTCCTTCCCTCCTTACAGCCTTTGCTCTTGTTGTGTCCTCTTCCTTGGAACTTTCTCTCCAGACCCTCATACCATGGGCCTCCTCGTGTTTTTGGGTCTCAAAAGTGACCTCATCAATGATGCTTTGCCTGATCCAGACTAAGTACCTTTTCCACCTGCATTCAGTTTCCATTACTTTGCCACAGGTTGACTTATTTTATAACACACATCACCTTCCGAGATTGTCTTTGTTTTTATGTTTATCATCTTTCTTCCCATATAAACTCAATGAAGACAGTGAACTAATAGGTCTTAATCCTCCACTATAAAGCCAATGCCTAGAATCATGTGGACAACACATGGTTTTTCAAAAAAATAATGTGAACAAATGACCAAATAAGGAAACTTAGGGTCCAGATAATTTAATTAAGTAACTCCAGGCATTTTGTTAGTAGGAGGCACAAGAGGAATTCAAATGCACGCCGGGATGACAGTAAAGCCCGCCTGCCTCCATCTGCCTCTTCCGGTAGTTCTTGGAAGGGATAATGAGGGTCTGAGCAAGAGCCCTCACACAAGACAGTAGTACATGTAAAAGATATTTCAGAGAGAAAATTGACCAGACTTTAGTGGTCAGTAAGATGGTGGGTGGGGAGCATAAAGTGAAAGGAAGTTGTTTTTAATTTCAGCAAGTGGACAGCTTTCCATGAGTGATATGAGAAAGTCAGGGAGTGGGATCCAGTAAAGGTAACCAGGCTCCCATATCTGGTTGGTGCTCTTATCTGCATCTAGGGTCAGGTGCTCAAAGAGCAGTGGGCAATAGGCTACACAGGGCACAGGGGCCCAAACTTAAAAGCTAATCCTTAATTCACAGCCCAGGTGTCCCCAGCCTCAGTCCCTATCCCATTTCTCACTCTTGTTGGGGTGTTTTATGTCAGGAGGAAGACATTTGAATCATGTCTCTTACTCCCATTCCACCGGAGGCCACTGCATGGGTTTGCCATGCTTGTTGTTCCCCAATATCTTTCCAAGGCACTTAGAATTTGATATTTGCCTGAGAATCTCAAACTTCATAGTTAAGAAGTATGCTTGAACACAAAAAGTTTGGGGCTTGTTATTTTTCCTTTTGTTAAAGATGAGTAATATGTTTAATTTTCAAAAATTTAATACTGGCTATAATAATGTCTCATGTAGAAACTCTTTGTCATGTGCTACTTCTTTTAATGCTTTCATTTGAAGCACAAACAGCAGAAGAAATATTTCAAGTCTACATTTAACAAATGACTATAAAATGTGTATAATTTCCAAATATTGAGGATATTAAATCTATGTAACAAAAAACTCAAGAGGTAATATACATGATGTGTTTAAATATTTAAAAGGCCAACTCAAAAAAAAACAATTTTCTAAAATACACGAGAAAGCTTGCATTCACATAATTTAATGCTTTCATCCAATATTCCAAATCTGGGAAAAAAATAATCTAAAAGGCATACACAGATGTATACACAGAGATGTTTATCCCAGTGCTATTTATATTATGGGATGAAAAGGGAAAAAATCTAAATATTCAGAAGCCAGGGAATGTGGTCAGAAACAGGATACTGTCACTTTACAATGTAATAATATGCTTCCATTAAAAATTCCATTTACATTTTTAATAACAGGGTTAATATGTATGAAAGCATGCAATGTAAGAAAAGGATAAAAATTTGGTATACATGTGATCATTAATGCACACACATTGATGGAAAAAGATGTTACTTATTATCCGCAGTTACTTCAAAGTAGAGGAATACACTAGGATTAGGAGTGTGTTGTGTGGTCTGTGTGCGTGTGCGTGATTTCTTATCTTTTTTTATGCTTTCTACATTTACTGTCATGAAGATAAGTGACTTTGGTGAATAAACCACTTGCCCTCCCAGCTCTGAAGGAGAAGGAGGGGGAGGAGGAGGAAAGCTGTCCTGTGAAGGAAGGAGCAAGTGCTACAGATTACTCTCAAGCATTGGACTAGGACCAATATGCTTGGAAGTTAGAAAGGAAGCTGATTTGGGCACAGCATGAGGAAGAATGCTCTTTAAAGCTGACAACCACCAAACGGGTGTCTCCCTGATGAAGCAGAGCATCTCCCTGGTAATGACAGAGGAGTCTGTCTGGGAACCCAATGTGAGGGGAGGCTAAAGTCTTCTTAGGCTCTCTTCAAACTCTCAAGTGCTCTGACTAGAAACCTAAGCACTCCATAACTCTGCAAGAGTTTTGGCCATTCTGTAGGAAATAGTTCTTCTTTTGTTATTTGCATGGTATTGATAAATCTCACATTCCTGCCCTGAGGAATGAAGAGCCCTTTCTTATCTGTCTTCCTGGAAAAGAGAATGGAATTTAGAATGAGTATTGGCCCTTCTTAACTACCTTTTGGCCCCTAAGCTTTGAAAGTTCATGGGATGTGGTGGAGAACATTCCCTCAGCCACTGTGCAGCTCACTCAAGCCTAGAATGAGCCCTGTCAAGCCAACCCTTCTTCTCTGTGTGTGTCTGCATGCAGACATTCGGTGGCCAAGCTTTTTCTCCTGGTGGCCTAGGGTCCTCTGCCCTTCCAGGCACCCGGCTCTAACTCTCACAGCATTTTTTAAGTCCTGTGCCCGACCCCTTAGGGCCAGATCATGGATAGGGACCCACGAATAATGCCTTTCTGATACAGCAATGGAATTAATGTGTTTTCTGGGGTGTTCTTGTGGCAGGTGGCTAGTGGGGAAGGGAGCTATATTTGCAGAGGTTTTGGAGTCATAGTCCAAGTCTAGCATCAGTTCAATAACAGCCAATTTAATGAAATCCTATTTTTCTAAAAATGTCAGTTTTTAGAATTATTCTGCTCATGTTTTGGTATCTTTTATTATTATTTTTTTTTTCCTCTCAAGAAAGATCCTGGCTTTTCCCTCACACTTATAGTTGAAAATTTCATTGCATCCTCCCTGCCCATTTATTTGGGGTCTGACTTTACCAGGGATTGGTGCAGGAAGAGTGTTAATAGGACCCGGCAATTTTGTTCTTCCCAAGTGAATATAGGAATCCATTTTAAAGTTATATTTTACCTGTCTACTGTGTACAAATGACTATGTTTTCAGTGAATATCTGGTAAATTGGCAATTTTGACTCCAACTTGAAAGGAGGAAAGCAATGGCTCTAATAAACATTTGCTGACAAATAGTGGCAATAAAAACGTCTGCAGCTTCAATATTGTGGATGGTCGGGGTTGGGGCGTTATTCTGGGATTATGGCCTCTTAGGTTGCTGATGACACATTATGTTTTTGTTTGTGAGATAGTGTGCATGGTGTGTGCAGTGAATGGAAAAAATTGAAGCAATGGATCTCAACCATAATTTAAATTTTTTGTCCATCAGATTGTCACTAATAAAAGTAATTTTGTCCCGTCCCCTCTCCCCACAGAATGTTCTAGTAGGATAGGACCTTTTTAAAGCTGTTTTATTTACTGCTATATCTCCCCGAATGGGAATAGGAATTGACATATAATACATTTATGGCGAATGAATAAGTGAATTAATTAAATCTTCTTATTATGATATATTATGTCTAACCAATGCCACTGAAGTAAGTTATTGTTTTATCCTCGGACTTTTGACTGGATGTATTGGGTTGTTTGAGGTACTTTCTATATTTTCTCCATTTGCATTGTGGAGACTAGTGAAATTTCAGGGCATTCACGTTTTTTACAACACTGAGCCCATCAGTTCCTATAAGATGGTGAGGCAGAATATAAAGAGAGTTGGTGAAGATATGGGTTAGAGCCCCACACATAGAATGTACTAGCCAGATTCTTCATACTCTGTTTCGTCACTGCCAAAGAACACCACCTTCTCTGTCTGATTCTAACAGTGGTTTGATGTTTGAAAAAAAATTGTGGGGGCACCTGGGTGGCTCAGTCATTAAGCGTCCACCTTTGGCTCAGGTCATGATCCCAGGGTCCTGGGATCGAGCCCCACATCAGGCTCCCTGTTCGTCGGGAAGCCTGCTTCTCCCTCTCCCACTCCCCCTGTTTGTGTTCCCTCTCTCGCTTTGTCTCTGTCAAATAAATAAAATCTTTTAAAAAATTGTGTATGAAAGAATGTAAACAGGGGCGCCTGGGTGGCTCAGTCAGTTAAGCGTCTGCCTTTGGCTCGGGTCATGATCCCGGAGTCCTGGGATTGAGTCCCGTGCAGGGCTCCCTGCTCAGCAGGGAGTCAGCTTCTCCCTCCCCCTCTCTGCTCAGTCTCTCTGTCTTTGTCTTTCAAATAAATAAATAAAATCTTTAAAAAAGAAAGAATGTAAACATAGGATATTTATAAATGTTCATTATAAATTGTATATAGCATCATTATAAAATAAATAAAGCATTGCCCTTTAGATACCCCCTACTTTCTACTCCTCAAGAATGTCACAAAATTGGAGAGAAAGAGAAGGTGGAGAGAGTGAAAGTTAGTCTTCTGTGTCAACTTGGCTAAGTTAGGCACCCAGTTATTTCAACCAACAC
Organism: Halichoerus grypus; assembly: GCF_964656455.1. Lineage (NCBI taxonomy): Eukaryota > Metazoa > Chordata > Mammalia > Carnivora > Phocidae > Halichoerus > Halichoerus grypus. The sequence goes on from NC_135714.1 coordinate 16,361,544, forward strand.
TAATCTCAATGTTGCTGTCAAGGTATTTTGCAGATCTGGTTAACATCTACCAACAGTTGACTCTAAGTAAAGGAGATGACCTTAGATAATGTGGGTGGACCTCATCTCATGCTGAATAGCCAGGCAAAAACAGATTTCCTGGGAAAGAAGGAATTCCGTATCAAGACTGAAGTCTCCAGTCCTGCCTGAGTTTCCAGCCTGCCAGCCTGCCCTAAGGATTTCAGACACGCTAGCCCCCACAGTCATGGGAACCAATTCTTTAAAATAAATACCTTTATACACATGTTTGTGTGTATATGTATGTATGTACATATATGTACATGTATGTATGTGTCTATGCATGTATATGTGTGTATGCATGTATATATTGGTTCTCTTTTCCTAGAGAACCCAGAGAAAGAGTAAGCAAAGAAAAAAACACCCTCACATTTGTGTAAATGGTTTCCACTTTGTAGTAGTTTTTCTAACCTAGTGATATTTCTGAAGTTTGGCAGTATCTGAATGGTGTGAGCCAAATGCATAGATGTGAGTCAGGAAATCTACAAGGTGATGCAGGTTGAAGTGTGTAGCAGCCCTGCCAACCAGTTAGGCCATGGTCATCCCAAGGCTACTCTCACCTCTCAGATCAAACAGAAATTTCCAAATGTTTTGAAGCCCAGGCTCTTGTCACTAACACTGTGCCATCAGTCTGCCAGACAGGAAGGACCTCACAATCACACAAAAGTTCCGCTGGGTATTTGGGTACACAAGAGTACATCAACAGACTTGGTTTTGCATAATATAATATATTGATTTTTTTTTCTTTAGAAGCACAGAACTGGAGTGCATGCAGACCTAAAGGAATGAAACAAACATGTGGCGTGGGGGGAGAAAAAAAAAACAAAAACAAACTTGCTTTGAACAGCAGGAGACGACGTTTTGGCAGCTGAGCAGGGCAAGAGCTTCATGAGCCGCTCTTTAATGCTGCGCTTGGTGCTGTTCTGAGCGTAGAGGAAACCTAGAACATATGCGATGGGTTCTGTTAATGTTGTCTGCGGAGAGAAACGGGCATGCTGCACGGCTTATCACAGGAAGCTGGGCAGGCAGGGTATGGATGCAGCCATCTGCTCAGCAGGCAATCACAGGCAGAGGGTTGGGACCCCAGAAGGAAAAAGAAAGAAAAGAAAAGAAATCCTTTTCTCCCCCCTCTGTTTTTCTCATTGTTTAGGTTTTCTTTTCAAAACTTTTCTGTATGTTGCATTAGAAAGTGGAAATAGAATCTCGCGAGTCTGTCTTTCGAGCCGTAAGAGTAAAATTTGGTGGCTTTTTTTTGGCTTTAGGTAGGGAAGATCACTGAAAGAGTTAACTAGATTGAAATGTCTATATTCAAACCAGAGTTGGGGCCCACATGACAATTTCTGTTCTCATTGCTCCCCATCTTTGGTTACAGAGGTCATAGATGCCCTGCATGAATCAGTCACACCGCAATCACCTGTTAGTACCTTTGCCTTCCCTGAAAGTGAGACAATAGATGTCTTTGATATGCAGCCTCATTAACATAAGTGGACATGCCCAGAGATGCAACAGTCCTTTGCATTTTTCACAAGTGGACATTAATGGACAGAATTATTCAAGCAGAATAATTCCAAAAGAAGCAAGGTGTGTTCACAAACTGTTAACCCCTGGAATGCATAGAGTTGTATATGTGACTTCAGATGGTTGGGGAGGAGTCCAGGAAAATCAGTAGCACTTGGGTGGGCAAGTTAGTAAATGCTTGAAACAACTGTTGGTGTCAAGAGCCACAACTGTCCAACTCATCATCAACTTGCCCACTCAGTGCCCAGAGCCTGAATTTGCATGGTGATATTATATATCTATATATATATATATAGTTCCCCCTCCAAATTAGTTCAGAAGGTGTTTGAATATAAGGCAATAACAAGAGAATCAATTTCAATATAGGTTAGACCATCTTCCATCTTTATAATATGGACCTGGCAAATGTATCATGTGTTGCTTTTCTACTTTATAATTCCTACCTTGGAATTATAAGGAGTTCTGACCACAGCCTGCTAATCTATTTCCCTTTGGGGCTGTTCCACACCATCATCAGTGTGCACTGGGTAAAAACCTGATAGATCTTTTGTGTGGGGGATGACAGTGAAGTAGTAGATACATAAATCAAATCATATTATTTCTCTGCTTAAAAGCCTTCTAAAACCTTCATGCTATTCTTTGGAAAAAAATCACACTTCCTACCATAGACCCTAATCCCGGCATGAGCCGGCCGTGCCTCACTCTCTGAACAGCATTTCCACCACCCTCTTGCTCTGGAACATCAACCGGTGACCAGGCTATTCTTCTTACCTTTGTTGGAACTCACAAAAGTCTCTCCTCTGCCCTTGACACTTATATGGTGTGAAATGTCTTGTTTACTTGATATCCCAAGTTCTAATTGATGGTCTGGCACATAAAAGGAGATCAATAAATGTCTGACAAATGAGTGAATAAATTTACTTTCAATACCAAAACAAGACCTGATTTAATTTCCTTGATTAGTATCTAAGTAAGCTTTTAAACTTATAAAATAAATCTGATTTACATAAAACAGACTCTTTAGTTGGCTTCTTCCTTGTACATTTGTAGAAGGACACATCCACCTAAGTACTGTTTCCTTTGTAAACTTCCTCTGGGACATTAGGATTTTGTTTTATTATTGCTTCCCAAGCAGGACATTCTGCTTCTCTTTGTGACATTTCAAGCCCCCTGCCATTGTATGCACAGTCTGGTGGCCCTTCACCAATGATCAACTTCAATATGTCCATGCAGCCTTTAAAACTCAATTCAAAAAAAAAAAAACTCAATTCAAACACACTTGCTTCTGGTAAACTTTCCCTGTTGTATCTCCAAGCTTCCTGAAGGAAAGGGCCTCCTCCATCCTCTGCTCTATCTTTCTGTTATTCCTGCTGCACACTCTATTGTTATGGGTATCACATCCTACAATAGGGTGAGACCCTTCTCTGATAAGGAATTAGAAAGAAAACGTTCTACCAGCCATCTGCAGTAAGAGAGAGACTTTAGTTTTACCTTGTACCCAGCTCCTTTACTTCAGGTTTGATTTCTTGATGTCCAGCCAAACTCCATAGTCACCCCTGAAATTGGTACATGGCAAACACTCAAGAAATATTTGCCAGTTGCTTGATTTCCTCCTTTCTCCTTAAATTCTGATAACTGCCAAGCTCACTCTATCTATAACAGCTGCTGGGCTCTCAGGTCTGGGTGTAGGGGAGGGAGCTTCCTGCTTCCCAAGCACTCAGAACTATTAATGGTCACTCCCTGACTGCACCCCAATTTGATAATTAATGATGTTCTTCCTTGGAGCATCTTTTGAACTGGACTATGAGGTAGACAGTTTGCTGTTTTTAATCAGGAGTCAGAAGCCCCAGATTATAGCCCCTGTTTTACTATTTCAAGTTGAGTGACCTTGGACAGGTTATTAAACTTCTTTGTGTTTCTGTCTTTTCTTTGTAAAACAAAAGGACTTACACTAAAACATACTGGTTGTAAAAATACGGTTTAAAGGTCCCTTTTAGAAATACATTTAAATATAAATTGTACATGATTTCTAAGTTGTTTTTACTTCCTGGTAGATGAACAAATCAACATTTATTTGACTACAGACATTATTCAAATTCTCTAGGGTCTTTTCCTTCAAAATAAATAAGAATATGATTTATCATAAATGTTAAAAATGATATAAACAAAGTCCCCTAAATGATGTGGAAAAGCAAGTATTTTATTTTATTTTATTTTATTTTATTTTATTTTATTTTATTTTAATTCCAGTATAGTTACTATTCAGTGTTATATTAGTTTTAGGGGTACAGTATAGTGATTCAAAGCTTCCATACCTCACCCAGTGCTCATCACGACAAGTGCATTCCTTAATCTACCTTGTTTTTATAGTGTTTTCTCCTCAATGAGAAATTTAGCTTTCTTAAGTCAGGTTGTAGACTACACATAATTTCCTCTATGTCCACACCTCTCTTTCTCTGCTACCAGATAATTCTGCTCTTTTCCTCTTAAAGTGTACTAGTTGAGTGTTCAAGCACTGTAGTAAAACAGCCTGGAACCAGTTCCCAGTATGTCACGACCTTGGGTAAGTTTATTGAATCTCTCTGAATCTCAGTTTCCTCGACAACAGAATGAATTAGAAATAGTATCTACCTCATAAATTTGTTAGACTCTAATGAGATAATATATAAAGCATTTATTTAGCACAGTGATTGTTCATAATTTCATAATGTACTTTCAATAGATGTTAGATATTAATTTCTTTCAGTTCTTTGGGTACATGATATTCCCTCCTACCTCAGGTCCTTTCCAGATGCTATTACCTCTAACTGAACCTTTTTTTCTTTTCTTTTTTACCTCCTTGTGGCTTGGTTAACTCCTGTCTGCCTTGAGAGTTCAGTTCAATATCACTTTCTGAGGAAAACCTTACATGACAGATGAAGCTAGATTATGAACAGCTCTATTATATGCTCCTAGAGTTTCCTATATTTCTCTTTCATGGCATTATCCTGAATATAATTAAAACAATTGATGACACAATTATATATTTGACATATGTCTTCCCTACTGCAGTATAAAATTAAAGATGTCTACATTCAGCTTTTAGAGAGTAAATGTTGCTGAATATGTTATCCAACTATAAGCAACCATAATACTGGTCAAACCATATGAAGCAACTGTTTTCAAGTACTGAACAACAAGAAATGTAGTGTAGTACCTGAGGGAAAAGAAATCCAGGAGGTGAGTTCCACAAATGCCCTGGATCTCTCTGCCTAGTTGGCATGTTATTTCCATAGTTCAGAGAGGTGCAGATCATGCTTACAGACATCAGAATTCTGGACTCCCAGAGTGACTGGAATTTGCAGGACAGGGTGTTAGAAAGGAGAGAACTGGTATGTGTGTCAGAAGGGAGGATTTATGTGAGGATTAAATGTGGGTCATTGTGATGATTAATTTTATGTGTCAACTTGGCTGGGCTAAGAGATGCCGAGATAGCTGGTAAGATATCATTTATGAGTATGTCTGTGAGGGTGTTTCTGGAAGAAATGAGCATTTGAATGGGTAGACTGAGTGAAGAAAATCACCTTCACCAATGCCAGTGGGCATCATCCAGTAAGTTGAGGGCTTGAATAGAACAAATGTCAGAGGAAGGGTGAATTTGTTCTCTGCCTGAATTGAGACATCCATCTTGTCCTGCCCCCAGACATTGGCACTCCTTATTCCCAGGCCTTTGGGTTTGGAATGGAACTATACCACCAACTTTCCTGGCAGATGGTGGGACTTCTCAGCCTCAATAGTAGTGTGAGCCAATCTTTCATTGTCTCTATATTTATCTACATATCTATCTATCTCCAATTGGTTCTGTTTCTCTGGAGAACATTGACTAATGCAGTCATTGATCAAGGGCTGAGTGACGCATGCTCAAGATCAGACTCGATAATACTTAGGAGGCAGAAGCTGCCGAAGGGCTGAGAATTGAATGGAAATACCAGAAGTCATGTAATGCTGGGAGATGTTGAAGTTCTGACCCAGAAGAAAAAAAAGAAAAAAAAAAGTAAGGAAGGGAAGAAACCACACTGTTGCAGTAAGTAGCACTGGCATTCACTGGAGAGCTCAGACAGACTATGTTTTCGGAGTAAGGATCATTTCCTAGAGTAAGGGCCACACCCTATGACTACATATAAAACCAAAATTGGCCTATCTTAACAAATAATAGAACGAAAGTCGGTAAGACCAAAAGGAAGTGCTAGTAACTATGGAATGCCTTCCAGAACAATACTCAACACACTTGAAAAGAAGATAACAAAATCCAAACTACTTACGATGCATTGTAACAATGTCCATCGAGCTATCAAAAATGAGCAGACATGTAAAGGAACAGAAAAATGTGACCCGTAATCAAGTTCTTAAGAAAAATGGTCAATAGAAACAGACCCTGGGATGACACAGATATCAAAATAAGTAGAAAATGACATTAAGGAAAAAGATGGTCATAGTAACTAAACAGTTGAAAACTTTTGGCAATCAAATTAAAACTATAAAAAGGAACCAAATAAAAACTCTAAAAATGAGAAGTAAAGTTTCAAAATATCAAAAAAATCAAAGGGATTAAAAAGTAAATAGACTTTTAGTAATTTAAGAAGAGTAGTCTAACGTGAATACAATTAAAAAAAAAACAGATGAATCAGGAGAGAAGAGTTTGCAAAAAAAAATGGCCCAAATATTCCAAATTTAGTTATAAAGATTAATGTACAGATCCAGGAAACTTACTGAACCACAATCAAGATATATACAAGATGAATCACGTATAGGCACACCATAGTCAAATTGCTGAAAAAGAATGGAAAAAAAAGCTTAAAAAACCCAAATCTGGAATAAAAGGACATATTCTAGATAGAGATAGAGTAATATGGGAATGGTTTCTCACAGAAACAATGGAGGCCAGAAAACAATGGACTAAGTGCTGGGGGAATATACAGACTTTCAACCCAGAATTCTATATTCAGTGAAAATAGGTTTTTTTGTTGTTGTTGTTGTTTGTTTTTTATTATGTTATGTTAATCACCAAAAATAGTTTTTTGAGAAGGAAAGTGAAATAAAGATATTTTCAGATAAACTAGAGCTGAGAAAAATCATAGCCACTAGAGCTGTATTACCAGAAATATTGAAGGAATTTCTTCAGGCTTAAAGGAAACGATGTGATATGAAGATCTACAGATAGAAGTAAAGAGCAAAATAAAGAGCCCCGGAAATTGAAAATATGTGAATAAATATAAAATTTTATCTTATTTACTTTGTTTAAAACAACAACAAAAAAAGGTATTGTGGAATTCATTACATTTATAGATATAAAATTGGACAATAGCATAAGGGATGGGGGAAGGCAAATGGAACTTTACTGATACTACATTTTACACTAAGTGGTACAATATTAACTCTAAGTAGTCTGAATAAGGGCAGGAGACATGTTACAACCTCTAGATGCTAGGGAAACAGGTAAGTAATAGTAAGAGGAGGTGCAGTTGAAAAGCCAACTGAGGGATTAAAATGGAATACCCAAAATATTCAATTAATCCCAAAGAAGTCAGGTACAGAGGAACAGAAAAGCAAAGAGAGCACAGTAAGACAGCAGACTATAGCCAACCATACCATCAAAGCAAAAACCAAATCTTTCTTATCTACCACTGTATCCCCATTACCTTGCATAATGCCTGTTATATAAAAAGTGTTCAATCAATATCTGCTGAAAGCATGAAATCAGACTATATGTGTTCTATGATGGTCTCAACATATACATATTAGCTGCATGTCTATAATTAGCAGATGCATTTAAAATCTGCATGGTGTATTTCTTCACAGTGGGTGAAGCCATCTCCTCCCCACACTCTAAATGGATATCTGGGTACGAAGACTCTCTGCTAAGGATGAGTCTGACTGCATTCCCCAGCCAATAATACTAAAAGAAAATTAATGTTGAAGGTCAGTCAACCAACAGAGTGCCTTAGTATGCAGGACATTTTACCCTCATAGACATTCTTTGATAGATTAAAAACCTTACATCACATAAATATTTATTCATTTATTTAAAACAAGCATTCATCATAACACTTATAAACATTTAAATAATGTTTACTGTAGTACTGTGGATATACAGTGGTCATATAAGAGAAAGTCCCTGCTCTCCGAAGTCTAACCAACTACATCAATTTTAACACCTATTGCATTTCATGTTTAATTTGCCAATTTCTTTCACTAAATATCAGATTCACTGAAGAAAGGATTCTGTGCATTCATTAATTTATTCAAAAATCATTTATTGAGTGGCTAGAATGTTCTAGACACCAGTCCAGGTGCTAGGAATAATGTAGTGAATAAAACAGACAACAATTCCTGGGCGCCTGGGTGGCTCAGTCATTAAGCGTCTGCCTTCGGCTCAGGTCATGATCCCAGGGTGCTGGGAGAAGCCTGCTTCTCCCTCTCCCACTCCCCCTGCTTGTGTTCCCTCTCTCGCTGTGTCTCTCTCTGTCAAATAAATAAAATCTTAAAAAAAAAACAAAACAAAACAGACAACAATTCCTACTTTTGTTCATCAGACATTTCGGTCAGGGAAATATAAAAGCTGGGTGATGGACACTGGGGAGGGTATGTACTCTGGTGAGCACTGTGAATTGTGTGACTGATGAATCACAGACCTGTACCCCTGAAACAAATAATACATTATATGTTAATAAAAAAAATTAAAAATAAAGAAATAAATAGCAAAATATAAATTTGTCAGATAGAAAGCAGAGATGAGGCATAGAGACTTCTGTTGGTGAGTGGGTTGGGAGGTGGGGTGGGGAAGAGTGGTTTTTTTCAATGTGGTTCCTGGGGAAAGATTCAGTGGAGTTACTTTTGAGCAAACATGTCAAATGAGTTGAAAAAGTGTCTTCCTCTGTTTTGATTATTAGCATTATTAGCAACTAGTGCAGTATATTATATATATTAGGCACTAATGTAGGTTTGTTGAGTGATTAATCTTCCTCATTTATTAATTTATTCAATAAATACTTATGGACACCTATAATGGACAGATTAATACCTTAAATTATTGGTTGTATAAACCTCTGAGTCCAATGATATGTTCATAAATTTATGGCCTTAGAAATCAAAATTAATTCAACTCCCTTATCCTTGCATGGAGAAGTTAAACCAAACTAGAGTTCTGGCCTTCAAAACTCCTGAAACAAAATAATACAAAAAGAATAAAAAGTAAGTGTGCAAATAAATAGGCCACTTCACATTGTGATACAATTGAATGAAAATGCCTTCATTTTTACCAGTGGGAAAGGTTTCATCTTACAATGCCTGACATTACTGAAAATCCATCAGCCCAGGGTGGTTGGCCCGTATTTGTGACCCCCCGAGATTTCAGCAGTCATATACGTCAGTGGTCATTTGCACAGACTGCTTTTCTTTTTGCCCAAGAAATGGCACTACATGTAAATGTCAGGTTTCATCAGTGAGTGACGGGCCTGAACTATGAATTCGACAACTAATGACGATGGTGATAGATGTGGCAATTTCACGGCAATGAGAAGTGTGCTTATCATTCACAGCCCTGTTCAGCTTCTATCTTGTGCTTTTGAATTATGGACAAGGTTTTTCTTCCTAGATGTACATGCCGTCTTCCCTGGAATCAGTAACTGTGACCAAATCACTCAGAGTTTCAGTGGCACTGTGATCCCGTCTGTGTGTCCCTCCTTTGAATCAGTGACAAGCTGATTTATGAGCAGTTACTTGATGTTGAGGCTAGGAAGTGTATTCTCGACTATTGGCAAATGTGAACTTAGCTGCCAGAATGTTTACTTTTCAGATAAGCTTATGGCTCATAAATAGACACACACGGTTCATTTTGTATTTCACCCAAATTTATTCCTAAAAAAGAAGGCCCCAGATAATTTGGGGTTCACATTCTGGTGATAATTCTTACCGAAAATGGCTGCTAACTATGCCCACTGTTATTGGTCCTGCGGTCAGCCCCGGATGTAACTGTTCACCTTTAAGGAGGGCAGCAGCAGGGTTAATGACTGAAAATGAGGGGGAAATATCTACATTTAATTTTGAAACTTTATGAATTTTGGAGGCAGAGCACTGACCTTCCAACTGACCGTTTTTTTTTTCCCCGGTTGTAAAAGAGTTACCTTTTATCTTTTGGTTAATCCAGAAGAAGGGAGCCAGAAGGTACCTGAATTTGCTGGAAATAATCTACAGAATCTAAATGCAAGTAGAGTAAATTTGACTCTACTTACAGCTGCTACTTGAAGACACCTGTTTCTCATAAAATGAGTGCCAGTCTGTCTGTCAGCTGTTCAGGCTCTCTCCTGTATCTCTCTCTGCCTCTGTTTTCCCAAGCTCATTCTCTCCCTCTCTTCCTTAGCCTTTGTCACTTCCTTACTTCTCTGTCTCCTTCTTGCTCTCCATCTCTGTGTTTCTCTCACTCCAGGTTTCTCTCTCTTTGTCCTTCTACATCTCTATTTGTATCTCTACTTTATCTTTCTCTGCTCTCTGTCTCTTCCCACTTCTGACTCAGTCTCTCAATCAAGGCAGCATTCCGCTGAATTTTCTTTACCTTTGTGTTGACTGCATGCCTCATGAAAAATGTAGAGAGAGCTTTAGTCAGCTGAGTACAGGATAATTATTGTACATTATTGCTGGGCAAATATTAGTAAACAATTGGATGGTCAAAAGCTACAATGCTTTCTAAACCAGTACTAAGTGCTTGTGGTTGTCCACATTACTGCCTCCTTCTCTTGGCAGAACGAGTCAGAGAATACTAGCAGAAAACAATGACATGGAAAAGGTGTCAGTTTTCTTTGGGCTCCTTTAAAATTCATCATTGAAACCCAATTTTCCTTCGTTCCTCTGCACAAATTACCGAAACTGCTTATTTGGTGAGATATTCTGTGTGGGAGTTGGGAAATTATCTGGAGTTCTCTATAAGTAGGGGTTTGCCCCGGACAGTGCCAATTTACAAGGGTCCAAACATCCCATCTGTTAGCATCTCCTTTTCATGTCCAGAGTGTTCCGCTTTAAGATGACAAATTATATCAGCAACCAGTGTGGTCTGTTCCTATAGAGTCATGTGCAGTCACCGACAAAATGGCCACTTCGTTACACAGTAAATAATGTAAATGTGCAATTTCATTTTAAAAATAGCTATAAGTAGGGGCGCCTGGGTGGCTCGGTCAGTTAAGCTTCTGTCTTTGGCTCAGGTCATGATCCCGGGGTCCTGGGATCGAGCCCTGCATTCGGCTCCCTGCTCAGCGGGAAGCCTGCTTCTCCTTTTCCCTCTCCCTTTGCCCCTCATCCCTGCTCATGCTCTCTCTCAAATAAATAAATAAAATATTAAAAAAATAAAAGTAGCTATAATTAGTAGGAAAAATGAAACGGGAATTTAAAATGGAAGTATTTGTATACAATGCAATATTATTATATTAATGCAATATATTTTTCAGCTTTCAAACAGAACAAAATCGTGTCATATACACGAACATAGATGAAACTTGAGGACATTGGGCCAAGTGAAATAAGCCAGAGAAGAACAAATACTACATGATTCTACTTATATGAAGGGATCTAAAATAGTCAATTCTGGGGCGCCTGGGCGGCTGAGTCAGTTAAGAGTCTGCCTTCGGCTCAGGTCATGATCCCAGGGTCCTGGGACGGAGCCCCACATCGGGTTCCCTGCTCAGCAGGGTGTCTGCTCCATCTCCCTCTGCTCCTCCCCCTGCTTGTGTGCTCTCTCTCTCTTTCTCTCTCTCAATCTCTCTCAAATACATAAATAAAATCTTTAAAAGAAATAAAATAAAATGGTCAAATTCATAGAAGCAGAAAGGAGAATGGTGCCTATAGGGGCTGGGGGAAGGCGGAAATGGGGAGATGCGTTCGCTGGGTATGAAGTTTTGGCTGTGCTCGATGAATGACTTGTGGAGATGTGCTGTATGACAGTGTGTCTAGTTAGCAACACTGCATTGTGCATTTACAAATTTGTTAAGGGGTAGATCTCATGTTAAGTATTCTTACCAACATAAAAAAAATGTAAGTAATCTGGGATGTACTAATTGTAACATTTGTAGCGGAAAGTCTTGCCACTTTGGAATGAGAAAGAACTCGTTTGAATCTAAGCTTTGCTATTTTTTGTTTGTGAAACTTTAGATAAGTAACCTAACCTCACTGAGCCTCTTTGTCCTCACCAGTATCATGGGGAGAATAATGCCAGGATTAACAGTAAAATAGGAAAGTTCTCCACATTTCACTTGAATGTGATCTTGCCCTTAGGAAAGAACGACATAAATAACGCCTAAAATGCAGTGTTCTAACACAACAATAAGAAGAACTTTCTATGAGCCAAGAACTTTATAAGCATTATATCATTTAACCTTCCCATGAACTCCATGTGGCAGATAATAATACGATAGCCAAATTATAGGCAAGGGAATTAGGGGTACGCAGCTTTGAAGTGTCAGGACCAGGATGTGAGCACACGTCCACCTGTCTCAATCTGGGTCTGACATTCTGACTTCTCTACTACACTAATGATGGCTCTAATAAATCCCTGGACTACTTCACTTATTGGGTCTGACTGTGTAACCTTCGTCTATAGTATATTTGTTTCACTCTGTACAGCATTCTTTATTTCCTTCCCCACCCCCTCAGTTAGGCTTCTTAAATCATCCTATCTTGAATATAGTACTGAAAACTTGGTGACCTATGTTCGTTTACTAGAAATGCTGCCTCTAATTCTATTTTCTGTAGGACAGCTATCAAATTCCTGGCGGTATTAAAAAGTAATAATGCAGTTGAAGGGAAAACTGTACTAGGAGATCCAATTTCTTCATCTGAAAAATGGGGCTAATAATATGTGACACTTACTAATCACAAGGAAGGTAGGAGATGAATGAAGTAATTGTTTCTGCAAAATCTTTCAAATGCTAGAAGAAATACAATGAAACCCATTATAACTTCCAGTGTGAAACACTACTTCCCCATTCTTCCGGGTCACTGTATATAATCTTCTTTCAAAACTGCATTTAGCCTATAAAATTATTTGTTCATTAATCTAACCAATAGATATTTATTGAATATATTATAAGGCAGACCCTGTGTTAGGTACTTGGGATGATAATCAGATAAGACATGCAATGAAGCTCAAGTGTTTACAATTTTGTGAGTACCAATTAATTGGCCCTGGCTACTCATTAGAATCACAGAGTGGCTTAAAAAATTTGCTATGCCTGATCACTCCAGACCAAGTGAATCAGCTAACTCAAATGGAAAGCCCAATTTATTTATTTTGTTTATGATATTTTATTTATTTTATTTTATTTTTTAAGATTTTATTTATTTGAGAGAGAGAGAGACAGAGAACAAGCAGAGGGAACTGCAGGCAGAGGGAAAAGCAGCCTCCCCACTGAGCAAGGAGCCCGATGTGGGACTCAATCCCAGGACCCTGGGATCATGACCTGAGCCAAAGGCAGATGCTTAACCAACTGAGCCACCCAGACATTCCAAAATTTTTAAATTTATTTTAGAGAGAAAGAGAGACAGGGCATGCAAGTGAGGGGAGGAGCAGATGGAGAGAATCTCAAGCAGACTCCCAGCTGAGCACGGAGCTCATAGTGAGGTTTGATCTCATAACCCATGTTATCATGACCTGAGCTGAAACCAAGAGTTAAGTTCGTTGAGCCACCCAGGCGCCCCGGGAAGCCCAATTTAGAACCGTTGTTCTGTTCACCAATCCCATGCAGATAGGTTTTCCTAAGAACTGTAGTTTTACAGTTTTGATATGGACATTGTATTGGGTTGAATGGTGTCTCTCAAAAATTCATGTTCACACTGAACCTCAGAATGGGACCTTTTTTGGAAATAGAGTCTTTGCAGATGTAATTAGTTAAGATGAGATCATGCTGGATTTAGGATGGACCCTAATTCAAATGACTTGTGTCCTTATAAGAGAAAGGACACACACACACACACACACACACGAAAGAAGGCCACATGAAGATGGAGGCAGAGATTGGACTGATGCAGTTACGAGCTAAGAAATGCTAGTGATTTCCATCAACCACCAGAAACTAAAAGACAGGCATGAAATGGAATCTCCCTTAGAAACTCCAGAATGAACCAACCATGTTGACACATGGTTGACACACTTAATTTCACACTTGTGATCTCCTAAACTGTGAGAGAATACATTTTCGTTGTTTGTAGTAATTTATTACAGAAGCCATAAGAAACTAACACAGACATCAATCAACAAATTTGCTAGGATGCCAGAAAAAAATCAAATTATATCATGGCCAACATACTCATCCTCTACTTAGAACACTTCCTTTATGTATGGAGTCCTTCAAAATCAAAGACATGGTGCTGTACTTATGATACCTTCTTAGTAGTACTGGTGTTTTGTTTTGTTTTGTTTTTGTTTTTTTGCAAATTCCCACTAAGCATATTTATCCTAGGTAAATTAATTTACAACACACTACAGTTGAGTGGATTTTTCCCATCTGGAATTGACATGTTCTATATTCTGTAATTAGGGTTAGGTAAATCTCTGTTGAGGATAAGCATTCACAAAGAACTAAACTAGAAGGAAGAATCTTCCCTTCCTTGTTTCAAGTGAATTAACTAATCAGATATTTATTGAATTTTAGATGACTTTCCATATCACTGAGACTAATAGCCAAATTCCCTATAATGGCCTGCAAAGTGTGCTCAGTGCTCCCACTGAAACTTATGTCTGTTTTATCTCCTCTTTTACTCTTCTTATTCTGAACTTGCTACTGACTGGTCTCTGCTCCCAAAATGACTTATCTCAAATATCTTCAAGATCATTCCCTCACCTCCTTCAGGTCTTCACTCCAACATGGCCATTTTGATGACACCTTCTGGCCATCCTAGTTAAACCTGAACTGTCACCTAACCACTCCCTATTCCTCTTTCCTGCTTCACCTCACCCCATATGTTTGTTGGTTTATCACATGGGTTGACTTGTGTCCTCCCTGAAGTCATAAGTCAATGACATAACCCACAGGATCTCAGAATGTGACTGTATTGGAGATAGAGCCTTGAAATAGACTATCAACTTAAAATGAGACCATTGGGGTGGGCCCTAATCCAATCTGACGGTTCTTCTTAGAAGAAGAGGAAGAGACACCAGGGCTGCATTGAGCACAGAGCAAAGGCCATGTGAGGACACAGGGAGAAGGCAGTCATCTGCAAGCCAAGGAGAGAGGCCTTGGGAGAGATCAAACTGTTGACACCTTGACCTTAAACTTCTAGCCTCCAGAACAATGAGAAAATATATTTCTGTTGTGTAAGCTACCTGTCTTTTGTTATAGCAACACTAGAAAACTAATAACAGTTAACCATAAAATCTTTCGTCCAACCTGGAACACCACTGAAAATAAAAAGGGAGCACTATAATCATGATACCAAGATGACTGGCATAAACCAGGACTTCCCAGGTGTAGCAGAACTTTTTGTAGCCCTATCATTAGTGCCGGTCACTATTAGTGTACAGTGTACTTTAGTTGTATGTTTATTGCTTGCCTGTCTCCATGGGGTAGTAAATTCCTTGAGGGCACGGGTTTTCTGTATTTTACTACTTTATTCCCAGTACCTAAGTATATGGCATATCATTGCTTCTCAATTAAAAATATGTTGAATAAATAAATGTAAACTGTAGTGAGTGGTTGATGTTCACTGAGCTTTATATAAAAGACTTTATATAAAAATCTTCATGTGACTACCAATTATTTTGCACTTGCTAGACAGACTACTAGGCATCTTATGTATGTTACCACTCATTCTTACAATGATTTTGCAAGCTAGGTATGATCCCTAACTTATACTTTAAATTTTAAACCTAACTACATCAGAGATTTTAGGTCACTTCTATATCCCTCAGCAAGTAGGTAGGGATTCAAATTCAGGTCTACATCTCTTAATGCAGAAAAGATATTTGCACATTCTCAGCAGTTAGAAAAGAACATAAATGCAGATTTCCAACTCAACAAGTCCATTGAAATGATCAATATGTATTAGCCACAATATGGTACCTGTTGAGGTAGAAGTGATATCCACAAATTATATCAAGCTGGGTTCAGAAGAAGTCATGTTTAATTAAACAGTGTAAGTGGAAAGATTCCCTAATAATTTAATCCTAACTTCTCTATCAGCACTACAGAAAAATCAAGAAAAACAAATCAATCTCCCTAAGATGGATATGAGTAGCTCTTCCTGCTAATTTAATTTTTAGTAACTAATGCTTTAGGCTGATACACAATGTAAAATATTGTCCTTGAAAACAGGCAGCTCTGTCTGCTGCTCAGGATTGTTATTTATTAGAAACTGAGCCAGGAAAATCTGGTGTTAAATTTATCATAGCAGCTGAAGGGCCATGTCCTGCTGAAGAAAATTAATTGCATGCTACTTTAGTAGATGTTGTCTGATAACTTTTTATAGGTAACTATCTTGACCACATCAAAATGTTGCCTAAGAGAATTCTTTGAGTTACATCAAGTGAAGTCATATTTTGCGTGCAAATTTGAAATAATATAAGTAGTAAAGTCTCACACTATGTGCAAATTTGAAAGTAATTCAACTCTCAAATTTTTGTTACATTTGTTAAAAATTTCGTAACTTCAAAGCTGGCAGACTGAATGAGTGGTGAGTTGTCTGGGATATTGCTTCAAGGCAATATCCCTTAAAGCTTGTAACAGAAACTCTGGCCATTCTTTTTAGCCTTATGGAAACATCTAATTAAGACCTTAAATTGCTTGAGGTCTTTAAGAACATGTTCTTCAAATGAAACGTAATCCTTCTGTAATTCACACTAACCAAGTGTGAATCCCAAATACAGAGGGACTAAAATTTTAATCTGAAAATCCTAATATCACTTAATTCAATTCTACAGGTGTCTGTTCATGCTTAATTTTATTAAATGCTCCTTGATGCTTTCTCTTCCCAGGGATCATAGGATTATATTGAAAAGAAGGTGAACTTTTGAGAGAGAAAGGTAAAATAATTTAGAAAAAATCACTTCACTCCAGAGACTGATCTTGTTCCTCCCTCTATCATTCAGAATTCCTTACACTTTATTGAATGTATCAGATTCTCTGGCTCTTCCAGATCTCTGTGGGATGGAATATAGGATTGCTTAGTAACCCAAAACCATCATACTTTAGAAATCTGCTATGGCCCAAACATTGTAAAGTCATATTATAAATACTGTCTTATATAAGCTTCATATAAATCATTTATCAAGGAAGAAACTGAACTCAATGACGTTTTAGTTTGCTCAAGATCAGAAGTCTAAAAGTTGGGATGCCTGGGTGGCTCAGTCGGTTAAGCGTCTGCCTTCAGCTCAGGTCATGATCCTGGGGTCCTGGGATAGAGCCCCGCATCAGGCTCCCTGCTCAGCGGGGAGCCTGCTTCTCCCTCTGCCTGCCGCTCTCCCTGCTTGTGCTCTTTCTCTCTCTGTCAAATACATAAATAAATAAAATCTTAAAAAAAAAAAAAGTCTAAAAGTTAATGGAATATGTCTATGAACCTGGTCTGTATGAATCCCAAGGCCATATATTTACTATTTTTGTTCCATTCATCTTTGTCTCCCCCTCATCATGCACAATGCCTAGCATTGGCTCTTCAATATATATTTCTTAAATGAATGAATCAATGTTGGTTGAATTCCAAAGAAGAAAGGGAGGCTCCTTTTTCATGAATAAATCATGACTTAAGTTTTCCAAAAACAATTAGCATTTTCATAGGGACAGTCTGAAATACCAGATCCTGGCAAACCTGTCACTTGGAGACAGGGGCATTCAGAAAGCTGAGACTTGAAAATTTGCCGAGAATGCCCTTACTTGGTGGCCTTCAATATTAGGCAGTGGTTGATGGAAGTTACGGGGGAACCAGCGGAAGGTGGTGGTAGTAGCAAATGCAGCATCGTCAACAAACTTGAATAGCCTGTTCAAATACACTCGGATCACTATAAGGAACAGACCAGAGTCATGAAACTAAGATAAGATATCCATACAGAGAGAGTGTAATATTGTGTCCTCAGGCTGAAATTTGATAGGAAGCTTGTAAAAACATCTTTATGGGTAAGGAATTGTGTACCCTATCTTATTGTCTGAATGAATAAAGCCACTGAATTCCATGTGACCTCAGGATCACATGAGCACAGAACCAAGCAGGACAATTTGTCTGATAAATGTTTTAATAGCCAAGATAGATCTGAGGTTCAAGTAGACTTTGGGGAGGACATTGAATTGAACAAGTTTGAGCTTCATGTTAATGACGATAGTACCAGATGCCTTTTTATTTTTTATTTTTGGGGCACTTTACAAAGCACTATCCAACTTGATCATCAAAACAGTTCTATGAGATAAGCTTGTTTGGTATTATAGCCTATAATTTACAAATAAGGAATTTCAGGAAGTTTAGAAAATGTACAGCTCAACTGCTGTCTGGCTGAGACACTATTCCAGATCCTTTCAAACCGGGTTGCTCTTTTCCAGTACGTTCTTGCTACTTAAAATGTGGTATTCAGACCATCAGTATCGTCTGGGAGCATGTTAGAAATTCAGAATCTTCTGGCTCATCCCTGAGCTACTGAATCAGAATTTGCATTTTAAAAAGATCCTCAGGTGATTTGTATGCACTTTATATTGTGAAAGGCATCTTATACATTATGCTGTATTAGTCATCCGGAATGCCTCTGTTTTGGGAATCTTATCTCGATTTGTTATGAATGAGGGTAAGTGAAGGCATGATCATAAGAATAAGCTGCCCATCTATGAATCTTCTTAAAACATAATCAGATTTAAATATTGATGGCACCAGTGATATTAATATAGTAGGTTAAGATTATAGACTCTGAATTTTGGCTTTGCTATTTACTGTAAGGCTTTGGGAACATTTTTTAACTCTTTAAGCTTCAGTTCATCATCTTGGAAATGAGGGTGATAAACATACTAACCTCATGAGGTCATTGTGAACATCAAATGAGATGAGTCTTCAGACCCGGTACTTGGTGAGTACACAGTAATGCCCGTTATTTTAAGCATGATACACAACAGAGATTCACTCTGTTTTTCTTACCAAGAGAAAAACTTCTGAAGAGGTTCTCTTGGTTTTTCATTAAGTCAATCCTTTGAACACTATCAAGGAGACTCACTTCATATTGATTCTGATCTATGGAATTCTGCTGAGTGGCACAAGTTCATTGTGAGTTTCCAGTGAATTACCCCAGAAAGAACCCTTGACACATTTTCTGGTATTTTCATCCTAGGGATTATTCATTTTGTCCATGTTCGAAGAAGCTAAAATGTAGTACCATGAGTTCTTCCTTTTGGGGACCTGAAAGTCTGGCCCTTCTAGAGTTTGATAAACTTTTAAAAATTATTCTTAAAATCCATGGAACAACTGAGAAGTTCAGATAAAATCTCTTCCCTAAGGGGTCTGAACGTAAGAGGATGGAGGAGGGTTCTCTGTGCTGGGGTGCTTGGAGACCCAAGGAAGATATAGGGATTGATTTCTGGGATAGGAGCTGATCATAGCAGGGTTAGCTGAAAACTAGGAATCATGGGGTCCTCAACTCAGTCCATCAGCTCCATCCCGCTGGTGCATCGGGGTATTTTAAAGAAAAGAACCGAGAATAAACTAACTGGCCGGGATGTCTCTAATATGTGCAGAGGCAGTATGAAGACCCAACTTTTACTCTAAATGAGACAAGAAACATGGAAAATGCTTTATTAAAATATGCTTACCAGAGATGAGTTATTATTAGTTAATATTGTGTGCTTTTTCTTATATGGAAAGAATTTCATAACCTAAAAATATGTGGTGTGCTATTTCAAATTAAATATCAGGAATGACTAGGCTAAAAATGTATGAGGCTAATACCAACAGGCTCTTCCTAGATACAGAACCATTATTCTTTATAGAGAGAGCAAATCCTTAAAAGGTTGAGAGAAGGATCTGAAAATACTGCAAATTGTCACAGGTACACAAGGCACTTAGCAATGCAAAATGAAACATACGTGGAGTATCTTAATTGTTCTTTTTGCTTTTCCTACTGAATAACAATCCCATATCTTTCTGTTGATCTTTATTTTGTATCATCACTGGATCTGGCTCTTGCAATTTTCTACTGATTTCCACAGGGCAAATATTAACAGAGGTGATGAGTGCTATGGTAGGGATTTAAAGCCCTTCTTCCTTCTCTGCCTGGTTTGCTCATTCTGCCACAGCCCAGGGCCTTCCTCCTATTGGAGGGCTTCATGGTTTCCTGAGCCAAAGGAAAGGAAAGCAATCTTTTTTCTTCATCATGAACTTCAAAAATGTAAATAAAAAATTATAAGCCACAGATTCATTCCAAGTCTCCAAAGATGACATTTTTATTTTTAAATGGAAAATAGTTATTACTTAAAGAATTAAGTAAAACAGATTCATTTTTTAAATATGTATGTCTCCATGTTTTTTTTTTTTTTTAAGATTTCATTTATTTATTTGAGAGAGACAGAGAAAGAGAGCAGGAGCGGGGGAAGGGGAAGGGGCAGAGGAAAAGAGAGAAGCAGACTCCCTGCTGAGCAGGGAGCCCAACCTGCAAGGGGCTGGATCCCAGGATCCTGGGATCAAGACCTGAGCTGAAGGCAGATGCTTAACTGAGGACTGAGGACTGAGTCACCCAGGCACCCCTGTCTCCATATTTTTAAAGAGCCAAGAGTCATCTTCAAATCACTACGTTAGTCAATACATAGTTTCACCTACATGCTCTTTCAGTTGTGGCTTCTTTCTTACCTGAATTTGAAATGTCTTTCTTCATTTTTTAAAATCTCTAAAAATTCATTTCTATCTTTCACCTCATCAAGATTTTATTTTTTTATACTTTGTCTTTTGGTTGCTTATTTTTTTACCGAAAAATTGCTATGTTTTATCATATCAAGTTTAAGTTTTATCCTTTTCTTGTTTTACTTGGGTCTTTTTTTGTGTGTGGTCAAGCTTCTAATTATTTCTCAATATATTTTGTTCTATTTTAAAAGTTTGCCTCATTATTTTTCCTTTTCCAGTTTTTACAGTTTATATATTATCCATATTTATTACTTCCACCTTATATTTACTCTTCATGTTAATGGCAGGCTTTTAGCAACTTAAATTGCTCTCATTTCAATTGAGTTTTAGATTGTTTCTAGTTTTAACTCAGTTTTTTATCACCTTAAAAATTAAGCTAATTTTGTTTTGTGGGGTGTTTTCTTTCATTTAATTTTAACTCTAAATTTATAATGATAGGCAGAGAAAGTGACTATAAAAGTGGCATCTGGCCTAGAACCTATGATCTGAACAAGAGAGCTTATAGCTGGGTGAGACTCTCTCTGCTTGTTTGTTTTTCCCTCCAAAATATAAGCCCCTTGAGAGCAGTGGCCCATGCCTGTTTGGCTCTCATTGTATCTCCATTGCCTAGCTCATAGTGGGCACTTAAAAAGCTATGAAGGGTAATAAAGATTCATAAGGATCATTAAGGATTACATGAGTCTATGACAAAAACAGCAATTTACTAGCACTGTGTGTCAGACTTTTTCCTGAGGACTTTCCATGCATTAACTCACTTAATCTTCCCAACAACCCTTCATAATATCACCCCAATATATACATGAGGACACTGAGACGTAGAGAGATATTAAGTGGCCTGCCTGGGTCACAGAGTTAGTAAGCTGGTAGAGCCAAGACTTGAACCCTTGTAATCTATTGCCAGACTAGGGCCCTTAACAATCACTTGCCCTGTATCTGGCAGGTCATATACCTACTGGTCATTAAGAGGAAGAGACCGTGCGGAAGATATCTCTAACAGACCTTTATGTGGTCACTACTGAAGACACATCAAAGGTATGTGGCTTCTCATAAATCAATGTAGGCAAGCCTGGAACTTACCTAGAAAATTCATGACCAACTAGCAATACCTTTAATTGCCCATGCTGATTATTTTGAGCATACTGTCATCAGCCCCTCCTTGCCCTGAGGCAGTCCTTGTCATCCCACTCTATTACATTATCAATTTTAAATCAAACACAGCAGTTGATGCCTGGCTCTCCTCCGTTGGCTCCTCTCAGTTTGCCAAAGATTTATGGAAGCTATATTTTAAAGAATCACATTTACCTACTGAGCTAATTTTCTTCTCAGTTAGAATTCCATCATTCTAGTCCTAAGAGTAAAAAGTCACTAGAACTTAATCAACTCAACATAGAACTTTCTACATGTATGTATGTATGTGTTACTTTGTCTATTAGAATAACTCTCTGCTCCCATAGTTAAGCTGTTCACGCAGAGCTGAGATTCAAGAATCGAAAAAAAAATTTTCATATATGCTTGATTTTACAGAATGTTGACTTAGTAACATTGGTTTAAAACTAAACACTATTTGAACCCTAGCAAAGTCTTGTAGGTGTCAAAGGCTTCATATTGGAGCTATTTGTCAATTATGCATTGATGATTCAGAAGTCGTCTAGAATCTTCTGAACAAAAATAATCACATAACACTGTGGTTTTCATATTATTTTTTTAAGATAAGTCCTTAAATATAACAAGGATGAACTTTACTGTAGATTTTAAAAATTAATACAGAGCATATCTAGCTAATGCACAGCACTGAAATAACTCATCTATTTTTCTAGTACCCTTGATTGGAGAGTACTTAACAAAAAGCTTATTTAATTAAACCTTAACTATTTTTTCCTATATTCTGATTAGAAAATGTTAAACCAATCATATGATCTTAAATATTAATAATATTTTAAAATGTATGAATTTCACACAAGAACACTTGCTTCAAATTAAATTTCCTTTCTGTCCAAACAAATCTATAAGGATGTAATTCTACTCATGTTTATCCTTAGTCATCTGAGAATTGAGTAATAGAGAGATAGTAGTAAGAAGGCGCTTTTGAAAGAAGAAAGAGGAGGAGGAGAAAGAAGGAGAAGAGGAGGAGAGGGTGGGAGAAGAGAAAGGAGAAAAAGAAGTTGTTTGGATGAAGGGGTTTAAGGAAGGCATTTTTCAGCCCAACTCTAAGACATGAGGTAATGTTATTAGAATTTAAAAGTAAAAATGTTTCCTTTTGTGACAAGGCATTCTACATACAGGTAGTATATTGGTGTGCTAGGGCTACCGCAACAAAATACCACAGACTGGGTGGCTTAACAGCTCAATTTATTTCCGGACAGTCCTGGAGGCTGGAAGTCTAAGATCAAGATGTCAAAAGGTTTGTTTTTTTCTGAGCCTCTCGCCTTGGCTTGTAAAAAGCTTCTCACTGTATCCTCAGGTGGCCTTTCTTCTGTATTCTAGAATCCCTGGTGTCTCTTCTTATAAGGACATCCATCATACTGGATTAGGGCCTCACCCTTGTGACTTTGTTTTAACTTAATCACCTCTTAAAATGCCTTATCTCATATACAGTCACATTTCAAGCAACTGGGATTAGGGCTTCAATATACACATTTTGCAAGGGTCACAATTCAGCCCATAACAGGAGGCTTTCAATAAATGCTTGCTGATTACTGAGGGGAAAATGACTATCCACTAAGAAACCAAAACGATCATGAGGACTGCTCTTCAGCATTATCCAGTGAGGTGGTGGCAAATGAGATGTGTTAATGTTCTTCTGGTTCTGGAGGTCCATGTTGTCCCTTCCCAGTTATTCCTTTACCCAATCAAATTCTGTTTTTTTGTTGTTTTTTAGAGAGAGAAAGAGAGAGAGAGCAAGAATGCAAGCAGGGGGCAGGGAAAGGGAAGAGCAGAGGGAGAGGGAGAGAGAGAATCCTAAGTAGGCTCCACACCAGCACGGAGCCTGATGTGGGGCTCAATCTCAGGACCCTGAGATCATGACCTGAACTGAAATCAAGAGTTAGACACTTAACCAACTGAGCCACCCAGGCACCCCAATCAAGTTCCTCTTGATTAGATTATTATAATAATACTACAACTGGTTACCCAGTCTTATCTATGTCCCACACTTCCATGAAATTGATCTTTCTAGAGCATAGTTCCAACATACCAAGCCCACCAGCATTCAGTAATTCAGGCATTGCATGCTTCTGACTGTGGCCATGCCAAGAACTCTACTAGGCATAGGAAATACAAGAGAGAGCAGTCAAAACTTTCTATTGTTTCCATTGCCTACCGGATAAAGTCCAAAATCCTTAATATGGCATTTAAGGCCATTCGGTATTTAGGGCTTATCCACTTTTCAGTGTCCCTTCCTTAAATGTCATTATTATTGTATGCACATAGGGCTATTTTCATCTTCAAAATATAGTTTGCACTCTACAGCCAATATACCCTATACTCTCTCACACTTTCCATCTGTTCCCTCACCTACACATCCTTCCATTCAATCTTTAGACCTCTACCATTTCACACTGTAGTGAGACTTTGTGGATCTATGGGAGAAGGATACATTTTAAATGTTTGTACATTGAGTGTCTGGGAGGAATGAGGAAGGAACCATTCAATGAAGCCAGAGAAATGTGAAAGACAAGTATTATTTCTGAGGTTGGGGGTGTTGAGTTCAGTTTTGGAAGCTGCATGAAAGCGCATTGCTCTGATTTTTTACTGATAAACATTTAGTGCCCTCAACACTTCCTGCCATACAGTAATACTAATTTGATTTAATAAGTATACGCTTGTCGCCCCTGGTAAGCAAAGAAATTATGCTACCTCAGAAATCATAAAGAGCCAGTAAGGACCCATTTATTTAAAAGATACAAAAATATGGGGCACATGGGTGGCTCAGTTGGACTCTTTTTTTTTTTTAAGATTTTATTTATTCGTTTGACAGAGAGCATGAGAAAGAGAGAGAGCACAAGCAGAGGGAGCAGATGAGGGAGAGGGAGAAGTAGGCTCTCCACTGAGCAGGGAGCTTGATGGAGGGCTTGATCCCAGGATCCTGGGATCATACCTGAGCCTAAGGCAGACACTTAACCGAATGAGCCACCCAGGTGCCCCATAGCATCAGACTCTTGATTTCAGCTCAGGTCATGATCTCAGTGTTGTGAGATCGAGCCCCACATCAGGCTTTGCACTGGCTGTGGAGCCTGTTCAAGATTCTCTCTTTCTCCCTCTCCCTCTTCCCCTACTTTCTCTCTCTACCTCTCTAAATATTAAATAAATAAATAAATAAATAAATAATACACAAATATAACAAAGTCTCAGTACCATGAAAGGAATAATTTCACCCTTGAGGTTCATTATAATGGAAACTGAGTTGTAAATGCTAACACAGGTTAGAACTAAGGAGACCAAATATGGCATTATGTAAATTAAAAGAATCCTTAATCTGATTTTTGGGTCAATTAATATATAGTAGTCAAAGAATTTTGACTAAAAATTAGGAAGCCCTAATTCTAGCTCTGTTGATCACTAGATTTGAAAATTTGGTTAAGTTACTAAACAGATCTCTTTTAAATCTCTATAAAATCTAGACACATAATCTTACCTCATGTGATTTTTGATTATGAAAATTCAAATGAAATAAATATGAAAACACATTAAAAACTGAACATCATTGTATATTTTATATAACCATGATGACAAAGATAACAGTTTTGCTGAATAAACTCTGCTTTTGATAAATTCAGGTAAAAAATACCTAATTTATTTAAAAGCATTTTCATTAGGAATTTGAGAGAATGGTAGTTTGATAATTAAAGGATAATGATTACTTATTTACTTTGGTTCTTCTCTTGGTGCTGTTGTTAGAATTGAAAGATTTTTTTTAAAAGAATCAAATTTCCTTGGATTGTTATCAAACCATCAACATTTTAAAGCTAGTTCTTCATGGATATTTATTTACTTAACAACTTGTTCTGATAAAGGAGTTTCCTGATTTAGAATACTGTACATTTTTGTAATGTCCCTGAGCACCTACTGCTGGGTATTAATCTAATTAATCAAATTAGATGTAACTGTTCCCTTATCTCTTTTGGGAGTCTTCTTGTCATTCTTTCTGAAAGCCTAATACTTTGAATCTACCCGTTGTCATTACAGTCTTCCCAACCTACTAATTGTGCTGAAAATTGACTTAGGTTTGTTCCCTCGAATGACTCAAAGCTGTCTTCTAATATTTATTTGTATAGCTAGTGAGAATTCATCTCAGATGGATTAAGATTTATATTGAGCCGCTTATATTCTGCCATTTTGAATAGAGAACAGGTCAGGGGTAATTTTGCAGGTGTGACCAGGTTCTAGTGACATCTCCCCAGTGAAGTTTCCCCTAATACTCCTCTTCCCATATGGAGCCGATCATAATTTTAACAGCTGCCATGTGTGGAGCTCAGAACATACACGTGCTGGGCATATACAGCTCTCTTGCTTGGGCAAGTTATTTAAGCTATTAAGGCTCAGTTTCCCCATGGGTTGAGCAAGGATGATAATAGTTTTTGCCTCATTTAGTTCTTTGGGAGCGTAAATAAAATAATTAATGTAAAGTTTTTGGCACAGTAACAATTGCCTAGTAAACAGCTCATAAATATTAGTCATTGTTATTGGGATAACAACTTTAACCACAGAAAACTGTGACAATTGACAAGTGGAAACAACCTCATGTCCATAATCAGACCCTGGGTTGAATTAATTATGGTAACTCCAGATGACAGAATGATATGCAGCCATTAAATATTCTGTTATAGAAGAATACATGGGAAAGTACTCTAGATCTGTTGCTAAGTGAAAAAGTAGGCTCCAGTTTGCTCATGGAATACACTGGAAAAACATATACCAAAATGTGACTAGTGGTTACCTTTGGACTGTGGGACTTTTTTGTTGTTTATTTTACTTTTGTGTTTTCCTGCTTTCTTCATTGTTTTTCATAGAGTGTTATTTTAAGAAGAAACACTTATAAGAAATCTATAGCCCTTGTAACTCAGTGTATAATCTTCCTATTATTAGACATCCACAAAATGATAGAATTGGCTATGCATATCACCCTTGGCTCACTACCAAGCAGCTTGAGATTTTATAATATACACACAACTTCCCACTAAGTAGTGTGTATATTATAAAATACAAACATACAGAACACAGACTATCATCCCCTTTAAATGGTCCAGGGACACTCCCATTAAGGAGCTTGGGGCCCATGCATGCCAGAAACAAACATGCTCCACTTTCTCCTCAGTTACTCTGTCATCTGGAACACTTTGGTTCCGATATATATTTACACTTACGTATTCCAACTTTCTTCTCCCTTGCCTGCTTCCACTATTAAGACTGAAACAAGTTAATACTCATTTCTCTTGTCCTCTTTCCATTCGTGACTGTTGAGGTGATCAAATTGTGGCAATGAGACATTTACCAGTGTCTATGTTGTTGTTTTCATGGATGGGTGGACACTTGTGCTTTCATGATAAAATGACTGTTGTAGCCAGCACATCTCTTCCCTCCTACTTGCCTGAGAATGGGTACCATCGAGCCACAGCAGTTAAGGCCATGAGTTAAAGGCCAAGTGACGGAACTCCCAGGGCAGCATTTGGACCCGGCTACCAAAGGAAGCCTTACCTCTCACTTTAGCTGAGAATTTGATTCCCCCCCCGCCCTGGAAAAATGAATAAGAGGCATCTGAACCCTTAATACTCTGGAAACTTCACAATGAAGACTTTTACTCAAAAAGAGGAAAAATGAATGAATTGGGGTACAAACTATCTCTAAACTTTCTAACTATTTCTAACTAACTTAGATTAGGATAAAGAGGGAAACAAATCTGCATTTGTTTTAGCAGAAGTTTTCTTTCTATATTTTGCAGGGTTACTCTTTCTTCTTACTAAACAAGGAAATGGCTTGACTCTGAAAATTACGAATTATTCCTGTTCATAGAAATGACCTCATTTTATGACTAAGTTTACAATATAGCACAATGACCATTATGAATATTATTAAATAAGTGTCCAGTTAACTGTAATGTAAATTTTGTTTGCTTACGGCACTAACTCTACTCATGGTGTTCAGTTTCATGGTTCATTATTCAAGAAGCTATGCACTTTTGGCTTTTGGCACTTTTAGGGACCCCTAATTAAGTGTGAATAAAAATAGGTTGACTTTATCTTATGTCTGCTGCTTTAAGATGGGTCAATTAGTTTTAGAAGATTATGTATGAAGAAGAGGAGAGCGGGTAAATTTCTGGTAATAGTTCCCAACTTCAGTGTTGTCTGATCCCATGACTCATTTTAAGAGATGAGTGCAGTGAGGCTGAATCGTATTGTGCTACTATCTTCTTGACATCTTAACGACCAAAGCTGTCAGTGATTAACTGAGGCTTTGCTCCTAAGACTTTGCCTTTTCTCTATTAAAAATAAATCAATGTAGAAATGGCCTTCACTTATTGGATTCACCCTCTTCTTTGATGCAGAAAATAAATCCTAACTTTTTTTTTTTTCATTTTGGGTATTTATAAATAAGGTTATAAGCTTATCAAACAGATTTGTGAATGACTCTATTATCCCTTCCATTGCAGAAACCAGAAAACTGGAATCATTACCAAAAACTTTGCCTTCAAGTAATTATCCATGTGGACACCAGACCGAATTTTCTGAAACAATAACCTGGTCACACCCTAACCCAGATCACAGTGCATCAGTGCCTGCTCAGCACTCCTGTGTGAGATAATAAGGCCCTCCCTAATTTTATCCTTTGGTTCTTAGTAAGTCTCATCTTCTGCTACACACTTCTTCAAACTGGGGCCTTCATAATCTGGCACTACGGTTCAAAGAAAGCACAGTATTTTACATTTCTATGACTCTAATTAGAATTATTCCTCTGCCAATCTTCTAGGTTAAGTCCTACATATGTTTCAAAACTCAGATTAATCCACATTGGAAAGAAGACATAAAATTATCTCTATTTTCAGATATCATTATCTTGTGTATAGAAAACATGAAAGAATCCACCAAAAAAACATTCACAGTCAGTATGAGTTCAGCAGGTCACAGTATACAAGGCCAGTATACAAAATTCAATTGTATTTCTCTGCAGTAGCAATGAACAATTCAAAAATGAAATTAAGAAAATAATTCCATTTACAGAATAAACATATTCTTTACAAAAGGAATATCATGCTTGGAAATAGATTCAACGAAAGAAGTGAAAGACTTGTTCACTGAAAACTTTAAAACCTTGTTGGAAGAAATTAAAGACCTAAATGACTGAAATGATACCCCATATTTACGGAGTGGAAGACATGACTTTCAAGATGGTAATACCTCCACACTGATCTGCAGATTCAGTGCAATCCCTGTCAAAATCCCAGCTGGCTTTTTTACACATATTGACAAGCAGCTCATAAAATTGAAATGAAAATATCAGGAATTCAAAATACCTTAAAAAAATCTTAAAAAATAAGAACAAGTTGGAAGACTCACATTTCTGGATTTTAAAACTTGGTGAAGCTATGGAAATCAAGGTTGTGTGCTATTAGCTGGAGTACAGACAAATAGGTAAATGGAATAGAAGTCAGTGTTCAGAAAAAACTCCATACACTTAGTTCAGCTGGTTTTCTACAAGGATGCCAAAATAATTCAATGAGAAAAGAATAATTTTTTCACAAATGAGCTTGGGCTGACTGGATATCCATATACAAAAGAATGAATTTGGACCCATAACTCACATCATACGCCAAAATTAACTCAAAAACCTAAATGTCTGACTTAAAATGATGAAACTCTTAAAAGAAAATATAGGTGTAAATCTTCCTGACCTTGGGTTAGGTTTCTTACATATAACACCTAAAGCACAAGCAAAAAAAATAAAAAATAAAAATAAAAATAAATAAATTGAATACCATCAATAAAAAAAAAAAAGAAAAAAAGGAAAAGAAAAGATTACCCATAAAATGGGAGAATAGTTTTGCAAATCATATATTTGATCAGGATCTAGCATCCAAAATGTATAAAGAGCTCTTATATTTCAATAATTAAAAGACAACCTAATTCTAAAAATGAAAAAGGGATTTGAATAGATATTTGCCCAAAGGAGATATACAGCCAGTGTGCAGATGAAAAGATGCTCAGAATCATTAGTTATTAGGGAAATGCATATAAAAGTCACCATAAGATACTATTTTATACCCTCTAGTGTAGCTATAATCAAAAAGATGGACAATAATGATTGTTAGGGAAGATGTAGAGATATTGGAACACACATTTCTACTGGTGGAAATGTGAAATGGTTGAGCCACTTAGGGAAACAAAGTTTAAAAGTTCCTCAAAAAGTTAAACAGAGTTATCATAAGGCCCAACAATACCAATCCTAGTTATATATCTAAGAGAATTGAAAACATACGTTCACATTAAAACTTGTACATGAATGTTCATAGCAGCATTATTAATAGTAGTCAAAAAGTGTAAACTACCAAAGTGTCCATCAACTGATAAATGGGTAAACAAATTGTGGTAAATTCATACAATGGAATATCATTCAGCCATGAAAAGGCAGTACATGTTACAACACGGATGGATCTTGAAAACATCATGCCAACTGAAGGAAGCCAGATGTAAAATGCCACATATTGTATGAGTCCATTTGTATGAAATGTTCAGAGTAAGAAAATCCATAAAGACATAAAGTAGATTAGTGATAACCAGGAGCTGAGGGGAAGCGAGAAGGGGGAGTGACTGCTAATGGGAATGGGGTTTCATTTGGGGTGATGAAAATGCTCTGGCAAGCTAATGGTGACGACTGCCCAACCCTGATTATGTACTAAAATACATTGAATTGTACATTTTAAAATAGTGAAATTTATGGTATACAAATTATATTTTAATTGAAAAAGAAACTCAGCTTATCTACTAATTTCTCTATACAAACCTTCCTATCTCCTAAATACACTCCCAGAACTTCTTCCCCAAGTGCTCCACTGTAGCTTGCAATTATAGGCAATTTAGCAGAGTGGTTAGCAGCTGGGCTGTAGAGCCAGTGCCTTTCTTAAAATTCCTCTCTAGCTGAGTGAGTGTGGCCAAGTTACTTAATCTCACTGGGCCTCAATTTCCTCAGCTGTAAAATGGTGATAATAGTATACTTAGCTCATAAGGTTGTTGTGAGGATTATCTGAATTAGTTCTTTTTAAAGCACTCTGAACAGTACCAGGCATTCAATAAGTAATTAATAAATTCACTATTCCTCATAAGACAATAGTATTATTATTATATTATTATTAATTATTATTATCAGCTATCTCTTTCAGCATTGTACCCTACTTTTTTATCACTGTAGGCACTTAGATATCTGTTGTTTCCAAATAACTGGCCCCAAGGTCTAATTAGAGTCACACCGTGCCTCTTCAGGAGTCAACAGCTCAAAAGCAGGCTGGTAATAGCATCTTTTGCCAAATAGTATAGAGATGGTCAAAATGGTGACCAGCCTATTTGGTTGGATGACACACCCAGCATGTTGTAATCTGCTTCTTGTAAGAAATGCATTTGACTATGTGACTATAGAAAGAAAGAAGCTTGCCTTTTTACCAGAGTTCTTGGGAATTATCAGAAAGCTCTGAGAGATAATAATTCCCTGAGAAGTCCTGGACCTTTTAGATCCCTGAAGACTGCTTATACATCCTTGCAGTGCCAGACTCTAGGGAGAAAGAAAGTTCTATGATAGTTCATGTTCCCTATCCTATAGTTTTCTTTCTTCAAATGACTATTTACTCATCAGTTTATAATCTGTGAGCATGACATAAATTTTTTGAAGAGCCAATAAATGTTGTTTATTCTCAACATGAATATTTCTCTTACATGCCCCAGGAAAGAAAATATTATACTCAAATGAGTTCAGTTTGTTGTCCTATACACCAGCTCTTGCAACTGAGTCATAGCAATGCTTTTTGAAGTTCACCCTCAGATCTACCCAGCAGGAGTGCAAAGGAAGATGAGAAAATGGCTCATTACTTATTTTTAGGGAGGATGAGTTCCAGAAAGAAAATTAAAACCATGAAAATATTTGCTTTGAGGTATATGTTTTCAGATTGGGCAAAAAGAAACAAAGGAGAAATTTTTATTTATGTAAGCTTTACAGACAGCATACTAAAAATATATCCATTAATACAACAAATTAATTTTCTTTCTGCAGAACAAAGAAAATACCTATATAGTCAGTAGGTTTTTCTAAAATAGCATTTCACTAAAATTAGCTGCAAGCCATTCAGGACTTTGATGTTGTCTAATGTAGATTAAAAAAGAAAAAGCATACATACATATTTTTATATATATGTAAGTATGCACAAAATACACATATATTGGATTTGAAGCACAATAGTATTTAATCTACTAATCAGTGAAGATGTAAATATTTTATGACTTTAGATGTAATATTTAGAACAGACTTGTCATTGCCAACATCACTCTAATCTTGTCTTCTTTACACAGAAGCATGATAAAGTGCTTTCCCTCAGTTTAACATCACAAAGAATGAATGAGATTGAATTTCTTTAAGGCAAGAAAAAAAAATTCTCTGGGCACACTGGTGTTGAAAAGCCTTTTAAACCTGAATTTTTAAATTTCCCCTTTTAGATTCTTTTATCATATAATTGGATAAGGGGAAGAAGTTTTGTTATGCCCCCAAATATATATTCTTGGGTTCATTCCTGAGCGAGAGAGTTTAGGGGGAAGGATGAATGAGTTTCAATGTCCCCACGGCCCTACCATCCATCAAGTTTCTTTGTGGTCATACCACAATCAGCTCTGTCCACCTCTGCTCGGAATCACCTCTCTGATAAAATGTTCTCTGCACTCCCTGAAGGCTCTTTTGATTATTCCTGCCCTAAAGATCTCTTTTCTCTGACCTCCACTAACATTTCCTGTCTACATGCCCCCAGAGTAGCTTTTTAGGAGTGTTTATCTTTCTGTGGTTGTCATGGTACACTTGGTTCATCCCATAAAATTGTCGTGATGTTGCCTGTTTCTCTCATAAGAGTTTCAGTAGATTTACCCACTAATAGAAAATATGTATGTGGTTTCTGTGTGCAACCCAAGGGGGGCAGGAAATAGTATTATAAAGTAGAGGAGAGACACAGTGGGGAAGGAAGGGAAAATGAATTTTCCATGAATAGATGAGTTCAAAAGATTTTAGAAGTTCAATTTAATTGGTAGCCCTTAGCATCCACTCAAAAAATCAGAAATAACATTACTTATAATCACAGCATGTTCTGGATGCAGTTTATGTTAGCTAAATGGAAATCTAGTTTAAAATTCCTCTTTGCTGCCCCAACCCTTGGGGCAAAGTCTTGCTCATAGAAAGCATGGCTGTTCAGTTATCAAAGCCTTTTGTTTTGAGACTTAACTGTCCCGCAGCAACGGTTAAGCCAAATCCATAAAGGACTAGCCTTTTTCTAATATCATCTTATATGATTATCTTCTCCAATGTCCTAAGTTAAACTGTTTTTGCTTAGTCCCAGTCATTTTTATTTTCCTTCCGTTCTCTTCTTTTTCCTTTTCCTTTTTATTGGGTTGGGTCTGGGGAAAAGGTTCTTCTGCCATTGAGCGTCTCATATTTATCATTTATATTTGTTGAAGCACTCTTGCTTCAGCTCTTTTCTCTAGAGGGTGCATCCCTGTAGTTTTTTAAATTTCTCCTCATCATTTGAAGAAATATCCATCGAACACCTTCTATGCCAAACTGTGCCTTGTCCTAGAATACAATGGTGAGCAAGACCAGCCCTGGTCCTGCCTTCATGAAGCTCATGGTCCAGTAGGAGCAGATGACTTCTTCACATTAATGTTTATAAAACCATTTTTGAGACAATGTCCTGAAAGAAAGGACATGAGTTTCTGATAAAGAATAAGAATGAAATGAACCAGGATTGGGACACTGGGAGAGGGCCCAAGGACAGCCTATGATAGACATCTCAGGGATGAGTAAGTTATGTTTGAAACACAAATCTGATTAAATCCCATTCTCACCCCAAATTTAACTTAACCCTTTCAGTGGTTTTCCATAGTTTTTGAGATAATAATCACTCTGTTTATTGTTAAAGTTCTCTTCTACCAAGCTCGGCTTCTTTCATATGGCAATCTCTTTAGCATTCTTTCAAATTATTGGATGCTCTATTTACCCTACTGACACAGGCACAGTACCTGCTCTTAATTCTCCCTGGAATGATCTTCTTTCAAATCAGTAAGCAGCTTGTTCTTTCTTTCTATTTATGCCTCTGTTCCTTAAAGGGGTTAGTGAGGGTCTATGCTACAGCAGGGCATAAGAGAAGAAAAAGGAGGAAGCAGATCTGCAAGAAACTTGCAGATTCTGAAAAGGTGGAATGGTCCAGTGCAGTGTGAGCACATGCCAAATAAGTTGAAATTTGAATTTTGGCACTGAAAACTTTTGAGATATATGACTTTGGAGATGATCTATAATCACTCTCAGTCTGTTTTCAACCAGAAATGATGCCTATTTTGTAGGTTTTTGTGGTAATTTGAGATGGTGTTTGGAAGATACCAGTACAATGCTTAGCATGCTAAATAAACATGGTTGTTGATGGCTTGGGAATTGATTCTTAATTATTATTTGAGAGTTATGAGAAAGTACTGGAAAGTCTAGAGATAACAACTAACATTGGATACCAATTTTTCAATCACTTGAGGGACACAAAGAACATTCCTAGGCGGGAATTTTGTTAGCTTGAAGGAACACTGGGTTTCATTTGAAATCAGTGAAAACATTTCATAATATTAATTCTAAATGTTAACTGCTTTTTGTACAGCCCATAGAAATTAAGACAGTCTTATAACAATTACCTCCCATGAACCAAAAAGAGATTTGTTTCAGAATGAGCTGATCTTTGTTAATTTGGGCATCCTTTTTCCTAGACTAGTTACTCCTGAAGGGCAGAAACCATGCTTTGGTCTCTTTTCCCCTGAGAACCCAGCATAGTTTATGTAGTAGTAACAACTCAGAAATATCTTATGGCTGTATTAAAAAAATGCTTTATTGCAGAACTCCATCTTTGCCTTCTATTAGGCAAAAGAAAACTTACAGTGTCCTGTGAAGAAATTTGGGAGTTTTTGCTCAACAGACTGTCTGCCTAAATTCAAGCAATCTTGCACAAATTATAAGCATTATCCTTTAAGAAAACAGAGTTAATGCGTGATTCTGCAATGAAAAAACTGTTTTAGCCAGCCAACTCACTTGAGTAAAATCTAATAAATGACAGGTATGTCAAAAAGACTACCCTGTTGGAGCCCTTCTGTTTTGACATAGCTAACTTGGCCTGCCCCTTGGATTGGGGCTAACTGTCACTGACACAGCTCTAATTGTCAGCAGGTAATCCTTTTCAGTTTTCCTTTTCCTTTTTATTCCAAGAAAGACCTCAGGCATTATTAAAGGCAAAAGTACTGAAACACTTCTGGTGTAAGTTTTCTTCTTTGTGAATTATTTATGTTAGAATGAATTGTTCAAAAATCACCAAGTCTCAGAGTTTAAAGGGATGTTAAGCAAGCTCATCCCCACTATTGCCTCCAGACAGGACTACTCTGCTAACTCCTCAAACAGATGGGGTGCTAATCCAACAAAAGTTTCCTCTGTAAAATGTCCCAGGGCTTCATAACTTCTCTACTGGGAAGACATTAGTCATCTTACTTCTTTTTGCACTCCAAATCTATACTCCTCTTTATTTTAAGTACATATAAAGAACCCTTCACATGCTTGGTAGTAATTGGTTTCTCTGACATTAAAGAATTCATGGCTACCAGATATAGCAGTAGATCAAGCTGTATATGGTATGGATTGATGTTGAATCAAGTTTATCCATTTTCTTTTTCGTCTTTCAAAAAATGTTTTTGGAGGAGGATGGATTATCAGAGTATTTCCTCTGAAAATAGGAAAAGTACTCTGTAATCCTGAAACCTCCATTGGCTCTCCTTGCCTTGCCTTCGGTTTTCAACACAGATTTATTGAATTCCTATGGATTCCAGATGCTGTATTAGATACTGTGAATTCAGTAGTAAACAAGACAGCCATGTTCTCTGCCCTCCTGAAGCTTGCCGTCTAGCCAGAGTAGTCTCACCTTGCCTCCTTATCTTCTATTCTCCCTTCCACTCACTTGAATCTTCCTCCTTAGGATTTTATGGATTGGAATTGGAGAAGGTAGTATCCTACTCAAAATGCACTCTGCATCAAAACCAGGGATTATACAACTGGGTCCAGGTTCAACCCAAAAATCCACAAGGGAAGTCTGAACAGGTGGGGAAACCAAATCTGTGAGAAAAAAGGTCAATGGAAAGTAGGCCAAGTTTAATAAGATATGATCTGGAGTGCAGGTATTGTAGGCTAATGCTCTTTTCTGCCAAGGCTCCAACATACAAAGGTACTCAGACAAGGCGTCCAGGTGCAAAGGCCCAGTAGTAGGAGGACCCTCTCTATTTTCCATCCACTTTCTTTTTTACTCTATTTTAGAAAATGATCAAGAAATTTAAGGTCATCAGGATTAAGAGCAGGGCAGATGTGAGAGAAAAAAATTATGATAGTAATAAAAATAACGGTAACAGTTCTATCATGTTTTATAATTTGACATGCTTTAGTCCGTGTGCTGTCAGAGAGAGGAGCCAAACAGTCCTGAGTGTCAACCCAATAAACATTTGTTCTTGAAGAGCGAGTCTCGGGTGTACTCATCATTTGTATTCCAGGCCACAGCACTAACTGAGCATGGTGGACATACAATAGATGGTTGTGAATGAAAGGATTTCTTGCTCTGTTGCCTCAGGGCTCAGTGTCCATGGAAGAGTCTCTGCTCTTTTCTTACTCTCATTTTTTAATATATAAAAAAAAAGGAATATAAATATGTATGCCTTAGCATTGCTTTGAGGGTTAAATGAGAAAGCACCTAGTACATGGGAGATGCTCAATGAATGTTTCTTAAAGCATTATCATTATTACTGGCTCCATTCCTCCAACACCAGATTTTAGTGGAACTGGCCTCAGAAACTCAATTTCAAGTTTGCTCTACATATGTAGTAAAGGATAATCTTCCCTTTTCGGACCTTGCTTTGATGTCTGAAGAGGAACTGCTCTCTACATATTTCTATCACAGAAATGTTTATTAAAGGACCTTCAGCTATTTTAAATAAAGGAATTATAAAAAATGAAAAGTACAGTATCATTTTACAATTCTTAACTAATTAAATTATTTCAGAATGTAATTTTCATGGACTGAAATTTATAATATCAAATTATATCCAATTATATACAATTTCCAAGAGATATGAAGGAGAAACCTTTTTGAATATTCTATTTTACCAAAGCTATTCAGTTTTAAAACTATTCATTTTATATGATTTTTAAATTCTGGTGAGCTAAATGACATAGTAGACTATTCTTGGACAGTCTTAAGATAGACATTAGAAAAAAAATCAATTGTCATTGTATGTGTGGGCTAAGATTTTTGAAATTATTAAGATTTGTACAATAGCATTAATAATAATTTTGTAGTATGGTACTTCTCAACTTGAAATGCTTTCACTTCTATCTTTACACAATCCTGTCACTTGAGAACATTCTATGGAAAGGATAACCTAGCATAGGCTGAAAATGATGAAAAAGCATATTTGTGGAATTATGAAATTCAAAATGGCTGGGGCAAAAGACACCCAGGAGAATAGGCAAGGTGTGCTCCAGAATTAGGTTTGGTAGATTTTGATGAACATGAATGATTCAAGGAAGAGTCAGGTCTTACTTTCTGTGGAAAATGGAGAGTTACAGCAAGAATAAAAATGATCTATTTGCATTTTTAAAAAGATAATCCTTGCAGCATGGTGGAGGATGAATTTGAATAAGAAAAGTCATGGAAACAAGAATGCTAGACAAGGGGTTGTTTCCACAGACAAGGCAAGAGTAGATGAAAAGATGAACAAAGGTATTGGTATTTGGGAATATAGAAAGACAACAGATTCAAGAGGTATTCCTGAGGCAAAATTGGCAAGACTGGAGAAAGAAGAATCTAAGGTAACACCACGTTTTAAAAGCTTGAAAGACATGGTTGATGAGAGTGCTGTGAGAACATGAAGAATGATATAAAGAAGGTTGTTTTAGCTGCCATTTTTCAACCAATTTTGCAATTTTTGAACCAAAAGAGATACAGCATGAATTTATGATGACCAGTATTTAAATATCTAGATCTCTATACTACTTTAAATTGTTCATAGAACTGTCAAGTACATTTTTTTTATTAGGGCCACACAATAATGCTGTGAAATAGGTAGCTATGTAGATAAGGAAACGAATATTCAGAGAAATCAGTTTAGTTGGCAAGGTCACCTGATAATAAGTGAAAGACTTATTTGTTTACTATATGATGTTCCCTTTTATAAAATGCATCCGGTGAAATAGAGAAAGTTATATTTAGAACTAAAACTACCTAGATTTCCAACATTTAGGAAATATTTGAAGGCTTGATATTTACTATTTGATTTTAGAAAGTGGAATTGCAGGGTTGAAATTATAAAAAAC
Source organism: Halichoerus grypus (assembly GCF_964656455.1). Taxonomy (NCBI): domain Eukaryota; kingdom Metazoa; phylum Chordata; class Mammalia; order Carnivora; family Phocidae; genus Halichoerus; species Halichoerus grypus. Next base: position 16,399,614 of record NC_135714.1, read on the forward strand.
TGTGATTACAAATAAATTCAGTTGCCAACTTCACAATATTCTTTTGTGTGTGTACAGTTCTATGTGAAAAAGTTATATATATATTTTAAAGATTTTATTTATTTATTTGTCAGAGATTGAGAAAGAGAGAGGGAGGAAGAGAGAAAGAAAGAACAAGCAGGGGAAGCGGCAGATGGAGGGCAGGCGGAGGGAGAAGCAGACTCCCCGCTGAGCAAGGAGCCCCACGTGGGACTCGATCCCAGAACCCTGGGATCATGACCTGAGTTGAAGGCAGACACTTAACCAACTGAGCCACCCAGGCATCCTGAAAAATGTTATACTTTTGAAATAAAAGCAATATGAATTTCTAGAAACAACTACCAATAAGTCCGTTTGGTTGATGTTAACAAGTTTAATATTAATGAATGGTTATCTCTACAATATTTGTTCGTGGGACTTTTGAGATCTTTTTAGGCCAAGAGTTACATTATCAATAAATGGACACCAGAATCCCAAAGACAATTACCATTGTCTCCCCTGAGTCATCATGAATAGTTCTGCTAAAAAGTTTATCTATCCTTTGACATAGTTATATACAAACTACATATTCAACATTATCCATTTGAAAAGGAAGTACTAAAAAACACATCTTATTCTACTTCCTTAATTTTCAACTATTAGAATAATGATCTGTTAATTTTCTAATTATTAAATTGAATTTTTTGGCAAAACTCAACACGATTTAATCAAAATGAAGTCTTTTGTTATAACCTTGTTCTGATACATAATTTTCCTGGAATGTTGGACCATGTATCCAGATAATATTTTGATATTCTCCAAAACTTCCCCTTTGGCATCCTCAGAATAGTATTTGAAATGTGTGGCTTTTTGTTTGAATACTTTCCAAGTTTATGAGTATAGTAGTAAGATAATTTAGTGAGTAACAGTGAAGAGATCCTTATAGGTGAACCCACCAGAGTTCTCAGTAATCCAGGTCAGTTGTCTATAATATTGATTATCTGAAAATAATCTTTAAACATGAATTATTATGTACACACCAGATGTCTTGATTCCAAGCGGTAATTTTAAGGAACAGACACATAGCTGGGGGTACATGGTAGAGTTAGAGTAGACATTTCTTCTAGAGATGAGTGATGATATATAGATCTTTGCCCTATGCATCCTGTCTCTTATACAATTGTGTATTCTTTTAGAGGAAATCTGGTTTTATACCATAGTTAGAAGAATCTTTTTGCTTTCTTAACTTAAAGATAATTTTGGTTATTTTTAATCTAGAGAAGAATAATTTCTCCTTTCTTATCTATACATTCTATTAGAAATATATTAGCAAAATAGTCAATTCCTCTTTAGGACCCTTCAAACTATTTAATGATCTATGTATAAGATAGGCCACAGCTAGGATGTCACTTTTAATTCAAGGGTTCTTCCATCTGTGCAAGGACAGATGACCTCTGGAAATGCAGTATTAGCCATTCACTTACTTTTCTTCCACTGAGAGGCTCAACCTGGAATAAATAGGGTGGAGACAGCCATCTCATGTTATTCTATCTCATTGATTTCCACACACAGAAAACTGTATGGTTGATTAGAGCAAGGAAGTGGGCACAAATATGTTCTAGGGAGTATAGATTGTGTTAAGAGAATCAACTTTTTTGATTTTCTTTGCATACCTTCCCCTTCATAAACCATTTTCCCATTGAAAAAGAAACAAACAAGCATACTTCTTGCCCATTTCAGAAACTTACTATGGTATATGACCCTGAGGTATAAAGTCCTCTGGAATGTCAAATACCGGGACAATACAATATATTATTCTCCAACTGGATGCTAATTCCTAGGGTAACACATCATTTCAAAGTCAATTTTTAATTTATTAATTTCAACAAAATTAATAAGGGATATAACTAATTTGTCAGCTGATAGATCACCAAAATGATTTTTATGATGAATCACTAGGTGATTTTTGACAAATAAATCGGAAGGAGTTCAAAGAATTGTGACACGAAACAAAATTCATTCCTTTCCAATCTACTTGCTACACTTTAAAGGGGCCATAAAAAGCTAGACTCTGGCTGAACTCAGACTCACCTACTTACTTACTTGTGGGACCATGGGCGGTTTATCACCTTCTCTATGCCTAAGTTTTAAATTCTAATAGCCAGCACTAATAGCTAGGCACTTCAGATATATTAATTCATGTAACCCTTACAATAACTGTGGGGCTGGTAATGTTATTATCTCAGTTTACGTAAATAAACTGAAGTTCAGGGAGATCAAAATGGTAAGTGTAAATGTAAGTATTTTAAAATTACGAAATTTAAAAATTATACAAAGGGAGCCATAAGAATACTACTTACTCTATAGAGCTACATAGTAAGGATCTAATGAGTTAAATAAAACAGCAAGCATTTGGACCCAAGCCTACTACCCAATAAACATGATATGAGTTGAGGTGACATTACTGTTTATGAGCAAAATTTTCATCACTCACATCCATAAGAATGTAAAGGAGGACTATGATTGATGATGAGTCCTTTCTTATTCGGGTAATTAATGTGAGTTTTCCATGGAAATATGAACCAAGAGATAGTACTTTGAGAACATTTTGTTCTTTTGTTTTAATTACTTTTAAAATTTGAAATAAATTATTTTATTTTATTTTATTTTATTTTTTATTATGTTATGTTAAATCAATACTATTAATGCTTGTTAATCAACTAAACTGAGAATTAATTTTTTTGAATCCCTATAGTCAGAAAATTTTTTTCAAAATGAAATTACATTTCATATACATGTTTTTCTTGCAGAGAAATATGATAGCATGATGAATAAAAGGCTTCAACCATAAAAAGTACATACTTAGATAAATGTCTCTAGAAAAAGTAAAGAAAAAAAGATAAACACTCCTACCTCTTAAGAAAAATAATGGATGAATGATGGGTATCAATTTGCCATAGCAGTTAGATTCAACTTCATACATTTAAAAGAGGGATGAAACACATTTTATTTTACACTTGATCTTAGCCAAAAGGCCAAGAAGCAAAAAAACACATTTTATTTTAAAATATCCGTATTTGCAGTATGCTGGGAATTATAACATCCAGAACTATGGTAATTAAAGTTATGATGAAAACATTCTAGACTTCAATTTAAAATGTGCAGGAGTGTACATAATTGCTCAAAATTATTTTAGGGGATGTGAGAAAATAAAAGAATATTGGTTAAAAACACAGTAGACTTGGATGGAGAAGACACATTTTAGACTTAGTTTAGTGACTGCTATTAGTTTTGGGACCTTGGTAAACTTACTGAAATGTCTCTAAATTTCAATTTCTTTATCTGTAAAAATGGTATTAGTTATGAAAATTAAATAGAAATACATGGAAAATTTCTTAAACAGTCTAAAGTACTCTATTATTATAAAAAATATGGAATAACTAACCAAGAAAACAATTTAGAAATGTTTCTTGTAAGATTTGTAGAAACCATGATACAGAATTCTTTCAAATGTGTTAACTTCTCTTCAAAAATATTGTTTATAGAATTTATTTGACAAGTTTCATTCTCCTGATGTAAAAAATATAAGCTATCTCTGATAAGAAACACTGTATAGTTTTTGATAGTCTATAGTTGAATTTGTAAGATTTTTTTCTTTTAGAGTGTGAATGCAAAATAAGAAGATGGATTTTCATCCTTGGATTATAAACTGGCTTTTTAGATAATTTCAAAAGGTTAATTTATCAAAAGATTCTATCAGTGTCATCAAAATCAGGAACAGTTTTTCAAGGTCATCTCATTAAAGGCCAGGAATAATTTGCATGTATAAATCCTGGTGTGTTTGTTAAAAATTTGTCTTTACCTGCAGTCACAAGTTGCATTTTTATTTTATCATTTACTTGCAAGAGAAAACACTTCCAGTCATACTGGCACAAAGTTAACACCATGAGCAGACCAGCTACATGTGATATTTGAAGCAAATGTAAAGTTCACTAGTTCACTCAAGGAACCCAACTGTTGTGTCAGCTTGTGAATTTCCACACCACTCCTCTCATTTTCTTGTCATTTTCTCCTGTTTGGGAAATGAGAATCGCTGCAGTGGGTATTGAACCGCCAGTATCCTCTGCATGGCATGTTGTCTACATTCCTCATTGTAGAGAAGCATCACAAAAACACCCACAGATACTCAGTTCATCATGTGTAAGAGTGACTCTAAAATGGCTGTAGTGGGGGACCTTCTCAGAATAGCAATTTGAATGAAGCAAAAGATTACACGCAAGGCAACCATCGGTGTACGATTTAGCATTAGATTTCAGCTTCATGTGGACCATAGTGACTGAACCAAATAAGTGTTTATTTCAATAAAACACAGTTTAGAAATAGGCCGTCCAATTTAAGCCTTCTTCTAATCTCGGTTGTCGTGTTAATCTATGGCTTTCTTGTGCTTAAAGATGGCCACTATGCCTCCAGACATCCCACCTCCATTGCAGTCTGAAAGAAGGGAATGGTTGAAGGAGAAAAGGTGAGTACCAACTGAATCAGTTCCTCCTCCTCCTTTTTAACTAGGAAAACAATAGTGCATCTGAAAATTCTATGCAGCAGACCAGTAGACTACCACTTGCTGCTTATTGTTTGCCATTGTGTCATAAGACCATCTCTAATGGCAAGAAGGCCTGGATGATGGCATAGTTTCTCTAGGCACATTGCTGCCCCAATTCAAATTGGTGTTCTGTTAGTGAGGAAGTAAAGAGAATGGATAGAAGCAGTGTCTAGCCCTGTCTGACTCACTCAGCTTTAACACTGCATTTTTAAAAATTTCTTTCAAAGTTCACAGATGCACTGAATTAAGCTCCAATATATTCAATATTATTTGTAGTTTTGTGGTGTCTTTTCCTGTACTCAACTGCATGTTCCTCCTCGAGATCAAAGATTGTATCTTATTTTCATTGCATAGCTCCTAGTACATAGCGTGCTTAACCCATGACGTAGTCTTTTCTCATATTAGATTTCAATCATTTGACTCTAGGATATATTAAAGTGCCTGATATATCCCTAATGAGTTTTGAGTATGTACGTCTTGAATTATTGGGGCATTTAATGCTAATGACTAGGTACAAAGCTTTTGCACTTTGAGTCCTAATTACCTTGATTTGATTGAAAGCCTGAGACAGTCCATGTTATGTTTTCATACTTTTTCTAGGTCACTGCTTTGGTTTAGACAACCTGCATGCCATTGTCACTCCCAGAAGCACGTTGGGTTGATAAAGCCAAGTGGAAGTGCTCTGAATGTTTGTACCAAGAGTCTGAGCACAAATTTCATGTCAGACAAACTTTGGGATGCCTATGATTTCTTCTAAATATTAATTATATGATGATGTAGCCAAGAATCCTTTAGTTCCATTGCCTCCTTAGACATTTTATTTAATTAGGGTTTATTTTGCTACATTGAAAAATAATACTTTTTTTTTTTCTCTTGCCATTTTTTTTCAACCTATACCCCACGGCCTAGCACAATTCTGGCACACAGTGGGTCAAAGTAAGTTTTGAATCAATGAATGGCCGTGGGCCAATTTCCAAGCGTCTATACTAAAGTTTCCTCATTAGTAAAGAGATATGTTAAAAATATCTCATATAAGGGAAAGGCCTAGCATAAGGGAAGGTACTGGTTTTGGGTTAGAGTCATGGGTTTGAGTCCCAGCTCTACCTCTTATCATCTTGTAGAAACTTCAAAATTAATTTTTTTAATTAATGCATTCATTCATTCCACTGCATAATAGGGGTTGTTCTAGACACTGGAAATACACATGTGGAAAAAAAGGAGTTATTTTCTGGTAGCTCATAGTCTAGTGTGAGAGACAGGGAATATATATAAATGCTTTAAGTCTATTCCTTTACCTTTCAGCTGGGTTAGTAATTTCTGCTTTCCAGCATTATTGCATGGATTCAGTCCATGATATCCACACCTACCATACTTTAAGATATTCATAGCCCAGAATAGTGTTGGCCAAAAACCACTCAGCACAACTTTTCTTTCTTTTGTCATTTTTCCTTTGAGAAGAAAGCTGTGCATACTCTTAAAATTTGATCTATAAGGAAGATCTAGGGACAATTTGGGGATCTATAGTACTTTGAGTCTTTCTCCTCCAGAGCTCCTCATCAGAACCACAGAACACAAAAAACGATTTTGGTGACTATTTTCTCAGTTCATCCTAGATTAGAACAGAGCTAGTACCATGCTATGATGCATAGAAGAGAGAATAATTTATTATATATTATATAATCACATTTTATATCACAGATGCTTGTGCTGGAAGTCCCAAAGGCACCCCCAGATTTGGTGATTCACTGGGAGGATGAGGACTCAGCATATAGTTGTACTCATGGCTATGATTTATCACAATAAAAGCATACAAAACACAATTAACAAAGGGGAAAGGCACTTTGGGCAAAGTCCAGAGGAAACCAGGTGCAAGCATCCAGGAGCGTGTCATATGGGACACACTTAATTTCCCCAGCAATGAGTTGTGATAAAGCACTGAATTGTCATCTACCAGGAAAGCTCATTAAAGACACAACTCCCAGGGATTCAATTGGGAGGAGGTCACGTAGACACTAGTTTTGGATATACTGAGATTTCAGACTCTTAGAAGGAAATGAGGTCTTTGCTATAAACCATTATTTTTATACAGTTTAGGAACAATGAGCCGTTCTTAGCAGTTAGGGAATAAAGGGAACTCTTCCTACTGCCAAGTTCCCAGATGCCAAACAAGGCTCAACCCTGTAGAAGGCCTTTCTACGGAGAGTAGTCTTGGGACTGTATGTTAACTTTTTCCTACACAGCACCTGACAGTGTTTGCATAAGAAAGGCCTGGCCTTTTGGCGCCTTTGCAGTGCTTTGTAAAGAAAGGGAAGCTTGAGAGGTGAGGAGTATAGAAGAGTAAAGGAAGAATACAATGGGGTTCTGTCTCCCCTCCTCTCTTTGGGGCAGAAGGCATGGAAAGCCTGGACAATGCATGGGTTGATAACATCATCTGCTTGTCTTCCTTTTTGATTTGCTGCTCATCACAAAGGGAACAGAGGTGATTTTAAACCTATATACTTTGCAAGACAACTTCAGCTGCATTCCTGAAAGTACCTCATACATTGTGGTCTGTGTTTTACAGTGGGGAAAGTGAGAAATCCATTTACTGGGGAAAGTGAGAAATCCATTTATAAAGTTCACTTCTTAAGTCATTTATTCTGTAAGCTCAGAGTTTAGTGCTTTGAGATTTTGTAAAGTAAGGCACAGCCGTGGGTCATTTGAAGTTTTTGTAGCTGAGTTTCTACATGAATCAATCCCACATACTGAACTACCTGGAAATTACTGAACTTAGAAGAGTTTCTCCTAGATTTCTTGTTATGGTATGAAATGTATGCTTTCAGCTTAGTCTCTCCTGCTGAAATAATGTAGCTTTTGGCCATTGGGAATAATTGTAGAGCCAAAAATAAGTCCTTACACCTCTCTAAACAAAGCACAAGAAAATATAAAATCAACAATTAGCATCAAAAATGCAATCTTATTGTGTTTTTCTTAAGATAGTCTTGCTGGTTTTATTTTGGGACTGTGGCTAGATGGCCTTTATCCAAGAAAGTGAGCGATTATTTTAGTGAACAGACAAGGAGAAAGAAGCGTGTGGGAATAAAATATTTAAATTGCTGTTTTCTTTGCAGCTGTGGTGGTGCCTTAAGTGGTGGGACTACAATATTGAGAATTTGAGGCTATTTATCCCTACCTTAAATATTTTGAGGACCATAATGTTTTTTATTTGCAGCTCTTTGAAATATGATGACAGGTGGTTAAAACTAAAAAGGTTTTTCCTTGATTAATCACCTCGTGGAGTAGCTTTATTAATGAAAGAAAAAAAGTGAGGCAAAAATATTTCTTGCTAGCATTTTGACTTCTGGAGGAGGATTTGAGACTGAATTCTAGCTGTTTGTTTTCAGTATTTATTACAGTTTAAATTAAAATGTGTGGGATTTAGTAAGAATGTCCTAATATCAGTTGTGTACAACTGGGCAGTTTTGGTGCCATAGAAAATGCCACGGTTATCTATATTTTAAAAGGGTATTTTTAAAGCTAAAAAAACAATACAGCAGCATATATTTTTAAGCTATTATTCTAAACAGTGTTACATTAAAATATCTATTGTTTCTAGGGTTTCTTAATAATTGAAAACATGATTTATTTACAAGGGAATAACTTACTCAATTCTAGGGAACAACAGAAAAAAGTATTAAAACAAAAACTAAGAATTGTGTGTGTGTGTGTGTGTGTACTTGGACACAGAGAAGAATAATAAGAGTCATAAAATATGTTCAAATTCAGCATGTGCTCTCATTAATGGCATTTTGGTGTCACACTTAAAACTATGTAAAACCTATAAGATTACATTATGTTTGGAAAATACAGATTTTTCAAGACAGTTCCAATTTCATCACATTTTATTTTATTTTTTTTTTATCAAAGCTGACCTGTCAAAACATGCTTAAATGCAGATTTAATTTTCAGCTTTCTAAGACTTTCACATAAATGAATTTTTAAAAATTTTGCTATAGCATAAATTAATAAACAAATCAGAAAAAAAATTTCCCAGGTCATTATATGTTTAATCAATATGGCAAAATATAAGCTTTGCTTTTAAAAATTTTGGATCCGTATCACTGGAATTTAGAGAAATCCTCATAGTCCAAGTAGTCCTTGCTATACTTGGAACAGTTATCTATACAGAGTAGAACCTAGCTAATTCAACCACTATTTATTAAATGCCCAGTAAGGACTGAATGTAATTATTGGATCAAATCTCATGTTCCAGTGGGAGAGAAATAAAATTAAATAGACATTTATAATACAACCCTCTTAGCTCCCACTCAACTCTGCATCATGTCAATCTTACCTCTTAAAAGTCTATCAAGGTATCTTTATCCCTACTCTACTCCTTTATTTAGGAGTCCAAGTCCCTCCTCCCACTCTACACTGCTTTCAAGGGAATGTCAACAAAAACAACCTTATCATGTTACCTCTGCATAACATCCCTTAGGAGCTGCCCGATATTTGAGAAATAAATAGATATTCCACACAGATTTTCTTAGCTGATGCTCCTAAGGAAGCTCTCATGACTCAAAACTCCTTTCTGTGGTTTCCAAAGAATTTTTTCACCCTGAGTCACCCAATATTCCCCATTCCCCTCCTGCCACAGCTAGCCAAACATTCCATAAGCCAGCCATACCCTCCTAGTCGCTGCTTGCTCGTCAGTTGTACCAACATCATCACCCCCACCTCTTAATGAGCACCAACAACAATTTACTTGTGTGTGTCTACAGTGGACATGGAACTGTTCATTTATATAAGAACCCTAATGAGGAGGGCACGGGGGTGGCTCAGATGGTTGGTTAAGCATCTACCTTCAGCTCAGGTCATGATCTCAGGGTCCTGGGATGAGCCCCGCATCGGGCTCCCTGCTCAGCAGGGAGTCTGCTTCTCCCTCTCTCTCTGCCCCTCTCCGCTGCTCATGTTCTTTCTCTCTCTCAAATAGTAAATAAAATCTTTAAAAAAAAGAACCCTAATGAGGTAGCTGCTATGATTCCCATATATATTCCTGAAAACTGGAATACAAGAGCTTAAGTTCTTGCTTGCAAGGTCCTTGATAATACATAGGTTACGGTTTTCTTATCTATAAATTGGGGTTAATGATTTTCACCTCATAGAAGGATTAATCGTCATTGTAAGGATCAACTTAACTTAAAAACATGTCTAGTACGGACACTGGCACCTCACAGGTTTTCAAGCAATGATACTAATGATGATGAGGATCACCATTCCTTATAATCTTCTGAAAGAAGAGAATGAGACACCAAAGGGAAAGGTTCTGCCCAAGATAAAGTTGATCCTGAGCCTGTAACAGTATCAAAAATTGGTTCTTTCTATCCAGACAAATATCTACCTCTCCAACTCAGGTAGGGTTATCTAACAATCACAGTGTAGGAAGGAATAGGATTGTTCCAATGGTTCATTCATTTCATAAACATTCCTCCAGGATCTTTTGTGTGCCAGATTCTGAGATTACATAGATTTCTTTTTTAAAGTCATGTCCTAAAGATTTCATCACTCATAAAGACATTTAATAATAATCTCCACTCCTTCAATAAATATTTATTAAACACTTACTCCAAGTCCAATGCTCTAATAGGTATGAACAAAAACAATCCTGAAATTCCAGTCTACATGGTAGAGGTTTATAATGTCAGTACTCAGATTGCATACAATATTGCCATATCTTTTTTTCTTAAATTTATTTTTTTAGTAATCTCTACACCCAATGTGGGGCTCAAACTCACAACCCAGAGATCAAGAGTCGCATGCTCCTCTGACTGAGTCAGCCAGGCACCCCCAATATTGCCCATACCCTACCTATACCCACTCATCTCTTTATTCTCTCATATTATTTGCATATGATTCTGACCTGAACTAGTCCATAAACAATTGGAGGGAAAAGTGTGTCTTTTGCTTTCTTGTTTGTTTTTGTTTTGTTTTAATCCTTCACTACTTCCCACCAAGGCCAAGCAAAACAGTTAAAATAAAATTTAGCCCAAGGCTGATACCTGAAAAATAGCTAGTAATAAAACCACAGTTATTAAAGATAGAGTGCACATCACAAACATGAATAATAGTTATTCTGGCGAGTCTTCCCTGGGGCTACCCTGGGACCTCAGCAGTATCTAGGGCATGATCTCAGACAGATGTTATCAGTGGACTAATCTATCAGCTGAAGAAAAATGGTGTCCTTTTCTTGATGTCTGCTTTACTCTGCTGCATAGCTTTGGCACCACAAAAAAGGGAGAAAGCCTTTCTTGAGGCAAGGGCTAACTTGGTGCTGAAACCCCCGCCTAGAGAGCATAGCCATTTGCATGACTTGTAGGGAAGGTCTTTACTCAGTGCGGGATCATCTCATAAGCACATGATCAAGGCACTAGCAAAAGGTGACCCTAAAGAGTTTTTATGAAGAGTTTAATATTCAAAATTAGAAAAAAAAAAAGCTTTTATTTAATCACCATAGAAAAATCAGAATACCATTCAACATTCTTGCCTTTATCATTTAGAACTGATTTTCTTTCTTTTTTTTTTTTTTTTAAAGATTTTTTATTTATTTGACAGAGAGAGACATAGCGAGAGAGAGAACACAAGCAGGGGGAGTGGGAGAGGGAGAAGCAGGCTTCCCGCGGAGCAGGGAGCCCAACGCGGGGCTCGATCCCAGGACCCTGGGACCATGACCTGAGCCGAAGGCAGACGCCCAACGACTGAGCCACCCAGGCGCCCCTAGAATTGATTTTCAATATGGAAGGGGGGGAGTACCAAAGCCTTTTCAAATTTTTTAGACTTTAGAAAATTGTCATATGGCCTTGATTTTGAGTAAAAGTTAGAATTTCACCCAGTGAGACTCTTCACTGTCTACAGCCTAGCTTTCAGTCTGGCCAAGGTATCTCATAGATGAATAACTAAGCGACAATTATTTATGTCAATTAATAAAGCTAAGACATAGGTTTAATCTTTATTCAATTCACAGTCTTAACCATAATGTTTTTTAAGATAAATAATTCTATTTTTTTTTCTTTTTATCAAAGATACTATGCAAAGATTTTTTAAAAATTAGAACAGGTAACTGCATTCTGTTCAGTGGCTTTCAATTTTAAGTCACAACAAAAGAAATAGCTAACCAAGAATGAATAGGCTTTCTCATAAATACACATCTTTAAATTCCAAAGAGACAGAACTCATGCAAATGTCACCTTGAATATTAAATGGAGCTTTTGATGTGCTTAAGTTGAATGCTCCCTAGATTTTTCTCATACAAAAGATTTTACTAATGCATTTTTCAGTATGAGTTCACTGCTCAATTACAGGTTGGTGTTGAATCAGGAGAAATGAGGCAAGGAAGAGCCAATGAAAGTCCATGTGTTGACTTCAGGTGTTGGCTGGCTCAGAGGTCAGTCATATTTCATGAAGCCAAATCCAATCCTGCCAGTGTTTCTACCACTGTGTTTGTCACCACTAAATACCCAGCTTGCCACTGATACCGTTAAAGTTTGTCTTTGCTACTGTTCTGTGTCTTCCATCTGCTGAGGCACCAAAATGATGACCTCTTTAAGTGACCACTTTAAAAGAAGATGCTTCCAACCATGTCTCTTTCTCCTGCTGTCCTTAGTCACTGGGCACAGAACTAGGACTCCCAGCCTTTTATCACACAGCCAGGTCTAAACTCTTCCCCAGACCAAATTCCTCACAGTCATTAACTTCTCTGACTTGCTTCCCATCAAAGCCTTTCTACCAAGATTTCTGGAACCTCACATGTCATCATAGGAACAAAACAAAACAAAGAAACGAAATCTCTTTCCTATATCCTCCAATTTTGCAGAACATTACTTCTATTGCCTGTCTTTACTGACATTTGGCTTAGTTCAGTCTCAAAATAAACAAAAGACATCATGCCTCTGATAACCCCTGCCCTTAGAGCTGAACTTCAAATCCTTCTCCTAATCTTCAGGTGGAAATTTGTTGAAATATTATTTTATTCTTACTTCTCCAATTTCTCATTGCCCATTTACCATTTAATCAACGAAAAATGATTTTACCCCCTACCCATCTAGCAAAACTGTTCTTTACATGTTCATCTACTATCTCCTAATCTGCAAATACGATAAATCATTTGAAGATCACCTACTGAATTTTTCTATTGCATTTGACACTGTGAAAATTCTGGAATCTAAGGTTTCTTATATCTCATTCTAAATCTCTCACCATCCCTTCTTACACTTCCTCTCCCTTAAAAACTGCTTTGATGCATTATGTCATCCTTGACATCACTCTGCACATTTCTTGGAGGGATCACTTCCAAACTCCATGTTCTTATTTGCCATTTCCATGCTGAAACTTGTCCTTCTAACAGTCTGCTGGGCGGATCCTCACAGATATCCCATGCTTCCCTCACTGCTAGGTGTTAACATTGGAACCTAGCATCTTCTCCACTAAACAGCATACACATCTTTTCTTCTTCTTCTTTTTTTTTTTTTTTATTTATTTGTCAGAGAGAGAGACAGAACACAAGCAGGGGGAGAGGCAGGCAGAGGGAGAAGCAGGCTCCCTGCCGAGCAAGGAGCCCGATGTGGGACTCGATCCCGGGACTCCAGGATCATGACCCGAGCCGAAGGCAGCCGCTTAACCGACAGCCACCCAGGCGTCCCCACATCTTTTCTTCTTATCCGAATTAAATGCACCACTGTCTCACCATCACCCATAAATATGGAGTCATCTTTGACCATCCTCAACCTCACTTTTCAACTGACCATAAAATGCTCCTAATTCTATCTCTGAAATAATGACAGAATCTGTTGCTTACTGTCTCCATCAATTCTTAACAGCCCATCGATGACCACTAGTCTGGTTCAGGCTTTTATCAATGTCTGAACTCCTGCTATTGTACCCTAACCTACCTCCCTGTTTCTAGCTTTAGTCTCCTCCTATGTAAACCCCGAAGCAATGCTCTTCCATGAAGATGCAAAACTGCCTTTATCATTCCACTGCTAGATGTGTTTCTTACAACTGCCTAACTTGCACTTTATGGAGATCACCAACTGCATCCACCAACTATTTTACAATGATGGGCCTCTGGATTTACAATGTTCTCCACCCAAAATGTCCTTCTGTTCCTACTTTCAATCAGTGATTTTTCATTTGTCCCTCAAAGCAAAGCTCCATTATCATTTCCTCTAGGAAGCCTCCTTATCCTTCCCAGGTTGAATGAGGTGCCATAGCTCAGTACTTCTATAATGACCAAGTATTTCAATTGTCACTTAACTGTTTTGCACTTATCTATTCTTATAACTGACTCCCCAACAGCCTGTGAGCATCTTGAGGGAAATGGCCATATCTCAAACATCTAGGTGCTCCCAACATCTTACAACGTGCCAGGCACAAAAAAAATCACAAAAAGTACATTGACAATTGAGAACGTGATTCACTTTCACTTTTATTTTTAGGTGAAAAACAGGAATATGATGTGCTTTTCATGCTCAGAGACTGATGAAATTAATGGGATAAGTATTTTCTTCAGATCTTTGTTTTTATACCTTTGAGATATAAAACTTATGAAATAAATTTCTTAAGTAGACAGTTCCTATAAAGGATGTTCAGGTTGTTGCTCATTTTTTTAGAAGAATCAAATGTCTTAGAAAATAACTTCTCCAGATTATCACCTAGTTGAGACTTGCTTTTAAGCAAATATTTTATCCAGGATGCAACTGTCCATCCAGAGGATTGTTCTCATCATTATTTCTTTCATCAGCCTTTGGCCTACTGTTGTGCATGTTGTTCTGTTTCCACCAAAGACTAATCATTAGGAGAAAATGTGGACATCCACTGAATCCCTGCTGTAGGAAGGCAGGGCAAGACAGTGGAAAGAACATGGCTTAGAGATGGACACACTGGACTCTAATACCGAGCCTTTGATGACTGGTAACATTGAGCAGGTTTCTCAACCACTGTGGGCCTCATTCCATCCCCTTTTAAAATAGGAAATAAAGTGCTATGCTATAGGATTATTGTGAAATTACATGAACTAATGTCTTTAAAATTAAAATAAAGCATAATTATTGGATTTCTCCTTTCCCTATGTAGAGTTGGTTTGCAAGGACTAGATAGGAGAGCCTAAAAGAACTAAATAAATGTTTGAGTATTTTAACTATTTGCATGCTCTCTAATTCATATGTATAATATGTATCTAATTCAACATGTATAATAAAAACAGGGTTTCTCAAAAGGAAGATTCTTAGTAAAATAAAATAAAAGTGAGTATGATACCAAAAAAATGTTTTTTTCTGTCTTGGTAATGAACTTATTTCTGCTTTGCTTGACTGGTTGCCAAAGTTTTGCCCTTGACTATATGAAAGTAGAAATTCGATGAACTTTTCCTAATTGGCCCAAAAAACTACCTGAAAGCAAAAGTTCTAAAAGAGAGATATTCTCAATAGAAAGTCTAGCACAGACTGAAAGTTGCAAATGGAACATTCTGGTGTCAAAGGAATGGAGAAAGAAGGACAAAAGGAGAGGAATTTTAAAAGACAGAAATTCTCTCATTATGAAGATTGATGATTTAAAGTGAGGTAGTTTTTTTTGAGGCTTAAGGACCTGTTCGTTTAAGATGGCAAACAACAAAATGTTACTGCTAATTAGACGTCCAATGAAATGTCACAAGGAAAGGTTAACTATTTTAAAGAATGTTATGTATTCTTGTATTTAAAATGTCATTGTTATTAGTTTTGAAACAGAGCTTACTGACAAAACAGGAATGAATAGATGTTCCAGAGAAGGAGGCAGGACGATTTTATTATTTGTCCAGTATATAAAAATATGAGAAAAAAACTATTGTGATCTTTTGTGCTTCATTTGAAACATTCACATTTGGCCATTTCTCTGGTGACTTCAGCCCAGAATTATTTTGGTCCACACAGATCTGACCCCAGGCAGATTTGAAAACAACAACAAAATATATGTGTGGAGGGCCTATTTTGTGCCAAGTATTGCTTTAGACACTGAGGAAAGAGAGTGAGCAAAACAAGCAGGGATCCTGGCTCCATGGAGGTTACATTCTAGCAGGGGAAGAACTAGCATAGGGAAATCATAATACAACATGGTGTCCTATAGTAACAAGTGCTGTGAAGAAAGCAAGTAGGGTTTGAAGACTGCTGTTTCTCCATCACCCACTATAGCAATAATGGGTCAAAGTTTCATGGAAGAAGTTGTATTGAAGAAGAGACCTCACGAGGAGAGGGGGCAAACATGTGTATACCCAGGCAGAGGTGAGTCATGCCTGGTTTTGGCTCCCCATTTTACTCCCCTCACTGCAGTCCTTGGTCACTGCTGTAGGGGTAGGGGAGTAGGGAGAGAATTAAGGATTTTGTTTTGGATGTTGGACAAGCCACGTGATAAATGCCATCTCATGTCCCCTTCCTCACCAACCTGTAAGACAGGCTAAACTACTTTTATCCTCCAGATAAAGCAGCTAGGATTCATGAAACTGAAAGAACTCCATCCTGGGCTCTGAGCTAGTAAAGTCTTAATAATCCAGTCTTCAAATCAAACCCTTTGCAATATCGCATTCCCTAAGCATACCTAAGGCTAATAGAGTCACAAGCAATTCTAACGCTTACCGCTTTATGGAAAGCATGGGAAGCACCGGATGTTTCTGTTTGTCCGCACCATACCTCTATGAGGTAGGGCTGTTAGTATCCACAGTGATCAGATAATGAAACTGAGATTAGACAGGGTTGAACAACTTGTTCCAAGTGATGGCGGGTCCATAATGAATGCGAATCCCTGCTGTTTAATTCTCCCTCAGGAATTTATATATTTTGCCCAAGGTTGTTGATTTCAACCACAAATTAGGATCAATGTGCTTGATTAAGAAATTCATCTAGGAAAATAGGGACGCCTGGGTGGCTCAGTGAGTTAAGCATCTGCCTTTGGCTCAGGTCATGATCCCAGGGTCCTGGGATCGAGTCCCACATTGGGTTCCCTGCTCAGCAGGGAGCCTGCTTCTCCCTCTGCCTGCCACACACTCTCTCTCTCTCACACAAATAAAAATAAATAAAATCTTAAAAAAAAAAAGAAATTCATCTAGGAAAATAATAAAATCCCAAAGTACACATGTAGAATATATCAATATAGGCATTGCCTTTATTTTTTTTGGATTCGACTTATAACTATTCAGTCGCTTTATGCTGGCATTTATTATTACATTTCCTTTAAAGTAGAACCAATTAAATATATTTGGTGATAAATTCTGTGGTGTTATACTAGTCCCTGTTCTTCAGAAGACAAGAGGCTGCCCAGATATTGGTTTGTGGAGCCTCAGCCACAAATGCTCTCAGAAAGCATCAGTGTGTATGCACACTAGTGTATACCCTGAAATGCTTTAGTCTTTTCTTATGGATGTTGAGCATCTATTAATATCCAGAACTACCATTTATGGCAGAGGCAATATTTTAGTGATTAAGAGCTGAGGTTCAATCCCTGCTCTGCAATTTATTACAACTTATTTGCAGCCTACTACAGACTCTTTGTTAAATGCTCATTCTGTTGCTGACTGCTCATTATGGGCCAGGGACTCTTCCATGCACTTTACATTTAGTCCCCCTAATGGTCCCAAGATAGATTATTAATCCCATTCATGGAGGAGAAAACTGAGCCCCGAGAAGAAAAGTAAATTGTTAATGGCCATACAATGAATAAGCTACAAAGCTGGCATTTGAACCCTAGGTGTCTGATTCCACAGCCTGTGTACGAGACAGAATCAGCTCTATAAGAAGGGCAAGGCATGCAGGTCCTATACAAGCTCAACTAGGCACTGTTTCCCCAGTTCTCTCAAATTACGGTGATTTTGCATAGCAGCCCAGCCTAGGATGAAATATGAAAAGGGTATATTCTTGGGAGTGGTAGGAAGAGTACTGATGTCAGAGAGAAGGATGAAAGTGTTGATTCTGGTAACTGTAATAAGGAATGAATTAACAAGGTAAATCCAAAGAACCATGGGATGCCTTGGCCAGTTGCTTCACCTGAGACTTAGTTCCCTCCGTGTTCTATAAAATGGAAATAATCAGACCTAACTCATTGGCGGTTAAGATCAAATGTGTGAAAAGAGGTACAGCACGCAACTCCATTCCTGTGTGTAGACAGACCACCATAGCCCCCAGTCCAACCCTATATCTAACATTCTCCATCTTTCTCAACTGTGGTGGACCTGCAAGTGGCCCTTTGGCCACTCCGTGCAATCTGGAGAAACAGCTCTATGTCTATGCTGATCCAGGCTGTGATCTTGTCGAGTTCAACAGACAAAACTTGAACGTGACTTCAACTCCATTTCCTTAGACCAAGGACTGATCTGCCACTCGGAAGGAGCTCTGTCCATTTCATTCACTGTGTCTAGTGGACAATGAGACATTCCTGAATGACTGAGGATTCAGGTCCAGATAAGGCATAATGGAAAATCTACTTGTGTTTCACTAGATGATGAAATAACTCAAATACAGTGATTTATTCTCTCTTTATTAGCCCAGACCATGTTCTTTTCAAATGCAAATCCACAAAGTCTTGTTCACTGTGACAATGCTCTACACTTAACTCTGGCTGAGACAAAGAAGTCTGCAGGTTAGCCTCGGTGCTTCCCCCAGGCTTTGCATGGCTCCAGGAAAAACAGGAGGCTGTCTATGCCTTAGGCCACTTATCTACTGCCAGATAACTCTTCCTCTGCCTTCATCCCAAAATAAACCAAGATAAAGATAAGCCAGAAGGATGTGGGTACAATATCTAGTCACTTACTCATATGTAAAAATTCTACCTACTTCTGGGGCAATCAAAATTCCGTTTTTGAAGCCTTTGTTTGCCAAATACCCGCTTCCTCACTAAACTCTTCCTCACTTGAACCAGCTCCGTCAGACCAAGTGAATTCCCGGAAGATCACAGCCCAAATAGAGATGCATCTGGGAGGAACGTCTTAGACTCCGAGTTGTAGTGCTTTAGAGCTGTGTTTCTCCAATTCTACCATGTGCCTGGGAATGTCAGGGAATCTTAGTCCATCAAAATTCCATTTAGTCCTAATGCCTTATTCTTTGGCGTGTGGTCCATGAACCAGTAACTTGGGCATTACTTGGGAGCTGTTAATAATTGTGACAGTTGCAGAGTAGCAAGCCCTGCCCAGACCTACTGCGTCAGGACTGCAATTTAACAAGAACCCCAGGTGATCTGCTGACATGTTGATGTTCAAGAAACACTGCCTTGGAGATCAATCAACCCCTTCATTTTCCAGAGAGGGAAACTGAGCCTCAATTAAATGATTCTCCAGAAACTCCCACAGCTGAATCCAGATGAGGTGCCAGGATTACAATCTAGCAGTATAACCTTCGCTGTTATCACGAACCTCTTTGGGCCTTCCTTTCCACATCTGTCAAATGGAGATATTTTCAACTTTCCTGCCTCCTTCTAGGTATAAGAAGTGTTACTATCCGTGAAAGCACTTTATTAACATCAAAGCCTTATGCAAACAAATGTGTATGCCATTATGTGAAACCCAACTAATTTGAATCCTTAAAGATTGTGAGTGCGTAGGGTGGGGGGGCGGTGTACGCGCATGGTGGTTCTAAGTACAGAACTGGGCCATATATGAAAAATTCTGCCCTACTTAATTTAGAATGTAACCTAATTCTCAGACTGGTTGCCAAAAAAAGAATCCTTTCTCCTCTAAATCTCAGAAGGGCTCTTAAAATGGACGGGCCCTCTGGGCCTCCCCGACATGTTTCCACTGCCACAGTCAAGGCAGCCTGAGATCACAGGGTTTTATATACGATGGCGTTAGATTTGGGGGCATGAGATCAGGTGAAGAAATGACACAGGAGAGATGGGCAGCCTCTTTTTAAAAAGAGAATTCCTCAGAGATACTCAAATCAAGTGTGGTTTAGAGAGAGAAAAACTAAAAAAAAAATTGAGAGATGAGGAAGAGGACAAAGGTGGGGAGGAGAGTCCTGTTGATGGCATCCATCTGTACATTAAACAAATATTTGCTGAGCAATTTCTACATGGCAAACTGTTCTAGGGATTTCGGACATAGCTGTGAACAAGGCCAGCAAGGATCCTCCCCTGAGATGTCTTATAGGCCAGTGGTGGTGGTATAGAGGGAAACACATGGAAAAGGAAACAGATGACCAGGACACCTTGGGGGTCATAAAAAGTGCTTTGAAGCCCATAGTGACTGGAGGATTCTGCTTATGATTGGATGGTCCAGGTGGCTCTTCTGAGATGAAAATTCAACTCTGACCTTAAGGACCAGAAGCCACGTGCAGACACAGGGAAAGAGCTTCCCAGGCGCTGCCAATGACCCAAGGTGAGAATGAACTTGGGAGTTCCGATATACAGAGAGAAGGGTAGTGAGCAAAGGAGGTAGGAGATGAGGTAGGAAAGGCTGACCTAAGTTAGTTCACACGGGGCCTTGTGGGTCATGATCAGGACTGTGGGCATCAGTCTGAGCGCAGTGGAATATCGCTATCAGTCCAGCTAGTGATCTACCTGAGAGTAGAAATGACAACCTCAGAATCTCGGCACAGCAGCATGGTCTGACTGACTTAGAGCAGGGGGATAGTTCCAGCTTTCCTCACTCTTCTTTCTAGCTTTCATTCCCTCTTCCTTTCAGGTGTTTATTAAACGCATATTGTATGACAGTGACTGTGTCTCTGTGGGCGCGAACATTCATCTAACTTTCTTATTAAGTTCAATTCCTCTCTGTGAATTAGTGCCAGATACCTAATCCAAAGCAATCCATGTTTCCCCATTACCAAGAGAAACTTTGGTTTGGTGTTCCACAGAATTTGTGACATGTACAACTAGGATTTTCTCCAGCTGCACTGGAGAAAAGTCCGGAGGGGTGGGCCTGCTTCTACTTCACCTTATCCACCATGATGCCGAGAACCACTCCCGGCCTCCTCTCTGAGCCTCCCTCAGGGCTATGCAGCATCTTCTCCACATCCCTCTGTGGCCCTTGGTCTCCTGGGATCAGTTCAAAGTCCCTGTCCTCTGTTACCACCTCTCCTCGAAGATTTCTCACTCTTGCTGCTCTAAGCGCTACTCCTGGGCATTAAGACTGCCCTGGTCACCCTTGCAACACAACCCCCCGCTGGAGAATGGTACCTTGAGGACTTGAGCTGATATTTTATCATTTCATCCTCCCAGTACCTAGACTCCTGCTCTCCACAGGAATGTAAGAAATGATTATTACTGATGATAAAAACAGCATCAATACAGACAAGCCTCAAAAGGCTCGAGTGTTTCTTAGCTTTATGCTGATTCCCCCTGGGATGGGGAGAAATAATCACAATGGCAATAATCGACCAGTGATGTTGATAAAGGCTAGTGTGTACTGAACACTGAGTGCATGCCAGATACGCAGCCAGCATCTCATAATCTGATTTGCTCCTCGTCAAATCCCTGCCTGCAGCCCCCTGGATTTGATCCTAAGAGACTCAGCCTGGTGGGAAATGCTCTCAAGCACTGATCAATAGAGTTGCCCTTTGCAATCTCTCTGAGCATCAGTTTACATATTTGTGAAAACAGGATAACAAACCCTCAACTTCTCCCTTTTCCAGGGTTGTTGTGAGAAGCGAATGAGGCAGGACAGCAAGTGCCATTAAACATGTGTTAAAGAAGGATAAACATAAAAATGAAGAAGAAGAAAGTAACTCTTGTTTCTGGGGCAACAGCAGAATTCCAAAAGCAACAGACAGTTCACTTTCTTGCTCCAGAAATGGATCTTGTTTATTGCAATATTGCTAAGTTACTGGTTAAATCTGAACTTATCTCAGGAAAAGGTCATAAGTGAAAGAGAGTGCGATTCAATGCAATATTGGAAGGCTAAAAAGCCCAGGAAAGTGAAATTCAGTAAGTATTGACCAAGGTCCTTCAATTCTAGTTTGCTTTGATAATAACCTTTATTTTTCAATTAATTAAGCCCGTGGTTCCCCGAGTCAAATAATGGGCTGGACTTGGCAGGGTCCAGGTGCTCGGCTGTCATCTCTGCTGCTCTCCTCTGAGGGGGCTCTCCTATCCCAAAGATGGGGGATGGCACCCACCCATCCCACCCTCCAGCCCCCAGGCTGGAGGGAGAATCTTCACTCTGCTTCTGCAACATGGTGGCTACCAAGGAAAGGAATTACAGTCCGTAGGAAACAGCCTTTCTGCCTTGTGCAGTTTTGCCTAAACACACAGGTCAGGATGTGGCTTCTTTGGGACACAGGCCTGGGAGTTCCCCTAGGAGAAGAGGGTGCATATTATCTGAGTGGAATCGGGAAAACCTTATGGTCTCCTTCTCAATAATATCAGCATCACTATTGTTTGATTCAAGTACTGGAGATGATTCACTTTGTTTTCACCCAAGTCGTCTTTTTTTTTTTTTTTTTAAAGATTTTTTATTTATTTATTTGACAGAGAGAGACAGCGAGAGAGGGAACACAAGCAGGGGGGGTGGGAGAGGAGAAGCAGGCTTCCTGCCGAGCAAGGAGCCCGATGCGGGGCTCGATCCCAGGACCCTGGGATCATGACCTGAGCCGAAGGCAGACGCTTAACGACTGAGCCACCCAGGCGCCCCCCCCATTTTTTTTAATAAAAGTAAATATTCCTGAGAGTGGTAATATATAAAGTATTAACATCTTAGTGTCAATTTGTCTGCTATCCCTTTTCTGACAGGAAGGAAGTATGGGCCTTACAGAATAGACTCCAGGGCAGTGTGTGAGGCCCTTTCACTACATCATCTCATTAAATCCCCACAACCCCTCGGCATGGTAAGAATTAAAGGCCAGAAGGGAGAGTGATTCTCCATGGGCCACACAGTTAGTAGGTGTCAATGATGGTTTTAAGCACACGTCTTCTTATAAACCTGGCCTTTTCCCTATTATTCCTCACAGCCCTCCCAAATAATGTATGATAATTCTGGTTGCTTGGAACACAGAGAGAGGCTGAGATTTGGGTCACTGGATAAAATCCTTTGTAAATACCGAAGCAACCAGTCATGTTTTTGTAGTGCCTTGAAAGTCCCAAATGAAAAGTATGCCTGTACTGGTTTAAAAATACTTCCAGCACCTTATATGTTATTCGAATAGACTCTTCGTGACAGAGCTGGCTAGGGGGCCATCCCTTAGCTGGCCATGGGGTCATTCACTTGGCTCTCCGCCCATGTGTTTCACTAATTGGATGAGGCAGATTCTATCTGTCACCAATGGAAATGCTGATTCATTCTCTGTAAGGGAAAGCGATATCCAGGGAAATGTCTTTTTTTACCTGGAAGATCTACAGCCATTAGCTAGTGTGACTTCCCATTACCTCAGCCCTTTGGCCTTCTCACCTTTTGCATTTTCTCTTGACTTTGAGTTATACTGTTGAGTAGAAGGCAAAAGAAACTTGCCAAAAGGTTGATTTGATCCCTTTGCTGTGGATATTTCATTCTGCCTGTATGTCCTGGCTAGAATGAATAAACCTGCAATCCCTTTTAATCTCCACTGCTGTTCTTTGATAGTGGAAAACATTCCACTCACAGCCGTTCTGCAATCAACATCCCCAAGTCACTGAGGAGAGATCTAACTAGATTTTTGGTGGCAATTTCACTCCAAGTTGATGCAATCAGTGTTCTGTACAGGCGAGCGTGATGCCATTAGGGCCTCTTCTCCCTTTGTAGGTGCACAGACTTCGTTTTTCTCAGCAGTTAGAGAGGCATGTGATGTTGAAGCCAATGAGATTATAGCCTCGGAATCAAATCCTGCAGTTATTAATGCAATCATAACCTTCTGCTCCAGGACACTTACAAAACCGACTTGACTCCCGCAAACCAATCTGATGATGCTGGAATGCTCAAGGAGACACTTGCATGATATGCAGGGCACACAGCTTTAGTACTCCATTCTGTTGTTTTTGCTTCCTTTCTGTCCTCCATTTCAAAAACTCACCCTCTTTTGTGGGTGATACGGGAATCTATGACTCATGGACTGAATGTTTATGTCCCCCAAACTCATATACTGAAGCTCTCTAATCCACGATGTGACTGTATTTAGAGACAGGGCTTCAAAAGAAGTAATTAAGGTTAAATGAGGTTGGGGCCCTGATCTGATGGGATTCCTGTATAAGAGAGACCAGGGAGCACTCTTTCTTCCTCCTTGCCCCCACAGAGGATACAGGAGAAGGCAGCCATCCACAAGCCATGAAGATAATTCACACCACAACCAAGATGGTGCAGACACCCTGATCTTGGACCTCCACCCTCAGAACTATGAGGAAATAAATGTCTGTTATTTAAGCCACCCAGACTGTGATATTTTGTTACAGCTGCCTGAGCTGACTAATTCACAATCGATGTGGGAAATGTTGGCTATCTGAATGAATTTGGAAGAAGGTTTTGATGAATTATTCCAAGATCCTTGCAAATGTGATGAGAGTTAATATTAAATTAATACTGGGGAGAAAACTTTTGATCATCTGGAAATGATTAAGCATATGATATATTTTTTTTCTTCTTAAGTCAAATAAGAACTAGCAGCTTCTGGTCATGGAGTTTCCTGCCTAAGAGAACACTAAATACTACCCCCCTTTGCTCTGTCTTCCCCCACAAACACTCTCACACACCTATTAAATAGGCATCATCTACTTCTGCTTAAAGGTAGTGAAGTTCCACTGTAACTGAGATCAGACCAGCAATACATTCTATTCATTTGAGTGTTGGGCCTGCATCACTGTGTTTTACTGAGCTAATGAATTTACTTTTCTGATGGAAGAAAGCCAGGAAATGGGAGGAGAAAAACTTGGGCCTACTTAAGTAGTTAAAGATAGCACAGTGGATTTGGAAATGGAGCAGTCAGAAAGCATTTGCTTTCCTTGTTTTAAAAAACATACACAATAAAGTTTTTAAAAAGCAAACTCAACCCTCCTCCAGCAACAATAATTAAAACATAGCTTTGTTAACTGTTATATCCCTGTAGGTGACACGGTGTCTGGTACAGAGCGGGCACTTTATAAATAGGTACCAATGAACGATTATTAATGAATAATCTGGCTGCATTGCAAACACATTCCTTAATGAGGAGAAAAGAAAACTGGAACTTTTGCTTTCATGATTTATCTATGACAAACTTCACAGTAGAAGAGATTGGGATTATAGTATGAAATATTTCAGCCATAATCTATTTCAAGGTTTTTTGTTTTTTTGTTTTTTTTCCTCAAAATGTCCGTGGTTGCCTCCCTCCCCCAAGCCTACAGCCCAGATAGGAGGGATAATAGGTCTGCATTCTCATGGATTCAACTATTCAAAGAGCAAAGGGCATTTAATTTTATTATTCAGATTTAGAATTACATTTTCATTATCATCTCAAAAGTCCTTTATAGAGTGACAGCAATGTTGTTACTTAAGAATTCAATGGGTCACAATAGGAAGCTCTGAAGTTATTATTACATTTATTCTTCCCTGGCTATCACCCTCAAAACTACAGAATTGTATTACCTAGTAATAGAGATCTTGACAAGAAGTAAATTTTGCTAAATCAAAAACTTTATGTTCAAATGTTATACAAAACCATACGAGGTTCAGAAATAGTAAGATTATTTCTTATTTAGAAATGATTTATAATAGAAAGTATAACTTTTCTCCTTACCTGACTCATACAGCTTTTGAATTACTGATCTGTCATAATGATTTTAGACCAGATCAAAAAATTAATTATTGATTTAATACTCTAACAGTCCCTGAGGATGAGGAGCCTGAACTTGTATGACTTGCCAAGGTTACAGTTGTTACGTGGTGAGGTGTGGATTTGAATCTCTGCTTGACTCAATGGTTTTTCTTTTCAGCCAGGGAAGCATGCGTCTGCATCTTTCCTCAAGGAGTCTCATAATGGCTGGGTGCAGAGTTCATTTATTACATGTCTGCCCTTTCATAGTATTTTTCTGTTAGACGCCTAATGACCAGATGCACCTTGAGATTTCCATAGCATGGGACCTAGTAAGTTCATAAAAAATAATAAACACACTGTATGTAATAATAAATACACTGTAATTTACTGAATGAATGGATGGTGTTGTTGAAACCCATCTTTGTATTCCATAGCCACAAATATTCATTCTAACCTTACCAATGCTCCCCTAAATGTGGTCTTCTTCAGGAAGTTATCAAATGAGAGTCATTATCAATCACCAAAAATGGGGCAGTTTTTTCTTCTTCTCCTAGAAATATGATTCAGTTTTTGCCTTACTGAGAAAAGGCCCTGTGAGTTAGCAAGCAGAGTCACACAGAATATTTCCCTGCGTTTTTCTCAAGAAATAGGCAGCCTTTCTGTGCAGAATTTAAGAAAAACATTGTGCAGAAATAATAAATCCACACACCCATTTCAAAGTTCTAAGCACATCCATTCTAGGTGATGTATGTCTGCACACTCTCAGAGCAAAACTATCTTTATGAACAAGTATCAGCTCAAATACACACAGGAGCTCAAGATAAAAGCTAATGACAAGAACATAAAAAACTGGATGGGCTCAAAGATATAAACTGAGGCCATGGTCCATAAACAAGGACGCCATCTAAGTTGCTCCAAACTGACTTCTTAGGATTCTGTAAACATGAACAGAACATTCTTTTTTAAAGGGAGGTTTGGAGAGATCCCTTAAAAACTTGGGTCTCACTAAGCCTGAAACCATGACATATGATGTTATGTTGTGCAAAGCTAACACTGAATTAATGTTTTTTGATGGAATGACTGAGATTTCAAAATCAAATCAATAGATACTAATTTAGTGTGTATCAAGTAAGATGCGGGGTGAGGAGATGATGAACTCATCGAATAATTGATAGTTTGCTTTCTTCAATGAGGCATGGTCATTATGACATTGCAAAGAAGCCAATCAAGATCTAATTAAACAACAGCAACAACAACATCAACAGTGCCATAAGGCATCATGGAATAATGGTCAGGCAGCAACTGACTTATGGGATCTACGTGGCATTAATTCGACTGATCGCTTCATGCCAATACTCCCGGCAGACATCACTCATCAGTCACTGGGCTTTATCCTGCTGGGCCCAGATGCATTTCTCAAATCTTTCTCAATTCTTTGTTTTTGGCAGCCAATTAGCTAGAACTGGCTGGCAAAATGAAATCTATTTGTCATCTCTGTCTTATATTGTTCCTCACATGGCTTGGGTCATCTAATTCTATTTTTTTACCACTCTCTCGGATTTCTGGCAGCTGATCTCAACTGTCTCACCTAATATCTATTTCGACCTCCTTCTCAAGAGCCATCCTTTGTTGTAGAGACTGGAAAGTTAAGCCCTGTCTTATCTACACTCCCTTGCATTTAGCATTCCTTATTTTAGTTCCATTTGACTTTGGAATGGAGGGGAGAGAGGCAAGGCTGGGGCAGAAACAGTGTAATTCTGTGATCTCAGCTTCTGGATATGGGGTCTCATGTTGCAGTGATCAGCTTCACTGACTATGGCAGAGGTGGGGTGAGTCTGGGAGCTGGGAGTCATTGCTAGAAGCCTTTCCTCAAGTTTGTTCCTCTAGCCTTTTCAACTAGTTTATAAGCCCCCTAATATCTGATAATAAAATCCTTTCTTCTTACATCTGATAGAATATCCCTCTTATCTGTAACTGAACTCTAGTCTATACAGCCTTTGTCCCTTAAATAGCTCTTAGTATGAAGTCTGCCCAGAAGTGAGTAGAAAAGGTTTCTATTACCCAGTTATCTAGAAACTAGATTTATGTGAAACACTAATAGTGTGGTAACTATTGGAAGCCTTCAACCACCAGCTCGGAAACTTAGAGTCTGACTTTGTGCAATTCTCTTAATTCCCCTTTGAGCCTCATCTGTAACCAGAGAGGATCATCCTGACTTTGGGATGCTTCTGTCTCTAGCATTCTTTATACTTGGTAAAAGGATTTACCAATGTGTCCCTTAACATAGCTAATTATTCAACACATTAAAAGAATCTACTTATTGTAAACTTTGTAACTTTATTGCATAAAGTGAAATCATTTTATTTTTGAATAAACATAATTGATCACTTCAGAGAGTGGTGACTTGAAGCTACTTCTGGAAGAGGTATCTTACAGTGTAAAGCAATTTTAGGGATCTTAATTTCATCTGACAGAGAGGGAAACTGAGGTCCATTAAGAAAAAAATATGCACATAAATTCATACATCTATGGGATGTCACTTAATTCTTTCTATTATAATTCCAGTAATATCTTCCTTTAATTATTCCAAATTTACCAGAGAGAAAAAGGGAGGAATATAGTGTGAATTTGGGTGCTAATTATTTGAATGGAATGAAGAAGGTAAGCTGGGAGTTTACATTTTTATTTCTCAGCAATGCTCATTTATTATATGGCCAGCCCTTGTACTACGTCTCTTTGTGCATTCCTGAGACTTGTTCAACTTCTAACCTCTAAAACTTCATGCCTATGCATGAGTTTCTAAATTTGATCATAAACCTTTTGATAAGAATCTACTTTTCCATTCTTAGTGAACCCAGTGTGCCCTGCATTACATAGGCATTCAATAAATGTTTACATAGGCACATAGGCATTCAATAAATGTTTGTTATTCTTTAATTAAATTGTACTTAAGAACAAATAAAGTTTTACCTCCATAAAGAGTCAGATAGTTAAAATTCAGAGTACTCTCTTTTAAGTTTTCTCTGACTTCATCATTATTATTATGTAGTTAGTGTTTTGTTAATTTTTTCCAACCTCATTTGAGGTGGTGTTCAAAAATGTACATTCACTGCAGAATAATAAAACAGGGGAGGGTATGTGCTCTGGTAAGCGCTGTGAATTGTGCAAGACTGTTGAATCTCAGATCTGTACCTCTGAAACAAATAATGCAATATATGTTAAGAAAGAAAAGAAGAAGAAGAAGAATGTAGCAGGAGGGGAAGAATGAAGGGGGGGAAATCGGAGGGGGAGAAGAACCATGAGAGACGATGGACTCTGAAAAACAAACTGAGGGTTCTAGAGGGGAGGGGGTTGGGAGGATGGGTTAGGCTGGTGATGGGTATTGAGGAGGGCACGTTCTGCATGGAGCACTGGGTGTTATGCACAAACAATGAATCATGGAACACTATATCTAAAACTAATGATGTAATGTATGGGGATTAACATAACAATAAAAAAATTTAAAAAAAAACAGTCGATTTTTAAAAAAATACAAGATGAGTCAAAAAAAATAAAACCAGGTTAAAAAAGTATAATGCTTCTAACAGTTAGTCAATATGGGTTTTAAATTTTATAGTGAGCTTCCTGGCAGCCAAAGCAAGAAGCAAAACATAACCTTTTACAAAAAAAAATAGTTACCACTTATAAATTTATAAGGTGCTTGAGAGGACAAATTTTGCTAGAACTGAGCAGAATGATACGATGAAAAGAGCACCTAACAGAAGTCAGAAAAATACAAATACTAACATTTGTATAGCATCTACATTATACAAGCATTTTATACATGAAAGGTCACCTAAGCCACGGAAGTCTGATGTATGCATTATGTTTATTAGTAGCATTCTAATTTTTTTTAAAGATTTTATTTATTTATTTGACACAGAGGGACACAGTGAGAGAGGGAACACAAGCAGGGGGAATGGGAGAGGGAGAAGCAGGCTCAACTTCCCATTGTTGAGGAAGCCAGGAAAGTTACAGATTCTTCTGGAGGTGAGAATAAGTACAGACTTTTATTTTTTCTTACTATATAATAAAAACTGGTGAGGAGGAACAAAGTGTGGTTTCTCTTTAGACAGATTTCAGTAGATGCATTATTATACCTAGAGTGACTTTCAACTGAATTGAGAGAAAAAAGAAGGCTTTGGACCAACCAATCATTCCCCAATGTCACTTATTTTGCAGAGATAAGCAATAGAATCTTTCTTAGAGGTTTATTACAGGATGGCTCCAATAGAGCTCAAATATTTGGGAGATATGCATGCCTCTAACATAATCTAAGCTAAATTAGCAAGTATCTGTAGCTGACAAGAAGCATCAGGGTACTCAATCCTGTTCGTGTCTCTGGCATCAAACAATACCTTGAAGAAGTATGTTGATTTTCACCAGCGTGAAAATCAGCAGTTGCAGGCACCCTCTTACTAGGGGAGGAAAGTGATGGACATGCACAGCCTATGAAAAGATTGACATTGCTGGGCACAGTGCTGGGATTAATCCTTCACAGTTGTGGGAAGCCAAGCAAACCTGAAATCCAATCATCATGGAACACACTGAAATCATTAAGTGTATATAAAGCTCTATATCATTAGCCTGGCCAGGTGGAAAAGGTTCGTTTACTGCCTGCTGTAGGAGTTTAGCTGATAACATTGAAGAGGGAAGAAGGGTGTAAAATAAAGTACTTTTCATGTGCACTAAGGCCATTACTTAAGAATAGCCCAACAATGGATAGTCATAAGGCCAATGGACAATATGACCCACATCTCAACTTCTGAAAACAGGTAGCCAAAGTGACTATACTTTTAATTAACTATCTTTAACACTAGGGGTCCTGGGATCGAGCCCTGCATTGGGCTCCGTGCTCAGCGGGAAGCCTGCTTCTCCCTCTCCCTCTGCCCACTGCTCTGCCTACTTGTCCTCTCTCTCCCTGTGTCAAATAAATAATAAATAAATAATCTTTAAAAAAAAAAAACACTATGTGTTCACTGTCTTCTATTACTACATTGGCTATCCCATAATGATGTGCATAGTGACCTACATGTTTAATTACAAATAAACACAGGTTAAGGTTTGGTTCCAAAATGCTCAAACTGTATCTGCAAGAAAGAGTATGGATGGAAATTACGAAACTAATAGAAGCTAACTCATAAAGGAGACTGATTATTGAAATTCTGCCTCCTTTAATCCTCAAGTCTTTGTTTCTGTCCTCCACCTAGGAAACTCCTTATCATTCCTCAAAGCTCACTATACTATCTCTCTTTGATGCTTTCCCCAGCTCCAGTAAACAGTTTCATGCTTTGTCTTCTTTAATAATTCTTTTCATTTTAAGATATATTTATTTATTTGAGAGAGAGGGAGAGAGAGAGAGAAAGGGTAGAGGGAGGGGGAAAAGGAGAGAAGCAGATTCCCCACTGAGCAGGGAGCCAGACTCAGGGCTCATCCCAGGACCCTGAGATCATGACCTGAGCAGAAACCAAGAGTCAGACGCTTAACTGACTGAGCCACCCAGGCTCCCCTTTGTCTTTTCTTTTTATCACACCACTTTTCTCATGGTTTATGATGTTTCTCTTCCAATCTTGAGCCCTTTAAGAAGAAAACCATATCATTAATAGAGTTGGTATATGGTTGTTAAAAAAGGGCTACAGCAACCCTCAGTTTGTTTCCTGAGATTAAGAATTCCTCATATCAGTGAGATCATATGATACATGTCTTTCTCTGATTGGCTTATTTTGCTTTGCATAATACCCTCTAGTTTCATCCACGTGGTGGGGAGTGGGAGGGATGGGGTGGCTGGGTGATAGATATTGGGGAGGGTATGTGCTACGGTAAGCGCTGTGAATTGTGTAAGACTGATGAATCACAGACCTGTACCTCTGAAACAAATAATACATTATATGTTAAAAAAAAAAAAAAAGAAGAAGATAGTAAGATGGGAAAAATAAAGGGGGGGGAAATTGGAGGGGGAGAGGAACCACGAGAGACTATGGACTCTGAGAAACAAACTGAGGGTTCTCGACGGGAGGGGGGTGGAGGGATGGGTTAGCCTGGTGATGGGTATTAAAGAGGGCACGTGTTGAATGGAGCACTGGGTGTTATATGCAAACAATGAATCATAGAACACTACATCAAAAACTAATGATGTAATGTATGGTGATTAACATAACATAATAAAAAAATAAATTAATTAATTAAAAAAAAAAAAGGGCTCTGCAACCAGACTACCCATGCTCAAACCCTAGCTTCACAGCTGCACGAACTTGGGTACAACCTTGAGCCCTTTAAGAAGAAAACCACATCATTAATAGAGTTGGCATATGGTTGTTAAAAAAGGGCTCTGCAACCAGACAACCTATGCTCAAACCCTGGTTCCACTGTTGCATGAACTTGGGTACATTCCTCAATATCATGCACAAAATGAGAAAAATTGGAATATCTACTTGTTGAGTTATTGCAAGGATTCAATGAGATAATAACATACAAAGTGTTTTGAATAGCACCAGGCTCAGGTAGGTGTTTGGCATTATTTCTTTTTCTTTTAATATCACCGCTGTCTTGCTTAAGGTCAATAATGACATACTGTGATTGTGTATAAAAAGAAGAAATTCCATAACAAATACGCACTTCTAAGGTGTTTTCTTGTCAGTTCTCCAAATAGTTGCGATTAAATAAGGAGCATATATGATGAAAGTAAGTATTTAGGGACTGAGCTCGATTGGTCCCTTGTCCCATATTGGAGTTTCTTCAGTGAGCCTCCAGTTATTTTCCTGAAATATTTTATAAGAAATCAAGAGTACTTGTAAACATACTTATGCCCTACAGAGTTCTAAAACAATTCAGGCAAGGAACAGTGGATATGGATGGCCAGATTTGTATTAAATGACTTTCTTCAGAAATATTTTGACAAACTTAGGTACAGCCTGGGAAGCCATAAAGAATCTGCTTCTTCTCAGTCACTGAAAACTCCATTAGCTGGCCTCTCTTTGGATCTGGTCATGGACACTTGGTGCTCGTTCCTGCCCCCAGTGCACCGCTCTGGCAGCGAATGTCCCAGAAAAGCTTTCACCGCATACACAGGGTGTGGGGACCGAGGCATATGTGCAGGGAATGGAGATCCATGCAAAGCAGTCTTCTCATCCTGAGAAGGCCCCATCCAGCCAGGGCTACAAACCACTGAAACTCTGACCAAAATGTATTCAATTCATTCAACTAATCCTGAGCATCTACAAAATCCTAGTGCTATTTCAGGGGCTAAGAATCCAGCAGTGAACCCCCAGAAGCAAAAACAACTAAGCAGATCTTAAGGAAAATAAAGCTGATTTGAAGGTGATGTTGTACTATGGAGACAAATGAAGCAGAAAAGGGAGTCAGTTGGTCCGGAAAAAAAGGGCAGCAGACACGCAGTTTTAGATGGGAGGATCAGGGAGGAACCCGTGGGGACTTGAGATTTTGTGAAATGGATTAAATGTTTACATCCTCCCAAAATTCATATAATGAAACCCTAATCCCAATATGATGGTATTTGGAGGTGGGTCCTTGGGGAAGAAATTAGGTCATAAGTGTGGAGCCTTCATAAATGGGATTAGTGCCCTTCTATGAAGAGACCAGAGGTCTAGCTAGCTTTTATACCACCATGCAAGGACACAATGAGAAGCTGGCAGTCTGCAATTTGGAAGAGGTCTCTCAGCAGATCCTGAGCAGGCTGGCACCCTGATCTTGGTCTTCCAGCCTCCAGGACTGTGAGAAATAAATGTTTGTTGTTTAAGCCCCCAATTCAATGGTAATTTATCACAGCAGCCTGGACAAACTAAGACCATGCAAATGAAGTACATATAGCAAAGAGTTTTTGTATTTTTGAAAATTCTGCTCTTCTTCGATGTGACTTATGTCATGGAAAACCAACATTCTGAAACATTTGCCTATTTAATAAATTGTCACTAATGAGAAATATTTTTCCATTGCTTTTCAACTGTATAATTAGATATGAATCCCTCAGACAAAAAAGAGCCCAAGAAAAAATAAAACAGAACTTATGAATTCAGTAAAAACTAAGTTTCTATTTATTAGCTTTTCAATAATAACTCTCAAAGCAGATCACAAAATGTGCAATAAATTATTTTTTATGTTTGGGACTATTTAATAAGCAAAGGAAATGTTTTAAAAAATCTCTGGTTGCTCAAATTAAAAAAAAATCATAAACTAAAAAGCTATTCAATTTCATCAAGCCTCTGTACCCTATAACAGATCACACAAAATCTTCTTTGTGGATAAAACCCCAGTTTCTGAGAGTTTGAAAGATGCTCACAGTTTTGAGAAATGAATAGACTGATCTCCAGTGAAAAATGAAAAATCCCAAACCTCATCAAAGGCAACAATTCAAACTATTACTAGAAATGAACAAAAAGTGTACCTTTGAAATATACAGTTTTTTAAAAATGGAAATTGATTTAGATAACTCAGCTTTCCATTAGTGTTTCACAAACTTAAATTGTCTTGCAATCACCTGGGTGCTTCTTAAAACTGCTAAGTGTTGGCTCCAATCTCAAGATGAGAATTTGAAAATAGAACCAGGGAATCTGAATGAACATCAAGTACCTAGGTGATTCAGATCCCAGGTGTCTTCAGACAGAAAAGAGTTGCCCTTGGAATGCAATGAAATCAAACAAAAAGATCCACTTCTATATAAGGAAATATTAATGCACTGTACACACAACCCATAAATATTTCCACATGTTTTGATTAAAAGTGGCTTTATAATTAACAACCCATGTGCTTTAACTCATAAAACTAGCCCTTTCTATTTGGAGATTAGCAACAGGTCAGTTGGGGAAAGAACCTCTTCCCCATCCTTTGGTTTCCATGATGACACATCTTCCCTAAACCACCCTGGCATCAGTTGGTCCTCACTTCCTCTTTGTGGAAGAATGATTTATCTGATTGGTAAATTCAGGAAATAGCTTTTCTACTTTGTTCACGGTATCCATTTTGTTTTTCTGGAGCAAACTCCCCACAAGGAGTAGGATTCTTTTCCGTTCTTCCGAACCTCAGTCTCCCCTGGGCAGCACCATCCTTCCTAGAGCGTGGGCAGTGGGAAGGGGTGGTCCATCCCAGGCAGCATTGCCTGTGACTGAGAGGTCAAGTCTGCCTAGTTTGAATCCAGTCAACAGGTCCGTGAGCCTCTCACACTTGGCTACAGCCTCCATCTGGTTTCTATCATTAACAGACCATATTTTGTCCTCTTTCTCCCATGCCTTTGTCTTTGTTCTTATTCATTCAGAATAAGGCGGGGGTGGGGGGTGGGGGTGGGAAGGATGCTATTTCTCTGGCTCCCTTCAGAACCCTGATAGTCAAAACAAGGGCTATTATCAGATATACATGCAGACATCAGAGTAGCAATATCAATCATGGATCCAAACACTGAAATCAACAAGCCATGTCTGTCCCATTTTATTTAAGAACAAGCCTAAAAAGTTTTGTGTTTTTTATCATTTCATTCATTCAATAGTAAAAAAAGGAACGAAAAGTAAAAATTCATACTATCTAAATCACATACTGGAATGTTGAAAGATATACAAAAAATTTGTAGGTGGTGAGAATATGATTTATAATTAACTTGCAATCTCAGCTTTAAGACATTTACCCAAATCTCCACAGTTTGTTCAACTCATCTCTTATCCATCTGATTTGGACTAATAACAAAGTATAAATAATTAGAATATTTTGACAGAATAGCATTGGGAAGTCATTTAATTTCTCCAATCTTCAGTTTATTTTTTTCTGTAAAATGGGAATAAAAACTTACCTCTCTTCTTGTAAAGCTGGGGCAAAAGTGAAATGGGAGTACATATGATAGTGATTCATACACAATAAATAATATGCCATTATGAATTATTATTTCTTTTGTGAATTAGTATACTGAATAGTCAGGAATTTTTTTAACTCAGTTTTTAACTAACTGAACATTCTAGCCTTCATCTTTTCTGAAGACTTCCTCCAGCTACTAAGGGTTAAAATTCTGCCACAAAAATTATTCTGAGCCATTTGTTAAGCCTGTTTTATGCTCACTACATTTAATCTCCTCGAGCAGTAATGTTGTGAATATTGACTAAGTGCTTAGTTGATAGCATGGAAATAAATATCTTTGCCTTATTTAAATTATTCCATTTTTCTTTGTCTTTGAAGGAAAAACAAAGCTAATACGGAGTAGTAATTAGTGCTGAGATGGGACAGGGTCAAGTCCAATGTCAACGATCCTAATTCTCACCTATAGAGTAAGACTTATTTATTACTATGCTAGAAAATTTAGGGGAAGATCATCTTAATTAAGAGGTACATTATATTAATATTCTCTAGCAGCATATAGGGTCGAGAGGAGGGAGACATCTCTCATTTGTGTACTTAATTTTAAGACAAACTTTAATTCTACTTAGTTCTGTTTAATTCTATTTAACCAAATTCTCTTTAACCAAGAGAAGGTGAAGAGAATGAAATAATAGTGTAATTAATTTAATTTTTAACCCTCTATTTGGAATTTGCCTCTACTCTTTCCCACCAGAGATGAGTGTGAATATGGCCAGCACTCAACCATATTTAGAAGAAGGCACAAGAAGAAGCAAATCAAGCAAAGGATAACCAGAGATAGTCAATTCTTATCCTTTATCCCTTCTTCTATGTGACACTGGCCTCAGAACAACACTCTTGATATCTCAGAATATACAGTGCTCTGGAGACATCAGCAGACTGTCTGTGGCTTACTATGCAAAGCATAAGCCAAGCCCAAGAGTGAAGAACGTGGCACTGTCAGGTAATGTCCCCACTGACACCATTTATAATGGAGTGAAAAGTTCTGTAAGAGGAGGTAGCTCATGGTGTAGCTGTCACAGAACACAGTTTCAAGCCATTCTTACCCACGTGAAATATTTCCCTCCATTCCCAGGCTGAGAAAATTCATTGAAAGGAGCTGACAGATTTTCCTTAAAAATAATTATTCCAGGGTTTAAATTGTCCCCTAAAGAACAGACATATTCAGGTCCCTCTGGAGTGTGGTGAAGAGATTTGTCTTCATGGAAAAATTTCTCCACTCGCCTTAGACAGCCATTGGCAAGAATAGTTCCTATTATTGTAAAATGTGTGTTTTTGAATATATTAGCTAGGCAGGTCAACTCTGAACTTCACAAAGAA
This sequence comes from Halichoerus grypus, assembly GCF_964656455.1. Classification (NCBI taxonomy): domain Eukaryota; kingdom Metazoa; phylum Chordata; class Mammalia; order Carnivora; family Phocidae; genus Halichoerus; species Halichoerus grypus. Next base: position 16,436,103 of record NC_135714.1, read on the forward strand.
TTTGCAACTATAGAATTTCTTTGCTGATTTTGCATTTTCCCTTGATTACACCTATAAAATGCTAAGCTACATGTTAGTTTCATTGTTGATGTATTATAGAAGAGATATACAACAGTATTGAGGCCAGCTTACTATTTGGAGCATGATATTTTTAGTCTAAAATCTTATTAGGGACCTGGAACTTTTGTGCAAATTTTTAACGAGGTACATTTTCAAAAAAGAATTTTAGCTATACAATCACCTATTGTCATGAGGAATGCATTTGGCTAATTCCCTCTGTGTCTCCTTGAACATTTGGGGCAATAGGAAGGTATTATTCCCGCTTCTCACTCAGGTGATGTTTAGAAGCCTCTGGTAATTTCTTCAATGCACCAGTGATATTTAGGAATTGCTGAATGCAGTGAAGATAGATGTGAGATTTGGGTATTTGTTCAAGTGCCTCAGTCTTGTAATTATTTTATCATTCTCTATTTCCCCCCTGTAATTTGTTTAAATTTGAAATCACATCACCAATTTACCTCATTGCTGCCAGGACTTCAATTATTTCCTGTTTATTTATTAGAGAGTTTCTGTGACCAGGTCATTAATAACTATGAGTTTACTGACATGTAAAGTCATTCATACTTAATTCTATTCAAATGGATGTCTGGGAAAGTACTTGACCCCAGGTGTACTATGTTGATTTTACTAATCCAAAGACCTTAGATATTTCTTCACGTAACATAGAGATTTAGAAAAACAAACAAAAAAACTTAACCCTCATAAGGAAGCTCAGAATGGGAAAATGTGAGCTCCAGGTTCTGAAGTCTGTGGTTGATTCTAATTCCACTGTTTGGTTGCTCATAAAGTAGACAAGTTATTTAGCCTCTTTGAAAAAATTTCCTCATTTATAAAAGTGGTTATAAAAAATACCTATGACCTATCTGATACGTGGCAGAACCCAACCTACAACAAATTGCAACACAAAATATTCAGTATCAGCATAAAGGAATTTGTGTTTTGGGCAGCTCTCTTCACAATGCCTGGGATCCTTTCTACCACTAGTTATGTAAGAGGGAAGATTGAAGTAATCAATAGAAAATTTGAGTTACCATAAGGTTCTTGCCTTGTCTCCAAACTATTCTGTCTCAAAGTTACTCGACCATTTTGAAGATCTGTGAAGTTGGTATGATGCTGATCTCCATCTTGTGGGCAAGGAAAATGAGGTTCAGAGAGGTTTGGAGATTTGCATAGGACTTACAGCTAGAAAGTTTCAAGGGCAGAATTTGACCTATGTCTTTCTATCTGCAAAGCTCAGTGTTTCCTAACCTCAGTATTGTTTGCCTCTACAAGCAAGCCCTACCATTAATTCACAAAGGGACCCTGTGTACCTAATTACTTTATCATGACCTATATAACATGAAGGAGTTTGAGTGGATAGATTTTCATTTCTTCTTAGCCAAATATCTGTAATTCTTGGTTTTAGACTTTGTTACATGAACAGAATGCACCACATTATTATTTGAGATGAATATGGACATGCCCCTAACAAGAGACATTACTCTCCCTCCCGGCTATTTAAATTCATCTAAGTAAAATGCATATATTAGTAAGGGTCAGGAAATATTTGAGTGTTTATAGCAATGATCTTATGCATGTCAATTTTCCTCCTAAATCTATACAAATGCAGGAATTACTTCAACTAGTGTAAGACGCTGCCATTTGTTCTCTTTCAATAAATAATGCAATGCCTACTAATCATCAGTCTTGGTGGCTGAGATGGGCATGATGATTGGGAAAGGTTGTACTGTTTCATACAGACAGCGCATCCTGATTGACAAGAGAACAGGGCAAGAAGAACATTTTCAAGCTACAATGGAAATTTCATGTCTGCACAAAATAAGATTCCTAATGTTAGTTTAAAAGTCACTAGCGGTGGGGCGCCTGGGTGGCTCAGACTGTTAAGCATCTGCCTTCAGCTCAGGTCCTGACCCCAGGGTTCTGGGATCGAGCCCCATGTCAGGCTCCCTTGCTCAACGGGGAACCTGCTTCTCCCTCTGCCCCTCCCCCCGCTTGCTCAGTCTCTCTCTCTCTCTCCCTCTCAAATAAATAGGTAAAATCTTAAAAAAAAAAAAAGTCAATAACTGTCCAGCCCTAAGACAGTTTCTCCATTGAGCTGGCCAATATAGTCTCTCAGGTTAACCTTCAAAATGTCCCCTAACCAACAGCACAAGTGATAGAGCCATGTGTGCAAACCACTGGGAATACCTACATTACAGCGGGGCAAGTAAATTTGTGCAACTCCTTTATAAAGCAACTTGACCTTATATGTCAAGAGATTTGAAACACTTCATTCACTTGTCTCATTAATCCTTCTCCTGACACCCTATTCTAAGAATATAATTCTAACTATATAAACAACTTAATTACACAAAGATTTTATTAAATAATTTCTCAAATACTAGAAAAAATGCAAATAACTTACATGTCCTAAAATCAGGGTAATTTATATATACATATTTATAGAATATAATGCAGGCATTAAAATATTTATGAACAATCTGTGAGCTAATATAAAAATACTTATGCTCTAATTTTGAATTTAAAACTACATAAAATTTTATAATTTTTAAGTATTATTTTGAAGTTTAAAGGAACAAGTCTTTGTGTAGAAAAATGATAAGTAAATAGAAAATATTACCAGTGTTATCCTTCAGTGGGTCTTAAGGGTATTTTCTTCATATTTCTTTCTTTTTTTGTAATTGTAAGATTTCTGTAATGACTGTTTATTACTTTCGTAATGAAAAAAACATACTCCCTCTCAACACTGAGTTTTGGTTTCCAATGATTTCCAATCTATGATGTTTTTAGACTTAAGTTCAGTTTTATTATTTATGAATATATGTGTATATATTTTATATATATATTATATATAAAAAAGTTTACACACTGTGTTTGATCATGCCTCAACCCAATGGTTCTCAAAATGAGAGGAGCTGATTTTGCTTGCCTTCCTGCCACTGGGATGTTAGGGAACACCTCAAGACACTTCTGGTTGTCACAACTCAGGAAAAGGTACTACTGGCATTTAATAGGTAGAGGCCTAGAATGCTGCCAATTGTCCTATAACTCAGAGGACAGGTAGCACCCAAACAAAGCATTAGTTAGCCCCAAATATTAATAGTGTCAAGGTTGAAAAACTCTGCCTAAAACAAAGTGATTAAAAATTATGTCAGTTCAAGAATGTTGTGGAACTAGAACAAACAATTCTAAAATTTGTATGGAACCACAAAAGACCCTGAATAGCCCAAGCAATCTCGAAAAAGAAAAGCAAAGCTGGAGGTATCACAATTCTGGACTTCAAGTTATATTACAAAACTGTAATGATTAAGACAGTATAGTACTGGCACAAAAGTAGGCATATAGATCAATGGAACAGAATAGAAAACCCAGAAATAAACCCACAACTATATGATCAATTAATCTTTGATAAAGCAGTGAAGAATATCCAATGGGAAAGACAGTCTCTTCAATACTTGGTGTTGGGAAAACTAGACAGCACCATGCAAAAGAAAGAAACTGGACCACTTTCTTACTCATACACAAAAATAAATTCAAATTAATGTGAGACCTGAAACCATAAAAATCCTAAAAAAGAAAATAAGCAGTAACTTCTTTGACATTCAGCCATAGCAACTTTTTTCTAGATATGTCTCCTGAGGCAAGAGAACCAAAAGCAAAAAGAAACTACTGGGACTGCATCAAAATAAAAAGCTTCTGCACAGCAAAGGAAACCATCAACAAAACTAAAAGGCAGTCTATGGAGTGGGAGAAGATACTTGCAAATTACATATCCAATAAAAGGCTAGTATCCAAGATATATAAAGAACTTACAAAACTCAACACCCAAAAAACAAATGATCCAATTAAAAATGGGCATAAGACACAAACAGACATTTCTCCAAAAAGACAAATGGATGGCCAACAGACATATGAAAAGATGTTCATCATCACTTACCATCAGGGAAATGCAAATCAAAACTACAATGAGAGATTTCCTCACACCTGTCAAAATGGCTAAAATCAACAACACAAGAAACAGTAAGTGTTGTCGAGGATGTGGAGAAAAAGGAACACTCATGCACTGTTGGTAGGAATGCAAACTGGTGCAGCCACTGTGCAGAACAGTATGAAGGCTCCTCAAAAAGTTAAAAATAGAACTACCCTAAGATCTAGTAATCTCACTACTGGATGTTTACCCAAAGAATACAAAAACACTGATTCTGAGGGATACATGCACCCCTATGTTTATAGCAGCAGTATTTACAATAGCTAAGATATGGAAGCAGCCCTTGTACATCAATTGATGAATGGATAAAAAAGATGTGATATATATATATTATATATACACACACACACATATATATTATTTAGCTATAAAAAAGAATGAAATCTTGCCATTTGCAATGACACAGATGAAGCTAGAGAGTATAATGCTAAGCAAAATAAGTCAGTCAGAGAAAGACAAATATCATATGATTTCACTCATATGTGGAATTGTGGAATTTAAGAAACAAAACAAATGAGAAAAGGGAAAAAGAGAGAGAGAGGGACAAACCAAGAAACACACTCTTAATTATACAGAACAAACTGATGGTTACCAGAGAGGAGGTGGGCAGGGGCATGGGATAAATAGGTGACAGGAATTAAGGAGTGCACTTATCTTGATGAGCACTGGGTGCTGTATGGAAGTGTTGAATCACTATATTATATACCTGAAACTAATATAATACTGTATGTTAACTAACTGGAATTAAAATAAACACTTAAAAAAAAGACTGTGGTGGAAACTCGGAGAAGTTTCTTACCAAGACCTCTGAATAAATTGTCTATCCATTATCTACCCATGCCTTCCATAAGGATCTAAGGTTATAGTGATAAGTGCTGTGCCTACGTGGTGCTTGAAATTTAGCAAAAGAGAAAGACATAGAAATCAAGAGTTTAATGTAGTTTGAAGTGTAAGATAGAGTGCTTTAGTATAACAGAAATGGACACTTAATCCAACTGGGTGGTTCAAGGGAGGCTTCTGGAACAGATGGCTCTGGAGCTGAGCTTAAACGCTAAGAATGAGTTAATCAGGTGAAGACTGATGGGATTTGTATTCTAGAAGGAGGGACATTCAGAGGGCAAGAAAAGGCATAAAGCAGGAAACAGCATGAAGTTCTTGAGAAATAACAAGTTTGATAGCAATGGAGCATAACATGGGCACAGGAGCGCATGGGGAAGAGGCAAAGAGGCCTCAGATTCAGAGTGTCTTTTGCTGCTTGAGGAAGCCAAGACATGCTTCTCAGAGAAGGAAGAATATGAGCCAAGAGTTGAAGGCTGAAAAGACATTTCCAGGAATATGAGGAGGGAAGGGCATTTGGGGAGAGAGAACAGTATATGCAAAGATGTGGCAGCTGGAGAAAGCATGAGTTATTTAAGGAACCTCAATAGTTCCTTGTGCTGGAATAGAAAATAGCAGAAGGAGGAAAAGAAGGCAGTTGTCTGATCCCATCTTTGTATTAGACTCAAAGAATGTGGAGATTTTATGTTGTAGATGATACAGAAGAATCTTGAGCATGAGCTCAATACCCCCATATTTGGAAAGACTTCTATTGTGAGAATATGAAATAGATTGGAAGAGAACAGGGTGGGGATGAGGTTAAGATGAGACAAGTATATTGATGTAGAGTCCATCAAAGATGCAGCTGACAAACCCACTGATAAGTATTTGTTGAGCCTCCATTATATACTTTCTACTGTTCTGGACCCAGTGCAAATTCAAGGAAAATTCACTCTGTACTGAGGTAGAGTAGTCCCTTTTCTCTAACTGAGTAAAAGATGAATTATACAAATGAAGTGATTTGGGGAGTAGTGCATGAAGGTTTATTATTATTGTGTGATGTTGTACAACATACATCAGGACTGATTGAATTCAGATTGGGGTGAAAGGTGGTATTAAGAAAAAGAATAAGTTCTAGTCTGGGCTTACAGGGAGAGATATGTGTGCATTGGGGTAAAAGAGGCATTATGGGAGAAAAAGGAATAAAATGTGAGGATCTAGAAGCTGGGATCAACATGACTTATCCTTGAAAATGTGAAAATAGGTTGTATCAATTGTCAGTAGTTCCTAAGAATGAGTGATGCCGCATGCTAAAAGTGTCACTCAGATTCAGCTCAAAGGTCACCTTTGTGAGTCCTTTCTGAAACTCCCCACCTTCTAAATGGGACTAACCAATCCGTCTTGTCCATATGTCCCTAGAAGGGACACCCACATCCTTGCAGATATGAGACCAGGGCAATTTGTTAATCTGATGTGTTCGCATGTTCATTTGTATGTAAACCCCTATTAGCCAAATCTGTGCTTTCTGTTCCCAATTACTGGCACAGTGCTTGGTACACAGATCACATTTAAGATCCTTTCTTTCATGGATGATTTGTTAAAAGAAAATGACATGCTCAAAATAGTGTCACTTAGGCCAAGTCATCAAACCAGGGCTTAATGGCTCAACTAATAGCAGTTTCAACCTCCCCCAGAAAGATAAGTTATAACCTGTCAGTCAGGAATTTTCTTTTTTTTTTTTAAATGAATATTTTTATAAACTCCAACCCATCAACAAGGAAACTGAGTGTTGGAAAGATTAGGTCACTAATCCAAAGTTACACAAGTAAGCAACAAAGCTGGAGTTTGAACCCACGTCAATTTGAGTCAGGAATTTTCTGATGAGCACCAATGACGCACCCTATCACAGGGGTGTTCTCCATCCCCCAAAGGAAGACGCCTTATTCTGCATAACATCCCTTGGTCTTCCCCCTAAAGGAATTGACTTTGCCTGGAACCCAACTTTTCTTTTGCTATTAACTCCCTGCCCCACCCTCCTTCCTATAAAAATCTTCCATTTTGTACAACTCCTCAGAGCTCCCCTCTACTTGCTGGATGGGATGCTGCTTGATTCTTGAATCACTTAATAAAACCAACTAGACCTTACCATTTACTTGGTTGAGTGTTTGTTCTTTGTCAGACTGAATGAACGACCACGGTTAGTAACAGGTATGATGGATGCGAAGAAAAAAGACGGCCATGATACTAATGTTATGAGTAGTACTCAATAGCTGTTGAGCTCTCTGTTCCAGCCACTGGGCTAAGCAGAATTTTAATAAATACTTAATTTACTTCTCACAATAATCACAATAATCAATGAGGTAGCTACTATTATTCTCCCCATTTTACATGTGAGAAAACTGAGGTCAAGCGTGGTTATAAACCTTGTCTGAGACCATGAGGCCAATGCAAGGTAGAGAGGCACACTGACTTCAGGTCTATCTCACTTTAAAGAACATGATCTTACCCGGTATTTGTATATTTTTCATTTTCTTTTTTTTTTAAAAGATTTATTTATTTATTTGAGAGAGAGAGAGGGTTGGGGGCAGAGGAGAGAAACTCAAACTAATGGTGAGCATGGAGCGTGAAGTGGGGCTTGGTCTCATGACCCCAAGATCATGACCTGAGCTGAAATCAAGAGCAGGATGCTTAACCAACTGAGCCACCCAGGTGCCCCTGCATATTTTTCATTTTCAAGAGAATCTAGATTTAAGATGATTTTATTTAAAAAAATCTATCAAGAAAGTTGTTTTTTTTTTTTAAGATTTTATTTATTTGACAGAGAGAGAGGGAACACAAGCAGGCGGAGTGGGAGAGGGAGAAGCAGGCCTCCCACTGAACAGGATGTCTGATGCGGGGCGCGATCCCAGGACCCTGGGATCATGACCTGAGCTGAAGGCAGATGCTTAATGACTGAGCCACCCAGGCGTTCCTATCAAGAAAGTTTTATTGGAACATAGCCACGCTCATTCATTTGTGTATCGTCTATGGCTGCTTCTGTGCTACAGCAGAGTCGAGTATTTAGAACAGACTGCATGGTCCACAAAGCCTACAATATTTACTATAGAACAGAAGGCTGACCACTGCTCCAGAATAAAGTTTCACGGGTGCCAAAGAACTCAGTGAAGAACACACTGCTCACATCATGGGTTTGGCCGCTCAGAGTTGTGGTTCTCAAAGTGTTGCCCCTCAACAGCTGCATGAGCTTAAAGTGAGAAATCATTAGAAATGTAAATTCTCAGACCCTCACCTAGACCTACTGAGTCAGAAACGTTGAGGGTAGAGTCCAGCAGTCTGTATTATAACAAGCCACGTAAGTGATCCTGATACACAGTAGCATTTGAGAATCACTGGTGTGACTCAAGGAATTTGAACATGTGATTCCAAAGTAATTATAAGAAAGGCATTTATTGGCTCCTATTTGTGTTCCAGGCACTGAGCTACATGTTTCACTTAACTTTTATATTCCCTCAACAATCTCAAAAGGTTGGGTTTATTAGACTTATTTTACAGAAAAAAGGAACTCAAGCTCAGGAAGGTGAAGTAACCTGTTTAAAGTTACTGAATTAAACTTCAAACTCAGATCTGTCTGCTATATACCCTATATACCTGCCCCTCATCTTAATCTGTCCTACTGATCATGTGTAAGGAGAAAGCAGCCCCTTCCATTCTGAGGGAGCTGCACTGGTTTATCAGCCAGACCTTGGCATTCCCTTAGTGAATATAAGCACTTTGTGTTTTTTTTGGTTTTTTTTTTTAAAGATTTTATTTATTTATTTGAGAGAGAGAGAGAGAGAGAGAGAGAGCACATGAGAAGGGGGAGGGTCAGAGGGAGAAGCAGACTCCCTGCTGAGCAGGGAGCCCGATGCGGGACTTGATCCAGGGACTCCAGGATCATGACCTGAGCCGAAGGCAGTCGCTTAACCAACTGAGCCACCCAGGCGCCCTGAATATAAGCACTTTGAATTTCACAGAATATCAACCTCGGACAAGACCACTCTGTACCTTTGATCGATCAAGACAAAAAAGCAAGATCACTCTGTCATCATATGTGAGAAGAGGCAACAATATGAACTTTGTTTAAACCACAAAAATGACCAAATATTCCCCATCCTAGTTACTGTAGCTTGTTTCTTTGCCAATTGCAGGTTTAGCCTCTGTCTAGTCTATACTACTTATAGATGAGATTTATTAAGATAATCATAGAATTAGCCTGGCTTCTTGACTTTATTTAATCCAGAGCAAAACGCAAAATCATAATCTCCCAACACAAGCTCAAACGCTGTAAGTCTGTTCTATCTCCTTACTGAGATGTTCCACCGCTCTCCATGGTATGGGCTCCCCCTCTCTGCAAAGAGCAATGAAGCTAAATTATTCAACCACAGGTGTGTTCCTAAGGACCTTTGGCTGGAGGCCATTGAAATGTACAACTTCTCCACCTTCATCTCCCTTCCCCATTGAGATTCCAGCTCTCTGCTCCTAGCCGGGGTGGGGAATGGGTTCTCAAAGTAAGAAAAATTGAAAAATAATATTCCCTAAACCTATCAGTACCAAGTACGTTGCCAGATCCAGAGCAGACACTTGGTATCTTAAATGGATTAATCGACTTTTAGAACCAAGGTGATTACAAACAGTGATTTCAGGAAACTGCCTTTTTTTTTTTTTTTTAAATCTATTTATTAACCTCCAGTTTTTATCCGTCAGTCTTTCGATCCTATGCCACCACCGTCTTCTTTCAACCTTCCTTGAAAACTTCCAACTGGATGGAATGGCTCTTTTCTTCAAATCTTACAAAACCCTTGCTCCCTCTCACCAGACCCTTTTTTGTCTTGGATTAGTTATTCATGTTTGTACTCTTATCAATTTGAAAACTTTCAAGGACAATAAAAATGCCCTTTTGTCCTCTATTTCCCTTCACAGAGTAGGTGCTTGATACATATGTGTTCAATTTCACTTGTAAATTTAAGGGTTTGTTGTTGTTGTTGTTATTGTTGTTGTTGTTTTTCCAGTTAGAAAACTGAAAGGGCTACTTTCCAGCCAAATCAAAGCCCACGTAAGCGGGGCTCCTTCAGCTCACTGCTGGGTTTTTCATTTGGAATTATTTCCCATGGCCATGGGGCTCTAATGAACAGCTGCTCCAGATGCCTTTGGTATGTGGGTATCTCTACTTTGCAGTGGGATTTTGATCTGAAATCTCCCTCACAGAAAAAAATTAAAAATAAAATAAAACAGTGTAGCCAACTAATCAACAGTTTCCAGGCTACCATGGAAACTTGAAAGAGGCACTGGAGGCCCTCAGTGATGCAGCCTAAGAAGAAGTGCACAGGTACCATTACTCTACGAGAGTCCATGGCACCCACACTGTAATGTTTCGAGTGTCTTCTGTATACCAAGCATTGTGGTGGATAGCATGGATAATTACATAATAAGGAGAAGGAATAAAACTGTGTCAATTCCCTTCGACACTCTCTGTTGAATTCTGCATTGTGGACCACGTCCCTGTGTTGGCATATAGTGTTACCTCACCCAGAGCCCTGCATATGGAAACTACATAAGCACCTTGCAGGCCTGTGAAGATGATGAACTTCTCTTTATCCATAAAAACCCAGCCTAAAAGTCAACTCTTCCAGGGAGTCATCTCTGATCACTTCTAGCTCTTCCGTTTGGACTTAATTACTTTTCATTCTTCTTTTGTATCTTGGACTTACTTATACTGATCTCTCTACTATAATGCATTGCCTTTCCTTTGTTTATGTTCCCCATCTACTTACACAAATGAGAGTTCTGTGAGGTTAGAGACTATCTTTAATTCATCTGGGCCTAGCAGAGTGTCTGGCATATTGTAGACAAGGGAGAAATATTTTTAAATGAAAGCCAATGCTGAAACACTAATGGCAAAGTGATGCTCATTATTGAGGGGTGCACGGCAGTGCATCATACCACTCTCTATACTGTGTTCTGTGTGATTTTCCAAAACAAGAGTTTCAAAATAATTGAAGGCCTTGCAAGATGTCAGTGTACCTATCAGAACTGTTAAGTTCCTACCATAAATGGTGCTATCATATCTATAACTATGACCTCTGTGTGCTTCCTGCTTCTTTTTTTCTCTCAAGAAAGATATTTAATATCTAACAATGTCGTCCTAAATAAAATACAATTATGCTGTTTCAGAACAAGTGCAGGCCAAGGATATTATAGTAAACATGAATTTTTGGAAAAACTGGAAATTGACAGTTCACATTAAGTATTTTATTGAGAAGGGCAATCTATAGGTTTTTGCCCTATTGTCTGTCACCTGAATTGTTTCAAGAGCATAACTGGTATCTCTGCTTCCACGATTTTACTACAGAATTCATCTTCACCTACTCCCAGACTGACCCCCTAAAACAGTTGTCTGTCACATTGCTCATGCGTTTCCCCAAAGTTGAAGACCGAATCAATGCTTCTTCACTGGTTGAAGAATAAGTAGACACTCTTAGCATTGAACTTCAAGCCACCTCTTCAGCCACATCTCCCATTTCAACTTTCTGACACCCATGTGTGCAAGAACCACTGCCCTTATCCATGAAAGCTACCTCCTGTTAGTGCTTAGCACACAACTCAACTCTTTGCTTAGCCTGGAATGTTCTTCTGCCCTTCTCCAATTTGGTAAGTCCTTCTCACATTGCAAAGTGCTATAGAACCTATATAAAGCCTTAGGCCCTTTCCAGAATGCACCACCCATCTATGCTTCTGCAGGCCATTTCTCTCTTATGCCCAGGACTTATATTCTTCTGTCTTGTTTGGTAATAATCCTCCTTTCCTAGAATGTAAGTTCACTGAAGGTACATTTCTTTAATGTTCATCTTGCACATCTCTCTACCATCTCAGCCTAACAGAGAACCCTGCACACGTTTAGAATTCAACAAGACATATATTATATGCTAATCTATGAAATAATAAGATCCATTTTCTGAGTGTTCTTCCTCGTTCTCCTTATTAATGAGTGGATATGTGTAAAACCTCAAATCATCATATTAAAATCCCATTAGTCTTTTGAATCCTCTCTACAAATTGCTTTTGTTTCTTAAACCTTGAATTTCAACCGAAAGAGAATTATATTTTTAAAATGAGGTTTTATCAAAATCAGAATCTAATTTAGGTGGGAGCAAAAATATTTCTCTTTATTCTTTTTTACCCATGGCTAATTTTCACTAGCCATTGTAGATGATAATACTATGGTAATATTGCTTTATCCCAACACTACTAGAGACCCTCTCATTCAAATAGATTCAGAACTACTTTCTAAGTAAATCGATGCATAGTCATACTAGAGAAAATACTCCATAGTTGTACCAGCCAAGAATCATTGCACCTGAGGATAGTATAAAAGTTCAACGTAGCCCAAAAGAAGCTCATGGTTCTGCTCTGGGCCTCATCTTCATTTCTCCACCAAAAAGAATGGTTAATTTCCTGGCCTTATTGTGGGCTGTATTTTCTAGTGCAGTCAGTGAAAAGTTTGGCAGTCTACATTGGGATAGCCTTTTTGGGGAGTTTTATCATTTGTAGGTAGAAAGGATTAGGGATAATCTAATATTCTGTGGCTTTCTCTGTATTTTGTGCCTTTTTCTTATTCCTCCACTTGGCTGGTGGTCAACAACTCACTGGATACTGCCACACCCTGAGAAAACACAGACAGGAGGCTTATGCCAGAGTTCTCATGGTCTTATTGGGTCTCACTGTTGGATTTTACCTGGAATAGGTATTTATGGCCATTGAGTGTACATCACAGATAGTCAAAATGCAGTGCAGGTCTTAAAGGTCAAGAAGCTCAGGAGACCAGCTGGCTTGCTTTTGTTCCAATCCTGCCTCCAGTCTATGATACAGTCAGTAATCTGGCTTAGCTCACTTACATGCCATGCTTGGATCTCACATTTGGGTTGGGGTCGACACCCTGTAGAAATTGTGTGGCTGTTGTGTAATCTTGCCTATGGATGTATTTCCCTCAGAAATATCTCAGGGTGTTAGTGGACAGTTCAGGACAAGATATCAGAATTCAGGACATATGTTTTCATTGACTCTCTTTTCCAATATTAGGGAAGAGAAATAAATAAAAAGTGTGTTACAGTAGGAAAAGAACTATATACTGCTTAGTAGTCCTTGGTTTAGGTCCTGTCTCTCCTCCAGTTAGTTTTGCCTTCTGGTAAATCAGTTAACTTCTCTGGATTGTAGCTATCTCCTATGTAAAATAAAAGAGTTGAACTAGATCAGCATTTTCTAATATGTACTTCAGAACAAAAAAGGATTGACTTGTCAAGGAAAATGGGTTATAATCATGTATGGTGGTAACCTGCATCTTTGTATTTTAGCATGATCGAGGCTTTTATATTGAACCCAAATTTTCCCCAGCATTTATGGATATGGATATTAATTGAATATGAATATGGATATCCATCCCAGGAAAGACATTTCAGACTAGCACAAAAATCTGCGATTCTAGTTGAGGGAGTCAGGTTTACAATTCTACTTTTCATATTGTTGGAACTCAAATTTGAAGTTTTCATCTGAAAACCATCGACTTTAAGTTACAACAAACAGAAGTTAAAGAACAAAAGCTGAGTCATTTGCAGGGGTTTTAAACCTGGGGCCTTTGACTTTAAATGTGTACAGCATCAACACAGGCAGTAAAAGAACTGTGTGCTACCTGATAGTGCTGTGAAGGTTGACTGCCTCAATACCCCCATGGCTGTTCTCTTTTAGCGAATGCTTCACCTGGCTATGAAACCAAGCCATCTGGAGTATTATGCCTTAAATTTTGGGGCTATGGCTCAGCCAAGTTCAGAGAACAAAAACTAATATGGTGACAAAATTTAACAGAAGGAAACTATTCCCATCACAGAAATCAAAATGATCTCATCTGCATTTTATTACAATACCAACATTAGAACACTGTGGGAGAATCTCGAAACAATGCAAAGGTTGTTGTGTAGTACTTGGAGAAGTTTGCTGATGCATTGTTTTCTTTCCAAGGGTTAAATAAAATCACTGTGTAATATGAAAAAAGGAAGAAACTAATTTCTGAGGTTTTATTTAATCCCATTACAACATTATTCTTTTGTGTGCCTAAGCAGAGCTTGTCACAGAGTGAGAATATTTACAAGACAATATGAAAATTACATGGGAACTTCTTATGTTCTTATAGAGGCCTAAATAGTTAGAACCTAACAAACTCACTTTGTTAAAAAAAAAAAAAAGACTTCCTGAAGAAAGATACATTGACCATTATAACATACTAACAGAAACAACCTGTGTACCGGATGTAGTTTGGGATGATGTCATTTTAGCCATCAGGTCTTAGCTCCTGTAGTTAGAAAGATGAGAAGCATGGCAGGCTTAAATATTTCCATCATCTTCCAACATTACACGCAATGTGAGAAGTGAACAGTCATAAAAAAACTCAGCAATAAAAGATCCTGCCCTTATCTGGAGGGAATATTAACAAGTGTCTTAGGAACTACATTCTTTCGCTTGAGAAGATAGGAGAGCTTAGATGTAGACTTGACCCCGGGTGCTGAGGTTTAAATGATTCAAAGCATGTTATTTCAGTAGAAAAATTATTTCATGAAAAAATAAATGCACATATATATGGTATATATGTCTCTATATTCACACACACATATCTATTCAAACTGTTAAAGCAAAGTTAATCAACTTTTTTTACCCCCATCTTGGAATAATAAAATTGATTTGAATAGTAAAATTTATATTAGATGGATAAAATATTTGTTGATAGCAACAGTGATGTCCTGTGCATATTGGGTTCTCCCTGAAAAGACAGATTAGCAAAGTGGCTCATTGGGAAATGTAAATGAAACACTTTGGCAAATTAAGTGTTCAAAGCACATTTTTGCTAAGCAGTCATTAACTCAATTTTAACCGAAAAGCTTACCCATTTTATATCATAATCAACAACCCAGCTCCACCCCCGCATCTCCTAACTAATGAGGCACACACAGATATTTCCCTCACGAATCAGGGTACTCCTCCAGAGAATAAAATTGCTAATGACATTAAGGCGTGGTAGCCATCATGAACTTGACAACCAAAAAACAACCTGTATTACCACCCCATAGTAGGGAGTCCTAACTTCGCACCTTGGAAATATATTTAACCCACAATATCACCCTCCACTCAAGAGCTTTCAAAGAGAAAAGACAGCGGGTACAATATCCCTTCCCTCCCAATGTCAAATATCTGGGTAAACAGACATGAACTGTCCAGTGCTAGGCTGCTCCATGTCAAGCATGCATATTTTAAAACTTTTACTTTGGGTATTAAGCCTCCTCAACTTCTGCAGCGTCTGAATCCAGTTCTGAACCAGACCTGACCAACCGCGCAGAGTGGGAGCGACCACTTTACCTTCCGAAAAATCAATCAGTCCCAGCAAATGAAGCAGCTTCAGAGATGCACATATAATCACAACAATACCCACTGTTTGCAGTCCTTCCGACTCCCACTCGAGAGTCAACATCTTTCAAGCTGGCAGAGCATCCCAGCTTCCGGCCCCTTTTGGAGCGGAGGGAGTTAATTAGAGAATCCGAGCAATCTCTGGCTTGGAACAAAGACTCGCGAGGGGTAAAAGTGAGCAGCTCCTCGCAGACGCACCGGGGCGGAGCAGCGGCCCCCCGGGGTGAGGACCGAACTGGGCTGGAGTCCAGCCTCTCATGCTGGTGCTGGCATTTCCTAGCGGGGGTCCCCCAACCAGAGCGCGCTTGCCTCCGCTCTCTGCGCTGCCGCCAGCGGTTACTTGCACCTAGAGCTGTGAGGGGAGCATCTTTCAGAGAGAGGGGGACTTGGCTGTGTCTGTGGAGAGGACGAACACTCCCAGGGAACTTGCCCCCGAGAGCACGGCGGCGCTCCCCGCGCTGACGACGGCGCGGGCTGTGCAGGCTGGCTGCGCGCTAGTTTGCTGCCTGGGAAGCCGGCGAATGCCCCCTTTTTGCCGAAACAGCGGCTCTCTCCTCCCAGAGCTCACTCCGCCAGACAGCTCAGCCCCCTCTTGGGATGCTAGGACAGAATCGGCTGTCGTGGCTGCTGCCTAGAGCCCCTTTCAGAAAGCTCCCGTGGAAGCCCGTGGGTAATTTTTCTAGGGAGAAAAGTGCAGGAGCAAAAGAAGCACGGTTCAGTTGGCTTTGTCACCAGGAGCATCCGAACTGCCTCGCACCTGCCACTCCACTGGGGCTGTCTAGTCCCCGCTGACACAATGAGAACATTATTAGGAAGATGGATTTGGTCCTTATATTTTACAAACAGGAATGGGTGGAGAGCGGGGGCAGAGCAGAACCTCCTAAGAACACTGATGTTCAGTAACTGCCCCCTGCAGGGGGGGGGGGAATCGCACTATCCTCCTTTCAACTCTTGTTTCAGCCTATCTCAAAGTCAAGTTTCACAAACTTCCCCGACGATAAAAATCACCCAAGGAGCTTGTTAAAAATGCTGTCTTGTGGAGAGTCTGATTTGGGGGATTCTGGAGTTCGTGTTCCTAAACAAGAAGCTAGATGTTTCTTATCAGAAAAGCAGAGGTCATGATATTTGGAATAGAACCACACCAAATACCCCAGCAGCTTTGTGGGAATGGTCGTGGATTCTGGTCTATGCCAGGACCACACTGGCTTCATCACCCTGTGGGTTTTCTCCACTCTGCTAAAGCCCAGCCCCAGCCCCTGGAACTCACTATGAAAATTGGGGTTTATGAATACTATCTTGGACTGTGGGGGGCATTTCCTGGTTCCGCTTTCTTGCTGTGTGATTTTCCGCAAGAAACTTAGCCTCTCTGAAAACAGTTCCTTTTCTGTGAAGCTGAGATGATAATACTTTGTTTAAAGTTCTCTATTTAAAGGGAATTGTGGGAATTAAGTGTGGTTGGAATAATGGCTAACATTTACCGAGCATTTAGTATGTGCTGATCAATAGCACAGGGATTTATCAACGATGAACTCGTCCCCTCACTCTGTGTGGTAGTGTTATAATCATCTTCATTTTATAGGCAAAAAAACTAAAGCATAAAGTGGTTAACTTGTCAAAGCTGTGATGGGCACAGTGCTTGGTAGGCAATAGGCATTCATTCATTCATTCACTCATTCATTCATTCATTTGGTTATTTCTTAATATTTATTAACCTGCTTTGATGCACTCTGAAGAGTATTTGAATGATAAAGTCCAAACCTATCATGTGAGGACATAAGGTATAATAAAAGAGGCAGTCATGAGATTGAAAGTGACTGATAAATGCACCAGCACTTGAAGAGATCTCTCTACAGAGTACAGTGGGGGCACAAGAATGAAAAGCCAACTCCACCTGGGGAAATATGAGTGGTGGTAATGGGAAGGAGACTTTACAGAGCAGGTAATCATTGAAAATGGTAGCTTTCATTATTATTAGAACTTATAAATAAGACGAAAACAGAGAGACAAACCATAAGAGGCTCTTAACTCTAGGGAACAAACTGAGGGTTGCTGGAGGGGAGGGGGATGGGGGTGGGGTAACTAGGTGATGGGCATTAAGGAGGGCACCTGATGTGATGAGCACTGGGTGTTATATGCAACTGATGAATCATTAAATTCTACCTCTGAAACTAATAATGTATATGTCTGTCATGTCAATCAGTATATGTCAATCAAATTGAATTTAAATAAAAAATACAAAATAAATAAAAAGACATTACCTATCATACACAGGCTTTGGGGTACACAGACTTGGGTTGAATCCTGGTTCTGTCACCTGCTTGCTGTGTGACCTTGTGGAAACTGCTCCATCTCTGAGTGTCAGTTTTCTAAGTTCAAGATGGGAGTGTGACTGTCCACTTCTTGTCATTACTGTGAGAGTTAACTGTGGAGAGCTGAGCCCAGTGCCTGCTTGGCAGGTGGCAGGTGTGGAATTAGGACAGCAGGGCCAACTCCTTAGAGGCTCTGCTGGGTCTAGGTGGATGAAGGGACTTTGCTCTTCCCTGGTCCTATCACCCTCTCTGCTCCTAGGTCGGTCGAGTTTCAGTCCTTCCCCCATGAAGACTTCCTTACCTACCAGGCTATTTTTCTCCTCTGGGCACCAGGAATACACTTGGGCCACCAAGTTGGCTTTTATAACAGTGCTTTTCATTTTGGATTATATGTTTATGAGAAATATCTATCTGTCCAACCACCAATCTATCTAAACATCTTATTTTCAGTTTGTCAGCAAGCCAATGCAGGGGAAGCAGTTCTCAGAAGTTGATGGGTAAAGAAACGTTTTTAAGTAACCATTCTCTGAAATTCCTGACATTTGACGAGAGGACATCAAAAGTTTTTTTCTAAAAAGTTGCAGAAATTAATTAGGTTAAGTTAACTGTAACTGTCTCTTTTAATACTACATGATTTCATATTAAAGTTAAAACAAAACAAAACTAAGGTACAGAGAAGTGAAGTGAGTTGACCAATGTCACACAGCTAAAAAGCTATAGGAGTGAATTTATTTTTTATTTTTTTAAGATTTTATTTATTTATTTTGATCGAGAGAGCAAGAGAGAGAGAGAATGAGCAGTTGGAGGGAGGGGCACAGGGGGAGGAAGAAGCAGGGAGCCCGACGCAGGGTTCTATCTCAGGACCCTGGGATCATGACCTGAGCTAAAGGCAGACACTTAACCAACTGAGCCACCCAGGTGCCCCTGGATGCTGAATTTAAACATTGCTTTGTCTGACTACCAAATTCATTATACTCCCTTTATACCCCTCCGCAGATTTTAGCGAATAGTCATCAATTGATCTCTTGATTTATACACTTAGGCAAAGAATTTTTAAATTGTCACATCTCATTTTCCAGGAAAGGAATCCCCACCATCTTTGAAATTCACAGAAAGACCCAGGGATATAATTTTGTTGACTCCAGGCAAGACTTCACTTCAGGACAATGGCACTCCTAATATAAGATCCACGAGCTGAGAGTCTTGGCAGCGCAGCCAATCCCTATCTGTACTAGCTACCTTTACTAAGCTCTTCCTGTTAACTCCAGCTACAGGATTTTCTGGCTCTCAAGAATGCCAGGGGCTCTTTCACATACACCACTCATGGCTGGAGTTTGTAAGCTAATAGTGCCATCCCCCATGAGTTTCATGCATCATCTGACCAGTCTAGGGAAATGGGGGACACTTGGGGAAGAGTGTTTTTCTAGGGCCATCTTGGGAAAGAACAATTGGCTATATATCATTAAAAAAATAATTCCAGGTGATGCCTCTATCATTTTATTACAGTAGCTTGTTAGCCCCGGCCTAGTTTGTTATATTAAACTGTCTCATTATGCTCAGGTTCACCCCTTTCTTTATATTATAATGGATGCCCGGCAAAGGTCTGTCTTCCATACGAAAAGAAAAGAATGCCAAAGGAATAAACTAACATCTCTTGCTCACTTACTCTAAGCCAGACACATGTACTTAACATGTATAAATTCATTTAATCTTACCCTAAACTAATGAGAGAAGTGTTGTTATCTCTATTGCAAAAAATAAATAAATAAATAAAACCAAGGGTCATTGAGATTATTTTTTCATTGAGATTATTTTTACAAAGTTACATTCAATAAGGGGCACAATCATGATTTATATCTGATTTACTCCATTATGGTGGCTAACAGTTATGTAGAAGGTATAAGTGTCAGGTACTATTCTAAAATGTTCACACCTATTCACTAATTGAATTCTTTCATAATTCTATGAGGTCTATATTATTTCTCTGGTTTCAAAAAGAAAGTTCAGGCTTTAAAAGATTAAGTGACTGGCCTGAAGTCTTATAGATAGGACTTGACAGAGTTGGGATTTGAACTTGGGTTCAAATCTGGGTGCCAGATTCCGCACACGGTGTCATTAGCCACTGCACTCTTGGGCCTCCCTGTACCTTGATAAATGAGTCTTTAAATGGGTCTCTGCTAAGGGGTTGAGAAGGGGAAATATTGCCCAAAACTCTTGGGAAAGTAAAAAATGAACTCCAAAGAGGCATGCCAAAGCCAATGGCCCAGTCTGAGAAAGGGAGAGAGAGAGTCAGTGAATAGGCTTTCAATTTCCTTGCACTGACTCATTGTATTACTTGAAATAATCTCAAAAAGGATGATTTGCCTGAAACCTGAAATTAATCATTTCCCCCTCTTTGTTTTAGCTTCAGTTTGAAATTTCACCAGGTGACGTTCCTTGGTTAAGAAATGTTCCTCATCCTATTGACATCATACAAATACCAAAATAAATATAATGAAGTTGAGAAAAAATGTTTAAATTAGATAGATTTATCTACCTACCTATTGTCTCTCCCAAAATACGAAGTGGCAATGCACATAGGAACTAGTTAAGTCAAATTTAAATTTAAAATTATTAGTTTATATTTGTATAAACGTTTACAGTTCAAATAATCCAATCTTTTTTATTTTAAGGAGGCTTAAAAGGCTGGTACACGGAGCAGAACTGACTTGTTCATGGTCAAAAACCTTGGAAAGTGGACAAAATGGGCTTGACTCACCTAGCTTGTCATGATCCCTGAATTGTTAACTACAGGAGAAATTGGGATGATCCATTGAGAAGTTAGAAAGAAATTAAGTTCTAAAAGAAATATTTTCTGCTCTCAGTAAACAGGAGGTAAGAGAAGCAAGACCTCCCTTTGGTTCGCATTTTCTAGAAGGTTCTACTGAAGAAAGAAGCCTAATCTAGGTTTTTGAAAACAAGCGAGGAGAGGAGGAATGACTTTCCAGGAACGGAAATGGGCACCCACTAGGGCAGAAGTCATGATGTGGCACAGCTGGATTTAGGCCTCTGAGGCAGGGAAGAAAAAGGCAACTGGAAAACTGTTGTAAGAGGCCTCTTAACATCTGAATAGAGCAAGGAATGAGGACAAGGTTGGTGTGTGACACTTAGTGTCTCTTCTAATTTTAAGATTTTCTCACCAAAATGATGGAAGCTATTCACCCTCAGTGACTTCTGTTCTATCCCCACCCCAAAGGATATCATGTCCCTCTGTCTTAAGGTTTCTCGATTACTTGGAAAATCCCTAAATGTCTCCAGATAAACTTTCCACACAGACATGCCAGGACCCACGCTGTTTCACTTAGCTGCAGGGCTCATTCGGAAAGGTTCCTAAATGGATTTCTTTAAAATATGTATATGTTTTCCATTAAACAATTAAGCATCCAACCTTCTTGTTTGAGTGCCTATTAAGTCCATAAGGGGGGTGGGAGGATGCCTCCCACTTGAAAAAACTTCCAGCAATGCTACACTAATGTGTCTTGAAAATAGTACTCATGTATCTTGTGATCAAAGCTTATGCTATATAATCTTCATATAAACAAATTAGCAGATAATTTGGAAATTTAACTAGGAAACATTCCTAAGAATATAATCTTTCCCTGCAATTTATGACTTTTTTTGCCTGCTCTTATTTCCTTTTCCTGGGCTTTCTGGCCTAAAGTGAGTGGGCTCCTGGGTTCACCCATTTAATCCGGCATACAAATTTGGCTCTCATGTCACAGTCCTTTTTCTGTTCTCTCTCTATAAATAGTCTTTGCCATATACCACTATAATGGGCTGGCTTTAGGGCAGTGATTTTCATGGATAATAATAATTATTATTATTATTCTTTGCTTTATTATGCTATAATTAGGATTATATTATTGAACCCCTATGGTATAACAGTGTACTATTCACATTACATGAACTATCTCATTGAATCATCACAATACCTCAATAGGATAGGTAATATCATTAATCCGATGTTACAGATGAGGACGCTGGAATGCCAAAGCTTGAGTAATTTGCCTAAGATTATGAAAAAAATCAGAATATGCTATTCCAAATTATGCCACTTTGGCATAATGATTATGTGGAGCTGAAGGCATTTGAGAATGACCAGATGCAAGAAGAGTTCTCAGTCCTCCTCTTATCTACCTAACTGTGGCATAAATTTCCCTTTGTGAAGCTGCCCACCCCTTCTCCTGTGCCAGGAATCAGAGAGCAACTCTTATCACTGGAGATGGAGAGTGAGCACCAAGATGAGTCTGCATAAATAAGCCTAATTAAAAGAAACCTTATCTTCTATAAGTTTCTCTCGTATATTTCCTAATCACTTCCCTACAATTTATCATCCCTTAAAGCCCAAACTCCCTTTCTTTTGTTAAAATGGCACATAAGCCCTGGAGTCTCTATAAGTTTCACTTCTTTTCTGTGAACTTCCATATATATAAAATAAAAATTGTATGCCTTTTCTCCTGTTAATCTGTCTTCTGTTAATCTAATTTGCAGGACCCCAAAAACTGAACCTAAGAGGATAGAGGAAATGTTTTTCCTCCCTGACAATTACACGCTAGAAGTCTAGGAGCTGGGACTTAACCTCAGGATTTCTCACCTAAGAGTCAGTGTTCTTATATCCTTGTGGTGTCATTTGTAAAGATCACTACTTTTGTTTTATTTTATCATGGCCCTGTGAAACAAAGAGAAGCAAGATTTAAAATGAAAATGGCCTCCAGAAAGGTAGCATGTGGTGTGGCCCTGACCTCATGTTGAAATGTAAATGTTTCGCATCAAGTTCTTTCCTGGAAACAAGATCAAGGGAGCAAAGAAAGGAGAAACAAGAAGAGGGAAGGGACTCAGGAGATAGAGGGAAGGAGGAGGGAGGAATTGAAGGGAGGAGAGAAGAGAGAAGAAAATGAAGAGGGAGTCATGAGGGAAGAGGCAAGCAATCCTCCATGCCAGCCACTGTGACAGAGTCAAGAACACACAGCTGAATGTGGCCTCTTTTCTACTTGTGAGATTCTCAGACTTCCAGGCAGGTGAGATTTAAACAGGAGTAAAACAGACTATAGGAAAGGGTTGAGCAAGGGGTTATTTCTCCCTGAATTCATCCCACCTCCCTGGTCTGTCAAACTCTGGAGCTCTTAGCAATGCAGACTATCTCTTTAGCTCCACTTTCTCAGCCATAGCCTGGAAATTGAGCCGGTGGCTTGAAAAGCATGAATACTGGCATCTCCATGGATATGGCACTAGCCACAGCGCCTTCAACGTCTTTCCGGAGCCCTGTGATGCCTTCCCATTCACTTGCGGCAGGGCCCTGCTGCCCTAGACTGATTGCCTCATGAGCTTGGTACTCCCTGTTCCTGGGCATGAGATTCCCATAGACTGACCAGGGTGTTCTCTGAGCTGCACTGGCTCATTTCCTGTCCTGCAGCAGCATTTTGGGAAAGAAAGCCCAACAGGTTTGGACTGGAATGCATTTCAAATCTCCAGGGACACTGAATGATTCTCTCAAATATGTTTTGTTGTATAAAGAGTTGTAGGGATATCTGCAGAGAATATTTGTAGAAGTCTCAATGTCCTTCTGTGAGAGCACTTTTAAATCCGTTTTGTTTATTTGCTAGTTCATTCATCCTCTCATTCACATGTGTGCATGCATGTACACACACACACACACACACACACACACACACACACATGATTACCACTATTGTTTCTGTCACCTTCTAAGTCAGAACAGGGGAGGCCCCAGTGAATACAGAAATCCCTTTTACCCTGAGCTTAACATGTGCACATTCCTGCTGGGCATGAATAAACACGCAGTAAATGTTCAGTGAATCCGTACAGAGTAAATGTTTAGGATGTAGGGTGTGGGTCATGGTAGGCATTTGTTCTCTAAATGCTAGTTCTCTGAAGTGACTGGCAAAGGCTTGACAATTAGGATTCATAGCCAAGTCTTTAGACCCTCAGTTCATTGTTCTTTCTACTATAAAAGGGAGTTAAGACCTCTACATAATAGCTAAGATAGAAGCAAGGTGGGACCATGCACTATAAAATAGAAAGGTTTCTTCTAGTGAGAACAGAAAAATCCACAAGAGAAGACATGGTGAATTAGGCATGAAGACCAAGCCTAATATTGGATATGTCCACGTACTGCTCATGAGTGCTAGCCATTGCTAGTGCTCTCAAATCAGCTACATCTAAGTCTTGCTTCTAGCATCCACTACAAACTAGCAGCCAGTGAAGCTGGGGGCTGCATCTGAGTGAATCTTTTTGGTAAGAGGGACTAAACTTCATTTGGAAAAAAAGAGAGGCAAACGAAAAATGTTCTCCCTACCCCAGGACCAAAATCAGAGGCTTAGAGAGCTGGAAAGGGAATCATTTCTCTTCTGAGAACTACGTATTTCCCAGAACTTAGTCAGTCAGTGTTGTAGTTTGTCTCTACTGGAGATTTCTTGTTTTCTATTATTACACTTATATTATTGAAATGCTGAAATCAGTTTGTATCAGTTTCGTATTGTTGCTGTAACAAATTATTGCAAATTTGATGGCTTAAAAACAACACAAATTTACTATCTTCCAGCTCTGAAGGTTAGAAGTCTGAAATGGGTCTCATCTGACTAAAATCAAGGTGTTGGCAGGGCTGTGTTCCTTGAAAAGTCTCTATGAAAGAATCAGTTGCCTGGCCTTTGCCAGATTCTGGAGCCTGCCCGCATGTCTTGGCTGTGGATACCTCCATCTTCAAGGCCAGCAATGCCAGCTGAGTCTTTCTCTGGCACTATCATTCTCGACTTGACTTCTCTGCTTCTCTCTTTTGCTTATCTTGTGATTACATCAAGCCTGCCTGGATTATCCAAGAGAATCTTCCTACTTTCAGGTCAGCTGAATAGCAACCTTAATTCCATCTGCAACTTTAATTACCTTTTCCGTGTAACTAGCATATCCATGGGGCCCTGGGGATTAGGATGCAGACATCTTTGGAGGGCCATTAGTGGGTCTACCACACAGTTAAAATATATGAATAACATTTAATAGGAAACACTGCTTTAAATAGGAAAAGAAAAGCTAACCCCTCAACTAAATCCCCAAATTTAGACTCTACTTCATTAGGAGCAAGTCACTCGAGATATGTGTGTGTGCGTGTGTGTGTGTGTGTGTGTTTAATGTACAGAAAGAGAACCTTCTCTTTCAGAAGGAAAGGGCAGCTTTAATTAGCATTCCTATCTCTGAATTTCCAATTTTCACTAAGAAAGGACTCTGAAGAAAGTACATTTAAAAATACTAAAAAGGAACACCAAACAATTGAGAAGACATAAGCTAATGATCAGACCGAGGGACACTCTACTTTCATTTTAGTGGTCAGAAGCAATTCGATGCAGAGCAGGTGTCTCCTATAAGCCCAGGACTAACCTAAGAATCGCAGGAGATAGAACATCAGAAAAGAAAGACCTGGGATAATGTTCCTCTTTTACAACACTTCCAGGAGGATCACAAAAGTTAATGGAGTAGGAGGTGCTTCATAAGTGGTAGAAGGGCACTCAGGGGGATTGCTTTAATTAACTGGCCCAGACACCCTACGACAGATTAGACTAGAAATGAACCAAAATCTTCAGCTACCGAGGTATTCATTTTACTGC
The DNA here is from genome assembly GCF_964656455.1 of Halichoerus grypus. Taxonomy (NCBI): domain Eukaryota; kingdom Metazoa; phylum Chordata; class Mammalia; order Carnivora; family Phocidae; genus Halichoerus; species Halichoerus grypus. The sequence goes on from NC_135714.1 coordinate 16,461,416, forward strand.
AAGTTGCCAATCCTCTGGACACAAACAAGTCACAGACCATGACTTTCAGAAAGGCTGTTCACTGCAATAACAAAACTGACAAATGAGGAGTTTTCTTTTTGAAGATCCATATGATGCTCCCTCCTCAAAACACTGCATTTGATTGGACTGGTATCACCTCTCACACTTTCCAAACATCTGCATCGATCCAGGATTTGGTCGTAATTTTATGTAGATTTGTGCTTTCACATACTTTGTCTCACTTATTCCTTATATCAGTCCATTTTAAAAATGAGAGAATTGAGTTTATAAACGTTGCTTCATCCACAGTCAAAAACAGCTGCAAAACTCAGTTTTAAAACGATGCATTCTGGGGGCGCCTGGGTGGCTCAGTCGTTAAGCGTCTGCCTTCGGCTCAGGTCATGATCCCAGGGTCCTGGGATCGAGCCCCGCATGGGGCTCCCTGCTCGGCAGGAAGCCTACTTCTCCCTCTCCTGCTCCCCCTGCTTGTGTTCCCTCTCTCGCTGTGTCTCTCTCTGTCAAATAAATAAATAAAATCTTAAAAAAAAACAAAACAAAAACGATGCATTCTGGCTCCATATCCAGTGTTGCATTTTTTTCATCTCTAGCATTTACAGGATGCTTTTTTCTGCATTGGGTGCTGTGCTAAGTGCCTCATATTTGTGATTTATAAAAGGAGGATAATAAAAGTGTATACCTACTAGTGTTGTCAGGAGCAATAAATTAGTACATTGTACAGTTAAAGCATTCAGGGTATTTTAGGCCACATAGCAAGAGCTTTATTTATAAGAGTAATCATTATTATTTCTTCACAAGCCATCTCTGAGGATTTCTATTGTTATGCCTCTTTGACAAAAGAAGAAACTGTGATTCAGAAAGGCTAAGACACTTCTTACCAACTGATGTATGACCCAGCAAGCCATGAGAACCTGTCCTTAATCACAAAAGTCAGCCTCACTCTGCCTCTCAGTGCCCAGTTCTTTGAGACAGAGACCCTCTCGGTCACTCAGTTAGTCCTGGGCTCCTTAGCTCTAAAGTAACCCAGCTGCATAGTTGTTTAATCTATCTGGAAAGATCCTTAGATTTCAGATGTTGGAGCTCAGTCATCATTTCTTTATTTGAGAACTTTGACTTTCATATAATTTCCATCTCATTTCATTCATGCATTTATTCATTCATTCTTCAAAAAGTCTGACACTGATTATGTGCCATGCAAAATATGCAAGGGACTGTGGGGGATAAATATCATGAAGAAACTTATAGTATAGACGGCGAGAAAGAAATGCACAGAAATCACTAAATCCATGGAAGAAGATTAATGTCCATGAAAAAGTGTTTCAAGAGCACTGGGAATTTGGAAGAGCGAGAGGAGTACAGAAGTAGGAGGGTTGAGGTCCATTAGGAACTGCTTCCTGGAATCTGGGTTTGATTCATAGTAGTTCAATCATTCCTTCAATGAATCAATCAACATTTATTGAGTGTCTACTATGTGTTAAAATATTCAAGACCTCTCAATATAATCCAATCATCAACTTCTGTTGACTCTAAAGTATAACTTCATACTATTAATTCTCACCAAGTCTCCTAACAGCCCTACACCCAAGCCACCATGCAAGAAATACACATTTGATTTCCCTGTTTTCACTTTTATATAGTAGCCAGATTAAAAAGTATATTTTTCATAAAACTTCCCTGCAATAGCCTTTCAATAGTTGTCCATTAAGCTGGGTATGACATTCCAACTCCTCCTCACCATGCATTGGCCTCTCTTTGATCTCAATTGAGACCAATTTTATTCTCAACCCTCACCCCCACATCCACAGCTCTCTCCTCACATAGCCTTTCAGTTCTCTGACTAAACCAAGATTATCCCTGCCTAAGGTCTTTGTGCTTTGTGATCCCTCTTTCCCTCAAGCCCCACCCCCCAGCTTTTTATTTCTTGCTCTTTTTCATCACTGAGTCCTAGATTCAAATGCTCTCTTTTCACAGTATCCCTGGAACCTGGAAGACTGCTTGGCTATTATAGGCTTTTCATAACTATTTGTTGAATGAATAAGTGAATGAATGAATGACATCAAACAGGGTTCTTCCCCCATGCAGTCAACTGAAGCTGCATGAGTTGTCTCAGCAATGGTCATAATCAGAAATTAGCAGCTAGCTCCATTTTATAGTACAGTGGTTTCAGAAAAGAATTCACCAGACTGGAAATGTGGAGAGGCCAGACTGTGAAGAGTTGCAAGAATCTCTAAGAGAGCTGAATGATGAGGATTTAATTAATGTTTCTGGGTAGAAAAGTGGCATGCTCACAGCAGTGTCCTGTTTGTTTTATCTGGCAATAATAAAAACAAAACAACCACAGCAATGAAAAAGGAGAAAAGAAACCAGAGACAGGAAGACCAGGGAGTGGGCTGCTGCAAAGGTCTGAGCCAGAGGTCACATCCCTGGGCAAAGAGGAGAGATGAACCTGGCAGAACCAAGGGATACAGAGATCAAGGAGAGGACGCATCAAAGGTGATCTGAACTGACTGTGAAACATGGAGGATTATTTGTCAACATTTCCCTGGCTCTAAACAGTCCAAGAATGAAAAAAAAAAAAAAAGTGGTGGAAATGTATTGAAAAGATGCAAGGATAACTCATGAATTTGAAGGAAGAACTATACAATCAAGACTTAGTTAAGGACAGAAAGGACGCAGCTCGGGGTTGGGGCGGGGCTGGGGCTGCAATAGTGGTTTGTGCATTTGTACTTGAGCATGCTGCCCTTAACATGTCTCATCTCCAGGCACTTTTAACCATGGAATCTATACATCTCCAAATTTCGAACTTCAAAAAGGGGGCCTCTGCTTGGCCCACCTTGAATCAGGCAAATATCCCTGGATCAATTAGCTGTAGTCAGGAAGTGGGTCACCTAGTGCAGAAGAACACTAGAGACCCACTCCTGGGGTCTGGGATCCTTTTAGGAGAAAGGAAAGTCATGAGGATCCAGAGAGTCACTCCAAGTCATCTCCAAGTGAAACTGGAAACAGAAACATGTAGGGAGGTGAAGATAATTAAAATTTTGGTGGACCTGCATTTGAATAACTAGCAGGGAATCAAGTAGAGCTGCTGGGTTGATGACTTAAAATATGAAGCTATACATTGGGAGAGAAGCCAGAACTAAAGACAAAAATTGGATTAATCCTTATAAATGACAGTTGAAGTGACAAGAATGAATGAGATATTCAGGGATGAGAGACATAGAGAAAGAGAGAGAGAGACAAGAGCAAGGGGTCAACATTGTAGGAGCCAGAGGAGTCAAGAATGCCAGAGCAGGAGTGGTGGGAGAAATCTAAGGAGACCTTAGAAAGTAATATTCTCATGGGAGTCAAAAAAAGAGAGAGCTTCAAGGAGAGGATCGACTATTGTGTTAAATGTAAAAACCCAGTCATTCTCCAAATTGAAGTGTGGTCCTAGCACAAAATAATTTGAGACTGGTCAAAGTCCAAGTGTATGTAAGTGTGTGTGTGGAGTGGGGAGGGTGTTTGTAGGTGTGTGTATGTGCAGATGACTAGAGTTCAGGGGGTGAAAGGGAAAAGATAATGCTTAAGGAATTTCAACTATGATTCTTACACTTTTCCATTTAAAACCAAGACAATTCTACAAGTATTATTGAGCATCCAGTATGTGCCCACCATTGACAGCAGTGCTGGGGATACAATATGTATGAGTGAGTAGCCCCTGCTCTCGTAGAGCCTATAGTCCAACAGGGAATGCAGAGAAGTAAGCGGGCAGTTGTTAGACATTATGGTGACAGCAATGGTCATTCACCATGGTAGCTCATTAGACAGATACTTGAATCTGGAGAGTTTTCCTAGAAAAAAAGAGGCCACCTTAGCTGAGAGCATAAGGATAACTGGGGTCACACAAAGATGAGGAAAATGCATTACTGGTAGAGAGAACAGTAGTTGCAATGTCTCAGACATGGGCAAGAACTCAATGCCGTGAGTGGGCTTGCTTAGACAGAGGCCACACAGAGTACATAGATTGGATGGGGGGAAATTGTATTTCAAGACATAAGGCTGCTAAGCAGGACCAAATCACAAGGATTCTTTAAGCATGCTAAAGGGATTTGCTTTTTTATCTTAAGAGGCCTGGGGTACCAATGAAAGATCTAAGCAGAGACCACATCATCAATTTTGTACTTTAGAAAGATCATCAAATTTGTACTTTAGAAAGATCACTAGGGTTGTTCTGTACAGAATTGACTGGGAGGTGAGTGTGGCTAAACTACAGGCAAAGAGACCAATCAAGAGGCTGTTCCAAGTGAAAAAATGAATTAGGAATGTGGTGGATTAGCTGGGGAGATGTAGATGGATGTGAGAAATACAGAGGTGATGGAATCTCCAGACACTGAGAACTGAATTAAACATGAGAGCTTGAGAGGGGAAGAGTCTTGGATGAGCAAGTTTCCAGAAAAAAAAAACATTTAACCCCTCTAGTTGAAAGTTGGGATTAGTTGCAAAATCAGTCCTATTGTAAAGGGCTAACACACTGGTGCATGCAGGTTTGAAATAAGAAGCATAAAGTTGAGTGACTAGTCGGAGATAAGGTGGAAACAAGCCATGTGCATCACAACTTGAAATTTGCTAATAGAAGCAAGTTAATCTTCCCAGAGCATCCATCTCCACCTTTGGAATGCTCCGTGGTTATCAGGGAGTGAAGAGAAAGAGAACTGAGAATAAGTGGCATGTGATCATTTGTTCGTGGCCATTTAAAATCAGATGCTTTTGCTGAGTGGACTCTCCCCAACTCCACCTGTCTCAGAAAAGTGAATTTTCCAGGTAGGTATATGCTATCTATCCCTGTAATGCCAAGCAGGAAGCTCTCTGGTTACCATACGAATAAATCCACTAAAAACTATCCAAAATTGGACCAATTTTTAGCACCTCACTGCCATCCCCTGATCCAAGCCACCATCCTCTCTCTGATATTTGTCTTCTAGGTCGTCTCTCATCTTGTGCCCTTACCTTTTCATGTTCTATTCTATAGAAAAAGTACCCAGAGTAAACCTTTTATTTTTTATTATTTTAAAGATTTATTTATTTATTTATTTTGAAAGGGAGAAGAACAAGAGAGCAAGAGCATGTACGAGCAAGGGAAGGGGCAGAGGAAGAGGGAGAAGGAGAGACGCAGACTCCCCACTAAGCATGGAGCTCCATGTGGGGCTTGATTTCACTACCCTGAGATGATGACGTGAGCCAAAATCAAAGTTGGGTGCTTAACCAACTGAGCCACCCAGGCACCCCTGAGTAAACCTTTTAAAACATGTAACAAATCATGTGACAACTCTGCTCAAAATCTTCCAATAGCTCTCATTTTTCTAAAAGTAAAAAGTAAAGACCCATGCAAAACGCAGTATGAATCTTTCATGATAACTTTCTGATCTCAGCTCTCACTGCTTCCCCCTTACTCACTCACTCCAGCCACACTGGTCGCCTTGGTGTGCTTTGGTCATCCTAAGCATGCTTCTGCCTCAGGGCCTTTGCACTTGTGGTTTCCTCTGCCTGGACCAACCTTCACCCAGATTTCTACATGACTTACTCCCTTGAAAATGTCAGCTCAGTATTCCATTATCACCTTAGCTACCTCTTAAGGCTGCTTTATCCAGAACTGTATTTTTCACCCTGAATTTCCCCTCACCTCTTCTAAACTCTTTTATTCTTCTTGGCAATTACCACCATCATATAGACTCTGTATTTTCTTTATTTATGTGGTTTTCCCCACTAGACTCTAAATGCCATTAGACAGGATTTTTTTCAGTTTCATTCACAATCCCCAGCACTGAGGCACTTGACATGTACTTGGTGCTAGATAATGAGTTGATGAATGTTTCCTGAACTATTTACCCAAAGCAATAAACATTCATTCATAAGTGCACACACACTTTTCCCCTTAATTAACAAAAATAGATGTAATACATCACCCTTAAATATTTCGTATTTAAATGTAACAAAAATGTAGATAGAGAAAAAGAAATCCAGGTTTCCCCCAGGAGAAAAACACTAGGAAATTGTTTCATTAATTGCTTATACAGAAACTGAAAATGTAACAAGTAACAAAAGTTCAAAAGATATTTGAGTAATAAAAAAGAAGTCACTAATCTGCCTTTCAAGGCAGGTGAGTCCTGAAATGGAGAGCTCTTATTTTATTTTTATTTTTTTGAGTGCCAAAATAGATTAGATATAAAATTTTGGATTTGAACGGGGTGAGTGGAATTTCTCTGCATGATTGAGGAAGGTGGGATTTGAAGCCCCATCTCTCCCTCTGCTTCCTGTGTCCTTGGTGACCAGGTGTGTGGGTAAAAACCAAAGAACCACCAAAGGGGAAAAAGCCACAGAAGTGAAGAAACAACTCAGAGAAGGCATGCTCCTCCAGAAACAGTAATTTATTGAGTGCCTACTTTGTTTAAGATATGGTAGCAGAGAGCCTTCATGTACATTATCCCGCTTACTTTCACGAGGACTCTGTGAGGTGTATATTATCTGCTCTTAGCAGATAAGGGATGTGAGAGAGGTTTAAAGCACTTTCGTTTTTGCACAGAATTTGTTGGCTCTGAGTTTGAACCTTATCTGACACAGCACCCCTTTCTCCAAAAAATGCTCCTTCTTTGTTCTTTGAACCACTCTTTCCTTCTTGTCACATAGCAGAAGGCATTTTTTCCTTAGAAACTATTTTCACAAATGGTAATTTGATTTCCAGGTAAGTTCATTAAAACCTTCTGTAATGCAGAAGGCAGCCAAAAGATCATGATTGTTTCTATGGAAATAGGAGCCAGGAGTGTTCAACTGCCAACATAACAAATGAACTTTGGGAATATAATCTGTTTCCCTCTTCTCAGAGGAAATAAATAGGTGGCAATGTTCAATTCCTCACTGTATTCCATGTATCAACTTTCCAGATAGCATTTGGTCTTGTTGTATTTTCTCCCAACACCAAAGTACAAAAGCTGGAAGATTTTCTACTGCACAGAAATAAGGGATGAGCACTAGAGCCAATTTCTCATCTCAGACACTACAGATTTCAACGTGCATCTGCAAGCTCCAAATATGACTATAAACATGGCAGCCAAAACAAACTGTAATTTTTATCAAATAAATCTGGAGAGCATGTTTTTCTAAAATCTAATGCTCCGTGTCTCCAAGTATAGTAGGAAGAGGCAAGAGTGGCAGAGTAGCCCAACCTCCATGCTTTGGCAGTACTGTACCCCATACAAAACCTGGTGGGGAGTAATCAAGACATATGGCTTCATTTTTCTCTTTGCCACTTCCTGAGAGCGAGGTGTTTAAGAAAGCCAAGAACTCCTCCTAGCCATTTCAAAACAGAGTTGTCTATTGCAATGTTCCTCAGAGGACAGCCACAACAATTCCTGGGAGCTTGTTAAAAATGCAAAATTTCTAGCCCATCCCAGGTCTACTGAATCAGAATTTCTGGGGCGACACGCAGCCATCTGTGTTACACAGGCTCTGGTGATGGGAATGCTCGCTAAAGTTTGAGAAGCATAAACTAACTGCAAGTGTCTAGCCTTTGGCCCAGAGAATGGGGTTCAGGTCCCTGCAGCAACACTTGATAGAGAATTATTTTGGGATAAGTCATTTCACCACTCTGGCTTTCTTTTTCCTTATCTGTAAAGAAGGTGAACTAATATCCTTGAATTACTTCTTAACGTAATATTAGAGCACCTTAAGACTGATGAATCACTGCCCTCTACCTTTGAAACCAATAATATGTTATATGTTCATTGAATTTAAATAAAAATAAAAAATAAAAATAAAAGAAAGAAAAAATATTAAAGCATCTTATGGCTAGCTGATGCTGGTATAAATGACACCCATGTAATAAAAGATTTGGCTATCAATACCTGCCCGGTCTTCTCTATTCTAACTAGTATAATGACAGTCACAATCATCAGCAAAAGAAAACTAACAGCAATATCTTTGTGCCCCCCGTGTGCCATACACTTTCTCTGGAGTCTGATGTTTGCTTGAAATATGTCCCCTGGCAGTAAGTATTGTGACTTTGGTACTAAAGGAAACTAAAGAGGTCATATAACTTCCTCAAGGTTACAAAAAAAAAAAGGTAAATGATGGCGTCAGGATTTGAATCCAGATCTGGTTTTGAAAATCCATGCTCCTTCCCTTCTGCCAAGGTTTCTCTTTCCAGAGAGATCTGGGGATCTTTCAGCAGTTGAAGGAAAATAAAAAAAACCACCACTGCAGTCCACAAGATGGGGCTAGGCAGACTGGACAATTTGTTTAAGTATATAAAGCAATTACTTTGAATATATTTAACACATATATTGACTTCATATAAAAGCCACTTTACCTAAGAGTGATCAATAAACAGGGCTTGTAGTGCAGTAAACTGCTGATTTATTGACAACTCTGAGATGCTTTATCCCCGGTGAGAAGATGCAGAAAATGGAAGGTGGAGAGAACTTTGGAAAGCTTCTAGCTTAGAAAGGTCATTATAAGCAAAAGGGAATTTAGAACCAGAGCAGCAAGTGATTTGTCCAAGATCACATAGCTGGTTGGTGGCAAGGATCTGACCAGAGTGCATCTAACTACCCACCTGAGTTGGTACTATTGCTGATACGGTTTTATTAAATCAAACTGGATATTCCTTTTTATAGAGTAGGCACAAATCCATACATCCATGTTCAAGAGAGGTTTATGAGATAAATGTGTGGTGCAAGAGAATCCTAAATGGTACATGAGGGTTATTCAAGCTAGTAAAGTTTGGATGATAATCCTGGGCAAAGGCAGCAGCCTAAGCAAAGTTATGGGGTTCTGGAATCAAGGGCTCTGTTTGTGGAACTATTAGAAAATTCCATACTATTAAAAATTTCAAAGAGCAAACCAGGAAGTAGCAGGAAAGGGAGGCTGGAGAGATAGGGAGTGGCCAGGTTATGGAGGGCTGGATATGTAGGGCATTTGAAATTGATGAAGAGCTACTAAAGAATTTATGCCAAAGACTGACATTGTCAGATTTGTATCTTAGCTCCCTCCAGCTACAGTGTGGACTAGGAAACATCAATTTAAGGGGTGAAGAAAGGAGGGAGGGAGGGGAATCCATGACTAAAGATAGTGGAACTGGTTATATTTATAATATTTCAGGCAAAAGAAAGTAAAGTCTGCGTAAGGTGAATTCTATTAGCAATAGAGAAGGAAGATTCCAAAGATTGTTTTGAGAGGTAAAATGACCACGAGATAGTGATTGATTAAATAAGAAAGGAGACGGTTTAAGGGTGACTCCTGAATTTTTAGCTTGGGTAACTGATGGATGGTGACGAGGTAGGGAGGGCAAGGAGGAATACATCCGGCCATGTGGAAATCATAAACCCAGCACTGAGGTCACTGTGTCATTGGATCATCACAACAGAGGCATCCTGGAGACAGTCAACACGTCTGGCCGGTAGCCAAAACCATTATAACGTATGAGGCTGCCCAAGGTAAGAGGGTAGCATGGGCAGGGTCAGAGTGACTTAAGCGTATAACATATAAACATATTAAAGAGCCAACAGAGACAAAGAAGTTACAGAGAGATGGGACAATGATGGGGCATTTTTGAAAGTGGAGGGATCAACAGGTATCATTTGGCTCAGGCTTAGAGAAATCTTGTTAACTCACGTGCATAACAGAAGTATAGACCTTTGTATATCAAACGTGTTAATTTTATGGGAGTTAATTCTATATTACAGCTGGAGGGTCCTTATAAAACACCAGGGATTCCTACATTATAACGTTCACACAGATCCAATGTTTGGAAAGACTTAAGTTTCTTCTGACACCCATCTGGTCACACAGAATGCCTCACACAAAGGGAAAGCCAGCCACATGCTTCCTCTGATTTGGCAAGCACATTGCATATCCCTCCAATAACCAGGAGAATATACTCTGACAATACAGGTGTGACAGATAAAAGTAACTTGTAATCCTGGGGCCCTTCCCACTTTCCCTCATTGATTGAAGTACTTTTAGAATAAATACCAAAGGGCCTAATCATAGAAGGCTTTAACTGTTTCAGATCTGACTAATGCATATACAGATGGTTAGAGAATTTATATTTCATATTTATTTAGTAAATAAACTTCCTTAAAACATAGTCTGTGTATGTATGCACGTGTAAGCAAATGTATATATATGTATATATGTACATATATATATGTATAATTTATTTTTCCATATCTAACTTGCTTGAGAGCTCAAACCAGATTCCCAAATTATGCTAAACAATGGGGCAAGTTTGATGAATTTACTATGAATAAAGTTTGACACAACTTTATTTTGAAAATGGAGTAATCAAAGTTGAGGGAGCTGGTATCCAGCATTCTTGCATGGTTTGAATATAGAGGAGCTTTGGACACAGTGTAAAAGAGAGTGCAGGTCCTTCCCAGGTGCATCCGATACCTTCTTATTTAATCACAGCAGCCGTCCTGCCAGGGAAGTGTTATCCAATTATTGCAAATGATTATTATGAATTAATATGATCTAAAACATACTATTTCCCCTGACATTTTATTGGAATTTGCAGGCAATTTTTGGTTGATCTGCTCATTGAATATAGTGTTTTTTCCTCCTTGGAAGTGGTTATATCAACAGGATAGCCATAGAGACCCTTAACGTGGGGGAGATTGAGGTATAGAGAGGTTACCTATCTTGCCCAGGAATATAAACCAGAAATAATACAGCCAGGATTTCAACCCAGGCCTATCTGATTTTGAAAGGTGGTCAAGAACAAATATTCTTTAACCATCTGCTATACTGATGTAGACACTCTTCTAAGTTTTGGTGCATAATAGTAGATAGGCTAGAAGAGCATCTGCCCTCAAGACGCTTGCATTCAGAGGAGGGAGATGGACACCAATGTAAACAAGTAGATAAAGGAAATTTTGATGTGCCATAAATGCCACAAAGAAAATAAAATATGGCAAGGTGAGAGAGACAGACTGAGGAGTTGTTTCTCACAGGTTTCTTCCAGGAGGTGACATTTGAATTTCTTCCTACCTTAGTTACGGCAACAACACATACTGCATGATGTAGCAGTCATAAAGGCCCTAAGACAGGAAAAAACTTGCTCTTGACCAACGTTCAAATCACACACTCCCTATTGTAAGTCTTGAGTGTATCCCTTCAAGAGTGTATCCCTTCAAAAGTGTATCCCGTCAGTCTAATGGGGGAGACAGATATGTCAAATGATAAATGACAGTATTATATATCACGAGCCAGGATGGACGGGTGTTCAAGATTCCACAGCAGCATGGAAGAATGGAGGTTTGCTGTGGGTAGAATGAGTGTGCCAGGGAAGGAGGTGGGGGCTGAGCTGGGTGCTGAGGGAGAAGCTGGATTTTGCCTGGGTCATGGGCAGGGAGAGGCTGGGTATGAGCCATGCTTGGCAGAGGACAGCACGTGAAACTGCATAGAGGCATGGAGGAATGCGGATCATATCTGGGTATTCTGTCCCAACTGACCTCACAACACAGGCTCCAGAAGGGGGAGTCACAGGGGAGGGTTCAACAAAATGCAGCACCTGGAAATGATTTAGCTTGGCAAGGCCTTGAAAGAAGTCTCTGTTTTCAAGGACAATGTCCCTGAAAAAGCTCCAAGTGAATTTCCTGGCACTGCCTGTCTGGCTTTTCAAGCTCTCTTGATGAATGAGGTAGAAGGTACACTGTTTAAGTCAGTGGTTCTCAGCTCTGGCTCTTCATTGGAATAACAAGAGGCATTTATTATAAATATAAATACATTTTTAAAAATCCCTGAGCAACTAAAATCAGAAGGTCTGGGAGTGGAGTTTAGACACTGGTGGTTTTCCAAGCTCTGAAGGCAAATCTAATGGACAACCAGTGTTGAGGGTCCCTCCTTCCAGATAGATCGCCAGGGACACTAAGTTCTCCTGAAGACGAGCCCCAGCTCACATGGTGCACAACCGGCACAGAAGTCATCCAGAAAAAGGAGAAGGAACTGGGAAGGACTGGTCCTAGGACCAACAGTGTCCATGTTCCAGGGTTTAAAAAAATAAGTCATCTTGAAAGTAAAACAAGTGAAAGAAATGTAATCATTATGCAACCAGGCTCTGAAGTCTAATGGAGAGATCTGAACTGAATGGTACCCCGAACACTCCTCAGTAATTATCTCAGAAGAAAACAGTTGTGCCAAAGGGAGGCCCCGATTTTGAACAGTCCCAAGCGACAGTAAATGAGAAGTAATCTGACTGGGAAAGCACTTGTGAGTCATGCCTTGACTTGCTTTTCCATAATGACACCTGAAGCACGCTTGTTTGTTCTGTAAACCTTACTTAAACAAAGTTACCCTCCAAGACACCTAGGGGTTTGCCAGAGAACAGTTAGCTTAATTGGAGCTCATCTGTTTTTGTTCCTAATGAGTCTCCCATTTCATAGCCTGCTCCTAGTTTGAAATAACATGTCCCCCCTGTCTGGGATGATTAAAAACCTGCTTAAGCCTACAATATATGGAGCTGCCAAAATGTCTGCACCAAGCAATACTGCTCAGGATTGAGGCCTGCAGGCAGGATGGGAATAGAGAAAAACTGTTGATTGCTCTAGCATTAAGAAAAGAAAAAAATGAAAAGATCAAATCCAGTCATGCAAGTGATGTTTTGTCAAAGAAACCAAAGTAGAACTTCATTCACTTCCCAAGGTTTGCGACTACCCTGTCCTCCCCGCCACCCCCACCCCAGACCCCACCCTTTACCATGCTATTTTCTAGTTGGTTTTTCATTTGGAGAGTGACAATTTTGGGTGTCCATACCATGGAGTCTTACCAGTGTTTCTGCCGGAAATGAGGCTCTCTATCCTGCTTGCCAAACTATGCTATAAAACGTCTTTGTTAAAAATAAACCTTTTATTTACAAAATCAGTAATACTTATGACTCAGAATAATTACAACTTCATATGGCCATTTTCCTTTTAGAAAACTGCATGGTGCTAATCTCTGGGTATTTCTTTGGGAGAAATATTTAAATAATTTAACTCCAAGCACCTTTGTTTTCAGATTTATACATCCCTCTCACTCTCCTCCACAGATAGGGATTTCAGGATTTCTCTGTCTGCCTTGTGCATTTTGCAAACCATCTAGCTAGTGCACTGGAAAAAAACTTCCACAAATAATAAAGGAGCAGATGTTTCCAGATGATTATAATAGTCAAACAGAGTGAGCTAATTTGCCCATTGATATGTGGTTCTTAGCCATTTGAAAATCTGATTAAAGGTGTGGAATTTCATAAAAAAGGCAAATACACACACTCTATTACACATATCATCAACATAAGCAGTGGGCTCCATGATAGGTATGCACAACACCTGGCTCACTGGATGGCACATGGTTGATACTCAACAAATATTCGTTCAATGAATGAATGAATCAATGAGTGAATAAAATTTCAGGGTGGTTTGGATGGCCATGAAGACTAGTTTTAATAAACTATGGGTTCAGAGCTTCCACGAGGAATGAAAGCATTATGAAACTAAATTCTTCCAATTTTTTCTCACCCTTGAGACTTTCTTTTCTTTTCTGTATTAATGGTTGACCATCTCCTTCCCCCCTCCATGTTTAAATCTAGCCCAGGGGTGCTTGCTTAAGTTTCTATACAGAGAATGACCATCACTTCCAGCCTCTCCCATAGAGATCACTCCAAAGTTCCGTGATGGAATATTTGGTCATTCTAAATTCCTCTACAATGCATTTAATTACTATCTCTTGGTTTTCACCCACGTATCTATTATAATGTATTTTAATTTACCTTCATTCTCAGAAGACATTATTTTTTCCCCTATTTCGAAGTTCCTGGGGCATCTGAGTCCATGTCCTGCCAAAGGCAGCTGCAATTCACTGGCTCAGGCTCTTCCCTGTGGCTGAGATGGGATGCCCACTCTGAGCTTCTCCAGGCACGTGCTCTGAAAAGATGCTCACACAGGGCCTCTTTTCAGGAAAAAAAAAAAAAAAAAATCTGTTCACTGTGCCCTTTCCACTCAATTGTCCTGACTGTCTATGCAATTGTAAGTCTCATTTGCCTATATCTTAGTCTGTCCGGGCTGCCATAACAAAATACCATAGATTGAACTGGGTAGCTTAAACAATGAAGGTTTATTTCTCACAGGTGGCTAGGAAGTCCAAGATTAAGGTGCTGGCAGATTTGGGTCCTGGTGAGAGCTCTCTTCCTGGCTTGCAGATGGCTACTCTGTTTCTTGGCATGGCCTCTCCTTGGTGTGTACACACAGAAAGAGAGATCTCCCTCCATCTTCTTTTAAAGCCACTAATCTCATCACGAGGGTCCCACCCTCATGACCTAACCTAATCCTAATAACCTTCAAATCTCCAAATACCATCACACTGGGGCTTAGGGCTTCAACATATGAATTTTAGGGGGATACAAACATTCGGTTAGTAACACCTACTGACCAGGGGGAAGGGACAGTATTGAAAGAAGAGGAAACAGGAATTCTTTTGAGAGCCTCCTGTGCACCAGATACAGCTCACATATGGTTTATTAAATCTTAACAACATTATGGGGTAGCCATGTAGAGTCCCCTTTTAGAAATGAGATTCAGAAAAGTTAATCAACTTGTGCATAGTCATATAGTTAGGAAACAGTGGCTTAGGGACCCTCACCTAGGTCTCCTTTCTCTGCCTTCAGGTGGCTACACAGACTGGTCTGAGGATTAGATGTGTTAGTCTCACTTGCGGGGAACTTGAAATCACACTAAAATTTAGGACCGACCCCCCATTATAAAGATTCAGCCCAAGTGGCGATAGGACCACCTCCTCTACATTTTAAAAAACCTCCACAGGGGATTCTGACTCAGGGCCTGTTTGGAAACCACTGCATCTCACCCCACTTCCTTCCCAAGATTAATAAATATCGAGGTTGCCTTTCAAGTATAACAATCATCTTTGATGTCCATGACAGACACCATTTCAGGGCTCATCACTGGCTCCCTAGGAAGAAAGGAGCATATGCCAACTACAGACTTTCTATCAGAGGGGTAATTACAGTCACACACCTACTGCGTCTTAGACATGTCTCTATCACTTATTAAGTACAGAGGATCTTGAAGGTTTTAGAAGCCGTAGGAGACACAGGCATCACGACCACCACCAGCCCCAAAAACGCACCGGGCATTTTCTCTGATCCCTTCTTACAGGGATATGTCCACACTTTTTTTTTCTCCTCCTGTTCACTGAAAGAATACAAGATGTGACTATAAAGTCATGTGTTTTATTTTAAAATTAAAACCAGTAACAATAGCAACAAAGGGAAATGAAGGAAGTCTTGGAGGTGATGATGGATATGTTTATTACCTTCATTATGAGGATGCTAACTTGAGTGTATACAAAGGTCCGAACTCACCATATTGTATACATTAATTATGTGCAGTTTTTGTATACCAGTTATATCTCAATAAAGCTGGGAAAAAATTTAAAAGCAGAATTTATATATCTAAGTGAAATATGATGCCTTCCCAAGAAGTCCCTTGGGGTGCTCACACACTTAGTTTAATGGTGCTACTGAGGCTCACGTGCCTTTTGAATTCCCCGTGAGATATGCCTACAGAGTCTGCGGCATGTTCTTTTGAATATCTGCTGCCAGGAAAATCCCTGGATTTGATTCTTGGAAATAACAAACTGTATGGAGACAAAATCTGCAATCGAGTTAAATAATCACACCAGGGAATTCTGCTTTGGAACAAAACTGGGAAAGACTATAGAGTGATGGGTATGTCTTTACTACCAGGTCTGAAAAACTTGTTTGGAGACCAATTACAATATAGATATTTTCCAACTGATTTTAAGCAATAATAGCGTAGATGCTAAATGTGTAGATTGAGGTGAACAATTTGTAGGACAAGATACATTTGAAAGCTTAAGCTATAATTATTTTAGGTTTTTTTTCAAGGTTGTCTTGGTACACTTGAGTTTTTATTTGAAATAAGACCAGTTTCAGTTGATATTAGTTAATTTGATGCTACCAGGTCAACGACTTATAAAACAACACAGTTTCAAAAATTACTTTGGGTTGGATCACCCTATCCCAAGATCTACCTTTTAGGAAACATAATTTTCATTTATACCTTATTTATTCTACTAAAGATAAGATATTGTAGGAGCAACATACGCTTACTAAGGGAATAATCGGGCAAAAGATGAATAATAATTTTGATTATAATTAAGGCCTGCAAAAGAGGGGGAGGACAATGCAGTCACTCAAAAAAAACAAAACAAAACAAAACAAAAAAAACAAAATAATTGGCCTCTTTGCCTCTTGTGAAATACACACTAACCCAACATCATGAATCTTCCTCATTAACTTTAAAGTGCTGCTTCTATCATATTCACTTCCTGATTGCATTGAGATTTGTTTGCACCCTATGTGACTGACTGAAGATTTCATACAATTCTTGTTCCTGAAATGTCTTCTGTTCACTGAGTCATGAGGATAACCATTCTCAAGTTGTCATTGTTCTGAAAGTCTTTTAAGGGTCTCAGATACTTGGACAATGCTATTATTTCCCTCAGTACTTTTCCATCTTCTTGTGTATTGTATTATTCATAGCCAACTTCGAAAAAAAAAATAGCACCTATCATAACAGCTTTTCATGCTTACTTTGCACCTGCTTCTGCACTATAAATGATGATTTATAATTTAGACTTATAGAAAATGTTCATGGTAACCAGATCTCTGGGCACATATTTGCCTACTGAGTGCTTCTACTTCTTAGTTTCCAAATACAAAAACACATTTATAATGAAAAGCTCTTTCTTATTTTATCTCTAAGCCAACAAAAATTAAGACTTTTTTGCTATTGGCTGTAGAGATAACTCTCCCAACTTTGGCCTCACAGAACAATAACCAATTCCACTAAAATTCTATTTCCAAAGTGCCTTTGAAAAAGTCCCTTACTTTCACACTATCCCCAGATTCAACAGATGTTTTTTTGGGGGTGTATTTAATGCTCCTGTTTATTCCCTTCAGGATCTAATTTCATCACTTAGCTTCTGTGGTATAATTGAGACAAGCTGGATGAATTATCTCCAAGCTAGTTCATCATGAAAAAAAGCTCAAACTGGTCTCAAAATAATTTTGATGTTTGGAGTCTTTCAGAAAGGAAGAGAAGGATAATCAAACAGAAGCGTGGTAAGAATGTGCTAAGCTAATTTATAAGGGAAACAACTGTGACACAGCTGAAGGAGGGTGTCACATGTTGCTTCTACCCATCATTCTAACACTTTAGTAGGACATGGGCTTATCATAGAGGGCAGAGACCAAGCCTTGTGGCTCTTGGTGTGCCCAGCACCTGGCATTGTGCCTAGCATATAATAGATGCTCAATAAATATTTGTTGACTATAATTTAGTCTAAGGTCTTCTAGGAAGCAAAGAATGGTTTGGAGTTCAGCATAGAGAATCTAACCACTGGACTCTCCAAATACATATGTGCTTTGTGTGTTCAGCATTCCATGTCAGAGAAGATGCTCAACCAGGGGCTCAAGAACCAGATTAGGGTTATAAAGTACGAGTTTATGTACCACATAGGAAGTTGGACTAAATTATGTCTACCTTCCAGATTGAAAATGGATCAATCTTTGGAAAGACTTCTGTCCTGTATCCCTCAAGATCTTACTGGTGATGGGGTAATGACCACATTATTTGATACATGCGATGATGTTAATATGCTAGCTCTTCTAGGTAACACATTTAGCTTAGAACAGAATGCTTTAATTCAAAGGTGTGACTTCCCCTAATCTTGAAAATTACAAGAATTTGGAGGTAGAATATCATGGCCCAGGGTAATGAACACAGAGGAAACTTCTCACTGGGAAGATCAGAATAAAGTAAGATAGGCAAAAAATGACCGCTTGTAGTCTTTTAGTGAATCCAAGGTAGGAAGGTAAACTGGCTATTTCTGGGCTAGAGCCAATAAGCAAGGTGTCTAAACCAAGGAAGTAGCAAAGATACAGCAGTGGAATCCTGAGATGAATCATATTTCCCAGCATCAGCAGGACTAGAAGGAGGTCAATCTGAGGTGATCTGACAGGCACAGGGGTCAAATCCAGCCTTGGAGAAAAGGACATTGTGGTATTAGGAGAGGAGGTCAGAACTTTTGGGAAAGGACAGTGGGAACCAGAAGCCAGATAAAGGGCTATCAAGTACGCTGGCCACATACAGAACACAAAGGGTGGAGCTTGATGGTCATGATGGTATGCCAGGACTAAATTCCCCTCAGTGACCCACTGACTCCCAGACACCAGGCAAGGGATTGACTAGCTCTTTCCAGTCCCACTCAGTAGCTGAAAAGAAGCCCTCGAAATACCACCAGACCCTTGGGCTCAGAATAAATTATGATGGAGGCTATAGCAGCACTTGAAACAGTAGAGCACTTCAGTACTTTCAAACTTGGCCTCATAGAGGGTGTTCTATTCCTTTTACTCCAGAGGTGGCCCCGCTAGGCAGGATTTGTGTCAGGTAGAAGAACATCAATTAGGCTACTGTAGTGCATATCCGTGTCTTCTGCTCCTGAAATGGGAATTTGGGTTTAAAACTTAAGCAGAAATACAGTATGTGGCTCAGGGGACAGAGTCCTAAGTTCTAGTTTAGGTTACAGTTAGATTTTGTTTTAGGATCAAGTCTAATATTTCTAGAAATCCTTGCTATATTTAGTACAATAAATTATGAACTTAAAACTCCTTCCTTTGTCAGCTTCCATGGGACAGTGATCTTTTCAATGCCCCTTTACTTCTCTGAATTCTTCAAGGATTCCTTTTTATCCTCCCAACTTATAAAAATGCGGCTATTTCTGGGAATTCACCCTTTGCCCTCTCACTCCCTTTGTGATCTCACCTATGCTTCTTCCTCCAATCATAACTCTTTTTGGATGACAACTACATCTTTATCTCTGGTCCAGACTTTGGATCTTCAAAATCATATAACTACTTCTACCTTCTGGGCCTCAGTATCTTACAGATATCAGATATCTCAAATGCAACATAATCAGGTCTTATCTTCACATCCAAAACCTCTTTCTCCTGTTGGGGCACCACACACCCCATGTAAACCTTACTAAAAATTTAGGAGGTGTCTTGACTTCTCATTTTCCTTCAAAGCCCATCATGTCTAATCTGTCAAGTCCTGTTCACATGACCAACACACTATTGATTGAATGGGCTCATTTCTTCTAACTCTCTCTCCTGGACTATTGAATTGGCCTTCCTCTTGTTCTTCATGACCCAGTTCTCTCCTTATCTCCAACATCCATACTGCAGCCAGGGTGATCTTTTAAAATGCAAATATACTCTTACCCCTGAAACACAGGAAAGTAATCATTATAACCAATCACTATCTCCACATCACTTAAAGAATAGTATTCAAAATCACATGCCATTCATTAGAGAAATGCAAATTGAAGCCACAATGAAGATATTACTGATATTTGATACTGAATTTATGAAGCTATTACTTCATACCCATTAAGATGGCCATTATTAAAAAAAAAAAAAAGGAAAACCACAAAATGGTGAGGATGTGGAGAAACTGGAACACAGCATTGCTGATAGGAGCACAAAATGGTGTAGCTGCTGTGGAAAGCAATATGATGGTTCCTCAAGAAGTTAAACATAGAATTATCATACGACCTAGCCATTCTACTTTTAGATACATAGCCCCCAAAACTCAAAGCTGGGGACTCAAAAGACCAGTGTTTGCAGCAGTTACTTATAATAAGCAAAGTGTGGAAACAATCCAAACGTCAATCAACAGATGAATGGATAAACAAAATACAGTATAATATACCTATAAAGGAATACTATTCAGACATAAAATGAAATGAAGCTCTGATATATGCTACAACCTTGAAAACATGGCACTAAGTGAAATGTTAGACATAAAAGGTTAAATATTGTATGATTTCACTTATTTGAGGTAGCTAGAACAAGAAAGTTCATAGAGATAGAAAGAATAGTGGTTACCAGTGACCACCAGGAAGGGCCAATGGGGAATCATTATTTAATGGGCATAGAATTTCAGTTTAATATGATAAAAATGTTCTGGAGAGGGACTGTGGTGATGGCTGCACAACAATGTGAATGTAATTACTGCCACTAAATTTTACACTTAAAAGTGGTAAAAATGGTAAATTTTATGTTATATACACACATATATATATATAAATTAAAAAATTAATTACATGCAACTTCCTGCTTCACACCTTGGACACCAGCAGCTCTACAATCACCCATACAACCTTCATCTGCACCATACACCCTGTCCATATGAATCTGACACCTGACTACCTCCCCAGGACTCCTTCCTAGCTCCCTCAAGAACTGGATGAAGGGCTCAGCTTCATTGACCAGTAATGTTCTGCATATATACTTCATCCTAAATACACTGTATTGTGATTATGTGGTTTTGACTATCTCATAAGATGGAGAGCTTTTTTGAGGGAAAGAACTGAGTCTTCTACTTCGCCTATTTTTGAACACAACGTCCAGCAGGCAGTAAACTCTCACTACATACTGAGGGAATGAGCTCAGGAGAAAGCAGCTATTTAAAAAAAAAAACCCTGAAATATCAAGATGGAAGGAATCTTAAAGCTTATTTAGTTTAAACTTAAAAAAAATAATAAAATGCTAATTTTGACATAGTAGCCAAAATGTTGCCTTCCAGAGGTTTAATTTCCATTAAAAATTCAGTAACGGTCAGTTTTTTTTCTTTTTGCCATTGATTCTATCATTTAATGAATCATAGAAGTATTACATCTGAATCATACAATCCATCATGTCAATGTTTTCCAAACTTTAATGAGTCTTATAACATCTGTGTAGTGTTTGCTCTATCCAAGGACCAATTGTCCTAATGTCCAATTAAGTTCATCTTTAGCCTATGCTATACTGTCAGTTAATGACAGTTTTGATGTGCTGTTTGTTTTTTCTAGTATGTTAAAAAAATAGCTATTAAAATAAAAACTCATCTATGTATCACCTAAAGTCATCTTCCCGCACTATGTGGCCTATAAATCATGCTTTGGGAAATCAATCTTAATTGTATGACTTACTGCTTTCTTAAATTATTCTACAGGCACAACTTTGCTTCCTCAGCAAGTTTGTAGACTCCTTGAGAGCAATGACTTTCCTTCTTGTCATCATTTTATGTTCCTTAGCTCCCTTGGTTGTCAAGCTCTCATCATATACTCAACAACTATCTGATGACTGAATATTCCTGTTGCTTCAGAGATGACACATATAACCTACTCTTTTAAAGTGAAAGCCATTTCATAAAGTTAAGGAATTTGGGGATGAGATGTCAACAAAGATTCTCCTCTGACCAAATTCTATTCAGTCTCCCCTAAAAATTTCAACCAGGCCTGGACTTTTGAAATTCTGTGCTCATCTCTGCATTGTCCAATTTTAGCAAGAATTCTGCTAGTTGGTTTAGCCAGAATCTCCCATCCTCCTTATCTGTTCACTCTCTTATCCAATTGTGTTCCTCACCTTCCACTATCCCTCTGGTGATGTCCAATCACCCTGGCCTGTCTTCAGCAAGAATCCTGTTAGGTTGGTTTAGCCAAAATCTCCTCTTCCATTTGATGTTTCCACTTTGTAATTTTCTGTCCACTGATCATCAGCCTGCCTCTTGGCTATAAATTTCTACTTGCCCATTCAGAGTTGAGTCCCATCTTTCTCCCCCACTGCAAAATCCCATTGCAGTGGTCCTTACATCTATTGCCAAGGCCCCTGAGAATAAAGTGTGCTTTACTGTACTTGAACAAATATCATAGAGGGTCACAGTGGCACATTTGCACTAAGCCCACACCTTGCACAAATTCTTTCAGCCAATGACTGAAAGTACCCCCTCATAGGGGGTACTAAGGTAGGCTTAACCCCAGGAAACACAGGACTCTTTCACAGATAATTTTGGTTTCAGGATTTCCCTAAGGATTTCTGAACCATACTTAACACTGCAAAGTAGTCTAGATGGCTTCCTCCAACTGTCCTTCCCCGTCTCCTTCACTTGGGGTCAGACATGTATCACAGTTTGACAGCTCTCCCAGCTTTTCTCTCCCCATTTTCCTTCACAGGCATTTCTCTTAATAAAATTCTTGCATAATTAACATTGTCTTGAGATCTACTTCTGGGAAAGCCTATACTAATACAGGGGATATTAATGAGAGTTACATAAATGTCAGAGGTATTTCAAGCTGAATTTGTTTATGGGAGTTTGGCGGAATGGTTAATTCTGAATTCAGACAATATTGAGTTGAATTTATGAATTACTAACTGTGTGAGTCTGCTAGGGCTTCCATAAAATATAAAGTACCATGATGTTAAACAACAGAAGTTTATTTTCTCACAGATCTGCAGACTAGAAGTCCACACTAAGGTCAGCAGGGTTGGCTTCACCTTAATCCTCTCTCTTTGGCTTATAGATGGCCATCTTCTCGTTGCATCTTCCCATCATCTTCCCTCTATGTGTGTCTGTGTCCTAATCTCTTTTTATAAGGATACTAATCATATTGCATTAGGGCTCATTTTAATTTAATCACCTCTATCTCCAGATACAGTCACATTCTAAGATACCAAGAGTTACAACTTCAATCCATGAATTTGGGGGGAATGTGATTTTGCCCATACAACTAGCCAATAACCCTGAGCCAGTCACTTGACTCCTCTGAGCCTCAGCCTATAAAATAAAAAATGATAATATCTACCCTATAGTTTTGTTCAAATTAATTACAATTACATATATAATGTCACTGGTACATATAAGTCAACCTTTATAGGCTTTTCTCATTACAAGTCCCCCTCCCCCAATCTACTAGAATCATTGTCCATTAATTTATTTAACAATAAATTGTGTGGGAGCTATATCATCCAATATTATATGAAGTGGAATTATAGGATAAACTTGAAAAGGAAAGAGAAAGAAATTTAAAAAGTCAGATTGTGTAGCTTCATGTTTATGTTAATGTCAGTTCTATGATCCGGAGTCTGGTATATTTATTTAAGCTCTACCCAGAGTTCAGAAACTGGTAGCTAAGAGACAAACTTGGCCTGTAGATGTGTGTTGTTTCCTTAGAGTGTTTTAAAAATAATAGAAAAGCCTTTAAATAAAGCATGCCTCTGTAGTTTTCCAGAGGTCCACTCACCCCTAGCATGCAGTTGCATCACACATGTACAATATTGATTCCTTAAAGTCTTTTGAGTTAGCAAACACTGAAGTTCAGAGCACAGGCTCAGACGTGTTGCTTCTACTTCCTTGCTACTCTCAAAAGGACATATTTTCTATCATATTCTCTGAATTAGCTGCAGGAGACCCAAGTGCCTCTGGAGTTCTGTCCCCTAGAAATGCGCACATTCATCCAATGTCCATTGGTTCCTCCTGCCATTATCTCAGGCTGCTTCTTAGGCCATCAACAAAATAGCAAACACTGTGCAAAGCCTTTTTTCCACATGCACATTCAATTTGAAACTCAGCATGTTTGGGATGATACTCCCTCTTCTGTTTGTAGATAGGTAAGTACTTCTGTACCCCAGATTTGCCAAACTCTTCATGATTTACCCACCCCAAAAGGACATGATCTTCAGAGTGCACAGAGAAGTTTTTTTTTCCCCTCTGGATGCTTGATAGCGTTGCCATTCCATCATCCTTCAGATATATGAGCTTGCTTTTTAAAAAAGATTACTTCAGTATCTGGTATCTAAGAACATAAAGCACTTTTCAAACTTTATTACATTATTTTTCATTACCAAGTCTAGAAGTTAAGTGAAAACTATTATCATGGTTCAGCCCTCCAGATGGTTATGAAAAGATTGTGTGAAGGCAGCCAACTTTAAAAAATGAATAAAATGACTTGTATGATGGAGTAACAAAGCCAAAGAGGAGCTCAGAGGAAGGGTTACTACCTTGTCTTCCTGAAGAGTGAATCATTTGAATCTGTCAGGAATGGGGAATCACTACAGAAAAGACTGGCTAAACCTTTTAAATATATTTAAGGGGCTTAACATAACCTAATTGGTCTTAGTCACTCCACATTTCCTCATGGCGTCCCTGACCGCTGGAGAAGGAAGCATAATGTCCTACTTGGTATAGAATCGCATCATATGTGCCCCTAAGCCTATAAACATTCAAACTGCACAAGCGTCTCAAAAATAAACACACTCAAACCCATTTTTCATATTACATAGCCCCTAGGCAAATCCAACCACTTCATTTGAGGCTATTAAAAAATCTGTTGGTGTAAAATGTCAAAGCTATATAATATTGAGATGGAGGGGTGGTTTAGGTTAATACTTAAAGAATTTTCAAAACAATTTTGACTATTTTGACAAGATAAAAGTGGTACCTTTGCACTGATTTTAGCACACCCTAGCCTGAGATGAAAATACATAGGATTTTAAACCTGGAATTGGATCATCTGAACAAGACAATTTGAGTTCTTTCTTTTTCTTTTCTGTTCTTTCTTTCTTTTTTTTTTTTGAAGCATGTCAGAAGAAATATTATATGTACAAAAATACAACAAACAAAATTTTTAAGGTATTCCTCTAATTCCTACTACAACTATTACAAATGAATTCTAGAGTTTATTTTTTTTTCCTTAAAAATCATGAATTACTGGGTCTCAATGACTCTGACCCTCATTTAATGTGTCTTATCCTGTTAACCCAGAATTTTCTTATCCTGTATTTACTCCTAAAATGTGGATTAGAAAATTAGTGCCTGAAGAAAGAAAAGACTAAAACAAAGGTTAGGACTTTAACTAGCCATTATAAAAATGTTCAAAGACCTAAAGAAATCATGCTTATAGAAGTAAGTTATGATGACAATATCTCATCAAATAGAAAATATCAGTAAAGATATAGAACTTATTTTTTAAAAAGAACCAAATGAAAATGCTTGAGTTGAAAAGTACTATAACCAAAATGAAAAATGTACCAGTAGAAAGTAAAAAGATGACCCATAGAATGAGAGAAAATTTTTGTAAATCATCTATCTGATAAGGGACTTGTATCTAGAATAGGAAAACAAACAGTTCCTACAACTTGATAATCGAAAGATAAATAACCCAATTTAAAAATGGGGAGAGGATCTGAATAGACATTTCTTTATGGAAGATATGCAAATGATCAATATGCACATGAATAGATGCTCAACAACTTGAAGCCATCAGGGAAATGCAAATCAAAATCACAGTGAGATACTGCTTCATACCCACTCATATGGCTATAATCAAAAAGACAAATAAGAACAAGAGCTGGTGAGGATGTAGAGAGAATGGAACCCTTAAGCCCTGCTGATGGAAGGTGAAATGGTGCAGCCTCTTTGGAAATCTGACAATTCTTAAGGTAAAGTTAAATTATTAAATTAATCAAGTTAAACATTACTAGCAAGTGATTGATTTTACATGGTTTCTGTTGTCCACTTTTAATTCATTTATGTAACTGATAAAATTTATTTTACTGATAAAATCATATCTACATTTTTTTAGTTGAATACGGTTTGTAAAGAAATAAGTCCATGCTTTTTCCATTCTAACTCTACTAACTGGTATAATTAGACTTCAAACGTCAATTGGCATTAGCCATCACTCATCCACAGAATCCTCTCTAACAGGTTCTCTGGTTCAAAGTGGTTAACATCAATGAAGCTGACATAAGAATTGGGGATGATTCTGAAGTTCCTTCTGAATCATGAATGAAACACTGAATTATATTTAAAACGATGATTTGTTAAGTCATTTTATTCTTGGAAAAATAGCAAACCTTGAATAGTATTTATAGTCATTTCTGACAACTAAAGTATCTGATTAAGCCTGCCAGAATAGTAGAGTTTACAGCAGGATTTTTAAAGCATACATTTTCATCTCCATATATTTCCAAAGAAATCCCTAAGTGTTTACTCCTTTCTAAAATAGTCACTAAACACAAAACGGTAAGTCTATTGTTATCTGTACTAATCGGCTATACTTAGGCTGAGTAGAAAGTTTTCCTTAATGGTCTCTTCAAAATTTCAACCTGACATGCTGGCATTTAGTGAATGTCAAGACACTTAATTCAGAACTGTGCTCTCTCGCTTGTGTAATAAGATCCTATTGTTATTGACTTTATCATGAAAAAAAATTCTATTTCAAATCTTAGAAAATGTATTTTTGGATCCAGTAAGTATTATTGTCTTAAAGTGCCAAATCCTTCATAGGACACTTTTATTCAGTTTTTCTCAAGTTTTAAGAAGTAAAGGACCTCTGAAACAAATAATACATTATATGTTAAAAAAAAAAAAAGAAGAAGAGAGTAGGAAGGGAAAAATGAAGGGAGGGGAATCGGAGAGGGAGACAAACCATGAGAGACAATGGACTCTGAGAAACAAACTGAGGGTTCTAGAGGGGAGGGGGGTGGAGGGATGGGTTAGCCTGGTGATGGGTATTAAGTTGGGCACGTACTGCATGGAGCACTGGGTGTTATATGCAAACAATGAATCATGGAACACTACATCAAAAACTAATGATGTAATGTATGGTGATTAACATAACATAATAAAATTAAATAAAAAAAAGAAGTAAAGGAAAAGTGATAACTTTTTTCATGTGAAACATTTATTCATTTAAATATGCAGAGTTCACTGAACTACCCTAAAATAGAATGAGAATGTGGGGCCGGACAAAGTAGAACCTGAGAGGAGATCTACTGGAAAAACCAAAAGAGCTTTTGAATGAAGGTTATGAACAGTTTCCTAAGGAAGGAAAAGTATGAGAATTTAGCACGTTAAAGTCATATAGTCACTGTCATTTAAACTGCTGCCAGTTATCATTATTCATCATTTATCATATAAAGTTTGTCTGATTTCTATATATGTAAGTTAGGAGAGGGAGAAGAGAAGGAAGTGGCTAAAGCTTAGAAGGTGAACAAGAACTAAGTGGACAGAGGAGTTAAAAATCCTTTCCTAGGATGGACCAATTGTCAAAGTAGTTGGAATCAAATTTTTTCCCAAGTGTTTAGCAAGGGACTTAGGAAGAGAGACAGAGACAAGACTGGTGCCAGAAGCCAGTGGGTACCAGTATGGTGGATGATGTGAGAATAATTGAAAGAGAGAAAACAAAACAGTTCATTGATTGAGTTTTTTTTTCTTTCCCTCCAATATTTAACAACAACTTATTGAGTACGTTCAGTATGTGAAGCCTACGATAGGATTTGGTGATGTAATTGTAAGCAACACTGGCATAATCTTTGACATCATGCAGTGTAAATTCTAAGAGAAAAAGAGAATTATTTATCTAATAATCCTGAAAATAAAAATAGATTACAGTCATAAAAAGTATTAGAAAGGAAATAGTTGTTATAAGAACATGTAAGGAGGGGAACTGACATCTACAGACTGCTTCTCTCAGGGTCCCTTGCCTTCTGGTTTCCAGTTTAATTCAACCAATGCGATGCAGCGGGAAATATTGGTGGTAATTTGTTATGGTAACAAGAGGAAGTTAATAGAGGAGCTACTGGCTTGTGGGCAGTAAGAGGCACCAAGATAATTTCAGTAGTGGGGATGGAATGCCAAAGGCCTGTTTTTACTGGAAGAATGTTGGCTGCAGTGTAGACTTTTATAAATCCTGTGTTTGATACAATCACATTTCTCCAAAGTTTGTTTTGACAGCTGTGCTGCTATTCCGGACAGGATCCGTCACCATTCTGATCTACGATCTTGAATTTGGCACCACATCATTCCAATCCTGAATACAACTTCTTCCTTCGTTTTCTTATTTTGATTAATAAATCCAGCTTCTCCTTTGCAAAATAAAAATGGAGGAAACTTTAACTCAAGAAGGAAAGGACTATTCTAATTTTGTTAGAGTGTGTCAGAGCTCAGTCCTCTTTTTTTTTTTATTATGTTATGTTAATCACCATACATTACATTAGTTTTTGATGTAGTGCTCCATGATTCATTGTTTGCGTATAACACCCAGTGCTCCATGCAGTACGTGCCCTCCCCAATACCCATCACCAGGCTAACCCATCCCCCCACCCCATCCCCTCTAGAACCCTCAGTCCGTTTCTCAGAGTCCATCGTCTCTCATGGTTCGTCTCCCCCTCCGATTCCCCCCCTTCATTTTCCCCTTCCTGCTATCTTCTTCTTTTTTTTTTTTTTTTAACATATAATGTATTATTTGTTTCAGAGGTACAGATCTGTGATTCAACAGTCTTACACAATTCACAGCACTCACCATAGCACATACCCTCCCCGATGTCTATCACCCAGCCACCCCATCCCTCCCACCCCCACCACTCCAGCAACCCTCAGTTTGTTTCCTGAGATTAAGAATTCCTCATATCAGTGAGGTCATATGATACATGTCTTTCTCTGATTGACTTATTTCGCTCAGCATAATACCCTCCATTCCATCCACGTCATTGCAAATGGCAAGATTTCATTCCTTTTGATGGCTGCATAATATTCCATTGTGTATATATAGCACGTCTTCTTTATCCATTCATCTGTCGATGGACATCTTGGCTCTTTCCATAGTTTAGCTATTGTGGACACTGCTGCTATAAACATCAGGGTGCATGTACCCCTCCGGATCCCTACATTTGTATCTTTGGGGTAAATAACCAGTAGTGCAATTGCTGGGTCGTATGGTAGCTCTATTTTCAACTTTTTGAGGAAGCTCAATACTGTTTTCCAGAGAGCTCAGTCCTCTTATTCATATATACTTACTCCTTTTTGAGCTTTTCTAACCTCATGACTTTAAATAACTTCTATATGTCAATGACTCACAATTTATATCTGTAGTACGAAGCTCTGAAAATCCAGACTCATACTTAATTGCTACTCAACATCCCCACATGAATGTCTATCAGACATCTCATAATCAACATGTGCTACATTGAATTTTTGACCTCCCTCCTAACTGATCTACCCATAGGTTTCTCATTTCAATTAATAAGAACACCATCCTTCCAGTCATTCAAGTCAATAACACTGGAGTTCTCCATCAGGAACTCTGATAACTCTACCTTCAGATCATATCCAGAGTTTCACAATCTCTCACTACCTCCATTGCTGTCACTCTGATCAGAGATGTCATCTTTTCTAGCCTGAATTACAGCAATATCATCCTAACAGGTATAACTTGCTTCTATTATTGCCCCCCTATAGTCTATTTTCAAACAAGCAGAGTAAACCTTTTAAAATGGAATTCAGATCACATTACTTCTCTGTTCAAAACCCTGCAGTAGTCCCAAATTTCACTCAGTCAGACAAAGTCCCTAAAGTTGCCCACAAGGCTTTATATAATCTGAGCTCCACTTATTTCTCTGACCCTTTACTTCACTGCAGCCATAAAAGCCTCCCTGAATGAACATGTTCCTACTCTAGGTATACTATAATAAAGGAGTGGGAAATATATGTGATTTTAGGGCAGAATTTGTGAGATGGCTAGAGATCACCCCCCTTTTTCCTTCCTTTGTTTGTTCTTGCCTTCATTTGTTCTTTAGTTCATTCCTTCCTTCCTTCTTCCCTTCCTTTCTTCCTTCTTTCCTGGCATACTTTATTTGGCAAAACATTTAGTACCTTCTACTATGTGTTATGTAACTGCTAGATATTGGTGATAGTAAAGTCAATAAAACACAAGAACTCATCATTCAGTAGAGAAAACTGGTATATGAACCAACAAATGCAAAAACAATTGTCATAAATGCACACATAGAACGACAGGATGCTGTAAAAGAACACCATGTCAGAGTCGAGGACAGAGATCCTTTACCATGTAAGATCATCCCAATCAGCGTAGTCTGGAGAGACCTAGGTATTCTAAGCTATCCAGTGACTTGTAGGTATCTCTACACAGTAAAAGTATTTCCACAGTGACCATGCCTATGCTCTTGTGTGGGAAGTGAGTTAACCACTGAATTACTTTCCTTTTTGTCATGGTTCAAGAACATTATAAATTCCTTTCATTTTTTTCTTTCCATGATCTAGTGAAGATAAAGGTTATAGGGAACATTACAATCCTGAAACAACATAGAGTCTAGAAGTTTGAGAACACTTATTCTAATGAAGACCACTTTAAAGTGATTGTCAAAGTAAAAGATAACTTGAGAACCAAAGTGCAATAAAAGCTTGGTGACTTTCTCTAATAAGCTAGAGTGCCCAGGGAAACAGAAAACCAAAAGCACACATACTGTATGTTTCTTTCACTTAAAATTAATACTTTATTTTTATCCCTAGTATCCAGGATAAAAGAGTGTTAAACATTTTATCTTTCTAGAAGATTTATGTCTAATTTTCTAGCGGAAGAATCTGAATATTTTATAATTCTCTCTCAAAATAGGCTTCATGTAAAATTTGAGGGCTTCTGTGTATATTTCAACGTATACCACTTAATGTTGTTTGCAACAAAATCTATTCTTAAATTACTAGTCTTATACCTACTCCAGGATATTAACTAAGGATTTGATGCATGCAGACACAAAAACACAATTAATAAAAGTAAATACTATGAATTTGAGAAGATTGAAATCATATCAATAATCTTTTCTGACCACAATGGTATGAAACTAGACATCAATTACATGAAGGAAACTGAAAAATCATAAAATGTGGAGATTAAACAATATGCTAGTGAACAGTCAATGGGTCTAACAATAAATCAAAAGATAAATAAATAATATTTTGAAATAAATGAAAATGAAAATACTATATACCAAAACTTATGGGATGCAGCAAAAGAAGTTCTACCAACAACCTAACTACACCTTAAGGAACTAGAAAGAGAAGAGAAAACTTGGCCCAAAATTAGTAGAAGGAAGGAAATAACAAAAGTCAGAGCAGAAATAAATGAAATAGAGAATAAAAAACAACAGAAAAGATCAATAAAACTAAGAGCTAGCATTTTGAAAATATAAACAAAATAGACAAACCTTTATATAGACTTACCAAGAGAAAAAAGAGGGAAGACTCAAATAGAGTTATAAAATGAGAAAGAAGACATTTATACCTGATATCACATAAATACAAAGGATCAGAAGAGACTATAATGAAAAAAATATACAATGACAAATTGAAAAACTTAGAGGAAATGGATAAATTTTGAGAAACATAAAATCTGTAAGACTTAACCATGCAGAAATAGAAAATCTGAACAGACCATTAGTAGTAAATTGAATCAGTAATCAAAATTTACCTCCCAACAAAGGAAGTCCAGGACCAGATGGCTTCACGGTGAATTCTATGAAGCACTTAAATGAAAAATAATTCCAATTCTTTTCAAACCCTTCCAAAAAAAAAAAAAAAAAAATAGAAGAGGAAGGACTACTTCAAAACCCTTTCTATGAGGCCAGCATTACCCTGATACCAAAAATAACAAGGATACCACAAAAAAGAAAATTACGATGATCAAGCGAGATTTATTCCAGGGATGCAAGGATGGTTTAACATCTATAAATCAATCAATGTGATATACCACATTAATAAAATGAAGGATAAAACATTGTATAATCTTCTCAATAGAACTAGAAAAAAACATTTGACAAAATTAAACATCCATTCATAATAAAAACTCTCAAAAAAGTAGGTATAGAGGGAATGCACCTCAACATAACAAAGGTCATACACGACAAGCCCACAGCTAACATATTCAGTTGCAAAAGCTGAAGACTTTTCCTCTAAGATCAGGAACAAGACAATAATGCCTATTCTTGACACTTTTATTCCACATAATACTAGAAGACTTAGCCAGAATAATTAGGCAAGAAAAAACAAAAGTCATTCAAACCAGAAAAGAAGTAAAATTGTCTCCAGTTGCAGATGACATGATATTATATATAGAAAACCCTAAAGACTCCACTAAAATACTGTTAGAATTAATAAATGAATTCAGTAGTTTCAGGGTATAAAATTGATACACCCAAATCAACTGCATTTCTAAATACTACCAATAAACTATCAGAAAGAGAAATTAAGAAAACAATCATTTCTAAATACTACCAATAAACTATCAGAAAGAGAAATTAAGAAAACAATCCTATTTATAATTGCATCAAAAAGAATAAAATACCTAGTAATAAATTTCACCAAGGGAGTGAAAAATCTGTATATTGAGAACTATAAGACATAGATGAAAGAAATTGAAGAAGACATAAATAAATGGAGAGAGATTTCATGCTCATGGATTGGAAAAATTCATTTTGTTAAAGTGTTCATACTACCTACAGCTATCTACATATTCAGTG
Source organism: Halichoerus grypus (assembly GCF_964656455.1). Lineage (NCBI taxonomy): Eukaryota > Metazoa > Chordata > Mammalia > Carnivora > Phocidae > Halichoerus > Halichoerus grypus. Next base: position 16,493,682 of record NC_135714.1, read on the forward strand.
CAATCCCAATCAAAACTCAAATGGCATTTTCACAGAAAAAGAAAAAAACATCCTAAAATTTGTATGGAACTATAAAAGTCCCTGATTGGCCAAAGCAGTCTTGAGAAAGAAGAACAAAGCTGGAAGTATCATACTTCCTGATTCCAAACCATATTACAAAGCTATAGTAATCAAAACAGTATGGTATTTGGCATAAAAAGAGACACATAGATTAGTGGAACAGAATACAGAACTTAGAATGAAACTCATGTATATATGGTCAATCAATTTATGACAAAGGAGCCATGAGTATACAATGAGGAAAGGATAGTCTCTTTAATAAAAGGTGATGGGAAAACTGGATACTCACATGCAAAGAATGAAACTGGACTGGGCGCCTGGGTGGCTCAGTCATTAAGCGTCTACCTTCGGCTCAGGTCATGATCCCAGGGTCCTGGGATCGAGTCCCACATTGGGCTCCCTGTTCTGCAGGAAGCCTGCTTCTCCCTCTCCCCCTCCCCCTGCTTGTGTTCCTGCTCTCGCTATGTCTCTCTCTGTCAAATAAATAAATAAAATCTTTAAAAAAAAAAAAAAAAGAATGAAACTGGACTCCTATCTTATACCATAAACAAAAAACAACTCAAAATGGATTAAAGACTTAAATTTAAGACCTGAAACATTAAAAGTCCTTGAAGAAAAAAGTGGAGGTAAGCTTCTTGAGATAGATCTTGTCAGTGATTGTTTTTTATTTGACATCAAAAATAAAGATAACAAAAGCAAAAATAAATAAGTGGGACTACACAGAACTAAAAAGCTTCTGTACAGCAAAGGCAATAATCAACAAAATAAAGGCAACCTAAGGAATGGGAGGAAATATTTGTAAGTCATCTATCTACAAGGAGTTAATATCCCAAATATATAAAGAACTGACACAACTCAATACCAAAAAGTCAAAGTCTGGTTAAAAAATGGGTAGAACAACTGAATAGACATTTTTCCAAAGACAATATACAGATGGTCAACAGGTACATAAAAAGATGCTCATCAGCAATAATCATCAGGGAGATGCAAATTAAAACCAAAATGAGATATCACTTCACACCTGTTAGAATGGATATCATTAAAAAGATAGGAGATAACAAGTTTGGAAAGGATGTAGAGAAAAGCAAACTCTTGTGCATTACTGGTAGGAATGTACATTGGCACAGATACTATGGAAAATAGTATGGAGATTCCTCAAAAAATTAAAAATAGAACTACCATATGATGCAACAATCCCACTTCTGGGTATCTATCCAAAGGAACTGAAAACAGGATATCAAAGATATCTGCACTGCCATGTTCATTTAGGAATTATTTACAGTACCGAAGATATGAAAACAACCTAAGTGTGCATCAACATATGAATGAATAATGAATATATATATATATATATATATATATATATATATATATATATAAAATGGAATATTATTCAGCTATTACAAAGAAGGAAATATTGCCACTTGCAAAACATGGATGGACCTAAAAAAGTCAATGTCATAGAAACAGAGAATAGAAAAATAGTTGCCTGGGAGTGGGTGGGTCAGGGAAGTAGAGAGATTGGTAAAAGGTACAAACTTATAGCTATATGATGAAAAGGGTCTTAGGATGTACTGTATAACATAGTAAATATAGTTGATAAAACTGAATTGTATAATTGAAATTTGCTGAGTAGAATTTAAATGTTCTTACCAAAATGAACAGGCAAGCAAAACCCAAAACAATAAATACATGAGGTGATGTACATGTTAATTAACAAAATGGGGTAATCCTTTAAAACTGTATATGTATATCAAATCACACAATGTACACTTTAAATATCTTACACTTTTGTCAATTATACCTAATAAAGTAGAAAAAATAAATTGGAGAAAATATCAGAGTGTCCTGCATACAGTAAGGGTATATCTTATCTTACTTTTTAAAACTTGTTTTTGTTATATAAAAACACAGACATATATGTGGATATGTACTGCATATCCTGAAAGGGTACTTCTTACCGTGGGTTGAGGTAAAAGAAGTCAGAAAAACATTTCTTTTGTGGCTATGGCTTCCTCTATGCTGTTAAAACAGTGAACATTTCTCAATACACTTTGGATCTCTTACAAATTTGCAGAAATATCTTTTGTGTGTTTATTAATAGGTAATATGAAACATGTTTAGTATTCTGTATGGCATAGGTATCTACCAATCACAAGGGATGATAGAGTAGAGACCCAGAGGCCTCTATCTGCCAAATGTTAAAAAATAAATGAATAAAAATGAAATTAGGTACTAGAAAAAATCATCATCTGCCCAGAGAGTATTTACAGGTGGTAATAATGTGTTAAGCTAAAATGGGAGTTGATGACATTTCAGAATTGGTCCTGCTCTTTTTAGGACCTGAAAAGATGGAGGCAGTTCTAAAAAAATGCTCCTCAACTTGAGTCATAAACATTCTTCCAAGAATAGGTTTGACTTAATTATCCATACCTTTAAAATGCAAATGCAGCCCTTCCAAGAGAAGCCCACATTTTAGTTATTCTATTAGACTGCCTTCTTTCTAAGATGAGGGTAATTTTAATGTTAATGTGAAGACAGTACAGAGATCTTAAGAAATCTACCCTAAGGCACATGGCTGACAAGTGACTCTCACTTAATTTTTTAAAATGTTACATTTCCTGAATGTAAAGTTGTATTAATTCTTATCTCACAGGATTGTTTTGGGAATTAAATGTGATAATATCTGAAACATGCAGGACACTTTCTATGACATACTAGTGGATCAGTGAATATTAGTTTCTCCCATGCCTTATAGCCAATCCATTCTCCTTTGATAAATTTTAAGTTATAGACTCTTAAATAATCTAATTGAAACTGGACATGGTTAAGATGCACTAGAAAATCACCTCACTGTTCTGAAAAGCACAGAGAGAGGTTTCTGTAGTGAATGGGTGGATTACAATGTTTTCCTGTCCTATAAGGGCAAAGGCAGACTAACCACATAGGAGACAAACTATATAATTCATTTCCTGTCAACTGGGCCTCTATTGTTAGAGGTCACTGGACTCCTTCAGAGAGGTTGCTGTCAGAAGTATATCTACTGGAGGCTGGGAAAATGGCAGAGTGAGAACACCTTAAGCCAACCTTGTCCCATGCATACAACTAGATACCACTCATATCAGCATTAAAAAAAAAAAACAAAAGACAGAAAACAACCTGAAGACTGGCAGAAAAAACTCCACAACTAAAGGTAGAGAAGAAGTCACATCAAAGAGGGCAGGAAGGGCAGAGATGCAGTAGGGAGCTAAACCATAGCCATCCACGGGCAGAAGAGAGCCGTGGGCATGGAGAAGGGTGAAAAACTAACTACAACACTAAGGAACCTGTACAGGAAAGATGAATCCTCACATGTTTGGCTTTGAAAGTGAGAGGGGCTGAATTTCGTGAGTTCTTAAAACCAGATGGACTTAAAACCCGGAATTTAAAAATCAGTGGGCTCAGTTCCAGGAGAACCTGGAGGGCTATAGGAAGTTGAGTCCCTTCCCTTAAAGAGACAACCGGACAAATAGCCTCCAGAGATACAGCATAGAAGCAGCAGTTTGAAAAATACCTAGGGGCATACAGGAGGAAGAGTAGTTTATTCACGTCAGAGTATGTCCTGGAGAGGCAGGGTTAGCTGAGGAACTTCTCTAGGAACAAAAGAGCTGGCAAGCACCACCTCATTCCCCCACACCCCAGCATAAACTCACAGCCACCTGCAGGAACCACTGCTGTGTCAGCACTCATACCTAACTTGCTAACATCATGCCCCACTTCTCCTGGGCTTTGGCAATCTGCCCTTCCCAGTCACACTTCCCTCAATCCCGGCACTACAGGTCCCCTACCCCAGAGGACCAATACAAACCTTGCCAACATCATGTCTCCCAACCCATATATTCTGTGGGGCCTTGGACACTGCAGTGGTGGCAGTGGTGGGGCCTGCAGAAGCCTGAGGCAGACCTTGTTAAAACTGTACTCACCTCCAACATAGCCCTGGTCTCTGCAGCAGCAGGTCTCATTTTGCAAGCAGATTGGTGTACATTTTGTTAAAACTGTGTCTCCACCCCATCCAGGGACTAAACACTGCCCACAACAGGCAGAGAGAGCCTCTACAGACAACTGGACTGAAGGAAAAGGAAGCCAGGACAGAATAGCAGGGTGCATGTGACACACATAGGAGACACTCCCTGAAGCACCAGGTTCTGGTGAGCAGGGGACACTGCACTGCAGGACACTACAGGAACTCTTCTTCATAAGGCCATTATTTTCAAGAGCAGGAGATGCAGCTGACTTTCTTAACACGTAGAAACAGATACAGAGTCAGACAAAGTGAGAAGACAGAAGAATATGTCCCAAATGAAAGAACAGGACAAAATCACAGCAAGAGACCTAAGTAAAATGAATATAAGTAATATCCTTGATAGAAAATTTAAAGTAATGATCATAAAGATACTCACTAGACTTGAGGAAAGACTGGAGGACATTGGTGAGACTCTTAAGAGATAAAAGAAACAATTAGAGATGAACACAATAAATTAAATTAAAAATACACCAGATGGAATAAATACCAGGCGAGCAGAAGCAGAGGAAAGAATTAGCGACCTGGAAGACAGAGTAATGGAAAAAAATCAAGTTGAGCAGGTAAGAGAAAAAAAATTATGCAAAATGAGAATAGACTTAGGGAACTCAGGGACTCTATCACACATAATAAGATTTGCATTATAGGGAACCCAGAAGAAGAAGAGAGAAAAGGACGCTTTGTATTGGTCCTCTGGGGTAAGGGACCTGTAGTGCTGGGACTGAGGGAAGTGTGACTGGGAAGGAGTCTTCAAACATTTATTTGAAGAAATAATAGCTGAAAAAAAGTGTCTAATCTGGGGAAGGAGATATCCAGATCAAAGAGGCACAGAGATCCCGCAACAAAATCAACCTAGCGAGGTCTACAACAAGACAGATAGTAATTAAAATAGCAAAAAGTAGTGAGAAAGAGACAATTTTAAAAGCAGTAAAAGAAATCACTAACATACAAGGAAAACCTCATAAGGCTAACGCTGAGTTTTTAGCAGAAACTTTGTAAGCCAGAAGAGAGTGTCATGATAAATTCAAAGTGGCAAAAGGAAAAAATATGCAGCCAAGAATACTCTAGCCAGCAAGGCTATCATTCAGAATAGAAGGAGAGATAAAGAGTTTCTCAGACAAACAAAAGCTAAAGGAGTTCATGACCAAGTCATCCCTACAAGAAATGTTAAAGGGGAGTCTTTGAGTGGAAAAGAAAGATCATAAGTAAGAGTAAGAAAAGTATAAATCACAAAAGCAATAAAAGAAGTATATGTGTAAAAATCAGTCAAGGAATTCACAAAATAAAAGCATGTAAAAAATAACATAATATACCTAAAATGTGTGTGGTGTGGGGGTGGTAAAGAATGGGTTCAAACTTATGCTACCATCAACTTAATATAGATTGCTATATGCAGAAGATGTTATATACAAATCTAATAGTAACTGCAAATCAAAAACTAGTAATAAATATGCAAAAAATAAAGAGAAAGGAATACAAATATATCACTAAATAAAGTCAGCAAACTGTGAAAGAGAAGAGAAGGAAGTATCAGAGAAGAACTACAGAAACAATCACAAAAAAGTACCGAAATAGCAATACTTTCGTATCAATAATTACTTTGAATGTAAATGGACTAAATGCTCCAATCAAAAGAACTAGGGTGAAGGAACAGATTAAAAAAAAAAAAAAAACAGGATCCAGCTATATGTTGCCTACAAGAGGCTCATTTCAGACCTAAAGGCTCCTGCAGATTGAAAGTGAGGGGCTGGACAAACAATTAATGAAATGGATATCAAAAGCAAGCCAGGGTAGCAATACTTACATCAGACAAAATAGACTTTAAAAGAAAGAATGTAACAAGAGACAAAGGACACCATATAGTAAGAAAGAGGACAATCCAACAAGAAGATACAATGATGTAAATATTTATGCACCTAAATAAATAAAACAGTTAAAACAAACATAAATGAACTAATTGATAGTAACACAACAATAATAGGGGACTTTGAACTTTTAAAACTCCACTTACATTGATTGACTGATCATCCAAAGAGAAAAAAACAAGGAAACAGTGGCTTTGAATGACACACAGAACCAGATGGATTTAACAGATATATTGTATTCCATCCTAAAACAGCAGAATACACATTCTTTTTAAGTGCACACAGGACATTCTCCAGAATAGATCACATGTTAGGCCACAAAACAAGTCTCAACAAATTAAAAAAGATAAATTATACCATGCAACTTTTTTGACCACAATACTACAAAACTAGAAATCAATCAGAAGAGAAAATCTGGAAAGCACAAATACATGGAAGTTAAATAACATGCTACTAAACAATGGGTCAACCAAGAAATCAAAGAAGAAATCGAAACATAAATGGAGAGAAATTAAAATGAAAACAAAATGGTCCAAAATCTTTGGGATGTAGCAAAAGTGTTTCTAAGAGGAAAGTTTATAGCAATACAGGCCTACCTCAAGAAGCAGGAAAAAATCTCAGATGACCTAACCTTGTATCTAAAGGACCTAGAAAAGAACATTAAATAGAACCCAAAACCAGCAGATGGAGGGAAATAATAAAGATCAGAGCAGAAATAAATAATATAGAAACTTAAAAAAAACAATAAAACAGATCAATAAAACAAGGAGCTGGTTCTTTGAAAAGGTCAATAAAATTGATAAACCTCTAGCCAGACTTATCAAGACAGAAAGAGAAAGGACTCAAATAAATAAAATCAAAATTTTCTAATTTTGGAGAAATAACAACCAACACTATAAAAAGACAAACAACTATAAGAGAATATTATGAAAAACTATATGCCAACAAACTGGACAACCTAGAAGAAATGGATAATTCCTAGAAAGATATAACACACCAAAACTGAAACAGGAGGAAATGGAAAATTGGAAGAGACCAATAACCAGCAAAGAAATTGAATCAGTAATCAAAAAATTCCCAACAAATAAAAGTCCAGGACCAGATGGCTTCACAGATGAATTCTAACAAACATTTAAAGAAGAGTTAATATCTGTTCTTCTTAAACTATTCCAAAAAATAGAAAAAGAAGGAAAACTTCCAAATTCATTCTATAAGGCCAGCATTACCCTACACCAAAGCTGACAAAGACACCACAAGAAAAGAGCACTACAGGCCAGTATCTCTGATGAACATTGATGCAAAAATCCTCAATGAAATATTAGCAAACTGAATACAATAATACACTAAAGAAGTCTTTCACCATGATCAAGAGGGATTTATTTTTGAGATACAAGTATGGTTTAATATTCATAAATCAATCAATGTGATATATCGCATCAACAGGAGAAAGAATAAAAACCACATGATTATTTCAATAGATGCAGAAAAAGCATTTGACAAAGTACAACATCCATTCATGATAAAAACCCTCAATAAAGTAGGGTTATAGGGAGCATACCTCAACATGATAAAGGTCATATATGAAAAACCCACAACTAACATTATCCTTAATGGGGAAAAACTGAGAACATTTCCCCTAAGGTCAGGAACAAGACAAGGATGTCCACTCTCACCACTTTTATTCAACAGACTGCTGGCAGTCCTAGCCACAGCAATCAGACAACAAGAAGACATAAAAGACGTCCAAATTGGTCAGAAAATAGTTAAACTTTTGTTATTAACAGATGACATGATACTGTATGTAGAAAATCCTAAAGACCTTATAAAAAGAAAAACTACTAGAACTGATAAATGAATTCAATAAGGTCACAAGATACAAATTCAATGTACAGAAACCCATTGCATTTCTATACACTAATAATGAAATAGCTGAAAGAGAATTAAGATAACAATCCCATTTATAATTGCACTATAAATAATAAAATACCTAGGAATAAACGTAACCAAGGAGGTGAAAGACTTGTATTGTGAAAACAGTAAAACACTGATAAAAGAAATTGAAGATGACACAAACAAATGGGAAGATATTCTATGCTTATGGATTGGGAGAACAGATATTGTTAAATCGTCTATATGGACTGAAGCAATCTACAGATTTAATGCAATACCTATCAAAATACCAACAGCATTTTTCACAGAAATAGAACAAACTATGCTAAGATTTGTGTGGAACCACAAATGACATCGAATGGCCAAAGCAATCTTGAAAAAGAAAAGCAAAACTGGAGATATCATAATTCCAGATTTCAAGTTATATTACAAAGCTGTAATAATCAAAACAGTATGGTACTGCCATAAAAACAGACACCTAGGTCAATGAAACATGGTAGAAAGCCCAGAATTAAACCCGTAATTATATGGTCAATTAATCTTTGATAAAAGAGGCAAGAATATGCAATAGGGAAAAGACAGTCTCTTCAATAAATTGTGTTGGGAAAACTGGACAGCTACATGCAAAGAAAGAAACTGAACCACTTTCTTACACTATACACAAAAATATACCCAAAATGTAGGACCAAAATGTGAGAACTAAAACCATAAAAATCCTAGAAGAGAGCACAGGTGTTAATTTCTCTGACATCAGCAGTAGGAATTTTTTTCTAGATAAGTCTCCTGAAGCAAGGGAAATAAAAGCAAAAATAAACTATTGGGACTACATCAAAATAGAAAGCTTCTGAACAGCCAAGGAAACAACCAACAAAATTAAGACAACCTACTGAATGAGAGAAGATATTTGCAAATGACATTTCTAATAAAGGGTTAATATCCAAAATATATAAAGAAGTTATTAAACTCAGCACTCAAAAAAACAAATAATTCAGGGGTGCCTGAGTGGGTCAGTTGGTTAAGTGTCTGCCTTCAGCTCAGGTCATGATCCCAGGGCCCTGGGATCGAGCCCCGCATCGGGCTCACTGCTCAGCGGAGAGCCTGCTTCTCCCTCTCCCTCTGCCTGCCACTCTGACTATCTGTGCTCTCTCTCTATCTCTCTGTCAAATAAATAAATAAAATCCTCAAAAAAAAACAAAAACAAAAACAAAAACAAACCAAATAATTCAGGTAAAAATGGGGAGAAGACATGCACAGACATTTCTTCAAAGAAGACATCCAGATGGCCAACAGACACATGAAAAGAGTCTCAACATCCCTCATCATCAGGGAAATGCAAATTAAAACCACAATGAGATATCACCTGACATCTGTCAGGATGGTTTTTATAAACACAAAACAAAACAAAACTGAAGAAAATAAGTGTTGGTGAGAATGTGGAGAAAAAGGAACCCTCATGCACTGTTGGTGGGAATGCAAACTGGTGCAGCCATTGAGGAAGACAGTATGGAGGTTCCTCAAAAAACTTAAAAATAGAATGATCCTAAGATCCAGTGATCACACTACTGCATATTTACCCAAAGAATATGAAAATACTAATTTGAAGGGATATATGCACTCCTATGTTTATTGTAGCATTATTTACAATGGCCAAACTATGCAAGCAGCCCAAGTGTCCACAGTTGATGAATGGATGAAGAAGAGATATATAATATATGTATTATTCAGCCACAAAAAAATGAAATCTTGCTATTTGCAATAACATGGATGGATCTAGACAGTATTACGCTAATCAAAATAAGCCAGTCAGAGAAAGACAAATACCACTTCACTCATATGTGGAATTTAAGAAACAAAACAAATGAACAAAGGAAAAATAAGAGGTAATCCAAAAAACAGACTCTCAACTATGGAGAACAAACAGATGATTACCAGAAGGGAGGTGGGTGGGGGATGGGTGAAATAGGTGAAGAAGATTAAGAGTGCACTTATCTTGATGAGCACTGGGTAATGTATGGAATTGTTAAATCACCATGTTGTATACCTGAAACTAATATAGCACTGTATGTTAATTACAATGAAATTAAAATTAAAAAAAAACAGAAGTGCATATATTTATACTGGTTGGTGAACATCCTTAAAGAACACGAAGGGCCTTCCCTTCCTCATGCTGGCTCTGATGTTTTTACATGGATGTGGGAAACTTTAATTGCATAAGAGGCCTCTGACTGCAAGTAATGCTAAAAAAAAATGACTTTTTTTCAGTTTCATATTCTTATTGGTATTTTACCTCAATTCCCATTCTATGAAAAATTTTAGTCCCGATAATTTATATAACATCTGTGTCCAAATTACTCATTAATGAGCTCTCTCCATAGAAGTAAAACTCATACTTTGTGTGTGTGTGTGTGTGTGTGTGTGTGTGTGTGTGTGTGTGTGTGTGGTTTTTTTTTTGAATGATTCAGTGGGAGACTTGATCTAATACCCACGGCACTTCCCAGTCTCTTTCTTACTCTTGGTCAAACCACACATAAGTTGATTGACTTGACAAATGTTTGTCTAACTGGAAAGTATCAGGACTTCTGTAGTTTGCTTTTATGATTTTTTTTTTTTTAAAGATTTTATTTATTTATTTGACAGAGACAGAGATAGCGAGAGCAGGAACACAAGCAGCGGGAGTGGGAGAAGCAGGCTTCCCCTCAAGGAGGGAGCCCGATGTGGGACTCGATCCCAGGACCCTGGGATCATGACCTGAGCCGAAGGCAGACGCTTAACGACTGAGCCACCCAGGCACCCTGCTTTTATGATTCTTAAGACTTATGATAACACCAATAACAATAAATGACTACACTTTCTGTGACAACATCTTCAGAAGCCCAGTAGAGTATATAGTTGGTAATCGCTACTCGACTGAAATATTTGTTGATTAGAATTTGTGTAACAGACATACAATAAAAGGAAGTCCAGTATCATTTGTTTGTTTATTGTAGCAAACACAGGTGATGTCTTAGCCACATCCCCTGACCTATATTGAAGTCATCCAAGACAGTGCTGCTCACACTAGGGCTGCCCATGTCTCTGCCCGAGGGTGAACCCCAAGCTCCATGAAATGCCTCCCAGGGAGGTAACAGAACAAGAGCAACCTTAGCCCAACAAGAGACAGGAATTGTCCCAGTGGGACAACTTGGAGGCAGGTTGCACGTGGTCTCTGAGAGGATCTTGGGATTGGGCTGCACAGGACCATAAACCTTTATCATCTTTCCCTTCTGCCTTGATCCCCCTTCTCTCTCTCACATGGCTTCCTGCGGGCATTTCCCAAACCAACTCCTTGTACCTACATGCTTATCTTGTCATCTGATTTCAGGGGGACAGAGAAGGGAACCTTAACCAAGATACTTATTTGTTCTTTTTTTTTTTTTTTTTTTTACTGAGATTTATTGAATTTCCACTCTGTGCCAGACATCTATCATTTATTATGTCTGAATCTTCAGAAACAGTCGCCTATTACTACAATACCCATTTAACACATGATAAATTGAAGTCCAGAGACTTTAATCGAATAATTTATAAATCATAGTCAAGCCCAGAGTTCGTTTTTATTCTTCTATTGCTTTTATTGTTCTATTACTAACCTTGCCCTTATTCTCTGACTTCTCATCAATAAAAGGAACACCGTCTAACTGTTCTTACATAGTTACACTCTCTAAAATTCAAATCTGTGAGTGGGTTTTGACCTTAGAGATATAGTTTCCACCTTTCTGCTGTGACATAAGCAAAAAACGCTCCTCTTCACTGACAATCTCCCATTGGCTCTGCCACTTCCCCTGCTCCCTGTTCTTGGCTTCAGTTTCCTCAAATGGAAAATGAAAATCCTTGGTCTCAATGATCTTCAGAATCTATTGAAGAGTTAATGTTACACAAACCTGAGTTATTGGTAGTCTAGTTCCTCTGGCCAATTCTACTGCACTAGCTTTTTGTCTTATGTCAAATTCTCTTTACAACCACTTCGAAAGCAGAGGTCAGCAAATTTTTTTCTATAAAGCACCAGATAAAAAATATTTTAGGCACTGTGGTTTGTAAGGTGTCTGCAGCATTTGCTCAATCCCACCATTGTTGTTCAAAAGAAGCAAAAGACAGTATGTAAATGAACGAGTGTGGCTACTTTCAAGGGAAACTATGTACTTACAGAAACAGGCCGCAAAGCCACTGGGCATTCTCCACGCTCAGAAAACTGTTCTCTAAGACTCTTGTGTCAAGACTTGGCAGTTGGGAGATGGCAGGAAAATTCCAAACAGTGCTTTTATTTTCTGTCTGCCTGGCCTCCTAGAAACTTTGCAGATCTTTCTCACAGAGCTTCTCAAAGAAACAAAAAGGGAAGCTTTTTTGTCTTTCTTATCTGAGCGGCTTTGGTTTGACAGTGAGTGTTTTGTGTTTGTATTTGTGCTGAGCTTAAGAGCCAAGAACAGTCAATACTCAATGGCGCTGTCCTCTGAAGAGATGGAGAATATATAAACATAGCATTGGGGATGTGCTTTTCTTTTGAACAAAGTTTCTGAACAGGTTTGCTTGCTCAGGGTCTATTATTGGCATTTTCATTATAACCCCTCTAACACCAAGCTTTTTCAGAGGACTTATGACTCAGAACAAACATTTTCTTGAGGTTGAATCTGGCATACTTGATGTTATTTGGGGGATACGTTTCTTTGTAGAAACTTTCCATGGAATGCTCTCTGAGTCTGTTTTAGAGAGCCCCCCCAAAAAAATCCTTAAAAAGAAATTGCTGCTTCATGCTTGAACTTTTAGTTTTCTGAGCCGGCAATGAATAAACATAATCTAACCTTATTTCTGATTCTATTTTTATTGAAAATCTCTCCCGGACTGGTAATCTGTAACTAATGAGAATTCAGGAGACTTATGTAAGTATCTCAGAGGTATGAAAAGATGAAAAAGATAAAATAAGCTACTTTGTGAAGCAGTGAGTTTCTTGTCTTTAGAGGTAATCAAGCAGAAGCTGAAAAATGACCCACCACCAATGATGCTGCTTAGAGATTTTGCATTAGGTGAGGGTTTGAGCAAGCAGGATCCACGGAGCCCACCTACTGCCTATGAGAGAGAACTGACAGAGAGGATGGACAAGCTGCCTGAATGCTACACCCAGACCATTTGTCCCATCTCCTCCTTGAAGTGAAAAAGCTCTGTTTTCACCCGTTTCACATATTGGACATTTAGAATGCTTTCCTTTGAAGAAAGTGTTCTTCTAATTTTTTTTTTAAATAAAAAAAATAAAATTTAAACCACTGGGCAGCAGAGATTTCAATTTCTTCCAACCCTTGAGATTTTAAATGTTCTACAAGTAGGCTGTGATGCATTGTAAATGAGAACTCTTTCCTTCCCATCTCGCTCCCAGTATCTACTCATCTCCAGTGAGCAAATAGGAAATCTTTTAATTCTTGGTAAATTTTATGGTTAACTTTCATTAAAAGGGTAGAAAATTCCCCATATGTTTGCTATTCACAAGGAATAGCCATCAGGTTTAGGGTTTTGATCATTGTTAACAAGCAAACCCTTAAAAAAGTCAAGCCAAGCTGTTTACTGAGAACCCAGGGTCTTAGGAACAAAAGGAAACCTTCAGTTAATACCCACTGGCCTATTGCATCTTGGCCTGAGGGGCAAACTCTTTGTGCTATTTCCTCACCTGACTTTTAGATTTTTATGCTTCCTTATAGCTGAAATTCTCCTAAACAGAGTCAGAGAAGAGAATGAAAAGCAAGAAGATATTAACGGAGATAAAGAAAAACCCAAAGGTATTAGTATCAAATATAAATCAAGAATGGCAGAAACTCAATAAAATTTACTGACTAATCAATGATTGAGGTCATTATTATAGACATTGTATATTGAAGCCTTCTATAAGAAGAATTTTGAAACAACTTCTGATTTAAATATCAGGTCAATATGGACTTTTTTTTTTTTTTTCTGTAATTTGGGAAAACTGTGTCTAGTGGAAAACTTGAAAGAAATGGCTGGCATTTTGCTTATGTTAAAACCACTCACAGTGAAAATACTGGTTTATATTTATTGTGCAGGCTCTGAAGGAAACTACATATGAAGGAAACTAAATATGGTTTCTCTGGCAAAAGCTAGTAAACTTATGTTAAAAAGAAACTTACTTTCGGGCGCCTGGGTGGCTCAGTTGGTTAAGCGACTGCCTTTGGCTCAGGTCATGATCCTGGAGTCCCGGGATCAAGTCCCTCCCACATCGGGCTCCCTGCTCAGCAGGGAGTCTGCTTCTCCCTCTGACCCTCCCCCCTTTCATGCTCTCTCTATCTCATTCTCTCTCTCGCAAATAAATAAAATCTTAAAAAAAAAAAAAGAAAAAGAAACTTACTTTGTATGGCAAGTGTCATAATACATAATAAACATAATATACAAATATAATTACATAATAAACATAATTACATAATAAACAAATATAATTCCATATGGCTTTCCAAGTAGTTAATATTTTAAATATTTGCAGAGAAGGCTGTAGTGAAAAAAGATACATATATGTTTTCCATATGAAGCCTAACCAGCTGTCAAGAGAGAGTTTTTTCCTATCTCATCGCTAGAATCCAGTTCATACTTGCAAGAGTTTCTTTCCTGAACCCTGGAGTCCTAGCATACAGCAGAATCAAACCAAATTACATCTCACCCTAAAGCTTCAAGAGAATCTCTTATTTGTTTACTGATCAGTATTAAAAACACATCAGCCTCGAGGCTTTGGCTGTCCTGGAAAGATGCAGTTTGCCTCTTTAATAACACAAGCTGTAGGGAGAATGTTCCTTCTGGGCCCCATATGCTGTTCCGTTTTGTTTCCACTTTCAAACGCCAAGTGTGTAAGATTAAAATGGCCTTTAACCTCAGTGAAGGTCTCTAATGCCCTAAGATCCAGGGGCACCCCTGTCTTTTCCTTGGTCTTCCTGAGCATGGTAGCCTGTGATATTTCTCGGAGTTCTGGATGGTGGGGGACAGCCTTCGAAATATTCAGTCACAAAGGATGGTTTACTTCTGTCAGTCACCAGTGGAGGGCCACATTAATTTTCAAGGCACAGTGTAAGTTCCATCTGTTATCCGAAGCATTTGTGGAGATTACATGCCAGACAAAGAGTTACCCAATGAATTAAAAGTAAATGTCACTTCCTAAAACTCAGCCCAGTAAACACAGCTTGGGGAAATATTTCCTTTTGCCTGAGTTACAGCTATTGGAGTTAGACAATGGGGTGCTTTCAGATCTGGTTCACACCTGGGCAACCTCACAGTTCTCCTGCCCCCTAACAGGAGGGATCACTGGACAGTTCTTCCCTACCATTAATTTGCAGAGACTAAAGGCAGGACACGTGTGAGAGATCCACAAACAGCAGTTACAGTCCAGCATGACTGATCGATCGGACAACCTGATAATGGTCCAAAGCAATTCCCTTCTCTTATCCTTGCCTCTCAATTACATTTGCTTTTAATGGATGTGAGTCTGGGCTGTCAGTTGCTGAAAGTTTCTCAGACACAATGTTTTGTGTGAGAATATCAAGCTTCATTTCTTATCTAAGTTACATGTCAGCTCTTGTTCTCATCTTTAATACATTGAAGAACAGTTGCCTCTCTGATGAATTTGTCAGAACTGCTGGTTTCCGACACACCGGATCCTTTACCTTGTCTGCAATTGTCAAAGCTCATTTTAATATGTATCCGAAGCATTTGGGGATTAGAATATGACATCTCACTAGTCATTCAAATAGTAAAAAAAAAAAGGCAGAGTGGTTGAAATCGTCATGTGCTTGCTCTGTAGCAAATATTAACAAGCAATAACCATTTTTGCCCACCTTCCCTATGTGGCTCTGAGATTTACAGCATATCAGAAATGCACTGGGATCTTGGTTTCACAAGTTACGACTCATGTTCATATTCCTGGGGGCCCAGCAAATTCTCATTAGTGGTGACATGTAGCCACTGGAAGTCAAAAAGTATACAATATCTGACCTCCAGACTTCATTAACTAGGAGATTAGCATATATGGCAGAAGTGGAGACTCTTTAGGAAAAGGAAGGGCAGGAAACTAACATTTGTTGAGACTTTACTATGTATCATTATAGTGGACACCATTGGTGCTCTGCCTGGGTCTTCTTGGGTCCCTGTTACCAGGTTTGTGTGCTTCAGTGGTATGTTCCTGCCTCATCAATGGCCTGAATCTATGACCCAGCTTAGGAGGATGGCCCTCAGGTTGCTGGAACCTCTGTTTTCACAGAGTCAGAGTGGGATGTACCTGAGATTTATGGCCACTCTCCTGTAGCCAGATTGACAAGGGAGGTGGGCAGAAAGCCCAGCTCTCTAGCCTTGTGGCTAAAGCATAATTTGTGTAACAAAGTTCCTCTCTCTAGGATCTGTTGGGTTGGGATTTTGCCTGAAGTCATATCCTTGCTTGGGTTCTTCTCCTTCCCAGGCTGCTTTCCCCCAACTCCCTTCCTACTTTCTCCTGGGAGCACTTCCTTAATAAATTCCTTGCGCAAGATTTGTCTCAGGGTCTGCTTGGGATAAGCTATGCCGTACCTTTTACATATACTCTATGACATATGCTATGCCTTTTTATACATACTGTGCATTTAATCTGTAATTCTAGGAGGAAACTGAGGATCAGAGATTTTAATTAGCCTAACCCATATCATAGAGCTATTAGGTAGTAAGGGTATGGCCTCGTGAACCCTGGTCTTATCTATTTATTATATATTTATTCCCAGCACAGGCGAGGGGTATGGAATGCATAAATACTATTTTGGGATAAACGCGCTTGGAGTTAGCTGGCTTCTACAAACTAGGCCTGATGTAAATGCCAACTACTTATTGTGAAGACATCATTCGAGAAGGAAAAGATAAGCACAGGTTAGTATTCTATGTTTGCTGAAAAAGTATCTAGAATCAAGCATATTACTCAGCCATAAAAAAGAGCAAAATCTTGCCATTTGCCACAACATAGAGCTAGAGAGTATTATACTAAGTGAAATAAGTCAGTCACAGAAAGACAAATACTGAATGATTTTCCTCATGTGGAATGTCAGAAACAAATGAGCAAAGGGAAAAGAGGCAAATGGAGAAATAGACTCTTATCTATAGAGAACAAACTGCTAGTTACCAGAGGGGAGGTGGGTGGGGGATAGGCTAAATAGGTGATGGGGATTAAGGAGGGCACTCGCTGTGATGAGCACCTGGGGCTGTATGGAACTGTTGAATACGATTTTGTACACCTGAAACTAATACTGCACTATATGATAACTAATTGGAATTTAAATAAATACTTAAAAAAAAAAAGAACTGAGCATATCTCTTGGCATTGGAAGCAGGAGCCAAAAACTAGGTGAGTTGGGGTGCCTGGGTGGCTCAGTCGTCAAGCATCTGCCTTCGGTTCAGGTCATGATCCCAGGGTCGTGGGATCGAGCCCCGCGTCCGGCTCCCTGCTCGGTCAGAAGCCTGCTTCTCCCTCTCCCTCTCCCCCTGCTTGTGTTCCCTCTCTCTGTCAAATAAATAAATTAAATTAAATTAAAAAAAACTATGTGAGTTGTTTCATGCCTACTTTTTAAAAATAAAGTACTCGAGTTAGAAGTTGCTAGATTCACAATAACATGGCCTTTGCTAGAAACAAATTTGGCAGACAATGATGAAAGCCCAGCAAACCTTCAGCTTGGATTTTTAATAGCAAATTAGTTCCAATTAATTGCCTCAAATGGATAGAATTATAGTTAGCATTCAGCTTGGTCTTTCTCATTAGTAACTTCCGCAGTGCTTCTGCCAGTGAGTTTTATAAAGTAGCCTTGTAAGCAAACACATAAAATGCTCTCCACAACTTCCACAATAAAACACTCCTCTTAGACTGTCATTAACTTTACCCCAAAGATTCCCTTGTCTTTTGTTTTTTTTTTATTACCTTTGGTGCTTGGGGAATTCCGAGATGCCGTAACCGAAGGGCTCTTTATGACTCATACTACGAGCACTGCTAACAGTCTCAGGAGCGCCATGACTTTTAGACTGGCCTCCTTCCTCCTCCCACTTTCCCAGAGCTTCAGGGAAGACACACAAACACTGCCTGATTCACCTTTTGTCGAAGGGCTTTGAATCCCTTCACCTATATCAGGTGGGGGGTAAAAGTTCTACAGCTTCAGTCCTCCCACACAGAGGAATGACTTCTCATGAACAAAGCTCTCAGAAAACAGGACGATAATCTCTAAATGTTAGTCACACAAATGATGATGCAACTAATGTAGGTGAACCGTCAAGCCTTCCGCGAGCATCAGCTTGGTGAGGAAAGTACTATTGACTCCCCATTTTACAGATGAGGAGTCTGAGAGTCAGAGAGGTTGAAGACTCGCTCATTCCAGGATGGGAGACAGCTGAGCTTCCAAAGCTTTGTATCTCCAGTTCCAACTCAGTGCCCGAGCTCCTCTACGAGGTACCCTGGGCTCAGGGGTCCAAGATGGAAAAGGCTGCATTGTACAGCACATCCTCTAGGTCATCATCCCCATGTTTATGTGGGTGAGTTGGGGCAGTTTTTCCAAATGCACAAGACCGATGGTGAGTGAACCCTGAAGTGGCCAATATGAGACAGGTGTATCTGCAGAAACTCACTTCAGGAGAGAGTAGCAGAAAATATTTTGTAACCCTAGATAGACTTAATCACTTATGGGCCCTGGAATCCCCTATAGGCCTTAGTGTTCCATTCTGGACTATCCTTTTTTTTTTTTTTTTTGGAATACTATTCTATTTCTTAAACTAATTCCTATGGGGTGCTCTCAATATGTCAGATCCTGCCTTCAAGGCACCTATATTCTAGTAGAAGAGACAAAATAATGTGGATGATTTCAGGTTCTTATAACTGTTATGAAGGAAACAGAGTGATTCAGTGGACAATAATATTTCATTGTTCTTATTTATTTATGGGTCTGCTTTTATTAAAAGACTGTAAACTCCTGGGAGTGGTACTTTTTTTAAATTCATTTATTTATGGGTCTGCTTTTATTAAAAGACTGTAAACTCCTGGGAGTGGTACTTTTTTTAAATTCATTTTTACATGCTTAATCTCTAGCATGATCTTAGAGACCCAGTGAGTGCTCATTTCATGAATGAACAGACTACTGAACATGTGAAGCACCTATCAATGAAGCACTCCGAAGGATTGCTGGAAGAGCAGAAATGAGTAGCTCAAAGGAAGGCCTATTTTCTCCATTGAAACTGAAGCCAAAATGCTTTCAGACATTCTTTCTTTGAAACATTTGCTATTTCCATACTAAGGGGAAGACTGTTTTCTCCATCACATTTTCCACTAGTGGCTACCTCCCCTGAACACTTTAAAGGACACAAGGTCACAACTGGCTATTTCCCAGAAAGGATTAAAGATAATTAAAGAGGAATATTGATTTGGGGCTTCAGGCTGCGGGGATTTGAGTTTCTTTGTTGGGTTTAGAAGGCAAGTTCACTACCAAAATATTGCAGCTGATCCTCTTACAGAAAGGAAAATGGTCACATTTTGAAAGTGCATCTTGATTTCTACTTACCACTGATTTTTTTAAAATTGCCTCAGACCTAGAATCCAAGCAGTACCTGCTCAATATAACCATACTCTTCTTTACTGGGCAGGATATGTATGAAAATCAAGGTTTCTTTTTGAAAAAACCATATGATCTGCACTCCAGCTTAGCCTTGATTATATCAAAATTTCAAGTCATGAAGGACTAATGAATGAGATCTCAGACACCTGAAAATACACAAATAGATCTACAGTGTATGGATGGAAATGACTAGACAGGTGTTCAAATGCCCTGTCCAAAAACATTCAAAGTTCTTTTTTGAATAGTATTCATTCCCCGTTTCACCTATATTGTTATTTTGGTTAACTTCCTTCATGTGATAAGATAAATGCATTTTTCTTTTACCTGACATGGAACTGAGTTTTGAAGAAGAGAGAACTTACCATAAAAAACCAAACTAATCAATGTTCAACATGTCTCAGCTTGTCTTTCTCAGCTTCAACCTTTAACCCCTCAAACTCTTTGAGCTTCTACCCTTCAGCTTTGTAGCAAGGGTTTCTGATAATATATAGGAGTATCTGCAGATATAAAATAGTGAGGATTTAACATAATGTATAAGAATACCTGACATGTTCTAGATACATCGTTGACTCTTGGTGAAATGGAGCAGTGTTATCAGACTCTCTTTTGGCCAGCATATATCATGAAAAGTGACCCATTATCTGAACTAGCAATTATTAGGTGTATCTTCTCTGCTTTCTTTGCTCAATGAACTATATCCTATCAGAAGTTTCTCATGCAGTCTCAATCTTAAAGATTTAACTTCACGTTTCAAAAAACTAACCATGCAAAGCAATTTCAAATTAAAGTAATTGAATTTGGATTATGGAGCAAGCAAGACAGAAGAAGGGCATTTTCAAATAAGCTCCTGTTCATATTTCCAAAATCCCACATCTGGGAAAGACACAAATAAAATTTTACTCCCTGTGCTCTATTTGTTGCTGACCACAGTTTAACTGCAACTAGATAAGAAATCATCCAGGTAAATGCAAGGAAGCTAGAAATGATTTTTTTAATGACGACAAAAACTAAGCTTTTTGATCTGCACAGTAACTAGAAGAAAAACAACTTGGGAGAAAACATGGGAATACAAGCAGACAGCATGCTATAAATATCTGGAGGCAAATATTATTTTATCTAAATGAAACATATTGCAGATTTGGCAGCCAGCAGCTTCCATGATGAAATCAGCATGAAGTAAAGGAAGTGGGAATCAGGAGAGCTGGGTCTGCTGTTAGCCCTGCTACTTGTTGCTTTGCCCTTCTCTGTCAGGTAAGATAAAAGCCTTACCCATCCCCGACCTGTACCTCTGAAACCAATAATACGTTATGTGTTAAAAAAAAAAAAAAAAGAAGAAGATAGCAGGAAGGGAAGAATGAAGGGGGGAAATCGGAGGGGGAGACGAACCATGAGAGACTATGGACCCTGAGAAACAAACTGAGGGTTCTAGAGGGGAGGGGGGTGGGGGGATGGGTTAGCCTGGTGATGGGTATTAAAGAGGGCACGTACTGAATGGAGCACTGGGTGTTATATGCAAACAATGAATCATGGAACACTACATCAAAACTAATGATGTAGTGTATGGTGATTAACATCACATAATAAAATAAACTAAAATTTAAAAAAAAGAAAGAAAATTGTATGCACATTTATATCAAGATATATAAGTCTGATCATAGGAGCATTGTTAATAATATTTCCAAACTTGAAACTGGAGGGTATTATGCTGAGTGAAATAAGTCAATCAGAGAAAGACATGTATCATATGACCTCACTGATATGAAGAATTCTTAATCTCAGGAAACAAACTGAGGGTTGCTGGAGTGGGGGGGGTGGGAGGGATGGGGTGGCTGGGTGATGGACACTGGGGAGGGTATGTGCTATGGTGAGCGCTGTGAATTGTGTAAGACTTTGAATCACAGACCTGTACCCCTGAAACAAATAATACATTATTTGTTAAAAAAAAGAAAAGATATGAGGAAGGGAAAAATGAAGGGGGGTGGAATCAGAGGGGGAGAGGAACCATGAGAGGCTATGGACTCTGAGAAACAAGCTGAGGGTTCTAGAGGGGAGGGGGTTGGGGGGATGGGCTAGCCTGGTGATGGGTATTAAAGAGGGTACGGATTGCATGGAGCACTGGGTGTTATGGGCAAACAATGAATCATGGAACATTACATCAAAAACTAATGATGTAATGTATGGTGAATAACATAACATAATGAAATAAAATTAAAAAAAAAAAGCCTTACCCATTTGGGAAGCTGGTGTAAAGATTGGATTAAGTGACCCACACACAAACACACGGCACAAAGCTGGGTCAGGGTAGATGCTCAGTGGATAGCACTTTGCTTTCCCTGCTTCCCTCCTTTGCACATGTCTTTGGGCTACTCCAGGCCTCAAGTTTCCACTTCTGTGAGATGGGAAAAGCCTTAAGGGTATTCTATGTTTCCCTATGATTCTAAAAGGAGGGTTAGGACCTTGTAATGCTACAGTTTTGGTTTTTTTGGGGGGGAAGATAAAGTGATAAACATTATGACCCTAGAAAGGGGAGAGGGAGAATTTTCCTTAATAGGAGAAATCAGAGATCTAATGACATCAATGCATCATAACAATGGAGAATTTCCTGTCCAGGTAAATTGATTCAGCTCTTGCACAGTGTTTAAAGGCTTTATTAGGCTACTTGGAGGAACATTCAGTATAGTTTTTCTATTCCGTGACATCGTGGAGATGATTTAGTAAGCAGTTGCTGGAGGGTGTCTAAGCACCAAATTGTTAGGAAAGAAAGTTATCTTGGCCAATGACAGTAGGGCAGTCTCTGTCAGCCTCAGTTTTACATAATGTGGAAGAAGGTTCTTAGTTAACTAATGCCACTAAAAGAATAAAAATGGATTGTGACACTGAGATAAGCAGTGCTTTCTAGAGGTACCTTTCACTTTGTACTTGTTTTCTGGACAGAGTGGTAGAAGAAAATAGAACCAGTGTTCTTTGGAAGGCTGACATGTGCCAAAAACTGTGCTAACTTTTTTCAGATAAATAATGATATTAAAAATAACAATTTATGTATCAAGTATTGTGCCAGGTGGTTTGCATACATTGTGCCACTTAGTCCTCATATGCATAGGAGGAAACTGAGGCACAGAAAGGGAAACTTGCTGAAAATAGCCAAAAGTCAAATCCACTGGACACAAAAACCATTTCATCTCACTACTGTACTATGTTGTCCAGAACACGTATTAGTTTCCATTGGATGGATTAGAAATATAATGGGGCTTGATCAGTTATCAGTCTTATAATTCTGGAGTAGAAATTCTTCTCCAGGGTGCTGGCAGATATGCCCTCCTCAAACATCTGCTGAAAACTTCATGCCTGGCTCCACCTGCAGCTGGGTGATCCTAATAGTCTCTCATGAAATCCATAGCTTCTCCTGGAAGGGGCAGTGGCCAGCTTTCCATTCATTCAGCTCACTTATCTCCCCAAAATCCTTCTTCACGTCATTGTTGTAGGATTCTTATTTGAATTCTCTAGTAAATGATCTTACTGCCTCAGTTTTCTCACCAATAATCACCTCCTAAATAAGCTGCACCTGCTTTTCATCCCTTTACCCATTTAAAAGAAATGTAGACTTGCCCCTACATCCCCTCTAGCAAGAGCTCCAGCCCCTGAAGCTGCTAATGCTTACCTCCAAATCCATTCTGTCCCCATTCTGGGACTTTTCTTCTGTCTTCTTGTTCACACCTTTCTCTGTTATCTAGTCACTTCCATGAGTCTCTGGATTCCTCATGTCCTGGGTATTCCCCCATCTCCCAATGCTGCTGAGTCATCATGACCTAGCTAGGGATTAGATTTGAGACTACCTGCTCTTTTATCCAACTAGGATTCCTCTTTAAAGCATTAGGATGGGGGCGCCTGGGTGGCTCAGTCGTTAAGCGTCTGCCTTCGGCTCAGGTCATGATCCCAGGGTCCCGGGATCGAGCCCCGCATCAGGCTCCCTGCTCCGCGGGAAGCCTGCTTCTCCCTCTCACACTCCCCTTGCTTCTGTTCCCTCTCTCGCTGTCTCTCTCTCTGTCAAATAAATAAATTAAAAAAAAAAAATACTGGCAAACCTTTAAAAAAAAAAATAAAGCATTAGGATGATTATCGCAATGCATGCTTCCTAGGTTTGTGGTGAGAATAAATGAGATCATACAAATGGCATGGGATTTTGAAGTTACATACAAATATAAGACATCCTCATTATTCATTATCAGACTTACGCATTCTCCAGCAAAGGAGATACATAATTTTTGCTTTTATTTTTACTCTGGGAATAGTACCTTATTTTACTTTATGCTTTTCTATGAACAAGAAATCTATAATGTGTTCTATAGGGGCACATAAATCCCTCTTTTTTTGCAAACTATTAAGTTCTAGATTTAGCTTTAAAGAAGCAAGTGAAGGATAGCATAATATGCCACCCCCAAATATGCCACCTTAAAATAAGGATTTTTTCTGAGTTGAAGGCAACTGAGAGGAAGCAGATTTAAGGAAAGCTCTCTGCCTTTTCCTACTTGCCAAAAAGCAGGACATAAATTTTCAAAGATGTCCCTTCTCCCCTCTGTACCAGGAAGGATAAAAGTTAATCACCAGAGACATTTGACTCACCCAGCCAGAAGACTGAACCAGAAAAATCTATAAAACACACTTTACTAACTAGCCTTCATCTTCATCCATGGAAGCCTATAACTGCTTTCCTCCATCCTGTCATTTCTTCACAAATGTATTGTTCTTTGCTAAAAATGCAATATAAGCCAGAGTTCTAAGCTAACTTTTTGCACTCTTCATTTTTCCCTGCTGAGGTATATATGTTAATAGACATCTGCTTGTTTTCCTCTGGTTAATCTATCTTTTATTACAGGAGTCTCAATTAAGAACTCAGAAGAGTATAGGTAAAATTATTTTTTCCTCTCTTACACAGCATCTTTGTCTCTTGGTGGGTTTTTCCAAGATCTCCAGAATTGTATGCCCACCATGTTTGTCTACATCTCATTACCCCTAGTTTCTATTATCAACAAATATCCTATTCTTGTTATCCCTCCTCAGGTGCCCTCTACTTCTCTAGAACCTGCCAGAATTTGCTATTCCCCATGTATAGGTTTTGTGACCTCTTTCTAATTAACTAAGACAATTATAATGCCTCATCAGTGTCTGGTTTAAACTCCACTTCTACTAAGTCAGGCACACTAGTATCATCATCTAAATTAGATCTACTGGGGCGCCTTTTATGAGGACTCCAGCCATCAGTGATCAAGCAACCTAATAGGATTATTCATTTTTCTGTCCTGAACCCTAATTGCCTGCATTACATAATTAAGTATCATATATACACCACATCACCAAACTAAACTGTCATTTCCTAAGGAAAATCAATGGCTGAAAATGTTCTTGATAGATATGATTCATGAACAAAAAATAATATATAGAGAGAAAGTATATAATGTAGAGAGGTATAGAAAGTATACAGATAGAAAGTATACACACACATACACACACACACACACACACACACACACACAGTAGGTGTGTAGATGCTCAGGTAAAAATGGCACAGAAAGATAATATGACATTGTATATTCCTAACAATAATAAAAAATTATATATAGTCAATTCTCATTATTTGCAGTGGTTATGTTCTGTAAAGTTATTACAAACACTGAATTAGTGAATACTGAATCACTGCTTTTGAAGATATATAGGATTAAGTTCTTTCAAGTCTCTGGTCACAAGATTTTCATCAACAAATCAATATATAACCTTGTCTGTGTATTTCTTTTTGAAGTTACCCTATTTAATATATACAGTAGTCCTCCCTTATCCACAGGGGATACATTCCAAGATCCCCAGTGGATGCCTGAAACTGCAAATAGTACCGAACCCTATATATACCATATGTTTTCCTATACATACATGCCTACGATAAAGTTTAATTTATAAATTAGGCACAATAAGAGATTAACAATAATAACTAATGATGAAATAGAACAATTATAATGTTATACTGTAATGAAAGTCATGTGAATGTGGTTTCTCTAAGTATCTATTGTACTGTACTCACCCTTCTTGTGATGATGTGAGATAATAAAATGTCCTGTGATGAGATAAAGTGAGGGGAATGACACAGGCATGTGATATTGCATTAGGCTACAAATGACTTTCTGATGATAGGTCAGAAGGAGGAGCATCTGCTTCTGGATGTTGACTGTGTAACTGAAACCACTGAAAGTGAGACTGCAAATAAGGGCAGGGGTGCTACTGTATTGTTGATTCATTAACATTGGATTTACAGCCAATGACACTATAACTCACACCTACAAAGCTTATCTAGTACACACATTTTCTCCATAAGGCACTTCGAAGCCTTCTTAAGCACAGGAAGACCAGACAGCACTTCAGCCCTATGCATGGGGACCATCTTAGAGAGGGAAATTACCAAGAAAAAGCACAAAAGTATGAAAAGCATGGAACCAAATAGATGGTGAAAAGGACACCAAATAGATGGTGAAAAGGCATGAGAACTGAAATAAGAAGGCTTAGAATCGCCTTGTTACCTCCCTGGGAACTCCGCTGGGAATGTGTGCATCAGGCAACTCTGATATTTTGCCCCTCCACGGATGTCCACAGCAACCGTGAGTGTTGATGTGCTATAAATATTGATTTTGGGGTTACAGACAAATTTTAGTGAGTAAATGAATTTGTACATATGGAATCTGTGAAGAATGAGGCTTGGTTATTTATAAAGAAAGAATAGAAGGAATTGTGTAATTAAAAAAATAACTTTTGGAGCCCTTTAAATTGTTAATATTTGAATAGGCATTACTTTAATACCCGGAAGGAATAAATCTTTAAAAAGTTTAAGTCAGGCGCACTAGTATCATCATCTAAATTTCAAAAGCAGAGAATGGAAATTTTGCTGTTAGAGACTACCAACAATTTTTTTTTTTTTCAAGGTGATGTAGGGAAAGATCAAAGGTCGATTGGGATTTACACTCGCATCCTGCTTTCACCACTTACAGCCATACAACCCTTGGCAAGCCACTCAGCTGGGTTCTAGCTTCCTTAACTTTGTGTGAAGCCTTGAGGATCTTGATAAAATGCAGATGGATTAAGTAGGTCTGCGTTGGAGCCTAAGATTCTGTATTTCTTTTTTTTTTTTTTTAAAGATTTTATTTATTATTTGAGAGAGAGAGCACATCAGAGAAGAAGGGTCAGAGGGCGAAGCAGACTCCCTGCCAAGCAGGGAGCCTGATGCAGGACTCGATCCAGGGACTCCAGGATCATGACCTGAACCGAAGGCAGTTGCCTAACCAACTGAGCCACCCAGGCGCCCTAAGATTCTGTATTTCTAACAAGCTCGCAAATGACGTTGACGCTGCTGGTTCATGCATGACCACACTTTGAGTAGCAAAACCTGAGAACATTTCAAAAATGACTTCTAATCTCCATGATCTGCTTTGTCTCAAAATGTTTCCTTTCTTTCATTTTTCACAACCTTTTACCTATTGACCGAAGCTCTGATTCCTAAGTATAATAAACCTCATGCAATTAAAGGGAGAATCAGAGCCAAAAGTTGCTGACAATTCCTTTGGTTTCTCTATGCTACTCTCTCCTCAATTCCACTGAGCATAAATTGTATATAAGTTTAGATGAATGAAACATTTGGGACTTCGATAATACAGGTGACATGAAGTCATAGCTCTCGAATCCACATTTTAATTATTAGGGAAATGGGATCATGGAAAAATGAATAGAGAAACCTGAAGAGGAAAAAATATGAATAAAAAATTAAAAACACAATTTACCCTTCAAATAGAAATCTGCTGTTCATTAAGCACTTTCCATGTGCCAGACATCATTGCATGACTAATGAAATACTCTGTAAATGAGTGATTGATTACCCAAGGAATTTGATAAACTCAGACAGCTATTGCTTTTGTTTTGTGCTGTACAACATTGCTTTATTTCTTTCAATGACTGTGAAGTGATTTATATAGAAGAATGGGAAATTTTAATTTGATATGGTTGACAAGATGTTTGATGGGGCTGTCACAATGACAGCAAATTTTCAATGTGTTTATTGGGGTTACCTATGATGATTGAAATTCAAAAGGCAGTTGGAAAAGTATTCATTCCCACTGCCCTATTTTGAGTGCAATGCAAATGAAAAGAGTAACATAACACAGAATTATCATGATTTCTAGGAGGAAAACACTGCTGTTCCGTCTGTGTCCAAGAATGAGTAGAATCACAAATGGAAGGTGACTGGCATATTTAAATGATCCAAAATGGACCTGGCAAAGCAAAGGAATAAAGTCCTGCACTGGTAGAAAGAAGGGCTGACCCATTCAAATCTCAAGTCCGTACTATTTTACTGACACATAGTATAAAATATGGATTGTCATTCTCTACTTAATTTTTGTCCTGTGAAGATGTTAGCTCTTTACGCTTTGACATTTCTGTTTTGAGTTTCAAATTCAGAATGGTAAATAGGATCTAGGCTTTTAAAACAAGTCAGGAAATATTCTGTTTGAAAAAGGAGAGATCTTTGAGGGAGAGAGTTACTGGCTAATTTATTAAAGATAAATTTTATATATATATTTTACTGAGGCTTGTTTTAAGATGATATCTACTCTGCCACTATAAGAGCATGAGCATTAAAGAACAAAACATAAAAGGCACAGTCTTAGTGTATTTTGGCATCTCTTTTTCTAAGGTTTTTCTTGCCAGCACATTAATTTACCTTTTCATGATTTTTTTTCCTCTTATTGTCTTAAGATTTTGAGCATAAGAATGAGGACTATTCAAAGGATTCTTGGAATCTTCCACAGTGCCTATTGTACAATGATTAGCATCTGTCATGTCTACAATGTAATTAATAATAAAATGATAGTTACCATTTTATTGAAAATTCCTCTATGACAGGCATTCCGATAAATTTTGTACACATATAATTGATACTTCTGACGATAACTCAACTAGGGGGGGCATCGTTTTTCCTTTTTGACACATGAGGAAATTGAGTCTCAGAGAAGTTAGTGGTGAGCCTCCTGTCACAGAAATAGTAAGCAGGAGAGCTTTGTTTTCTCTGGCTCCAAACATATCCATCATCACCTCAGTGCTGGAGAAATAGCTATCTAAGAAAACAGTGTTTAAGAAAAGTCTCATAGTGCTGCCTACTTTCATTTTAGCCATTTTGCCAAACCACACTGACTCCACATGCCAAAATAACTGCCAAATGTTGTTGTAAAGCCATTTCAAAGGGCATAGAGTATCTTCCAACTTTATTTGCTAAAATAATCTGGCCTCCACAGTCTGGCCTGTGAGATCTTTCTCCATTAGTTAATTCCAACCTCATTTTCCTCATTCCCCTTTAAAGCTTAACAGACCATTTTTTTTAAGCTCATGTTAATATCATGTGTATTCAACTATCAAGAACATCTGCAACCCTCCAATATATGCAGGAGGCAGTATGGTATGGTAGAAGAAGTCTAAAACTGGATTTAAAAGTTCTAGTACCTTCTTATAACAACATTTCTTAATTCTTGCCTTGACCACCCTAGCTGCAACTGTGTTCTTGCCTCCACAGTTATTCTGTATTCCTTCACCCTGAGGTATTTTTATTCATAGCACTAATTGCATACATTAGTCAGTGTAAGTAATTCTACCTCATTCTATGGTAATGAACAAACGCCACATTTCATTGGGTTAGCCAACAGGGTTTTTCCCTGCTTCCATAACAGTTTGATGTAGGTCAGATGGCCCTCCTCCATCTCTGTGCTCTACGATCTGGCCTATGGAAACACTGAAGACAAAAGAATAAGAAGGGATGGGAGAGGCATGTTGGAACTTAACCAACTTGGCCTGAAAGTGACCCACATCACTTTTGCTCACGGTGCACTGACCAGACTAGTCAGGTGGTCCTAAACTAACAGCAGTCAGGGCTGGGACATGTAGAGTGGCTTATATTTGGTGAACACCATCATTATCACCATCACACCTTACAATAGAGTTCATATTTATTTCCATTCCTCCTCTCGCTCCCTTTCACTAGAAAATTTTTCCTATGGTTATAGATTTTCTTTTATTGTCATAGTAACAAGATCAAGCAGAACAGTGGCTGGTACACAGTGAACACTTGATAAACAGATGTTAAATGAAAGAACATTTGTGATTGATTACAGAGGGCTACACATTCTTTGATACTTCTTTCATTGAAAAGTAGGGTCTGTGTCCCTCCCCTTGAATCTTGGCCGGCCTATGATAACTTTGACCAGTACATTATGGTGGAAGTAACACTATGGCCAGCTGAAGGGCTAACTTTTAAGAGAGCTGGCAGTTTCCACTTTGTTCTTATAGGAGCCCTAAACCCCCATGAAGCGGGTCTGACAATGCTGAGATGGCCATACCGTGAGGAAGCACAAGGTAGTCATTTGGGAAGACTGCATGGAGAAAGAGATAGAGAAAGTAGGCAGCACTATGAGACTTTTCTTAAACACTGTTTTCTTAGATAGCTATTTCTCCAGCACTGAGGTGATGATGGATATGTTTGGAGCCAGAGAAAACAAAGCTCTCCTGCTTACTATTTCTGTGACAGGAGGCTCACCACTAACTTCTCTGAGACTCAATGTCCTAATAGCCCCCAGCTCTTTCAGCATCTTCTGGTTATCTCAGCTGAAGTCACAGACACTGTGGAGCAGAAACACATCATCCCCATCTGAATCCCTGACCCACAAAATAATATGTGGTAATGATCCTTGCTCTTTTAAGTCACTGTGGTTTGGAGTGGTTGGTTATGTCACAACAGGTAATTACACTAATTGTTCATGGGTGACTCACTCTTGCTCTTCAACCTCCAAACCTACAGACTTGGCTCTAATGCATGCATTACCTCTCAGGACCTCGGGCTCAATGTTTTAAAAAGATGTTAGTTTTTTCATGTTATCGTATAGATGTTTCTTTTCTGTGAAATCCTTTTGTCTGTGTGATGAGTTTGAGGACTGTCTTCTTTTCTATACCCTGAAGGCTCTGTGTATGTGCATCACTCAGAGCACTCAGGACACCTGATTACTTCTGCATATTTATGTTTTACTTGCTGTGATCTGCATCTCAAGTGTTTTCATCCTGTGCCACATTACCGTGCACCTTTTAAGGGCCTCTGTC
This sequence comes from Halichoerus grypus, assembly GCF_964656455.1. NCBI lineage: Eukaryota > Metazoa > Chordata > Mammalia > Carnivora > Phocidae > Halichoerus > Halichoerus grypus. The sequence continues at coordinate 16,524,356 of NC_135714.1, forward strand.
ATTCCCCACTTCTTATCTTCCACCCAAGGAAACAATGTGAAACCCAAGTGAATAAGAGTAACACTGTTAGAAAGATTGCTTTTAACCCATTCCCATGTATTAATAATTTTAAAAGCCAATCATTCACATAAGCTATTTTTAGGTAAATTTACTTGTGGACACGCTTTATAACTGAATTCCATTCATCTCATGGCTCATCTCAACAAACCCACATATCCAGCAACCAGAGGCATCAGAGGCTACTTTAATATATTCATGTGTTGAAGAGCATTTCTGTTCCTATTAGCGGTAAAACCATTAAGGCAACCTATATGATTTATCCCTGAGTCTGAAGTTACCCAGCTGAGGTACCCAGCAAATGCTAGTGTTTATGCATAAAAGTGAATAAATGAAAATAAAATTGGCAATGCTGTACAAAGCTGAAAATAAATATTTAGGAATTGTTCCTATATCTTTTTTCTTTTCTTTTTCTTTTCTTTTTTTTTTAACTTTCAGGCCATTGGAGGCTACAGTGCAATCATAATATAATTACACTGGCAATACAAAATGATTGGATCCTGGTGGTACTGTGATCACGGCAATAACAGATATTTCCTGTGGTTAATCACTCAGGTTCAAAAATACCATATTTATCTTAAAACTTTCTAATTAGGAAAAGCTAGTTGGTAAATTGAGCAGTTGGAGATCAGAAGCATGCATTCAGTAAAGAAGAATGTCACTGGGTGATTTTCATTTACTGGCCTCTTCTGTTTGCAGTAATTTAGTTCATATTTAGCACCCCATTGAAGAGAGCTATATCCAAATTCAATTCATTCTCTGAGACCTGCTCAAATGCCAGCCATTTCAAAACATGGCTCCAGAGGTTCCTTTCTAGAACAGCTCTGCTCTTCTCCTAAGGTGCCTTAGCACGCATCAAGGAATTCTGTATTTTCCCCTCTGAATTGCAATTATTTCCATGCGTTAGCTCATCTGCCAAACTGGAAGCTCCTCAAGGAGCAGAATGCACGTTTTATTCACGTTTGTTCCTCTGTAGGGCACAACACTTGGGCCTTGCTGCTTTGAACACCGAAATCAAAAAGTGTCATTTTTCTTTCACTTATTTTTCACACCTGTGTCCTTTTCTAAGATAGACCTTTGTAAGTCTTTTCATGTCTTAAGGAGAGTATGTTCAAATTCTGCTAGATGAGCGAGGTAAATGACAAGTCTAGGAGTAAACAGGAAAAATTCTTTTCTGCTATGATATCTGTTGTATCTTTCAGTTTCTTGAATTTTGAAGTCCATTTGCTTTCAGGATTGACAGTTTTTTTTAACGAAAAGTGACAATTATGTTTCCCTTAATTACATGCTATCGTGTTCTTGTCACTAGGTGATATATTGTAGAAAAAAGAACTAATTTTTTTGAATCATTAACTACAGCTGTAGATATTGTCCAAATATTACCTAGTTCCTCCTCTTCTATTTTACACATAATGGAAAATGTTTGACCATTTTCAGAATTAAAGTGAAAACAAAGCAGCTCGTCCCTTGAGTTTTGAAATTTTTTGATCCTAAAACATAACTTTAATTACAATCTTTAACTTACTAAATAAAATATTGAGCTTCTACTAAAACTTGAGAGTATGAGTATTTTGGAGAAGATACATGGAAGATTAAGACCAGTTTGGCTCCAAAACTCTTCCAGTTTAATATAAAGGGGAAGGAGTTTGCAAAAGTACACCATCACTATTTTACAACATGTAGTAAGATGCAGGTCACAAGAGAGAGGCAAGTTCCAAACAGAAAATTAGTTTATTCTACAGGGAAGGCTGACTTTGAAAAGAAATGGGAACTTTTTATATTGTCAGCGTGTCATTGCTGGGATATCAGAAGGTCTTAGATAGTCCAGAATATGGCTAAATGTTCAATACATTGGAATTTGAAAATAGAGGGATCATCAATCAGATTCTATTTCCCCAGTATCTCCTATCCCAATTGTCTCCTATTTTCTCCCCATTTCCCTCCTAGTATATCAAATTGTCTCCTTTCATCCATGATCCTTACATTTGAGATAATCTCACAGTTTTCCAAGTGTTTAGAAGTGGGAGTCTTACTCATGCCCTTTGCTGAGAGTTCCAATTTTCATCAGTTTAACCTTTAATTCATCTTTTGATAATATCCTTGAACAAAAATGCCTTTAATTTAGAATTTGTACATATAACCAAAATGTCAATGAAGGGTCTTTCCAAGAATCCCCTGAACCTTCTGAAATTGTATGCAAAATTGTGTATTCATTTTCCTAGGATTAGGGCCTATGACTTTGACAAATGCTCAAAAGGAGTGCCTGCCCAACTGAGTTTGGGAAGTTCTATATTCCAGACCACTGAGAACATATGGTTTTTAAACGCTGTGAAGTAGGAGCATTTAAGATTTCTAGGAAATACGCAGAAAAATTTCTTGAAGGTAATTTGGTCACCAAAAGAGAGACCACTGAATCCCTCCTTTTGTAAGTCATTCTTTATTGAATAATTCCCTCTCCCTTGGCAGAATTTCAGCATTGAATATAAAGCCTAACCTAACTTTCTATACTTCCTGTACCTCCTCTGTCTCTTTCAGGCTTAATGGGGGCCTCTGTTGACTTGAATTAGTGTCACTTACAGAGCTGTGACCATTGCTGACTTCATACTGCCACTTGTGAGTTGCCAGAACAGCTGTAAACGTCTAGGGCCAGAAGAGTTAAAGCTCAAGATGATTCCACCACGTGCCTGTGTGTGCATGTGTGTGTGTGTATGTGAGTGAGAGAGAGAGAGAGAGAGAGATCTGATCTCAAACCACATCCTCATTAGACCTATCAAAACTGTAAGGAGCCAGACAGATAAACATAAATGAGTGAAAATATTGGGTGGGGTCAATGGCAAACAACAGGAGGGCAGTCTTGGCAGCTGTTTCTTCATTCCCACTGATCTCACTGATTGGATGTGAGAGTAATGTTAAATGACAGAATTTTTATGAAAAGCTGAGAATTTAGATTTTTATGTGAAATCTTCCAAGATGTATGTATGCATTGACAACTAATTAAAAACATTTAAAAGAGTACAGAACCAAGATAAAACAAACATCAGCTAATGTGGAATCTAGGGGGCCCACGTTTGTGAACTTCTCAGGTATGCCTTAATCCCTCAGTTTTCTTCCACCATCTTTGTAGTAAATTTGGGCTCTTCAGCATCCCCAGCAAACACCCTGGAATATCCTATTTATGGCTTATTCTTATAAAATTTCCTCAGTTAGTAATTCCTTTTCTTCACTATCCTCCCTCTTTACCAAGCCCAAGTTATCCCTCCATGATGACGCCTTTTCCTTCTAGGACCTTTAGATATAATGTCTCTACCATATTTATGACAAAGTGTGATGTATTTGCCTACAAGATATTCTTTTTGATTTTGCTGGGGTTTTTTTTATGTCTATGTGTCTCTCTCATCTCTCTTCATTATTCATCATTTACCCTACAAATACCTATTCCATTCTCTGTACTAATGTGTTTTGCACTGAAGATGACATCAGGGAATATTACTCTTTCTGCCCTTACAGAGTTCACCATAAATGTACATCTATACACATCAATTCACTAAGAGGGCAATTGTAAACTGTTGAGAGAGAGCTGAAACCCTCAGAAGACTTTTTCTACTGACATAGTATTATGGACTAAATGTTCATATCTCCCCAAAATTCCTGTTTAAAGCACTAGCCCTCAAAGTGAGGGTATTAGGATGTGGAGCATTTGGGAAATAATTAGATTTAGATGAGGTTATGAGGATGAGGTCCTCATGATAGGATTAGTTCCCTTACAAGGAGAGATCAGAGCTCCGTTTCTCCCGGCACCCCATCCCTGCCATGTGAGGACACAGCAAGAAGGCAGTTATCTGGAGGCAGGAAGAGACCTCTCACCAGACCCCAACTATGCTGGCACCTGATCTCAGACTTTCTGGCCTCTAGAACTGTGAGAAATAAGTATCTGTTATTTAAGCCACACAGTCTATGGTATTTTGTTATAGCAGGTCCAGCTAACTAAGCATACAGCATCTAGAGAATGACTTGTACATGGGGAATATTCAGAAATAGCTATTGTTTGGCTACTCATTTTCACATGTAATTACGGATTATTAAGAATACATTCCTGGGGCACCTGGGTGGCTCAGTCGTTAAGCGTCTGCCTTCGGCTCAGGTCATGATCCCAGGGTCTTGGGTTCGAGCCCCGCATCGGGCTCCTTGCTCAGAGGGAATCCTGCTTCTCCCTCTCCCACTCCCCTTGCTTGTGTTCCCTCTCTCACTGTGTGTCTCTCTGTCAAATAAATAAATAAAATCTTTAAAAAAAAAAAAAGAATACATTCCTGCCTTTCACAATATGGACACTTTTAACTGGTTGTTGCCATCACGTATCTGTGTGGAGAATCATTTAGGAACCAACAATAATTTGTATACCATATATCTACATTGCCACCATTCATGTAGAAAGTTCTTAGTTACTCAAAAGAAGCAATAGTTCTGCTGTGAAGTACATTTCAACCACTTTTTATTTGCATTTATTTTAGAAAGCACTTGCAATTCTTTCACAGTACATCATTTATGAAGGAAGACTTTGTAAGCCTAAAATGTAGCTGCAACAATTATTATTTTTTTAAATCTCAACACAATACTTTTAAACTTGATTTGATTACCTTAGAGTTTCCTAAAGAGTGAATATGGACTTAAATCCATTTTTCATAAAAAGGATTAACCATTGTTTCTTATAGTCATACTCAGTGAGAATCGAACAATAGCATCTCCATTTGAAAGAGACTTTTGCTACAAGGTTGAAATTAACTTCTTTTTAAATGGTTCAAAAATAACTCATAGCATAGTGGTTATCTTGGAGGTGAAAATTATCTGTTTTACTAGCTCTCTTAGGCTGTATTTCACAGAAAAATTCTCATGACTTACTAATGTGTTTCAATTCATTATATGAAAAGCAAGAATTGCAATAACAGCTAAAATATATGAAGACATTGGAAACTGAGGTTCTCATTATTGTAGCTTATTGGTTATCTATATCTCATTCAATGGCCTATTTTAAAAGTGTCACATTGATTTCCAAACAAGAAAGAAAAATTTCAAGAGTTTCAGGCATTGCACACTATTTAAACATACTGTAACAATATTTTATATTCACAGATATTGAAAAGATAAAGAATGGAAAAGAGATAAATGTAGGCATAAAGATTGTCAGTGTTTGGTAGGTATATATTTTAGGGCACATTTCAATGTCCTGAGTTTAAAACAAAAACCAAAAAAACTACCCAGATCCTCTGGTTTTCTTCTCTCTGACTAATTAATTAGGGATTAGAAAAGCAGTAAAGAGGAAAGATGCAAATTTTCAGTGGTTAGTAGGGAAAATACCTCGGAGCAGTACTTGGTAAATCTAAAGATAGGTGGCCCAGTAAAACAGAGGAGGAAGAGACCAAATTGAAAAAGAAGAAAATGTATCATCATTGTTCGCAACCCCATCTCTTCTGCAATCAATGGACACAAGGCAAGATAAATCCATGAATGTTCAGAAATTTAAATGGGCAGCACAACAATCATTGGAGTCAAGCTCCACAGTTGGATGAATATGGGTTCCTAACCCTGCTCTACAGGATATTAGATTTGCCCATGAGCATATCACTTACTCCTAACCTCCAGTTCCATCACCTGTAAATGGGATCATAATGGTACCTATCTCATAGCACTGGGAATGTTAAACGAGATAATTGAAGGATTGAACACAATGCCGGGCATGTACCAAGCCTTCATGGAGTCCAACCATAATGTTCAATTATATTAGTAAAACTATATAAGGGCTTTTATCAATCCTTTTATAAGCTCATTTACCCAAACTTTTCCTCTTTTTTCCTCCATCACAAACTCTTTTCTTAACACTGAAGATTTGAAGAAATTTACCACCACAATTGCAAAGAGAACACTCTGTTGCATGAGTGTTGATATTGAGGTGGCTCACACTGGTAAGGCCAAATGGACTTTTTGTGGTTGGTATTGGTTCTGATGGGTCGAATGGGGGGGGGCAGCAGTTTTTGGTATTTTGACTCTGACCCCAGAATATGTCATTAATTCATGGATGTGTATGATTGAATCAAAGACAGATGAACTGAGAGAATAATTTCTTTTATTATATTTTTGATCTATGGGATGGATACAGAATTCCACTACCCAGATCCTCCTTCAGGGAAGAAACATTTGCTCTAGCATGGAAGAGCGACTCAGGCTGTCAGCAGCTTCAGGGTTTGACTCATCTGCAGAGAGCTGCCTCACCCAAGGACCAGTGGTAATGAGTATAAAGTCCCAACTCTTCTGGGCCATTACAGGATAACTCTAACAACAGAACTGCCCATGGGGTTGGTTGAGACTTTGTGGTTCTGCAATAATTAGACTTACTCCACTCCATAATCTTATTTCCACCCTCCCTCTTCCACAAATGTTGATTTTTAATCCTTGCACACCAAACTTCTGGAGAACCCAATCTCCTTGGTTGGTTTCAGCCATTCAAACTCTTCAGAAATCCAGTGCTTTGCTTCTTTCTCATACTCACAAAGTTACATGGCTAAAACATTTAGCTTCCTGAAGATCCTCAGTACCTAGGATCCTCTTGGGCCAAGACCTAAAGTAGGAATCCTTTGACTTACTGTCCTAGGACCACTTGGGGTAGAGAGGTCCGGGCCATATAAGAAAAGGAGGACAGTGGGGGGTCCTAATTCTTGGGCAAATGAATACCAGGGATGAGGGCCTGATACTAATTTGGACCTTATGCTTTTAATGAGAGTGGATTTATGAGATTAAGAAGGAAATTGATAAATTATGATATTAATTATAGATTCTAGAGAACTAGAGAAATAATTGAAAAATAAATACTACTAAAGTACATTTGCCTAGTAAAACAAATGATAATTATTCATTTATATGAGCCTCTCTCCATTTCATTCACTTATTCTTTTAAGAATCAATATCATTTAAGTGAGAAGTTCTACAATGCCAGGCGCAATGCTAAATCCCGGGACAGAGAGTTAACTAAAGCCTGGCCCTTGTCTTAAAAACAAAATAAAACAAAACAAAAACCCCACATTTATGCCTCATTATCTTACAATACAACATGCATATTGGCTATATGCATTTCCAGAGGCTTTGGATAACTACTCTGACAATTGGTTTGTCCAAAGATTTGAACTGATTGATAACAGGCTTAAAACAATTAGATGCATAATATATGCTAACTGAATTACGGACTAAGACAGATTTTTCATTAGATAGTATCTTGTGGCTCAACTCAGAATTGTTTCTCTACACGAAATAACTTACTATTTTATTTTTAGAGAAATCATGTGCATCTGACTTGATGTTAGGAAATTGCTCCAGTAAGACATAGAAGGCCATTGCATTGCTCAATTAAAGGAAATGTTTGTTGCAGAGACAATTAGCCTTCTATCCAACACTTGTCCTCCCTTCTTTAGTGCACAGCCATGCTAAGAAGTAGCTGCCAGTCGAGGATGACATTACCTGCACCTCTTGCATATGAACGGGTCATATGGTTAGTTTTGCCAACCGAATGTTCATGAGCAAAAATGGTTAAGAATCACGGAGACCGGGCACCTGGGTGGTTCAGTCGTTAAGCGTCTGCCTTTGGCTCAGGTCATGATCCCAGGGTCCTGGGATCGAGTCCCACATCGGGCTCCCTGCTCCACGGGAAGCCTGCTTTTCCCTCTCCCACTCCCCCTGCTTGTGTTCCTGCTCTCGTTATGTCTCTCTCTGTCAAATAAATAAATAAAATCTAAAAAAAAAAAGAATCACGGAGACCACTTCCACTTTCTTTCCCTTCAGATGCAAGGATTAGCTAAAGACTGAATCCTGGGGAGATGACAAAAGTAATAGATGAAAAGAGACAGAGTCCTTGAAGCATTGCTTGAAAAACACCTGTTCACTAATCAGAAATAACAGTTTGGCTTTATAAGAGTGAGAAGTCTCCTTCTATTTGTATATTTATTTGTTACAGCAGCATGCATTATCTTAACCATATTAAAGTTGAGGATGAATGTAAGAATTTCTTATGGAAAGGTGGAGAGACATATGTTAATGACAAACCGGGTCCAAGATAACAAGTCTATTATAAGATATGCATATTTTAAAATGATTGAAGAGAATTTAACATTGCAGCATTTCCTCAGTAAGGCAAATTAAATTTCTAAAATAATGATGTACTTGTGGCTAGAACTTATGTTGTACGTGGATGGATGAGTAGAAATTGCTCAATCTTCATTCTCTTGAAAACTAACATTTTATAATTTGAAATTTAGCTTTTCACATGCATATCAATATTCAACAAATGGTCACCTGAAAATATGCTCAGAGCTTTAAGCAGGTGTTGTCGGTTATCTCAAGAATTATTAAAAGAGAGAGAGTGTTGTATTTACTCAATGTGTTAAATAATTCTGGACCTTGCTATTTGGAGACGAAAAGCAAGACAAATTGTTTATTAACTTATACTATGCATTCATAATTTTTCTTTTTTATGACACAATACTTAAAACATACAGTTATAATTATATAACATATGCAAAAATGCTTGGTTTTGGGTCTGGCAAATTGAAAGCAATATGGTGAGTCTGTCTCAACTACATCAATGAGAATCAGACCTGAAGGGATGGAAAAGCAACAGGATAGATGCAAGCTAGGTGTTTAGATGACCTTATACAGCAGAGGCTATTAATCACTGGACTTCTGCCTACTTCTGAATTACTGTTACATGAGAGATAAGTAAACTTTTAGTTTCCTTGATTCAACTGTATTTTAGGATCTTTTTGTTATAGGAGTTTAATCTAAACCCAAGTGTTACAAGGCTGAATTTTGTACCCCCAAAATTCATATGTTGAAATTCTAACATCAGAATATGACTGCTTTTTTGAGATACGGCCTTTACGAGGTTATTAAGTTAAAATGGAGTCTTTAGGGTAGGACCTACTCCAGTATGACTGGTGTCTTTATGAGAAGAGTAGGTTAATACAGACTACACAGACAGAGGGATGACTGTGTGAGGACAAAGCAAGAATGTTGTCATTTGCAAGCCAAGAAAGAGAGGCCTCAGAAAAACCAAAACTGCTGATACTTTGATCTTGAACCTCCAACCACCAGAATTATGACAAAATAAATTTATTTTTTAAGTTTTTATTTAAATTCCAGTTAGTGAACATACAGTGTAATATTAGAAATTTCTATTCTTTAAGTCACCCAATATGGGGTATTTCATTATGGCAGCCCTAGCAAACTAATACAAGTAATATACCATGCATACATTCATTCATTCAGTTTTTACTTAGTACTTATTTTGTGACATGCCTTATGTTAATTGATGTAGATGTCAAGGTGCCTAAAAATCATCCTATGTCCTCATGCAAATCACACAAATGGATAAGGAATATTTCATTCCATTACAAATTGATTCATTTTTAGGGAACATGTTCTATAAATAAAATATATTCCATCAGTTATGGGTTGAATTGCATCCCCATCAAATTCGTATGTTGAAGTCTTAGCATCCAGTGTCTCAGAATCAATCTGGAATACGTTTGTAGCAAATCTAATTAGTTGAGATGAGGGCCCTAATCCAATATGACTCATGTCCTACTGGACATTTGGACATAGGACAGGCAAGCATAGAGGAAGATGCCGTGAAGACACAGGGAGAACACCATCTGCAAGGAGTGCTCAAGGCTTCCAGAAGCTGGGAGAGAGAGACATGAAACAGAATCTCCCTCAGGTCTCAGAAAGAACCAATCCTGCGGGCACCTTGATTTCACACTTCTAGCCTCCAGAAACGGGTGGCAATAAATTTCTGTTGTTTAAGCCACCCAGTTTGTAGAACTTTGTTATGGCAGCTTAAGAAACCAATACATCATCCATTCCGCAATAAAGGTTAAATATTTTAAATTCTGGAATCAGTAAATAAACCCTGTTGCTTGACATTTGGAGCTAGGGAAATAAGCCATGCCAGTCTTACACTAATTATTTTCTTTTATCTGCCACTCACCAACATACCCTCTATTCTTCCAACCAATCCTTATTGAGTATTTTCATCCATATTCTTTATATTGTGCCATAGAGGTTATGATAAATGCCACTGAGCAGGAGATGCTAATCTCAGTTTTGAGTGTGATGTAGTTCCTAGGAAGACATGGAAATGATCTGACACTGATTTATTTTCCCAAACTAAAGTTGCTTAGATTCCGCTAAGCAAAAGGAAATAAATCCTAAAGGTAATATCGCCTTTAAATACCTATTGAGGACAAGAAGACCAAATAGGCCAGATGGGCTATGTTAATTTAAATCACAAAATGAAGTAGATAACAGTGGGGGAGAAAAATAGAAGATCCCTGGTTGCTGGTTATTTTAGAGTGTTTGGAAAAATAAAGAGAGAATGAAGAATTATTTCTCTTATTGTTTTGTTTTGTCTTATTTTTTCACTGAACAATTCCTGGATGTGTGAGAAACAATAGTCAAAAAGATAGCATTCACATTTTCGTGGCACTTTCCTCTGTATTAAGAATAACCTACTCTTGGGTGGGCTCAGTCGTTAAGCATCTGACTTCAGCTCAGGTCATGATCCCAGGGTCCTGGGATCGAGCCCCACATCGGGCTCCCTGCTTGGTGGGAAGCCTGCTTCTCCCCCTCCCACTCTCCCTGCTTGTGTTCCCTCTCTCGCTGTCTCTCTCTCTCTGTTAAAAAATAAATAAAATCTTAAAAAAAAAAAAAAAAGAATAACCTACTCTTTCTTTTCCCTGTATCCAAATGAATATTTAACTGCTCTTAAATAAAAACAAAAAATGGGACGCCTGGGTGGCTCAGTTGTTTAAGCGTCTGCCTTCGGCTCAGGTCATGATCCCAGGGTCCTAGGATCAAGTCCAACATTGGGGGGGGTCCTTGCTCAGTGGGGAGTCTGCTTCTCCCTCTGCCCCTCCCCCTGCTTGTGCTCTCTCTCCCTGAAGAAGGAATGAATAGTCTTTAAAAATAAATTAATAAACAAATAAACAAATAAATAAATAAAAACAAAAACTACCTGTCTTATTATTTTATACTCACCTCCTCTTTTTTTGCTCTCTACACTTGCAAAGACACACCTGTCTAGATTTGGGAAGTGACCCCATTTATTATATTGTGGTATATAAGAACATACAGAAGGCTACTATTAACCTTACAGAAGTCTGAAACTCCAGTCTTCTCAGAATGATCTGATTGCCATGTTGGAATAAACTAAGGTGGCTTTTTCTCTGTTCTATTTGTTCATACCAAATAATTGCTTTAGAAAACACTGTTGTCTCCAGAATCCCTCTACAGCAACCAGCACCATCAGTAAGTAAAATCTGGATAACTTGCTTCTTCAAATCTCAGTGTCCTCTTATTGTTGGTGGGGCCAGGATGGAGGAGAGGGTACATTCTGAATATGAAAGAAAGTAAAATTAGGGCCCTGAACAAAATAGCATAAAAAAAATCTCTTTGCTTTCCATGGTGTGTGTGTGAGGGGGAAGGGATTCTTTAATGAGAAAAAATATTACATTATATTAAATTAAAATACAACATACTGCAATCTTTATGAGAAAGCATTAAAAAATTGCCTAAATTCTAAGGATTAGATAAGAGACTGCCAATAAAATCTAAGATTATGATAGCTAGTATATATATATTTTTACTTTAACCCAGGACATTTAATCAAAAAGGGCAAAATTATAATCATTATCACCATTATTATCAATGTCATTGTACATTATGATTATTAGAATAGCTGTAAAAAAAATTCAACTCTTGATTGAGTATTGACAGAAATGTCAAATGGAGTACATGACATTATTCAGATCCACTCTGACTTCAAATCCCAGGATTTTAAGAAAGGTATCCTGATTCTGGAAAATAAGGTCTAGGGCTCCTTAAAAGGGGGGAGACAATTAGGGGGGGAGTTCAAGTATTTTGAAAGAACTTCTAAAATACATAATAGTGTGGGGGAAAGGAAGTATGAAATTACATTTTTCATGTATGATGTTCTTAATCAAATGACTCTTGAGCCTATAGTAATTGAAATACTTTTAATCTTCTCACAAATGGAACACCTATAATCCAAGTGTTACTGTCAGGGAAACAACTCTGAGTTTAAATTTCTGCAAGCTTAAAGATTTATGCTAAGATCTCAGTGTAAGAAAACTGCAATTGAATGCGAGCTTGGACATAATTAATTGTTAAGCTGTATAATTTTTCACTTTCCATTTCAAGGATTGTCACTAAAATAGCAATTTTTCTCCTTTTGCTAATCCAACAATTTCATACTGACAGTCTGTCATCATGAGAATTTACTATCACATTACTGCTTTACACACTTCAGTACAAACATTTCCAAGCTGAAATTAGATACATTGACAAGAAATATGGCTTTTAGTTAATGATTTATGTTTTTGCTTTGGAAAAAGAAATGTTCTCTTAAATATATTATACTGACAAGTAGTTTCCAAACTTTATGTTGAAGCATTCAAAGGGAATGTTTTATGATCACTGATCAATAAAAATAGTGCTTTGGCATTTTTATATCCCTGTCCCCACAAAAAAAGAGAAAATGCTGCAAGAGTAGATCACAGTGATTAACAGTATGTGCATTATAATCTGGTAGACCAGGGTGTAGATCTCGGATTTTCTGTTGACTAGCTCTACGGTTTGGGTAAGTGGTTTACTTTCTTATGCTATAACTGTCTCAGCTATAAATCAGATCATTAAGAGTATTCACCTCTGAAGGTGTTTTGAAAGACTGAATACAGTAGTCTCCCTTATCTATGGGGGATATGTTCCAAGACCCCGAGTGGTTGCCTAAAACCACAGATAGTATCAAACCCTACATAAACTATGTTTTTTTCATATATATATATATATATATATATATATATATATATATACAGACCTATGACAAAGTTTAATTTACAAATTAGGCACAGTAAGAGATGAACAATAACTAATAATAAAATAGAATGTACTAAATAATATACAATATAATATAAACAATATCATAAAATTATAACAATGCACTGTGATAAAATGGATGTGAATGTGGTCTTTCTCAAAATATTTTACTGTACTGTGCTCATTTTTCTTCTTGTAATGATGTGAGATGCTAAAATGCCCACATGATGAGATGAAGGGAGGTGAATGGTGCAGGCACTGTGATTAGTGTTAGCCTATTATTGACCTTTTGATAATATGTTAGAAGGAGGATCATACGCTCCTGGACCTTGGTTGACTCTGAGTAACTGAAACCGTGGAAAGAGAAACCATGGATAGGGAGGACTACTGTCGTACCATCCACTGGAAACGTAGGTAGAAGGAATATCAAATAGTGCTGAATAGTTGTTATCTGATGTTTTTATCATCATTACTTACTGGGCACTATGCAGGGCCAGGTGTTGGGCTAAGAAGTGAGGACATGAAGATGAGGAAGCCACATTTCTCTGAGACCTTCACAAACTGTGTGGTGAAGCAAAAAGGAGGTGGCATATATAAATGCACTTTGAAAAATAAGAAACTCAACATAAATATAAGAATGTTTTGTCAATAAAATCATCACCAATGCTCTTAAAAATAACTTAATGTTAAAATGTGGGTCAGTGTCTCACTTCAGAATGTTATTGGCTTATATTTCACAACCATACTGCTAATATTTTAATCTTAAATACATTGAGAGCCTGTTAATCAGTTGACTCAATTATGCATTCATTCATGTACTCCACGAAGATTTACAAGTGTCCACTCTGTTCTGGGGACTCATTTGCCGGCCTTTTTAGTTAACCAGTGTTTTCTTTCTCAAGCATATAGTCACACCTTTCTTTTCCTTTAATGTAAGACCATTCCTTATTTTATGTCTGACCTTCTAGGAAGGCTTTATGATACACTCTTAGTAGAATGGTTTGCGGGTAACTTACAAATGTCTTAAAAATGATTAAGTTTCCTTAAACCAGCAAAGTACCAAATCTAGTTGAAGAGCTGCCAAGAAAATGAATACCTGGCACAGATTTGGCTGGGCTTGGGAAAACAACAATTTGAGAGCTCCGACTTTGGCAGATAATAGTACTAAGATCTACTGGAATTGTATTTAAGGAGCTCATACACGTGACAAAACCCATCTACTGCTGAAATTGGCTTGATTTACAGCTCAAGATAACAGTGCCTCTAGCATCTCAAATGCTAAAAGAATGTATTTAATTGCTTTAATTCACTGTTAATTGATTTTTTAATGCACTACTAAGGAATAATTCTTTCCAAGTTCTACAAGCATAAATAACACAACTATATTATCTTTTCAACTTGCTGACTGCACAATATCATGAGCATTAAAACTATGGTATAACAGAGTAGTTTACTAGCTGTTACTGTGACGAGAAAGTATAAGTTGGTATTATTTGTCAAAATCTATATAACATCAGAATTTTATTTTAAAAAACAGTAAAAGCAAATATCAAATGAGTTAAAGATGGATTTTATATGTTACTGTTTATTTTTAGAAGGCAAATATGAATTAGATCTTCCCAGCATGACCCTAGAATAATAATAGTGTATTTTAATATTTGTGATTTTAGAATTTAGATAGTACCTACTTACCAAGATGCTTACTTGTGAAATTCCTTTTAAGGATATGAAAAAAAAATAGCATAGTATAGAAAAAAAAATGCATTGGAAGTTAATAATTAATAACCTCTTCTATTTTTCTAATAGAATCTAGAGGAACCCCATCCTTTGCTACATTCTTCACCCTTGTGAACTCTTTATAGGGTAAACTATACTGATGGGGAATATTCAAGAATCCATCTCATTGTGGGCAGCTCTAATGATCCTAAGGTTCTTCCTTGTGCTCAGCGGAAACTTATTTACCTGTAGCTTCTATTCATTAAATTCTAATCTTCCTCTTGGTGCTAAAAGAGTTTCATTTTCCTTACACTCCTTAGTCTTTGAACCACTAGAAGGCAGGTATCTAGTCTCAATTTCCTTCTCATTAAACACGCAATGTTATCAATATTTCTTCCCAGAACACAGCTCTGACTCACCATCCAGGTGAATCTCCTCTGAACATGTCCTACTCTGAGGTTTCTCAATCTTGTCCATAATATCTCATCAGTATAATTTATCAAGCTTCATTTCCCATAGTTTTATTATGAAACAGGAGGTTTTGCTTGTTGCCCAAAAAATTTATTAACATTATTAACATTTACAATTTTTATTAAAATATGGAATATTTGTTAAAATATTTAGTGTGGTAATACACATAAACTTCTTAGGATATTCTAACAGGCTCTCATGTCTGCCCTATCCTGTCTCTATCCTTCCAGTGAATGATGCCAAGACTTGACCACAATACTCTGAGAACCACACAGAGCTGATGGCGACTGCCTCTTTTCCGCACCCACACTCACCCCCTGTCTTCTGACAGCTCTCTCGTCTACATCACAATCCTCTTTCACCTGCACAGCCTGAACAGGCTCTGCACTGCTCATCCTCTTACCCTCCTACATCCTTACAGTAGTAGCCAAAGGGCTCTTTCAGAAACATAAAGCAGATTGGGGCACCTGGGTGGCTCAGTCGGTTAAGCGTCTGACTCTTGGTTTTGGCTCAGGTCATGATCTCAGGGTTGAGAGACTGAACCCCCAGTTGGGCTTGGTGCTCAGCATGGGGAGTCTGCTTAAGATTCTCTCTCTCCCTATTTTAATACTATAATAGTACTTGCCATCATTAACATATTCTTATTTGTTTATTTATTGTCTATTTCCCTATTGAGAGAAGGCCCATGATAGCGGCAACTTTAATGACGTTTTTTAAAGCAATGCTTGGCACTTAGGTATTGTTGAATGAATGTGTGCACACATGCCTGGCTCCCGAATAGCAGGTTCATGGTTGTGATGTGCCAAGTGATGAAGACCTAAGAGTCTGAGCCTGGGTTTGAATTGCTGATTTGGGCTTGCTAGCAGTCAGACTTTGAACAAGTTATCGAACATGTCCGAGTCTGAAGTTATACCTCAAAAAAAAAGGGGGGGGATAAAAATGTTACTTTCTTTTTCAGGTTATTGGAAGGATTAAATCAATTAAAAAATTTGTGTAAAATACATAGATAACTGCTACGTGAATTTAGCAACGAATAGTAATGCGGCCGAATTTTTAGTGTTTGGGGCAGCTACCGTGTTGACTCACATTACACTTGAAATATAATGTAAAACCCTCTAAGTCTTTTTTTATGTGTGTGGCTGGAAAGTGCCATCTCTATCTTTTTGTGCTTACGCAGTTGCCTTTTGGGAGCCAACTACAGAATTTTATATCGATCAGCTTTATTTTGTCACATTCAGTACATTATTCAAAGCTGCTGAAAATGCTGACGATTTTAATTTTATTATTCATTAAATGTCGATTTGGATATTTGGTACCAGGGTCTTAATCTACAATCTGAGGTACTCAACCCAAGGGATCTCAGTCTATAGACCTCTGGAGGATCCATGGGGCCATCTTCTAGCAGCTTCCTTTCCTTTGCCCCAAGCACAGCCTGTGAACATTTGGACCCATACTGGGGGGAGGATCTGGGCTACAGAGGAGCAGGAGGGAAGACGACAAGGCACTGTGGACACCCACTAGTGAGGATCAGGCTTCCGGGAAGGAGACATGGGAAAACAGGAACATGGATACAGAGAAACTTTTTTTAATTTTTAATTTTGAAATAATTATAAGTTCAAAGAAAATTTCAAAGAGGTCCTGTGAATGCTAACCCATTCTTCCCCGGTGCTTATATCTTCCATAGTCTTTAAGACGGGGATTTGACATTGGCATCGGGTGCGTATGGTGCTGTCATTTTAGTACCTGAGGAGAATCATATAACCCCCCCCATCAAGATACAGAAATATTTTATTATCACAAAGATATCCCTCTGTGTTGCCCTTTGGTAGTTACCAACCCTCTGCCTTCTACCATTCCTAATCATCAGCAACCTGCTGCTATCCCTTTCTATATTTTTGCCATCTCGAGAATATTATATATACATATATACTGTATGTGACCTTTCAAGATAGTCTTTTTAATTTTTTAAAGATTTTATTTATTTATCTGACAGAGAGAGAGCAAGAACAAGTAAGCGGAGTGGCAGGCAGAGGGAGAGGGAGAAGCAGACTCCCCGCTGAGCCCGGATCCTGATGCGGGACTCGATCCCAGGGTCCTGAGCTGAAGGCAGACGCTTAGCCTGCAGAGCCACCCAGGTGCCGCTGCAGATTGTCTTTTTCATTCACTATAATGCCCTTCTGATTCATCCTCGTTGTGGCGTGTATATCAGCGGTTTGTTCCTTTTGTTGCTGAGCAGGGTTCCATGGTCAGGATATACAGACCACAGTTAATTTAACCATGAACCTATGAGGTAGTTTCATTATTTCCACTCTTGGGCTATTAAAAATCAAACTATTTGGACAATCATGCACAGCTTTTTGTGTAGACAAAGTTTTTGTTTCCCTGCAGTAAACACTCAGGAGTGTAACTGCAGGACTGAATGTTATCTGTATGTTTAGCTTTTAAAGAAACCACCAAACTAGTTTTCAGGGTGGCTGTACTTGTTTATCTTCCCGTTCTATTTTTTCCTTCGGCTGTTTTAACAGGTAGAGTGGCATCCCCTTTGTCAACTTAATTTATATTTCCCTAATGGCTGGTGATACTGATCATCTTTTCATATGCTTATTTGCCACCCATATATTATTTTTGGTTAAATACCTCTTTACGTCTTTTGCCCATATTCTAATAGCATTGTTTGTTTGCTTTTGTCCACTGTTGAGTTTTGAGATTTCTTTTTAAATTTCTTTCTATATATGTATTCTAGATACGAGTACTTTATCTGATACATGGTTGCCAAATATTTTCTCCTAGTCTGTTACTTGCCCTTTCTTCCTCTTAATAGGGACTTTCATTGAGCAAGAATTATTTAATTTTGATGAAGTTCATTTCCTGTTTGTATTCTTTTATGGATCATGTCTAAGAACTCCTGAGTTATAAAGATTCTCTCCTTTGTTGACTCCTAAAAGTTTTATAGTGTCATGTTTTATATTTAAATCTATGATTAATTTTAACTTAATTTTGTAGGAGATTGTAGGGCAGGAAAACTTTTCCCTTCTTCCATTCTAGGTTCTTCAGCTGGCCTAATAATTAAATTGACATCAGACAGATTAACAGGATTAAAACAAATTTAAATTCATAATGCAGGAACCCATAAAAATATGAGATTAAAAAAAGTGACCAAAGCAGGCACACTTAATACCTTTTAGACAAGGAAATAATAAATTTGTGAAGAACAAAGAGGACAAAGGTGTGAGGAAGCAACAACTAATAAGCCTTATATAGTCTTCTCAGCCCTAAATTCCTAGGTGATCATGACACCTTCTAGCCCCTTTGTATAGGGAGGGTACCTTTCACATGGGAGATTTATCTCTGCTTTCAGAGGGACAGAGGAGTCAGAGTGTCCCCCATGCAACAGCTGTTTCTTAAGTCACTTTAATTCAAAATCATCAATATGCCAAAGTGGCATATTTGGGGGTGACATATTCTGGTCCCCTTCAAGACATTAAGTTTACTTTGAAGTTCTTTTTCTTTTTCTTTTTCTTTTTCTTTTCTTTTTTCTTTCTTTCTTTTCTTGTTATTATCATTGTCTGATTTCTCCAACACATTTTGAAAAGACTATCTGGCCTCTACTAAATTGTTTCTGCACCTTTGTCAAAAATCATTTGAGCATATTTGCATGGGTCTATTTTTGGATTCTCTATTCTGCTTCATTGATTTGTGTGCCTACCTTTCTGCCAATACACAGAATCTTCATTACCATTGCTATATAATAAGTCTTGAATCCAGGTAGAGTGATTCCAGCTACTTTATTCTTCTTTTGCAAAATGATTTTAGTTATTATAGTTTATTTGGCTTCCCATATAAATTTTAGAATAATCTTGTCTATGTGTACAAATACCTTACTTGGATTTTAGTAGAAACCGTGTTAAGCCTGTTTATCAATTTGGGGAGAATTGACATTTTTACTATATTGAGTCTTCCCAGTCTGTATGCCTCTCCATTTATTTAGATCTTCTTTAGTTTCTTTCTTTTTTTTTTTTTTTTTAAAGATTTTATTTATTTATTTGACAGAGAGAGACATAGCAAGAGAGGGAACACAAGCAGGGGGAGTGGGAGAGGGAGAAGCAGGCTTCCCACCGAGCAGGGAGCCCTATGTGGGGCTCAATCCCAGGACCCTGGGATCATGACCTGAGCCGAAGGCAGACACTTAACGACTGAGCCACCCGGATGCCCCATAGATCTTCTTTAGTTTCTTTCATCAGCATTTTGTGTTTGTCAGCCTGTTGGGGTTGGATGGTGCCATGTTATCTCCATTGATACTGTGGGGGGTGGGGTTCCCCACTCGGCCTTCTGTGACATCACCCTGGTGGTGTTGGGGTGACTCACGACAGCTTATCAAGGACGGAAGTCTAGGCTCTCTGCTAGTCCTTTGCTTTGTTAACAGGGGTGGAAGTGGGGCACAATGTTTTTGGTGGTGTTTGGCTAAAGTAGAAGTCTTGTCTGAAAGTTTCCTGCTTTGCTTGGATACTCCTGGTTCTTTGGCTGGAGAGAGCAAGCTTCTTTTGTCTGCATCTATTGGTGGTTCCAAGTTGCTGGGTTCCTCATTGTGTCATTGTCATGTGGTCTCCTGCTGGTCTGCTTTCTTCTTTACATATATTAGAGTCTTCTTATATTTGTTTTATATATATTGTCTAGGGTTTTTAGCTATACATAGAAGGAGTAATAGGGTACATGAATTTCATCTTCCTAGAAGCAGAAGATGAAAGTTACAGGACAAGTGTTACTTTTTTCAGTGTGTGCTTCTATTCTCTGCTTTATTAGATCATTACAAAGGCTGGTATTAACCCCATCACACTTATGAGAATGTTTGACAAAAAAGTTAAGTGCCTTATCCTGGTCAGTTTGTGCGTGGAACTATTCTTTGTACCAAATGTGTATATTTTTAAAGATTAAACTCTTATCATATTAATACAATGGATTTTAAAGATTACACTCTCTTCAAATGAATAGAATGGTCATTAAATCATTAAAAATATCATGCTGGATCAAGGTAGGAGTTAGAAAATATACTATGTTTGGTTTCATGGAAATATGCCAACTAGAGTCATTTTTCTATGTTCTGACAGAAGATTTAGAAGTCTTGGTTCTTCTAATGCCTGGCTGTTTTCTTGGAGCCACTTCACTATTTTGGGTATCAGTTTCCAAATTTGTAAAATAATGGTAATAACACCTGCCTTGCCTATTTCTCAGAATTCTTGTAATGATCAAATGAGTTAGGATATGAGTAAATGTTTTCTAAGTTCTTAAGCTATTTATAAATGTAAAATGTTATTTTAATCTCCATCATTATTACTCAAATAGTTATGAGTATTCTCCTTATCCAGCAAAAATGGAAGGCAATAGGATACAAAAGGCTTAAAGAGGGAAATATCAGCAATCATAAGAGTAGGCTCTGCAAATAGGTCCAATAAATGCAAAAGATTATTTGGTATTGGTAGGCTGTGGTATTATACACACACTGATGTGATAAAGAATTACATGCAATTACATAAAATAAGGAAATTCATTGAGAATTTTTTTCTCTGGAAATTTTAAAATTAGATTTATTATCCAATGTAGTTTAGACATGACATGAAAAAAATAAAAAGCACAGAATCAGTTTTATTTCCCATTTCATTCAAACACAGGATATCTATTCCTGTCAGGCCAGTCTCCTAAATATACCCCCTGCTTGCCATCCCATGGTTCCCCTTCATTCCCTCCTACCCATTCTTCAGGATCTACCAATATTCTCACCTCCCCCATTAACTTTCTCTGACAATTCCAGCCTACTCCACTCTCATCCTGATATGAAATCTTATTGCTCTCATTGCCTGTACCACAAAATTAGGCACTTAATTATATATTGCTTTGCACTGTTTTCTAATTGTGTCATGGATATCTTCTCTTTTACACTAAATTGTAAATTCTCAGGAAAGGACCAATTCTCAGGCTTTTCTGTTTCTCCTTCAGCATTTAGAAAACATGAGAATATATTAGCTCCTCAAAGAATAATTAATTGACCAAATGACTTTTCTAGGCTCTTTATAACTCTTTAACTCTATAGTATTAAAGAAGTACAGAGAACAAGAAGACCAAAGATAACTATATTAATTACCCTGAGTGATAAAGTTATTCAGGACACTTGGGCTCTGGCAGCTACTGAGATATCTAGTTGGCAGAGTAGACTGCAGTGATGAACTAAAGGGCCATACATTTTGAGTTCTGGAATGACTCATCACTACCTGCAGAGTAGATTCATTAAAAAGAGATCTTTGTGATTTATTTCACCATTTACTTAAATTGTGTTGGTGTCAACCATTTGGCATCCTATCCTCAAAGTAAATCAAGGTGATGTGAAGGGTTAATTTGTATGGAGTGTTATCCTGGTTCACACATAGACTGGATCTAGAAAGGACTAAGGCAAGAGGCTTTCATTAGGAAGTTTGGAATTCTTAGAAAATTCTATTGAGTTCTTTTATTTCACTTTGAGAATAAAAGCAAAAGTAAACATCTTTAAGGAGGTTGCCACTGGGAACCTTGGAAATTATCTAGTTTAACCTTCTCATTTATGGGTCAGAGGCTCTAGAAGTTACATAAAAATGGGTTACTGTTGCAAGGGTTCCTTTACCAGTTCAAAGAATGTTCAAAATACATCATTTTGACTACTTTAGTCCTTTACCTACTAGTATTTGGATAAGTACCTCCAAGACAAAGTTCAAATATTTTATAATTAAAGGGCTCTGAATTTAAACTCCAGATTTGTTACTTCTTAGTTATATGACTCTAAGTAAATCTAATAGCCTCAGTTTTCTCATGGATAAAATTGATAAAGCTATATCTATTTCTCAGGATTCTTGCAATAACTAATAGTTTCATATAACAGATGTTCTTAGCACTGTTCAGAAAAACAAAAGATTATAAAGAATAAGTTGTTCTGTTTACAAGCTTCATTTTCAACATAATATAGTATTATTATATTGTAAACATCGTTATTGTTAAGCTTAACTTTTGAGTAGGGACTATATTATAGTTCACAAAATAATAAAATTAATGAAGTTTTAGAAATAGATCAGGATGCCAAAGTAATGTAGAAGAGGGCACCTCACAAAACCTGGATATCAGAAAGTATACCTAGAGCAGAGGATGACTGGTATGAGTCTTACAGATTAAAAGTAACTGATGGAGGGGCGCCTGGGTGGCTCAGTCATTAAG
This sequence comes from Halichoerus grypus, assembly GCF_964656455.1. NCBI lineage: Eukaryota > Metazoa > Chordata > Mammalia > Carnivora > Phocidae > Halichoerus > Halichoerus grypus. Next base: position 16,546,766 of record NC_135714.1, read on the forward strand.
CGTCTGCCTTCAGCTCAGGTCATGATCCCAGAGTCCTGGGATTGAGCCCCGCATCGGGCTCCCTGCTCAGCGGGAAGCCTGCTTCTCCTTCTCCCACTCCCCCTGCTTGTGTTCCCTCTCTCACTGTGTCTCTCTCTGTCAAATAAATAAATAAATAAAATCTTTAAAAAAAAAAAAGTAACTGATGGAGACAAGTTGGCTTGGGTACATGTAGATTTTAGGTAAGTTTAGCAGGAAGGAACATGGTTGAATGGAGAGTATCACATAAGGATCAGTGGCAGTTATTCTAGTAAAATGATACCTTAGGAGCGATGGGACAGATGGAACCCATTTGAAAAAAGGTCACACTTTGTGAATGACTGGAATGAGCCAACCCTGAGAGGGAGGAGTCAAGAGTGACTTTCACTCAAGGTGTCTAGTTTGGGTAATAGGTAGATAGAGAAATGGTGAGTTTACTTTGGGCTGGGATGAACTTGAGGGTATTATGGGGAATGCTTCTTCCCTACTTTTCATATGTCCATACTAAGGAAGTGAAAGAGGGAAGCAGGTGAGTCGGTCAGAGAAAGAGATGTGATGACAGAAGCAGAGGGCAAAGTGACACAATTGGCTTTGAACATAGAAGAGGGCCACCAGTCAAGATATGGCAACCTCTATAGGATGCGAAAGGTGGAGAAAACATACTCCTCCCTAGAACCTCCAGAAAGGAATGCAACCTGATGACATGTGTTTTTAGTCCAGTGAGACCCATTTCTAATTTTTGAACTGCAGCACTGTAAGATAATGAATTCATGTTGTTTTAAGCTGCTATGTTTGTGGTAATTTGTTAAAGCAATAATGGGAAACTAATATACTCTGCAACTCACCTAACATGCTCTTCCTCTCCTCCCTGAGTGGGAGTTTATAAATGCATGGACTCTGACCCAGACTGTCAGAGATGAATTCTGGGCCCTCCACATCCTAGCTCTGTGGCCACAGTTACTTAACTTCCACACCACTATTTCCTCATCTATAAAATGGAGGTTATAATAATACCTTCCTTGTAGGGTTGTTGAGTGGATTAAATGAATTAATATCCATGAATGCACTTAGAATAATGGGCAAACAAGTAAACACTATAAAAGTGTGTGTGCTATTATTATTAGTGGTATATCTACCTCCACAAATTATTTGATAACCAGTTCAAATGTCATCTCTTTCACAAAAAATGCCTACTCCTTCTCCTTTTCTGGACATTAAGATCTCTCTTCCTTAAATCCACAGAGAACTTTCTCTTTATAATTTTTTTACTGCACTTGGCAATTTAAATTTTATTTAAGCACTTTCACACACGTTGAATCATCTCTAAGAGATAAGATCTTGCAAAGAGTTGCGGATACATGTTTTGTTTGCTTATTTATATTAATCTTGTTATTCCCACAGTTTTGGGGCCACTGTTTTGCATATTATAGGTGCTCAATAAATGTATTTTGAAGTACCAATGGTGTTTTCAAGAAACAAAGTAAATCACCCACTGAACGGTGTCTAGCAACATCTCTATCAAGAATTAATCAAAACCTACAAGAGTATCATAGAAAATATGCTCCACAAATAATTGACAGGATTCAGATTTTGTTTTTTCTTTCAATCTAGATGTTCAACCTTAATTTAAATCCCATGTTAGATCAAGATTGCTTTTTTCATTAATTATTACCTTCTAAAGTGTATTTTATAAAGTCCCCTCTGAAATTTTTCTTTTTGATCAGAAAGCATGATGATGTAGGGACTGAATTTTAGTGCTGTGCAAAGACATGACTGGGGCTCTCATTTCTGAATTTCTAGAACCTTTCCATTAAGACTGTCCTATGTGGCTAAAAAGTTGACTTCAGATGGTTTTCTGATAATAGTGGTCAGTTGTTCAGTATTTTAGAAATAGAGTGAAAAAAGTACAAACATAATTGCCATAGAAATCAGTGTTTTAAGTTCTAAAATTGATATTCTCATTAGTGGTTATGTTTATGTTTGCATACATTTACAGTTAGTCTCAAAACACTGATAATTACTGTAGGGTTATATCCTGGCCCAGCATAAGAAATGAAATCCAATTAAGACCAGCTGCCACTAACCTTGGTGGTATTTTTTGAAATTATTCTCCAAACAGTCCCAATTTTTGTTAAAACAGTGGAAGGAAAAGTTACTTATTGGGAAGGAGGGAAATTAAGTCTTCTAAACCTTACAAGCTCTGACTCAGTGGCTCTAAAAAGAAGCCGATTCACATGGTTCTGCTTTTTATCACTATTTTGACATTCCAGCATAATATCTGTAATTTAATTACATGATACAAAAACAAGTCTTCACTTACATCCTATGCATGCTATACTCAGGGAAGAGTAATTCATTCTATCAAACAGCTCACTGACTTTTGAGAGTTACAATAATTAGGGAATTTTTTACATAAAATAGAAAAACACAATGGCTCACACATATCGTCACTGAAGACAATTAAAAAAAAGATGTTGAAGACAATCTTTGAAAACAGCATACATTATAACTGAGGAAACCATGTCTTCAGCTTACAAACTTTTCAAAGCTTTATGTCAAATGAAGAGGTAAACCTTCCTTTCTGATGCCACTAATCTCATACTGAAAAGTAACTCTCCTTTGAACAGATAGGTTGCTCATGCTTTCACAGACAAGCAGTCTACTCTTTTTTAGTGGCTCCGAATTGACCCTGCTAATGCAGAAACTGGCTTTCTCAGATTTGTTTAGCTTTCAGTGTTTGAGCTTTCGGAGCAATTTCTTCTTTTAATTTCTCTTTTGCTGTGTTAGAAATAACTGTAATGATTTTTTCTCATGCTGATTTTTAAGTGCTTAAAGGAAAGCAAAGGTTGATAGCTCATCAAGACACACAAGACTCCCCTAAGAGATGACAACTTCCATTTTGAGAATGCATTAGCCAAACACTTCCATTTCCATTGGAGGGTGTCATTAGGGGCACTTAAGCAAAGAAAGCTACTAGGAGCAAAAATACCCCAGAGAATTTATGTAAAGATTTTGATGTACCCTTTGCCCCATATTTTAAAATGATATATAACTCAAAGTGCGATCATTTGGATTATCATGAGTTGTGATGAACTTAAGCCTGTGTAATATTCTAACCCAACAACTTGCTTTATGACAGCAAGAGCACAGGCATCTGCCTTAAAGAGTCATCTTACTTCCTCTTCTCTTGGATACCACTGGGATTTACAGTGTCTGGGGCAAGAGGTAGAAGTAATAAAGTCTTACAGGAAAAAAAAAAAAGTTACATCAGGTCATTATCAGAAATGAAGACATGATGAGCAATGGGTTAAACCACTATTACTAAATCAGTTAGTCCTGAAGAAGAGAACTCTGAATCTGTTCTCCTTCAGAAGGAAAATATGCTTATACCTAATATGCACTGAACAATTTTGAGAGAAATGACTGTGTGGGGATCCTAACTGTGTGCCATATTCTGTGCCAGGCCATTATATATTTCATGTAAATTATATATACAGTTTATTATAATTATATTATATTTAATTTATAATTATATTAGATATAAAATATAAATTACAATATATGTTATGTATATACACATATATATGTGTGTGTGTATATATATATATATAAAAATTTCACGTGAGTGCTAAACTAACTCTGCATTTAGACATTATTAATGCCACATTAAAGTTACTTCCAGAGTAGCATAGCTAGTAAATCATTTAAATGGGACTTGGATGCAGGTCTTACTGGTTTCAAAGTGTGTGGTCTTTATTCTACATCATATTGGTCTTACTTGATTTTGTTCTTCTCTTTATTTCCTTTCCCTGTGTTTCTTAATCGGGCAAAGGTAGGGACTGACTCTAGGTAAAGACTAATTTCTTAGCCTCATCAGATTCTTTTATTCTTTTTTTTGAGAGAGAATGACAAAGACACACGGGGGGGGGGGGTGGGGAGGGACAGAGGGAGAGAGGCTCCATGCCCCTCACGGATCTCAGGACCCTGAGATCATGACCTGAGCTGAAATCAAGAGTTGGATGCTTAACAAACTAAGTCACCCAGGCGTCCCTGACGATTTTATTCTTAGGGAAGATTCATATTCTCTCTCTCTCAAAATATCTAGTCTTTATTCTTTTAGTGGACTGAATTATGCCCCCCCTCAAATGATATGCCCAGGTCCTAACCCCAGAAGCTGTGACTGGTACGTTATTCAGAAAATGGATCTTTGCATATGTGGTTAAGGACCTTGAGAAGAGGTGCTTATTCTGGAGTACCCAGATGGGCCTTAAATACAATCAAATGTATTATCAGATAGAGAAAGATATCTGTCTCCCTCTGGGTTTCTCCCTCTAGAGGGAGACAAACACACAGAAGAGGAGGAGGTAATATGACCACAGAGGTAGACCTTGAAGTCAAGAAGCCACAAGCCAAGAAATGCCTAGAGCCAACCAGAAGCTGAAAGAGACAAGAAATGGATTTTCTCCTGGGGCCTCTGGAAGGAGTGTGGTCCTGCTGATACCTTAAGTTAACTTCTGGCCTCCACAACTGTGAGAAAATAAATTTTTGTTGTTTTAAGTTAGGAAGCTTGTAGTAATTTATCATGGCAGCCACAGAAACCAATACAACTCTCCTCTTTTAAATTCTGAAATTGGTAGCAGGGGAAATTGTAATGTAAAAACACAACATGCTCACTCTAGCTCTGTGAGGTAATAGGAAACATAGATAAACTGTAGGAAATATAGTGGCATTTTACTTCTGCATAAGCCTGTAAAGCTCCTCATGGTCATACGGTTTGTCTTTTTCTATCTTCTTGTGCCCAAATATCTTCTGATTACTGGGAGATAGCCTGTGGTCGATAGATATTTGTTGAGCAAATCAACCTGACTTGGCAGCAGCTCCAGCAGAACTGGGACATTTCAGAAAAGAATAAAAGGTCATTTATCCTGAGAGAAGTGTTAATTCTTGCCTGAATTCTCATCAGCGTGCTAACACCTGCTCTGACACACGTTTAGTTCTATCAGCATGTCGGAACTAGCCAGCCTTTGTGACATGCTGAAAAGAAAAAGTAAGTGAGAAATGCAGTGGTTAATGTGCATAGTCCTCAGGGTGCAGTGGCAATCACGAGTGAGTCATCAGAGGTGAACTCTGTTATTTTTTAATCTATTAAAATAGAATTTTCCAGAAATCCTTAAAATGTGAGAAATGGGAATTGCAGGGCAATACATAAATCTAAATGGCATGACGTAGGGCTAGGATTCCATTCTCCCATGTCAGCTGGAAAGTTGGGAGGAATCATAGTAGATCTGGGAATAGATGGGGGTGCTTCTTGGTGTGGACCCTTCACATCCAGGCTGCCCATCAGCCAGGATGCACCAGCTCTGCCATACTTCAGCTCTACAGTGAAGTCCAGTCTTGCTAGTTGGTGCCTTGCAGGACCAGCTGTCATATATTTTTAACATCATTTCAATTCATCCATTTTCTTTAGAATATATAACCCCTTCTTTTCATCCGCAGTGTTGTGGCTCCCTTCTGCTACTATTTGGATCCCTGTCTCCTACTTGGATGCCCAAAATAACCTCTTCAGAGATCTCTCTTCTTACCGAATTGCTCCCTATAATTTATTCTTAACACAAACTTTCTTGAAACTCAATCTGAACATATGACTTCTCTACTAAAATGCATAAATACACCAAGAAAAAAAACAAAAAAAAAATTCGCCACTGGTGGCTTTCTGTCATTCCACAGGATTAAATATAGATCTCATACTATATACATGTGTGTATATGTGTGTGTGCACACATAAGTATACACATACATACATTTAAATACATTGCATCTGTATTATATAGCAACTATATTCTATAAATGTATAATACCTATATTAACATACTTTCACAATTTGAGCCTCATCTATTTCTGCAGCCTCCTCTCCTTTTCCCTATAATGGAGTCTGTGTTATAGCTCTACACAATTCTCATGGCTTTTTGAAATCACCAACTTCTGGTTCCATGGTTTTATATGCAGCTGCTGTTGAGTAGGGATACACTGATGAGGCCAAAGCAACAGACACCTGTTCTGACTGATCAGGGCTTCTGTTCTATTTGATTGGGTGGTTGGGGCTTCCATGGAGGCAGAGCCTGAGACAAGGAATTGGATATGAGTGGTTTCATAGTGTTTTGAGGAGGTAATCTCTGGAAGCAGATATGAGAAAGTAGTGAGTGATACAGGGCTGGAGGAAAATGTGCCTTGCCAATGTTGCTGCTGGGGAATCAGGAGTTCAAATATGTTGGGACCTGTGAGATGCCAACTCAAGCTCCCAGAATTATCCAGAAAGATAAAGCTTTTATCCTTCCATCATTGATTGAGTCTGTTGGTTCCTCTCCACTTCTAGGCTGTACTTGTAGACAGTCTAAGGGAGCTCCAATGACACCCTAGGCCAGGAGGCTGAATCAGAAAGATACGCAGTGAACAATGGGGTAAAATCCTGGCATTACAAGGGGAGTCTGAGCTCCTGTGTAATTGTCCACCACACCCGCTGCTGATATCAGACGTGGTCTAAGGGAGGTGATGCAGGCACTGGATGAGTCTACAAACATTGCCCTTGCTAATGTTTCAGAATCCAATGAATTTAATTTATCCTCATATATATGTATTAACAACATTCAACACAATTCATCACTCCCTTGCAATGATCATTGTGTCTTGCTTTCCTTTGATTCTTCCTCTCTCTAGCCACTTTACTCAATGTGTTTTTTTTTTTTTTCCTGACTTTTCTTTATCAGACATTTAAAGTTGAAAATATTCAGGACATGTACTTCTCTTCTCAGTCAATATAATCTCTCACTAGTTCTTTTTTTTTTTTTTTTCTAATTCCATGGCTTCATTGGCCACTTATATCCACAAATCCTAAATGTCTATCACTACACCAGTCTTGCTTCTGATTCCAGATGTTTCTATCCAAATGTATACTTAGTTGTCTCACTGGCAACTCAAATCCATAAGCCATTATCACTCAAAAGTGGCCTCTTTCAGGGTTCTGACACAGGAAGTGGTACTGTAATCTACTTCACTGTTCAAGCCAGAAACATAGGAGTCTAATAAGATTTCTCACTCTCTCCTCTAGAATGACCAAATATCCTGATCTGCCTCTGACTGAAGGACTTCTTGGGATGTGGAACTTTAAATGCTAAGATTGGGATGATACTGGTTGAATCAGGATGGTTGATCACCATCAAGTCCTGGGGAATCTACCTCCTAAATATCTCTTTATCTGTCCATTTATTTCCATTCCTGGACAGCCACTATTGTCTCTCTATATTATATGGCTTCATGCATCCACTCTCACTCTCCATTCCCTACCCTCCAAATGCTTTCTGCACACTGTGATTGCCAGACCTTAATAACAAACAAGATTATTATAAACCTCTTCTATCCCTTCTCATTATCCATAAGATGATAAGACCCAGGAATATCTGTCTTCACCCGTACCCCAGGCTCATCCTTCAGCACTTGCCCTCTCTCTCTCTCTCTCTCTGGGTTCCAGCTGTACAAACATTTCCATTACTCAACTGTGTCAGGAAACAGAACTTGAATAATTTCCCCCTCCTGCTTCTCCATTTTAACTCCTTATCTTTCAGGTCTCAGATTCAATGTCATTTCTTCAAGAACTTTTTTCCCCCAAGACAAGATCAGGCACATGTTCTCTTCCCTGCCTTAGCATGCTATACTTCTTCAAAGAACTGAACAGCTTCATATATCAGAATGTGATGCATATCTAGTTGCTAAATGATTTTTTTTTTAAAGATTTTATTTATTTGACAGAGAGAGACACAGCGAGAGAGGGAACACAAGCAGAGGGAGTGGGAGAGGGAGAAGCAGGCTTCCCACTGAGCAGGGAGCCTGATACGGGGCTTGATCCCAGGACCCCAGGATCATGACCTGAGCCGAAGGCAGACGCTTAACGACTGAGCCACCCAGGCGCCCCAACTAAATGATTACTTATTGAATAAATGAGGCAACGGAACAGACACATTTTGCTAAAACAAGGACAATAGAAAACCCAATGCAGAGTTCTGAGGCATATGAGTGTTTCTAAAAAAGGAACAATATATATCCCCAAAAGGCACGTGACAGACATAAACTTGCCTTTAAAAGACTCTGTTTAAAGAAAAATGCACATGAAATGTACTATTTTCGAAAAAAGTAGTAAATAGATGAAAATAAAGGGTAGGGCCTTCTTTTCTTAATATGCTTTATTTATTGAGCTTCATTTTTCTCCTAGATATTTTCAAATTATTCTTTTTTTTAAAGATTTTATTTATTTGAGAGAGAGAGATAGCGAGAGAGAGAGCATGAGCAGAGGGGAGAGGGAGAAGCGGGCTCCCTGCTCTGCAGGGAGCCCTATGTGGGGCTTGATCCTAGGACCTGGGACCATGACCTGAGTTGGAGGCAGATGCTTAACCCACTGAGCCACTGAAGTACCCCAAATTATTCTTAATCATAGATCTTTTTAATAGCAATAATTTTTTTTCAAAAAACAAACCTCAGAATCGATTTTTAGATTTATGAACCTGAGTATCATTTGTTTTATTTCATCTTGAAAAGCAGTCAGATTTGAAATCAAATATGTATTACAAGGTTAAAACATTACAAATGACATTTTTCCCTCAAATTTGTTTGTGAAAAAACTGGGTAAATGACTAATGAGAAAATATTACTATGCTAAATTTACAAAAATTATAGAGCAAACACAGAACCAGTGCCAATTACATCTTGCACTGCAATGGCAGTAAAAGTAAACTTAATTTTGACACATGTAATTGCGTTAGCAATAATTTCATGTAGAGGAAAAAGCTATTCATCTTTAATATCCTGGGGGACTTTTTGCTCAACCAACTTCCAATTTTCTAATGCCTGGCTCTAGCTTGAAATGAGGGCAGTCCCTGCTTCTCTGTCCTTGAATATTGCTCATGCATCATTCTTGTGAAAATATGTATGCTTCTACTCATGCCTTCATTCATTCTTTTATTCAGCATTTACGGAGCAAATTTTATGTGCCAGGCACTGTGCTAGGTTCTGGATATGCAAAGATGAATAACTCTTAAGAGATAAAATATGGCAAGAAAAAAAATCACATTAACAAATAATTATATTTTCAAAGGTGAGTGCTGATAAAAATAGGGTAAGTGGTAGAGTAAACACATGTGCAAATACTGACTACCATTTCATTTCACTCTTCGTGTTCCAGAAACGGACACTGAAGCTTAAGAGAATAAAGTAGTTTCATGAAGATCTCATAGCTAATGAATGAAAAGACCCGGGCTTGAACTCAGGTCTTCCAATACCTAAACCAAGGAATTCCCTTTGCTGAATGCTTCAGGTTCTGTGCCATCTATGTTACATATGGATGCACGTTTTACACAAACCTCATGTAATTCTAATAACCATGAAAAAGAGCAATTGCTATCCCCAATACACTGTTGAGGAAACTCAGATTCAGACTCAGTAACTGCCCAAGTTACAGAGTTACAGAGTTAATAAATGGCAGACCTATAATTCGAACTGAGGTTTGTCCAACCCTGTGACCTATACAATGTCTGCTATCACCAGCTTCCTGTCTGTTCTGTTTTACTCAATCCTATATGTCTGTGCAATAATTTAACGAATACAAAGAACTACCACTATTTGAGCATTTGCTATATACTTCCTTAAAGGAATTTTTCATGAATCTATTTATTTATTTATTTATTTTTTCATTTATTAAAGATTTTATTTATTTATTTGATAGAGACACAGTGAGAGAGGGAACACAAGCAGGGGGAGTGGGAGAGGGAGAAGCAGGCTTCCCATGGGGAAGCAGGGAGACCGGTGAGGGGCTCGATCCCAGGACCCTGGGATCATGACCTGAGCTGAAGGCAGACGCTTAATGACAGAGCCACCCAGGCGCCCCTCATGAATCAATTTAAAGGTATTTTCCATGAAACAACTTTTTTAATCTTCACAAAACACTAGGTAGGTACTACTATCCCCAAAGCATACTGAGTACTATCTGCTCTCTCAAAGATGAAGAATTAAAGGACTAATGTCTCTGTATCCTTCAGCAGGGGTCAAAAAGGACAGTCATCTACTTAATTCATCAGCCAGAAAATATGCTATTTTCAAATTACAGATACAGTTCATTACAAGTTTCAAACCCAGAGTAGCCAATGTTGTTTTTTGTTTTGTTTTGTTTTGTTTTCTTTCCTAGCTACTTTGTTTTGCAAATATATATTATGGCTAAAGAATGAACTTGAGCGAGTATACGGATTCAGAACCATCTGTTTAAATTTCTGTTGTGACTGCTCCCCTCCTGTTACCATTCTTAACCACATGTAGAGATTTCTGGCAATATATGTTAGTACAAGGAGAGAGAGCCAATGATAGAGCAAATAATGTGCTTCTCTTTCCCTTTCAGGCCTCATGGACCCAGATAAAGGGATTGTTGGTGGTGACAGAAAGCATGGCTTCATGATGGAAATAAACAAATATCCATGTGGCTCAAGCAATGACTAGCCAGTTACCTATTAAACTTCTTGAGTAAGTACCAACTTGCAACCTAGTCTGGAAACAATGGCACAGGTGACTAAATGTCATATAATATGATGACCACAATTACAGATGTATGAGCTAAAATCATCTGCAGGCACCAGGAAAGAATTTATTATGCAGAAGTGTAGGGTAGGGGTTAGACCCCATCATTCAAAAGCATACAAGCACCCTGTCACCCGGACATCTCAAAAATTATACAGGTTTTGAGGCAACATTATAAGTAGAGATAAATCACTGAAAAGGCTGTATGTACATACTCAGAAAAGTATCCCTGAACAAATCATTTGCTTCCTACCAAGAGGGCTGTTTTTGAGACTTTCTCCAATAAAATTCTTAAGATTTGAGCAGGCAACATTGTTTAAAAAAAATTCTGTGTTGTATGTGACACTTCATAAAACTGGAGATTACTCTCCATAGTGGGTTGTATGTTGTCTCCAAATCCAGGCATGACTGGCATCAAATCTGCAGGAAAATAACTCACCTTCTTAATGGCCCTTAATAACAATCAGAATGTGACTTAACTTGTATTCCAATAATAAAAGCACTGACTCTCATTTTTCACTTGATTTAAAGGTCAACATAAGCTGAATGCAAACCGCCTTCTAAAATTAGAAAAGCAATTGAATTAACAGTAACACTGTACCCCAGGAAGAGAAGTAGGAAATTTCATCACAACCACAACATCAGTGTAGCCTACGGAGCTCTTTTGACTTCAAGATTTGTGATCTCAGTGGGAGATGGACACACACACACACACACACACACACACACACACGAGAGAACTCAGTTACTTGACCAAGCTCAATCAAATGCATGGTTATAAACCTAGTTTCTATTTTTCACAGACACTGAGTTAGAGACATTATGGGATAAAGAAGATGACAAAATTTTTAAATAAAACATAATGTTCTGTTTGTAAAAAATATAGACCAGTAAATAGAGATCAGTAGAATTTATAAAATGAAAATAAGGTAGACTGGGTAGCATGGAGGACATTAGGAGAAGGAAGGGAAAAATGAAGGGGGGGGAATCAGAGGGGGAGACGAGCCATGAGAGACTATGGACTCTGAGAAACAAACTGAGGGTTTTTGGGGGAGGGGATGTGTTAGCCCAGTGATGGGTTTTAAGGAGGGCACATATTTCTTGGAGCACTGGGTGTTATAGGCAAACAATGAATCATGGAACACTACATCAAGAACTAATGATGTACTGTATGATGACTAACATAACATAATAAAAAAAAAGAATAGGTAACACGAAAAATTCTTTAAAAAGCTTGTTAAGTAAATTAATTGAGATCTATACTGCATAACAGATGGCAAAACAAATTCCACGTGAATCAAAACTTTATTGAAAATAATAAATAACATTCTAGTCTAAAATAGAACTATACTTATGAGCTTCTTAGAGGAGTAGTATTTTTATAGAAGTATAGAAGAAATCACAACCAAAGTATAGACAGATTTGACTACAGAAAGATTAAAACTTTCTCATACAATGAAAATTATTATCTAAAGCAAAGGGATATGATTAGAGAAGATATTAATATCTAATTTGATAAAGAGTTAATATTTGAATTGTATAAGAAGTTCATAAAAAATGATAAGGGGCAGCTCTGGTTGGTAATGGCTGGAAGATTGTTGGAGATGCAAGAGATGAGATGGAAAAATTAATTGGGAGTATAACATAAGAGAAGAAAGGAAAGCTGGATATAAGGAAGAAAACTGTTAATAAGAATAGCTAGCTCTGAGCGCGCCTGGGTGGCTCAGTTGGTTAAGCGACTGCCTTCGGCTCAGGTCATGGTCCCGGAGTCCCTGGATTGAGTCCCGAGCAGGGAGCCCGCTTCTCCCTCTGACCCTCCCCCCTCTCATGTGCTCTCTCTCTCTCTCTCTCATTCTCTCTGTCTCAAATAAATAAATAAAATCTTTAAAAAAAAAAAAGAATAGCTAGCTCTGAGAAACAAACTGAGGGTTCTAGAGGGGAGGGGGGTCGGGGGATGGGTTAGCCTGGTGATGGGTATTTAAGAGGGCATGTATTGAATGGAGCACTGGGTGTTGAATGCAAACAATGAATCATGGCACGCTACATCAAAAACTAATGATGTAATGTATGGTGATTAACATAACATAAAAAAAAAAAAAAAGAATAGCTAGCTGTCCTCCATGATGGCTGCAATAAGCCTGGCCTCCTGGTTTCACAGGAGAGGTCCCATGCTGACCTATGTAAACAATAGGTTATTAGAGAAATGAAGTTGTCTGACCTCTGGGACCAGGTTATTAAAGATCTTGTGGCTCCTGCCTTGTACTTTCCTGGATCACTTGTTCTGGAGGAAGCCAGCTGCCACATGTGAAGAAACTCAAGCAATCCTACACAAAGGTTCACACGGAGAACTGAAGTCTCCTGCTAATTTAGGCCAGCATCAACTTACTCATTGTACAGAAGAAGAAAATGAGGCAAAAAAGATAAGAGACTTGCCTGAGTTTACACAGCTAGGGAGTGCCAGATCTAGGATTTAGTCCCTGCAGTCTATGTCCTTAACCATTATAGGTACTGCCTCTTGGTGGAAGAAATAGGACAGAAAAATACTAGCAGTTGTATGAAACATAACAACAACAGAAAAGAATGCTAAAATTCAGAAATTCGTTGGATATGGGGCATAAGAGAGCACAAGGGGAAGATTAAAAATGACTAATTTTTCAAATACACATAACAGAGAGGATAGTAGGGTTATTAATTAAGATGGGAGGATCAGATACTAGAAGCTTGGGAAGTGATGTGTGCGCATGTGTGGTCACTCATGGAGTAGTCTGGAGAGCTAAGTAGATACAGTGGGAAGGGAATGAGTGCGCTAGTGTGGAAAATCCCTGATTTGAGTTTTCCAGGCAAGGAAAGTTCCAGAGGGGTTTCACTCCACTAATACACGGTTAAAGATGGCTTCTCTCAAATGAAAATGTTTATATTACCCTCTTTCTGGAGATTAATAAGGCTACAAATTTCCTCACTCCCCTTAATTTCTTTTTGACCGTACCCTATCGTTATCAGATGTAGACATGATCCAAAAATAAAAAAAAAAGAACACCTGTCTCTTTAAAAACAACTATCAATTAAGTAAAATTCACTCAAATTAGTTCAATTAAAACATCAATGAAATAAAAAATAATTGCACTGGTTGCTTTGCAATAACTAGAATATAAACTAATACTCTGAATGTATACCCAATACTTCATTAGTGTGTAAGAAAAATAATCTAGTTTGAGAATTAATGTTTTCTCCATTTTTGTCTCATGTCTAACAACCACCAAGGGAAATTCTAGCTTCCCACTCCACAATGTATGTGACTTTATTTCATTGTAAATATGTATGTCACTGGAATAAATAAGATTCTCTCTACGGGGAGCTAAGAAAAGGCAGATACTGCAGGTGTTACTTTGGAAGAGCTTTGTATGTATCCACAGCTGCTTAGTTGTAATGCACTGCTGCATGTAATGGCCAAGAAAATTCAGCACAGATACTACAACAAAAATTCCCAAGAAACCAACAAAAGTGAAATTGGACAAATCCTAATACATAATATATACACTACAATATTCTACTGCGTGTACTTTACAAATCTGAATATGTCACTTGGCTTATCTTTGTACTTTACTAAAACAAAATTAAAAATCCACAGACTCTCTGGAGGGATTTAAATTTACCATACACAAAAATGCATGAGGAGATATTGAACACCTTTTATGATAGGGGGACAAAATATACTAAACAATAACTACAACAATGCAATCAACCAGACAAGTGGTAATAAATGGATGCTCTTGTTCTCTCATCCTCTTTTGATTTACTGCCGATCTCATGACTTCTCATTTCTTAGCACCCTGCCATCTTTGCTCCCTTTGCACGGGGAAAAAAAAGTAAGATCGTAACAATCAATAGGTTACTGAATCCTCTGTTTACCTTTTTGATACTGTATTAATAGTCACATTTTATTTCTAAATGGGTCTTACTGCTCACTATGCAGGTAACGGGCTGTTTAACAGATGATGTTCATTCTAGGCTCCTTCAGCTTTTATATTCTATGTCACTATGTGTTGTCTTCATCAGATAGATGCTCATAGAGACACCAAACATACCAATTTTCATTGTAGAAGCCAACAAATATTATGATCCAACACCTTAAAGCTAGTTATTCAAGAGTTCATTTGAAAATAGTTTTGAATGTAGAAAATGGATTGCTTTGTATTTCACATTTTAGATATTATTTACACTTATAAATATACATTTGATTTTCTCTTGATATGTTCTTGTCTCACTTTCAAATAATTTTAACTTAAAAAGAAGACACAATTTCTAATTGTCTCAAAAGCCCCTTAGAAGTTTACTTTGTGGGGTAAATAAATAGCTAGGAACCTGATCAGAACATCCTATGAGCAGGAATGACAGGTTTTTCAAAGGATGATGTGCCTGGACATTCTTCCGGCATACATCCAATTCAAAGCTGAACAAACAATGGGACAAAGTGACACACTTTTCAAGAAGGTTTTGTTACTCTCCCTTCCACCATGAAACTCCAAATGCCTCAAAATCAAAACAAGACAACAAACAATTCTACCAATAAAACAAATAGCATGTCTTAAAAAGTTACACATAGATTCAACATATGAACATAGGACTCAGCAATACCAATCCTAAGTATCTTCCCCAAAGAAATGAAAACATATGTCTGCACCAAGATTTGTATGCAAATGTTCATAGCAACTTCATTCATAAGAGCCAAAAGTTGGAAACAACCCAAATGCCCATCAACAGGTGAAGAAATGAGCAAAATGTGGCATACCCATACAAGAAAATATTACTCAACAATAAAAAAAGAGCAAAATCTTTATACATGCTACAACACAGATGAACCCCAGAAACATTATGCTCGGTGAAAGCCAGACACAAAAAATTACATGTTGTATGATTCCACTTATATGAAACATCAAAAAAAGGCAAATATATAGAGGTAGAAAATAGACTTGTGGTCTGGGCTGGGGAAGGTGGAGGAATAGATAGCAGCTAAATGTATATGGAGTTTCTTTTGGAGGTGATAAAAATGCTCCATTGTTCGTTTGTTCTGCTAGCTAGACAAATATGATACAATGTATTCAATTATACACTTAAACATGTGAATTTTATGGTATATAAATCATATCTCAGTAAAGCTATTAAAAAACATGTATAGTATAGTATAAACTGTCTTAAAACCAACATTACTGTGGTTATTGAAAATCTATAATCTTTTATGCTCACATAACAGAGGTGGTCTTCAACATAGAAACTCTGATTCAGTGTACGCTGATCTTTAAATGACTGAAGTTAGTTCCTTTTTAAAGATATTGGTTAAAAAATGATGGAGAGAAACGTAAAGGAGGTAGAAAGATGGGGGCACAAAAGAATCATCCAAGGTCAGGAGGTCCAAGTGTACTTAAATCGCAGTATCGAGCCAGGTGGCTTGTTTGGCAGATGACGGCCTTTCTAGACCCACGTAGATAAGAATTAGAATATCTCTTTAGGAGGAAGGTTGACAAAGGATAATGTAATACAATATAGGTTGTTTGGTGTTTGACTTTAATGTCTCTAGCATTTGTAAAACATTGGAAAGAAGTGTCTAACTGTACAACATTACTTTATGTACTATGTTTGCTAAGGCAGAAATTTAAATCAGCTTTGCTGATTGGCACATAGTACATGCTCAATAAATATCCATTGAAGAGAGAAATAGGAGAACTATTGAACAATCTATAACTGCATTATTAAATATCCACGTAATATTATGATTCAAGGGCATTGGGCATGGGTTGTGTGGGAAAATTTGGAGGAAAAACAGGTTTGCCGTGGGAGTGAGTGATAATGAGGTCAGTTTTGGACATATTGAATTCAAGAGGACCTCACCCCTCTGACTTGGAGCTGTTTAGCTTATATCTTAATACAGGGTTCTGGGTTGAAGATATAAATTTGGAAGTTTTCAGTGTAGTTTAATTCATGGCTGTCTGTGATTTACAAATCAATAACAAATCAATTTCTTTTAAGTGATACAGAAAATATTCCCATGTAATTAGTTCTATTTTTGGCTCTGATTTTAAATCTGAATAAAAGCCTATTAAAATCTTCAAACATAAAGCATTTTCTTTGAAAACAATAGTAGCTGTAAACAAAGCTGCCTTTGTTGGCTCAGAGAACATTTTCTGTTCTCTCCAATTACCTTCACCATGCAGAAGTCCCTCTGAGACAGAGACTCACCCTTTCTAGTCTCACTTTGTTACTTTTCTACAATATATTCCTTTGAGACATCCACAGTCTGAAAAATGTGAGTCAATCCACAGAGGAGTTAGTAGGGAAAAAAGAAAAGTGGTTAACTATTTTCCTTTATGAAATGTTTACATGTATTCAATATAAGTCCACTCCTTCTTGCTATGTAGCATGTGAGTTTAGTTTTACTGGTAGAGCTATTAAAATAGTATCAAACAGTGATAGATTATATATAGGGGGACAAACCTATGGTTTGGAGTCAAGTGAACTTTGATTTAAATAATGCTTTTCTGGGGTGCCTGGGTGGCTCAGTCAGTTGAGTGACTGATTTCCACTCAGGTCATAATCTCAGGATTTGGGGATAAAGACCTTCACTGGGATCCACACTTAGCAGAGAGTCTGCTTGAGGTTTCTCTCTCCCTCTCTCCCTCTGTTCCTCTCTACACTTGCTCTCTCTAAGGTAAATAAATTAAATAAATATTTATAGATAGATAGATAGATAGATGATAGATGACAGATAACAGTTTTTCATTTACTAGCTTTATGATCTTGGGTAAATTACAAAATTTCTCTGAGATTCACTTTCTTCATCAACTGAAATAACTTCATCAACAACTGAAATACATTTATGTCCTCAGTAGGCTTTTGGTGAGAGATACATGAGATAATATATAAAAACCCAAGTAAATTGGTTGTTGATTTTATCCTTAGTAGCTGGTGGAAAGGATAATTCTGGAGATTTTTCTCAAGCATACCATTATTTTCCACATCCAATGGGATCTTAAATCAGAGGAGACATTATTCAGATGTTATTTCCCACAAAATTTCAATGTAGCCAAGTTTTTTGGAGCATCTGGAAATGTATTTTTTTCCTGTTATTTCCTTCTAGCATTCCCCTTTGATCTTAGATGATTTTAGAAACTCATTGCTTGCTTACTTGAAACTACTTTTTTCTGAAATAAGTGAGAACTTAAATTTTGTAAGACAAAAATGTGTAAGAAAACCAGGTGTTATTGTTCATGTCTATAGATTGGTTACTTAAAATACACAAATTCATCATTAAAGGATGACACCAAACATTCTAAAATCTAATGAAGTCTTCTACCTACAGTTTCAGCTCTACTGTTAACTATGTAGTTTGGGGTCCAATATTTAATCCTTTGGCCACCGATCATTTAGTTCCACATCTAAAATAATCAGGTTAGAATTTAGTTCTCTAGGAGTTTATCAGTTGTTGCTTTTTTTTTTTTTTTTTTTTTTTTTGATTTGACAGAGAGAGACACAGCGAGAGAGGGAACACAAGCAGGGGGAGTGGGAGAGGGAGAAGCAGACCCCCCGCCGAGCAGGGAGCCCGATGTGGGGCTCGATCCCACGACCCTGGGATCATGACCTGAGCCAAAGGCAGACGCTTAATGACTGAGCCACCCAGGCGCCCCTGCTTTTTTTTTTTTTTAATGGAGAATTTTAGACTTGGGGCTTACATGTTGATGACCATACCAAAAAAAGAAATAAAACCATAATGTGCATCATCAGGATGACCATTTGAGTATGGTCATCTGATTTCCATCTTTATGCTTGCCATGATAATGTTACTTCACTTTGTGGGGGCTAATGAGGAGAGAAGGAACCAGCATATCTAAATCATGCATCTGTAACAAGGAAGCTTGAATATGATCTCAGCTCACTGTACCACTGAAGGTTTTGCTGGAGTTTGGGAAGAGAAAAATTATAGAAGAATTGAGTTAACAATGACCTATGGCAATAAATATGTCAAACTTGTACCTGCTCTTGGCAGTCAGTATCATAGTCTTCTGTCATATTAATGTCAATTATTTCAGATTTCTCTGGTCTGGTAATTTTGCTTATATTTTATTTATAAATGAGTTTTAGGCTTTGAGGTTGTTCCAGATCTGTAAACATGAAGAGTTTTATGTTTTCTCTTTGTACAAATTTAAATAACATTTTAATAAATATAATTTCATAGTCGATATTCTAGAGAACTTTGTCCTTTAGAAGGAGGTTTCTACTTTATTGAAACTGGAGAAACACTGAACTAAAACATTTCCAGGTCCCTTTCACCTCCACCAACGTGTAACAAAGCAGCAGCTCCCTTTGGGAGGAAGGACTTTCTTCTCTTTTTCTCAGTGATTCACAAAGGACTCTTGGGAACCACATAAGTGTGTTTTCCCATGACACTGCCTCTTATTTTAATGGTGCCATCGTAGATAGCAAAATTGACTTAAGATACGGTGCAAATACTAGAAAACCACAGAAAAAATGTTTATAAGTTGCTCAGGATATAGTTTAGTATATTTATTAATCTATGTTATTAAATGTACTCTAAAAACTTCCCGACTTAATGCATATATCTCATGGCTTCACAGCTCTTAGACTTCCCTCCTTCTGCATAGTGGACTTTATTGTTCAAAAGAGCTCAACAGCAACCTCCTCTGGAGACTTCTCTGCTTCCCCCACATAAAGCGCAAGATCAATCTCTCTTTGCTTCACAAAACTTTACCTCTATAACAGCACCTGTCCAAGTACCTTCCATGTATCCTTTCCATGTTGTCTCTGTCTCTCTTTTATCAATTCCCTCATGGCAGAGATGAGGTCTTGTCTTCTATCTCATGTGATAATATTATGTACATTTAAATGTCTAATAAATATTAGCTCACGAAATGAAACACAACCCTGTCTTAAAAAGTTCTTTGCTACTGCTACAAATAAAATGTCCCCGAATGAACTGGATGCAACTTAGTCACTTACCCTATGTAACACCAGGGAATGAGTCCCAACTTTGAAGCCCGTTGTCAGATCTGAAATTTAATTCTGTATCTAGCACATTTTAGTTGCATGGCCTGAAGCTAACTACTTCCTGTTTTGAACTTCAAGTTGGTCATCTCTAAATTGGGAAAAATAATTGCATACCTCATAAGTTTGCTTTGAAGGTTAAAGGGCATCATTAAAATGTTTTAATGTCTTTATACAATGCACATTATGGGACTTGAAATGTTAGTTCTTTTTTTTTTTTTCCATCTCTTCCTTTTTAACTTATTGAAATGTTAGTTCTTTTGCCCCTTTGAATCTGATGGGCTTTTTGTGTTAAAATGGTTCCTAAGCATCAGATTATAAAACTGCTCTAATTTGCTAATATCTCAGTAACTATTATATATAGAGAGAATATCTTGATTTATTAATCAATTCTGTCTTTGATTCCCAGTATTTCATTATCCCTAGATGTTTCCCTGTTTCAGCATCAGTCAGCAAAAGGAGAACATCAGAAAAAAAAAAAAAAAGAAAGAAAGAAAGAAAAGGAGAACATCAGAGAAAGAACAAAAGAATTGATCCTTCACTTTGAGTTTCAAATAGCATAGGCTCTGACATAAGACAAAAGATTTAGTAGAATATATGATTAGAGAAATATTTACTTGCACTTTACCCCCATCCTCAGATGAAGTCAAGATTGCCCAGCATTGAATTCATTGGTAGGGAAGGAAGGGAAACAATATAAATCCCAGAGAGCTTTAGGGCATGAGGTTTAGGAGTGTCATGTCAGCCATCTCCACGTAAAACCCAGGGAATTGGCAATCCCCTGGGATCTACGTCTGGCACAGGTGGGAACAGAAAAGGCTCCTGCCAATTGAGACAATCAGTCTCTCAGATTCTATGGCACCAGAGGAATTAGATGATGCCCCAAAGGGGCTGAGTGTAGGTTTATTTTAGCCCACCACTGGTTTAGGAGTGTAGAATGCTTCCTGTTACCCTCCAGTGCTGGAGTAGGGGTGGGGTAGGATGGCTCAGAGAACCCCAGACCTGAAGAAGTTTTATAGGACGAGTGAGCTAGGACTCAGTGGGGGCAGTGCAGATTGGTTATGAAGACCCAGACATGATCCACATCCCCACCCCATACCCACCAGCTCCCACCAGGACCTCATATTAATAAGCTCTATGTAAAAGGGAAACAGTTGGGGAGAGCATGCTAGTTCACATTTCTGATACACAGTGGAAGGATTAAAATAGAAATGAGGTTTACAACAAATCTCTCTCTTTCCTCTCTATCCATCCATCATCCATCATCCATGTATCCATCCATCCATGCATCCATCCATCTATCTGAAATTCTGGTGGACTGAAACTCATGAAGAAATTAAGACTGTAGTGGAGTTTTTAAGATACTAGATATCTTCAAGGATAGGAGTAGAAAGGGTAAAATGAACTTGGAGAAAAGTAGCTATTAGAGGGATCCAAAGACCAAAATCCTTTAGGATCCATCTTGCCCTGACTACTCCTTAATTTCTGTAATGATAGACCTTGGGGTTTTAATCCTTCTACTACTGTGTACTCTTCATGCTAGAGTTCTAATACAGAAGCAAGGCTGGGTCCACAGGTCCACTGGTCCACTGGTCTCCACTCTGCATGTGGATGGAGTTGGAGGGGATAAACAGTGGGCCAGGAATGGCAGGTTTTCCAATATCCTCCAAGTAAGGACAAGCATCTGTGCCACATTAGAGACAGTAATATACAAGGACAGACAGTCTGCCACAGAAGAAGAAAGGGAGAGGGGAGAGGGTTTCATGCATAATCAAGACATCTCCAGGTAATGTGTCAATATTGTGATTATTGACACCAACAGTCAGCTGGTGAGTGGTTCCTGGGTCACTGAGGTTTGACCCAGAGCCATGTGGTTCTGGGGCAGATGGGTTACATCACTGAACTTCACTAAGCCTATCTATTTCTCAGTCATCTAGAGAAACTGAGGCAGCCTACCAGGCCCCTAAATAAAATCTGTAGTTTATTTGCCTCAAATTGATTAGGAATACAGAAAAGGGAAGCTTGTTCCCTTACTCACCTAGCCCACAGGGATTGGTATCTTCTTCTTTCCTTTTTCTCTAACAGTCATAGAAGAAAAAGAATCTCATCTCACTGATACCAAAATAGCTAATCTGCTACCATTTTTGAGATCTGATTGTGCCTGCTTTCAAATTTTTCCCAGACTGTAAACCCTCAGGGAGAAGATTTTCTGTACTTCATGCTATTCTGTACCTAAACCTAAAAATAAGATTTTTGACACGTTTGACAATATCTATTTCCCTGAATCCAAATTCCAGGGAAATATCTGATAATGTACAGGGGAGCTGCAAATGGAGGGGCGAGGGGAGGGAGCCTTGCTGACCACACAGGCAGATGAGGCACTCTGCAGGTGGCAAGAGCATAATGGAGCTCTAGGTGGGACTCCCAGGAAACAGGCTCTTTCAGCAACAGAGACAAAGAAAATCTCATCAAGTTGGATTTCACACAAAGGGCTGTAATTCAGCTGAGGCAAACATCAAGGAATATCATTGCCTTGTCTCCTTCAACTGACAAAATGATCCTTCTCCTCTTGTTTATGGTTTGACTTTTCTCTTTTGCTTTAGAAGGCTGAACGAAATATAAGGGAGTGACTGCATCTCCTTGAGAGGAAAGGGAAAGATGTAGTCGGTGCAGAGGATAGAAGAATCACTTCAGTTGACCTCCCTGGGACCTAATCTCAGCTATGGAATTCTTTTTTTTTTTTTTTTTTTTTTAAGATTTTATTTATTTGCAAGAGAGAGAATGAGAGACAGAGAGCATGAGAGGGAGGAGGGTCAGAGGGAGAAGCAGACTCCCTGCTGAGCAGGGAGCCCGATGTGAGACTCGATCCTGGGACTCCAGGATCATGACCTGAGCCGAAGGCAGTTGCTTAACCAACTGAGCCACCCAGGCGCCCTCAGCTATGGAATTCTAAAGTCACAATTTGCTCTATTGGTTGGGGAGAGATTGTTTAATGTGTCTTCTTTCAACACTGAAAACAATTACATCTCCAGCCCATTGTGGACATGTGGCACTATTCTGGGATTGCATTCAAGCATGTAGAAGAGATGAGTATTTTCACCAACGCTCAATGCTTGAGTAGGTAACATCAGGATCAGTGTTTTGCTTTGTTTTGTTTTGTTTTGTTTTCAGAGTAAAGAAGGAACAAAAACAGATATGCGAGGTGACATTGTAAACCTTCTAGCTGGCTTTCCAGCTTTACAACTCGTCCCGTCAAATCAACATTCTACTAAAAATTACTCTTCTATTATTATTCCCCTATTCTGAAACCTTCGATGGTTTCAAGATTCTAACTTTAAGCTTCTTCCTTTTTTCTTTTTTACTGGTTTTGATACTGGAGGTGTTTTCTAATCAGAACCTCTTAAGCTAGGCCAAAATACTTTGCCCTGTTCTTGCCTCTACTTTGATTCTCCTAATGGTGTTCACTCTATCCTACCCATCATCCATTTATCCAGTTCAAACCAGAAATAAGGGCAATCCTAACTCTATAACAATCTCTTGATCTCTTATCACAGTCACTAAGTTGGTCAATAATTTTCAGGTTCCTAGGCTCTATCCCAGTCCTACTGAATTAAAATCTGGAGCTTGGCCTGAAAATTTGCATTTTTAACAAACTCTGTATTAATTCCTAGATACACTAAAAGTCTGAGAAACTCTATGTGTAATCTTATGAAAGAATATCTCTCCTACTACTTGTCATCTGCGTCACTACTGGGTATTTGAAGATGATTTGTGTAAAATGAAATAAAATCATACACTAAGTCATTTAAATACACACACACACACATTGTCTGAACCATACCAAGTAATAGGGGACATTTGACTTAACTGTAATATTTCATAATTATTTCCTTCCTCCATCAAAAAATCAAAATGAGTCCATTCTGATCCAAGTCTAGAATTCGAAGTTTTTCCCTTTTTCTTTGGCTGGTCACATTGATGAAGTGAAAATGGCAAAGCCAGAGAGTTTGATATAGTCCATACACATCTGTAGCCTGCTTCCTCTCCCTGATTCAGTCTTATCAGATCCCTTTCCATGATCTGTGAAACTACCCTCATAGCTTCAGAATATGAGAAAGTAATTATACAGAGGTGCTTGTGTCCAGCATGAAAGCTCCTCCGTTGCCTCTCCCAGCATGGAGTCTACTATTCTATGAGTCGATGCAATTACCCAAATGACTCATTTTAAATAAATAAGCACAACTCATCAGTGTTTTCCAGGATACAAACTAAAATACAAATCAGGACCAAGATTAATGTGCTAATTGTTTAAATTCTTCATTTCCCCTTCATGTGTTGTATACAGTGTGTGCAAATCTTTTTTTTAAATTTAAATTCAATTAGCCAACATATAGTACATCATTAGTTTCAGATGTAGTGTTCAACAATCCATCAGTTGCATATAACATCCAGTGCTCATCACATCACATGCCCTCCTTAACGCCTATCACCCAGTTACCCCATCCCACCACCGTCTTCCCCTCCAGGAACCCTCAGTTCGTTTCCTATAGTTAAGCTGAGTGTGTGCAAATCTATAGTACCACAGGCTATGCTAGATTATCTAGGGCCCTAAAGAAAATAAAGTGACTTAAAAATGTATACATTGTTTTTACTGATAATATCTAGTGACATGCTTCATTATTGTCTTAAATTCAATATATTTTAAAAACAAAACAAAAACTTCACTGTCTTTCCATTTGGGTTATGGTCGGCACTGAAATATTAACCACACTAGACTCTAACTTTGAAATCATGACAAAAGTTATCATACATTGTGTGTTTACTATGTCCCCCAATGCCAATACTAAATATTTATTATTCATTACTTTATTAAAAACACGTAGCAATACTATGAAACATAGAACTATTAATTAATACTACCACTTACAGATGAAGAAACTCAACTTGGAAAGGTTAGGGAACTTGCCCAAAGTTACACAGCTAGTTAGTTGATGACATGAAATGAACACAGATCTCTTTGACTATAAATTCAGAGCTATTAAATCTTTGGCAGCACAGTAAAGTGATTTCCCCATTCAGGAATCATCAATGACTTCATGTCCTATACCAGGGTAACAGAAAACCTTAAGATTTCCAGTGATCTGGATACTTTTTAATGTCATCTTTATTTTCACCTGTCCTCCACATGGGTCCCCACCCCCCAGGCCATTTTCCTTAAAGTCCCTGCCATGACTGCACGTGCTTTTCATCACCTTCCTTCACACCTTCCTCCACAGGGTGTTTCCTGTCTCTCCTTCCATAGTGCCACTGTTATTCTGTTGGCAATAACCTTCCAGGTCATGTCCCTAACCACACACAGTTTAATATAGTAGCAATCAGAACAAATGCCCATACTTAAGCCCCTATAGGTAATAGTTGGTTTCATGTAGATTACATTCCTCTTTTATCTAAGATAAACACTTACCCATTGAAATTGGATTTCCAATTTGTCTTTTTACCCCCCAAACAGAATATTAAACTTACAGAAGACTAAATAAAATATTGTTGTGTAAGCAAATAAAAGTATTATATGAATATTCTAGAAATTTCATATTGGCTTAAATCAATTTGAAATAATAGAAAAGGACATAAACACATATCTTTCCAATACTCATTAAAATGTTTGACAATTCAGCTTCAGTAGGAGTTTAATTATAAAACTAAACTAAGCAAAGATGAAAAAAATCTAATCCAATGCAATTCTGCACTATGCTGAAAGATCAATAATAATAAATTGGATTTTTAGCCCTTGGGAATAAATGGGTACCAAAGATAAAAGCAAACCTCAGTAAAGATGTTCTGGGCTACCACCAGTGAGTAAACAAAATTATTTTACAATCAATATCATATTTCATTGAAATACAATAAAATGTATTAGAACCTCAGCAAGATAAACAAATGCTTGAAGCATGAGAATAACTCCAACAGATATAAGCTTTTTAAGGGCACACATGTGACCAAAGTTTTTGAAGGAGAACCAATCCCATTGCCAAAGTCATAAAGTCATTTAGAATGACTAACGATAAATTATGAGAATTTGCAATGTTTCTACCCGGTCAGGCCTAGGCAAGCAGTAGAAGAGACTATGTTGGGAATACTTGATCTTCCTCTTGGTTCTTTTTCCCCTCCACTTTATTCCAGATTCATCCTGAAGCTAATGAAGTTGAAGCTTTAGGGCTTCCCATATACTCATGCCCCATCAAATTCTATGTATTTATATACAGCAAATAAGGGTATTTAAATCCCTTTTCTTAAACAGGGCCTCAAACCTTGGGTTGACCTTTGATCACAAGCAGGTGCTCCCTTGGAATCCATGAAACTTTTAAGATTCTATTTAGCAAAGATTTTCTTTGTTCTACTTTTCTTAGGTTCATTCATTCACTTATTCACTCATTCATTCATTCATTTATCCAAGGAAAAGAAACTCATTCTTGTTGTCTTCTGTCATGTGGGGAGGAGGAATGGCAGTTGAGGCAACATGGAAATAAACAAGATAGTCTCAGGCAGTCAGATTTCAGGTTGTACTGGAACAGCTCTAGACTTCGCAGACCAAGGACCTAGTTCTGGAACTGGATAGACTGAAAAGGGATGCTTTAGGCATGAGGCTATTTTTTTTTTTTTTTTTTTTTAAAGATTTTTTTATTTATTTGACAGAGAGAGAGACAGCGAGAGCAGGAACACAAGCAGGGGGAGTGGGAGAGGGAGAAGCAGGCTTCCCGCTGAGCAGGGAGCCCGATGTGGGACTCGATCCCGGGACCCCGGGATCATGACCTGAGCCGAAGGCAGACGCTTAACGACTGAGCCACCCAGGCGCCCCGGGCATGAGGCTATTTAATCTTGTCTTTGGCAGGTAGAAATCACTGATCTTACACCTTTAAAATGACTGTAACTTCCTATCTCCAGTTCTATAGCTTCTGTCACTAATAACTAACATGATGCTTGCCTTGGGCTATCTTCCCCATACTTTATGGCTTCCTCCATTCATCTTTCAATTTTTGCTACTAGTACTTACTTCTTCCTATCTCTGGCTTACCATCCCCAAGAAAGGCATGTGATTGTCTCTGTTATAAGTTAATCTTACTGGGTCAAAGCTTTCAGAACAGAACACCCAGCAGACCACTTTCCAACCATAAATTGGCTGCCCAGAGATAACATGGTCAAACGGATGGCTAGGCATAATGATATATGGACAGAACCAGACTATCTGGGTAGAAAATGCTGTTGACAATTACAATTGCCTTGGCAGGGACTGTGGGCAAAGGGTTTTCCCTCAAAAAAAAAAACAAAAACAAAAAACAAAAAACTAGGCATGGCCGCCTTTAGGCTATACAACATGGTATTTTAGCCCTATTTACCCAGGCAGCTAAGTACATCATGAACTTAATCAATTTTTCTTTTCTCCTTGGGATCTTCCAGAAGTGTAACAGAACCCAACATTTAAATATATCTTCCTGTGTGCTCCATTCATGACCACTGCACCAATAACAAAAATGAAATAGCTAACAACAACAGCAACAGCAAAATACCTGAGCAGTTTTTTTTTGGTTTAAAATAAGGTTTTCAACTCAGTTATTAATGGATAATGTTTTCCTCTTCCTAGATCAGATTATTAGAATAAAACACTTGAGACCCAACTAAACTGTCCCTATTTCAATGGTGCCTTCCATGAATCCACTTTTACTTGTTTTCTCTTTTTCTCATAGCACAATGATTTTGTCCTCATAGCTGCATAAAATATAATTCTGCCCAGTATTAAAATTATTTAAATATTTCCTTATATTTTATTATTTCTGTATTTCCATTGGGCTTCATTATAGAAATAATATTACACTATGCACTAAAATAATAATAGAATATATAACTTATCATGTGTCAGGACCTATGCTAGCATTTTAATGTATTATCTTCCTCAATCCTCTCTAAAGCCCGTTGAAGCAGATGCTACTCCCTTCACCATTTTACAGATGAGGAGACTGAGGCTCAGGGAGCTTAAGCAACTTGCTCACTTAATTGGCAGAATCGCTGGAATTTAAATCAGATCTCATTCTATCTGGGTCAGCAACTTTCAACTACAGTTGAACGTTGGAATTGCCTGAGGAGTTTTAAATTTAAATATCCTGTGTTCCACCCTCAGTGTTTCTGATTTATTGATCTGAGGCATAGCCTGGAGAGATGAGGGCTTTTCCCCCATCTCCCTAGGTGTTTCTACTAATGCAGCCACGCTTGATAACCTCTTCTCTACAGAGGAAGTTGTTAACCATCAGGTGATGAATGAGTTAATGAACGATTTAATGCATTAATGCATCATCTCTTCATTGTCTATTTTTTGTAAGAAATACATACTGACAGTTCCCCTGAAATAAAAATAACAATAACATTTAATTGGCCACTCAGAGAAAATAATGAAACCAATTTTGTCAAAATTGATTTACCCTGACCAGACCACTTGCCAAAGAGTTAATGCTATTTCCCAGAGAGAGGCAGCAAGCAGATTCCGTCAATGACCAGCTCAGTCTAGCTCACCTTTTCATGTGGACAGGGACACGCTGGGGAAGCTACAGAGCACATCAAACTGACTGAAGTTGTTCAAATGGGCTCCTTGGTCCATTTCTTTGTTTTCTGTTCTCCAATTCCCTCACCCTATTATCCTAAATGTGTCGTCCCTGCGTGCTGCCTCTCTGCCTCAGAGTGGGGGACCACTGTGCTTTAAGCAATTAGCACTCAAAGTACGCAACACGAGCTTTATTTCCTACTCTGGAGCCAGATTTTTTCTATTAGTCACAGTCAAACCAAAGATACTGATAAAAGAACCAGAACAAACTGGGGCGCCTGGGTGGCTCAGTCGTTAAGCGTCTGCCTTCGGCTCAGGTCATGATCCCAGGGTCCTGGGATAGAGCCCTGCGTCGGGCTCCCTGCTCCGCGGGAAGCCTGCTTCTCCCTCTCCTACTCCTCCTGCTTGTGTTCCCTGTCTCACTGTGTGTCTCTCTCTGTCAAATAAATAAATAAAATCTTTAAAAAAAAAAAAGAACCAGACCAAACTATAAATACTTATCAAGCACCAGTCTTGGCTAGGTGTTAGTCAGTACCCTGACAATGACTTAGAGAAATTCCCAAAGAGCTAATAACTTCGGAGGGGGGACACGTAGACAAATGGGGCTGGATGAGTTGTAAAGTTGTCACTCGTTTGTGAATATGCATTCGTGTCTGTCTGCCTGTCTCTCAGTGTGTGGGATTCAGTCTGATCATGCTAACGTTTGAGATCCACTGCTGTATTCAATTAGTCCTACCTGTTCCTTGTAGAGCTGAGAGACTGAATACGGAAAAACACAGTGGCCAGACCATATAGGACAATGGAACTCTGACCCATAGCATTGTAGCAACCAATCTAGACAGACAAGCCACAGCGTATGCAGCAATCAACCTAGAACAGGCGGGACTTGGACAACCGTCAGCTCCCCTAACTTTTGTCGTGCTTCCAACTCAGAACCAACCAAAGAAAACAAAATACGCTTCTGGAACCCATCACAGAAGATAACTCCACTTCCAGTAAGTCCATCTCCAGCCAAGCCAACAACCTCCAACCAGAGCATACCTGAAGCTTTCCTCTTTTTCACGATAAAACTTACCCACTCCTTTGCCTGGCTTGTGAGTCTTTGCCAACCACAGGTGATGGTGCTGACTCCTCAGTTATAGCAAGCTCAGAATAAATCACCTCCATTTGTTCTCACTGAATAATCTTCATTTATTTCTGTAGAGCAAGGGGAGGGGGACTCTGTTGGAATTTTGAGCCCACCCTCTCCAAGGTGGTTTTCTCATGTTTCCCTGAAATCCTTGCCTCCCCTTGAAGATGCCTCCGGGGAGGTGGCAGGCACTATGACAGGAAGGGTAACTAGAACCTGCATCACATCCAGACGGATCAACCCAAGGAAGCAGAGACTTGACTTCTTGCCAATGTCACAGCTGTGTTTGAGTAAGAACGTCAAACCTTAGCGTCAATCTCAAAAGAAGAATGAAATCATGAATTTCATCACCCTTACATTTGAAATGAGAACAACCACACCATCGATTGAGTTTGCCTAAAAGTGATGATTTTGTCTTCTTTAACATCAGACAGAATGAAAGTTCAGGATAGACATCAAGATCAGTTAGGATGTTTTGACCCAGTTAAATATTTAAATGGTGCTAACCTGAGTTGGCTACTCAGAAGTGTGGAGGAGAGAACAGCATGATCTGATAAAGGGAGGATCTCAATGCCCAGCTCATGGAGGAGGCAGCATTTTGAGTGGACCAAGAAAGCCGAGAAGGATTTGGACACATGGACCTTTAGTCTTCCTCTCAGGCCCAGAACCACTGGTACAGATGTCTCATTGAGATGAACACATAAAATGAAGATAATATGGAAATCAACACAGTGACCGTACCCCCATTGCTTTTGTGCTTGAATCAGTGCAGTAGGTGGGAGGACACTGTGGTATACCTCCCAGACATTTCATGCCAACCACAGACATCAGTTCACTCGCACCTTCCAACATGTGATGTGGGCATTCTTCTGGATTTCTACAATTATTAAATATGTGTGAGTGGTTGAAAAAGGCATAACCAAACATTGGGAAGAATTATTTCTTATTAAGACTAAATATTTAATTAAAACAACAACAACAACAACAAAAAGTCCTTTCCTACTAACTAACCTACATTTCTTAAACAGTAATTGGGTCCTTTCCTAAATTCATTGTCCCTCTTTATCTCCCAAACTGATATTTGTAAGATTTTTTCTCCTTTCCAGAAGAATGCAATGGAATTAGCACAAAGTAATTAGCAGGTTTAGTCAGAATTTAGAAACTGAGAGGCAAATAAAATTAAACTTGGGGTAAATTAATTAGTAAAAGGTGCTAGAGTTGTGTGTGCTTGTTAATTGTTATTCAGTGTGTCAGCAGTGACAACCCAGTGCTTTGTGTGTTTTAAAAAAACAGAGGAGAAAAGGCTCACACCCCAGGGAGTAGAACAGGAAGGTGTTGAGTGGGGTGTGCTTCTCCGGAGGGGATAAATCAGGACCCGTCTCTGGGATCACTCCAGGATCCCCAGTCCCTTTGCTCTGAGTGAGGCACCAAGATGGCGAGGGGGGTGGACGGTTGTCCTGTGTCCAGACTCTGTAAATCTGTGCTCTGAAGCCTTAGATTCCAATTAGTTAGGCTGTCTTAGTGTGTTCCAGCTGCTAGAACAAAATACCACAGACAGGGTGGCTGGTAAACCACAGAAATTTACTTCTCACAGTTCTGGAGGCTGGAAGTCTGAGCTCAGGGTGCTAGCAACGCTGGGTTCTAGGGAAGCCTCCTCCAGATTGCAGACAGCTTCTTCTCGCCATGTCCTCACATGGTGGAAGAGGCTAGGGAGCTCTCTGGGCTTCCTCATAAAGGCACTCATCCTATTTGTGAGGGCTCTACCTGCCTCACCTAATCACATCCCAAGGACCCTACCTCCTCATCATCTTGGGCATTAGGTTTTTGACACATGAATTTTGAAGGGACACAAACATGTAGATGATAGTAGAGGCCAAAGTGTTCGTGAAAAAAGCAGAGCCTATTTATTAGTGTGGTATGGCTGCCGTAGCAAGTACCACACACTGGGTGGCTCAAGCAACAGAAACTTATTTCTCATAGTTCTAGTGGCTAGAAATCTGGAATCAAAGTGCCGGCAGGGTGGTGTCTTCTCAGGCTTTTCTCCCTGGCTTGCAGATAGTATTTGCTCCCTGTGTCCTCAAATGGTCTTCCCTCGGTGTGTGTCCTGATCCCCTCATCGATGAGGACACGAGTTACATCACATTTCCACCCACACCAATGACCTCATGTAACCTTAATCACCTCTTTAAAGGCTCTGTCTCCAAATACAGTCACATACTGAGGTTCTGGGGGTTAGGGTTTCAACATACGAATTTTGGGGGCACACAATTCAGTCCATTCAGCCTGCTGGAGAATTTTGTACATAAGGAAACCATTTCTTTAAAAGTAACAACTAACCTCATGAATACACAGTTTATTTTGGAAGGGCACAAATGCTTTCATATCCCCCACATTCCAGAAAATTGGCTGGTAAAGGCAAGAGAAACTATAATTACTGAAGCTGTTACAACCCGTATTCAATCCCAGATGTCTCTTGTCCACAGCCTGCTTGCCCTTTGTTCCACTCCTATCCTGCCCCCTACCCAGGAGAAGAAATAGAAAGGCAGAGGTGAAAAACCCCTGGAAAAGCACTAGTTTTTCTCCTTTTCTCCTAGCATAGGGATTGCAGTTCAGTTACTCTTGATATGTAATAAACACTGATTTCCTTCAATGGTGGGCTGTTCCAGATTAGACAATTTAAATTACTCAAATTTGAAATCATCTTAGTTTTTCTTTTTTTAAAAAAAATTTGATTATTTGATGCTGGGTAATCATGCACCCCAGCCTAAATCACTGTCTTATTATACCTGAAAAAATAATATTCCTGTCTGTATGTCTTCCCATTTTGAAGGCATTATAATGGAATTCACAAATACATAGAACATGTTTTACTAAAATTCTACCTCTAATTCAGGCTGTGTGACCTTGGATAAGTCACTTAACTTCTCTGAACTGCTTGTTCCTGGTTGGTTAAAATGCGATAATGTAAGGGAGAAGTGAGATATTTCATGTAAAACAATAAACACATTGCCCAATACATAACCTTTCTCTCCTCTAGGTTAATTATGCAGGTGGAAATATGATGGTCAGAGCTTTCCCACGTATTGTCATGAAAATAAAAGGGTCCTGTACAAGGACTTCAAAAAATCTGGATTTTCATCCCAACTTAATGTCTTATTCAGAGCTATGGTGCCTCTCTGAGCTTCAGACTTTTCAATATTAAAATGGAGATGATGATTTCTATGGTCTGAATATATGTGTCCCACCCTTCTCTCCCAATTCAGATTTTAAGATCCTGTTGCCCAATGTAGGTCTTTTGGGAAGTAATTAGGTTGTAAGGTTGAAGCTTTCATGAATAGGATTAGTGCCCTTAGAAGAAGAGGCCAGAGAGCTAGCTAGCTTTTTCCCACCATGAAAGGTTTCAAGCAGGAGCTAGTAGTCTGAAACTGGAAGTGGGCCCTCACCAGAACCTCACCCTGATCTTGAATTTCCAGCCTCCAGAACTGTGAGAAATTTTTTTTTTTCCTTTATAGCCACCCAGCTGGTATTTTGCTATAGCAGCCCAAGCAGACTAAAAGAATGGCCAACATTCGGACTCAACACAATCGATCAGGAGGACAATGCATGTAAGGTACTGAGAGAGAGAGAGAGAGATCTCGAGACTGTGTTTTGCACACAGCAGGCTCTGTGGATGAGATGGGACCATCTCCTCTCACAGGTGGAGTTCCACTTTGGGGAAGAAGCAATAATCCTTACAAGTTACCAGGAGGCTGAAATATTTAGGCAAAATTTACAGAACATTTCCCTTGCAAGAATTATTTCTTAGCAAAACAAAACAAAGCAAAAACAAGATAAAAACAATAGCCTAAGGAAAATGGGGCAATGTGTAATTTTCTTTTTTTTTAAAGATTTTATTTATTTGACAGAGAGAGCACAAGCAGAGGGAGAGAGAGGGAGAAGCAGGCTCCCTGCTGAGCAAGGAGCCCGATGTGGGACTCGATCCCAGGACCCTGGGATCATGACCTGGGCCGAAGGCAGCCGCTTCACCGACTGAGCCACCCAGGCATCCCAATGTGTAATTTTCTAAGTCAAGATTTTTTCCCCCGGTTATTCAGGGTCATCTGATAATTCTGAGCAAAGTAGAAATGGAATTGGGCCATATTTCTTAAATTATAATTTTCCAGGTCACATCTCTGCATCTTAAGATAAACCTGGCACCCAAAGAAAGAAATATGTGGAGGATGGAAAGGAGGAAGGGGAGATGAGAAGGAAACGCACAAGTGAAGAGGGGCTAAACAGCACACTATCTGAGTACTTCCTACTTTATGGCAATTCTGGAACACCAAGATGACAATGGAGGTCAGGGCTTCCTGTCACTGATTCCAGTTTCCATCTCCAGGACCAAATGCAGGCAGTTTCTCTGAAAGAGTTCCTCTCTGTTTTTTTTTTTTCTTAGCTGTTGGTTAAACAATTACTGTTGACTTTTGTATAAAAGATATATATTCTTTTTCTAAAGATTTGTTTATTATTTATTTATTTTAAAATTTAAATTTAAATAAAATTAGCAATTTTATTTTATTCTATTTTTTTATTTAAATTCAATTAGCCAACATATGGTACATCATTAATCTCAGATGTAGTGTTCAACAATTTAACAGTTGCATATAACACCCAGTGCTCATCACATCATGATGGGACACCTGGGTGGCTCAGTCAGTTAGGTGTCTGCCTTTGGCTCAGGTTATGATCCCAGGGTCCTGGAATGGAGCCCCACGTCAGACTCCCTGCTTCTCCCTCTCCCTGCTGCTCATGCTCTCTTTAGAGAGAGAGAGAGATTGAGAGAGAGAGAGCTGTGAGCAGGGCTAGGTGTAGAGGGAGAGAGAGAGAGAAAATCCTCAAGCAGACTCCCCACTGAGTACAGAGCCCAATGCAGAGCTTGATCTCAGGACCCCAAGATCATGATCTGAGCTGAAACCGAGTCAGTCACTCAACTGACTGAGCCACCCAGGTGCCCCAAAATATATATTCTTTCATTTATTCAATTCATATTTATTGAATGCCTATGATATACCAGGCACTAATCTAGGAACTTGGGAAACAGTTCTAAGCAAAAAAGACAAGCATCCCTGTCCTCACAGAGCTTATAATTTCAAAATGATCTTTTTATGAGTGGAGATTTAACCATCTGTTTTTAAAAGTCATTGTAGAGTGTAGCAGTTCTCAAACCTTTTGATCTCAGGATCTCTTTACAATCTTCCAAATTATTTTATTTATTTATTTATTTTAGAAACAGAGACAGAGAGAGAGAGAGACAGAGAAAACTCGAGCAGGGCGGGAGGGACAGAGGGAGAGGGAGAGAGAGAATCTTAAGCAGCCTCCACACCCAGTGCGGAGCCTGACACGCGGCTCGATCTCATGACCCTGAGGTCATGACGTGAGTTGAAATCAAGAGTGGGACACTTAACCGACTAAGCCACCCTGGTGCCTCTACAATCTTCCAGATTACTAAGCCACAAAGAACTTTTGTTTATGCAGGTTTTATCTATCAGTATTTACTATATTAAATTATAACTAAAGATTTTAAGATACTGTTTATTATTTTATTAAAATAATAATAAACCTGTTACATATGTAAGATAACATATTTTTAAAAAATAACTATATTTTCTAAATCAAAGAAATAGTGAAGATAGTGATATCAAGTTTGCAAATCTGTTTTCTGTCTGATTTAACAGAAGAGCTGAATGTTCATGTTGGCTTCTGTATTCAATTTGTGGTATCATCATGTAGTCTGTCTCTGGAAGACTCCAGGGGATGTTTGTGAGAGAAAGGGGGAGCAAAAAGGCAAGTTAGTTCCTCATATTGTTATGAAAATGTTTACTTTATGGATCTCTGCAAGGGCCTCGGAGAACTATAGAGCTATAGAGAGGAGTTCAGGGACTCTGCTTTGAAAACCTCTGGTATCACTAAATAAGCACACGTTTGGAAGACCTGAGTTCTTTTTTTTTTTTTTTTAAGATTTTATTTATTTATTTATTTGAGAGAGAGATAGAGCACAGGTAGGGGGGAGGGGAAGAGAGAGAGGGGAAGCAGGCTCCCCACTCAGCAGGAAACTGACAGAGGGCTAGATCCCAGGACCCTGAGATCATGACCTGAGCCAACAGACACTTAACCCACTGAGCCACCCAGGTGCCCCTGGAAGAACTGAGGTCTAACCTCTGATCTTCAGAAGTTATTTTACCTCTTTAAGCCTCTGCTTCCTCCCTCCGAAAATGAGCGGTTTGGATTCAATTTTGGTCAGAATCTTTTCCAGCTGTGACATTCCCAGATGCTCTGAGTTGGGTCCTTTAATATTTGAATGGAGAAGATCTTTTTCTTCTCCTTTTGCTTTCCCCTCCTCCCCATCTTCCCAGGCCAGGTGCTGACTGAGTAGGATGAAGGAAGGGAGCCTTTATGACATTCTGAGATGAAAAAGCTACAGTTAGCAAAGGAAAGCCCATGACTATTCTATAAACATGTCACTTTTGGCTGATTTAGTATTGACAACAGATGATTGGCTCCACAATGGACTAGTAATAAATATTTATTTATTTGTCCTCTCCCTCACCAGAATGATCTCATCCACATGATCTCAATCCCCTTCATCTACATCCTGGAAAATCCCGATGACTGACATTGGCTATTGAAGTCCAAGGCTTAACAGAAGTGGCAAGGCTTTGGGAAAGAGAAATAAAGAAGCCAAATAGTTTAGGGATATCCAAGGTACCTAAAAGAGGGAGGCAAAATGGAGTCCCCAGGAAAGTCTGCCCCACCTGTAGATGGTGGGCTGTGAAGTCCTAAATGATGTCCCTGTCCCCCCATTTGCTCCAGAGAACCCCTCTACCCATACTTTTTGCCAGATGAATAAAACAATGGTTCTCAGACTTAAATGTGCATCAGAATCTCCAGGAGGACTTGTAAAACAGATTTCTAGGTCCACTCCTGAGTTTTTAATTCAGCTAGTAGGGGGTAGAGCCCTGAGAATTTGTATTTTCAACAAGTTCCCAGGTGATCTTGTTCGTGGGTGGCTGGACCTCAGACCACACTTTGAAAACCACAAGAATACTGTAAATTACTGAAAGTGATTTGAGCTAAAAGAAAAGAACATGTTTTTTGGACTCTAAATGTCTCTGTAACCAGGCTACAAAACAACTATATTCCCCTAAGGTCAGGAACAAGACAGGGCTGTCCATTCTTACCACTTGTATTCAACATAGTACTAGAAGTCCTAGCCAGTGAAATCAGACAATAAAAAAAAGAAATAAAAGGAATCCAAATTGGTCAGAAAGAAGTAAAACGTTCACTATTTGCAGATGACATGATACTATAATATATAAAAACCCCTAAACACTTCACCAAAAAACTGCTAGAACTGGTCAATGAATTCAGTAAAGTTGCAGGACACAAAATCAATGTAGGTTAATATGTTGCATTTCTATGCACCAATAATGAAGCAGCAGAAAGAGAAATTAAGAAAACAATCTCATTTACAATTGCACCAAAAATAAATAATAAGATACCTATCAATAAATCTAACCAAACAGGTGAAGGACCGGTACTCTGAAAACTATAAGACACTGATGAAAGAAATTGAAGATGACACAAAGAAATGGAAAGACATTCCATGCTCATGGATTAGAAGAACAGATATTGTTAAAATGTCTATACTACCCAAAGCAATCTACACATTTAGTGCAATCCCTATCAAAATACCAACAACATTTTTCACAGAACTAGAAAAAACAATCCTAAAATTTGTATGGAATCCCAAAAGACCCCGAATAGTCAAAGCAATCTTGAAAAAGAAAAGCAAAGCTGGAGGCATCACAATTCCAGACTTCAAGTTGTATTACAAAGCTGTGGTCATCAAACAGTATGATACTGTTATAAAAATAGACACAAAGACCAATAGAACAGAATAGAAAATCCAGAAATAAACCTATAATTATATGGTCAATTAATCTTGGGCAAAGCAGGAAAGAATATCCAATGGGAAAAAGGCAGTCTCTTCAATAAATTGTGTTGGGAAAACTGGACAACAACATGCAAAAGAATGAAATCAGACCACTTTCTTATACCATACACAAAAATACCATACACAAAAACCTAAATGTGAGACCTGAAACTATGAAAATCCTAGAAGAGAGAGCAGACAGTTATTTCTCTGACATCGGCCAAAGCACCATTTTTTCTAAATATGTCTCCTGAGGCAAGGGAAACAAAAGCAAAAATAAACTACTGGGACTACATCAAAATAAAAAGCTTCTGCACAGCAAAGGAAACGACCAACAATTCTAATAGACAACCTACAGAATGGGAGAAGATATTTGCAAATAATGTATCTGATAAAGGGTTAGTATCCAAAATATATAGAGAACTTATACAACTCAACATCTGTCAAAATGGCTAAGATCAACAACACAAGAAACAACAGGTGTTGGTGAGGCTGTGGAGAAAAAGGAACCCTCATGCACTCTTGGTAGGAATGCAAACTGGGGCAGTCACTGTGGAAAACAGTATGGAAGTTCCTCAAAAAGTTAAAAATAGAACTACCTTATGATCCAGCACTATTGGGTATTTAGCCAAAGAATAAAGGGGATACATGCACCCCTATGTTTATAGCAGCATTATTTACAAAAGCCAAGATATGGAAGCAGCCCAAGTATTGATTGATTGATGAATAGATAAAGAAGATGTGGAATGGAATGGAATTTTATTCAGTGTTAATTATTCCATTAACAATGGAATATTATTCAGCCATAAAAAGAATGAAATCTTGCCATTTGCAATGACATGGACAGAGCTAGAGAGTACAATGCTAAGCAAAAAAAAAAAAAAAAAAAATCAGTCAGAGAAAAACAAATACCATATGATTTCACTCATATGTGGAATTTAAGAAACAAAACAAATGAGCAAAAAGAATAAATAAGAGAAAGACAAAGCAAGAAACAGACTCTCAATTATAGAGAACAAATATGATGTTTACCAGAGGGGAGAGGGGTGGGAGGATTGGTTACATAGGTGATGGGGATTAAGGAATGTGCATTTGTCAAGATGAGCACAGGGGAATGTATGGAACTGTTGAATTGCTATATTGTACACCCGGAACTAATATAACACTGTATGTTAACTAACTGCAATTAAAATAAAAACTTAAAAAATTAAAATAATATATAAACATCATGGTGGCCTGACTTTGCCTGTCCTGTTTATCGTGGTGTCCCCAGAATTTAGAACATTATTCAGTACATAGTAGGTGCTCAACAGAATGTTTGTTGAATAAATGAAATGAACAAATGAAAATGCTGAATATCAGAAACTCTCGAACATATCAATGTAGAAGAATCTCGGTTAGCAAGTCATGCTCTTGAATTACTAGATCGGGGCATTCTCCTTTTGCCTTATTCCCAGTTAGATCCTTTCCATGTCTGTAGCCTCTCCTTGATCAATCACTTTTTGTTACACATGCTGCCTTGCACAATCAAAAGTTTAGAAAGGTATATAAAAATCAATCCAGTCTTGGGGGCCAAGAAGTTCATTATTCTCCTCCATCTCTATTTATAAGCAGATATTGAAGACATCCTAAATCAGGAGTCTCTGCTCCTTTGGCTCCTATCACATTAGCCTTGCATAACCATCTACGCTTATTAAAAGAGCCCCTGGTCTGTTTTGGTTTGACAGTGACCTTCAAGTGCTTGATTTAATAAGCTAGGGAATTAGAATAAATTGTATTGGCTTGTTCAATCATCTATATTACAAAGAGCTGCAAGGAGAAGCTTGAACAACATAAAAACACAGGAAGGAATAAGCAGCCTTCAGTG
Organism: Halichoerus grypus; assembly: GCF_964656455.1. Taxonomy (NCBI): domain Eukaryota; kingdom Metazoa; phylum Chordata; class Mammalia; order Carnivora; family Phocidae; genus Halichoerus; species Halichoerus grypus. The sequence goes on from NC_135714.1 coordinate 16,586,007, forward strand.
AGATGAAGAGGGAAAATTGAGGGAAAAAACCCTGTGTTTAGAGATGCTCACATAGAATGAAGAGAACAAAAACCCATGGCTTTCAAGATCATTTTCTCCCCTGATTAAAAACGTTGTCAAAGCAAAAATCAAATGAGTATTTGCTTATGAAGCAGGTGACACTTCAAAACATGACATAGGAGTGATACCTCTATTAAGAGTTTGTTTAAATAAAACCCCACTCAACAAAAAAGAGTATTTGTAGCAGTTTTATTCCCTCTAGCAAGCCACGTAGGGGTTACACAGACTGAGGATGAGGATGCTATTCCCTGAAAGGTCTGGCCTCTATAAGAGATGAAAGGGTACCGAACGTGGAGGTTTGCCTGTTTCTGTACCAGCTCCTTCTCATACACAGTGCCTAGAAGATGACCTGGCATACAGTAGGGGCTCAATAAATACTTCATTTAAAGATGGAAGGCATAATTACTTGCATTTTTCTGGGAGAAAAGATTCTCACTTGCAACATGCTCAAACCAGGGTAGCCCATCTTTTACTTATATTATGATCAGTGAGGGGCACTATGACTCTGTGCTGTTTTCTCCATCTTCTTGCCTCCCCAGAAACTGAGAATATGCTCTTTCTTGATCTGTTTTGTGTTAAAAAGTGAACGCTGTGTGGTAAGTAAAAGAGCGGGTTTTGGAGTCAGTTGCTTAAATTCTAAGCTTCCCTTTCCTGCTATAGAAAATGGGGCTATTAATGCTAATTACTTCATAGTTATTTATTCTTCAGGGGATTCAATAAGGTTGTACTTGTTGAAAGCATACATACAATGTTTGAGATAGAGTTCACACTCAACAAAATACCTGTTCCTCCCCCGCCTCCATTTTAGGGATGAGAGATTTTGGTTCAGAAGGATTAAATGACTGTCTCCGGGATCACCCCACTGGGAATTGATGAAACCAGGATTTCAGTAAATAGGGCTTCAGTTCTCCCCGACTACAGAAACCATGGACTTTCTCCACACTCCACGGCTTCTTGTGCAGGGCGTGGAATTCAGGTATGTATGCCGCATTATTTTCACCCTCTCTTCCTGCGCGCACGCAGCAGCTTGCTGGGCATCCCAAATCCCCACATCTGAAGCAGCGAACTGGCTGTTGTTGACTTTGAAAACAGCAGCGAATTTACAGAAGTTCCCAACTCAGGGGAATTTTTCCTACTTCAGTGTATAGACACAGGCCTGCGGTCACGATAAATGTAAAACATTGGAGGGGGGCAGGGCAGATGCTCTAAGTTTGCTATTTAAAACACGTTTGTTTGATATAAGCTGATGTTCTGGAGACAAATGTGTCAAAAAATGCGAGATAATATAAAGGGTGTTGAAGCAGAAATGCTAATTAAACCAGTGTGGATGTAAATTATGTTTTATAACATCACAGGCTAGGAGAATTCTTATACACCACTCCCCTACCTACTCTTCACATGTATTAGCTGCATTACATAATGAGCCAATGTGACTTTTTTTTCCCCTGGCCAAACTTTTTGATCAAGGAGGAAGCCTTGGGTGGTCTGCCTGTGGACCTTCTATTCCAGGATTTTAACTACTATTCCCTCCCTCCTATGCCATGCACAGTTTTTTTAAATCCACAAACCAGTGGTTCTCAATCATGACTTTACATTACAATCACCTGGCAAGATTGTAAAAATTACAGATAACTAGTTCTCCCCTGCAGAGATTCTTAATTCATTGGTCTGAGGTGGAGCCCAGACATCATATTTCTAAAATTTTTTCTGATGATTCTAACGTGTAGGTGGGTTTGACAATCACTACACTAATTGTTCTGTCTTTGAACCACTGCACAAGCTGAAATTCTTTTCTTTCCTTTTGTCACTCTGCAATTCCTAGCCGTTCTTCAAAATTATAAAGGTACCAGTTCCAAGAAACCTCTCCATTGGGTAATATCGGTCCTTCTCTTTAGTATTAAAAAATCATTCTGTGATCCGTCCTAATTCTCAATAGATCCCACACTACTATAAATTCCTTGAAAGTGGAGACATGGGGTGGAGGTTGTAGAATGGATAAAATAATTAGGGCCCAGTCCCACACAGGATATTATGAAGCAGCAAGAACCCTATAAAAACATTGCAGCATTGTGGATGAAGGTGATAAGATAACTTTGAGCAATCACAGAAGAGTACATACTATATATTATACATTTACACAGAAAGCAAACCCAAAGGAGTCATCCTTGCTTTTAGAAATCAGGAAAGTGGTTATCACAGAGGGAGGGAATGGTAACAGGAAGGGAGCATGAGGATGGTTTATGGGATCCTGTTTATGTCTTTGATTGGTCCGTGGTTACACAAGTGTCTGCTTTGAAAAAATTCTCCAAGATGTAAACTTAGGATATGTGTACTTTTCTGTATATACATTATTCTTCAATAAAAAAGTTAAAAATACTTTGCTATAAACTTGTATATAGCATAATTTCAATCTAAGTCTCAGGAATGTGAAATTGACATTTGAAAGAATCTACCTTCCAGATGTGGTTCCTCAGATGAGGTCACTGGATGAAGTGAAAGTATTGATCAGTGTTGATTTCCTGATTCAGAAACTAGTTGAGAGAGAGAGAAAGAGAGGTGTTGGGGATTCTGGGTGAAGTGAAGGATAGGAGTTCTTTGTGCTATTCTGGTAGCCTTTCTATGAGTTTGAAAATATTTCAAAATGAATTATTTAAAATGTAAATAGAGAGAGTTAGTTGCATGTACTTCAGTCCCAATGCTGCTTTGCAGGCAGCGACCTTTCACGCAAAATGTAATCAAGGTGCATAAAAGGGCCGAGAGCAGGAACCTCACCAAGCGTCTAAGAACAGCTTGTATCCACCGACCTTGTTCTTGTACCGCTTGCTGTTAGATGTTTACCCATTTGGCAGAAATGGATTTGCCACTTGCTTTTGAAACACAGCACCCAACAAACCATGGGAAGCTTCTACTGTTTACCCAAATCCTTGTACCTGTTGGATGGAGACACTGGATTAGGAGAAAACCACTTACCCTCTTGGAGCCTTCATTTCTCACATAGAACAGAGGTTTGCATTCACTGATCGTCTTAGTTTTAAGCTGCGATCTGGCTAATTATGAGAAGTGTTCCCTTTCTCTCTGAGTTGGCTTGATTTGGTAGATAAATTTTATGGTCTTGCTGCTCCCAAGGAATCTTCCAGCTTTAGATTTCTGGACGTCTGTGCCCCTGAAGATGTGAGCCTGGATTCCATGGGCCGGTGCAAGTGAAGGGCCAAAGCCTCTTTATGGGTTTGCAGCACGTGTAATTGACCAGATGTCAGAGCAGGAAGTTTTTTTGAAAAGGTCAAAAAGAGTCCTTTTTTAACAGAAGGAAATTCATTAATTGCCTCATTGGTAATTATGACACAATGCTAATACTTCTCTCCTTGGGTGGTGGTTACGGAGAGGGGCAGAGGAACATGTAGTTAAAATATTCCCCTTTTAAATGTCTCTAGGGTTGTCCTATTTATAACAAAAGGTGCTTATTTCCTGGTATGTACAACTATAATGCTTCATTTTTAAAATGGCCTGGGTTTAACAATAATTATTCATCTATTTAGCAGATATGTATTGATTATCTTCTATGTGCCAAGAACTAAAGATTTTATTTATTTATTTATTTATTTACTTATTTATTTATGATAGAGTGAGAGAGAGCACAATCAGGGCAGAGGGGCAGAGGGAGAGGGAGAGGCAGACTCCCTGTTGAGCAGGGAGCCCAATTCAGGACTCGATCACAGGACCCTAGGATCATGACCCAAGCTGAAAGCAGACGCTTAACCCACTGAGCCACCCAGGTGCCCTATGTGGCAAGAACTAAAAATGCTCAAGACAGATCAGCATGTCAATTGGAAAATGAGAACAGTTATCTTCAGCTCTTCTGCATCCCATATTCCTCTGGAGTCCTATAAGGCTCCCATTTTCTCAAACTCCTATTCCCCAGTCCATCATCATGGCCCATCTTTTCTTGTTTTCTATTTTGCCTAGATCCCAAGATTAGGTGATTCAACCATCCTCTCCCTATATTCATCAACCCCTTCATCTTCTACCATCCTCCTCAGTGCCACTCAGTAAATTTTACCACCTGTTGCCTTCTGAATACCTACAGTCTCAGGTAATTAAGATGATATGATTACAACCTCTCCTGGTTCTACCGCAATCAGTTGTTACATGATATCAGCTAAACTCATGAGACTTTTCAGCATCCTTCATATTAAGTTGTATTTCATTTTCTGTTTTCTGCTCTCAAGCAACCAATCCTCAAAGAAACACATACACACACTCTGGAAGCCAAGGCCTTTTGCTTTATTGAGCAGATTGAAGTAATTAATTTCCAATTTCCGTTTCACATCAAAGTCTCTCGATGTCATTATTCATGGCTTTCTACATCCCTGCTGCACTGGAGGGAAAGAGTCTTTCTTTGTTTCCAAGTTGCTTTAACATCAACTTTCTTCTGTAGGATTCTTTCTTAACCACTTCCCTCTGACCCCATGTACTCTAGCTTGAGTCCTCAAAATGAGGCCAAAGTTGTTCTGAGGTCCCCCAAACCCATCTACTCCCAAAGTCAGTAACTTTGCTAATTTACTTTCACCATCACCAAGGGGATTTAGAAATCGAACATCTACTTGTTGAAATCTCTGCTACTCACAGATTCTTCATTTTGTCTTTTTTCTAGATTCCTGTTCATCTCCTTTCCTTTATTCCTGTTTTCTGACAATACACATCCCCCCAAGCTTATGTCCCTGTCTACTCCTCTACCAACGTGATCCCTTCCATTATCCCCAAAGATCCTTAACAGCCTTTTATACAAGAAGGCCATATTGTGAGTCAACACAGAACACCATACAAACTCCACAAAGCACCATGACTTCCAGCCTTGAACACAAGTGAGTAATGAGGATGGATGCCACCACGATGGAGTGGCATTGTGACTCAGACATCCAGGCCTGCTGGCAGCACCAGAAGACAACCCAGCCAGCAGGGGCCAATGCCACCCATGAAACCAGTAGGACTCTAACATGGGATGGGGACCCAGGCCAGCAGAACAGCCTCATCCACTGAGTTCAGGGAATCTCAGGGATCCTTTAATCATGCTCCACTCAAAGACGGGATCATGCAAAACAGAGTCTGTGAGGATCTCACAAAGCAGACATTGAAAAAAGATGGTCAGGTTCACCAGTCTTGCTCTTATAAAGTATATCATTGCTGCTCTCTGCTGGTCAAAAACATTATTCTCTTCACTTAAGATAAGCAGAGACGTGGAATGGGTCAAAGAGGGAAGATACAATGCTTCAAAAATGATACAGACTCGCGCTCAGCAATTGCAGTTGCTGAGATGACTTCATAGACTTCAATACATATTCTCATGCAGAGAAACTGATTTCAGTGAGGATCTATGGGACCACTAAAGCAAAGACGTGCTATTAGTCACTACTTTTTTTTTTTTTTTGTGGTAGATCAAGAGTTCTACCCTCTTGACAAATGTGTAAGTGCACAATACAGTCCTGTTAACTATAGGCACAGTATTACAGCAGAACTCTAGTACCTATTCATCTCTGCAACTGGAAGGTCATGTCCCTTGAACAGCAGGTCTCCACTTCCCCTCCTCCCAGTCCCTGGTAACCACCATTTTATTCTTTCTAGGTGTTTGACTATTTTAGAGACCTCATATGAGTGGAATCGTATGGTATCTGTCCTTCTGTGCCTGGCTAACTTCACTAATTAATCCCCCTTTTGGTAAACCTTTAATTCACAGAGCATATGGGCTGCATCATACATTTCAGCTAGCATGAAAGCAGTTACCGCTGTTTAGTGCAAAACTTTCTTTTTTTTTTTTTTTAAAGATTTTATTTATTTATTTGACACAGAGGGAGACAGTGAGAGAGGGAACACAAGCAGGGGGAGTGGGAGAGGGAGAAGCAGGCCTCACGCTGAGCAGGGAGCCCGATGCAGGGCTCGATCTCAGGACCCTGGGATCATGACCTGAGCCGAAGGCAGACGCCCAACGACTGAGCCACCCAGGCGCCCCAGTGCAAAACTTTCTATCGACCATCGTGTTTACATTTTTACAGGAAAATCGACAAGTTCTAGTGGGGATGATTACCTTGATACATTGAAAAATCCTAAAATGTTTTTTGAATGCTTAAAGGATGGTTAAATTGAAATACATATATACGTATATGTATATATGTAATTATATATGGGTATACACACACACACACACATATATATACAATTTATTATATTGAAAACTTACTCTTAAAAGTGTGTCAGTGAGGGTTTTTGATTATCCAGAATATTTGCATACTAAAAGCACTCCAAGAACTGCCCAGTGAGGACAAACATGGGCCATAAAGTCTAACACAACAGGTTTGACTCAGCCACTTATTAGCCACATTACCTCGGGGTGGTTACTGAATATCTTTGAGCTCTACTTTCCTCTTTTGTCAAATGGGGGAAATAATAATACACCTCTTTTTTATTATAAATATTAATTGAAATATCCCATATTATGTGCTTAACAGTCCTTGGCCCAAAGTAAATGGTCATAAATGTTATTGTTAACATTATAATCCAGTCTAAGTAACAGAATTTATTACATTTTCCAAAGCAAAGCTATTTTATCACAGGTTTAAAATATACTCTCTAGATACCTTGAGAAAGCTGTTTTTAGAGCACAGCCTTAGCTTTGACACTAACTGAGTAATTTAAAGTAATGCCTTAAATTTTCTGAGTCACAAAAATGTTTCCCGATACTTGCCTTGCCCTAACGTTCCAACATATCTCTGTGTTTTAATTTTATTTACCACTGTTTAATGGCCTATGGTGCAAAGTGTTTTATTTTCTGACCTTCTGTTCCCCACCTAATGACTTGCCTGAAGAACAACCAACCACTGAAGGAAGCTAGTAATCTTTTGGGAAAATTAACACAGAATAAGTCTAAGAAGGAACAATGAAAGCAGGAAAGTACACAGACCCAACAATGCATTCTTCTTTTTAAGTATTACCACACTGAAATGTGATTTGACTGTTGTTCTAGGTTTATTAGTTCAGTAAATAAGGATTTGGTGGTCATTGGGTTTGTAAGCTAGAAGTTACAGTGTGCTGAATCTTGAAGAAACTATCCAGTTGCTAGAGATGCATTCTAACCAGAATGTTCTAGATGGCTCCTTTCCTCTTGTCCATTCCTCTCTCAGAAAACATCTCAAAAACCTCCTTTGATTACAATTCTTCTAGCATAAAGTTCAGAGACCTAAATGTCTAAGAGACATGCTAGGAGTCATCTTCCAATCCAAGCCAACCCATCAAGCTCAGGACTGATGCTGGAGGGTCCCAGCAAGATAAATTCTGTAGAGAAAACAGGGTGGAGCCAGACCACTGAGTCCTGATACCACTCAGGGATAATGATTGGTTCAAGACAAACTATTAATTTGGCAAAATGTGTCTACAGTGGTCACTGTCTCTTCTCCTTGAGAAATTTTTCCATTTGTTTATGACTCCCTTCTTCCTCCAACAAGACTTTTGCTACCTTCATACTGTTGATATGATACAACCTTCCTTATGTCCTTGGCCTGCTCCCTATGAACTTCTAGCCCCTTCCCTGTGTTCCATCCCTTTAATCACCCCTACTGATAGTTAATGTCTCTTTTTTCTGTCCCTTCATCTTGGTGAAATATGTCAAGAATAAGGATCAGGATCGAACATGGTAAAAGATCAACTCTCATGGTTAATTTCCAAGGGCAGGAAGACCTTAGAGTCCCTTCAGAATCTGGTACCTGACTCCTCGCTGGTACACTAGAAGAACTGACTATCACACAGCAAATCACTGTATCTTCCTGGAGAAAAAGTAACTCTTTCAGCAAAAGAGGACAGCAGTGAGTGGCATGCCCAGAGATGGTAACCAACCGAGGCACTTAAATCCCTGTAAGTGGCAACTCCCAACTGGCAGCAGATGATTTTTCAAACCTTTCTAATCAGGAGAGCCAGAAGCGATTCTTTCTCTTCTCTTCCCCCCTCCTCCATTGTTTCTTTCTTTCATTTCTTTTTTATCCATTACTTTAAAATTTGAAGATACTAGATCTTTAGGGGGGAAAGAAAAAGCAGGCTTTTTTTTGATTCTGCAATTTTATAAATGGACAAAGGGCTATTTTCACTTCTCGTAATCTTACTGGAGTATTGTTTTCAGAAAAATGTGTTAGATCTGTCTCTGTGTGGCTTTAATGTTTTAACTTGTCAGAGCTTCTTCATCTGTTCAGTGGGTTTAATGATTCTTAATGCAGCCCTTACTACTGTGTTGGCATGTAAGAACTTGATAATAGGATATTTATGGTTAGATATTTGACACAGTAATGGAAAAGGCAGTGGGAAAATGAGTGATAGGAAAACTTTCCATAGTAACGGAATACATCGGATGTTAAGATGGGCATGTTTAGAAATAATGTCTAATGAAAAATATATCTTCCTAAAATGAGTGTTTTCCCTGCTAGCCTACCTTCTTTTGGAATCTTGAAGCCTCCTTTGAGCCTAACAGAAACTTTGATGACTATATTTCCCAGTATGTTCCTTGCATTCCCAAGGACAGAGTAAAAATGAATGTGCTCAATCATTACCATCTCCATGACTTTGCTGGTGCTGTTTCTGCCACGTGGAATTCCCTTTTTTATTTCCAATGTCCTCTCACCCCTATTTCCTACAGATCCCATTCAAATTGTTTAAATATTGTTATTGCCTTGAAACACAGTTCAAATGCCCTAATTTCTATCTGGTTACCCCATCTTATTTTTTTATTGTACTTATTTCTTGCTCTGAATGACAAAATGTATATTCCTGTATTTCTCCAAACCCAAATATGCTTTTTCATGCCATGGTCTTTCTGTATAGAGAGTCGATCTTCATTTCTATTCCCCCCCTAGGAATTACTTACTAATCCTAAAATCTCAAATTCTGAAGCCTTTCCAAGCACCAACCTGGGCAGAGGTAAAGCGCTCCTTTTGTTCTCTCACACTTTTCTCACATCCCTGGGGCAGACAGAATAATGGCCATCTAGAGATGCACAAGTCCTAATTCCCAGGATCTATGCATGTATTACCTTCTATGGCAAAAGAGACTGCACATTGATTAAGTTAAAAATGTTGCAATGAGAAGATTATCTGGGTGGACCCAATGAATTCACAGGGGTCATAAGGAAGGCAGGGAAGTGGGTGTCACAGTAGTGTGTGTGAGAAAGATCTGAGCTTCCATTGCTGATTTTGAAGATGGAAGGGGCCCTGAGTCAAGTAGTGTGGGCAGCCTCAAGAAGATGAAAAAGGCAAAAAGCCAGATTCTCTGCTATAGCCTCTGGAAAGGAATGTAGCCCTGCCAACACACTGATATTAACTCGGTGAAATTCATTTTCAACTTCTGAACTCTAGAACTCTAAGATAATAAAGTCATATCGTTTGAAGCCACTATATTGTGGTAATTTGCTACAACGGCCATACAAAACTCATATAATTCTTCCATTCCAACACTAACTAGGTGTTTTTTGACAGGTTTGCATTTTGCATTTCTTTCAGGTTTTACTTCAAATAAAGTACCCCACATCACACCAAGATTTTGATTTTTTTAAGGACTGTCCCTAGAATGAGAATTAGGAAGCTGAAAACTGTGTCATGAGCTGGCATAAACTCCGTATTAATTTGCTAGGGTTGCCATAAGGAAATATCACAGACTGAGTGACTCAAACCATAGAAATTTATTTTATCACAGTTCTAGAGGCTGTAAGTTCAGGATCAAGGTGTCAGCAAGTTTCACTTCTGCTGGGGGCTCTCTTTGCCTTGCAGATGGCCACCTTCTTGCCACACCCTCACATGTTCTTCCCTCTGTGTGTGCACGTCCTTGATGTCCTTGTGGGCCCAAGGATCTTCTTCTTATAAGAATATTAGTCAAATTGGATTAGGACCCACCCCAAGAGCTTCATTTTAACTGAGTCACTTCTTTAAAGCTCCTATCCCCAAATACAATCACATTCTGAGTTTCTGGGGGGGTTAGTGCTTCAACATATGAATTTTGAGGAGTGGGCACAATTTGGCCCATAACAAACTTATTATTTGTTTCAGATATTTGATTTGTGCTTTAAAGAGAAGGAAAAGAAAAAATAGTATAAAAGAAAAGTAAACAAAAGTAACCAATACTTTCAGTTTTACTATACCAGTAAGAAGAACTTTAGGTAAAATGAGAAGAGAAACAACAATTTTTTGAACACCTACCAGGTAAAATCTGTCATTAGAAAAACTAGGATTAGGATGTTCTGCCTAGATGCCCCTTCAATGAAGGACTTCTTGGTCACTCCTTTCATGCGGCCCTGCCCATGTTCACGCCTTTCCCAGGGTGATCCATATCCAATGACATATTAGATTTCCATCTTGCCCCACTTGGGACAACTCTGAAGGACATTCTAGTGTCAGCACTCCCCATGGGATTGACTGGAGCTTCCAGTGAGACTACATAACAGCTCAACATCTTCCTCTGCATACTGCTCTCTCTCTTCCCTTCCTCCCATAGATCTCAAGAGCATCCCATCGTCAATATTCTGCACACTAAATATCTTTCAGGGGCCACATTTCAGGGACCCCAGCCTATGACACAATTTCTAGAGTGAATAAAACATAAGTGTAGAAAGGTTGACTAATTTCTCAAAGACACATTTATTGAGCAGCTGTCTCCCTCCAGGGTCCAGTGCTTTCTCACACTGGGCTTTATGTCTTCTGGAACTTTATCAAGTGAAAGTCACAGAATAAGGATCTTGTGCAGGGCCAATTTTACTCAATTACCAGAAATTTAAAATACTGTTTTTAAATTAACGATATCAGAGTAGAGTGCAAAATGCAATGAGTTTTTAACTTAAAGCATGACCCTTCCAAAAATAATCTCTTATTTATAACTGGTTGCTTTACCATGTCAGACTACCGAGATTGGAATCCATGTTTTGCCAGTTATGCAAGTGCTTACCCTTTTTATTATAGCCTCTCCACCTAAAAATGAAATCGTAAGAATATATATATGTGTGTGTATATATATATATATATATATATATATATCATTGGGATATTGAGGGAGGTTGAATTAGATCATTCATGTTAAGTTCTTAGAACAATGTTTGACATTTTTTAAATACTCAGGAAGTGCTTAAAATTCATTTAAACCTCATAGATACATTCTTTTTCCTCTGTGCTGAGAGTATCTGATTAATTAATATACCTGTAGGAATCATATAATATCAACATGATGCACCTCCTCTGTGCCTGCATTTTAATTCATAACTTCATATTAATAGGTTTCTCTCTTCTTCAGTGCACTCCACTGCTCTAGAAACCAATTTAACAATAAGTTCTTAACAATAAGTAAATTTAATTTAACATTTAAATTTGGCAATAAGTAAATCTTGAATAGTCCCTTAGTGCCTAACAAATCAAGACCAAACAGAAGCTGGCTTTCCAGTGCCCTCTGTTGGGGATGAATCATGTCCGCCTAAAATTATATGTTGAAGTCCTAACTCCTAGTACCTCAGAATGCAACCTTATGTGGAAATAGGATCCTTGTAAATGTAATTATCTAAAATGAGGGCATCCTGGAGTAGGTTGGGCCCCTAATAGAATATATCCTTATAAAAATGGGAAATTTGGACAAAAACAGGCACACACTGGGAGAATACCATGTGAACACAAAGGCAGAGATCAGGGTGATATGCAAGCTGAAGAATGCAAAAGATTGCTAACAAACCACCAGAACCTAGGACAGAGGCATGGAATAGATTCTCCTTCACAGCCCTCAGAAGGGACCAACCCTGACAATACCTTGATTTTAGACTTCTAGCCTCCAGAACTGTGACATGAGAAATTTCTGTTGTCTGAGCTAGTCGGTTTGTGGTATGTGGTTATGGCAGCCCAAGGAATGGACACACCCTCTGTGGTCTGACTTACAACCACCTTTCCAGTCCATTTTTTGGCTTCCTGTTGTCTATTCCAGCCAAGTTAACATAGTCCTTGGCCCTCCTTCCTTTCTGCAAGAATGCATTAACTGAAGCTAGTTTCCATGCTTGGAAGTCCCCCCACTCTCTGTGTAGCACCCGTGAAGTCTTCTCAGCCCAGTTTCTCCATGAAGGTCATTCTTCCCTTTAAACCTGCCTCCATCTCTGCCCCCACCAGCATGTATTGTTTGGAATAACCATTTTTCTTTTTCTTTTAAGAACTGCATACTCTTACTGATCTTTTTTTTTCTCATTTTTGCAAATGTATTTTTAAAATTTTATTATATTATGTTAATCACCATACATTACATCATTAGTTTTTGATGTAGTGTTCCACGATTCATTGTGTGCGTATAACACCCAGTGTTCCATTCAGTACGTGCCCTCTTTAATACCCATCACCAGGCTAACCCATCCCCCCACCCCCTCCCCTCTAGAACCTTCAGTTTGTTTCTCAGAGTCCATAGTCTCTCATGGTTCCTCTCCCCCTCCGATTCCCCCCCCATTCATCTTTCCCTTCCTGCTTCCTTTTTTTTTTTTTAACATGTTATTGATCATTTTGAACAAGTGTGGCTTCTATGTAAACTAGACTGTGCATACCTTAGGGAAGGGAAGTCTGTATTTTACCCCTTTTCCCAGGGAAAGGAGTACAGTAATTGTTCTTAACATAGACATTCAATAACTAGCTATTGATTTCCTTTGAATGGTAGTATTTACATAATATTTTTTTTGCATTGTTTCTTGAAAAAAACCTATCAGCTATGACTTGAAAAAATATAAACAAAGAGAATTTTTGTCTCTTCATTGTAGGATATGAACTCCTTATTTTTGTGTAGGGATTTGTGTAGTTGACTGTGTTGGCTAAATGTTTGAATATATACTTACCATAGAATAATCAAGTAGTGACATTTTAAGAAAAGCATGCCCCATCTTTTATTGAAATGCAGATGTTATTCTTTGCATGTATTTAAATGGAAAATAATTGATTCAAATGAGTCTGAGTTGATTTGACATGAAAATATTATTTTAGGGCATTAGATATAAATGGAATAAATGGGATAAAATGGGGTGTTATATAGGTCTGTATAGAGTGCTTCAGGACAAGAGAACAACAGGAAAAAATGAAAGCTGCCAAGAGCTGGTAGGTATTAGAATATGCTTTGATAGGATAAAAGCCTGCTGGAGACTAAATATATTTCTATATTATTTTCTCAGGGAATAGTTTGATCTTATAAAGGTGAAAAGGTTTGGATCACCTGAAAGTCAAGAGAGGGGTGATAAATTGGCTAGCTTTAGGAATAATTAGTGATGAGCATTGCAAAATGGGAGGGGTTAGTTACATGTAGAAATTCTAAAACTTTCATATTTGTGGCTTATGGTGGTTCTTTGGCTTTAGCAACCCCATTTTGGAGATTCAACAAGGAAGATTATTTCTAATCATCTCTGACTTACTGCCTCAGAAATGTAATTTCCAACCAATGTTCCTAGGGCCCTGTTGACTCCTGGATGTGTTAGCTGCAGGTAAGCAGTAATGATTTGAGGCCAGAGGCACTAGGCTCTTTTCTTGTCCATTCCCTAGCCTTGCTTTCTCAGGAGCATCCCTTTCCATTGTCATGCTTTCAGAACAAATGCTACTGACACAAATGAGATGCATGCATCCTGAGAAATGTCATAGCTATTAGAAAGTGATAATAACCTTAATGCCATGTAATAATTGGAGGGTTAAGGGATTACACTGTGAGTATTTGGATGATCTATAAGGTTTGGGCATTGAAAAATGATGTTATAAATAGACTGAAGCTATGGATAAGAAGGAAGAATTTGTGTGTTCTTACTATGCTTAGTTCGTATCTACCTAAAACACGCAAGACAGGATCCCTAAAATTTAAACCACATAGAACAATTTCTTTATGCTGCTTTGCAAGAAAAAAAATTGTGCAGGACATTGAAATGGACCAAAAAGATTACTGGATGGTGGGCATAATCCTAAAGTTCATTCTCCCAAGATTCTGGTTTCCTGGTTATGTAATCAACACTAATTTAGGAATAGCTATGAAGAGATTTTGCAGTTGTAATTAAAGTCCTAAATCCAGGGATGCCTGTGTAGCTCAGTCGTTAAGCATCTGCCTTCAGCTCAGGTCATGATCCCAGGGTCCTGGGATCGAGCCCCGGGCTCCCTGCTCAGCCAGGAGCCTGCTTCTCCCTCTCCCACTCCCCCTGCTTGTGTTCCCTCTCTCGCTGTCTCTCTCTCTGTCAGATAAATAAATAAAATCTTTTAAAAAAATTCCTATATCCATTGACCTTAAAATATGGAAATTATCTACATGTGCCTAATCACAAGCCCTTAAAAGTGGAGAGCTTTCTCCAGTTGGTTGCAGAAGAAGGAGACAGAAAGATTCAGAGCAGTAGAAGGATTCAAAAAGCCATTGTAGGTGTGAAGATGGGGAGGATCACATGAGAACAAATATGAGTGGATCCAAGAGCAAAGAGCAACCTTGGGCCAAAAACCAGGAAGGAAACAGGACCTCAGTCCTACAACCACATGGAATTGAATTCTGCCCATGATTGAATGAGCTTGGAAGGAAAGACTTCCTTAGAGCTTCCAGATAAGAGCCCAGCCCTGGGGAGTTCTTGTGAAACCCTAAGCAGAGGAGCCAGTTAAGCCATGCTGACCTTCTAATTGATAGAACTATGAGCTAATAAGTGGGCATGTTTTAAGCCATTGAGTTTGTGATAATTTGTACATAGAAACAGAAAACCAATACACTGGGTGTCAACCCTCAGGGTTTTTATTTTATGGAGTACCTGGGCCTTTCATTTTCCTTGAATTATTGTACAGTTCTGTAAGTCATAGATAATTGATAATACAAATGATTTTTGTCTACAGACATGCAAATGAATTTTATCCATCAGAAATACAATCTCCCTCAAGTCCAAGGAATAAGCTATTTTGCATCTATTTGTAAATTCATTTCAGAATTTCTTATCTGCTTGTATATGGCTGGTACATTAAATTCTCTTTTGATCCAGTTGTAACATCTTACTGGTTCCCTTATTAATTAATGAGTTAAATGAAATATTTAACATGTGTTCATTTTTTATGTCTGTATAAGAGTCCTAATTTAGAAATGTATCATTTAACAGTGATCCATTCAGGGGTTTCCAAATGTTATATGGCAGGGACAAATATTTATGGATCTCATATCTTAAGACTAGAAGAGGGCTCAGTGCTGTACTTAAATTCTCATCTGAGCCTTTAACAAACTGAAATTTGAGGGTACCTTTCCATTCTGTCATATAGTTTTCCAATGCCAAATGGAGCTCATCTCCTTTCACCATATTCAACACCCCTTCCCCCATTTCCTTAATCCATTCTTTATGCCAACATCTTCCTAATCACTCAAGATTCCCAACTCAGAGCACTTTGTGTTTTCATTTCCTTTTCTCCCTATATCCAATTGGTTATCCAAGGCTGTGAATTCAGCATCTACCACTTCCTTTGCAGCCACTCCTTCTTTCTATCTCTGCTTCCAATCATCCTCATTTCTTCTCACACTAATAGAAGCTCAAACAGAGCCAGATCCAGTTTTGGGTACCTGCCATTTCTACTACTTGGAGGGTCATCTTGCAGAGGGTGGGGGGGAGTAACATATTAAGAATAAAAAAATTAGATAGTCCTTCAGAATGAGATAAGAAATCATAACAAACTAACAAAGTCATAAAACTTCATGCCCCTTCTTTTTGAGATCTCTCACGGCAATTTACCAGAAATGTTTATGTAGAAATGATTCCTGACCGTAACTTGTCCCCCTTCCCACTCTAAATTTCCAGCAACTCTGAGCACTCATGGGGCCATGCAAATAAGGCCCTAAAACTTATGTTTCTTTAGAGTCCACTGTCAATTCTTTCTGCATTCATAGTAAAGGCAATAAGTTATACAATGAGAGGTGCTGAAAGTTATCTGCAGCTTCATGGAGATGGGGAAAGTTACAAACCTAGGAGATTTTAAATATGTGGGGGCCTGAACTGTAGCACAGTCTCCTGAATAAAACTTCAGGGGACCTGTGCTTTTAAAAAAGTTTCACAGGTGAAGTGGATGCAGTTGGCCCATGTATGAAGAGTTTGAAAACCACTGCTCTAGCTCAAAAAGTGACTTAATCCTATGTCTCCAAGCTTGGCTCAAGCTCACAAGGACAACAGTCTTCCAACATTTCCTGGGCACTGGGGTCTATACAGTAGAGAATGCAGATGCCACAAAAAATGCAGGTAGAAAGAGCTTTGATTAAAGTCTGAATTGAAACAACGACTGCTTTTCTGTCTTTGAAGTAACTATATTGGCTTTGATTCAAGTAAAGCAATGAGCTTGATGAAAATTATCACAGCCCAGAAAATGACCCGGTACTCAGAGGAGATGAGGAAAGAAATCTCAAGTATAAGAGGAGTCAGACAGGACCGGAAAAAAGATGTTTCCAACAGCCACACCCAACTAAAGATTTCACTGAACCCTTAGCTAGAAGAGGTTGGGCATAAACATCAGGGCTACACTGCAAATACGTCTACATATCATTTGCAATTTATTGCTTATATCTTTACGCTTACATAATACTCTTCAATTCAGTATATGCAATTCATTTTAAAGTGTAAATTCTGTCATTCCCAGTTATACATTGGCTTTCTAAAGCCCATCATTTAAATAATTATTTCAGATACTGGGAAAGAGAAAATTCCTTAAAGTGGAACACCGATATGAAGAATCCAGATTCTGTCAGCCAGACAGGGAAGATCAGTCACCAGCATGATGTTTACATTCCCACCATATACACCCATCCCATATGAAATGCAGGTGAGAGAGTCCTCTGTACTTCCAAAACGATGAGAATAAATCTTCCTGTCACTTTATGTCACAGTCTCACAGTCCTCAAATAACCACCCGTAGATAGAGCCCTCAGCAAATTTGTTATCAGAGGTATGTGTTTACACATGGCAAGTCTCCGAGAAATAGAGAAAAAAATAAAATATTGTCAGTGAAAAGAAAGTTCTTCTTTCCAGAAACTAATATGATGAGATTTTAAAACACAGCAGAACGTAAAACTATTTTTATATTCAAAACGAATTAGGATATGATTAGTATGAAGTGAAATGAAAGTTGTTGTAAATAAATATTTATTGTTCATTTGCTCTATCAACACACATTCCATTGTTTCCCGTGGTTACTGGGCGGTGCATCTCTGTTTGCCCCGCCTTGCATCCTTCTACACTCCCTGTTCTTGTCTCAGGCAGTAGACCAGGAGCCTTAAAGGCTCCCAAACCCTCTAGCTTCTGGTTGGGTTCAGCCTTAGGGTGCCCTGGCTCAAGTTGAGAGGGAGCAGAAGAGGGAGATGGAATGTTTAAGCTGCTTCCCAGAGGCCTGGCTGCAGTTGGGTTCACTCCTTGACCAAAGGTCACTTCCATCCCTTGCCCTCTGTGCATCCACCCCCTCACCCTCAACACCTGCTAAGTTCTACCAGCTCCTCTTCCTTTATTTTTTGAGGTTTCAGGATTGCCCAGTTGGCTGTGATGTTACTAGCCTGAGAGTGTAGTATTTCTTATGGTTTCTCAAATTACCCAGTGTGTGTATTCCATATCTTTCTGACTTGGCCCCTGATTGATATATTAATTGAATGTTATTATACTGGTAAGTCTATTGCTTATAAACGTCCTCAAAATTGCTTAGCTTCTAGCACAGAATTTGTCTTACTTTATTATCAAAGTTTTAAAAAGATGTACTTATTTCTTATTTGTTTCAAAAATGGATTTATGGTATTTTTTTTTAGGTTATATGTTAGTCTATTAAAGAAAGATGATAGGTAAAATCAAGTAATATTTCTATGACTTGTGACATTTTAAGTAATTTTATGCCCATACAAATCAGTAGCAACTTTTTCTTCCAAATCATAGACTAAATATTACTCAATTAATCTCTCATAGTGTGAAAATTGGGAAACTTGGCTAATGAGTTAACTTCTGATGTAATGTTTTTTGCTCAATAGCTTAAATCCGTGACAATGTTTATATTTGTTATATTGTATTGAAGGCCATTAGGCTAAGAAAGCATATGCTCCTAAATATTATTTATTATAAAAGAACAATCTATCCCAAAATAACAACCCTCAGAGAGTAAAAACAGAGTATGCCTGAGTCAACAATTGCTAAGATCTTGGACAGAATGATGAGTAATGGAGTCAATAATCTGGAAATATGGAATATTAACACTACCAAAACCATATTTGGATGACTAAATTAATGTCACCCTTCTCACCTTCTTGCATAACTTTAATGTATTTGATGATAGTAGTTGTGTTTTATCTAATGTCAAAGTATGTTTACACCATTGCACCATATAATACTTTCATCAAATGCTAATTATTTTACTAATTTTAACATAATTAAATATAAGCAGTAAACTGCTGTCAAGATGAATTAATCGTTGTTTTTTTTTTCTTTTTTTTTTCAGTTCAAAAATATTGTTCCTGAAAGAGAATTGGACCAAATTCAAAATGTGATACTCTAGAAGGAAAAAAAAAAGCAGCTGAAGGAAACAATATTAAGCCAAGAGAAGTGACAAATCATAACAAATAACAGACAATATATCCCTACAGAGAAAGACATCGCAATTCAATTTGCTAAATTATTTTATTTATCTCTGAGCGGCAATATGAATGATCTATTTGTTTTGATGAACACTCAAACTTTGCTGAGTGGAAAATTGTACTGCTTTTAACGCGTCAAATTTGGATATAGTAAAAGAAGATGTGAATTAAGTTGGTTTTGAATATAATGCATTAAAAGATGAATTGTCAGCTTAGAAATATCTTTCCAGTAGCTTTATCCATACCCAACACTTTTCTTAAGAGGAATCACATAAGTGTGCAAACTAAAATAATCATTGATTATGTCTTGGTCCCTACATTTGAAATGTTCTTGAAATTCTAAATGCAGTAAAAGGCTAAGAAGATTATACAAAGAGAACTACCTAGTTTGATCAAAGACATTGGCAGTGAATTAGAAAGTGTTTTATAGTTTCAGACTAAACAATTTGGCAAAACCCTAAATTTCGGTCTCTTTCTTCCTTCAAGCATTTATACATTTTATTATTTATTGAAATACTCTGAAGTGCAAAGTTTGTCTTAGGAAGTGGGGGTTAGATATGGAAACTTCCCTGTCTTCAAGGAAAAGAAAAATGGTCCAAGGATTTCATGTGAGTAATTAGAATGGCCCTATATCTGAAAGTGCTTGGAATATTCCAGAACTCTGCAAGTGGAGCCTCTGCCTTACTGTTGAGGAGCCTGGGAAATGAATTATCAGTTGAGACCTAAAAGATGAGGAGGAATGACCTAAGTGAACAGAGAACGGTTGCAAGTGAAGGAGTTTCCAAGCAGAGGTAGTAACATCTTCAAAAGGCCAGAAATGAGAGAGCCTGTACCAACTGCAAATCCCAAGAAGTTGAGTTTGGCAAGAACAAAGATGTGAAGTTTTGACAGAGGACATTGTTGAGGAAAGAATTTTTAGAATGGTGAGGTGAAAAAAAGTTATTAGTGGTTGTCTCTGAAATCTTTGTTAGGACAGAAACAAGCTTTGGTTAAGGATATACCCAAACTTGGGCTAGGAAGCAAGACTCTGAGGAAGGCTGGTAGCAAGCAGTGAAGTCAAGAATAGAGAAAGCTAGTCAATCTGCATTGGAAATAAAGAGGCTTTTATGGTTTGAGGACATGAGAAAATGAGAAGGAGTGGAGAGATAAAAGAGCAAGGATAAAAATATGAGTGGGGGCAAAGAAGTGTTAAAACAGGTAATTTATTAGTTTCACTGTGTTGAAAAAGCCCTTTTATCACCTCTCCCCAAAATATTCAGTATTGTCTACCACAAGACAAAAGACATGTAGGATTTTTACCATTTTGTCTTGTATTTGTTGAAATCAAAGGAAGAGTCCAAGTTCTACATCTATTGTGATACCAGGGCAGAGATGGACAGACAGAATTACCTGTTAGAATCAACAGGTAGAATAAATCAGTAATTCAATGGAGAGAGAGTGTAGGAGTGAGACGTGAAGCTGGAACCTGCAGAAATGTGGGAGAGAGTGTGACACTGTTCATAAGACAATGTGCAGGAGTTGGAGCCAAACCTTGAGATTCCAGGGAGTGGGAGCGCCAGCTGATGCCTAGGATATACAGAACTTGGGCAAGTTTGGGATTGACTTAAGGATGATGGCAGTGGTAAGCAGGGTAGTGCCTGACTCCACTTGCACTCTTGATACACGGTGGAAACAAGCATGGAGGGAGGCAAGACTGAAAGCAGGGAGGCCAGTCAGGGAAGCATCTATGTTGGGTCACTTACAAAACCACCCTTGAGTCAGATTTTCTGGAAGGGCTCCCCAGACTGTGATCTCAATTAGCCTGGTCCCAAAGTGGGGACTCGGACAGGGTGCTGAGACCTTGATGAAAGCCATTACCCCTTGTCTTGGATGAATGTCCAATATAGCTGGGTGATTGTGTGTATGTGAATGTGTGCATTGGGGAGGGAATAATTATAAACGGAGCAAGAAATAACAACATCATTCAACTGGTTATTATTCCAAGGCAATTTGTGAGTATAAAATTGTGTGTGTGTTTACTCATTCAATAAGAAAATTGTTGACAGCTCAATTGAATCAAATTGGAAATTTATAAGCCCCATATTCGGTAATTCTTCCCTGGTAGAAAAGTAGACCTCAATTCAGAGACTATCAGTCTTAATAAGCAGTTAATGAAGGAGCTTGAAATAAAGGCAATCTGTTCACTTGGGTGCTTTGAAAAGACAAGCCCTGAGCTAGCCATTACTTCTTGTTAATAGACACAGAAGCTAATGAATATAAAATTTATATCGCTGTTACCATAACATTTAAGTTACATCTTTATACTCATTCTGTATCTTCTCATCATAGAGTTATGTTTCTATCTAAATATCTACTTGCTAAGAAGGACAAAGAGCCTTCCTGTAATAGTAAAAAGTCTCTTTCAATAATTGCAAGGACTATATAGACTCTAAAAACTTAAGACTAGTAATGTGTGTTAAAGGAAAGTACCTTTGTTAGAACAATTGCAAGACATTTTCTTCCTTAAAGATTTAAATGCAGTTTGTCATAGGAGGTTGATTTTAAATGAATCGTAGAGACAATGACAGTATTGATCAAACTCTAAGCAATTCAATTTGTACAAAAGAGCCATGAATATTCTATTAAAATTAAAACTATAAAATTAAAACTATAACTAATGACTTTTACAGGCTCCCACAATCGTATCTGGCTCTCTGTCTCCATCTATTCAGGCTGCCACAACAAAATAACAAAGATTGGGTTGCTTAAACAAAATAAATTTATTTTTCACAGTTCTGGAGCCTGGGAAGTCCAAGATCAGGATGTCAGCACTGTCTGGTTCCAAGGAGAGCTGTCTTCTTGGCTTGCAGACAGCTGCCTTCTAGCTGTGTCCACACATAAGGGAGGAAGAAAGAGAGCAAGTTCTCTCATTGTATCTTCTAAAGACACCGATTCCATGGCCAGGGCCCCATCCTCGTGCCCTCTTCTAAACCAATTTATCTCCCAAAGGCCCCACCTCCAAATGCCATCAGATTGGGGCAAGGGCGTCAGCATATGGATTTTGGGGGTGGGGACACACTTCAGTCCATAGCAGTTCCCCTGTGCTTGTATGATAGCCTTTCCTTCCTTTCCTGCAGATGCAGGGTGTGGGCTCCCATCTAAGCCCGCTCACCCTGGTGAGTACTGGCTCTGAGGAGTTCTTCCTGCTCAGGGATGCCACTTCCGATACTCCTTTCTCTTCTTTATCCCCAGTGTTCCTTTTTCTGCTGGATCAGTGCCATCAGTCTACACACTACTTCAAGTTCTCTATCTTTAAAATAGATAGAAAAATAAAATTTAGGAACCTTTCGACCCTGCATGCCCTCCAAGCTTACTGTCTCATTTCCTTACTCCCTATTGTAGCAAATCACCCTAAGTAATGTGCCCATATTCCTTCTCACTAACTTCTCTCCTTCCATCCTCTCAGTTTCCAAAGAAATAATGCCATGATTCAAACAATATAAAAAAACAATAAACAAAGAAATCTTGCTTCTGTGCCCGCCCCTCCCAATCCATATATGAACCATTCTGTTGGGTTCTAATTCCCCGGTCCTTTCTTTTGCAGAAGTCAGTACACTATACGGTCTGTTCTGCCTTTTATTTGTTTTTATTCAAACCTGAAGATTTTTCCACTGTCAGTGTTTAAAGAGCTTCTTCATTCCATTTTATCTTTTCCATGGCTGCTTGCCATCGTTTATTCCCCCAATCCTCTCTTGATGGACACTTGCTTGTTACTGTCATACAAACAATACTACACGTGGTATTTCATATTTGTGCAAGTGTCTGTGCAGAATAATTTCCTAGTAGTAGACTGTTCGCTCAAAGGGTAAATGCATCTGTAATTTATTGCCAAGTTTTGCTTGTTAGGAGTTATTCCATTTTCTACTCCAGCCAACAAACGTATGAAACTGCTATTTTCCTGAAACCTTGCCAACTGAGTGTATTGTCATATTTTGTACCAATAGACCTACAAAAAAGTCATATTTAAGTGTGGTTTTAATTCGCATTTCTCTAATTATGAATGCCATTGAATGCTTTTTCTATATGGTTAAAGACCATTGCTATTTCTTTCTCTATTAACAGGTTTTATACACAAAGCCTTTGCCTGTTTTTCTGTGGGTTGCTGGTCCTTCTCTTCTCAATTTCTTTGACTCTATATATACTACAGAGATTACCCCATTTTCTGTGATATGAACACATTATTCCTTCAACTTATTCTAATCAAGTTTTTCCCCTTACACATTACTGAAATTTCCATTGTCGAGATCAAACCCGACCTCTATGTAGCTAATCCAATAATCAATTCTCAGTTACTGTCTAACTTGATAAGCTGGCAGTTTTCCCCATAATCGATCCTTCCCTCCTCCTTGAAATACTTTCCTCACATGATTTCCTGGATGCCGAACATGCTATCTATACATTGACAATTCTAACCCCTATATTTGCATCTTGCAACTTTCCACTGAAAGCACCTATCACTTCTAAACATGGACCTATTATAGGAATCTCAAACTCAGTGTGTTCCTCTGAGTTTTTTATCCTTCCAAATGAATTTCTTTGATAGAATTACCCACTCTCTATCCTTTCAGTAAAGGAAACCTCTATCCTTCCAGTTGCTCAGGCTGTATGTCTCAGAAACATCTTTGACCCCCCTTTTTTCTCACTCCCCCTGTTCAATATATCAGCAAAGTCTATAGTCTTTACCTTCAAAATGTATCTACAATCTGATATTTCTTTCCAACTGCACCTCTGCCACCTTGTCCCAGACATCATGTTTTTCTCCAGATTATTGCATTAATTCCTACTAATCTCCCTGCTTTAGCCCAGCATATCTTTAATATATTCTCACCATAACAATCAGAGTGATCTTTATGAAAGGTCAGTCAGGTCATATTGTTTTTCTGTGCAAAACCTTCCAATGGCTTCCCTTGAGACTCAGAGTAGAAGTCAAAGTCATAATAATAGCTCACAAGATTTCACATCAAGTGCTAATTTTTCACTTTATTCTCCCTCAGTTTTTTTTTTTATGATTTATTTATTTTGCAGAGAAAGGGAGAGAGAATGCCAGGGGGAGGGGCAGAGGGACCAGGAAAGGAAGAATCTCAAGTAGACTCCTTGTTCCATATGGAGCCCAATGTGGGGCTTGATCCCACAACCCTGAGATCATGACCTGAGCCGAAATCAAGAGTCAGATGCATAACTGACTGAGTCGTCCAGGCACCCCTATTTTCCCTCACTTCTTTTGGTCTAACCATGACAGCAGTTTCCTTACTATTACTTGAACATGTCCACCTTGTGTCTTGCACTGGAAATCCTCCCTGTCTTGAGTACTCTTCCTCAAGCTACTTCTTTTCTTTTCCTTTTTTTTTTGCTCATATCACACCTTATTCTTGAAGCCTTCCCTGACCAGCTCTTTAAAACTGTTAATCCCCAATCCCTCAACACACAAAATTCCTTATCCAGCATTAGTTTATTCTACTTTAGTTTTATGATAACATTTGTCATTGAACATGATACGTATTTTTATTATTATTATATGTGCTGCCTAAGTGAGCACTGTATTTTTATTATTTATATATTTATTGTTTCTTTCATTGTACTAGGATATAAATTCCTTGAGAATGGATATTTCCATCTGTTTTATTGACTAGTATCACCTAGTATATTGCCTGGCTTGCCGCATGCATTCAGTAATTCTTCATTAGTGAAGAAGTGCATTCCTCCTTATGGTATAGATTTTAAAGTAAAATAATGTGACTCTGAATATTTACTTTAAGACAAAAACCCAAATGTCAATTTTACCTCTACCACAGTTGAAGAGCACTAGAGATAACAAGAATAATAAGACATGGCCCTGCCCTTAAAGGAACTGAGTATAGCAAGAGTGAATGCATGTTTATATACCAGGAACACAGAAATTCAAAGTAAAAAAGATCTCAAAGGATATGCTGAACAGTCCGTTATTCAATGAGCTTTCAACCCATTTTAGAATTGTGACCAGTCCTTCAATTTACAGTTCACTTTAATTGCATAAGCATTGTATTATTCACAACTGCTAGGACTCTTACTTTATTGATGTTAGAAGAGCAGTCTAGAGAGCTTAAATGATTCATTATCAGACCTGCTGCAGAGATGGACACTTGCCTATCCAACATCTGTCTTTTTAATAACAGAATGCCAATTTTATTAGGAGTGATAAGGCTCTCAGCCAAAAGGCCATGTTTCCAGATTTGACACAGCTAGATCTGGCCATGTGGTAAAGTTCAATACCATGCATTGTAAAAATAAGTCATATGTAAGACTTTGGGAAAACTCCTAGGGCACCTGGATGGCTCAGTTGGTTGAGTGTCCAACTCTTGAGCTAAGCTCAGGTCTTGATCTCAGGTTCGTGAGTTGAAGCCCTGCAGTGGCTGGGCATGGAGCCCACTTAAAAAAAAAAAAAAAAAAAAAGACTTCAGGAACGCTCCCTAAAAGAAACTGCCTCAACTGAAAGGCATGTCCTTCTTGCCCTTTCTTCTTTTCTCCTTTCCGCTGCTTGGAATATAAGCAAGATGATGGAACTCCAACTGTGTTTGACCATAAAGGTGAGTTTGTAAATGCAAGCCATATCCTAGGGCAGGGGTTAATAAAGTCTCTGTATACTTTATGGGTTATATCTGGTCTCTACTCTTTACTTTTCTTTCTTGTTTTTCTCTGAGCCACCAGGAATGAAGTGAGTCCTACAATTGCCCTAGCTTGCAATCTTGAAAGAAGTTTCAGGTGGTCATGTAGGCAGTGGGAACTCAGGTGAACTTGCTGAGTTTGGGGAGACTGAGGCAGCTAGTATCTGTTGGACAGAGTATCGGAGAAAAGAGAACTTCAGAGAGACAACACTCAGATGTGCAGAGCATTCGCTTTGATTACTGATCAGAGATCTGATCATCATATGCATGTGAGAAATGACCCAAGGGTAGGGAAAGAACCATTACAAAAGATTAGAGGAGACAGTACTCAGAACTCACACAGGACCAGGTGTAGTGACTATCCTCTCAATTATGAGATTGGGATACCAGATAATTCATGGGACGTTAGAGCATTGGGTAGATTATGCAGAAAGATCTTGACTCAAGAGTAAAAATTAATTACCATAGGCAAAATGTTGTTTTCATTCTAGCCAACAAATATTAAAAGCAAAACCTGGGGTGCCTGGGTGGTTCAGTCAATCATCTGACTCTTGATTTCAGCTCAGGTCATGATCTCAGGGTTGTGAGATCAAGCCCCATGTCGGGGCTTCATGCTGGGCCTAGAGCCTGCTTAAGACTCTCTCTCTCCCTCTGCCCCTCTCCATTTCTCTCTCTCTCTCTCTAAAAAAAAAAAAAAGGAAAGAAAAAGAAAACCCTAAAGAAACAAACTGATTCTAAGCAAATTAACTGAATTCTAGAACAAAGCTCAAGAGTATTTACAATGAGGAAAAAAAAAAATCCCAGCATACAATAACATAAAATTCACAACATTTGGTGTCTAATCAGATTACCAGATTCTATACAAGAAACCAGAAAAATATAACCAATAATGAGAGTAAAAACTATTCCATCAAAACCAAACCAGAACTGCCACAAGGGTTAGGAAAAGAAGATAAAAAGATTAAGTAGTTGTTATAACTGCATTCTATATGTTCAAAACATTAAGTAGAAACATGAAGGATATAAAGAAACCTACATCAAACCCTTAGTGATAAAAACTACAATGTCTGAGATGTAAAATAGAGTAAATAGGCTTTACAGTAGATTATACATTGCAGAAAAAAATAAATTTGAAAACATAATGGGTAAAAGGGTACAAATTTTCAGCCATAAGATGAAGTCTGAGGATCTAATATAAAACATGGTAACTATGGCTGATAATACTGTATTTATAATTGAAATTTGCTTACACCTGAAACTAACATAACATTGTTAATTACACTTCAGTTAAAAAAAGAAATTTTCTAAGAGAATAGAACTTAAATATTCTTACACACACAGAGAAAGATAAATATATGAGGGGATAGATGTGTTAGTTAATTGGATGGGGGGAATCCTTTTACAATGTATATCAACATCAAATCACCATGATGTACACATTAAATATCTTACAATTTGATAATTATACCTTAACAACACTGAAATTTTTAAAAATAATAGATAATCTGGGAGTAACTCTACATCTGTTAAAGATATTAAATTTTTAGTTAAAAATCTTCTCATGTAGAATACTCCAGGCCCATATGGTTTCACTGGTGATTCTTCCAAACATATAAAGAGGAAATCATAGAAATTCTAAGCAAGCTTTTCAAGAAAACTGAAGAAAAAAGACTTTTCTGTACCTTCTGTGAGGTCAACATTACCCCAATACCCAAGCCAGGCAAAGACATTACAGTGAAAGAAAACTTTCTTTCTAAATAGACCAATATCTTCAGTGAACAGAGAAAAAAATCTAAACCAAATGTTAGCAAATCAAGTTCAATGATATATTAAATATAGAATACATTGTGATCAAGTAGGGCTTATTTCAGGATTGAAGAGTGGTTTAACATTAGAAAATCAATCTCTGTAATTTACCAAATAAATAAACTAAAAAAGTGATAAACTCTATAGATGCTAAAAGACCATTTGATAAAACTCCAACATCTATTCCTAATGAAAAGTTTCAGCAAACCAAGAATAAAAGGAAATGTTCTGGGGCACCTGGGTGGCTCAGATGGTTAAGCATCTGCCTTTGGCTCAGGTCATGATCCTGGGGTCCTGGGACTGAGTCTTGCATTGGACTCTCTGCCTCTGCCTCTCTCTCTCTCTCTGTCTCTCATGAATAAATAAATAAAAATCTTTTAAAAAATAAATAAAAGGAAATGTCCTTAGCCAATCAAAAGCATCCTTGAAAAACTTGTAGCTAACTTAATGGTGAGAGACTGAATGCTTTCCCCCAATATCAGAAATAAGAGATGGATATCTGCTCTCTCCTCTCCTATTCAACATTACAGTGCAGGTGATAGCCAGTGCAATCAAGAAAAAAGGGAAGAAAAAAGGTAAGGTAAGGAAAGGAGAGGAGAGGAGAGGAAAGTAGAGGAGAGAAGAGGAAGGGAGGGAGGGAAGGGGAGAGGAAAAAGAGAGAGAGGAAGGGAGGGAGGGAGGAAGGAAGATGTCATGACTGAAAATAAAGAAGTAAAATTGTTTTTATTTGAAGATGACATGTTTATGTATAAATTCTAATAAAATATGCATACAAATCTAATAGAGATAATAACTAAACTTATTGTAATTGCATTTCTTTATACTGATGTTGAACAATCAGAAATTAAAATAAAATTATTTATAATAGCATAAAAAATTGAAGACATAATGATATTGTCAATTTTCCCCAAGATGACTTATAGATTCAACACAATCCAAATCAAATCCATAGAAGGCTTTTTTTTTTTTTTTTTGGTACAAAGTAACAAGCTGATTCTAAATTCATAAGGAAATTCAAAGGATCTAGAATAGCCAAGGAAATTAAAAAAAAAAGTTGAAGAAATAACACTACCAGATTTCAAGACTTGATATACAGCTATAATTATCAATACAGTGTGGTATGGGTGTAACAACAGTAAAACAGATTGATGGAATTGAAAAAGGTCCCTTAGTAAATGGAAATTTGATTTTTAATAACAGTGCAGGTAAATCAACTGAGAATAGTCTTTTTTTTTTTTTTAAAGATTTTATTTATTTTTGACAGAGAGAGAGAGCACAAGCAGGGGGAACAGCAGAGAGAGAGGGAGAAGCAGACTCCCTGCTGAGCAGGGAGCCCGATGCGGGGCTCGATCCCAGGACCCTGAGATCACGACCTGAGCTGAAGGCAGATGCTTAACTGTCTGAGCCACCCAGGCGCTCCTGAGAATAGTCTTTTTGACAACTGGTACTAAAATAACTGGATATCCATAAAAAAATTACTTTCAATCCTTATCTCACACCATTTACAAAAATTACCTCAAAATGTGTCAAATTTAATTTTAAAATTTAAATTTAAAATCTAAATTTAAAATCTAAAATCATAACTCTTCTAGAAGAGGGGGAAAATCTTAGTGATCTTAGATTAGGCAAAGATTTTGTAGATATGAGAACAGGTGTATATGAGAACAAAAGCATAATCTATTAAAGAAAAAATATTGTTAAGTTGGACTTAATCAAATTTAAAATGTCTGGCCTATGAGTGACAATGACAAAAGAAAATACTTACAAAGCATATATGGGGTGGGGGCAACAGCTTGTACCCAGAATCATAAAGAACGCTTAAAACTCAATAGGAAGAAAATGAATAACCAGCTTAAAGAATGGGCAAAAGCTCTGAGCAGACACTTCACCAAAGATGTACAGGTTGCTATATAAACATATGTAAGATGCTCAATATCACTAGTAATTAGGAGAATGCAAATTCACACCTTAATGAGATAGCATTACACTCCTAACAAACTGGCTAAAATTAAAATTCTAAAATGCCAAGTGTTGGTAAGGAGGCAGAGCAACTAGAATTCTCAAAAGCTGCTACTGGGAATGTAAAATGGTACAACTTCTTTGGAAAACACTTCAGCTGTTTCTTAAAAAGCTAAACATATATACCTATCATATCATCCATCCATCTCACTCCCAGGGATTTGCCCCCCCCAAAAAAAAGAAAAAGAAAAAATATATAGGCATACAAAGGCTTGTACATTAATATTCACATCAACATTGTTCATAATAGCTCAAAGCTGGAACAGCCCAAATATCCAACAAGAAGTGAATGGATAAACTGCTGTTTATCTATATGGTGGAATACTACTCAGCATTAGAAAGGAATGACCTATAGATATACAAGAGTTGGATGCTCAACTACCTGAGCCACCCAGGTGCTCTGGGTCTGTTTACTTATGTGGTTGTTATGTTTTATATTTGCTTTTTAGGACAGTCCTCCCCACATTGGCTTCTGATACAAGAACCTGGTCCTAAATCAAAAGACGTCAGAATGGCTGGCTCCATGTGCTACTCAGACACTCTCTTAGCCTCTCGCCCTGATTTTTTATATTCAGAACCTTTTGTGCATCTCTATATTTTCTTACTTTAAGAGTTATATTCCAGAAGAACTACTGTTCTCTTAAACAATTAGACCCCTGTTAGGCCAATTCTATAATGCCTGCAAACATTCCTGCACATATCAAAGAGGAACATCCTTACCTTGTTATCTTGTTCCTATAGAGAGAAAAATGGAACTTTATTCAGAGTCTAAGAGACTAGAAGTTCAAATAAGCAGGATGTTTGGAGGAAAAAAAAGGTACTCTTGAGACTAAAGCACCTTTAAGGGGATACCAAATTATATTTAGTAAAGCTTTACGACTGAGGTTTTTGTTTGGATATTGCCATGATGCCCCAGCCAGATAATGGACTCCCCATTCATGGAGTTCTGTGTTGAATGATACTTAAAATCATAGGTGAAACGTTGTAGATCTTTCTCCAGTACCAATTTTATCAAGCTATTTTTTACAGGATGAAGGGTGGTATTTTTTTTTATAAATATAACCATGAGTATACTATGGAGTAGAGTGTGTAATTTGCTTGGGCTTCTAACAGACATCTTTGAAGAAATTTTGCCTTTTCTAGGCAGCCGTTAGTGGAAGCCCCCAGACCTCTCTGGAAAGTTTCGATAAACATGAGAAAGTGATATTTGAGACTGTCAATAAACATAAAATAATTTTACCCAAATATGAAAATTCTATATTTTAATTTTAAAGCATTAATCCCTGGAAATTGAGTCAGAGAGAAAGCCAGGAAAGAGAATATCATTCTTTTAAAGAACAGAGGCCATAACAAGCACTATTGTAATAAATGTCATTTGGGCATCCAGTGAAACTTGAATTTAACTGCATTATGATTACTTGGTATATATTGCAACCAACTGTGTTTTAAAGTGAATCGCTGGGATTTTATTTGACATGTGGAAAATAAAACATCAAAAACTAATTTAAAAATACACTTATAATACTTATGATAACACATCTATTGCTTATATATCAGCTGAAACACATTTTTCACAGATAAAAAGTAAATTTCCCTTTTTACAGATATGGAAGTTTGATTTGTGTTCTAATTCTTCTTTAATTCCCTGTGTCAGGTGTTTCTTATATCTCAACCTGCTGTATTTAATCAGAGTACATTTAATTTTTAAGTGGAAAATGGGTTGTGAGGTAGGAATGTTTATATGCCAACAATTTTGCTTTCCTTAGCTTTAACTTGTATTCTGAGAGTAGTAATATTTTTCAATTTAATTGCCCTCAATTACTAAGGATTCAACTAGTTCAGGTTTGAATTACAAATAAGTCTACATAAATGCCTTCATTTTCTCTATTGATTCTTTTTGCAAGCTTCTAATATGCTTTTAGGTGGTTAAATGGCCAAATCCAACTTCATTCATGACAAAGTGAGTTTTAGCTAAATCATTGAGGTAGAGGAGAAAATGAGTCTTATACTGTAGAAAATTGTCAACAACACTTTCCTAATACCACTGTTAATAAACTCCTAGACAAATGGTGACCTTTGTAGACTCAATAAAAGCAGATTCTGCAATTAAAATAGTGTCCTAGGGGCGCCTATGTGGCTCAGTCAGTTGAGCATTGACTCTTGATTGCAGCTCGGGTCATGATCTAAGGGACATGAGATCAAGCCCTGCATTGGGCTCTGTGCTGGGTGAGGAGCCTGCTTAAGATTCTCTCTCTCCCTCTCCCTCGCCCCCCCCAAATAAATAAATAAATAAATAAATAAATAAATAAATAAAACAGTACCCTATGCTGAAAGAAGATTCCTTCTTTGTCAGAGACAGATAGATAGTGTATTATATCTGTGCTACTCTTGGATAGATATACCCAAGGATGAACTGCCTCTCAGTGGACATTTCCAAACCATGACACTTTCTAAAATAATAGACATTAATATGTTTCTATACACGGCAGAAATGCAAAATGTGTTTTTAGAAGGGTTGATGGGATCAAACTTCATTCAGAATTGCTTGGTCAGGAGAATCCAGGACTCAAAAAGTCATAGTGTAGGAATTAAGAACATGGATTTAGGGTCAGAAAGCTTGGATTCTAGTCCCAGCCTTTTCTTCTAGCTTGGGGCTCTTGATCAAGTCACCAAGCAATTGCTTATTTGTGGAATAGAAATAGTCATTGTTAGCTCCATGTTTCTGGGGAACAGTAAATGTAATAATGCGTGTGCAAGGGGCTTCGAGCACTCTGCTGTCAGTACATGCTCAATTAGTGGTAGCTCTCAGAAGTTTCTGAGACACTGGCAGCTGGCTGGTGTTTCTACAAGTGCTTGTCTCAGTGCTTTGGGCAATTGGGAATTTGTGCTCTGCAAACTCTGATCATTTAACCAATATAACTTAACATAGCGATCTCACTTTTCTAAGAGCCAACATCTAGAGAGCACTTACTATGTACCAAGCTTTATTCTGAAAGTTTTAATCACATTAACTCATTTAATATTTACATAAACTGTATAAGATAGGAACTGATATCTTATTTTGCTGAGAATATAACACAGGTATAAGATTGTCTTGTATTGCAAAATTTGTGGGAGAGCTAAGTGCTGAAAAATATGGGATGGGAATATAGACAATCTAACACATGGGCTCATGTTCTACTGCCTCTCTTACTGAGATGTAATGTCCCTAAGGGAAGGATAATTATGGTTCTTTGATGCCCTCTAAGGACTCAGCATGGTACCTTGATATGGCATGGATACTGGTCTGCAAGGAGCTCTTCATTTACTTGAGAAGTTTGAATATGCAAAGGTAGTAAAACACAATACCATTTATAATGCACCCACTCTGTTCCAGGTATGAAGTTCAGCACATTACTGACTTGATTTAACCCTCAAACAGACTTGACACCATGGGTGTATTCACCCACATGTAAACAGTCGGCAATTCCAGTTGTAAACAGAGATCATGCGGTAGTGAATTTGAGCAACAGTGGAATTCATTAAAGGCTATTCAGTAGCTCTGAGCATTTCTGAGAGGGCTGCAGTATCACTCTTGGATTATTCTTGGTCAGGTTCAATGCCAGTCATAGCCCCCAGACCGCTGCTGGGAGCAGCATTACAGCTTGCATGACTAACATGAACATCCAAATCCCCAACATTTCTCTCCTTGGGACCTGAGTGACTATCACCACCCTTGTCAGAAAATGGATTCTTCATGGCTTCTGTTTCCTTACATTCAAATGAAAGTCTTGAGATGACACAACTGACTGATGGAGGGTTTGGTCAGATAACTGAGCCCAAGCTGCAAGGAAGGCTGGAAAATTGAGTGTGTACTTTGAATTTGTAGAGAAAGACTCCTAGGTGGGGAATTCCCCAATTACAGGAAAGGCATTGTTTAAAGTGTTGGGGGGGGGGGACAAACACTTGGAAAATATCCACTACATCTCCATTTTACAGATGAGGAGACTGAGGCTCAGAGGTTAGATCATTTATTCCACATCATGCTAGTAGGAAGCAGAAGGGTAAGCATGTAGGTTCAGATCTGCCTGTCTCTGAGTATTGTTCCACCACACGAGGCTGCCTCCCACACAAACAAAGAACAGGGCAGTATACCTGAGAGGTCCAAATAGTCAGCAGGATGGGAGTTCAGAGAAGGAAGGCTCTCTTCTGGCTAGGGCGATTCCAAAAGGCCCCTGAGAAGACACATTATTTGGACAGCTCCCTAGAATCCCAATTAAAGACTGTAAGAAACCAGCCTCAGGAATGATGTAGTTTATATTCTTCCATGGAGGGGGAAACTGAGGCTCAGAGAAAAAAATAGTGCTTTTTCTCTGGTCATAACCTCTTGGTGAAAGTGGCTTAAAACCCAAGCCTGTGACAATAGGTCCAGTACTCTCTGCAAAGAGCTTCTGACCTCAGCTAGGTGAGTTCACCTAAATCACATCTCCAGCAGAATTATTGAATAGACTTTCTTTGACTTGATGAGCAGAGTGGGAGAGAAAGCCACATGCTGCAGTCTAAACAAAAAAAAAAGAAAAGCTTTTATTTTGTATGTGGCTTCTCACAAAATACTTTTTGCCCAGCTGTACCCAAGGAGGTAAAAGGCTCTTGCTTATGACAGAGAGCTTTTCTTATCTCTGCCCACCCCACTCCTTTCTTGCTAATGCCAAGTATAGAAGGCAAGGAAAGAAAAGGTCACCTGCCTTCCTCCTAATGGGGCACTGATGTCCTTAAGTGCTCACATGGCTTGTCCCAGAAATGTCAAATTGCACCCTTGTAGCTCCTGGTTGGCAGTTGAATGGGTCTATTGTCCAGTCAATAGATCCACTCAATTTTTGCTTTCCATTTTAACACCCACAATCAACAAAACTTGGGAACAAAATAACAGTAAGTTTGACCTCTCAGTTTTCTGGACAGGATGACTATATATGTTTGTCCTCTCTGGCCTTAGGCCTGATAAAGTTTCTGAAGAGAAGTTTGGTATTTGAGGAAAAAAAAAAACAAGGGCTTAGAGGTTAAACAGTCCTTTGGTTGAATCACAGCTCTATCCCTACTGGTATTTGACCTTGAACAAAGGACTTAAACTTTCTGAGACTCGGTTTGTTTCTCTGCAAAATGAAAATAATGATACATTTTAGGGGATTAGACACAATGTGTTAGCTACTTGACATTCATTAAGAACTTGTTATATATGAGAAATTATTAGTTTTATCCTTTATATCATTTACACATTTAACCAAAGCTGGTCTCATCTGATGAGTTCTCATAGGCTCTCTGGTATTTGATATTTGTATGATATTAAGTTTTACGTATAAAAGTGCATTCATCATATTGACTTACGTAATTTTCAAAAACATTCTTAAGATATGATTTTGTTACCTCCTCTTTACAGATGAGGGTACTGAATGCCCCCTCACCTCAACTAAACTTCAGACAAGTTTCTTCCTGAATAAAGGCTCCTGATCTCCCTTTTCTTAGAGTATTTCCTTTAGAAAAGTTGGGATTGTAAATTCTTTCTCTGACCCTTTGAGATATAAATATCCTACACCCAGAAATGTCTTTTTCCAGGACCTGATTATATTCCCTTTGAAATGTAATCATCAATAAAGAAAGGATGCCTGTTTCCAAGTCTTTGTGGGAGAGTAAGAGCCTAACTTTCATAAGCAACAATCAGCAAACACAGGAGACCTAATAACATTGACCAGCCACTCCCTAATGTTCTCTAATGCTTTCCCATTTACTCATCTCAGTGTTTAAAATTCCCCAGCCTTAAATGTAAGTTGGTGCAGCCACTATGAAAAACAGTATGGAGGTTCCTCAAAAAAATTATAACTAGAAATACCATGTGATCCAGTAATTCCAGTACTGACTATTTACCCAAAGAAAATTAAAAAAAAAAACTATTTTGAAAAGATATATGCACCGTTACATTTATTGCGGCATTATTTACAATAGCCAAGATATGGAAGCAATCTAGGGGTCCACCGACAGATGAATCAGTACAATGGAATTATTGCTCAGCCATAAAATAAGATAATATCTTGCCATTTGTGACATCAGTTTCATGTGTATAACATAGTGATTCAACCAATCTATATATTATGCTGTGCTCACCACAAGCATAGCTCCCATCTGTCACCATACGATGCTATTACAGTACCACTGACTATATTCCCTATGCTGTACCTTTTATTCCTGTGACTTACTCATTCCATAACTGGAAGCCTGTATCTCTCACTCCCCCTTCACCCATTTTGCCCATCCCCCTGCACCTTCCGCTCTGGCAACCATCCATTTGTCTTCTGTGTTTATGGGTCTGTTTCTGCTTTTATTGTTCATTTGTTCATCTTGTTTATTAGATTCTACCTATTGGTGAAAATGATATGGTATTTGTGTTTCTGTCTGACTTATGTCACTTAGCATCATACCCTCTAGGTCCATCCATGTTGTCACAGATGGCAAGATATCATCTTGTTTTATGGCCACATAATATTCCATTGTATTAATTCCTCTGTTGATGGACACCTGGATTGCTGCCCTATCTTGGCTATTGTAAATGATGCTGCAATAAATGTAGGGGTGCATATATCTTCTCAAATTATTGTTTTAGTTTTCTTTGGAATCACTGGATCACATGGTATTTCTATTTTTAAGTTTTTGAGAAGCCTTCATACCATTTTCCACAGTGGGTATACCAATTTACCTTCCCATCCAAGACTGTGCGAGGGTTCCTTTTTCTCCACATCCTTGCCAACATTTGTTATTTTTTGTCTTTTTGATTCTAGACATTCTGACAGGTGTAAGTGGTTACCTCACTGTGGTTTTGATAGGCATTTCCATGATGATTAGTGATGTCTTTTCATGTGTCTGTTGGCCATTTGTATATCTTCTTTGGACAAATATCTATTCGGGTCCTCTGCCCATTTTCTAATTGGATTACTTGTGAGTTTTCTGGTAATAAGGTGTATATGTTCTTTATATATTTTGGATATTATTCCCTTATCAGCTATATTGTTTGCAAATATCATTTCCCTTTCAACAGGTTGCCTATTTGTTTTGTTGATAGTTCCTTTTGCTGTGCCAAAGCTTTTTATTTTGGTGTAGTCCCGGTAGTTTATTTTTGTTTTTATTTTCCTTGACTTAGGAGACATATCTAGAAATCTATGGGCTTTTTTAGTTCTAATATTTTGAGGCTCTTTCCAGCCTCAAACTCCCTCCTAAGATATCAAAGCTCATCCAGCACTCCTTTCTGTCCCCCAGGGTCTGCTTTCAAAGTTTGAGTTATCTCATATATTAATCTAATACTGACAAAAAGGCATCCAGTGGGGTGCCTGGGTGGCTCAGTCGGTTAAGTGTCTATCTTTGGTTCAGGTCAAGATCCCAGGGTCCTGGGACCCAGCCCAGCATTGGGCTCCCTGCTCAGCGGGGAGCCTTCTTCTCCCTCTCCCCACTGCTGGTGTTCTCTCTCTTGCTATCTCTATCTCTCTCTCTCAAATAAATAAATAAAATCTTTAAAAAAAAAGGCATCCAATTATTAAATAGCCCTCAGATAATACATCATTTTAGCAGGCCCTGCTTTGGAGATAATTTCCAAATCCATAAAAAAAAAATCACTTCAGCAATGGGAATTCCAGATCCTTGTGCCAGGATGACTGGTGCAATTGGCTTAGTTATTCAAATTATTGAGCGCCTACTGTAAGCAGCCATTGCGTAGGGGTTTCAGTGTAGAGAAAAAGTAGTGTGTCCTTGACCTCATGGACAATACAATCTAGTGGAAGATATTTGACTTTCCTCAATATTCTTAGAATTTCAAATTTTAAAACACAGAACTGTTGGTTAGGTTCTTTGGAGTTCTAGTTCAATAAGAATGCTTTAAGTATAAACTACCTGCATAATGTCTTATGAGACCATACATTATGGGAACAGGTGATTATGAGATTCCCATGGGCAGGAAAGCTTATGTTCATCTTTATAGCTCATCTCTCTGATCCTCCATCCTGCATGCACCTTGCAGATATCAGGAGTTATAACACAGCTATTAAATGCCTGAATGAATATTTAAAACCTACTTCCTGCATGAAAATTATAGCACATCTTAAAAAGCAAACTTTAAAAAAAAGTTTCCAGTAATTTCCCCCACATTTCACAAGCTATTATGCTTCTCCAAATTAAATTCAGAAAGACCCATCTATTAGCATGCCCCAGGCAGGTTTATCAAAAACATCTTTTCACTATTAAAGCCTCAACCTACTTCGGCTACAAATCCCCATGGACTTAGCATAAGATACTATCATTTCCATCTTTATTACAACAAGTTTTAATTATCTGCCTTAGAAATAAGGTCCTGCCTCTTAATGAAAGTGGTTAGTCTGGGGGCTCCAAAGGGCATAAGACAGCCTCAGGGCTTAATTTTGATTATATATGCAATTAGAAGTTAGAAGATGTGCTTGAAAGTCAGTGCAAGTTCTTTCACCTTTTTCTCTAGTTGAAAAACATAAATATTGATAGGAATAAAGATTTTATTGTCTCTCTTGTACTTCTTGTCCAGAGCAGTGTTTTTCAAATTTGAGGACAGTGCTTCCACCTGTCACCTGGTGTCACCTAATGCCAGTTCCATTATTGCAACTGGAGTTCATATGAGGGCAGGTGGATTCATAGGTCTAGGTTCATTTCCAGGTATAGTAATTGTGTGTCCTTAGTAGTTACTCAAGTAGAAGTAAAAGAGTACAATAGATGGATGGATAGATAGATAGGATGGGATGTTTTGGAAAAATGACAAATTACCTGGAAAAATTTTTAGTCATGAGTAAAATATCTTAAATTTGTTTTAAGAATCACATAAATGAGTGTGTAGGAGTGTGTACACGTGGGTGAATACAGTGAAACAAATTAAAATGTTATTTCTAGCTTATGAGATCAGAGGGGACTTTAAATTTTTTTGCATTTCTCTGAATTTTCTAAATTTCTTATAAAAAATTTATGTTGCTTTTTTAACAGGTGAGAAAGCAATAGTCTTTATAAATGCTTTTTTTGTCCTTGTGTCCTCTTCCAAATGACACCTCATTTATTTTTTTCTTTCAGCTATCCATCTCCTTCAAGTACAGTCTACATTATCTCTCTCTCCTTCTTTCGGCTCATTGACTCTTCAATCTCATGACAGTTCATGGAGCCCCCATTAGGGATCGTTCACTGAACAAGTACAGAGTAGGTACAGAGTAGGTCACTGAGGTTATGATGATAGCGGTGGCTGAGGAGACCGTTCAGACAATAAATATGTTTTTCCATCAAGGACTTGTAACAGGCTGCTAAGAAACCAAGTCCTCTTTCCATTGCATCTAATTACTCAAGACCCAAGTTCATAAAGAACATAAATACACTGAAATGTTTATGATGACACCATTTTAAATAAATGCCTAAAAGCACAATTACCCAAACTCTCATAAATCAGACTTCTGCATCCTTCCAAAATCCATGGACAAACAGCTGAAATGCTCTCAAAGTAATTCCAGATTAATTATATGAATCAAACTTCTGGTTCCAGAGTTTATAACTAGAATCCCAATAATACTTTTTCATTCTCATTGTCGACAAATAAGAAAAACATTGATTCACAATAACAAATAGCACAAATATCTCTATGCTTACAGTTCTACTTTAGCTATATTAAAATATATTTTTTTCT
Organism: Halichoerus grypus; assembly: GCF_964656455.1. Lineage (NCBI taxonomy): Eukaryota > Metazoa > Chordata > Mammalia > Carnivora > Phocidae > Halichoerus > Halichoerus grypus. Next base: position 16,624,887 of record NC_135714.1, read on the forward strand.
GATGAAAAAGCAATATATATAAATTAGTGAAAACTTATAAACTAAATAAAAATCCAATAAGACAAAAAACACATATATATGATTGAAGAATAAATGAGAAGGAAATTGAAGGTACCTGACATAGACTGTACTTTAAGTAAATGGGTAAGAGAAAAAAATTAATGTGTCACTTGGAAGAGAACACAAGAACAACACAAAAATTATATATATATAATATATATAACATGGAAAAAAATTAATAATCTTTGAATGTATCTCATAGTCCCTATTTTTATAGATATCTTCAAATGGCAAGGTTTTTTTTTTACTACTTTTCTTGTTTAAATTCAATAAAGAGAGAAAAAGATAATGTTGGCAAGTGGAAATGGTTTCTGTTCTCCACATGCTCCCCTATACCCCTTGCACCCTGAATATATCTAGGCAAATATACAAAAGAATGATTATATTAGATTTTCACAGACAGCCCCTATCAATTAAAAATACAAATTATCTATCATCTATCTATCTATATCTATCTATCTATCATCTATCATCTATCTATCATCTAACAATCATCTACCCATTTATGTATCTATTTATCTATCTACCTACCTATTTGTGGTATCTTTATGTAGAGAACCATAAAGTGATTATATAGCAACATCCTAATCTCCTGATTATAAGAATATATTTAAAGGCTTATAGTGGGAGAGAAGGATCTGTTTTAAGTTTGGATTCCAGACAAAGAGTGACTTCACCTACTAAGAGACAACATCCCTGCTAATTTTAGTATATAGTAGGTTTCAGACACTGAGGATACAACTTGAAACAACATTTACATAGCAATTTTACAGTATATTTTTGTGCAATAGAGGCAAGTGGGATGGGCACTTAACCCATCTGGAGGTGAGGAATACATTCCTGAAGGCAGTGAATCTGAAACCTGTGGAGTTAGGCAGTCTAAGAGGGGGTCGGGATAGGTTGACAAGTTTTGTCCTGAACTAATATCATTTGATTAAATGCTCTCGACTAGCCTGGCTCCGTGCTTAGAAACAGGACAGCTAAAACTCAGCATATTCTCTAGACATTAAAGTTGAAGTTTCTCTTAACACTGATTATCAGTGCTATTTCAGTTCCTGGTCACATGTTACCTCATCTGGTCTGATCATCACCAAGTTTCTCTTACAGGGAAGAAGCATTACCAGGACTGCACTCTGACTGTTAAAACCTTTGAATTCCCATTTATGTATCCATCCATCCATCCATCCCTCTATCCATCCATCCATCCATCCATCCACTCATCTATTCATCTACTCATCCATCCACCCATCCTTCCATCCATCCATCTATTCACCCATCCATCCAACTAACCATATGCACCTTATAAATTACAAGGTATTGTATCATGCTTGATTTTTCAATCTATTTAGGGATTTTTCAATTTACTAAGTAAGTCTAAGTCAAGCTCAAGCTCATCTGGTAGGTACATGTGAAATGCTGAGTAAGTTGAGACACCATATATTTGAAGAAGCACATGCCCTGCCTCCTTTTTGACAACTAGACAGCTTTTCTTCTGACCTCACTGCATTCATTACATACCATTACTACAGATGCTGTAATTCTTTCCTTTGGGCCTTTAACATTCACTGTGGGAACATTATTCATCAGAGAGTAAAATCTTGAAACTTAATAAAACAAACATAGAAGAGATTCATGACTAACACTAGTACAATAGTGCCCTTTGGTCAAACTTTTGCTTTACTAAATGCCAAACAGTCTCCAGTTTCTAGCAATAAAACATGATTTCATTAGCTTTCAGCACTGTTGGAATGTTTCTACTGTAGCCCTTAGTCAGAGGAGATATAATTATGACTATACCTTCCCTGATATTCAATGTTGTAAGTGGACATTCAGACCAATTAGAGAGAAGAATGTCTGGAAAAGAGTAGTCAACAGAAAGAAGGCTGTTGGCCTTTCAGTGAATCAGCTAAGGACATTTGGGGTATTAGATACAGGTCTCCTACATGCATGGTGAAATGTTTTGAAAGATAGAATCTGTGAATAGGGGAAAACCTTTCAGCAGAAGCCATCAGGATGATGAAAGGGATCATATCATTTCCTTGCTCGAGGCTACCCAGTGATGTCTCATGGCCATTAGAATGAATCTCTCAGAGGACCTGGCAGAGTCTGCAGTGGGAGACCACACATTTTTCTACTCTTTACCTTCACATTTCAAGTTCTGGGCCCTAGGCTCAGGCCCTCGATACCTTTCTGACTTCATCTCCTCCACATCCTTATTCACTACACTCCAACTGCAGAAACCATCTTTCAGCAGCCTGAATCTTCTCAAACATTCTTCCTGCCTCTGCACTTGTTGGACCCTCTTCCCAGGAGGCTCCTCCCCCTTCGTCTTTGCAGAAAGGATTCTCTCTTATTATTCAGAGATGTCTGTGGCTACTGAATCTAGAAGAGCCCCTCTATTCCCACTTCTCTCCTCCCAGACCATCACTCTCTATCCTCATGGTTACATTAGATTTTCCTTACTGCTCATTTTGCTATTGTAAATTATTTTACAATTAATTAGAAATTATAAAACAATTATTTGCAATTAAAAATTATTGTAAATCTGTTTATTAGTGTTTCTGTCTACCGTTTCTCTTGTTCATTGAGAGGCGGAGGTTAAGAAGAGACTCTGGAATTGGTTTGAACCCCAATCTCTACTTATTGTACAGGTGACAATGAGCAAGTTATTTAATTTCCTTGTGCTTCAATTTCTTCATTAATAAAATTGGGATGCAAAGAGTACCTACCTCCCTAAGGTTGTTGTGTGAATTAAATGAACCAATCAAAATAAATCACTTAAGACAGAGCCTGGCACAGGGTAGCATTAAATAAGTTAGTAGCAGTAGTAAAAGTAGTAATAGTACTTCCACTACTACTAGTACCAGCAGTAGTAGTCTGAGTAGAATAGTAGCAGTAGTACTAGCAGTACTAGCAGCAGCAGTAGTAATGGCAGCAGTAGTACTAGTAGAAACACTAGCAGTAGTACCACTACTAGTAGCAACAGTAACAATAATACTAGTACTAGTAGCAGCAGTAGTAGTAGTAGCAGCAGTAGTACTAGTAGTAACAGTAGCAATAGTACTAGTACTAACAACAGCAGTGGTAGTAGCAGCAGTAGTACAAGTAGAAACACTAGCAGTAGTACTAGTAGTAGCAGCAGCAGTAGTACTAGGTAGTAACAGTAGCAATAGTACTAGTACTAGCAGCAGCAGTAGTAGTAGCAGCAGTAGTACAAGTAGAAACACTAGCAGTAGTAGTAGCAGCAGTAGTACTAGTAGCAATAGTACTAGTACTAGCAGCAGCAGTAGTAGTAGCAGCAGCAGCAGTAGTACAAGTAGCAACAGCAGCAATAGTACTAGTACTAGTAGCAGCAGCAGTAGCAGTAGCAGCAGTAGTACTAGTAGTAACAGTAGCAATAGTACTAGTACTAGCAGTAGTAGCAGCAGCAGTAGTACAAGTAGAAACACTAGCAGTAGTGCTAGGTAGTAACAGTAGCAATAGTACTAGTACTAGTAGCAGCAGTAGTAGTAGCAGCAGCAGCAGTAGTACAAGTAGCAACAGCAGCAAGTAGCAGCAGCAGTAGTACTAGTAGCAACAGCAGCAGCAGAGCTAATACTAGTAGCAACAGCAGCACTAGTAATAGCAGTACCAGTAACAGCAGAACTAGGCATAATAGCAGCAGCAGAAGTAGTAGTCTCTTCTATTTGAACTGTAAGAATAGGAACTGGATCCTTTAGCTCGATGTTAAATCCCTAGTATCCAGCATAGCTTTGGCAATAGTGGATACTCAACCAATATTGGTTGAATAAATGTTTTATAGCAGAGTGTCTAGAGGAAGATAAGAAATTTTCAGGGGACCAGATCTAAAAAAGCAATTTAAGTCAGTGATGAAAAGAAAGTCATTATTACATAACGATGGGGGAGAGACTGAAGCGTGTTGTTAGCACAGTTAGCTGTAACCTGATATTAATGAGGACAAGGTGATAGGTTTGACACCTTTGTTTGTTCCACTTAGGTTTGCTCTCCAGTACGATCATTTACTTGGCATTCCTACTGCTATTAAGCTGCCTTATGCATCAATGTCTGGAATCAGGGAGAAGGAGAACAAAGAAATAAACATACATCAATCGTGGCTAAGGAAAAGTCATCTGAAAATGCATTACTAATAAATAGTGGGGTGATTCTTGGCATTGGCAACATGACAAGAGATTTCAGTGCTAGTTTTCCATGGAGTTCAAACCACCTAGCACCTGTGGTCCCAGAGCAATATTTTCAGGGCTTAACATCCCCCTCCAGAGACTGAAGCTCGAATTTGAGCAATTGGGAATGTTTAGTCTTCTCCTTTCCTGAAATAATTTTAGCTGCCACCAGGTGGTACTAGGTAAGCACATCCAAGCAGGAAAGTCCAAGTTTATCATATACAAAATCGCCTAGAGTTGCAAAAAGTTGTTTTCCTTTAGTATAATTTCTAGAAACATAAATATTGTGTAAGACAGAATACACATAACTCTTGGTTTAGAATTGTAAAATGTTTGTTTTTCTCTAAAATTCAAATTGTGCTCAGATTTGGGAGAAAACTTCATCTTCCTGTGGCTAAGATTTTCATATCAGGGAAGCTTTATATTTTACTCAGTGAGTCATACAGATTTCAGGGCTCCAGGGAACATCTACCTTTTCTCTTGGACATTTACCTGGCAGTTTGCCAGGAGCTTTTCTTCTACCTTTCCTCCCTGATTCATAGCTATATGCTTCTGCCTGCCTCCACTTACTCATCTGTGAAATGGGGATAGAAATACACGCTCTACTGGGTCCTGCATATGTGAAAACATGTCAAATCTCTGAGGAAAAAGGTAGCTAATCATTACCATTATCATCCTTGTGGATGTTTTCACTGCTCTTTAAGGGCAAAACACTTTCAGTTCATTTTTTCTCTTTTATTTGAAAGGAGTTGAATCCCCTTTCTAACCATTTCTACAACGGCAAATGGGGCCACACCAGCCATGTGCAATGCCAGCAGAGAGCTATGAGAAGCATTGTCAGAGAGAATAATTTCCATTGGCTGAACACAAGCTCTTTGTCACCGCTCTCTTCATTCCTGATCCTTTTACTACATTGCTGTTTGTTCAAAGATGAGTACATCTTTCAAAACAGGCTTTGAAATACAGACGTTCTCTTTCATTTAGATAAGTAAATGATGTCTTCTTTCTATTTGTGTCTTCAAACACAAATAGCCTAACTCTTATTTCCAGATGAGTAACTGTCCACCCCATTTGCCTTCCTGCTCATGGGCCCACTTTTCCAAGTATATATCTTCAGTACTCTTTCTAAAAATTTTATCCTCTCTTTCCTTTCTCTCTGCTCTTTACTCTTCTGAGAATTTTCTGTTCCCAACTTTTATTATCCTAGAGATTATAGCCAAATGGTCATAAAGAATCAATGATTTTATGAGAGAAATATATAGTTTGCTTAGCCCAATTGCTTGCACTGAAACACCTAGCAAATACCTCCAACTATTTCCAGCAAAGGTTCCTGCTGTGGCCACAGAATGATTGCATTATATCGGAGGTTCTTTAAAGTCCTCTTATTCTGGGGAAGTAGAGAGGTGACCCAAAGTCAAAGTGGGGTAGGGAAGAGACAATGGAGATAAAATAAATTCTCCCAAAGAGTACATATCACCCTATCAAGCATCTCTTAGTGAAATTGGTTCAAATTCCTAACCTTACTTAAAAATTCAATAATTGAAGAAGGATTTAGATAATCAAACTAGCACCACTTCATGCACTTAAAATAAAAACAGAATTTCCCTTCCTGCCTTTCTCAACCCATTTTTTTAATAGCTCAACTTAATAGGCTTTGGAAAAAGTAGCCACCAGACATCATATTTTATGGTAGCATGGCTTTTTATTTTTTTTCTAGACTCCATATGTTTGGCTTAAGGCAACATGGGTATTTTCTCATTTCATTTTCTTCTGGGCAATATGACAATAAGTAATTCATTTATTTTGTTATACCTCTAAGGGATAGCTCAGCTGAAGCCAATAAAAGTCAAAGTTATCATTTACATGGGTATATGGTCCATTTCTGACAATCCTCAAGACCATAGCAGGATATTTATTTTTTTAAACATCTATTTTATATGTACATTTAAGTTTCTCATTCCAAACTAAGCAAATATGAAATTCCAAGGAAATTAACCACACGTGACTATACACAATAGCATTCAAATGGATTTTCTAATGGCTGAGGTAATAAATATATAATCAGATCACTAATATTATTGAGGGCAAAAGACTCTCCAAGAGACTGTGGCAAGTTGCAAAGGGTATAACCTCTAAGGGTAAGACCTGCTCATTCACCCTCACTGAGAAGATTTCTACCTAATTTATTGAAATTCATTTTTGCTTATTTCAAGTATGCATGCTTGTCCTCTGCTAGGGACAAAGGAAATGGTGAGAAATTTAATAGGGTTTGGCTTATTTAAAAGAACAGAAGAGGGGCGCCTGGGTGGCTCAGTTGGTTAAGCGACTGCCTTCGGCTCAGGTCATGATCCTGGAGTCCCTGGATCGAGTCCCGCATCGGGCTCCCTGCTCCGCAGGGAGTCTGCTTCTCCCTCTGACCCTCCTGACCCTCCCCCCTCTCATGCTCTCTCTCTCTCAGTCTTTCTCTCTCAAATAAATAAATAAAATCTTTAAAAAAAAAATAAAAAAATAAAAGAACAGAAGAGTATCATGTTTCAGGACGCATTGCATATAGGTCAGTCTTTACCAGCAACCGGATGACTCTGGCATTTGGGCAGTTAGATCATCCTCACTCAATCTCCAGCATTTTCTTCCTTCTGCAAGTTTTTAGCTCTGCCTGCAGATTGTACACTGTCTATGGCTGATACATCCTGACAACATACTGCTCCCATTCTAGCTGGGCTGAAACAAAATGACATCAAGTACAGAATAACCAGCTAGACTGGAAGGAGCACAGGCTCTTAGCCCAATGACCCCAGAACTGAAAACTGACTGTGCACTTCACTAGCCTTTGATTTTGGGAAATTCACTTACTTTGTCTCAGCTTCAGTGTTACCATCTGTCACGTGAGTCTAACCTTACCAACAACAATAATGGCACCAATTCCCAATTCATCAGGTTGATGTGACAGTAAAATGAGAAAACCTTTAAAAATCGCGTAGCACCTGCCATCCCGTTGGCAGCCAGGAAAGAGTACTTTTCTAGGTGAAGGAAAGGCTTGTCATATTTCATACTTTTGTTAGGCTTTACCTTAACACGAGTTTTGAACGGTGACAACATTGTTCCAAAGAATTCCTGTTGCAATTGCCTCGTAGATGCAGTTTTATAAAAGGCACATTTTTGCATCGGATCAAAGAAAAAATCAGAAGGGGGAAAGCAAATCTTCAAAGCAAAAACCTCCTGGCAAACCATACCCTGATTTTACTGACTTAAAACTGCTAAATCCAAAGCAGCAAGCAACCAAGGGCAACAAGTCCCAAACAGGCACTTGAATCCAATAAAACATTGACCAAAGTGTAGCTTCTCCTCCTCTCTTCTCAACTGACATGGGGAAATGTTAAAGGTGATAATAATATATTATAGGTAACATTTCTTGTGTTATTTTGTTTCTAAAAAATATGGCCATATTATCTGTAAGACAATTACTAAGAAATTCAGCTCAGCCCTCAACAAAATTAAACAGATGTTCTGAAAAGAATATTTTGAATTGATGATTTTGAAATTTAAGTTTTTAAAAGAAGTTCCCCAACATATATAACTCCCACCTCTCTACATGTATGTTAGGACTTCTTTCTGTCTCTTTTGAGTACCATCCCCCTGCCCACAATAATATCCTGAACTTTTCCTTCATAATACTAACAACCATCATGGTAATGGATTAATTGCTAATATAGTTATTTAAAATCTAGGTCATTAACTAGAGGGCAAGATCTCTAAGGGCAGGAGGTAAACCTATTCACTACATCATCCCCCAAATCCAGAAAGGAGCTGGGCACATAATAGACCCTCAAAAAAAGTTTGGAGAGGCAGAACAGACCATGGTAAGAAGCCAGCTTTAGACTTAGAAAGGCTTTGATTTGAACCTGAACAAAACTCTATACTCTGCATACTTGGGCAAAAATGTTAAGTTCCCCAAAGATTTCCTCTTTGATAAAATCAGAATTATACTTATGTTGTAGAGCTATTATAAAGTATAAAAGAATAATGTATATCAAACACATATGATTTTACCTGATCCATGCCAAGTATTTCATAGTAATTGCTAGCAATATCATGAGTATAACATAGTAGGTACATGTAGATTTAATTAGTTAATGTGAGGATGAGGATCAGGCCTGGGACTACTGAAACCTTTCAGAGGCATCTCCCCCACCCCACTTCACAACACCATCCAAATGCCTTTTTAAACTGTACATCCAGCTTCCTGGTCCCTTTGAAACTTCAAAAGAAATCATCTTACAGCACCAAATATATTCTCAATAAAATGTTATATTGCTAAGAGTCTATGTCTGGATATGATTCTACTCTTGTTATCAATTAATATTTTGAAGGACAAAATACATTGTTGTTAGCAGCCATTTATGTCCATCAGGAATATAAAACTATTCAGCTTTGTAATTATTATTACATTAATTATTCAGGTTGATCAAATCTTCATTCAAATGCCAAAGGTCTAGTAAAACATTGAATTCAGGGGAGCTCACTTTCCCCTTCATTTTATTTCTGAAATTTGCATTCTTTTTCCTTTTTATGGCCTCAGCTACACCAGTGAGGATTTACCATCAAACCATTTGTGTGGCTGAGTATCTACAACTTTGTCGTTCAAGTCCATTCCTGTGGTTAAAAATTAAAGAAAAAAAAATGTAATGTGGTCTTTCTGAGGAAATAGGATTCTTAAGATATATGAGAAAAAAAATGCCAAAGAATATTTCAAAATTCCTATGTCAGTGTTAATGGTTTTGACCATTTCACACTTCTGAATACAAATTTTGCTCATTCTAAAACTGTAATTCTCCTAGTAAGAGGTTGCACAGGGGGAGGGCTTTTGGGTTGTTCTTACTTTTAATGGTTATATTGTTATAACCATTATAAGTACTATCTACTAAACAATCTTGGGGCATGCGAAACACAGACCTCATGCCCTGTCCTTCAGCTAACTGTGGGAAACATGGAACCTAATCTCTCTTTGGCTGCAATGATTAACAAGATTTCAGGTATGTAGGAAGGCACTTCCCATTAAGAAGACAATGTGTGCCAGGGAGCCTGGGTGGCTCAGTCGGTTGAGCGTCCAACTCTTGGTTTCGACTCAGGTCACGATCTCAGGGTTGTGGGATCAAGTGCTGTGTCGGACTCCCAGACTCCAAGCTCAGTGTGGAGTCTGCTTGAGGATTTCTCTCCCCCACCCCGCCCACCCCCACACTCTCTCATTCTCTCTCTCTCTCTCAAATAAGTAAGTAAATTTTAAAAATGCAGCATATGCCACACTCCTCTTACCGCTTTGAACTAAGTGCAATTTCTCTTTGTTTCTTTTTGGGGGGAGTTGGGGGTGGGCAGGCTACTCCCATGTTCCAGACTTGGGATCAGGTGCTGGAGATTCAATGATAAACCAGGAAAAATGAACAGTAACCAAAGTAAAAGGTTAGCAAACAGTTATCCACCAACATCCTAAACTCCACAGGCTTAAAAAGTAAACCTAAGGACATTGTACTTTATTTGCCATTCCAAGGGGAAAAAAAAAAAAAAAGAAAGAAAGAGAGAGAATAAAGAAAGAAAGAAAGAAAGAAAGAAAGAAAGAAAGAAAGAAAGAAAGAAATCCTAATAGCCAACAAAGATAAGAATCTATTTACATATTCTTCCACCTAACCAAGTCCCATGCAAATTAAATGTGTAATTACGTTTAGCTGGTGCAGCTGCGGTTACTCCTTGTGAGTTTCAAAGGCTCATAAGGAAACCGTAAAAGGAAAAAGTAAATGTTTTGAAAAGGAGTTACAGTTTGTCAGCAGTAATCCTTCCCTGGATGGGGAAAGAAAGGTAAATCCTGGTAGATGAGAGAATTGTGGCTTTCAAAAATAATAGCATTGCCCTGAAATTCAATCTGCTAGTATCATTTTTCCAAGCAATACCTCTATGAATTCAATTTCTTTGTCATTTATTACAGTAAGAGGCAAAATGGCCCAAAAGAGAATTGCTTGCAGTAAGCACAGAGATATTCTGAACAAAGGTAGCATTTGATAGCATACAAAAACACGGAGGACCAAGTAGCACATTACTTATCTGGCATTCTCAGTCACCTTCTCATCTGAGAGCTTTGTGTATTTGATAGCAGAGGAAGAAGAAATCAGGTTTATTGGAATGCTAAGATGTATGATAGGGTGGACATGATATTTTAAAGGACTTTGAAACCAGCATCTTCTGCTTCCACACTCGGAGCCTGGGAAGAATTCGTAAATGATCAACTGCATGCAGCTTAATGATGCAAGGTGGACACAGGGCTTCCGACACTTTTTATGCCACAGGCCAGTGTGTCTTACTGATACCACGCAATCCCCTTTCTGAGCACGTCAGTGAGATGGTCGCTAGTGCTGAAGGATGGTGGTCACCGTGCAACAACGGAATGCTAGTTAACTAGGAAATGAGGACCAGAGATCTACACTTTCCACGGTTGGTGCACCTGGTAATGAAACACGGTTGTATCGCACTTGGAACATCAACAATCCCTGGCGGAGGAAATAGATTTTTCCAGAGATCATTGTAGACTCTTAAATGATGGATGAAACCAATTTAAAAGGAGCAGGGTTAGTCTCAAATAATATGGCTTAAAATACTCATAAGGAAGCAATGTTTTTATTTCTGATTTGTCAGTTCCATTATGCCCTCCTCCTTGACCACGTGGCTATATGGAAAGCACAGGGACCACAGCCTGGCACATAGTAGGCATATTACTGAATGGTAAAAATCCTTATTTTTGTTACTATTATGATCCTTTTTCTTTACTACAATGACATGACCTCAACAAATGATGCACTTTTATGCTTCTAGATAGAGATCTTAATTCATTACTCTCCCCAATATTCATCCATTTCACACTGTTTTAAATTATTCTTAAAGATATGAATTACTTTTGAATCCTTTTCTCTAGACTTGTAACTTATAAGCAGCCATCCAATTATACTCTGAGGGGAAATTTATTACAGTTCAGGAGAGAAATTTAACTGTGGAGTTTCTAACAGTAGGTAACATCTGCATTTTCATACAGGTAAATAGTTTCATCAAAATGGTACACTGCTTTTAATTCTGGGATCACATCAATTTTCAGTCACATCACCAGTTTAGTCTCAAGTTGTTTTTTTTTACTTCTGAGAAAAACACTCCACTCGATATACAGATTAATTCTAAATCATCTGGTTTTCGGAATACACTCAAGTTAACTGTGATTTTTATTTTTTTTACAATGAGGAAACCGATAGTAACCTGTGAGTATAAAATAAGTGTAGAGAATCTTACATGCTTTTATGTTCTGTTAATGTGGACTTAAAATTACAATATCAAAAGAAAACACAGAGCCTATCTGCACCCATTTTATTAATGACAGTTCTCATCTTCAATCCATCTTCAGTTCACTCTTGTCTTAGTCTACTCAGGCTACTGTAACAAAATAACATACACTGGGGCCATAAACAACAAACATTTATTTCTCAGTTTGGAGGTTGTAAGTCCAAAATGAGCATCCCAGTATGGTTGGGTTCTTGGTGAGGGCCCACTGCCTGGTGTACAGATGACAGTCTTCTTACAGTATCCTCACATTGTGAAGAGAGAGAAAGAGCTCCTCTCCTTATAAGAATGGGAATACCATCATGGAGGCTCCACCTCCTTGTCATCACCTTCCAAAAGTTCCATCTCCAATTAGCACCATATTAGGGCTTCAATGTATGAATTTTGGAGGGGATACAAAAACGTTGGAGGATTTGATACAATCAACCCATAGCAGTCTGGTGGACTGCTGTGGATCAAATGTTTGTATCCCTCTGGCCTCCCAAAATCCATGTCTTTCTCACATACAAGAAACATTCATTCCATCCCAAGAGCCCCCAAATCTTAACTTGTTCCAGCATTGACTCTAAAGCCTAAAGTCCAAAGTCTTGTCTAAATATCTAACTCAGATATGAGAGAGATTGGAAGTGGGATTCATCCAGAGACAAAATTCCTCTCTAGCTATGAGCTTATGAAATCAAACAAGTGGTATGCTTCCAAACACAATGATGGGAGAGGGATAGGACAGAGATTCCCATTCCAAAAGGGGAAAACAGGAAAGAAAAAAGGAGTGATGGGTCCCAAGTGAGCCCAAGATCTAGCACGGCAAACTCCATGAGATTTTACAGCTGAAAACAATCCTCTCTGGCTCAATGTTCTACCTTCCGGACTCACTGGGGTGGCAATGTCACCTCCACAATTAGGCTGGGACTGCACTCCAAGGCTTTGAGTGGCTCTATCCCCACAGTTTCTGTGAGAGCCCGTCTGACCTACTAAAACCCAGGCCATGGCCTTGATGATCTCTGAATTGCCTTCAGGATCCTTCTTCCCTTTTCTTGAAAAAAGCACCCATTTGCAGCTTTCCTTAATTAGGTCCCATCTCCTTCCTCCTCAGTTCAAATTGGAAGTTTCCTGCTGGGGTGGCTGATTAATTCTGTGGTTCACACCCACAGGAATCTCTCTAACAAATGGTTGATTCTTCCATACCTTTAGTGTTGTCTTCCAAACACATGTTCTCATTTTTTGTAATGAGGACAGGCTGAGCATTTTCCAAATCTTTAAGTTCTTTTTGCTTAACGATTCTGTCTTCAATTCATTTCTCTCATCTCTTACTAAGCTGTTCCTTCAGCATTTCGCTTAGAAATCTCCCCAGCTGAGTGTCCAGTGTGATCACTCACCACTTCTAGCTTCCAGACTTATTGTGACCTCTGCTTTTCCATAAGCTGGTGTCTCGGTCTATATACCTTTCTTCTGGAATTGTGCATGGCTTTAGGGACAAAGAGGAGCCTGGTACCTCTGTTGCCAGTGTCTGTTCTTTTTCTTCTTCATTTAAAAAATCTGTTTTGGGGCGCCTGGGTGGCTCAGTTGGTTAAGTGTCTGCCTTCGGTTCAGGTCATGATCCCGGGGTCCTGGGATCAAGCCCCACATTGAGCTGCATGCTGAGAAGGGAGCCTACTTCTCCCTCTCCCTTTGCCTGTCGCTCCCCCTGCTTGTACTCTCTCTCTGTCTAATAAAAAATGAAAAAATACTTAAAAAAATCTGTTTTATTGTAGTAAAATATACATGACAGAAAATGTACCACTTTAACCTTTTTAAAGGTTACAATTCAGTGGCATTAAGTACATTCCCAATGTTGTGTAACCGTCAGCACCATCTATTTCCAGATATTTCCCAACATCCCAAAAAACAGCTCCATGCTCCTTAAGTGATAATCCCCTGCCCCTCCCCTCCTTAGTCCCTGGTAACTACTCTTCTACTTTCTGTCTCTATGAATTTGACTACACCGGTTCCTGTAAGTGGAATCATACAATATTTGTCTTTTTTTTTTTTAATGCTTATTTCACTCAGCATAACATTTCCAAGGCTCATCCATGTTGTAGCATGTGTCAGAATCTTATTCCTTTTTATGGCTGAATAGATATTCCTTTGTGTGCATATGCTACATTTTGTTCATCCACTCATCTGTTGAAGGACACTTGGGCTTTTCTCCTTTTGGGCTACTATGAAGAATGTTGCTATGAATATCAGTGTACACGTATCTGTTTGAATCCCTGTGTTCAATTCTTTTGGGTGTATACCTAGGAATGGGATTACTAGATCACATGGTAAATCCATTTGCAACTTTTTGAGGAACCACCAAACTACTTTCCTCTCAATGCTTCTTTCAATGTGCTTTCAGTCTCCATCTTCCTTACTCTTGGCAGAGCTTTGTCTCGTTCAGTCTTGCCTTCTCATTTTTACTGTTTTCTGTCCCCTCTCCTGCTTTTTCCATTCCTAAGTAAGAGTTAGCTAAGCACCCAGTTGATTCATCATAGTCATTGAACAGACTCACATGGAGCTGTTTTCACTTCAAGGCAGATAAATGTGAGAATTCTTTATTTAAAAAGAAAATTTTTTTTTTTTTTTTTTTTTGCTACTGGTCTACTTTTTGTTCGTGTTGTTAATGGAGAGGGCTCGAAACTCTTTGGACAGGTAATTTCTTCTTATGTTCTCAAGTGGTACATGCTCTATGCCAGAGATTGGCAAACTCTTTCTCTGAAGGTCAGAGAGTAAATAGGTTTTGCCGACCATACAGTCTGCGTGGGAACTACTCAGCCCTGCCCCTGTTTCACAAAAGTAGACCCTGATATGATGGAAATGAATGGGCACAGCTGTGTTCCAGTAAATCTTTATTTACCAAATCAGGTGAGCTGGATTTGGCCTTTGGGCTGCAGTTACGGACTCAGTTTTTATTCTTAAATTTTTGCCAAATAATTAAGATTAGACCAAAAGCAGTTTCTAAAGGTCCATTCACTTATTTATTCATTTATTCAGCAAGTGCTTAGAGGTAGCAGGCCCTGTGTTTCATTTTTCCTTGCAGAGACAGTGGAAACTAAGAGAGACCCAGTTCTTGCCCTGATGGAGCTTACATTTTGGAGACAGGAGACAGGTCATGGCAATCTAACACGTAACATGTGTAAATTAAAATCATAATCAGGGCAGGAATATAAACTAAGGCAGTGGAGGATTGGCTGTCGGGGGCTGTTTGAGTTAGCAGTGGCCAGGGAAGGGCTCTCTGAGGAAGGAAGGTTTGAGGCAAGACCTAAAAGATTTACCGAACTCTATGGTTTTGTTGGGGAAGAACAAAGCACGTGTGAAGGCCCTGAGACAAACTGAATATTCAGGAAGACAAGAGAGGTCCCAGGATAGCGAGGTAGGGAGAAGGAGCTGATGTCATCATAGAAGCAGAAAAAGCCAGGTTCAAGAATGACTTGCACATCCCGATATGTAATGTTACCAGGCCAGGGGGGCACTTGTTGCTGAGGGTAATAGAGAGAACAAGTTACACATGCCCCTGCTCTGTGCAGCTTTACTTTTACAGGGAAAGACAGCAGCAATCCCAAGATGAAGCTATGAACAGAACCAGCCTCATGGCTGGGCAAGTCTTATGATTCCACAGCGCCCTGCCCCGCCGCCCCCCCCCCCCCCCGCCCCGACTCCTGCCCCACTCAGAGGGCCTCCAGGCTTGGTCTCATGCTCTGATGTGGCCATTTTTAAATTCTTAATAGTTTCTCAGCACAGGCCCTGCATTTTTATTTTTCACTAGGCATTAAAATTATTTCACCAGTCCTATCTATGATGGGGCCTAACCAGAGACTACAGAAGCCCAGAACAAGTGTCTAAATAGATTCTTTGGAAGAAGAGGAGGAGGTAAGGGAAGATTTCCCACACAAGCCATGGATCGTCTGTTAGTTGACATAGCAGGACTGGGGAGAGGAGATGTCCAGGTCACCGGAACAAGGAAAGAGACAGAGGTGAGAGATAGTAACTGGAAGAAGGTCCAAGTGTTTGAAATACCAGTGAACATTTGTTTGCAGATTTTTATTCTTTTTTTTTTTTTTTTTTTTTTTGGTCTGGTTGCTTGTTGCAGGAGAGTAACAATGAAGACTCATCAATGATCATAGACCAGGCTGTCTCACAAAGTTGTTGCAAATATACTGTTGGTGTTGTGTAAGCTATTTTTTTAGGATCAATTAGTTAATTGCTTGTTGCTTTAATTACTCTTTAATTACTCACACTTCTTTTAAAGCTTTCTTTATGTGTCACAACTGAGCCAAGGATTTGGAAGTAAAGATAGCAGAGGAATTCTTTAAATGCCAATTAAAATAAGCTAGGATGATTGGCATGGTATTTAAATGGGGTCCTGCTCATGCTTAGAGAAATGTTTTATCAGCCGCCTGACTCCAAACAGTCAAAAATATGGAAAAATATAATATTTTACTCTGCTTGGGTAATGTCTAGGTCTGCAAATCTCTCTCAAGCAGGCATTCAGTATTGATCACATCCTGCAATTTGAAAATGTATTCTAAAACTACAAGAGGGGAACGGCAAAAATCATTACATGTTTCCTAACATCTTACTTGACAGTAAAGCAAATCAAACACCTGAGTTTTTCAGTGCATAAAAGGGGAGGCTGATGTGCAGCAATCTGAGTGACTATGCCTGGGACATCTGAAAGCACAGAGCAATTTGGAAGAATGGAACAATGGGATTTCATTGAAGATACTTTCACAGATTTTAGTTTATCAAGTGTTTTGTTTTTTTTAATGAATTCGCTACTTTAAAACTTTCTCCCTAATTCTGCCTGTTTTGTATTCATAAGAATTTCATTTAAGCACCAATGAGCAATTACAGCTTTCTCCTTAAATGATTATCCAAAATGTAAAATGAAAAAAAAGTTTGTCCATGTCTCCTTCTGGCACTTCTGTTTATAACCTGTCCACCTTATTAATCTTTGCATGAAAATGTGGTTTATTGGCCAATTGCATAGTATAATGTAGGCATGTGATAAACGTTCAAGGAATAAGTGGATGAAAGAGTGAATAAATGAGTAAAGGAATAAGCCTGTATCTCAACTCAGCCACAGTAATAAATAATCTTGGATTCTAATGGTCTCAGTTATAATCTATGAAGCTTCTGACCTATGAATTATTTTCTAAAAACTTTAACTCCTCCAAAGATATGACCATCCTTTGTGGCCACGTTCCTGAGACAGGGTAATTGGAATCTAAGTGGAAATGTTATATGGCTTTTCCAGACCTCCCCACACAAGCCCCCATGCTTTTTTCTCTTGTCCTTCTGTAAGCCTGACTGTCAATGCACAAAATGACTTGGAAGGTCAAGCACTCAAGATGGCGGAATCTCTGTCAGCCAGGGTTCCTGAGGGACTATGTGATGCAGTGTCCCCTGCTGCAACTTTGTACTATGGAAGCAAGGAATAAACAGCCATCATGCTAAGGCACTGGTATTTCAGGGGTTGTTGTTGTTGCTAAAGCAGACATTTTTTCGTTAACATATTCCCCCTGTCCATACCGAGCTCCCTCCCTCCAAATGGTTTTGCTCCTACTGTTCTGATGGTGCCCTGTTCATTCCTACCTAATCTTTAGGTCTCAGCACAAGTATTACTTCTGAAGGGGAAAGTTTTCTTCCTGATTAGTGACATCTCTATATTCTCCTCAGCATTATTTGACTTTTCTTTTTAGCATTTATCCAGGGATTGCCACGATGTCTCCTTCCACAAAGTGACTGATGACTTCAAAGTGGCTCAGGAGCTGTGGGCATCTACCAGGAGGCCAGAGCAGAAGTGCAGGTTAGTACACATCATATGAAACACCCTACTGGACACACAGAGATGACTGATGGAGGTGGTTGTCAATGCAATACAGGTGGGAATAAATTCAGATATTAATATAGGCATTCATAGAGATACCGCACCGCAAGTATGGTTCCAGAACACTGCAATAAAGTGAATATCTCAATAACGCAAGTCAAATGAATTTTTTGGTTTCCCAGTGCATATAAAAGTTGTGGTTATGCTACAATGTAGTCTATTAAGAATGCATTAGCATTATGTAAAAAATGCACATAACTTAATTTACATTAACAATGAAAATCTGTTGTTTAGTGTAGCCCCCTTCGTGGATGATCTTAGCTAGATCTTCTGGAGAACTTGCTGCAGCTTCTACATTAGCACTTGCTGCTTTACCTTCCACTTTGATACTGTAGAAATGGCTTATTTCCTAAAACCTCATAAACAAACTTCTGCTAGCTTCACATTTTTCTTCTGCCGCTTACTCACCTCTCTCAGCTTTCATGGATTTAAGAGAGTTAGGACCTTGCCCCAGATTAGGCTTTGGCTCAAGGGAATGTTGTGGCTGGTTTGATCTTCTAATGAGACCACTAAAGCTTCCTCCCATCCATATCAGCAATCAGGCTGTTTTGCTTTCTTGTCATTTGTGTGTTCACTGGAGTAGCACTTTTAAGTTCCTTCAAGACGTTTCCCTTTGCATTCACAGCTTGGCTAACTGCTCCAGGAGACCTAGCTTTCAGCCACAGCTTTCAACATGCCTTCCTCACTAAGCTTAATCGTTTCTTAATCATTTCTTTGAATTAAAATGAGAAATATGCACCTCTTCATTTCACTTGAACACTTAGAGGCCATTGTAGGGTTATTAATTGGCATAAATTTAACATCGTTGTGTCTCAGGGAAGAGAATGGCTCCAGGAGAGGGAAGGGGGATCAGTTGGTTTGTGGCGCATTCAGAATACACACATTTATCGGTTAAGTTTTCTCATACAAATGCAGTTTGTGGCACCCCATGCAATTACAATAGTAACATCAAAGATCACTGATCCCAGATTACCATAACGAATATAATGACAATGAAAAAGTTTGAAATGCCATGAGAATTACCAAACGTGACACAGAGAAATGAAGCAAACAAATGCTGTTGGAAAAATAGAACTGATAGACTTGTTTACCACAGGTTTCCCACAAGCCTGCAATTTGTTTAAAAAAATGCAATATCTGTGAAGCACAATAAGGCAAAGCACAATAAAACAAGGTATGCCTGTACAATAAAGTCTCATTTATGTCAGCAGCCTTGCAAACTCTTAGAAACTTCATGTTAGAAATGTTTGCGAATGAAAGACTCACTGACAATCTAGCCGTCCATGATAAAGCTAGGAAGACTTTTATAAAATGTCTCAAGACCCACATTCATTTTTTGAAACCATGCAGCTCAGAGTGACCAAACTTTAATTTTAATGGAGTGCCTGCTTTCAGCCACTAGATTTTCAAAAGGTCCTTACTGGAGCTGTGTAGTTGGAAACAAGGCATGGATATAAATGGGAGCATTGGTTCCATTCAAGAAGCCAAAGAAAGAAACCAATAATAGCTATTTTAGTTTAGTTTAGCTTTCTCATGAGTTATTCCTCAACTTTGACAGTTATTTGTTCTCTACAAGACAACTTCCTTCACTTGAATTCCAGCTCAGAACAGCCAGTGTGCAATGCCTCATTGAGAATGTTGTACATAATGAGCTATCACCTCAAACCTGGCAGAATGGCTCGTATCAAATAGACAAGGAATAACAATTGTTGGTGAGGGTGTGAAGAAAAGGGAACACATGGGCACTGTTGGTGGGAATGTAGATTGGTACAACCACTGTGGAAAACAGTATGGAACTTCCTCAAAAAATTTAAAAAATAAAAATGCCATATGATCCAGTAATTGCACCACTGGGTATTTACCCAAAGAAAACAAAAACATGAATTCGAAAAGATATATGTACCTCTGTGTTTATTGCAGCATTATTTACAATAGCCAAGATTTACAATAGCCAAGTGTCCATCAATAGATGAATGGATAAAAAAAGATATGGTGCATGCACACGTGCGTGTGCACACGGACACTGTAATATTACTCAACCATAAAAAAGAATGAGATTTTACCATTTGCAACAACATGGATGGACCTAAAGGGTATTATGCTAAGTGAAATAAGTCAGAGAAAGACAAATATCATATGGTTTCACTTAGATAAAATCTAAAAATCAGAACAAATGAACAAACAAAAACCAGAAACAGAATAATAAATACAGAGAACAAAGTGGTGGCTGCCAGAGGGGAAAGTGTTGGGGTCATAGGCAAAATAGGTAAAGGGTATTAAGAGGTACAAACTTCCAGTTATACAATAAATGTCACAGGAATGAAAAACACAGCATAGGGACTGTAGTCAATAATATCATAATAACACTGTATGGTGACAGATGGTAACGACATTTACCATGGTGAGCAGAGCATAATATATAGAATTGTTGGGGCGCCTGGGTGGCTCAGTTGGTTAAGCAACTGCCTTCGGCTCAGGTCATGATCCTGGAGTCCCTGGATCGAGTCCCGCATCGGGCTCCCTGCTCAGCAGGGAGTCTGCTTCTCCCTCTGACCCTCCCCCCTCTCATGTACTCGCTCTCTCTCATTCTCTCTCTCTCAAATAAATAAATAAAATCTTTAAAAAAAAAAAAAAAAAAGAATTGTTGAATTGCTATGTTGTACACCTGAAACTCATATAACACTGTATGTCAACTGCACATCAATAAAAAAAATAAAGAAAAAAACTGCACAACAAACTATCAACAAAATGAAAACATAGCCTCCAGAATGGGAGAAAATATTTGCAAATCATATAACTGTTAAGTTGTTAATATCTAAAATATATAAAGAATTCATACAACTCAATAACCAAAAAAATCAATTAAAAATGGGCACAGGACGTGAATAGACATTTTTTGAAGAGGACATACAAATGGCCAATAGGTACATGAAACGGTATGCAACATCACCTGTCATGTGGGAAATGCAAACCAAAACCACAATGAGATGTTACCTCATACCTGTTAGAATGGCTATCACCAAAAATATAAGAGGTAACAAGTGTTGGCAAGGATGTGGAGGAAAGGAAAGCCTTGTATCCTTTTGGTAGGAAAGTAAATTGGTAGGAAAGTAAATTTCTAAATATAGAAAACAGCATGGAGCTTCCTCAAAAAATAAGAAAATATAGGGGCACCTGGGTGGCTCAGTCAGTTAAGCGTCCGCCTTTGGCTCAGGCATGATCCCAGGGTCCTGGGATCAAGCCCTGCATTGGGCTCCCTGCTCAGCAGGGAGTCTGTTTCTCCCTCTCCTCCATGCCCACGCTCTCTCTCACTGTCTCTGTCTCCCTCTCTCTCTCTCAGATAGATAGATGATATATTGATAGATAGATAGATAGATAGATAGATAGATAGATAGATAGATGATAGATAGATAGAAGTACCTCATGATCCTACTATCCCACCTTTTGGGTATATATCCAAAGGGAATGAAAACAGGATATTGAAGTGAAATCTGCATTCTTATGTTCACTGCAGCATTATTCACAATATCCAAGACATGGAACAATCTAAGTGTTTCTCAGTGGATGAATGGATAAAGATGTGGTATATACATGCAACGGAATATTATTCAGCCATGATAAAGAAAGAAATCCTGCTATATGAAACAACATGGATAGAACTTGACAGCATTATGCTAAGTGAAATAAACCAGATAGAGAAAGACAAATACTGCGTGATATTACTTAATATGTGAAATCTAAAACAAACCAAAACCAAAAAAAAAAAAAAACAACAACAACCTTGAACTTAGAGTAGAAAATTGTTGACAAGGGATGGGTAGTGCAGGAAATAGGAAGAGGTTAGTAAAAGGGTACAAACTTTCAGCTATAAGACGACTAAGATCTAAAGATCTTATGTAAAACATGGTGACTAGAGTTGATAACACTGTATTGTATAATTGAAATTGGCTAACAGTAGAAGGTGAATGTTTTCACACACACACACACACACACACACACACACACACACAGATAAATATGTGAAGTGGTGGATGTGTTAATTAACTAGATAGGCAGAATCCTTCCACAGTGTATGTGTATATCAAATCACCAAGATGTATACTTTAAATACAGGAAACTATATAGAAAAAGAACTAAAAGAATGTTGTGACCTTTTTCTACTCAGGTAGACTCTCACTTTCCAGTGTGTTGAACCTTGGTGCTAATCCCAGAGATTCTGTCTCTGGAAGGCAGGGGACTGCCTGATGACACCGGCTGGCTGGCTCTCACTTTGTAAGAAGGAAACAAAATCCTATAAGCAAACGAAGTCCGTGTGTCCAGCTACCTGGGCATCCCCAAGCCTCCCAGCCTCCCCTTTGCCTCCATGCTCTGTTTCCATGATCTCGTCTTCTTGTTCTCATATGTCAAATACTTCACCCCGGAACATGAATTTCTCAAAGAATTCTGGTGTACTTAATGATTAAAGTAATATAAATACAGCATCAAGTGTGCTCAGTTAGTGAAGAAAAGGACAGCACTAGCACGCATGCTATTCTAGCTTATTAGCGCTGTGCCATCTCAGCATTTCTCTCCTGGCATGGAAAGCACTGCATGTTTCATTTTAATAGAACACATGTTTCTATTCACAACTCTCATGTAGATTTTCTTCTCTTAATTAAGGCATTGTATCTAATCTCAGTCTTAGTGTGTTTTCCCATAATAAGTATTTATCCTACTGCCTTTTTGATAGAGTAGAAACATGTCTTAGTCACCCACCTCAATGGGACACAACCTCTTTAACCCAAAACTATGCTTTCCCTGCAGAACCAGGATTTTACACCATGTCGATGCCCGAACTTAGCAAGCCTTCCTGGCTTTTGAGAAAATCTTCTCAGTACCTCTGTGTAGGGCTGGTGTCATGGAGGTGTGGTAGGACCTTTTGCTTACAAGGTCCCCATGCTCGGTTTAATATTCTGCTACTGCCGTCATAGAATTCTTAATATTTAAACAAAGGAACAGTGTTTTCATTTTACACTGGCCCTATACCTATGCAAATACTTATAATAAAACAAAAATACAGGTCCACATGTCACATAATGCTCATTATTCAGGAAAAAGAGATACAGTCTTGTCTCCTTATTCAATGTGATATTGAGGTAGAAAATATATAAGGTACACAAATCTTAAGTGTATATCTTGGTGAATTTTTGTATACACATACAAAATGAAAACACATATAAGTACCACCCAGCTCAAGATACTGAACATTTTTAACCCATCATATATCCCTCATACTTCTACCCAGTAATTACATGCCTATATCAGGAGAAACCATTTATTTATTTATTTGAGAAAGAGAGCATGTGTGAGAGAGAGAGAGAGAGAGCACAAGCAGGGGGAGTGGCAGACAGAGAGAGAAGCAGACTCCCCACTGAGCAGGAAACCCGATGTGGGACTCGATCCCAGGACCCTGGGATCATGACCTGAGCCGAAGGCAGATGCTTAACAACCTGAGCCATCCAGGCACCCCGAGGAACCACTGTTCTGACATATCACCAAAGTATTAGTTTTGCTTGTTTTTGAACTTCATATTAATGGAATCATACACAATGTCGTTTATTGTGCTTGTTTTTTTTTTTCCTTTCATCATTATATATGTGTGATTCATCCACGATCTGGCAGTAGTATATTGTTTTTTTTATTGCTGAGTCCTGTTCCATTATATAAATACATCCATTTTACTGTTGTGGCTATCTGGGTTGGTTCCAATACTTGGTTATTATGAATACGACTGTCATGAACATTCTTTCACACGTCTTTTGGGAGATATATGCACTTTTCTTTTGGCACGATACCTGCAGTGGAATTGCTGGTTTACAGTGTATAGTTATGTTTTGCATTAGTAGATACCAGTCCAGGCTTTTGCATACCCGAAGTGGTAACTTTTTGTAGTGCTGTATCCATGCCTTCATCATTTAAAACATGTTTTGATTCCAGTGCAATATGTTGAATTCTGTCACATACTTTAGATCTTTTAAACTCTTTGAGATAGACCACCCTTTGAGATAGGAAATTATCTCAATTTTCACAGATTTTTTTTTTCTATGTTGAGATTTAGAGAATCTACAACCCGACCAAGGTCTGAGTTAGTCCACGGCATCAGATCTAGATCTGATACTAGTTTAGTTTCTATTGATATGCAACCTCTCTGACTTTATTGCACTTACATATTAAAGAGTAGTCATAACAAGAAAGTCACAGAAAGGTCCAGGAGAGCACCAATTAAAATGCCTGGCATATTAAATGCTTAATAAATATGTATTGAACTGTGACTATCCTAGCAGTTAGAAACAAAAACCTATTAAGCAATCTACATTTTTCTGAATATTTTCTTTTCAGTTACTTATCATTCACAGCTCTAAAAATATCTTAACTCTGGATTTGATGATCCCAGGGGCACAAATATGCTTGTGTTTCACCAATAAGGAAAGAAAATCTCAATATGTTGCTTCAAACCTTAGAGTGAGGAATCAACTTCAACCACTTCATTTAATAAGTCAAGATATTCTTGCAAAACATTTTAAAAAGAAGTATTAACAATGATATGTGGAACTCTATAGAAACTTCCTGGTCTGTCTCTTTCCAAATGTAGACTTTCCCCATACTCTTCTCCTGTAAACTTTTATTATGTCACATCGTTTTACTAGAGAATGTGGTTTGAGGATTTACATAAGACTGCAGATGCCTGTATCACAGTGTCCAAATGTGAGCTCCATGAAGCCCTCTGTTCTAGCAATATCTATTCGTGCCCAACATGCTTTAACCTGAGGCACTAATGCAGTGTAAGCTAACTCAAATCTTTTAATTACTGCAGTCCAGAGGCTGGCATGCTTTAAAAACATTCAAGTTGAAAGGACAACAAGTAAAGGATGATGAAAGAGAAAGATATGAAAAAGGGGATGGAAAACATGACTAAATATCAGAGAAGAATTCAGAAGTAATGCCCACAGGACCCCGAAGTGCTCACATACTTTCAGTTAATTATACAGTGGCACAATACTATGAAATGTGAGCATCTATTGTCCATTTATTATAGTCTTTTTAAAATGAGTAAAATGCTTTTTACTTAATGTTGGCAAATCAATTTTCTCAAAACAGAAATATCTATTCTGTTTGACATCCAGTAGGTGTCATCTTCCAATTAATCTAGATCTTTCTGAGGTCAATAACGCCCACTTCAGCCCAGGTTTTTTTCTATGTTGCAAAATCTACTTCCTCATTACCGATCACATATAAAACCTTTATAAAATGCCTACTATGTGGGTGAAGTATCCTAGTGTATGCTATTCACATCTATACCCACCATTATAATTCTAGAAGGTAGGTAAAAATTTCTTTTTTAAAAGTTTATTTGTTTATTGAGAGAGAGAGGGAGAGGGAGAGAACGTGGTGGGGAGGGGCAGAGGGAAAGGGAGAGAGAGAATCTCAAGCAGACTCCACACTGAACAGGGAGTCCGATGCAGGGGTCAATCCCATGACCCTGCGATCATGACCTGAGCAAAAACTGAGTCTGATGCTTAACTGACAGAACCACTCAGGTGCCCCGGTAGGTAAAATTTAAGCCTCACTTTAGAGACATGATTCAGAGAGCTGAAGTAATTTGCACAAGTACCCAGATCTAAGAAGTGGCAGGTCAGAACCTGGTGGTCAGATCTGTCTCATTTGAACCCTGCTCTTCCCACTTGTTTATATTGGTTCTTCCATCATATTTCTTCATGCTTCCTATGCATCTTCCACCATATTCGTTCATGCTTCTTATGCATCTACTTATAAATCCTATAATGGGCTAGGTAGGTGCCCTGCTTGCTACTACTTCACTACAACTTAGGGAAGGTGCTTGCTCTTTCACTAAATAAAAACAAAGGGGCAAAGTCTAAAAAGGCTCCTGGGTCCACACCTTATATTTGTGGGCCATGATAAGAATACAATGGAAGCTCTTGGATGATGGCCTGTTCTCTTCTAGTCTCATCCCTAGTTCAGTCCTGCACAGTAAAGACCTTGCATACGTATGTATGGATACTCCGGGCCATAAGTCCAACCTCACTCCACACCCTCCACAAATAACCAACGTTAGCTATTCTTTCAGGCTAGAATAACACATAACTTTTGTGCAGTTGACCACTTATAAGTTGAACTCAGGAAAGTCGCTCATGCATGTCCTAAAAACAGACTTGGGCCACTTGGGTAAGAGATTTGGAGGTGCTGGGTACTCAGAATGTGGAACAGAAGGCAGAGTGGACTCCAGATGATCAGGTCTCTGTGGCCCTACAGGTAGGGACATAGCTGGAAGAGACCTTCTGGAAGAGACCCCTCAAATTCATGGTATCCGTGGGTCTTCAGATGGTGTTTATTGACTAGCTGCTTGGCAGGAAAGAGGAGCATTGCAATAAATGGGATCATTCCAGAAATCAAAGAGAAGAGCCTTAATCATACTTTTACTTTATTCCTTGGAGTTGCTAATTATTCACCATCTACAAGACAACTTCAGCTTACTCAACTTTGATTCCAACTGAGAACAGCCAAGTTGCAATGCCTCATTAAGAATGTTGTGATTTCTTTCTGCCCGTGCAGACACACATCTCCAGCTTGCTGAGCCTGCATGCTGGCTCTAGAGCTCCTGCCTCTGAAAGGCAGGGAACTGCCCTGTTCACACCCCTGCTGGTTCTCACTCTGTAGGGAACAGGCACCGCTTCTGAGGGGAAGCAAGGTAAGTAATCATGCATCCTTCTAAGAACGTTATGTCAAATAGTATATCTATGAGGCAACCTCATATGTATTTCTTCTGAATGTCTTAAAGAATTTTCATGATACAAGTGATGTATAAGATAGCAGGAAATGAGAGGTGGTAGATTGCTCTAAGTTTACTAATTAGATATAACTCAAGTTTCTCTTTTTGGTAAGGAAAATTATCCAAAGTTCAACTCCCTGCAAGGGCTGGTTCTCTTTTTTCCTGTTTTCTATCCCAAGATGGCCCCTAGGTAGAAAAATATTTTTTCTCATGCACTGAGGGGGAAACTTGCTTCATGCTCACCCTTGGGTTGGTTTCCATTGCAGAGCTCAGTTGTTTTAATCCCAGAATTGTCCAATTGGTATTTAATGATGGGAGTGGGTAAGAAATCCTTTTGACTTTGACTATCACCACCCACTTTGAACCCATACAACTTTATGTTCTCCACCCTTCCCATTTTAAAGATAACTCTATGTTTATATACCTTTCCTTGGTTTGGTCTAATAGAAAAAACTGAGTTGAATCTGGGTTCTGTCATGGGTTTGCTACTCCCCTGATGCAAGATGTCCTTGGATCTCTTTGAGACCTCGTTTTCCTCTCTCTCTGAAACCTAACGGCATAACATGTTCTTGCTACAGCATAGATTTAAGGATCGAAAAGCTATATGGGTTAAAGGAACTTTGTCAATTATAAAGTGCTTGCAGAATGGTAGGGTGGAAAAAAATGTGGGATTAAGAGTCATGTGACCCAGCCTTAAGCCTGGGCTCTGCTAATGATTGGTTTTGGATTCACAATATGCAAAATGACTAGACAATTTTGACTTTCCTTAGAGGTCTAATAAGTCCATGAAATTAAAATGTCAAGTATTAAAAAAAAATCTAAATTCAACCCTTGAGTCAGGAAATAAAAACTGATCTCCTGTAGATTTTAAGATTTTAAATATGATAAGTTATACATAAACAGAAGGAGAGATTGGATTTGGGAGATTTCACTTAAAATAAGCTACCTTCTTAGAAAGAGAAATATCATATGGGACCTTTTATGATTTAATTCACTTGCTCAACAAATATTTACTGAGCATCTACTAGGGGCATAGGAATATTCTATACATAGCTGGGAGGCAGAAAAATGAGAAAGTCAGTGATCCTTTATGCTTTATCTCAAAGGACTTACCATTCAGTGATGGAGATAGGCACAAAACTAACTACAATAATGAAACTTTGTCATGGTTACCAAAGAGAGCTATTTTTAAAAGTTCCACTGGGATGTAAGAGAAAAGGGAATATATGTGCTCCATGAAAGACTTGATTATGGATTATTGGAAGTTTCAGTGAGAAGCTGGAGACCATCTGTTAAGGATGCAAGAGAGAATATCAGTGTGCTCTGTGACAACTAGATCAAACCTCATTGCTTTACAATTCTCTGAGTATAATTCCATGTGTACTTTATGTATCTTAGTGGATGTCCATGTGATTCTTTTCTGAGGGCATGTTCTAAGTTTGGGCATGAATGTGCCTGTGTTACCTGTATATAGAGTATTTTATCTGGGTCTTTGTATCTTTTTGCTCTTTTTACACACCATTAATGAGGAAAGCCTTGAGGTGGACCCCAAGAAGAAACATGACAGAACATCTGCTTCAGGGAGCTTCTGGTGTAGTTGGTGAAATAAAAACCAAGATAATAATTCTTTGACCGGTATATGCGAGGCGCTATGCATGCATGATCTCATTTAGCTTTCCCAACCGTGTAAGCCAGAAACTGTGATTAGACCCATTTTCCAGATGAGGCACCTGAGGCTTAGAAAGTCTAAGTAACTTCTCTTAGGGGTGTAGCAAGTAAGTGGTGGGCAAAGCCTCAAGACTATATTTAATACATACTTACATAACACTTACCCTGTGTTTTATAAAGAGTAACTTCTTTTTAAATCTTCAATGCCTTGAGTGGTACTAGTATTATCCCCACTTTATAAAAGAGGAGAAAGAAAGGGACAGAAACTCAGTGACTTGCCTGAGGTCACACATTTAACAAGTGGTACATAGTGTCTGAAGCCAAGTGGTCTGGCTCCCAGCACTTGGGGGCAACCACTCTGTGAGCTGCTTCTCAAATCCAGTGAGGTCTGAAAGCCCTACCAGTTAACCACCACACCGAATGGCCTCTTTCTCTTGTGTGTTCTTTTCTGAAGACAAACAATTGCAATATAACATCAGTGACACCAAGAGAGCTGTGAATTCAACAGCCTCCTTCGGGCGCCAACATACCATTCTTTCCAGCCCCGGCCCACACTTGGCCATTCTTTTCCAGTGGCTTTAATTAAATGTTAACATTCATTTGCCCTTTTCCATTGTATTTGCGATAACCTTTGCTTCCTGTTGCCTCTAGATAAGCTTCACTCCATGACAGGTACCAAACAGGTTCATCTTGATAGAAAGTAAAGAATAGGGACTCTTTGATCTGCTCCACTGACATATTTTAAAATACCAGCTGGGACATTTGTTTTGTACTGACTTCTTTTACGTAATGTCAGGATAATAAATTATTTCTGGAAACTGCAGTAACTAAAAGATTTGAGTCCAAATTAGTCATACTAAGTGGCTATGACCTTTCTGAACAGTCAAACAGACTATGTTGAGAGGGTTTTTTTTTTTTTTTTTTTGGTTTTGTTTTGCTTTTTGCTTTAGATAGTTGTGGATACCTCATGGAGAGAGGTCCCTGGTGGGATGAGGAATCAATCTCACAATTCACTGACCTGGGGGAATGGTGTAACAAGGTTCTCTGAATGTCTACTTGAACATTCTCTCCCTCTGTTGGGAATGGAAAGGCTTCCTGCTAAAGTAGAAGGAGAGGTGGGCTGAGAGCAGGCCTCCACATGCCTGGCTTTTGCCACGGATGTTTTACGTGACCCTGAGCACGTCTCTCACTTTCTCCGAAGCCCCCGCGCTTTACTGCTCTAAAGGTTGTATTGCGTCCACACTGCATCATTGTTCGGACTTACTGAAGGATGGCACCGTGGCAGGCACATAACATCGCTGATTTACTCCACAGAACAAACCTGTGAGGTGGGTGTTTTATTCACACTTTACAGAAGAGAAAACTGGCCCTTAGAGAAGTTAAGCAATAAGCCTTGTTCCCAATACAGCTGATGGGAGGTGGAGCCAGGACTCGTTACCAGGGCTTGTCCCGTTGCGAAACCAGAGGCAGTCAGCTCTACACCTCCCTGACGACGCATGGTCCCTTTAGACCTACTGCATTTTGGTGTTGCTACTTGTTCCCATTTCTCTCCTGAAAATGTCAACTGTTCACGGTTTTTGGTAGCCCACTACAACTTTGAGATAGGGAAACTGCAGGACTCCACAAAAATCTGCATTTTACTCCTTTTCCTGCTTTTATTCTTGCTAGGACCTGCATCTTCACCCTACTTTCCACATGCCTCATCATGTCCTTCTTGTAAGGGACAAGGAGTTAATGATTCTCTAGAATAGATAACATCTAAGGAGGGGCCAGGGAGAATGACCAAAGGCAGGCATCATATGTGCATTCCGGACTACAACAAGGCCCTTGGCTCCACGAAATAACACCTGGGCCCTCATCTTCCTTCCAACCAGTTCCTGGATGCCTGAGGGGACACATACACCAGACACCACCCACAATAAAAACCTCCAGACACTTAACAAAGACTCATGCTCCTTTCCTTTCTGAGTCTACCAGACACTCTGTCTGTACCTGCTCTCTATAACTTTAATAAACTCTGCTTTTACCTCCTGCTGGCTTGCATTTGACTTCCATCCTATGCACAGCCAGGGACCCTCTTGGTTGGTCCTGTGGGACCCCCTCTGGGTCCCTGGACAGGCCTGATGCCATCAACTTGAGTTACTACTTCCCTGACAACATTTGCTTTCCCAGACTCTGAAAATTAAACATATTCCTGGTTAGCCCGATTGTCACAGGCTGTATCTATAAAGGTCTCTTAAATTTTACAGAAAATAGGAGATTCTGTGTTTCCCGACTGTGGGACTAAGGGATATGTTTGATTTTATTTTTCTAAGTTACAATGATTTAGAATAAGTGTGTTTAAAAATAAAAGAGACAAAAAGAGTAAACAAGAATTAAAGGTAAGCCAAACAGACATTACTCTTAGCAGTGCTTCTTACAACAAGCAAATATATTACACAGAGGATCTACAAGAACAAAATACTCCAAAACGTTAACAGTATTCATCTGTGTGTGGTGGGACTGCAGAATTTCTCGTTTCTTTTCTCTTTTTAAACTTTGTTAGCTTTTCTACAATAAATATGTGTAATTTGTGTACTAAAAAAATGAATACATATACATATACATGGCTTGTTGCAAGTAAATCACAAACCATCAAGCTATCTGGGGCTAGCTAACATCCCAGACAGCAGTTTACTTTGTGGCCAATTTCTAGAGTTGGCTAACTTCACGGGCAATGGAGGCAACAAACAATTTATGTCTTTTTATTAATATCTCTGGTGTCATCCATTATTTTCAGCCTTCTTCCATACAAATCTTCAGTGTGATGTTTTCCTAAAATAATGTACCTCTTAAATAACGATCCGACAGGAAGTCTTCAGAGGCAGATCCTATTTCAATCACTTAGTTAATTCCATTTTAAAATTCTATTGACTTCCGGCATGCCTGGGTGGCTCAGTCGTTAAGCGTCTGCCTTCGGCTCAGGTCATGATCCCAGGGTCCTGGGATCGAGCCCCGCATCGGGCTCCCTGCTCAGCGAAGAGCCTGCTTCTCCCTCTCCCTCTGCTGCTCCCCCTGCTTGTGCTCTCTCTCTCTCTCTCTGACAAATAAATAAATAAAAATCTTTAAAAAAATAAAATAAAATTCTATTGACTTTCTATCAATTTAAATGGATCAACTAAAAAACGTGCAATTTGTAAAGTGCATCCTCTTTTATTTATTCTTGTTTTGTCCTCCATGCTGTACGCCTAGACCTCTTCTCCCCACTCCTGGATTTTTATATCGTTGCCTAAATGCCCTCCCTCCTCATGATCTCCTGATTCTTAACCACAGACACAGTGCCACTACACTGCCTTCTAAGAAAGAGGTGGATCAATGCAGTTTTTGAGTATAGATGGTAACTTTCCTATGATCTATACATCCTTTCCAAAATAGTTAACAAAATAATTTCTTCATAATCTGCTTGTGTTACTTTGACACCAAACCACATTTCCCTGGGGTTTTAACACACATCAACCTTCCCAGCCTTTCTGCCCCATGGTCACACCTTGCTTGGTCTCTGATCTTGTGCTTTGATTCTTCTTTTGTTCTGGTTGATGACAGTCCTTGTCTTCTCTTCTGCTTATCTTCTTTCCAGTGGGATCTCTTCCTAAAGCTTTCTACAATTACCATGAATACTGAACTCACTCTTTTTAATTATCCTTTAGTAATGCTAACCTTTACCGCCTATTTTATCATTTAATAAGATTTATTGTATTATTAGATATTATGCTTTATTTTATATGTGTGTGTGTGTGTGTGTGTGTGTGTGTGTGTACTTTGGCTCCCTAACAAAACTGTAACTTTTGAAAATCAAGGAAGTCATCTAAATTTCCTTTATGTCCTTATCAGTGTCTTGTATGATTTTGAGAATATAGCAGGTGCTTGATAAAATTTCCCTAAATTATATTGAGGTTCATGATGACTAAATGAATTTAATCATTTGTAAATCATTCCATCATTTGTAAATCAATTTTAAGTACAAGATTTTTTTGAATTAAACGAAGTTTAATAATCTATTTCCTCTCTATTTTGTTTTCTCTATAAACAGAGCATTGTGGATGCCCAAATGTTTAACTAGTTGAAATCAACTCTTCCTCTGACAACTTCCTGTCAAATGGTTTTTTTAAAACTCTCCTGTGTAGTGCTTCAGGAGACTGATATGTTGGTGATTTAATAGGGAATGATGCCTAAATAATGGATGACAGGAGAGCTATTAATAAAGGAACCTATACTGTAGTGCCCTCAAGAACTTGTGAATAATGGGAAAGTTAGCTTAAGTCGACTAGCTGCCTGATAAAGACTGTTGGCTCATTAAGATTTGTTGCCTCTTTTCTTTTACTGCTCTAAATATTTCTGAGAAGTTTTGTACTTAGCTCCTGCTCTTATTAAACTGCCAAATCCAATATGGAAGGACAGGTTGTGCTTTTGGAATTTAGTATTCTGAAATGCATTCTCTCTCCGTGAGATTTTCCACCATCAAAATAGTCTAGAGAATTAAAGTACAGATTAAAACTAAGCTCTGAGTGCCACTGAAACTAGAAATCTATTATTTGCATAGATCCAAACACAGAAAGGAAGACATTCTATATAAAATAATTACCAGTCACAATATAATTAGCATTGTCCTTTAAAGTATTTTTAAAGGCATTTACAGAAAATAGAGATCGGCTTTATCTAATAACTTAGGTGATATTAAAAAAAATAAACTGATCGTTATTGCCCAGGATTGCATCTCATGTGCAAAACTTTAGAAGTATTATTATAAAACATTTCTATTAGTATTTCTTCTAAGTGCTGGCCAAAAGGGCTACGATTTTCAATCCTTCCACCTTAAGCCCATGAAAAGAGATACTATGTTCTCAAATCCTTTCTTAAATGGAGAATTAAACTGAATTTCAAACATTATTCAAAGAACTAATGAGATCTCAACGAAAGTTAGGGATGGGGTCACATGTAAAATGCACAAAAATTTAACATTTACCAATGGAGAATTATTAAAATTGAAACAAAGTGAAGCCTACTCATAGACTTTTAAGAACTTTAAAAAATTCACCAGATTTTTATGCTTGAGAAGTGAGGATTTATAAGCAATATTTAGCAACAGTGAGGTTTAGCTCTAGATTTAGAATCAGAGAAACTGGATTTGAATCCCAGCTATATAATCTATTACTATGTGACCTTGGGTTGGTCACATGATATCTGAGTTTTCTGACTTTTAAATTGGGGATAATAATGCCATTCCCACTTATTTCACCAAGTGATCTTGCAGAATATGAATGTGAAAATATTTTACATCTATGAAGTACTCTAGAAATGTAAGCTATAATTATCCTCATATTTATTGTTATATAAAGTGTGCATTTTTTTAATCCCTTGTATATATGAAAGATTGTATCCTATGGCATCTCAGAGAGCAAAGCTGATTGCAGAGGAGACAGAGTAAATGATGTTGGGTACTAACTATGTGCTAGGCATTATTCTCAAAATAATCCTCTAACTCAGGTATTCATTTTAAATCCAGTTTACAGATCAGGAAACATTTAAAATCTTTTCCAGGCCAGAGTACAAATAGCACAGGTAACTTGAGCCTAGATTTTCTTTGAATACTGTTCTCTTCTTCACCACACAGCAATGGAGGTCTTCTCTTCCATGGAAGGATTAATAAAAGTGAGAGTCTACTTGGAGGAACACACCCTCATGATAAAGGCTTGGATGGTACCTGTTCATCAATGTACAAACAGAGGACTCAAAATACTCCTTCTTTGGACAACCCTGACGGTACACCTGCTCTGTAAGTTTCCCCAGTGAGGCTTTTGCTATTTCTTCCATGTAATAAATCCTTCTGGGGTTATTCTGCCTTCTTGCTTCTATCCGCTTGAACAAGAGAGCAAATCAGAAAATGAAAAATGCAGTATAAAGGCAGGGTTTGAAAGAAACTATGCATTGGAAACAGGAGAAAGTCGTATTTTCTAATTATGTCTTTGCTTCTGATTATCTCATTTAATCTGTTAATAAAACTTCCCTAGGTACATATTATTACTACCATTTTTCACAGAAGAAATTTGCATGAAGGCAGGTTAGCGAACTTGTCCTGGAAGCTAGTTTGATTCCAAATGGTCTGTTTTCAACATTCCCCTTGCCCCAATAGTATCAGAATGCAAAACAGGCAACAAGGTATAATATAAGGCATTCATTATCATCGGGGGCTTTAATCAGTCCCATGGGGATGAAAATTGGTTCATGAGAAAAAGAATGTATTTCTCTTTTTATGTATAAAGCACAGATTTGCATCAATACATGAATCTACAACATATCTGGGTATTAAAATTTAATTGGTGGTGATTAGACAAAAATTTCTAAAAAGACTTCTTAGAAGAATGGTAATGAAAAACAATTGAGAAACACTGGCATAGGAAGAGAAAAATATAACCATAGTGAACTACATTTACAATGCCTTTGGTTTTCATCAAGGTCAGAAGTAAAAATCATTGTTTCTCAGCTGTTTTAGCCACGGAGGACGGTATCATCATCATATATTATTCTAGAACACATGGGGTAAAGTGGGGACAATCCCTGTGCTGGAGTGCTGAAATGCTCCCCAAACCAATGGAAATCGGGAAGAACTGGCCACCCAAGTGCCCAAGATTTTTGATAATTTTTGTTACATCATGAATATAGAGTGTTTCCACAAATTTGTTTACTTGTGTTATAAGAATATAGTCCATTTTCTCACCTATATATATAAAAAACAAGGGGAACCTGGGTGGCTCAATTGGTTAAGCCTCTGACTCTTAATTTCAGCTCAGGTTATGATCTCAGGGTCGTGAGATTGAGCCCCATATTGGCTCTGCGCTCAGTGCAGAGTCCACGTGAGATTCTCTCCCTCTGCCCCTCCCCCCCCTCAAATAAATAAATAAAATCTTTAAAAAATGATACAGCATCCTATCCTCTTATCTTGAAGCTAAGACATAAATCCTTACCATTGTATATAAATGAATCTCCCATTAATTTAAAACTCAACTACCTTGTAAGCATTCGGATACATAGAGATACATACACGAAATCTACTTTACAAATGAAAAATCTCCCAGTCTTCCACAGTCTATACTTGGCGCTTTCTTCATGCTGTTTTCTCATATATTATCAGCCATTTTCACAAACTGAGGTTGAGTTTTGGGGACAGGCAGGAGGTGATTCATTTACATAGTCTTTTCAGTGCTCCAGGGCTAACTTTTAGCAAATGCGCTGGGTGGACTTTTTCAAAAGATTTATAGTATTTATCTTGTAACCTTCTGTTATGAGTCCCAAGAGCACCAGGATCCCAGTGTCAGTGGGAAGTGTATGCTCTGATAGCCAGCCATGCAGTGTGTGTTTGTGACCCTTATCCACAAAATTGTGTTAGTGTTTAATCCCATACGTACATCATATTGACAGCCAATTCATCTAATTACTCACATTCACAAATCAACTGAGTCATAACAGAGTCTACTATCTTCATTCTGGCATGTTTTTGGAGATCTTCAAGGAGACCTATTTGATCATTTCAAGGAGGAGCTTGAAACAGTGAAAACATCTTGGAGTAGTTTAAAAGGATCTGATTTATAAAGCCTGGCTTATAAACTATCTTCATTCCCTTGGTGTATTTTTTTTTTTTTTCAAATAATGAACATAATTCAATTAGCAAGTGGGGCAGCTTTGTGGTAATAAAAAATGTGAGCCTTTTCATAGTTAAGTTCAATAGCCAATGTTATAATCTACATTTCTTTGAGATTTAACTAAAAGACACCTTCATTCATTCAACCAAAGGAGCATTCTTTTCTTGGTACTGCTTTTTTTTCTCCCTTATTTTTTTTAAACTCAATGCATGCATGGCTTCCTCTAAAAGCCTTCCTGGGATCCTTAACTATGTGGGAGGCTCCTTTTCCATGCTCACCTGAAACTCCATGCATGCCAGGGGCATAATTATACTTCATCATGATCTCCTATCTCCTCAGTTCCTTGAAGATCAAGTCCTGTTGCCTGGCACATTCTACAGACTAGGTGCTGTACCAAGGACTAGGATGAAATAAGAGGGGAGCCTCTCCTTGATGGATCACAGTTCAGGAAAAATGGAAATGTAAACTAACAATTATAACTCAAGGGTTAAAATCTATGACCAAGGTATCTCCAAAGTTCAATGAATACAGAGGCTAGTGAAAAATTATTTCACAGTGGCAATGATTTCACACAAATCAATTCTCCAGACTAGTGGTCCGTAAGAGATATTGTGAGAGATAACCCCAGGGTTAATTCCGATATGCAGTTATTAAATCATAATAAGAAGATAACATTATACCAACCATGTGCGCAGCTAGAATACTGATATTATGATGTGTCCTCACAGTTTATAATCCCCTTTGCTATCACCGGATGTAACAATAATTTAGTTTAATTGGTAATTTTCTAAGCACCAAGTATTTGTAAGACAGTGTGCTAACTGCTGTGGAGCATATGAGGCTGAGTGATTGTATTTTCTTGACGAGAGTGTAAAAGGAGAATTTATTCTGAACTGAACCATGCCTACATTCCAGACACTGTACTAGGTGCTCTTCCTATACTGGCTTATTTAATTTTCACAAACACACCAGAAGGAAATATTAAGTGTTCCCATTCTAGAGATTAGAAAACTGAGGAACAGAGAGCCTGAGTAATTGGCTCAATGTCTCACAGCTGAGAAGAGGCAGAGCCAGACTTCAAAACCAGGTCCTTTTACTCCAAGCCTTTCTTCTTTCTAATCTGGTACATGGTCTCTCGAAGGAGTTACTATCCAATCGAAGAAGATAAAACATATATACGAACATCCCTACTAAGTGAAGGATACCATAGATGAGGTGTAAATAATGAGTAGTGATATTTAAGGGAGAAAAATCAATTCAAGTCTTTGTGGAGAAGGTTGCAAGGAACCTGCAAAGATTTCTGACATGCTGAAATGGGAATGAGGTTACCTAACAGAAGAATATGCAGTATCTATCCTTCCGATAAGTCTCATATAGGAAGAGAGAGAATAAGAACTATTCTGAATACTTGTCATGAATTTTAATGATGATACTAACAATCAACATTCATGGAGTGATTACTACACACCAGCAAGGCATGAAGCTACATGATCTTAACCACTCCTCACTATAACCTATGAATTGGATGCTATTATATCTCATTCAATAGAGCAGGAAACTGAGGTGTAGAATTTAAGCAACTTGCCCAACTTAAATAAGCTGCAGAGCTGGTGTTCAAAGCCCAAATTCTTAACCCTGTGTTACTTGAACTGCCGTTCATAAATGTGAAGTACTTAGCCCGGTGTCAGATCCATGATAAATGCCCGATAATAATTATCAATAGGCTACTATAACTTAACAGTTATATTATTGTCAAAAGTATAAAAGTGAGACTACCTATAACAATGTCAGAGAAGTCTTCATAGAGCCTATGGAGAGGGCTTAGTGTTCAGAGTGGCTGGGGGGTATGTGTGCAAAGACAGGATGGGGATACAGAGTGCAGACACGTTAAGGCCAGAAGGGGTTTGACCTCAATTTGAGAAGCTATTACGAAACAATAAAGGTTTTATGGCATATAACCTAATTAGAACACAACTTTTACACTGCATGTTTAAAAGGCACAGTTGGAAGTGAGAGATCATTGAGCGAGACTTGGAAAATGATTGCATATGAGCTGCGAGGGAGGCAGAAAGTGCATGAAATAAGTTTTGAGGAAATGAGCTGGGTGAGATTCTGGTGCTCGCCTAAATAAAAATAGGATGCAAAGTAATAAAAATGGGCTAGGGCTGAGTCAAAGGTGTGGAAGGGGGTAATGAGAGGAAAATGTCAACGAGGTTTGGGGAAACTCTGATTTATAGGAGCCAGTGTGACATATACCAGACCGTTTAGCAGGCTGTTAGAAATTTATATGAGTAGGCATAGCCCACCAGAGGAAAAGACAGATTGATATTGCAGATTTTGGAATGATCTGGAACTGTGTGATATTAGCTCAGTTAATGTTTACTCACTATATCCAAAGTAGCTCTGGTTATTAACCCTTTGCATAGATAGGTAGATATAGATTGATTGATTTGTGGTAGAATTTTCTTTTTTTTAATTAAAAAAAATTTTATTATTATGTTCAATTAGCCAGCATATAGTACATCATTAGTTTTTGATGTAGTGTTCAACGATTCACTAGTTGAGTATAACACCCAGTGCTCATCCTGCCCTCCTTAATACCCATCACCTGGTTACCTCATCCCCCCACCCACTTCCCCTCTGTAACCGTCAGTTTGGTTCCCGGAGTCCGAAGTCTCTCATGGTTTGTCTCCCTCTCTGATTTCTTCCCCTTCAGTTTTCCCTCCCTTCCCCTGTGGTCCTCTGTGCTATTCCTTACGTTCTACATATGAGTGAAACCATATGATAATTGTTTTCTCTACTTGACTTATTTCACTTGGCATAAGAAGAACCTTTTGTTTTAAAATCAGAGAGAACATTGGTCATTTCTTGGAAAAAAAATTCAGTAGAATGGTTGAGTGAAAAATTTTGAAAGGAAGAATGATAAAAAATGTATTGAGTGCTTGTTCTGAGCAAAATATTATGCCAGGTTTTGTTGGGAAAACACAACATATAAGACAAACTTTATGAAGTGAAACAATGTTTGGGTTAAGGATTCCTTCACCAGCATAGGGAGATCTTATGGAAAAGATTGTCCAAGAATCATGAGGCTCAAAAAGTTATTTATTTGGTGTTTAAGTCATTCATTCCCTTCTTGTTTATCTTGCCACCCAGTTTATTCACCCATCTTTTGGTAAAACAGCACCACACTCTCCCTTTAGGTAAGCAGTCTTCCCCCATTTTCACTATGCAGCTAATAAATGACACCACCACCAACTCTAGGGATGAGCCCACATTGGGCTAAGATAATTTATGTATTTCTCCAGTGATGAGAACTGATTCATGAATGGGGCTGCAGCTCAGTTCAGGGCAATAAGAATAAGATTCAGGAATTGTGTTAGACTCCTAGGAAATAGAAGTTTTCTTCTTGGGGCACCTGGGTGGCTCATTCGGTTAAGTGTCTGCCTTCAGTTCAGGTTGTGATCCCACAATCCTGGGACAGAGTCCTGCATCGGGCTCCCTGCTCTGTGGGGAGCCTGCTTTTCCCTCTGCCTCTGCCTATCTCTCTCTGTCTTTCATGAATAAATAAGTAAAATCTTTAAAAAAATTTTAAAAAGAAGTTTTCTTCTTTCAATTGGTAAGAGTTGGGGTCCATCACTAAACCCCTTTGCTGCTACCTGGGACTGAGCATAGAATAGTCTTAAAGAAACCTGAACACAGACTGAGCATAGAATAACCTTCTGAGAACCAGAAGGTCCTCAGCCTCAAAGGCATAAAGAGAGGCAAGCCAGGACTTGTGTGATATCATTTTAGTTGCTGGATTAAACTTTACCTGAAGCTTCACTTTTAGATAGTTTCTAAAAGTATAGAAGTATCTCTAAACTTTCCAGGCACATAAGTTAACATATTATCATTATTATTTAAACTGGTATGATTTAAATTTTCTTAAACTTGCCTTTAAAAAAAAGTCCTAATGGAGAAAAGTCTTTAGTAGTTCATGGAAAAGGCCAAGGTAGAGATGAAAGTTCATGAAGGCAAAGGATGGGCTAAATCTGAAAGGATCTGAACTAGAAACAAAGGGCTCTGAGAGATACTCTAATTAGCTAGAGGTTGGGCTTTCAGATAATTCATTATTCATTCTACTGTGCTCTGAAAACCTGCTCCTTAGACTCCAGTTGTCACTGATGTCATCCAGCCCTGTATTAGAACTCATTGTTCAAATGTCTCTTTCTTCCAGTAGATTGTAAATGAAAACTCCTTGAGTTTTCTTGAGGGCAGAAGCTATTTCCTACTCGTGCCGGTAGCCTCGTGAGCCCTAGCATAATGCCTTTCCATTGACTTTCAGAGCAGGGAGAGATGTGGTGAGAGGATGTGGCAGATTACCCTGGCAGCAGTGGGCTGAAAGACTGGGACGGGATAAGGAGGAATAGGGAGGGAAGCCAATTAGGTATGCATTTCAGTATTCCAGAGCAGAATGGATAAGGGCTCAGAGAAATAAATCAACAAAATGTTAAGACCTAAATCTAGACGGC
Organism: Halichoerus grypus; assembly: GCF_964656455.1. Classification (NCBI taxonomy): domain Eukaryota; kingdom Metazoa; phylum Chordata; class Mammalia; order Carnivora; family Phocidae; genus Halichoerus; species Halichoerus grypus. The sequence continues at coordinate 16,665,089 of NC_135714.1, forward strand.
CACATGAATAAAATGGACATGGCCACACAGATGGATGTTCATGCAGTATTTCTTTGTCCTAGTCTCTTTTATTCGTATGAAGTTCATAAAACCGTTGCCTATGGTAACGTTCAGGGGAAAGCTGACCAGCATTTGGATGCATCTATCAGATCAAACATTGATGAGAGAGGCTGGTTTCTTTGTTCTACTGAGTTAGTTGTTCTAAATATAAACTAAGCAGGTTTCTTAGAGCAATAGAAGTGACCAGAATGGATTCCAGGATCAGCAGTGTCCATTCGACACCCCAAATAGGAGCAAGTTTGAAATAAATACAGCATAATCTGAAAGAGATAAATGTTTAAAACAATCCCAAATATTTTCCAATTTTTGTTGAATTTTAGGGTGTTGATTTCCTACTTTCTCTCATGATAGCACAATGTTGAATAGAAAGGGAAATGCATAATATAAGGAAGCATTAAAGAAACCTGAATGTATTTGAATGGGAGACACTTTGGAAATGGGCCCAGTATCTATTTTTATAGATGACTGATGACATTTTCTACAGATTCAATCTTAAAAAGCAACACATGACCCACCCCTTTCACAAAATAAAGTTTCTTTCATTTTTTTTTTTAAATTTAAAGATAACAATTCTCATTTAAAAGTTAATCAATTTAGAAATTTTGGAAAAGAGAAAAAACTACACAGAATGAAGGATGGAATCACGTCCATGTTTTAATCTCTTAATGTAACCACTAGCAATATCCTCTAAATTTTTTTTCAAGTATTATTTATATGAACACATCTATGCACATTTTTTCATCCTTTTGGGTTTTGCTTAAATGTCCCTTCCTTAGAGAAGTCCTCCTTAACTTCTAATTTGTAATGTGGTTCCTTCCTTGTCTTCACTATTCCTTTCCACAGCACGTGATGCTTTGCAGAACTTAATAATTTTTAACAGTGATTGTGTATTTTTTAATGCCAGCATTATACATGAGGGTGGGATCATGATTGTTTTCTTCAGTTCCCTATTAAACATGCATACAGCACATTCTCAAGTTAAATATTTATTAATTTTCAGGTACTATGTTGCAGGAGTTTAAGGCAGTCAGATGGGTTTTAACCCTGCTGTGGAAGGCAGAATACTATATGTTACCTTACATAGTAAAAGCAACTTTACTAGTATAACTAAGTTAAGTATCTTGAGATGGGGAAATTATCCTGGATTATTTAGTCAGCCCAATGGAATCACAAAAGTCCTTATAAGAGGAAGGCAAGAGGGTCAAGGTCATACAAAGACAATGTGATGACAGAAGGAGAGGGAGAGAGGGAGAGAGAGGGGAATGGCTTTGAAGTTGGAAAATAAGACCATGAGCCAAGGAGTGTAGGTGACATCTAGAATCTGGAAAAGACAAAGAAACAGATTGTCCCCTAGAACTTTTATAAGGAACTGGCCCTGCCAACCCATTTTAGACTCTGACCACCAGAACTATATGTGAGAATACATTTGTGTGGCTTTAAATCACTACAGTTGTGGTCATTTGTTCCAGCAGCCTTGGGAAGCTAATCTGCCTGCTTTGCATATGAAAGGTCGCAGGAAAGTAAATCATCCTCTCTGTGCCTCAGTTTCCTCATCTCTAAAATGGAGAAGCGGCACCTGCTACACAGCATAGTTTTATTTTATTTTTTTTTTATTTTTAGATTTTTTATTTATTTGAGAGATTGAGAATGAGAGACAGAGAGCATGAGTGGGAGGAGGGTCAGAGGGAGAAGCAGGCTCCCTGCTGAGCAGGGAGCCCGATGCGGGACTCGATCCCGGGACTCCAGGATCATGACCTGAGCCGAAGGCAGTCGCTTAACCAACTGAGCCACCCAGGCGCCCCTACACAGCATAGTTTTAACCTGAAAATATATGCAAAGCAGGCAGAAAAGGGCTCAGCATGTCCAATTTCTCCATAAATATTAACTGTTGGTAAAAGTACAAATTACCAAGCAAATGTGAGATGTGTCAATGACTCTTATCTATCTCAGATCACCAGGTTCTCATCGCATCACAGTTTTCACTTATATTGGGACAGTGGCCTCAGCCCAGCATAATAAAATGATAACAAGGTAGATCTTTTTAACATAATTGTTGTGAAACACAGGATGTTAGAGATTGTCTTGTGTTTGAATTCTGGCTCTTTAACTTCTTTTTATCCACAAGGAGAGAGATCACTTGCCCCACTTTCCCTGGGACAGTCCTAATTTGTAATTATTGACCCGGAATAATTAATAGTGCCCCCTTTTACTCTCAGAAGTGTCCTGGTTTGCACAATAAATTATATGCTCACTCCATCTTGCACTTTGGATGGGTCATTTAATATATCTGAGACTTTATTATTCTTCTGTAAAATGCAATGACACTACCTCCCTACCGTAGGATACTGGGTGGATTGACATGAATGATGATCATGGCACACAGTAGATACTCACTCTGAACTTGTTTCCTCCCTTTTTAGTAATGACTGGGCACCTTAAAACCAAGGAGAGAGATGCAAACAGAGTGGGGTCCGTTGATGAATTCGTATTGGCAGAAGGTATCTAAAAGCAGGGTTTAGCTGGAGATGGAAACACAGGCTCAATCAACTTGCCAGTGGCCTCAAGCTAGGAAGGACCACCAGAATCACAGAATCTCAGAAACAGAAAAGATCTTACTTAGCATCCAATCTAATCCACACTACCACCACACAGAAACCCTGCCACATCCCTGACAGGGCCATCTCCTGATGATCATCAGTAGTTCACGCCTATGGAGTGCTTATCATGTCTGGGACATCATGCCTTGCACCTTCCATGTATTACTTTAAATCATCTTTATAAGAGTTCCAGAAGGTAAATGCCATGAACCTCACTGGGAAGACGAGATTTACAAGTTCTTGTAGTCAGGATCCTGTCTCTTGCCTCCTAATGAGTTTTTGGTGGCCGCACAGGATTTTGGTGAAAAAATTCCAAACCTAAAATTTGTATCTGAAGAACACAGAGCTCAAAATGTCCTTAAAACTCCTAAATAATTTACGGGGGAGAGGGTCTCATTGTAAAGGTTGCTTTAGTTTTATGAATTTTATTCTGCAAATGTGCATTCCTACTTGTTAGTGGTTCCTTTCTTAGTCACCATGGAATGCTACAACATCTTGAAACATAGGAAGGTGCCCTATGGTTCCTAAGCAGGGACAAAAATCACACATAAGAATTTTTTTTTTTTTCTCAATACAATCAACGGGTTGTGGTTTCTGGGAGAATTTTTTTTTTTTCCTAATGGGAAATCCATAATGCGATGACTGGACAGTTGACAGAGCAACACTGAGGTGTAGTGCAAAGTGTTGAGGGTTTTGCAGACAAGAAAACTTCATTCCGGTTGTTCTGAAATAACTCATGATGTGAGCATGAACTAGTTATTTTACTATTCTGTGCCTTAGTTACCCTTTCTCTAAAATGAAAGCTTGGGGAGATTGTCACTAACAGCCTTTCAATTTTGCCCAGACTCTGATTCTCTGAACTATGGCCTAGATTCCTCGCAAATTGTCACTTTGGCAACATAACCTGGTGCTTAGAAAGCGCTCAGGGCATTCGGAAGAATTCAGTATCATATTTCACAGATGGAAACTAATTGAAATTCTTTAGGTAGATCAAGTGTAACCACAAAAGCTTGCACAGGCCTGTAGCAGACCCTTAGCCCAGAATGGCTTCAGTCTGTCAACAGTACTGAGCATGTTGCAGTAAAGTCAGAAATCATCTGTCTATCTTAGGGTAAGTCATCACCCAGAGCAGGGTTTTGTTGGGTCAAGGACACCAGGTTGCTTACTCAGGGATGGATCATGCTTAGAACCTTGGAAATGAGAAGAACTTTTCTGATTCCACAGAAAGCAACAGTCCCAGAAGGGAAGTGTGTTCATCGGCTGGACCCCACTGTGCCCTGTGATTTTGAAGACAGTTTCAGGTTTTAGCCTCTCCTCTCAGTCCACATCTCGAGCCCATACTTCCCCACAGTTTGAAGCATACAACCGTGCACCTTTTCTAGCTCCCTTTTGCTGCTCGTCTCTCTTTTGTGGCATCTAATGTGAACTCTCCCTTGCCTGCTTATGCTTCATGGCTTTGGATTTATTCTTCCTTGTGTCTATTCCTGTTTCCTAAGTTCCAGTTCGATGACTTTTACCCAAGTAGCCAATCTGAAACTGCTCTCTCGACAGCAAAACATGGCCAACTCGTTAGCAAGACCCATCTCATTCTAATTATTCTTTGATCGTAAGTGTTGTGCTCTGTCCCATGCTTGACGTCGGGGGGTTCATAAAAGATTCAAATACAACCTTCTACCTTCTACACAGAACTGACAAGCTATTGGAGGAGTAGATAGATAAACCACCCTTTATTTTCAGTGAGAATGACTGGTTTTACAGACCAGAACTTCTCAAACTGTCTATGCTGAAGATTAATTTTGGTTTTCTTTCCAATGCATTGTACACAGATACTCTTGTCAAATACAAAATAGCACTTATGGATGTTGTGGCAATTTCAGATTATTGCAACAGTTTTTATTTTTATTTTTTTTTATTTTTTATTTTTATTTTTTTTTTTTTATTTTATTTTTTTTTTTAAATTTTATTTATTTGACAGAGAGAGACATAGTGAGAGCAGGAACACAAGCAGGGGGAGTGGGAGAGGGAGAAGCAGGCTTCCCGCGGAGCAGGGAGCCCGATGTGGGACTCGATCCCAGGACGCTGGGATCATGACCTGAGCCGAAGGCAGACGCTTAACGACTGAGCCACCCAGGCGCCCATATTTTTTATTTTTTTTAAGGATTTTATTTATTTGACAGAGAGAGACACAGCGAGAGAGGGAACACAAGCAGGGGGAGTGGGAGAGGGAGAAGCAGGCTTCCCGCCGAGCAGGGAGCCCAATGCGGGGCTCGATCCGAGGACCCTGGGATCTTGACCTGAGCCGAAGGCAGACGCTTAACGACTGAGCCACCCAGGCGCCCCTATTGCAACAGTTTTTAAATGCTTATGCTCAATTTCTGCACTTTGTCCTTGCAAATGGGCAGTCAACAGTCAACAAACGCCCCCCTTCTGCAGTCTACAATTTGAGGAACTCCGTTAAAACAGCTTACATAAGATGCGGTTGGAAAACACATGAATGCTCAGCTCATCCTGGCTGGGGTGTGAGAGCAGTCTCCCAGAGAAACATGAGGACCCACTTTTTAGTTCCCTTCTTCCTCCATCTTTGCTTCCTTGAAGTTCAGTAACTACCTTCATCTTAGAAGTCTAGTTTCCATTTGCTTCCATCAGATTGCACTAGATCTGGTCACTTCCTCCCTTCCAGAACTCAGTTCTGTTCTCCTATTTAAATCATTTTTTTTCCTCCTGTCCCCTACCCAGTCATGGCCGGTCCCTCTGTGGTGTCTTCTCCTTATACTCCCCATTGACTCCCGCACTTGCTACTTCAGATTCTGTAGTAACTGGGCAGTGGGGCAGATCGAGGACAGAACACACCTTTCCTCTGTTACGTTCCTGCAACGTCTCCTCTTTGCACTGCCACTCAAGACCTGTGCCATCAAATTCCCACCTAATTGTCCAGTCGCTTCCTCACAAAATCTCACCATGTTGGCAGCCCTGCATTGAAGTTGAATTATTGACTTTTTCAATCGGTCCTGGACGTGTGCACCTTCATAGGCCTTCAGTCATGCTTTTTTTAACTTCTGCCTTAAAAATTCTCCTCCCTCTGGGCGCCTGGGTGGCTCAGTAGGTTAAGCTTCTGACTCTTGGATTTTGGCTCAGGTCTGGATTTCAGGGTCGTGGAATCGAGCCCCAGGTCAGGCTCTGCGCTGAATGTGGAGCCTGCTTGGGATTTTCTCTGCCCCTCCCCCCATCCCGGGCTGGCACATTCTTTCTCTCTCTCTCTCTCAAAAAAAAAATTATCTTCCTTCTTTACTAACTTTCCAGCCCCCTCACCTGCCCCACTGACCCATCTCTGCAAAAAATAGCTATTCCTCAATGCCCAGCTTGAATACTATACCGTATCTGACACCAAATCTCAGAGATCACACCACAATTGAAATAATTATTCAATCTGCTAATTTCCTAATGTATTCCATGCTGCCTCTCTTCAGGCATTACAGACTGTCTCAAAACACGGTGGTTTGTAGGCACATCACCTACCATCCATTCCAGCTTTCTGAGGTCAGACTCAGTTCCTTGCTCACTCTCTACTAGATGCCTAGCCTTGGTTTGACCCTCAGACAATTATTTACTTTTTCATTTGCCTACACAGAGTTTTCTGAACCTTCTACGTGCTGGCCATACCTTCCCAGCCTTCCAAGAACTCACAGCGTATTGGCAGAAAGCAGATACATTAACAGATAATTGTCAAGCTGGTTGGTCAGTACAAAGTGAGTGTTTTGCACTAGGTAATACAGAAGATGAAGGGCGGATGCCCAGCTCAGATTAAAGGTGTCCACGGTGCCCAGGGAGTCATTCTTCAAGAGGTAGCAGTTGAGAAGAGAATAAAAAGATAAGCAAGCCCAAGAAAGGCATGCGGGAAGGGGGCCCTGGGGAAAGTGTCCAGGCTGAGGGGTCAGCTGGACAAAGATTTTCAGGCCAGGAAACAGCAGTCCAGTGTACCTAGGAAGTGTGGACAGATCATATCACTAAGAATAAAGATCGAGGGGTGGCTACTTAGGAAGGGGGAAGCGTATAAACTGACACATGGACAGAAGCAATGCTCCTTGCAAACAAAACAGTTTTACAAGCAAACATAAACCCTAAGAATATTGAAAAATAAGTGAAGAATGATATATAATGCTAATATTCACAGAACCATTTTGAATTACCGGTATTTTTACAGCTATCTGATTGCTTTTCCCATTTGGTTTGGCTCTCTGGTACAGTTCTGAGAGTATAACTCTCGTTTACTTCCTGAGACTTCTTTGTATATTTCCAGGCAGTTGTAGTCCCCCTGTTGGGTATGGCTCAGAGTCATTCAACCAACCATGTGTCTAAATAAACTGGATTGGATGGCACGGAGCGCTCCCCCACCCCCTTAAATTCACATCGACCCTGACTCTCAGAATGTGAACGTATTTGAAAATAAGCCTTTACAGATGAAATCAGTTAAGATGAGCTCATACTGGATTAAGATGGGCTCCAAAATCATTTGGTGTCCCTAGAAGGAGAGAAAGATTTGGAAACAGAGGCAGACACACACAGAGGGAAGACAGCCATGGAGGGAAGAGGCAGAGATTGCAACGATGCAGCTAAAAGCCATGAAATCCCAAGGATTGCCAGCAACCACCGGAGGCTACAAAGCAAGGGGAAGATTCTCCCCTAGAGCCTTCAGAAAGAGCATGGCCTTCATGACATTTGGATGTCAGACTTCTAGCCTCTAGGACTAAAGAAAGAAGAAATTTCCACAGCATTAGGCCACGCAGTTTATGGTAACGTGTTATAGCCTCCCTAAGATACTAATATAACAACCTAAATCGATCAGATATAAACACTCTCTTTCTTAGTATGGCCTACTCTCCGAAATATCTTCTCCCTTCCAGTCTTAGACACTTCATTTCCACAGAGCACCCTGGTGAATTTTATAAATCGGAGACATGGCCAGATTGACTTAAAGGCCTATGAATTTATTCTTGTTCTCTTAATCCACTAAAATTAGGTAAATGAGTCTCATTTAATTTTTAAAAAATGGGTTTCAACACATTTTCTGAGTATAAAACTTTTAAGCTCTTTGTACATATGGATCTTCCTCATATAAAGTAGTTCCAAGTTCAGGAGATATTTGTTACATTCGACCCAAGGTGCTATCTCCCAAGGCATACTGCTTAATTGATTAAGCACAAGTAACTTGTATAGAGAAAATATCCAGGTGTATGGGGAAAAAAAAAAATATATATATATATATATACACACATGCACACACACATGACACATTTTACTCGTGTATATTCTTTGGTAGAGTTGAAGGTTTTAATGATCCAGTATATCTTGGAACTGTGCTTCAACACTGAATTGGTTCTTTCCTGAAAAATAGGTTGTTATTACTCCTCTTTGTGATAATTAGATAGGTGGCTACCATGTGTATTTACAGGGACATTTGAGATGATTACACTTCTCTTTAAATGTTTCTGCCTACTGTTGAGAATACCGCTTTAGCATTTATTTCATCTGACAAATATGGGAAACCATTTGTCAGAAGGTGAGGGAGAGGGTAGTGTGGCACTTGGTGTTGTAATGATACTAATAATTTGTGGCCTCTCTGGTCCATTTATCTCTAGTGTTCAAACCTTGGGGCACAGATGCCTGACTTTCCCAATTGTGGTCAATGTCAAGACACAGATAAGTACATGCACTCAATCAGAGGGAGAAAGAGAGCTGCCTGATAGACAAGGGCACACTTAAAGAATATGAGCAGGTTAATAATGCTCTCTTCAATGAGATGAAATTACCTGTTCTTTACCCCAATGCTTGTATTTGACAAGGGGCCTTGATCTAGCGTTACTGATAAATTGCTGGGTAGAATGAATGCCTGTGTTCACCCCGTCATCTGCTGGAGATACTATTTTTGTTCTTTTCCTGGTAAGTACAGGTACAGCTTTCCTAACAAAGGCTTTAACTTCAGTGGTGTAAATCTTCAGAGTCACTTTGAAGGAGCTGTACCCACAGAACAACAACGCAGTGGACTCGTTGAATTGCACGATCAGACTGATCATAAATAATGTTTTGATAAAGACAATATTTTAATCTATTTATAAAATAGTTCTTTATCAACTACTATATTATAGATAAGGAAGGAGAATTTAGTAAAAGGAATTAGATGACAGTTGGTAATAATGGTTGGCTATGGGACATGTGTCTTATAAGCAAAATATATCCAAATTGAAGAACTATTTCTTATATATCATTCAAGGGGGCACTTGGCTAGCTCAGTTGGTAGGGCATGTGACTCTTGGTCTTGGGGTTGTGAGTTCGAGCCCCATGTTGGGTGTAGAGATTACTTAAAAATAAAATCTTAAAAAAAAAGATATATATCATTTGACAGTTTTTTATGCCTACCTATTATGAGTGAAATATCTTATTCAATAAATTATTATTAAGGACTTACTCTGTATTAGGCACTGCTCTAGATCTGGAGTTAAAATTGTTGAAGGAATAGAGGGATTTCTTTCTTTTATTTATTTATGAATTCATTCATTCATATAGTCACTCAAAAGTGTTCTTGGAGCATATATGCTGTGCAAAGCATTGGGTTAAGAGTTATTCCTTGTCTTCAGGGAAACTCCTCAGCCTAGCACAGAAGGTGCATAAGAAGATAATTGGTTAAAATGCAGTATGATAGCAATATATATAATATATGAGGTCTGGTCATAGAGAGAATGAGGTAATTAGCTCCAGAGGAATGTGGGAAGGCATGAAGGGGGCAAGGAAGGTACAGAGAGTTCACTGAGGAGACAACACTTCACCTGGAATTTGAAAGATAATTAGAAATTCGCTACAAAGAACATCCAAGACAAAAGACATTCCAGTGAGATGAGAAAAATGTGAGCAGTGAAGGAGAAAAAGGAAAGAGAAAATTAGGTAACTAAGTAGTTTGATCTCACTGATTAGGAAGGCATGAACCAAAAAGGCATGCAAAACAGAAACAGAGATAGGCAAAGGTCAAGTAAGACGAAGACTGAAAATATTCCAATGAGTTTGGGATTAAGGAAGTCACTGGTAACCTGACAGGTTTATTTCAGTGCAGTGGGGGAAGGAAGCTAGAATATAACGGGTTCTGAGGCTGTGTGTCCCAGAGGACAGGGCCTCACTCACCATACCTGAACACAGACGGTGCTTAGCAAGTATTTCCTTTTTCTCCTTCACTGCTCACATTTTCCTCATCTCACTGGAATGTCTTTTGTCTTAGATGTTCTTTTAGCAAATTTCTAATTATCTTTCAAATTCCAGGTGAAGCCTTGTCTCCTACGACTGAATGGATACATTCATAATATGTAATGTAAATACAAGAAAGGAGAGAGTACAAGCTTTCAGGAAAGAGGGCCATGACTGAGGGCGGTTAATGCTGCAGAGCAGGAGCCCAGGTAAGGGGGGCTGGAGGGAATCAAAAGCACTGGTACAGGGATGAGCCTCAAAGCAGCTTGTCAAGGAGGTCAGCATCAGGGAATGTGTATGGGGGGTGGGGCTGGGCGGCTCAGTCAGTTAAGCATCCAGCTCTTGATTTCGGCTCAGGTCGTGATCTCATGGGTCGTTGGATCAAGCCCCACGTCAGGCTCCATGCTCAGCTTGGAGTCTGTTTGGGACTCTCTCTCTCCACTCCCCTGCTCATGCATGCTTTCTCTCTCTCTCTCTCAAATAAATAAATAAATCTTTAAAAAAAAATAAATGTGTATGGGGCACGTCTATGTTCTGAGGACTGTATGATTCCTCACAGAGATTCACAAATGTAATTCAGAATCCTCCTGTCTCTTGTCAATAGGCTTTTGACTTCAATCTTTTAAAAATTATTATTACACACACACACACACACCTTACACAAAAGTTTTACCAAACTTATACTTAATAATATACTTTTACTTACTATATATCATGCACTGTGATTATTTGCATCTTATTCCATTTTATTTAAAAAATCTGGTTCAGACCTACAAAAATCATTACCATTGCAAGGGTTATTAAACTTGTTTTGTACCATGGACATCATGGTAGTCTGGTAAAGCCTATGCATACCTCAGAAACATGTTTGAATATATAGAATAAGATATAAGGTTATAAAGTAAATCAGCTCTATTACAATAGAGTTATCAACATATTAAAGACACACTAGCAACAGATCTAATAATTACTATAATTTCAAAGTAGTAAAGAACATAAAAAGCATTTCGAGATATCCACATTATAACGGGATATGAAATACTTTAAATTCTATTGGTTATGAAGTCACATATGCTGCTAATAATACTGCAGTTTGTTGTCTGCATTTATAAGTAAACGAGGGGCGCCTGGGTGGCTCAGTCAGTTGAGCGTCCAACTCTTGATTTCAGCTCGGGTCATGATCTCAGGGTCTTGGGACTGAGCTCCGGGTGGGGCTCTGCGCTCAGCGTCTGCTTGAGGTTCTTCCTCTCCCTCCCTCTGCCTCTTCCCCCTCCCCCACATGCTCTTGCTTCCTCTCTCTCTAAAATAAATCTTTTAAAAAATGTATAATTAAATGAAATATTAACTTCCTGTTCGGGTTAATGAAAATATATATAAAATATTCTTTTTATCTAGGTTCCCGGAGCCCCTGAATGCTCTGGCCCACCTACTCCAGGTTAGGATCCCTGTGCTAATGGCGGTTGGAGAGCTGACTGCTGTCTCTCTCTCTCTCTCTCTCTGCCTCATTTCCTCCATTCTTATCCTCACACACCCTGTTCTAGTTTTATCAGCCTTCTTGCCTCTTGCCAAACACATAGGGAGGGCATACATGCTTCTGTCCCAGGGCCTTTACATTTTCCCATGTTCTCCTCCGTCCATAGCATTCTCCTCAGATATTTACGGAGTGCTCCTTCATTGTGCTCAGGTCTCTGATCAAATGTTCCTCCTCAGGGACCTCATTCTGACAGGCCTAGAATAGTGTCCCCCCATCATCCTCCATTTCTTTAACCTGCTTTATCTATTTTCACAACATTCATTTACCTAGCAATATATCATAGATCTATTTGCCTATTAGAATGTAAGTTCTATGAAGCAGGGATTTCTCCATCTTAACAACTTCACAGTGACTGGCACGCAGCATGCTCGGTTAATATTTGTTGAAACAGGTAATTTCAACAAGCTATGGTGGTGCTTAGAGGTGGTGCGTATCCAATGTGCTGGGGGCTCGGAGAGGAGGGCAACTTGGGGAGGACGTATTGTCAACATACTGTCTTAATATCAGCAGAGCCTGAAGGGAAGAAGAGAATTAAACAGTTCACTCGGAAAAATGTTTAGGTTTCAATCCAGATAGCCTAAAGTCATGTTTAATGAAAATAACTGGCTTTTTCAGTCATACTTTCATGGTCTTGATTTTGCATTTTCTCTTTACTTTCTAAGCTCTGCATTAATTAAGGATTTTTTAAGAAGCGGGGCGCCTGGGTGGCTCAGTTGGTTAGGCGACTGCCTTCGGCTCAGGTCATGGTCCCAGGGTCCTGGGATCGAGTCCTGCATCGGGCTCCCGGCTCAGTGGGGAGCCTGCTTCTCCCTCTGACCCTCTCCTCTCTCATGCTGTTTCTCTCTCACTCACTCTCTAATAAATAAATCAAAAAAAAAAAATCTAAAAAAAAAAAAAAAAAAGAAGCAACACAAAGTAGGCATAATAAATAACACAGATGGCAATGTGGATTTCAAGGGTTTCAAAAGAGGAGTGCTACTATCAAAGAGCTGGGCAGGTGGGACTGCCTTTGTACCTATATAACCACATTACTTTTCATAAGGCAGATTTGATTCATTTTTCCATTATAATACATTATAACCATTCAAATCTATTAAGAGGGAAATGTAACATTTGAATCTTAACCAGCAAATCATTGATTCCACTGACTTTTTTTCCTTACTGAAATGGTTTTTCTCCTCATTTAAATTCTTATATTAACCAGACTTGAGACAGGCATGGTTTTATGCTGATTGAAAGAGTTTCAAGATAAAATGTCAGCAAGCTTTATCTGAAAATGCCAGATACGGTAAGTTATACGTGGTACTGAAAATCAGAAATTGACATGATTTTAATTAGCTTCCAGTTAGCAAACCCATATCTAAAAAATGGTCATTAACTTTGCCCTTTAAGATATGCATTCATTGGTGTACATTTTTCTCTAAATTATGCCCCTTTGTCCTTCAAGAGCATTCCAGAAAACCATGAGGATGCACATATGCAAAGAAAAATCCCTGATGCCATATACAAAACAAAAACTCAGCACATAATTTATTACATACTAAAAATGTAGATATTCAAAGGGTCAGAGAAAGATAACAATCCTTTCATTCATTTATGCTACCAATATTATTTGAGATCAGAACGATGCTCTCTGCTGTGTTGGGTGCTGGAAATATAAAGGGAAGAAATTAGACAAGGTACCTGTCTCATGGACTTTACCTTCTAACAAGGAAATAGATATAAACAAGCACATGAATGAGTGCACATCCTTACGAGTGTTATGAAGACAATAAAATGGATAATAAAGGGATTTGATCCACATAGATCTTCAAAGTCCCTTAGAGTAAAGGCAATTAAAATTTAATTCCTGGTCCTACCATGCCATCACACTTCAAAAGTAGCAGCAAGAAAAATTCCCACATTCCTTTACAGAGTCAGGCCAAGTGCAACACACAATAGATCCCATGGAGCAAAAGTTACTTTCTAAAATTCAGTCTCTCCCAGCAAATTACTCTTTCCAATAAAATTATTCACCAACAGGATTTTCCAAATGTCATTTATCCCCCTCACCCCTTTTTAAGATTTTATTTATTTATTTGAGAGAGAGAGAGAGAGAGAATGAGCAGGGGGGAGGGGCAGAGGGAGAAGCAGACTCCCTACTGAGCAGGGAACCCAATGTGGGGCTCCATCCCAGGACCCTGAGATCATGACCTGAGCCAATGGCAGATGCTCATTTATCCCCTTTTGTCTGTTGTTGCTTTACTGTCCTTAGCCTAAAGCTATGTTGTTTTGTCTGAGAAACCCCAGGTTTGTAAATTGTGGTACAGTAAATCAGGAAAGGCTTCCTGGCTTCCATGTAAGTCTGGAAGGTGATGGCAGATTAAATAGGAGTATAGGGGCTTCTAAAGGAAGAGCAACTGGGGAATCAAAGGTGAGAGTGGATGAAAAATCACTTCCCAATGGAGTAGCCACCTCCAAAATGCCTTCCCCATGGATCCTTACAGTGCAAGAATGCATCTTAGAGACAGCGATCTCTTGAATCATTGTTGAGACATTTTTCCCTTAAAATCACATGCTTGCTTTAATATGATTTTTCTTGTCAAAGTCTACCCAAAGGAAATGACAACATATGCAATCAGATATGTATCCACAAAGATCTTCCTCTTGTTGTTATTTATAATAGTGAAAAATTGAAAATAAGAATCTAAATAGGCCACAGTAAGGACCTGGTTAGATTAAATCAATGTATATACCTACAGGCTGATATATGAGGAATAGTATAGAGCTATTACAAGTGATGTCGCCAAAGAATATTTAATGACGTGAGAGAGTGTGGGTGATATACAGTTAGATGAAAATTGAAAGACATTTTATATATGGTATGTGCAGTGCAATCTAAATTGTGTGTATGCTCAAAGAAAAATTACTCAGCATATATATATAACCAAAACTTAATAATGGTAAACTGAGTAGTTTGAAAAACACACAACTTTTTATTCATGCCTTCCCAAATTTTTCTAAAGCAAGCATGAGTTACCTTTTATAATCAGGATACATTATTTTGTAAAAGCCTCTCCTTTTGAATGATGAACACTTGAAGAGCCAACAGATTCATCCCCTGACACTTAAATGGGGGGGGTGAGAGTCAAGTTAAAGGCTTATGGTTGAGTCTTCAGGTCAAACAGGTAAGGACCAAAGGCAGAAGTATAGAATAAAGCTTCTAACAAACTCCAGTCGTCGCAGAGGAGTAAGCCAGTTGGAGTAAGAGGGGTTCTGTCAAGAAATGACATGAATGAATCAGAGAGGCCTTGGAAATTAGCCAGTGGGCTTTTATTTATGTGGGAAGAAATTCATGAGGATTTGTCACTCTCTGGAATGGGCTAGGGCTTTGTATTTGTCTTGGTTTCAGCTCCACAAGGGGCCTTGAGTTACCAACTAGAAGCCACAGGGATTGAGCTGTAGGCTTCCCACCACAGAGTCAATAGAAGATATGGTGCAGAGCATTTAGCCACTAAAACTGCGGTCTGTTCATCTGTATTGTGGGCATAGGAATGACTTCCCTGACTTCTTCACTTCTCAGGATTGTTGGGAGTCCATCATAGATACAAAGCCAACAACTAACCAAACAATCCTGTGTAAGAAAAACCTTTGCAATTGATAAACACTATACTTAGGTGACACTGTGAGCAAATACTGTACTGTTTTTGAGACTCTGCCCCTGTGATATCATCTGTAGAATGGGGATAATAATCGTTACCACCTCATAGGTTGTTACAATGATTAAATGTGTTTATGTATATAAAATACTGAGCAGAATGTCTAACATGTTTAGTGCTTATAGTCATTATTACTGTTTTTTTTTTTAAGATTTTTTATTTTTTGAGAGAGAGTCAGAGAGCTTAAGGAGGGGAGCTGCAGAGGGAGAGGAGAAGCAGACTCCCCACTGAGCAAGGAGCCCAATATGGGCCTTGATCCCAGAACCCTGGGATCATGACCTGAGCCGAAGACAGATGCTTAACCAACTGGGCCACCCAGGTGCCCTGGTCATTATTATTATTGTTAACCTACATCGATATCATAACCATTATTTGTGAAGAATGTGTCAATTTCCTCAAGGTGATTCATAGAAGTAAGTAACTGGTACTTTCCTCAGCTATATTTATTCTCTGAGCAAAAATAACTGCTTGATAATAGAGACCACTCTATATGATATAAGGTATAAGAGTATTTTCACTAATTAATGGTAATAATAAAAAATATAATGATGATTTAAAAATAGAGATCTATTTAGTTATTTCGGGAACTTTTATAGAATAGCTTTACATGTAGGTCAAAGAGTTATTTTTACTGTCTAAAGTAAAAATAATGGAAAAAATTTATATTTCTGTGGAAATGTCATTATTTATTTACTCACAAATTCTAGGCAAATGGCATTGTGCATGAAACCTACAAATGAGTTTGCTAAGAAAGTAGATTGGCTTCCTTGTCACTGGGACTATCCCCAACACATCCCAGAGTCGTTGGAACCTGGGACTCTCAGAGTTACAATGGGTTATGGGAGTCATCGATCAACCTTTTTATGAGAGCCTCACATGGACGAATCCAGGAACTAGAAACTCTCCACCTATAATTAATAGTCGCCTTAAATACTTTCTGCAGTGCAGGAAACAACACAAAAGCAAACACAGTCAAATCCTTTACTCTGGTCCTCAGCAACTGGTTTTATAAACCTGTTTATATCTTTTCATTGTCTGAGCATAAAATATTACTGAGGATATAAAACCCAAATCAAAACCAAAACAAAAATCCTGTTCTTTAGAGTGCTTTAGTGCATGAATAGCTAGAGGCTTTATTGGTTGGAGAAGATCACTGGTCGGTTTTTGGGAGGAAATGACATGTGCCAAGCCTCATGGACCAGGAGGATAGACTTCACTGCATATTTACTGAATTCACTGACATATGGAGAGCTTTAGCAAGTTGTATAACATGGATGAATTGTTAACAAGGCGACTACTTGCTGAAATGGCTTTCTATGGCAGAAAGAAATTTTCACTGGCCCATTTAGTTAGCTCAATAGTTTAATAAAAAGTTCATCTTCATTTTTCATTCATTTTTCTTAATTGTGGAAGATGACCAAATACTGGCAGTTTCCCTCTGTACCACTCCACCAAAACCAGGTATTAATGGTTAGAGACTGAAGCCACTTCTAAAATAGCTTCCTTATAAATTGTTCAGTAATCTGAATACTTCTCTTTGCTTTTTGGATAGACAAATGTTTACTAGTCACAATACTCCACCACAATGACATATAGCTCACATTTGTATTTCTACCAGCAGAAAGATGGAGTTTGGGAAGAAGCCATTTGTGATCACCTATGTATCTCTTCTATTTATAATACTGAATATAAACATACTAATCCCACAGAGAGGAAAATGTCTTTCCGGTTGAATTCCCTATCAAATTGAGACATAGAATATTAATTCTGGACTGATGTTGATGATTTCTGATTCTAAAAATATTCCATTTAATGCATCATGAAATACTTAAGTTTGAGGTTAGTTGAAACTATTAGAATATTTTTCAACTTTTAGAACAAATGCTTTATTAAAATGCACATTTAAATGAGATGCATCTCTGAGACCTGTTTCTTTAAGTTGCTAAGTCCTCATAACAATAATTAAAGCTTCCATCTCATTACTTATAAGAGGACAAATTGAATATTGTTTATGCCTCACTAAAATTCAAATGTATTTTAGAAAAAAAAGTTCTTGAATGTTACTGAATCAAAAGTTAGCATAGATTGATAATTGGCCCATATTTATTCCATGAAGGCTATTTCCAAATAAAGGATAAGATGGATGGAAAGAGAAACAAACACCTTCCTCTCCTATATGAATAAAAAAATGGGGCACTGAAATCAGTGGGATGAAGACTGGGTCTGAAATCTCACATTTGTGACTTATAAGCTACTTGACCTCGTTTTTTTAATTATTATTAAATGTGGCCACTAATATTATTTATTATGTTTCTGTGAGGTTAAAATGAGAAAATAAATGTCATTTCCTTGTCTTTGTCTAGGCAATGAGGGATAGACTGGTTTTCTGAAGTTCCACTCTTCTCCCAGGTCTTCCCTGACTGCCCTGACTACACCACATTGCTTTCACTGTACACATTTCATAGCACTTGGATGAATTATAATTACTCATTTGTTTCTATTCATTCCTAATTTAGGTAAGCAAACAGGTATCACAAATTCATGGAGCTTTAAGTGTAAGCTCTATGAATACAACGCTTTCCTTTGCTTTGCTTTGGCTCCTTATTTCTGCTCATTTTTGTATATTCCATGGTTTTATGACATCTTCGTATAGTGTGTGCTTAATTAATCATGTGTTCCGTGGACAAACATGCAGAATCCCTGTAAACCACGTGTGATAAGTTTTTGAGGAAAGAATAATGTCCAAAATGAGTAATAGGGGTCAGATGAGAAGTAGAATATGTCAGAGCTGAAACTGCAAATTCAAAAGAAGCAACTGAGGACCCACCAAGAATAAAAGGGCCTGCAGAAGCCATGGGGCAGACAGATGCTTCACATGGTCCTCCTTGACCCTGACCTGCTAAAATTTGTGCTGTTGTGTAATCTTCTCCCCTGAGTTTGGACAGAGCCTGTGACTTGATTGTAACCAAGGGAATGTGAAAAAGGTGAGGAAATGCACATGATTACATTATATAGCACTGTAGTGTCTGTGTTGCTAGCGTCTCTCTCCCTCTCTCTCTTTCTCTGTCATTGGCTGTGAAGAAGCAAGCTGCCATGAATTCTATAGTCACAAGGAATCAAATGCTGTCAGCCATCATTTGAGCAGTGAAACAGCTCTTTCCCCAGTCAAACTCCAGTTGAGAACTCACCCCTGGCCAACATCTTGATTGCTGCCTTGTGAGACTCTAAGCAAAGGACCCCTCTAAGCTGTGCTCAGACAAGTTTTGCATACAGTCATTAATTGGGTTTCTCTGAACATCTGGTGGTTCACTAGTGATTGCCTAGCCTGCCCAAAGCCTTGATAACTGGAGCATTTCCAAATGTTGTTTTTGTGTGCGTGTGTGTGTGTGTTTTGTTTTGTTTTGTTTTTTAGCTAGGCAAATGGTATGGTAATGGTATATATGAGCTTATGTCCTTCTCTCTTTCATAGGAGAGCACAAGTATCTAATTTACCTTCTGGGATTAATCTACCCCTATTATAGATGTTAATGGAATGGAGTCCAGTTGAGAGGTGGGGAGCTCAGCAGTTCTTGATGTCATGTACCATTTTGACAGGCTTAATGCAGGCCAGGCACAGTACAAGGACTTTATATATATTATCTCATTTATCCAAAAAGTCACTCTATGGAATAGGTACTATTATTGTTCAAATTCATCTGGAAAACTGATGTTCCAACAGGTTAAACAACTTGCAAAGTCACACATCCATTACATGGTTGAGGGTGATTGGAACCTGAATAAAATAATTTTAAAGTCAATGCTTTTGCTATTGTATCTCCACCTATAATGCCAACACGAGTGGTCAATGAGTAAAAAATCTAGTAAGTACCATATACTTTGTCCATACAACATTGAACAATCTAATGGACAAATTTTCTTTTCAGTTTAGACTAAAAAACTCAACTTTCTTTTAATTCTAGGGTAGAAATGACTAGATTTTCTGATATATGTAACAGCCAACTCAGTAGAAAGAAAGAGGCTGAAAATTTCAATCCTTGGGGTAATTATACTATTAAATTGGGTATGCTTCCAACATGGTAATATATACACATGTATTGAAGAGAGACTTAGATAAGAAAAAGCTGACAGAAAAAAAAAAAAAAAAAGCCTGTAGTTTGAAATGGAAGTGTCAAAGGTCAAAGTAGCAGCCCGTGTCATTACAAATTAGTGATGGTATTAGGGATGCAGTGAGTTGGAGGAAGATGAAGTCAATGGTGTGTATGTCAGCATTGAGTCTCTTGCCTTCCAACTTTGCAGACAGACTAAGTTTCAAATACTTGCTCCCTATCCTTTTAACTTTGTGAACTTTGGCAAATAAAAATCATTTTAAGGTTTATTTTCTTGACCTTGTAAAGACCGGCAAAAAGATTAAATGAAATACTGTATATCAAGTATCTAGCAGAGTGTTTAGAACAGAGTAGGCACCTATAAATATCACTTTTCCTTTGCTTCCCCTTTTATGGATTCTTTGCTCATAGAGGATTTTCAAAGAACAGGGACTGGGGACAATTCTTTTAGGGATAACTAACCACAATGGCCCCAGAGATACATCTAATTGAGGGTGACAATGAATGCCTCCTATGTATTAGACACTGTGCCAAATACTTTGCATGTCCAATAATAATTAAGCCTCCTAGCAAACTTGTGAGAGAATTGCTACTTTAACCATCTTACAGACAATGAAGTTGAACTACAGTAAGATTATGTGACTTGTCCAAGATTAACTTGTCTGATAAATTGTGGCGCTTGAACATGAACATTTTTCTGTGCTGAGAGACCTCAGCCTCGGTACAGTAATAAAGAACAACAGTTAGCCTTAATCAAGGTAACTACAACCACCCTCGATCCTCGAATCTGTGTCCTCCCTCTTGACAGTGAAGCGTGAAATAATCTAGGATTTCTTTTCAGGTAACAGTTATCTTCCCCTTTGATCCAATATCCACTCCCCCCATCCAAATATGTTGTTCTTCTCTGAGTTAAATATATTAATATGATAGGATGATTTGTAAGTGTTCATTTAGAATATGCACAATATCTTTATTTAAATTTGATCACTCTTCAAATCAGCATGGTGTCTCAAAATGTAGCAACATTTTGGTAATGAAAAACTGTGCCAATAACATGGGTTACGTTAAGACTGGTGCAATATTTTTCTATGGAAGAATTTTTTTTCCCCTTTGAAATATTCAATAAGCCTACAGTCAGTGGTTTAATTATTTTATGCAAGCATAATAGCTTCCCGATAACCAAGAGCTCTGCCTTGTGACAAAGCTGGTGTCTGTGTATTTTTTAATAAGGAAAGGTTCAGAGTGGTGATTTCTTGATTTCCCTTAAGGCTTTTTAGTAGAGATCTTATCCAAGCAACACATTTTCTAAAAGTGTAAAGGGAACAGTAAATTGTTTGGAAAGGCTGAAGCATCTCATTCCTTTCTTGCATTTTTATTTTCCAGGAATATTTCTCTGTAAGACCACAGGTGGTCACAAAAGCATCTAGACAATTACACTCTTTGTTCA
The DNA here is from genome assembly GCF_964656455.1 of Halichoerus grypus. NCBI lineage: Eukaryota > Metazoa > Chordata > Mammalia > Carnivora > Phocidae > Halichoerus > Halichoerus grypus. The sequence goes on from NC_135714.1 coordinate 16,685,761, forward strand.
AAATCCCAATACTGTTAAAAAATATTAACATATGCATAAAAATGCTGATGATCATAATGAAAATAGCAAACAGCAATTATATGGACTTGGAAAGTTCTATGTAGTATGAAATTTCTTCCCTGTAGTTATAATGTGGTTCATTTTTTATTCTGCCCTGAAACTTCCATCTGAGATAATGACAATGAGTGATGTGTGCAGGTGGATACCTAATCTTTCCAGGAAGCGTCGGTCACCAAAAATGCCTGTCCCGTGAACCAGCAACTTATTATTTTGCTGAATTTGACCACTGGTTTTCCAGGAGCAATGTGTTAAGACACAAAATTTGATACTGATCTCTCTAACAAGAGTGACAGTTATATAAAAATAGACCTGGTCTTTATAATTTTTTAAAAATTAGATTTTTTCATGGATTATAAATGTAAATAGACCCTAATTTTTTGGCTGACAATCTTATGGAATGGAGAATTAATCTGAACTGTGATTCAGAATTAATTGTTTGGCTTTGAAAAGAAAAAAAATCGATATTCAGCAAACACTCTAGGAGATTCTGATCCAGTAGGTACTTTATGCTGGGGCTTGAGAAGTTGTGTTTTTTGTTTCAAATCTCCTCAGGAAATAGTAGCAATATAGATCTAGCATATGTTAAAACATATGACTATATATAATATGTATTATAAACATGTATTATATTCAAAATTCCCCCGTGCTATGAATCAATAATGATATTGTGACCCTGACAGAAAACTCAATTCAGGCAGTTGACGGTACTAAATCGAAAACATCCATCTTCCCCTATTGGCAGATACTTTTCTTTTTTAAAGTAACTATTATATTTTTTCCTTGTGATGAAAGGGTAGGGGGGTGTCAGGGCCAATGGTGGGGACACTGGCAGTCTAGAGCCTTGAGTCTCAACCTAAAAGACTGAAGGATAAGCCTTGAACACACCACTTAACCTCTCTGCGTTTTGGCTTTCCTATCATCTGTGAGATGAGAATAATGCTTGCCATCTACCCCACAAAGGCGTTGAAAGGGACTATGAGAAAGTCCATGGAAAGCACTTTGAACTCCTCAGAAGTAAGCTTTTACCGAAGTACAAAGCCTCGCATCAGAGGAGGCGCTCGTACCTTTCTGAGACATCAATGCGTGGTTCAGGGATAGGATAATACACAGGGCTGACACTGAGTGTTTCTTTTCATTAAAATAATTGCCACAGCAATTCCTTTTCTTTTTTACCTGGATATTATTCACATGCAGCCTTGACAAATCCCAACACCCCTTCTCAGATCACTGCAAGGGGTCTCTGAGGCTCATTTTTGGCTCATTCAGCTGCGTTATTCCGCTGACAGGTATAAAATGTGTTACCCCCTACCTCTCTCTTCAGGCGTTGCTAGAAAGCAATCTTCTGAAGAGAGAAAGGTAGAATACATTCCAGGAGGTCATTTATGTCTCCATGTGCTATGGTCACATTTGAGGCAGGACAGAGCTAATTCACTCACACCAATTGTTCACTCCAACCTGTTCTGGAATCATAGCTCTTTCTCCAGCTATCCAACCTACATTATTGAGTACCCCCCCGTGTACTAAGCCCTTTAGAGGAATGTGTCATAAGTCTTAGAAAAGGAACTTGCCTGCTAAATAGTGTGTAGATTACACAGCGATTCAAATCTTTCTTCAAATCCCCATCTTGAACAGAGGTTCTCAGTACTGACTCCATATTACAATTGCATGAATGATTTCCACCAGATAGGTTAAATTAGAATCTCTGAGGCTGATGCCTCTGCAGAGTATATATAGGTGGAAATTTAAGAGTTTCCACACATATATACTCATAGCAGCACTATTCACAATAGTCAAATGGTGAGAACAGCCCAAACGTCCATCAATGGATGAATGGCTAAGCAAACTGTGGTATATGCATCCAGTGGAATATTATTCAGACATAAAAAGGAATCAAGTACCGACACATGTTACAACATGGATGAACCTCAAAAACATCATGCTAAGTGAAAGAAACCAGACACAGAATTTCACATATTGCATGATTCATTTATATGAAATACCCAGAATTGTCACATTCATAGAGACAGAATGCAGACTCGTCATTGCCAAGGGCAGGAGAGAGGGGAATATGGGGAATAATATGGTACTGGTTTTCTTTTTGAGGTGATGAAAATGTTTTGGAACAAGGTAGAAATGGTGGGTATACAACATTGTAAATGCAAGTGAATGAAGCAATGAATGAATAAATGGATGGTTTTCCAGGTATTTCCTAATACGCCTGATCTAGAGGGTCAAACATGACTATTATACCAGTGCTGCTGCAACTGTAAAGGGCTGGCTTCTTCCTGTGCAACTCTTATCAACCCCCACTCCATTTCTCAAGATTCTTCTCAGCACAACTCATGCATTGCAGGTAAGAGCATCAGCTAGAGCGTTAGCTTGTTACAAATGCATACCCCCAGCCCTCACTGTAGACCTCCAGACCCAGAATCTCACAGGGGGACATAGGACAGGTTTATGTGTTTACAATCATTTTCCCAAGGTAATCTTAAGTTTTCAAATGATGTCTAAGACCCTCTTTGGACTTTTCTTTACTCATTCCTGTCAATCATTTTTTGAGCTTTTCTCTTGATCCAGTTTCTCTGGTAATGGTTAAATATATATTATCTCTTTTAATATTTACAAGTTACAGCAATCCTCTTTCACAGGAGAGGAAATTAAGGTGGAGAGAACGGAAATGATTCACTCAAATTTATACATTTACCAAAGGGCAAAAACCAGTAACCAAAGTGGTTTATTTATAATAACCAAAGGTTTATTTTTCTTAAAAACTCTTTAAGACTTTATTCCGTGACATTCACCTCATCCCCTCCAATTATCAGGTCCTGGCCTCTCATTATCCCAGTGCCTCTGTCTTCCTGTAGGTCCCTTGAATGCTCTGTACCCTTAACCCACTCCTGGACTCATCAACAAATGAACCACCATTTCCAATCATCTTTTCCTGAAGCTTCCAGGCCTTTCTGACTTCACAGTAAGCAGACCCCTTGCTGTTGCTCCATCACATCTTACTGAGACTGGGCCAGTCTTGGATGAGCTCCTCTCTCCTGCCCTGTGCACTGCCTTACCTCCTGGCTCCCACCTCTGTCCAGCTTTCCCACAACTATGGAGGGAGAGGCAGACATTTTGGGACACCAGCCCTTCGCATTGCCTGGCACTCTCCCTCCCAAACTCATGCCCCCAACCTGGACTTTACCCCCCCACTAGCAATAATCTCACCTTTGCTCAAATATGTTTAAATTCCATCCCCATATCCAAGTAATAATAACATCTGAGTTTAAAAAGAGTTTTGTCTCTGTGTTCTTAAGCAATCTCTCCTACACCTATGCTCTTTCTTTTCTCACACCCTTTCCCTCAGCTCCACTGTGACACCATTCGCTTCAAAGTTCTCAAAATCCATCTTCAGGCCAAATCCATTTGTCAATGTTCAGTTCCTCCTCAGCATCTGGTCCTCTGACATTTAATCTCCTTACACTCTTCCCTCCCTCAGCCTCTGGGATGATCAGCCTATGTTTTGTTTTGGTCTGTTTTCTTATTCTTTGCCTCTACTTAAGCAAGTCCCTTCAACTTTTTTGAACCTCTGAATCTTTACCTTTAAAATAAGAAAAATACCATCTAATATAGATTATTGTTAGAGAGGTGCAAGGAAGTGAAATGTCATTGATTTTCTCATCCTACAGACATATGTGAAGCATCTAGTGCACGCACAGTACCATGGTAAACACTGGGGTGTAAACACGAAATTGGCACAGTCACTGACATTAAGGAACTTCAAAGTGATCTCAGGAGACGTCCTGACAATTCGTTATATTGCTTTATTCATTCATTTACTTATTCAAGTAATTGTCATTGAGGGCCTATGATATGTCACACACTTCTCCAGGCACTTGGAGACATAACGATGAACAAGTGTGAACAAGTCACTGTCTTCGTGCTGAAGCTTACATTTTAGTGATAAATACCCCCGAGGTAGCGAGATAATGTCGGACAGCGGTATATGCTATGAGGGAAAAAACCATAATAAGCACAGAGTTGTGGCAGTGAGGTTTGCCTGAAGTGGGGTCAGAAACTACTTCTCTGTGGCGGTGATATTTGGTCTAAGACCTATCTTAGACAAGGAGAATCAGATATTTAGGAAGAGTCTTAACTGAAGGGAGACTGCAAGCGCAAAGGCCCTGAGGCCTGAGTGAAATTAGCATTCAGAGGGGAAGAAGGAAGACCACAGGAGCTTTTTGAAGGGTGAGGAGATAAGATAAGTAAGAGAGTTTGGAGAGGTCTTGTTTGCCTTGCTAATTATAGAGTCTGGACGTAACACTAAACACAAAGGAAAGTCACCAAGAGGTTTTAGGTAGGAAAATGCTGTAATCTGATAAACACTTCAAAGGATTATCCAAAAACTGTGTGGATAATTGTGCTTGGGGAACAGTAGAGGGAGGAGGACTAGCTCAGAGTCCATCTCAGTAGACCAGGCACGAGAAGATGGCTGAAATTGGGGTAGTGGCAATGAAGATGCTGTGACGTGCTCATATGTTGGTTACAGTATATGCCATATACTCTATACTTATTTATTTACTGAGTGTTTTATATTTCCCATACCAGAATTGAAATTCTTTGAGCACTGGACACTTTGTTTTGGTCACTGCGCTATCCCCCCAGTATCTAGAACAGTCGCTGACATATAGAGGGTGCTAAATAAGTAAACATTTGTTAAATAAATTAACAAATGGCTTGGGTGTGGGTGCTGAGATAAACTCCTAAGTGTCTGACTTGAGCACTGGGTTGAGAATGTGTCATAAACTGAGACCAGAAGATGAACAGGTTAGTGGGTGGAAGACATTCCATCTTGGGCATGTTAGATCTGAGACACCTCTTAGAAAGTAAACACTTTCTTTCTCATGTGTATCTGGAGAATAGGGCTTTCTTTCTTTCTTTCTTTCTTTCTTTCTTTCTTTCTCTTTCTTTCTCTTTCTTTCTTTCTTTCTTTCTTTCTTTCTTTCTTTCTTTCTTTTTCTCTTTCTTTTTTCTTTCTTTTCTTTCTTTCTTTCCTTTCTTTTCCTTCCTTCCTTCCTTCCTTCCTTCCTTTTTTCATTCATGCAACCTTTCTCTCCCCATCTGGTTTGCAAGCTCAGTAAGAGTAGGGGCCCCTTAACTTCCTCAAGAGTGCTTCCCAGGCCAGCAATATCAGCTTAACCTGAAAAATTATTAGAAATGAAAATTCTTGGATGCCTGGGTGGCTCAGTCAGTTAAGTGTCTGCCTTCAGCTCAGGTTATGATCCCAGGGTCCTGGGATCGAATCCCACATCGGGCTCCCTGCTCTGCGGGGAGCCTGCTTCTCCCTCTCCCTCAGCCTGCTGCTCCCCCTGCTTGTACTCTCTCTCTGTCAAATAAATAAATAAAATCTTAAAAAAAAAAAAAAAGAAAAAAGAAATGCAAATTCTTGGCCTCCCCCCAGACCAGCTACAGTGATCTGTGTTTTCACAAGCCTTCCTCAAGACTCTCATACACAGTCAAGTTGGAAAACCACTGGGTCTAAAACACTGCAGCTAGGGTACTCAGAAAGAGTTGAATAGTCAGCAGAGGGTTTGGGTGACCATTCAAGCTAATGAACTGTTCTGATATTTCTTGGCTCTCATCAGGTTTCCTTTTATCCCTCAGCCTTCCTTAGGCACTTCAATTAGTTTGTCCAGAATCAAATGTTTTTCTCTTCTTTTAAATTATATAGTAAGGGTAACAGCAGAACTTTCCAAGCGTAATTTTAGCATTTCAAAAGTACTTTCTCATCTGTTATTTAGTTTTAGCTTCAGAGGAGCCATGAAATAGTAGAGTAGGGGGTTCTAGCCCCACGCCACATATGAAAATATGTAGGCCTGTCCCATTGGGTGGTTTATTGATGTTCACATTACCAGTTTAGGCAGATCTGAGACAAAGATTTATTGTTGGTAAATATGGGATGAATGAACCTCAATCTCGAGTTTTCCTCACAACACTCGGGTACTATGTAGTGTTTAATAGATGCTCAATAAATATTCATTGACTGAACTAGTAATTCTTGAAGCAGACATTGCGGGCTGTGGGTTCCAAGAAAATGTAGACTCACCTTAGCAAAAACAAAGACAAAAATGAAAAAGAAAGAAAGAAAGAAAGAAAGAAAGAAAGAAAGAAAGAAAGAAAGAAAGAGAAAAGAAAGAAAGAAAGAAAGAAAGAAAAAGAAAGAGAAAGAAAGAAAGAAAGAAAGAAAGAAAGAAAGAAAGAAAGAAAGAAAGAAAGAAAGAAAGAAAGAAAAAGAAAGAGAAAGGGAAGGAAGAAAGAAGAAAAAAAAGAGAGAGGAAGAGAGAAATAAACACGAGTAATATATTAGCCTGCTCTTTTCTTTAATTGGAGACCCACTAGCCAGTTCATCACATCTAGCAACACTACCCAGACTCACAATCCAGAAACATTGAAAGTTTGGGAGAGAGATATAAATGAACTTCTGAAGCTATTAACTATCACTCTCTTCCTTATCTCTTTAAGACAATCGATATAGCGTTCTGTAATTCTCAATGCCTTTACTCTTCTCATACGGTCAGTTAATTGTGAATCTGAATGTGTTTCAGTATTTCTGTATTTTGACCTCTGTTTTGAATTACCTGAGAAATGCAAAAAAACAGCAACATGTCCTTCACACTCAGATTGCTTCTTGCCATTGTTATCTGTCTCTTTTTATTTTAAACCTAAGACACATCCCTTCTAATGGAATTCTTTCAGCCTATCAGTCGCAGGGTGATAATGAAACATTCCTATATTTGCATAATGCTGTAGAATTTTCAATGTGCTCTCAAAATACACTGTCTGACTTAGCTTAGTTTAAAAAGCTCTAGAAACAATTGTTTGTTTTTTATCCTAATAGACATCTAAAACCAAAAAAGGGTGTTATTTTATTCTTTAGTTACATTCATTCAGAATATTCATTCAGTAATATATTGAAACATTAATGATGTTGACAATGATAATAATCATGATAGCATGCATTTTTTGAGTGCCTAACATGTCCCAGTCAGTCAGCAATGTCTTAACATGGAGGGTAACATTTATCCAGCCTATGAGAGGTACAATTGTCCTTACTTTACTGGTAGTCAAACTATAGCTCAGTGGGTTTAAATAACCTCCTAAACCACACTCAATTTAGTAGTTAAGCTAAGATTTGAATCCAGAACTATTAGACTCCAAAATTCATGTTATTAACTTTGACTCTTGCTTTCTTAAAACAATTCCCACTGCACCGTTAAATGCCTGTCATCAGAACTAATGGCACAGGCAATGAGAAGACTCCTTTAGTTCATATGGTCAAACGCAACGGGTCTATATTGATGATATTGATGCTCTGTTGGGCTACATGAGCGTAAATAGAAATGGCTGGAAAATGAAAAATGTTTTTGGTTTCCTGATTTAAAGTCTAATCACAGATACACCCAGTTCTTCCATTATGATTGTTGACAATCTCAAATTCTCATACCATTTAATCCCACCTCTAGTCTTTTACTCCTCCCACTCTCCATCTCATTTTCTGCCTCTGGTTACTAGTTTTGATGTTGAAACTCTTGTTATTTCAAAAACACATGTTCAGATCCTATTACATAGCAGGCCCATTTTGAACATGATAGATATCAAAACAAAGAAAAGCAGTCCATTCTGTAAAGGGTCTTATAGCCAGGGGGGAAAGGGACCAATGTAAATAGATAAGGCATTTGGTCTTTCTATATTTCAGCTCTTTGCAGCTTATCTTGGCCATCACTCTGGGTGTCAGCTGCCCTGGTTCTTTCTGACAAACAAACAAACAAATAAAGCAAAATTCCTGTTTCTATTTCTATCCAAGGGAACACCATCCTGGTGATTGAACATTTAGCATTATCCCCATCTATCTTGCATTATTGGTTTTATTCTTTCCAGTCTCAGTAAATGGCCATCTCATCTTCCCAGTTACTATACCCAGAAACATTGAGAATTATGTTCAATTACTTTCGCGCTCTCTCATCCACGCACCCAACTCATCAGCAAGACCTACTGGCTTTACTTTCACAATGCATGCTACCTCCATTCACCTCCCCCCACACACACTTTCAGTATTCCCCACCCTGGTATTATCCCCCTCACCTTGACTACAACAATAAACTGTAGAATGGTAGCTCCACTCTGCTCTTCTTCCCCTGCTCCAATCTATATTTTATACAGTGGTCAACAAGATTTCTCTAAAACCTGAATAACATAATGTCAATCCAAGACTGGAAACATTCAAATGGAAACTCCCTGCAGTGAGAATAAATCCTACCTCCTTTACATGGTCTACAAATTTCAGGCCCCTGCAACTTCCTTAGTCTTATGACATTCTTCCTCTCACTTATCACACTGCCAACAAATAGATTCTTTCAATTCCTTACATACACTATGCTCCTTTCTATCTCAATGCCTTCCTACAAACAGTTCCTTCTTCTGGAAAACGTTTCCCCCTTCTTCAAAAGGCTGGATCCTTCTCATCGTTTAGGTCTTGGTTTTAACATTATCTCCCTGGATGACACTCCCCATAGCATGTGCTGTCGGTACTCTGCCATGTCACTTTGGGTCATCCTCACATCTTAATGAACTGTCACTGTGATTTCACCCCCAACTGCCAGCCTCCATGGATCTTTATCAGCGGATGAATTTCAGCGGCCAAGCTGGCTTTGCTTGTACTTGTACTTGGAGAGCTACAAGCACCTATTGATTTCTAACCTCTTCCACCCTGGAGTGCAGCCCTAACCAATGCCTTCTGGATGAGGAGCATAAATACTCCAGCTCCCTTGATTCATGATGGGCCCAACTCTGAAGCTAAACTACAATTTCCTCAGAGCTCTCCTGCAGGGTTAAGCCAAAGTTGCCCTCTGAGAGTCTTTGCTTGATATTGCACTCTTGTGTGCCCTCCTTCCTTTGCTTGCCCTATTCCCACTTTCCCACCACTTTTCCCTGGTAGCACCTTCTAATAAATCACACTGACACAAAATCTCATCTCAGGATCTGCTTCTGGGAGAGCCAGCTAAAAGACTACTTCAACCTCTATCCAGTTATTCTCCATCAATGCACTTCATTCATTTTCTTTCTAGCATTTGTCAAAAGCTGTTATCATACATTGACTTGCTTGTTCACTTGTTTATTGTCTATATGTCCTGTGAGACTGTGAACAAATTTAAGGCAGGGACTGTATCCTTCTCTCTAACTAGTGTATCCTCTGCACCTAGGACGGTGTTCGGCCCATAACAGTTGTCTGATTAATATCCATTTAATGAATGATTGAATAAATAACAAAACATCTCTTGATGCCCCTCATCATCACGGCTGAATTACCTGTCCCTTCTCTGGTTTCCATGGCATCCATCAAATAGCTTCTGATTAGGATCCAGGTTTTCATGGAGCTTGACTATAAAGGTAGCATGTCTTGGTGAGATGCTTGGGTCATGATGACATGAGTATTCTGTCCATGAGATGATTCTAGTTGTTATAAGATGTCATTTTCCCTAAAGAGTTTACAATGTGCCAGGTAGAACTAAGGTATAGATACAATATTTTATTAAATTCTAGCAAACACTTATTGTGCAAGATACATTATCTAATATTTCAGAAGAGAAAATGGAGATTCAGACCTAAAGAATGTGCTCAAGGTCACCTAGCTTGTCAGTGGTGAAGGTTCTGTGAGAACCCAAGTCTGACTGCAAAACTCATGCTCTTAACTTTCATCATATTCCTTCTGTTCTAGGTTTGCTTAGCTTCAGTCATCCTCTGGGGGATTAATCAAGTGAAAAGAATAAGCTTCTAGGCCTTCAATGTAGGTGGCCAAATCCTAGAATTCTATGACTTTTTTGAGCAACTAACTACTCAGCTCCAATGATAAGGGATATTAAGGGTAAGGAACTTTTTTGCTTTCTCTGTCCCAGGAACAACTGTGGAAACTCTGAGACTGGATGAAGAGTATGAGTGGGGGGATTTTTAGAAGAGCTGTTCTGATGCCCAGCATTCCACAAAATAAGTATTGACCTTGTGATCCAAAAAGACAATTGTTTGGAAGGCATGAAAAGTCAAGGGAATGAAGTAGAGGGGTGCTGAATGATTAATGCATTCAACTACTTATATATACACAGCATCTACATATGGCAAGTATGCACTTGATTAGAAAAAGACACACCAAAATGAGACCAGAAAGAGTCCTTCCAACGCTAATGTGAGGATAGAGATGGTTAACAAAATGGTTAAGAACATAATGTGCAAGTTGAGCCTGTATGCTCAGGAGGCTCATGACTGAATTTCAATACTGACTCTACCTCTTACTAGGTATATTAGTTAATTTCTCTGTGCATGAGTTTCTTCACGTGTAAAATGAAGTTAAAAATATTATACCCGGGGTGCATGGGTGGCTCAGTTGGTTAAGCATCTGCCTTTGGCTCAGATCATGATCTCAGGGTCCTGGGATGGAGCCCCATGTCAGGCTCCCTGCTCAGCAGGGAGTCTGCTTCTTCCTCTCCCTCTGCCCTTCCCCACTGTTCCTGCTCTCTCTTGCTCTCTTCCTCTCAAATAAATAAATAAAATCTTAAAAAAAAAAAATACTACACCCACCACCTAGAGTGGTCCTGAAGATTAAATGAGTTAATATTTGTAAAGTGCTTAGAATATTGCCTGACACACAATGAGCAACATCGAAGTTTGTACAATAAATAAAGAGATTAGAGCTAGAAGAAATGAGACACAAGATATTATGGGGCATACAGAACAGAAACACTTAACTCAGGCTGGCATGAGGCTGCAGGACCAGAGAAGGATCACAGAGATGTAACATTTGAAGTGAGTCTTAAGAGAGGACCCAGAAATCACCCAAGAAAGAAGTGAGGGCCAGAGAAAGAGAAAGACAAGCAAAAGGAACAGCACAGCAAAAGCAGGGAGATGGGTGGCTGCCTGCTATGTACCTGAGTGTGTTTGCACAAGGAGCAACAAGAGAGGAGAGTAAGATATAAGATGACTGGCTAAGAGGAGCCAGGCCTTGAAGGGCCTTGTTATGTAATGTATAAAGTACCATTAGAGAATGTTAAGCAAGAAGCATTTCATGATCAAACTCAATCTCCAAAGATCACTCTGACCACATTGGGGAAGATGGATTTTCTTGAGTGGAGTCAGGAGCATGAAAACCATTACTGGGCTGCAGGCCTAAGCCAGGCAAGAATGGCAAGAGCCTGGAAAAATAGCAACAGACAAACCAATTTTGCTTGCAATCGTCAAGTTGTAGTAGTTTATTTTGAGTGAAGGTATTGACCTCCTCTGAGGCAAAGAGATAGAAGCACAATCAAAAATAAGCTTCACGATCAGAACTCGGTGACCCAAATTAAAAGCCAGCAGTCTTCCACTATTTGGTACATGGAACGTAGTTAAATACATATTGTTTGTTTCTTACTTCTAAACTCATGGAATAAAACATCAATTTTTATGTTACCTGGAACAGTAAAGAAACAATTATATGTTTGAAAGAGCTAAGAAAGTATATAAATTCCCTACATAATAAGATCATTATTCCATGGTTATGGTAATTCCTGTAAATAAGGTAATTATTGGGGGATATCAAGTAGCAGAGGGAGAGCACAAGTCTTTCTGAATGTTAGGAGTCCATACTGATTTCTTCTGTGGTGTCAGCTCTTGTCATAGATGTACTTGAGCCCGGCTATATTTTTAGGGACATGAACACGATACTTCCCAAAGCTAGCCATGGATGGTTAAAACATCATTTTTCCTATTCCAGTCTATTTTTATACAAATCATTATCCCTCCATTTTCATATAATGATGGTTTTATTGAGGCCCAGCATCTGAATTAAATTAACAAATTATTACTTAAAAACAGAATGCCAAGCAAACAAACTAAGTTAAAAAAGAAATGAAGATGGTCCAGAATGACCATTTGGTAACAGTTTCTTGTTAACAGGAAGGGGTCTAATGCAGTGTTGACCACTTGGATGACCCGAAGTCAGCCAGGATGGACTTTGAATCCCAGCCCTAGTCTTTACCATCGGTGAGATGTTGGACAAGTCACACAGTGTCTCTCAGGCTCAATTCCCTTAGCTGTAAAATGGGGATGACAGTTACTACAAGGCAAGCTAGTAATGATGTTAAATGTGATGACCCACAGAGTGAGTAGTTCAGCTATTACCACTGTAGGTGGAATGATAATGGTGATGATTAAAATGATGGACATTGCTTCAAGTTTAGTGGGTTTTTTTTTTTTTTCCAAATATGACTGACTCCAAAAAATTTGTATTATTGAATTTGCCTAGCTATGATAATATTCATCATGGCAGTTTCCTACTGTTTTATATGTTCTTTTAATTGAATTTGTTTTTCATTAAAGAGTGCATTAAGCTGCCTTTTAATTATCTCATGAGGATAATGTCATAGCCTTATGTTTGACTAATCTCAGGCCCTGAATGGAAAAGGTGAATTTAAAAAAATCTCTTCTAGAGTTATGTTTATACCATCTATCCTGTGTACAACATAACAATCCTACAGCTAAGTTTTACAACACATTTTAAAAGGTCACTTTTAATGAATTGGGCTTTTCATGTATCAATCTTTCTACATTTACATTTTCTGGAATTTCAACAGCAGAGTTTTCTTAAACTAACTGAATAAATACTCAAGTCTCAGTGTGTATTTTGAAATGACTATTTGCATAATGTTTTTAGATGAAAACAGAGTCTCTGGCCACACATAAACAGGTTTTACTGATCTTTTAATGGGACCAAGTGAAACAGAGTGCTCTCAGTGTTTACAAATGTTGTATAGGGATGCCACTCCCCATTCTAATATCTTCTTACTGTAACACCAGTACTACTGTTTTCTTTCACTAATTAGCCATTAGTGTTCCACAAAATTAATTTGGAAGAATAGATCATTGGTAGGGTTCTAAATTAATGAGCCTGACTTCTGTTTTGAGGTAGGTAGGGGAAAACAGGAAGTTATAGACACGTATTAGCCCCTGCTTCAATCAAGGAGAATACTTCTTTTACACATGGTCTTTGAGGTTGTGGGATATTTGAAATAAGGAGTAATTCATTCACCAATACTTTCTGAACACACATTTTATGTCAGGCAATGCTTTAAGCACAGCGTAGGGATGGGCAGGCAGCAGATAAGAGAATGCATAAGATATAATAGTCCCTGCCTTCAAGGGGTTTATAGCCTGGTTGAGGAGTTTGAATAGGAAACAGGCAATTTAAGTCCAGTATGTTCATGGTTATGATAGAGATGGTTTGGGGAGCCATAGGAGGACACCTAGTCCAGTCTTGGGGTTGATAGTCAGGGAAGGCTTCCTGGACAAAAGTCATGGCTAAAATGAAGATATGAAAAATGAAGAAAATTGACCTAAGAATCTTAGGTGGGGGGTGTTGGGAGTTGTGAGGCATGTCTATCAGGAAGGAGAAACGGCATCTGTAAATATTGTGTACAGGTAGATTTTGTCTTGATTAGGAGCCTAGAAGTACCTCAGTATGGCTGGGAAATTCAGTTTATGAGATCGTATATCAAGAGATAAAACCGGAACCATGAGCAGGGGCCTTGTCAACCCTGTCAAAGAGGCCAGCTTTGGTTTTATAAAGAAGAGCGATAAAATCACAACCTCTCTATAATGAGGAAGAAGGACTGGAAAGCTTGTAAGAAGATGGGGACACATCTTAGAAGGTTTCCTTATTGATCCAAATGAAACCTGGTTTTCTGGTGACACAAGGCACAGAGATGATCTATTGGATCAAAAGATAATTGGGACATCTAACAGACCAGGTTTGGTGATTGACTAGAGATCACAAATAAGGGCCACGGGGACTGCTACTATGGAGCAGACCCAAGGAATCCATCGATAAGCTATTCACTGCCTCCTTCATTCCCATTCCCTTTTTAGAGTGGCCTGGGTGAAGACTGCCATGACCACCATGACTCACATAAATGAAATTAGAAATTCTAAGGTGGAAGAGAAAACAGATCCTCAAAATTTGGGGGAGAAATAAAAAGACTGAGGCTGCATGAAAAGAACAGGGACTTTGGGAATCAGATCTCAAATGAGGCAACATCCCCAACAGTTGCCTGACTTCCAGAACTGTTCTTGGTTTTGGGTGTAACATAAGAAGAAATATTTGGCAAGAGATCCTAAATGGAATGCAGCTTAGTTCTATCCTGTTACTTTTCCAAATTTAAGCAAAGCTCATCTGAGTTTACCGTGTTGAGTACATCACTCAATAATCAAGTCAGGTGTGTTGGGGTGGAATGTGAGGGTAGTTTGTCATACTCCAGTTAAACAGTTTCGCCACCAGGGAGTATCACTGGCACGAAGACTTTTCAAGCTCTGAGTGATCTTAGACACTGTCCAAGGCAGTGGTTCTCCACATTTCCTAGTAATGGGCTTTTTAAAAAACCAAATTAACACTTATATGGAAATGCAAAATGCCAACTATGAAAAGGATGAAAAGTGGAGCTGCTTTGGTTGAGGAAGGCCTGAGGGCCCAGACAATGGGCCCACTCTCCTCTCCCACAAAATAACAATTCTTCAGGAACCACAGGCAAGTCGTCATAGGCCTGAGAGGAGACTTTTTCCTAAGGGGAGGATAGCAACTCAACAATGCTCCGAGATGTAATGTATGGTGATTAACATTAAAAAAAAAAAAAAAAAAGTGCTGTGATGACAGAGCACCTAACTGGCTGCTAACAGTATAACAGCCACAGATTTACTCTATCCAATGGACCAAGGTCAATTTTAATTACAGAAAGCAAGAATATGTCACATATAAAAACTGCTTATATGCAAGAAGAAATCCAAAGATCAAAATAGGATCTAATATTCTTTCTTACTTTCTCCAGTAATAGATGTTTGCTATTTCCTCATTCAGTGTATCTTCCTCCAGAACCTTCTAGCAGACACCAGTAATTTAAGGATAGATTATAGAAGAAAGCTTAAAATGGCAAAAGTTCTATCCAATATTTTTTTCCCTAAAAATGAGAAATTGTTTATATATATATAAATGCATTATTGAACGTAGGGTAGAGAGAAGCATGTTGATTCGGCATGCAGTACTAGCACTTCTCAGGAATGTGGTTTGAGAATCAGCGTTTTAATCTACTCATTTGATTTTAATATATAAAATCTGAGGCATACAGGAGGTCCTTCTATGAGGCCACTCACCAAAAGTTTACTTATTTGTTAATTTTTCCGAAGCAGTGTCAGGTCATGGTCAGATACTACAGACTTGGAATCTTTAGGCTGGAAGATTCGTGGCATAACACTTCAGCCTTGCTTTGATAGATCAGATGAATCTGAGACATTTTGATGAGTATCTATTTTACTCTCATCTTTCCCGGTGGAATGGAGACAATCAGAGAGGGAAAAAAAAATTGCTTCTTACTTCTAAATATTGAGCCTGCCATCTAGACAAAGCAAAAGCTGTTGATAAGTCAGTCAAAAGAACTGATTCATGCTCTGAGATGTTGAATTTCTCGAATGTGACATTACTCATGCAACTTGTGTTCATCTGCATTTTTAACATACGTTATTTATGATTCTGATGGTGCCAGTGCTTATAAATACTTCTTGGAAGCAGCTGTATGAACACTGTCCAAAAGATTGACAGAGCCAAAAGGAGAGGCCTAGATGGGGACTTCCCGTCTTTGGTCACCAGCGTGTGGGGAGAAGGAGTAAACATGGTAGTGGTCTTGGCCTCAGAATCACTGCATGGTGCTTTTGACCAGCATCTCTAGAAGCCTGGGATCAAAAAAAAAAAAAAAATAGAAGCCTGGGATCAATAGGAGAAACAGAATCTTTCTGTAAACGAAGCAGCAGGTTGCTAAAAGGCTCACAATGGAAGAAATTGGAACAACAACTACTGGTGAAAACAAGAAAGGAAAAGAGTTATCAAGTAGTTTGGCAGTAATTTGTCAAGACTGGGAAAGCAAATCATTACCAATCACAAAAAGCTCTTAGGAGAGGGCAAGCCAAAGAGGTAAAACTATCAGAAGCACTCACAAATACTGCTTATGGTCTCTCGCCATCAGCACCCCATATGTTTGACTCATTTTGCTGTTTTATTTAAAGAACAATCATTACCTAGAAAAAATGGCAGAATATGAAGAATACCTCTTCTTAGTCAAATAGCATTATTATTTGTGGTGACTGCATTACTGGCAATTTATCTGGAGGCAGTTACCATCTAGTGGTCAGGCAATAGCCTCAAAGACAGACCGCTGGGCTCCATTCTCAGCTCAGGATTTTTTGGACATTTTCCTTAACCTCTCTGCACCATTGTTTCATTACCTATAATCCAGGACAATAGCAGTGCCCACTGCCTAGGTTGTTGGAAAAGCAAATGAGCTACTACATGAAAAGCACTGAGAATAGCATTTGGCATATTATAAGTACTATATTAGAGTGGGCTATTATTATTTATTCATATGTAAAAGCAACACAAAATTATGATAACAGCTAATATTTATTGAGTGCTTTTTGTGAGTTAGATATCATGCTGAGCATTCTGTATGCAAGTATACCATCATGGCAACCTGTTAGGCAGAATTATTATTATCCCCACTTTACAGATCAAAAAACTGAGCAGCAAACCCCAGCCCTCTCGCTCTTTATCACTACTCTTTACCACCTCTTGAATATGAATTCTGAAATCCTTTTTCCAGTACTTTCAAGTATCTCCTTCATCTTGTAGAGCAATTAAAGAAATGAATGGACTTCACTGAAAAAAGTGCTTACGCCAAAGAAAGAAGAATTAGCTCAACAATCCATACCTCCATAAGCCATGACATTGTTCTCTCTGCTTTAATGCCATTATTTTACTAGGCAACTTGTACATATAAATATTTTATTCAGACCCTTCTTTTGTGCCATTAGGATGATGAAAGTCATGTATGCTAATGAAGTTCTAAGATTCTCTGATTCTTTCTTTAAAGCCATTGTCAATTATCTGCAGCAGTTATTCTAAGAGGAAAAAAATCTCACTTCTCTATTTTCCTAATGGTATCATCTTTGTTTAAATGAAACATTTTAGTGGCAACAGCCTTATGAATACCATGATCAGACTACAGTGTCTCCTTTCATTTTTGCCCAGGAAGCTAGAGGCAGATTCTTAAAGTGCTGCTTTATTGACAATATAGTTGCCACTATTTATTGTTATTCTTAATTATTACTGAGAGTACATCGAAAGTTGAAAAGGATAATTGAATGCACATTTTCCCTATTCATTCAAACTCTTCTGAGAAGCCCATGGTGCCTCTGACTCCATCAGTGTAATCTAAGTGTCTACCCACTACACCTCAAGTGCTCATCTAATGAGTCCATTTATAGACCTAACTACTTCCAGAAGTCCCCTTCTGTTGTGGATTGTTACTGATGGAAAGCATGTTGGGCGGAGGCAATATTGGGTAATGGAGAGACTGCTGCTGAATCATAGCCCATAGAAAGCCTGACTTCCTTCCCATATTACCCTATTTCCGTGTAAGCCATTTCTGCCCAAGCAGTCACTCAGGGCAAGAATCTGAGTGGCATCTTTAGACAATGAACATGACAAAGGATGACTACTGGCATCATCGTATTCTGTGTCTGCAGCAAGAAGAATAACTGACATTTCCTCAATCTTACATAAATTCTATCCGGACTATATTTAAGATAAACAATGTAACATCTATTTCTATGCAGACTGCAAAGCTCCTAAGCAACACTGTTCCCAACATCCAAAGCTGCCACACATCCTCTCATTTTTTCTCTTACTAAACCCAAACCTCATGGGGAGTGGATCACATGTTTCTACAGGTATACGTCGTACCTCCTTCTACTGTTGCACTTTCTATCCAGTATGTTTGTGTACATGTATGCATGCATATGTGTGTGTGTGTGTGCCTCCATTTGACTGGAGCTCTCCATGGGCAAGGTCCTATTCATAGCTGAACCCCAAATTTGCAGCACAGTCTCTGGTATGTGGTAGGACAGGAGGTATTTGATAAATTCTTGCAGAGTAAACAGATGATGGGTAAAAAAGTGGACTAAGATTTTGCTTATAGTTCTCACATAACCTTAGAGAAATCACTTAATTTCTCTCTACTTAAATTTAATCTTCCATTAAATTAAAAAAAAAAAAAAAACACCATAGTAATCTATGCCCTATGAAACAGATGTGTCATAAAAATCATATTAAAGAACACTTGTAGAAAACGTCTATATGCTGTGAGGCCCCATGCGTGAGAGATTAAAATATTGTGGACCCAATAAAGGAAAAACAAGGAAGGAAAAACTGCCCTTAAAGGATTTCTCAAGATGTGTACTTTTTGGAAGCCATGTCTCCATTCACAATCAACCATTTAAGGAAGAGTTTAAGATTCTAATCACAAAAAGAAGAATCTTTATTTCTCCCTTTGGGATATGACATTTAAGAAATTAATTTAGAATCCTTTAAGACCAACAGAACTAAGAGGAAATTGAGAACACTTGTACTAATCACTTCCAACTTCAATGTAGAAGGTCATATATCTAAAAGGTTACTACAATGGAAAAATTCAATTACAAGGGACTCCTAATGGGCTTTTCTTAAAATAGAACAGAACTATAATGTCTTCAATTGTAATGAAAATCATCGTATTTCCTCAAATACAGGCATATATCATTTTATTGCGCTCCAGATATTGCGTTTTTCACAAATTGAAGGTTTGTGGCTCTGTTTTTCAAACATCACTTGCTCACTTTGTGTCTCTGCATCACATTTTGGTAATTCTCACAGTATTTCCAACCTTTTCATTATTATCATATGTGTTATGGTGATCGTGTTCAGTCATCTTTGATGTTACTACTCTAATTGTTTTCGGTCACCATGAACTGTGTCTATATAAGATGGTGAACTTAATTGATAAATGTTGTGTGTGCTCTGCTCCACTGAGGAGCCATTCCTCCATCTCTCTCTCTCCTAGCCTCCCTGAGCACAGCAATATTGAAATTAAGCCAGTTAGGGGTGCCTGGGTGGCTCAGTCAGTTAAGTGTCTGACTCTTGGTTTTGGCTCAGGTCATGATCTCAAGGCTGTGAGATTGAGCCCTGCGTTGGGCTCCATGCTCAGTGTGGAGTCCACTTAAGATTTTTTCTCACCCTCTGTACCTTCCCCCCTTGCTCACACACTCTCTCTCTCAAATAAATAAATAAAATCTTAAAAAAGAAAGAAATTAAGCCAGTTAATAACCCTTCAATGGCCTCTAAGTATCAAGTGAAAGGAAGAGTGACATGTCTCTCACTATAAATCAAAAGCTAGAAATGATTAAGCTTAGTGAGGAGGCATGTTGGAAGCCAAGACAGGTGAAAAGCTGTTTTTTTTTTTTTTTTTTGCACCAGACAGCCACATTGTGAATGCAAAGGAAAATTTCTTGAAAGAAATTAATAGTGCTAGTCCAGTGAACACACAAATGATAAGATAGCGAAACAGCCTTATTGCTGATATGGAGAAAGTTTGAGTGGTCTGGATAGATCAAAGCGGGCACAACATTCTCTCAAGCCAAAGCCATATCTGGGGCAAGGCCCTAACTCTCTTCAATTCTGTGAAGGCTGAGAGAGGTGAGGAAGCTGTAGAAGAAAAGCTGGAAGCTAGCAGAGGTGGGTTCATGACGTTTAAGGAAAGAAGCCTTCTCCATAACAACAAAGTGTAAGCTGAAGCAGCAGCAAGTTCTCCAGAAGGTCTAGCTAAGATCATTCATGAAGGGGGCTACACTAAACAACAGATTTTCAGTGTATATGAAACAGCCTTCTACTGGAAAAAGATGCCATCTAGCACTTTCATGGCTAGAGAGGAGAAGTCCATGCCTGGTTTCAAACCTTCAAAGGATAGGTTTAGGCCCCTGACTCTCTTGTTAGGGGCTAATACTGTTGAAGCCAATGATCATTTACCATTCTAAAAATCCTAGGGCCCTTAAGAATTATGCTAAATCTATTCTGCTTGTGCTTTATAAATGAAACAACAAAGCCTGGATGACAGCACATCTGTTTATAACATGGTTTACCGAACATTTTAAGCCCACTGTTGAGACCAACTGCTCAGAAAAACAGATTGCTTTCAAAATATGACTGCTCACGGACAGTGCACCTGGTCACCCAAGAGCTTTGATGGAGATGGACATGAAACTCATGTTGTTTTCATGCCTGCTAACACAACATCCATTCTGTAGCCCAGGCATCAAGGAGTCATTTTGAACTTCAAGTCTTATTATTTAAGAAATCCATTTCATAAGGGCTATAGCTGCCATAGATAGTGATTCCTCTGATGGATCAGGCAAAGGAAATTGAAAACCTTCTGGAAAAGATTCACCATTCTGGATGCCATTCATAACAGTCATGAGTCATGGAAAGAGGTCCAAATATCAACATTAACAGGAGTTTGGAAGAAGTTGATTCCAACCCTCATGGATGCCTTTGAGGGGTTCCAGACTTCAGTGGAAGCAGCAGCTGCAGGTGTGATGAAAATGGCAAGAGAACTCAAGTACAGACTGAAGATATAACCGAATGGCTGCCATCTTATGATAAAACTTCACCAGAGGAGGAGTTGCTTATTACGGGTGAGCAAAGAAAGCAGTTTCTTGAGATGGAACATACTCCTCGTGAACATGCTGTGAAGACTATTGAAATGACAAAAAAGGACTTAGAATATTACATAACCGGAGTTGATAAAGCAGTGGCAGGTTTGACAGGATTGCCTCCAATCTTGAAAGAAGTTCTACTACAGATAAAAAGTTATCAAACAGCATCACATGCTACAGAGAAAGCGTTCACCAAAGGAAGAATCGACGGAGGTGGCAAACTTCATTGTTGTCTTTTCCTAAGAAGTTGCCACAGCCACCCTCCTCCCCAGCCTTCAGCAGCCACCATCCTGATCAGTCAGGAGCCATCAACATCGAGGCAAGACCCTTCACCCGCAAAAAGATTGTGACTTGGCTAAAGGCTCACATGATGGTTAGTATTTTTTAGCAAAACAGTATTTTTAAATTAAGGTATTTCTATTGTTTTTAAGTCATAATGCTATTTCACATTGAATAGACTATAGCACAATGTGAACTTAACTTTTACAGGCACTAGGAAAAAAAATTCATTCTACTCACTTTATTGTGATATCTGCTTTATTGCGGTGGCCTGGAACTGAACCTCTATCTCCAAGGTATGCCAGTACTGGGAATGATTTGGTAAGTACATATATTCTCTCTAAGCACAAGTTCTTGACATCTGTAGAACGTAGGAGCCAAAGTCCTAATATTTAAGTATTGCAGCAAGAGGTCTAAATTTATTGACCCAAACAAATTCTCTCAGCTGGTGTTTCTATACTTGATGTCCCTTTTCTGTTTGATTTCTAGAAAAGAGGGAGAGGATCTTGCTTCAAAATCACCATAAAGATTGTTAATTTGATTTTTCCCTCCCTTTAACAAATGACTTTTTAAGGAACTTTTTTAAAAAAGTGAATGTGACAGGGACACTTGGGTGGCTCAGGTGGTTAAGCACCTGTCTTTGGCTCAGGTCATGAACCCAGGGTCCTGGGATCGAGTACTGCATCAGGCTCCTTGCTCAGCGGGGAGCCTGCTTCTCCCTCTCCCACTCCCCTTCTTGTGTTCCCTCTCTCACTGTCTCTCTCTTTGTCAAATAAATAAAATAATAAAAAGTGAATGTTCAATCTAGATTCATAGAATGCCAAAATTTAAAAGAAATTGATCGTTGAATCCCATTATACTCAAACCTGGGGCAATTTCTGAAAGAAAACTAATCTGGGTCCTGCTGTTCATATTCGGATCCTGTGGGTCTAGAAAGAAGCCCAGGATCTAGTGTGTTTAATAGACACACATTGATTTTGATATGCTGACCCATGGATCTGCCTTTGTGTCTATACATTTCTAATTGAGCCTTTTCATTTTATATATGAAAACATTTGAGATCTTGAGAGGAAAAATGCTTTTCCCAGACCCTTTGGACTATCACAGCTGACTCATGACAAAGCCATGATCATTATCCAAATCTCTGACTTCCGGTCCAGTGTTCCTCATATTATGAGACACGGCATGCTAGAAGGTCACACACCTGGGCATCCATGTTAAACATATACTTTTTGAGCCCATACTGAATGCCACCGGCCACTTTAGATCACAGTGATAGACAGATACATAAAACAGGAAACCTGAACTCACACAATTCAGCTTCATGGGGCAGAATGTACAAATGGGCACTCAACTCATGCAAGCATACATATTTATAGTTATAAACTTGTTAACACAACTCCCATTTATGAATAATCTTAGTGCAGGCAGGTCCAAACAAAACACAAGAGTCCATGCAATCCTCTCAAAAATCCGATGAGCAGTCACAGTTGCCATTCTCATTTTATAGATAAAAGGGGCTTTGAGCAGGCAACTCTAACACAACTTGACAAATAATATATGGTTGGGACAGGATTCCAACTTTGTTCTGTCCACTTTGTCTTCTCCCTTCCTGATATGGGGAAACAAGCTAATTTGGGGCTGAGCAATTTTTATGAACTCTGTAGAATGTGGAGTGCTTATGCCTGTTCTTCAGGCACAGGGTGAGGAGGGGGATGTGGGGGAATGGGCAGGGAGCACAACTTTACGACTGCTGACCTTCCCCTGTCACGTGTGAGTGGTGCCAATATCTGAAACCCAACTGGAGTGACACAACACCTCAGGAAAATAGTAATCACTATTAACAACACACTGCCACCCTTCACCATCTTCCTCAGAAAGCAGGGGGAGTGTTAGCATAACCACTTCCCATCTGTTCCAGTGACACCTGGGTCCTTTGTATAGGTTCCTTAGCTCTTCTGGACACCAACAATGAAGAAAGGGTAAGGAGTATACAAGACCATGACATTCTATCCTATCCAAAAAAATCTGTCCAAGTTGGAATTACAGAACCAAAAGAACATGCCATTTACAAATGAACATATATTGGTAGGTCTTTAGAGTAGTCTAACAAAGCCATGAGTGAGAAAGATTTTTTCCTATCCAGAGACTGTAAGAGATATTTATGTTTCTTCAAATATTATCTCAAATGAGAATAAATCAGACCTGAAAGAACTGGAAGGAGCACAGAACAGAGGCTGGGAACTGAATGCTCTGGGTAATGGAGAGGCTTTGAGTTTGACGGCCTCGGGGAAGAGTCAGAGTAGAAGGAGCTTCTCTCCTTCCTCTGCTCCCTTTCAGTACCTGCTCTGGGAGATTTCATGGTCTGGAGCCACACAGACCTGGATCCCAGTCCTTAGCAGCCCATGGGCAAGTCCCTAGAACCTAGAACAGGACTGTTGCAAGGATTAAATAAAATGTAAAGTGCTTGGTATACATTTACTGCCCAAAAGTCAGTAGTATTTTTTCATTATTATGTTATAATTATTATGTATCTGAGAGCATCAATTAACAATAGCATATGAAAATACTTTTATGTTAATATATGAATTAAGATTTTAAATATAAAATGTGCAAGTGTTTTTAAAAAATTCAACAGTATTTCCTAAGTAATTGTGAAATTGATTGCATACATCAACAGTAACGGGTCATGAAAGCAGATATTTAAAATAAATAAAGATCAAAGAAAATATGATCTATAATGCCTTTACTGGGTATCAGGCACAGATCAAAGTACTCTGCACATACTTACTCATGTAATCCTCATAATACTCTTAAGAGGTAGGTATACTACTCTATCCTGATTTTACAGATGTGAACACTGAGGCACAGAGAAGCTAAATTCTCAAGACTCTACACTCACTGTCACTCTATTGTACTATCATTCCAAATAGCAACTCTGTCTGTTGCATTGGGTTTCTTTAAAATATTTTTGGCCATTGTCATCAGATACCTTATGAACTAGAAATTCTTCTGTAAACATCAGGCTAAGTCGAAAAAACCCTTAGGCATTTTACAAAAGCTAAAAGCTTTGTTAAAAGTTCTTTTTTTCAGGGGCGCCTGGGTGGCTCAGTCGTTAAGCGTCTGCCTTCGGCTCAGGTCATGATCCCAGGGTCCTGGGATCAAGCCCCGCATTGGGCTCTTTGCTCAGCGGGGAGCCTGCTTCTCCCTCTCCCACTCCGCCTGCTTGTGTTCCCTCTCTCGCTGTGTCTCTCTCTGTCAAATAAATAAATAAAATCTTTAAAAAAAAAAAAGTTCTTTTTTTCAGGTACCTGTGGCACACTCAGTTAGGCGTTTGACTCTTGGTTTCAGCTCAAGTCATGATCTCAGGGTTGTGGGATCGAGCCCGGGAGTGAGCCCCACATTGAGCTCCACATTGGGCTCCATGTTCAGTGCGGAGTCTGCTTAAGATTTTCTCTCCCTATCTCTCTGTCCCTTCCCCTGCACATTCTCTCTCTCTCAAATAAATAAATAAATCTTGGGGTGACTGGGTGGCTCAGTCAGTTAAGCATCTGACACTCGATTTCAGCTCAAGTCATGATCTCAGGGCTGTGAGATCCAGCCCTGAGTCAGGCTCTGTGCTTCGTGCAGAGTCTGCTTGAGATTCTGTCTCTCCCTCTCCCTCTACCCCTCCCCCCACTTGCTCTCTAAATAAATAAATAAACAAATAAATAAATACATATCTTTTAAAAAATTAAGTAAATCTTTAAAAAAAATTATTTTTTCTTCAAAACTGAGTTCAGCTAACTGGAAGAGTTAAATATTGATGCTGAACTAATATCAATAAAGTTGATTAATTCTAATAAATTGATGAACTCAAATAGAATGGTTAATATTCACAGAAATCTTTTATTGAGGACTCAGTGCCTGGCAGTGCAGTATGTATCATTTTAACCCTCTTACTCTCATGGAAAAGGTAATAATTTTTTCTCATCTTGTAAATGTGGAAAGCAAGAGCCAAAGAGAGTTCATGATTTACCTGATACCATTCAGCTAATAAGTGACAAATCTGGGATTTAGGTCCAGTTCCTAATTGCTCAGATACTAAACTCTCAGAATGTAGTGTCAAGAAATAAACAGAATTATCATGACTTGATCGGACCAAAGCAAAGCAGGGTATGAGCATAACTTCTCTATCCTGGACTCTGTTTTTTATTTAGTTAATCATCAGTAAAAAAAAAAAAAAATCCTTTTGCATGAGCTGAGCCACCTTCTCTCCATACTTCTTAGGACCCTACAGTCATAAATGGTCTCTGGATTTTTTTGTAAATGGGTACAAATCCCAGATCACTTATTAGCATGACCATGAGAACATTAAGGTTCCTATGAGGATAAAAGGAGGTAAATTTCTCACACACACAACAAAAATCACTGAGTTAGTACAAGGTAAATCAGTTATTTCATGTACCTGTGGAATTTCATTCAATTTCAGCATCCACCTTCTCTCACTCTATCTGCTTGTAAAGATCTTTTTTCCTTATAATTTTGCTATCTATTCTTTCACCTCCCTCATCTAATTCCTATGTAAGTAAAAGAAATCCATAATCCTGACTACTCACTAATGAAAGTATAGTTTCTGGGAGGTGTTTATTTGATGGATTTATGAAAAGAATTTAAACCAGAGAGAGAGAAGTAAATTGTTGTGTATAATAGAGAAGACCTGGATATTTGGGGAAGCAGTTGGTGGAAATTCAGGCATGAGAATAGACTAAGACGAAGATGCCCTCCAGGGACAAGGGGCTGAAGAAGATTTTAAAGGGCAAAAAGTTTCATTAAGGACTTTGTAAGTTGTGTCCTATAATATGGTATATATATTAAAAATTCTCCCTCCTTTCGAAAAGCATCAATGAAGTCAAAATTTTCACTGATATTTTTGTGTGAGTGATGAGAACATTAAGGTTCCTATGAGGATAAAAGGAGGTAAATTTCTCACACACACAACAAAAATCACTGAGTTAGTACAAGGTAAATCAGTTATTTCATGTACCTGTGGAATTTCATTCAATTTCAGCATCCACCTTCTCTCACTCTATCTGCTTGTAAAGATCTTTTTTCCTTATAATTTTGCTATCTATTCTTTCACCTCCCTCATCTAATTCCTATGTAAGTAAAAGAAATCCATAATCCTGACTACTCACTAATGAAAGTATAGTTTCTGGGAGGTGTTTATTTGATGGATTTATGAAAAGAATTTAAACCAGAGAGAGAGAAGTAAATTGTTGTGTATAATAGAGAAGACCTGGATATTTGGGGAAGCAGTTGGTGGAAATTCAGGCATGAGAATAGACTAAGACGAAGATGCCCTCCAGGGACAAGGGGCTGAAGAAGATTTTAAAGGGCAAAAAGTTTCATTAAGGACTTTGTAAGTTGTGTCCTATAATATGGTATATATATTAAAAATTCTCCCTCCTTTCGAAAAGCATCAATGAAGTCAAAATTTTCACTGATATTTTTGTGTGAGTGGATCATTTTTGAAGAGGGATCAGTAGAGCCAGGAGAGCAGAAGTCACTAGGAATCACAGGTATCCTTCTGAGGCCTAGGGCTTACCAAGGCCAAGAGAATAATCCCGTCCATTTCTCAAAGACCACAGAGATACCAGCTGACATTTGGATTGTACGAAGATTTGGTAAACACATTGGCTATGACCTCATCTAAATCATGATTGTTATGAATTGAATGGGGCCCCCAAAATATGTTGAGGTCCTAACCCTCAGTATTTGTGAATGTGGCCTATTTGGAAATAGAGTCCTTGCTAATGATCAAGTTAAGATGAGGTCATTAGGGTGGGTCTTAGTCCAATATGTCTGTGTCCTTATAAGTCGGGTACATTTGGACACAGAGATAGACACACAGGGAGGGAAAATGATGTGAAGACCCAGGAAGAACACCAACTACAAGCCAAGGAACATCTGAGGCCACTAGAAGCTAGGAGAGAAGCACAAAACAGATTGTCCCTCAGAGCCCTCAGAAGCAAACCACCCCTTACACACCTTAATTTCAGATGTCTGGCTTCCAGAACTGTGAGTCAATACATATCTGTTGGTCAAATCGCCATGTTTGTGGTACTTTGTTACGGCAAATCTGGCAAACTAATACAATGCCTGAAGGGAGATAATCCCCACCGGGAATCTTAACTACAGCTGATGATCACACGAATTATCCCTTTTTGTATATAATTATTGGATTCCTTATTGAGTAATCTCACTGTGATATTTATCCTATCAATAATTTTTTTCAATTAGCAAATTTTCATCCAGACCAAAAATACTTTATATATGTCGGGCATTTAATTCCCACATCAATTATATGATCCTGGTGTTGTTATTATCCTCATTTTGCAGATGAGAAAACTGAGACACAAGAATATTCAACAACCTGCCTAAGGTCACAAAGCTAGGAAGTAGCTCCACTGGGGCTGCACCCGGGTGGCCTGAGGTCAGAGCCTGCATACTCAGACACTATAGTAAACCGCCCTAGTAGGAGTTAAACCAACTCTTTTCCTGCACTTCCTTCACCTCAACAACCCTCAACAAAAGACAATGGGATGTTAAGATTTCCTTTGTTAAATAAAATCATGTTGGCTGGGGCGCCTGGGTGGCTCAGTCATTCAGCGTCTGCCTTCGGCTCAGGTCATGATCCCAGTGTCCTGGGATCGAGCCCCGCATCGGGCACCCTGCTCAGCGGGAAGCCTGCTTCTCCCTCTCCCACTCCCCCTGCTTGTGTTCCTCTCTCACTGTCTCTCTCTCTGTCAAATAAATAAATAAAATCTTTAAAAAAAAAAAATCATGTTGGCTGCTGGTGATCAAAGTTCTTCCTTCCCTCCTTCTTTAAATGTTCAATGTAATTTACACAGAAATTTTAGTCACAAGCTATGTATATAGCAATGTCATATTTTGATGTGTCCATTTAAATATTTATTAAATAATCTTTGCCAGGAAAAAGAAAATTAGATGCCAAATTTATAACTATGAGTAAGTTTTAGCCACCATACTTAAGGAGATTACAGTTTGCTAACTCTGTGGAGAGCTAGGGAACACAATGGAGCACCAAACATAGTCTTGCCAGGCTAAATGCTTCCTAATCTTACTATTAGAAGGTACATGAATACACTCATGTCCTTCAGATCAAATTTCATATCATTTGATCCTAAGATGATAATAGTGAGCACAGTGCAGTGGGTTTGAAGCTCTTTCACTTCACCTTGGATGATGTGTTTCATCTATTTTATTTAACATGGCAAACACTTCCAGTTTTCCTATTCAATATCCATCCTGCCTCCTTCCTTTCTAATAGAAGCCTGATTTTGTTCAGGATGACAGTGGCCCAACTATAATCCTCAACTTCCCAGACTCCTTTGTATCTAGAAATAGTTTTATGATATAGTTGTGGCCAAAGGAGCCTGTTAGGGACTTCTTAGAATATTTATTTGTTAATTTATTCATTCATTTATTTCAATGTAGGTGCCACCCTTTCCTCCATTATTTCTTTTCCTTTCTGTCTAGAACACAGACATAAGGTTGGAGCTGGAGCAACCATATGGAGACTATGGGTGATAAGTGTGAGTGACAAAAGCCATATGCTAAGTACCATGGATAAAGATACAACTTGATCAGGCCTTCAGCCTTTATATTGAGAGGGAAGGAAAAAAAAAAAAAAGAAGAAGTCTCATGTGAATAAACAACTGAAGTTAGATTTCAGGTTCATAGATCCTAATCCAATTTTCAACTTATGAATGTTAGGAAATCAGTTCCAGCCCCAGAGGAAAGACCCATAGAGAGGAAGATTTCAGGATCTTCTGATGAAATGGCCAGATTTTTAACTCAGCAGCCTAAAGTAAAAGCCACTAATAAATAAGGTCTTCTCAGCCACACAGATGATGCAATCAGCATGTTATTATCTCACTCTGAAATATTCACATATGGTCCAGGGTGGAAAGGCAGAGACCGAAACAAGTAATAATTGGGATTCAGGGGAAATATTCAGTACAGGGAGAAGAGGAAAATAAATTTTAAAAATACATTTGATAGCTTCAGATAAAATGTCTAAAAAGGTCATAGAAAAAGGGAACAGAAACAAGTAGTCATTGTAGAAGACAAAAAGAGTAATAGTAAACTCTGGGAAATTTAAAAATGTGTTAGCAGACATAAGAAGGAATTCATTGAGGATGATAGAAAATAAATTAGAGGGACTCTCATATGAAAAAATATGGGGGAAAAAAAGAAGTGGTGGAAAATAGGAGAAAAACATTTAGAAAGTTTCAGGATCAACTCAGAAGACCCAGAGGTCGCAGAAAGAAAAAAGACTCAATGGCAGAGAAATACATTTCTAAACAAATAAAGCAAAAGAATTCCCCAGAATTTAAGGCTTAGGTTTTCAGATTACAAAGGCCTACTGAAGGCACAAAAGGGTGAAGGACAAGAAACCACACTGAGGCACATGATTTGGAATTTCAGAACACTGGGGTAAAGATAAAATGCTAACAGATTCCAGAAGAGAAAAAAGAAATGGTTTAGGTTAAAAGAATGGCAGTGGGCCCTTCCTTCCTTCCTTCCTCCCCTCCTTCCTTCCTTCCTTCCTCTCTCTCTCTCTCTTTTTTCTTTTTAAGATACTGAAAGATTGAAAAAGTAAAGCTTTAAAATTCTGAGGGAAACTGTTCTTCAACTTAGAATTCCAACATGAACTAGAGGTTGCATGTGATGGCAAATTTTTTTTAAAACTTGAGAATGAAACTTTTCTTTAAAAAACTGCCTTTTCTTGCTTAGGAAGTAATGGAAGACATACTCTACTAACTGGAGGGAGGAGCTAATAAGAAGGGGCCATGGGTTGTAACCCAAGAAAGAGGCAAAGGAAAATTTAAGTGAGTCTTGGGAGGAGGGTTGGCAATAGCTCTAAATTGGAACAAGAGAAGAGGGTCAAGGAGGGATTTCCCAAGGGGGAAAATGGACTTAGGGGATTTTATAAAATGTCTGTCTGTACAAAGAAGAGAACTATAGTTTGAGATTGAGATTGAGAATTGGAAGTCATACATGCATAGAGAAGCTAGCTAACTAAAAACAAAATGCCACTATTAACTCCAAGGAAAACAAGAAAGTAAAGCTCATTGTACACTATTTTAAAGAGCTTTGAAAAATGTTGAGTGAAAACACTGGGAAAAATGGAGGAGGGGTCTTGGGTATAGAGTAAGGGGTGTTTTAAGAGAGTGCAATCTTCATCTTCCATACAAGTAAGACAATAAATAATACCTGAAATTGAAAGGTCAAGAAATATAAGTAAGAACAAATTTATTATAAAAGTCCATAGTAGAAGAAACAGACTAAAGTTTCCAAGAAGTTGCATCTGGGCAACAGAATTCAGAAGTAGAATATTTCCAGTGGCTGTTTTTTGATTTTTCATTTTGTTTTTGTGTTTTTCTGTTATGATGGAGGGCCACAAGCTTTGAGGTACAATTTTAATTTAGTTTAGTTCATGTACTATTTTGATGAAAATGGATATGAAATAAAAATATTTGACTTTGAATTTGCCTTTAGAGAAAATTGATCATTTGGTATTGATCTTATTTTATCATACAGAATTTTTTTAAATAACATACATATTAGCTATTTTTTCTAGCTTATCACTACTATGGATGTAGAGAGCATATTTTCTACACCTTTATCAAGTTATTCCCCTTCTAGTATTTTAAGCCAGGTCTTTATCATAATCTTGATTCTGTGACATTCATTTATTCACTCATTCAGTCATTCTTTCTACAAATATTTATTCAGCCAGCACCCATCTAGGCACTGGGGATATAGCAGTGAACATAATAGACTCTCACAATAGTCATTCTCTGCTGACATCAAGGTTTTATTCTGGGAGTGTAGAGACAGTGTGACCTTGACCAAGTCATGTAATCTATTTGAGCTTTGGATTCCTAATCTGTAAGATGGGCATAATATTACCTACCCATTATTCTAAAATGAATTTTGAGAATGTGTCCAGATTAAAATTTTCCTGTGCTAAAGAAAGCATCTCACAAAGCAGTACTTCAATATTCAAAGTGTCAATTTCACAATTATTTCTAGCACTCACAAACTGAACTTTTGGGGATAAGGCCATCAACAGCACAAAATGACCACCACATTTCTCTTTAGTGCTAATAGGCAGTTTTCTCAATTCTGCATCTAGTCACTCAGTTTTGTCTAAATATTGATGTTATTTGTAGAATATGCAGTCCATACCCATTCCATTCTTTTTCTCTGCTTATGAAAAAACAATTTAATAAAACTATTCAAAATCAAAATGCACTCAACTGCATATGATGCAAAATAATGATTCTGCTGAACACAGCAGCTATAAAATATACTCCAATTCCCTGCCTATCAGCTTGGATTCTGAGACTATTTTGTAAGTATGCAGAGACAAGCCTTTTTTATATTTATTGGAAGGTCAAGAGTTTTGGAAGTGGGGAGGTATAAGGCAGACAGGAATATATTATCATGTATTTATTAAACAATTTATTGGAAAGAGAAACATACCAGGCACATTGCAAAGTATGAGGCAACTACCTGTGACTTCTACCACCCTGGTTTATGCCACTATCCCGCTTCTTAGCTTGACAACCACAATAGAGTCCAGATTGGTTTTCCTGCTTCTTCTTTGCCCCCTAGTCCATGAAGCCATCAGCTAGAGTAACTCATTGAAAATATGAGCCATATCATAACATTCCTCTGCCCCAAACCTCCATTGTCTTCCCCCAAATGGCAAGTTCCCTGCAATAATCTAGAAAAAGTATTTGTTGACTGCAAGAATCAATCAATCAATCAATCAATTAATAACCAGTGAAACTTGGGTCATACATACAACTGGATGCTTACCCTCAGTGACTTGTTAGGTGTTAAAATCAGAAAAAACAAAACAAAACAATCAGAACATTAGAAAACAATTCAGTCTTGGGATCCAGGACAAACAGTGTGAATAAGGACTTTCTGAGAAATTAGAAAAAAGGAGTTCATGTAGGCCATAGTGGTTTGGATTCCTTGTATAGCATAACATACCAGGACTGAATTAAGATACTGACTTGATGTGTCAAATTTAGAAGTGACAGGCCCATCTTGAAGGCGGTAGACAAACTTGAGCTCAAGTAAACTCTTATCCGGCATCCAGTAAATTGCAACTTGATTAAGTGGTGTCTTTGCACATATATAATACAAATCCAATTAATATTCTCATTAGTCTTTCAGACCTTGAATTCAATTGCAATTCAACAAGAAGAGATTAAATTATACATGACATCAGGAGAGAATTGGTTCTATTTTTATTGCATTCTAATTATTTGAAAATTGGTAATCTATGTACATATGGCAACCTCCCAATGACATGAATATTGGATTAAGTGAAACACCCTGGCATTGACAACTAACTGAGCTGATTTCCTCTAATGAGATAGAGATGTCATGGGCCTTTCATCACAGGCTGCAATCCTTCTACAGATTTCTTGGCAAAGAAAGAAGGAAAACATATTCTATAAAAGAGTGATTTTCGAGCCATGTCTGCCTCTTTCACCAGCAAACTTTCAGTTCTAGACCACTGCCTGCTGTTTGCTTGGCTGACTTCTGAAATGGACTGGTTGGTTCTCAGGTACCAGAATATGATCACCAAAAAGACAATGAAACAATTCATTTAAATAAATAAATAAGTAAATAAATGTGTGTATAAATATATCAGGGAAGTTCTCCTAAGTAAAAGACATTATCAGTTTAAGTAAACCTTAGAATAATGTTTCTGAAATTTCAGTTATTCACAACCACCTCTAATATCTTTATCAAAATCCATAATTATGTTAATGTTATTTTTCTTAAATTACTTCATTTAATTTACACTTAAATATATTATGTTTAAAGGGGATATTATATCATTACCAAATTGCAAATAAGTATTATTTGCCATAAAGAGGGAACTATAAATATAAACACAATGAAACAACATTGTTTTGAAGTTTTGGATCTGAGCTCAGAACTGTTAGCTCTTTTCAAAGAAGAGACACAAAAAAATGTTTTTGATGCATTCAAGACTGGCACCAAAAGGAGACCATCTCATATCTATAATCAAAGGGTTGAACTAGGATTTGGAAGGGTATATATACCTCCCTAATACTATGTTAGTAATGATTATCCATATATCACCAAAAAGTATCTTTCATCATCATGATACTTCCATTAAACTTTGGGAAACCATGATTTAGAGCAATGATTTTCATTTTTTATTTAACTATAACCCATTCTTCATACATCGGGACAACACACAGATGCAGATACAGAAATACACACACAACTGAAACAAAGTTTTGTGAAACAATACTTACCTTACCGTATGCAATGCACTCTAAAATCTTTTCCTATCTCATTAAAAATGCACAAAAATTATTTCTTAATCCAATAATGGCATATGACAAATAGTTTGTAAAACACCAACTTGGAGGGATGGGTTAGAGTGGTGTTATTCCCATTTTAATATTTGGATGCTAACATAATGCAATTTGCCCTAACAGAAGTATGAATTACAAGATGGTGAGAAATCAAAGAGCTACATTAATTTTAGAAATTTCCACATTATCTTTCATAGAGACTAGTTTTTCGTCACAATTCCTATCCTCGCCTTCAGGAAGAATCTGTTATGTATCTGTTTTACGTGCATTAACCAAAGTGTATCTGTAGAACATTAGATTCATGAAATATTAATAATATTAATTAATAAAAATAGATTCCAAAGTGTGTGTGTGTGTATAATGGCAGACTAAACAAAATTTAGAAATTTTTAAAGTATATTTTATTTTATTATTTTTTTTAGAGAGGGAGGGGGGAGGGAGAGAGAGAGAGTGTGTGCAGGGTGGAGAGGCAGAGGGAGAGGGGGAGAGAGAATCTTAAGCAGGCTCCACACTCAGCATGAGCCTGTAGCAGAGCTTGATCTCACAACCCTGAGATCATTACATGAGCCGAAATCAAGAGTTGGTCACTTAACCAACTGAGCCATCCACGTGCCCCTTAAAATATATTTTAAAAATCGGTATCTTTACTACAGGACTTTTCAGAATTTTTAAAATGCTAATGAGCATTGTTAATCTCCCCAGAGGGGCATGCTATCAAGTGTTTTGCAAAATGTTTTGAGCATGAAATATTTTCTAGGTAGAACCTATCAGAAGATATATATTTCTTTTGATGCATATTGGCAAATTGTGCTATTGTTTTCATTTTTTCCCTATTCTCCATCCCTCTATGATGCTCTTTGCTTCTGCTAAATGAGTAATCACTCTTTCTTGAATACAATACAAACTTTTCATCTCCATTCTTATTCACAGCACTTCCTTCACTGCTAGCTCATGTTCAACTGTTAAAATGCATCTATTCTTCACACAAGGATCTGCACACAAAAGAGCCAAAAAGTAGAAACAATCCAAATGTCCATCAACAAATGGGTGGTTAAGCAAGATGCAGTGCATCCATACAATGGAATACTATTTAGCAATAAAAAAGAGTAAGGTAGTGTTATATCTACATCAATGGACCTCAAACATTAAATAAAAAAGCCAGATACAAAAGGCCACATATCACATGAAAGCATTTGTACAACATTTTCAGAAAAGGAACACCTATAAGGACAGAAAGTAGATTATTGGTTCCCTAAAACTGTGGTGGGATTGTGGAGATTGGTCAACTAATCTTTGACAAAGCAGGAAAGAATGTCCAATGGAAAAAAGACAGTCTCTTCAACAAATGGTGTTGGGAAAATTGGACAGCCACATGCAGAAGAATGAAACTGGACCATTTCCTTACACCACACACAAAAATAGACTCAAAATGATGAAAGACCTAAATGTGAGACAGGAATCCATCAAAATCCTTGAGGAGAACAGAGGCAGGAGCCTCTTCAACCTCAGCCGCAGCAACTTCTTCCTAGAAACATCACCAAAGGCAAGGGAAGCAAGGGCAAAAATGAACTATTGGGACTTCATCAAGATAAAAAGCTTTTGCACAGCAAAGGAAACAGTCAACAAAACCAAAAGACAACTGACAGAATGGGAGAAGATATTTGCAAATGACATATCAGATAAAGGGCTAGTATCCAAAATCTATAAAGAACTTATCAAACTCAACACCCAAAGAACAAATAATCCAATCAAGAAATGGGCAGAAGACATGAACACACTTTTCTGCAAAGAAGACATCCAAATGGCCAACAGACACATGAAAAAGTGCGCAACGTCACTCGGCATCAGGGAAATACAAATCAAAACCTCAATGAGATACCACCTCACACCAGTCAGAATGGCTAAAATAAACAAGTCAGGAAATGACAGATGTTGGCGAGGATGCAGAGAAAGGGGAACCCTCCTACACTGTTGGTAGGAATGCAAGCTGGTGCAGCCACTCTGGAAAACACTATGGAGGTTCCTCAAAAAGTTGAAAACAGAGCTACCCTATGACCAACAATTACACTACTGGGTATTTACCCCAAAGATACAAATGTAGGGATCCGAAGGGGCACATGCACCCCAATGTTTATAGCAGCAATGTCCACAATAGCCAAACTACGGAAAGAGCCTAGATGTCCATCAACAGATGAATGGATAAAGAAGAGGTGGTATATATATACAATGGAATATTATGTAGCCATCAAAAAAAAAATGAAATCTTGCCATTTGCAACAACATGGATGGAACTAGAGGGTATTATGCTAAGTGAAATAAGTCAATCAGACAAAGACAATTATCATATGATCTCACTGATACGAGGAATTTGAGAAACAAGACAGAGGATCATAGGGGAAGGGAGGGAAAAATGAAACAAGACAAAACCAGAGAGGGAGACAAACCACAAGAAACTCTTAATCTCAGGAAACAAACTGAGGGTTGCTGGAGTGGAGGGGGGTGGGAGGGATAGGGTGGCTGGGTGATGGACATTGGGGAGGGTATGTACTATGGTGAGTGTGGTGAATTGTGTAAGACTGATGAATCACAGACCTGTACCCCTGAAACAAATAATACATTTTATGTTAATAAAAAAAATGTAAATGGGCAGAAGGGAGCCTATCAGGGTAATGGAAATGTTCTAAAACTGGATGGGCATGTTAGTTGCACAACATGATGAATTTACTAAAACTACTGAATTGTATACTCAAAATGGATAAATTTTGTGTAATATAAATTATTCCTCAATTAAAGTTACTAACAACCAGCCAGCTGGTTGGCCAATCAACCATCCATCCATTCATACATTCTTCCTTCCTTTAAGATTCTTTCATGCCTCAAGCTGAATGTGGCCTTTCCCTGTCTTGAAAGAATACATCATTGTTTTTATATATCTTGTACCCTTGTCGTGTGCCTTCCAACCCTTCCTTGTATGGTATTTGAGTATTTGTCTAATATCCTTACTGGACTGCAAGTTTTTGCAAACACAGTCTATACTGGACCGCTCCATGTAAAAATATTGTAGAATCTCACTATAGGAAGCAAATACTATCTAATGAAGGTGAACAGTAATAAAAATACATGTGAAAATGCCCAGTGGTGTGGGTATTCTTAAATTGGCTGCTCTGAAATGAGAAACATACCCCTTGTTATTTAAGTTTAAAAAGTAGTTTAATACCTCAACACATCAGCTACTAATTCAAGGAATAATAATAATAATAAAAACAATAGCAAAGGCAGCAACATCAGGAGCAGTTACCTTACCAAATGCTCACTTCAGGTGCTTCTCATTCTGTGGATATTATTCCAGAGAAAGAAACTAGACACAGTGAAGTTCAGCCACTTATCTTAAGCTGGGTGCCCTGGACGACCCAGATCCTGAGGCAGATTCCTCATGCAAATGGCTGATGGAGGGAATGCTTTTCAGAGAAACTAAAAATGAGATGTAGGAAGCAAGAAAGAAAGGAGAAGGAGGCAGGATGTTTCTGGGGAAGTCTAGTTTTAGTCTAATCCATGGGGAGCTCTGGAAGAGAAATAGGAGAGCAGAGTCTGTCCTGTCTTGACGCAAGACTTAAATATACCTACTATCCCAACACCTGTGTGTGTGTGTGTGTGTGTGTGTGTGTGTGTGTGTGTGTGTGTATGTAACTCCCGGGTATCCTGGCTACAATCACCCAAGGGTAATCCTCCAGGTAAAGTCACAGTTGTGAACCTTTAGTCAGTGCCCACAGCTGGGGGGTGGACATTGTCACCAGAAGAAGGTGCTCCAAGAGACTTGGGTAGACATTAATAGCATCTGCTAATGCTCTTGGCTCAAATCACACCCTTAGTAAGGATACCTCAGAGTCACACTCCAATAATTCTGATCTCTACATCAGTGGTTTTAACTCCCTACCTTTTTTTTTTTTTTTTACTTCAGTATCACATTTTGTTATGTTCTGTCCTTAAAACACACACACACACACACAAATGCACAAACCCTCCCTGTTAATGGCCTAGGTCAATCCATTAACATCTATTTTTAAATTAAATATTAATTCAGAGTAGGATAACAAAGTCAAGCCTATTTAATACCCTTCTTTAATCTTGCTTTTAATGAATAGATAAAAATAATTTTTAATTACATGCATTATTTAAATAGCATCTGACAAACTTGGATGTTGCTTGAAAACAGTTGACTTCTTCCAGCATTTTAAATATTCCCCACTCCAAATCTCCTTTAGACTAAAATTCTCTGTGAATAAAGATTTGCTCAGAAGCTTGGTTCAGACAATGCCCCAATCACTACATATTCCAAATGAGTCTGTCTGAATTTCAGAGAAATTACTATGTCTTTTTAAATTTTTTAAATCTGAAATAAAATCATAAAAGCAAGTGAAATTTGATGTTAGAAACTACAATCTAAACAACAAACAAACAAAACCAAAGCCTGACATAATGCCTGTTATCCAGCATTGCACAAAAGAACTGGCTTTGTTCCAACAATGGCATGACTTATTGCAATAATACAAAGCACTGTTTATAAAGAATGACAAACTCTAAATGAAAATTGCTCAGTCTGAGCCCCTGGAGCCTATGTTCATCCCTTTCTGTCCTTCCCCCAACTCAGCATCCTTTCCATTGAAATGTAGATATTCAAAGGGATTTCTACCTTGCTACTTATCTTGCATACCTCTCTTTTCCCCTTATCTCTCTTATTTTGCCTATTTTGAAAGCCAGGCTCAGAGCCCTCAGCTGTGGAATAGCCAAGAGTTCAGAACATTTGGAGTCAAAAGAATGTTTGATTGTGTGTGCATTTCATGCAAAAAAATAAAATGCTACCCTGGATGCCTGCATGTGATAAGGCCACCGTGCCCTGTTACAATGACACAGTCATTAGTTGAGTAGGTGAGAATTAACATGGCTTGAGCATATTATGTGATAAATGGTACCCCAAACTGGCTACATCTTGAGCCATGAAAGTGAGAAAATGGGGAGATAAGTTATATTGCTTTGGGGTAAAGGAAATATGAAGTCAAAACCAAGTCCCTGGATGTATTTTCTCTGAAAAGGGAATCTCATACACTGAGGCATCTTCTATCCTATTTTAAACCATAGCCAGAAACATTTCTCTTCAATGAGAAATTTGCAAAACACTTCCCCAGGGATTCCTGATGTCTGTCAGAAACCTCTCTGTATATTTCTTTCCATTCATTGGAGAGATGAGAAGGGAGGTAGCATTTGTGAAATATGCTTATGCTTTTCATCTGTTATTTCATTTTTACAATGAATCTTTGGGGATATTATTATCTTGACAAGAAAACTGAATTACCTTAAAAATAAAACAAAAAGTAAAAGAATTAATACAGATTCACTGAAGAACAGAGCTTAGAGTCAAATCCAGACCCTTTTGACCCAGAAGTTCATGTTCTTTCCACTCTTTCATGCTGCCTATACCTTAACACAACATTTCCCAAATGTGTCCTGTTGAGATACTAATGCAAAGCAAGCATTGTTAAGAGTTTAGCAAGGCCAGTTTGTTTATAAGACTTTCCAACACTTTTAATATGTCTAAGTATATTCTGTGTCTGCACCAGGGACCTACAGTTCAGTGTTTCTAAAACTCCAGGACCTTAGAGGCCTTTTCCTCCCTGATGTTCAAACTCTACTGAAAATACGTTAGGAACTGGTATTACTCCAGGAGTACTCTACAAGAAGAAAAGAGAGAAGAGGGACCCAAAGGGCTTAAGTTTTTATTTCACAGACTTCTGCACTGTCCAATTTTTTAAAAAATATTGTATTTATTTATTTGAGAGCAAAAGTGAAAGAGAGAGCATGAGCAGGGGCAGAGGGATAGGGAGAAGCAGGCTCCCCTCTGAGAAGTGAGCCTGATACGGGGCTTCAACCCAGAACCCTGGGATCATGACCTGAATCGAAAGCAGATGCTTAACCGACTGAGCCAGCCAGGTGTTCCTGAATTGCCCCAAATTTTATGAACTTGCATTAATTTGGGAAAGAAAATACAAAGTATCATTTATATGAACCAAGATAATACCATTATAATAATACTAGTAACACTATGTATATTCTCATTAGAATGTATTTATAAATATATGAAAGTAGATATGCACTCAACCAAGTTCCATATCTCTAATAATCACTATGTAAAGGCAGACATGAGAATATATTCATGTAAAAAAAGAGAATATATTCATGTAATGTCTGATGAGTATTATAATAATAAAGCAATAATAGAGTTATGTAAGGCCAGGCGCTGTCCTAAGGACCTGGTATATATTAATTCATTTAATCATCATAACAACACTCTGAGACAAACATTATTTTCTCCACATGACAGATGAGGAACCTGGGGCACAGGTAAGTTAATTTATTTCTCAGAAGTCCTACTGGTGACTTGCTCAAGCAAGTGTACAGCAGAACCTGGTACCAAATGCTCTTCTACTGAGTCTATACTGCTTATGACCCTCACTTAAGACTATTTTGCAAAGGAGTCTAGATGCCTTTGGAAGGTTTCTTTAGACTAATAAGGGCTCCTACTATTGTACTTCTCTTCTTTAATGTCCACCCCAACCTTCCCCACCTTCTACCCCCTTGTTACTGGAAATTATATATATAATATATAAAATTATATATATAAATTATATATATAATATATATAAATAATTGAGAATAAAAAACTATAAAATTCAATATAGCAATGTCAAAGTAATATTTAATAGTCATCTATCTGACTTCCCTATTCACAGCCATTTGCTGAGTATCTACTAAGTACTGCTGCGGGGATATAAGCAATCATTAAAAACCTCCTGCCCAGGGGGCGCCTGGGTGGCTCAGTAGGTTAAGTGTCTGCCTTCAGCTCAGGTCATGATCCCAGGGTCCTGGAATCGAGCCCCACATCAGGCTCCCTGCTCTGCGGGAAGCCTGCTTCTCCCTCTCACACTCCCCCTGCTTGTATTCCCTCTTTCGCTGTCTCTCTCTCTATCAAACAAATAAATAAAATCTTTAAAAAAAAACAAAAAAAAACCCTCCTGCCCAAAGAAAGTTATTTGGGTCTACTGGGGAGGAAAGATGCTTGGCTACCAGAAGCTGGGTGTGCTCCACCAGTGGCAGGATATGTGTGGACTCATGCACAGCCTCTCACGAGGTCTTGCTTGTTCCCAGAGTCATATGCACAGCTATAGAGTGACTGGCTCAGAGGCAGCCAAGAGCTCAGCACTGACTCAGAGCATGGCTGCCCTGCAAGGTGCTAACTGAACCTATAACCTGCCTTTTATTTTAATTTTCTGTGAAGGTTTAACCATGCACAGATGTGTGCTTAGGCTATAAGCAAAACACAGGCAAAACAACATAAGATGAAAGAAACTTAAGGTAAAATAGAGGCCACGATCACTATTTAAAAAAAAAAGAAAAAAATGGACTAACCACTTAGACTCAATTTTGAAAAAGGATTGACAATTATTAATAAAAATAAGAGCAAATGCTTAGACAGTGCTTATCCTGAGCCAGGCACATCAGGCGCTTTATATATATTAACTCATTTATCCTCAAAACCCTACCATGCCAATACTATTATTATCTCCTTTTTACTGAAGAGGAACCCGAGGCACAGAAAGGATAAATGGTGTGCTCAGGATTACAAAG
This sequence comes from Halichoerus grypus, assembly GCF_964656455.1. Taxonomy (NCBI): domain Eukaryota; kingdom Metazoa; phylum Chordata; class Mammalia; order Carnivora; family Phocidae; genus Halichoerus; species Halichoerus grypus. Next base: position 16,726,863 of record NC_135714.1, read on the forward strand.
TGGGTAAATGTCTGGACTGAGGTTCAAAGTTGGGCCATCAGACCCCAAGATGCAGGCTCCTAACACCATCAGGCCACACAAGTATGGGTGGAGTGGCCCTTCTCGGCTGGCTACTGCACTTGATATTGTACATACCACAGCTCATTATTCTTCATGGGAATGCACTGAGGTTGGTCTGATCTCCACTTCTTGGGAAGAACTAACTAGCAGATAACTAATACTGGCAGAGTCTGGATGAAAACACAAGACTGAAAAAGAAGGAAGGAAGGAAGGAAGGAAGGAATGAATGAAGGAAGGGAAGAAGGGAGAGAGGTAGGGAAGGAAAAAAAGGAAGGAAGGAAGGAAGGAAGGAAGGAAGGAAGGAAGGAAGGAAGGAAGGAAGGAAGGAAGGAAAGAAGGAAGGAAGGAACACAGATTGCAACCAGCGCTGTGCTCTTTCCATAGTACCAACATTTTGGAGGACTCGTGCTTGGACTTATATTTTGCCAAAGCACTGATCGTATCTTACTTTGTATCCCCAGATTATGGCCAAGAGCCTCAAAGTAGGGTTTTTTATGTCCCAAATTGCACCGATTTGAATCAAGGTCAACCTAATCTCCTTCACGTTAATTATTCAAGAAAAAAAAAATCTAGTAATGAAAAAGGAAAATTACACAGATCATCCCTATGGCCGAATTTTATAAAGTACTTTTGAAACAAACAAACAAACAAACAAACAAAAAATGCGTGGGAACTACTTCAAATTCCTTGCTGGGGTACCATGCATAATAGAATCTTTGGCTGGGTCTTCAATACTTCCTTGTACTTCTTGAGGCCCCTTTCTGTCTCTCCTTTCCTTTTAATCTGTTGACCGTATTGGGGCACCTGGGTGGCTCAGTCGTTAAGCGTCTGCCTTCGGCTCAGATCATGATCCTAGGGTCCTGGGATCGAGCCCCGCATCGGGCTCCCTGCTCGGCGGGAAGCCTGCTTCTCCCTCTCCCCCTCCCTCTGCTTGTGTTCCCTCTCTCGCTGTGTCTCTCTCTGTCAAATAAATAAAATCTTTAAAAAAAAAAAATCTGTTGACCGTATTAAATAATTCGTACCTAGGCTTTGGCATGAATGGTGCCCACTCAGACGCGAGCAAGCTGCTATTCAAGAAAGAAAATTACTGAGGAGCTCAGAGGGGAGGGGAAGCAGAGAATGGCCAAGCAGCAGCAACCACTGCCCCCCGCACCCTCTGCATCACCCCACCCAGTTCAATTTCCCCTTTCAGAGGAAATGAAGCAAAACACATCAATAGAGTGAACTGGTTTATTCCTAAGAATCATAAAACTACAGTTCCTCGTAAAAGGTGTAGAAAATGAGCTCCTCTTTCAGGTAAGTGAGGCTCTTAGGCAAAATATCAATATCCTAGTCCCTTGATAACTTCTTGACATAGGAATATTTATAGAGACATCTCTTTATCAACTACTGAGGACACTGTTCAACTTGAAGTTGAAAAATGACTTCAAGGTATGAAAATCTGTCCTTAGTTCCAGATGTTTCTTCTGAGTTATCTTATTTTTAAAGATAAAACAAACACACATAGAACTCTTCATTTTAAATATGTTTCTGGATCCAAAAAAAAGTTTTTCATTTTAAATTGATAAATGACTATGCTCCAATGGGCACTGCGTTTCTCCTACTGGAAAAACAAATAATGTGCATTTTTATTGATATTCTTTTCCTTTTAAAAGTAGCCTCTAAAAATTATACAAAAATATGTCAAAAATGTCCAAGCTCAAAGAAAAAATGAAAAATGCCTGTGTTCATTCTCCCTCCACCCTCTGTATATATTTTTTTAAACTGGGATCATTATTTTACATCCTGTTTTGAAACTTCCTCTTTTAACTTAAGAAATATATTCTGAACAACTTTTCAACACACTGGTATTTGCCAGTCTCATGGGACATATGCTAGGTAAATCAGGGAATTGATTCACATGCAGAGGAAATGAGGCTCTTGTCCCAAATGAATAAATTCGGAATTGAAGGATGGCCAAGGGAGATGCCACTGAGCAGGTGAGGGAGGAGCCTGTGCTTAGGAAGCACAGCAGGTGGGGACCCAGAAGAGGTAGCCAGGAAACCACAGACAGGGCCAGGAAAGACAGATAGGGCCTTTCCATTCCCAAGGAAGGAGGTACACAGCGACCTGGTGACCAAGAACCAGGCACAGGTAAGACCATTCACCTGTGCACTTACTAGAGACCAGAATTAGTCATTTAAGCACTTTGTCTATTAATTTATGTGTTTGTTTCAGGCAATAGTTTGTGAGCAAGATCCAGTGGAACATTTTATAGGAGAAATAGAGGATCAGGAAGGTTAAATAACTTGGCTAAGATCACACAACTAGTTACAGTAGATATTGCAGTTGGGGATTTTTTATTCAAAGGCATAGCCCACACTTAAGTTCCACTATCCCTCTACTGCTCTTTTCCATGGCACCCCCCTCCTCCTTTTCACTTAGACATATGCTTAAATATAAACCTATGTCCTAAGGAATCTTCACAGGTCTTGTTCAAAAGAATCAAGAATCTGTTTCTTCAATGAGCTCAATGGCTTATTCTCTTAACTAATAAACTTCATAACTTATGTTCTTGGAGTGTGTGTGTGTGTGTGTGTGTGTGAAGTATATAAGTATATGCACTCATGAGTCTAATATATATTGACACAACTACATTTGTGCACAAGTGTCTATGTGTACATGAACACACAAAGTTACATACCTCATTGGTTTTGACAGCCATTGAACACACATTTTTGAAGGTAAGGCATCAGATCTGTGGCTCATAGACACTGAATTGTTTTTTAAGATTTTATTTATTTATTTGACAGAGAGAGAGAGAGAGAACGAGAACAGGAACACAAGCAGGGGGAGTGGGAGAGGGAGAAGCATGCCTCCTGCAGAGCAGGGAGCCCGATGTGGAGCTCGATCCCAGGACCCTTATTCAGAGCTGAAGGCAGAAGCTTAATGACTGAGCCACCCAGGCGCCCCTAGATACTGAATTTTCTAAAAGTTAGTAAGACTGGTGGCTAAAAGTTGCAGAAGTGACAAAAAATAGCATAAATTTATCATCATTAAAAATATCTAAAAAAAAAAAAACCATCTAATGAACAAAGTTTTCTTTTTGAAACTCAGAATTTAATCAGAAAGTCCCTCTCTGTGTATTTGAATTTTACTGCATTTATGAAGGCACAGTACATATACAACTTTAAGGAATTCATCAGCTGTTTGAAGAACAGCCTGAGAGTATTTTCTCAAGCATTTTTACAATACACCAGTGTTTGTAAACACTTTGTTGGAAGCCTATCCCAAGCAATTTTAAGAGTTATTTTGATGTATGACCATGCAATTGATAGATGAGATTTTCAGTCACTGGCCTCTGCCTCATCATACAAATGGAGGACACAACTCCCAGCTGGTTCAATTTCAAGTCTTCTGTAGCCTCTATATCTGTTTTTGCATATTTAGGGGTTGTACTAAGCATATCTCCTCTAATTTCCTTGTGATTTTTCCCATTCTCCTGTTACCCTATTCTGCCCTTCTCTCTGAATGTACGTAGAAGGAATCATCTTGTAGCAATGTACGCATAAGAGTGCTTACTTCATCCAAATCAGGGCGCATCTTCTTTTAAAATTATGACCACGGACCTCAAATGGGCACTAAGCACTGCCTAGTAATCTTCTCATATTTTCTCAGTAAATTCACTTCCCCAGGCTCTGAAAAGACCATACTGCACTTTCTGTCTCCTTAAAACATCCATTACTTGCCACTCCACAAATGTTTTTCACTTCACCCCATTTCATATTAACAGAAGAAAACAATCAGACACAATGTCTCTCAACTTCCCATTATGAATGTATGCACATCGACACCAATATTCTCTGCCTTTCCCAACACATAATACAGGGAAGGAGACTCTCTGCTGCAACCAAGACCAGCTCCTCTACCAAAGCAGGGATCTCTATTTTTGTGCCTGTCGTATGCCCAGTCCCTAGAACAGCATCTAGTAGGAGTTTGGCAAATATAAGTTGAATGAATGAATGAATGAATGAATGATGCTTATGAATATGAAAGGGTCCATCTCCCCTAAATGAAGAGGAGGACAGTGCAAACACAAAGATTTCTAGGGTGGTACTCCAAATCTGTAGCATATATCTAGATACACAAATAAAATAAATGATAAATAATAGATGATGTTTGCTTGTGCTTCATTTCCTTCGTCTTTGTCTTATACGGCTTTTACATGGGATCTAACAACTAATGGCCACATTTGTAGAGCACAGTAATAGAGCCAGGCACTGTCCACTCATTGCGATTAGTCTTCTCAACAATGACAAACTTACATATGTTGAAACTGAGGCTCAAATAGATCAAGTAAGTTGCCCAAGGTCAACTAGTAAGTGAAGGAAGTAGGATTCACATCCACATCTGTCTGATGAAAAGTTTGTGCTTTCTCCACTCAGCCAGGCTGTCAGTTGGCCCCTGAAACCCTCCAGCAGGTGTAAGCCCAACTAGTTTCTGAGTCAGTTCTGTGGGCAACAGAACTGCATTCCTCTCACCATGAGCAAGGCCTAGAAACATCATGCTGCCAAATGATCTTATCTTCACTCAGTCAGTCATGAAGTCTGAGTAGCCACAGAAATAGGCAGAGACATGAGAACCCCTAATGGGAACTTCATATCCAGCTTCCTGTCTTGCAGGATGGGTCTTACTTTCTGTGTCCCTAGCCATGAACTCTAATCATGGCAAGAAAGGCAAGACCTTCTGAGCTCACAATAGGGGTGGTTCTTGGTTTTGTGGGGCCTAAATCTTATATAATTTGAAGGAGAAATTTCTATAAGAAAAAATTAAAAACATCACATATACAAAATTTGGCATGTAAGTTGATCTTTATTTGAAATATGAATGGGAAGGGGCCCACACACTTGAGGGACTCTGTAGCTTAAGCTTCATTTATCCCAAGATAATTCTGTCTTTGACTATGACCAAGCCCTATCTAAAGACAGGTACATGATGGTTTAGAACCTGTGCTCTCAGATTGACAGCATGGATTTGTTTTATGTTCTTAATGATTTTATTTATTTATTTGAGAGGGAGAGAGAGAGAGAAAGAGAAAGAGAGAGAGAGAAAGCATAAGTAGGGGGAGGAGCTTTATCCCAGGACCCAGATGCTTAACTGACTGAGCCACCCAGGTGCCCTAACAGCATGGATTTGAATCTCAGATAGACCACTTCTAGATCTTAGACCAGGGATTAAAACTTCTGGAACAGGGGCGCCTGGGTGGCTCAGATGGTTGAGCGTCTGCCTTCAGCTCAGGTCATGATCTCCAGGTCCTGGGATGGAGCCCCACATCTGGCTCCTTGCTCAACAGGGCATCTGCTTCTCCCTCTGCCTCTCCCCCTGCTTATACTCTCTCTGTCTCTCTCTCTCAAATGAATAAATAAAATCTTAAAAAAAATAAATAAAACTTCTGGAACAAACACTTTCTCATATGTTAAATCTTCAATTATATAATTGGTTCATAAAAATTATTGTCAACATGAATAATGCATACAAAGTGCTGGCCATAGTGCCTGGCAGACATTCAACAAAGTGCTCATTAGGTATCACTGGTGTTCCTAGCAACTGATACCATCTTCTTGCTTACCTGATCTGGGATTTCTCTACCTGAGGCCCCACTCCTATGTTCCTTTGATGGCTTCCTCAATGCCTGAGCACAGGTACTTGGATTTACCCTGTGTCTTCATCATTGTGGATCACATTTTGGCATATCTCATCAGTTTTTGTCAGGAGCCTTGTTTCTACCTGTGTACTGGAAAAGTCCCCTGTCTTCCTGGGCATAACCCGATAAAACTAGAAAATAGCAATGCAATGAAAAAACATTCACAATATATTCTTAAGTAAATAAAGAGCCAGAATTCCTGTAATTATGGCTAATGAGATTATTATTACAGGGTTTTATAAAAATTGGATATAATAAATATGTAAAACTATTAGCTCCTCACCTAGAATATGATTTATCACTCAATCACAGATGATGTACTTACTATGCTATCTAAGGCTACCAATTAGTTTTGTCATTTCTAACAAGTCAATTAACCTTCCTGGGCCTCAATTTACTCATAAAATGAGGGGGTTGGACTACAGTCTCTATGATTCTTGCTAGTTCCCCCCAAAAATATTAGTAGTACAAATATCTGGGATATAAATGTATTATTCTCATCTCAATGTGGAATATGCCATTTGAATATTTATCTTTGAAGCTAATATGTGGGGGAGGAGGAGTTACTTAAAGGAAAACAACATGAGTTTCCTTTTTTGTGAAATTTGCATTTTTGCCTTCACTGTCATAATACTCCCACTGTGGCAGGTGCTCAAGGAATATTATTTAAAATTTTTAAAATGCCTTCTCTAGTAAAGTCTTATTAAAACAATTTACAATGGTCCTGTAGATGCGATTAAGAGTGGGGTTTATGTCCCAGGATCTTGAAGCAGCCTGGTAAGGAGAAATGAAGACGACTTGCTCACTTGCCCCAGCTGGCTGGTAGAAGGGCAGATCTAGCTTTACCACAAGGAATGAATAGTTTAGCCTGAGCATATGTGAAAGATCGGTCATGAGAAATAAAGGCCATTTTTCCAGGTAAGAGAGTTCTGACAAAAGGTAATGAATCAATGTCTTGGCAGCTATCTGAGGAAGGGCAAAGGGGTTTCTGTCTATCCCATGCTGAGATTGGTGTAGGCAGATATGGTCTGGAAACTGATATCAGGGCCTATAAAAGAAACTTGAAGACGTGGCGACACTTCCTATCCTAATCTCTCAGTAGCTTCCCAGTATAAAAAAGAATAAAACTCAAAGTCCTTATAATCGTCCAGTATGACATGACCTTGGCCATTCCTCTACTGCTTCTACTACCCTCACTAGCTCACCCTGCTTCAGTTCCATTAGACTTCCTCTGCTGCTTGAACACAAGAAACACACTTCCAGCCAAAGGCTCTTGCACTTGGCCATCTCTTTGCCTGGAATCTTCTTGTTCTAGACTCTACTGGTCTCACACACTCATTTCTTTCAAGTGTTGGCAGACAAGTCAGTTCTTCAGAAAGGCCTTCTCTGACTACACTGTTTTTTTAAATTTATTTATTTGTTTGAGAGAGAGAGAGCAAGAGCAAGCACAAACAGGGGGTGAGGGAGAAGGAAAAGCAGATTCCCTGCTGAGTGGGGCTGGATTCCAGGACACTGAGATCATGACCTCAGTCAGACACTTAACAGACTGAGTCACCCAGGTGGTCCTGACCATTCAATTATAAATAACACCCCTGTTTCTAACCCCCATTATATTTTGTGCTTGTCTCTATTAAATATCTAATTATATATCCCATGTTTATCTTTTTGTCTTGCTTCCTCAATAGTACATAAATTCCTCAAGAACCTGGATTGTGCTCATTACTCTTCCCAGAACAATGTATGGAGCAAAGTAGAGGCACATATATTTAGTGAATGAATGAATGAATGAATGAATGAATGAATTGTACTATAACTATGCTGTCTTCCATACATTTTTAGAGTATTTATAGGTTGTATCCCAAAATTTAGCAGATTTGGCAAGAAAGGAAATTTTGTGTTTTTGCTTAAGGCTGCATCCCCAGTGCCGAGAACAGTGACTGACACTTAGGAGTTGTTCTGTAAATAATCTTAAATATTATTTACTATGAAAATAAAAAGTTCCTGTACTGTAGTTTCAAGAAAGAAAATGAATGGTTTTTGATTAGAGTAACAAGTAGCACCAGAATCAGTTTTAAATCCAACCAAATCAATCAATGACAACTTCCTAGTAGTAGACACTGCTCTTTGGAAAGCCTAAAACCCTGTAAAACATCAGCAGTGAGTTGCTCTGAGCAACTGCACCCTACAAGTGCAGCTTAGCAAGCAATGAATTCAGCTTCTAGTTTCAAATATTGAGTGGTCGCCTCCTTTCTTTGGAAGAAAAGATGATAGCGCCTGGCCGTAATGGCCAAACACACAAACCATTCAAAACATCCACAGGGTTCTACGCCCACACAAATAAAAACTCAGATCAATCCCCACAACAAACAGAAGAGGGAGGCGCTATGGTTATTCCCATTTAAGATATAAAGACACTGAGGTATAGAAGGTTGGGGAGCTTACATCAAGGCAACTAATATGTATGAGAGCTGGGATTTAATTATTATTAAATCCAATTATTTTGGCTTCAGAGTCTGTGCTCTTAGCATCTCTACTCCAAGATCTCTCTGTAAAAACTGGAACCTGTAATTGGTACTGTGTCAGCAGTAAGATTTGTTTTGATGATGAGTGTCCTGACTTGTTCAAAGGCTTTTCAAATAATTACATCCAAAAGCCTGGATGGTAGGGGTGAATTTCAAACAGGGAGGCCAAGGTAGGCTCTGTGAGATGGTACTAGCTGTGAATGAAGTAAGGGGTTTAGCTTCCTGTTTTTAACAATCAGAGTGATGAACAATGAGGATAACTGCCCTTCTGATTTACCTATATATCTACTGGGTATTAAGCCTGGGCCTTCCAGAAATTCATCCAATGGGACATTGAATGGCTATCAGGTGGTAACAATTCTCTACCATTAACTTATTCAGACAAATCATCAAGGTGAAAAACACCTCAATTTACACCCTCAGCTTAAGGGTCCTTTGTGGTAGTGCCTATTGCTAATGATAAAACTATGCCAGAAATCAACTTACCGTCAACCAAGTCTCAGCATCCTTGAATTTTACGGTTATTGGTCCACTAGCAAAATAACTTAGGAGAGCTGTTCTTATTTTGGGCAAATATATTGTAGATCTTAGATCATGTCTGAATTTATTTTCTGAGTGTAATCCATGAGATTTTTTTTTTTCTCTGCAGAGAAGAGTTCTGTCAAAAACAAGTCATTTGGTAGTCGTCTAATGTCTCTGGGACTCAATGTTTTCATCGATGAAATGATTGCTTTGGAATTTGCAAATTTCTGAAGAACTTTCCATTTTATGATGCCATGATAAGCCAGAACTTCGATTATGTGATCTATAGATGTATCTTTCCTTTTCTGCCCTTTTCCTTATTTATTTGTTTGTTTGTTTTGGTTGATTATCGCAACTGCATTTCTATATAGATGCCTCTACATAAAAGTAAAAAGAAATCAGTCAAATTTTTAAAAAGGAACTATTTTTTTTTAATTTTTTAGTCTATAGAAAGGTTTTATATTAGGTGTGACTTCTATTTATCTGTGTACATATTATCTTATTTTTGCATATTTATCTTCTGTAGTCATAGTGAATACCATCTGGACCACTGCCACCACGAAGATATGGGAACTAATCCAGATTCCTTCACTTATTCCCTTGTGACTTTGAGCGAAGTCTTAACCTCTCTGAATCTCCACTTTATCCACCAGTAAACCAGAACTAACACCTGCAAACTGGTCTGGTTGGCATGGTTATTCCAGGGCATGGCATAGGTAACCCTCCTTTCACCTTGTTTGTCCTAAAGATTCTCAACTAAGGAAAGCTTTCTTCCTCTGTTGCCCTCTGTTCCCCATAACTAGAATGATCTGTGTTCCTTCTGCTCTATATCTGTTGATAAAGGCTGGAGTGTGTTTTCTGTTGATGATCATCCTGATCAAGCTTAAAACCCCATTGAGGCTTGTGTTATTGCTCTAAATCATTGCGGGTACACCTACTCCAAAATCCTACTCCAGTATAAATCATCTTATCTTTGTTTGTGTTCCAATCAATCCCGTCCATAAATCTCAGACCCTTTCATAAATAATTCCCTTCCTGGATTCAAGGTCTCCTCCTTACACAGTAGCATCTTATGTTGAATTTTATCCTTTCTCCAAAATCACCAGCCCTTCTCTGTCCCATCTATTTCCAGCAGTCCCACATGTTACCCACAGAAATAAAAAACTGGGCTGTCTGAGAACAAAGATGTATATCTACTTTCTTCTCAATTTTACCCAAGAGCCCAATTAAAGACTGTACTTGATTTGACTGGAATTTAATGCAGATTCATTTATATTATGAGATTTTTGTCTTATTTATAAGATAGGGGCTTTAGAATATTCTTTATGTTGTAGTTAGACTAGTACAGTCAGTATGTCAGCATGGATATTTATGCTTATTTTTTTTTTTTTTTTAGAGACAGAGTATGAGCACACGTTGGGGGTGGACAGAGGGTGAGGGAGAGAGAGAATCTTAAGCAGGCTCCATGTCCAGCACAAAGTCCAATGTGGGGCTCAATCTCACGACTTTGAGATCATAACCTGAACCAAAATCAAGAGTCGGATGCTTAACCAACTGAGCCACCCAGGCGCCCCTGAATATTTATGTTTATTAAACAGTGTTAGTGACTAAGAGTGTTCCTCATATGGAATGTGTTCAAGAAAGGCTTGTAGAAAGAGTTAATGGATACTTGACTACTTTGACCTAACACTCTCTCCTTTTCACCAAATTATTTGCCACTACCATCATGCTGTAATGTCAAGAAATTAAAATTATAAGATAGGTTATAGAGCCTCATGGCCTGAATTTATGACTTACTGGTTGAGTAAGCTTGAGCCAAGTTACTTAGCCTCTGCAAGTCTAAGTTTTCTCATCTAAGGTGAAAATAATAATACCTAGGCGCATGGTGAAGATTAAATAAGATAGTACTATACTAATACAAAGCTATGTTAACACTTTAATGCACAGTTTAACACTATATAGTGTTTAACATTTGCCTTATGTATAGGCAATCTTCAATAAAGCTAGATATTGATATTATATACCATTATTTAATTTTATGGATTAAAAAAATAAGGTCAAGTAATAGCTCCGAATCACATGAGACAGAGCTGTGATTAGAATCCAAGCAAAATAAGTCTGGATTCTCTAAGTGTGAGAATATACTAAGGCTCTGAATATATTGTCCTCTTCCTTAGTCACTTTTTAGACATTAATATTCTTGACATAAAGGAAATATTAACTATAAAAGACCCTAAAGAAATTCAAATGGTATAAATATTCCCGATATTCCATTTCTAAGTGGTGTAAAAAGTATGCTTCAGTTTCATAATATCACCATAAATTATGTTTATATTTCTTAAGCATTACAGTTTGGAAAAACTTTTCTGATCATTCAAAGACCCATCAACTTTGGAATCCCATTGCATTTCGGAAAGCAGAATGCCAGGAGAATTAAAAAAAAGAGTCTGCTTTATGATTTTCAAACAAGCTATTTGAGATGGAAATAATAGCCCCCTTCCAGGCATCTCCAGCCCCTTGGTCCTCAGTAGACATCATGAAACGTACACAGTCAGTACTGTTTTCCAGTTGACCCAGTTTATTAACAGACCCAACACATCCACACTTCTGTCAACAGCACAGGAGAATTAAGAACTTTGGTTCCAAAGATCCATCTCTGTGTATATGGCTAATATCTTGTTTAGGCCTCTTGAGGAAGCTTGCATTACAGTATTACAGATATCTGATAAATAAAGTGAGCTGAAAAAATACAAAAGAAATTCTAATGCATATTCATTCTACAAAGGACTTAGATTATCAGTTGATTTCTTTTTGTCTTTTTATTGAAGACAATTACCAATTAAAGTGATTTTTTTCAAGTCATGTGTGTTATTGCATTCTTGTAAAATCTTGCCTTTTACTAAGGTTGGTAGTAGGGAGAAGGATGGTTCTTTCTTAATTCAGTAACTACCTCAGCATGATTTAATACGTATTTGGATGAAAAGTAGATATTTTCACAGCCCAGTGTTGCATATAGAGATAATGAAACAGCTTTGCCATTAAAATTTTGATTCAATTTCTCCCTGGAATGCGTTAACAGAAAACCATCTTCATTTTTATAGCTGGAAAAGAGGCAATTTATTGTTGTGAGGTTTTAAGAGTTTTCCAAACCAGCATAACTGTGGAGGTTCCTAAACTCCTCATTAAGAAGAGAGAGCTTATGAAGTCAAAACTCTGGCATTGTGTGATAGGCTCAAAACTTTGCTCAGGTTGAAACTATTATCTGCATGCATACTGACTGGGTATTAAGATTACTTTGTTTAAAAAGAAAAATTATTGAAATTTAACTGAATTACAAAAACCAACCAACCAAACAAAAAACAAACATCAAAAAACAAAACAACTGACCTTTGAAATGTTAATAAATCATAACATGATGTGTTTATTTGTTATTGGAACTCCGTGTAAATTTTGAGAAACTCTATCACAAGGATGCCTAAAATAGCAGTCCCAAATGTCAAAGTCTAGAGCTACAGGAAAGGACATTTCTCTATTCTCCTGAAATACAATGAAAATCTCCTTGAAGTATGATGAATTATCCCACTACGGAAGAGGAGGAAAGATCAGCCTCAAGCTGCACTGCATATCAATTCCCATGTAGGCTATTGATACCTATTTCATAAGAAAGGATATGTATTTAGAAATGACCAAGTTTTAATACCTGATAGACTCATAAACTTTTTGAAATGGAAAGTCCCATGGGGATTTTCAAGTCCAGTTTTCTCATTTTAGACAACTAAAGACATAAGGTGGCTTATCTGAGGTTAGAAAACAAGAGAGTGGCAGAGGAGGGGTAAGAAACTTTATTCCTACTGTTGTTTTTATTTTCTCATGTTAAATAATGTCACCTGCTAAATGCAACTTGCTTTGTTTATAAATCTATGCCATGGGTCTACATGTAGCATTATGTGTTTATGCACATCACACACAGACTGGAACAGAAGGACCCAGGACATCCAGGACCTAATCCCCAGTTCCTCTACAAAGAATGGGAGCTCAAAGTACTCAAAGACAACCAAAAACAAATATTCAGACTTTAATGTTACCAATTTATTTTGAAGCCCATTTACTCTCTATATATTTGAAGCAAGAAAGTAACTACATTCTGCAAACATAGTATTATATATATGCCCTTGAGAACACAATGCATATTACATATAAATACAAAAAGAAAAAAACACTACATTCTGAATGATACCTACACTGTAGAACAGTTATAAGGTTAGAAGAAAAGGTTTAATTGTTTAGGAAAAAAATTTCAAAATCATCCTCACAGGACTTTAACTTAGGTTCACATTTTTCTACTTAATACTCATATTTCTTTAACAGGACCCTTGAATAGCCAGAACTGAGAAAGGGGAAAGAAATCATTATCCCCAACTTAGATATGTAAAATGGTGGGCAAGGAAGGAAATTCCTATGTGAAAATAAATCCGAATGAAATGAGCATCAGTGTTTGTTTTTACAAAAGTTCCAGAAAACCTATGAAGATGCTATTTTGATATTAAATACTGTTTACTGTTTTCATTAATTAATATTAGGCTATAACTTCACAGTGTGCATATTCTGATCTATAGATTCAAACCACATACAATAAAATATAACAATTCAGTCTATTCATTTGCTTTATATCTCCAGTAAGCAAAGTATGTGGCCAACTTAAATCTTGTTTTGAAGGTTTTCTGACTCCAATATTCACTTTGGAGATAAGTCTTATACAAACTTCAAAATGGAAAGCACTATTGCTCTCTGTTTCTATCAACTTTTGCAAATTAAATATAATTCCTCCTTCGTGTGCTTATCAACATTTTACTATTTTAAAATACCTTTTAAAAAAAAACGCTGGAAATAAATCAGATATAAATTTTTACTGAAGTTTACTAGACAACACATTCTCTCCATAGCATTAGTACAGTATTAGCTTGAAAAATGCTGACATCGCAAAATATAAAATACAAGAAAGAAACTGTTCATACAAATCAGTACAATTTGGAATATAAGTAATAAGGAAAAGGGAAAAAAATAGTTTCATAAAGGTTAGAAGCCTTTAGAAGAAGGAAACACATGGTCTCATTTGGGAAAGTGAATGTTTATGCTCCTGAAACAAAATGAATAATACAGTAGATTTGATTCCAAAATCCAGAGAAAAAGCCCTCAACAAAAGAGTTTAAAGAATGACCACACACCATCGATGAAATCAGGTAAAACAAGTCCCTCCACATGGCTAGAAATACACTATTCCATGTTACTGTCAGACTCAGAAAAAAAACCCAAAAACCCAAAACAAAACAAAACAAAAGCCAAAAACAAGTCCATTAAAATGGGAGGTCCCTGTCACATTTGCAAGGTAAAATAGCACAGTAAAGAACAGAAAAGCCAAACCAGGTTACTGGTTTTATCACAATGAACAAGATAAAATGAATTTTAAAGAACAGTCACTACTTTCAGAATTTAGAATTTATCTTCTTTTTAGCACTATACATATGTTTCCATCACTGAGGGCTCTAAAAGAGCATTCTGCAAACTTACTTTAACAAACCTTGCTTTCCACCATCCCTTACCCCACAACAAGTTACGAATGTAGGTTTCTGATAACCTACATCAGAGTGACACACTTAACTGTAATTTGATGTTTTCTATTTGTAAATGCAATCATGTCACATGTGATAGTCTTCCTTTGGAAGACTGGATTAGTTGTGAATGTAAATACATTTAAAACATATTTGCATTTTTACTCAAGTTTAAAATTTGAAGCAAAACGAGTATCAAAGCATAACTATGTCACATAACATCTAGGGATGCTTTTTAAAATTGCTCTGACAACTTTAGAGAAACTATAACTAGCTGTATGCAAACATGCTCTCAAATGTGTTCTGAGCACTAAGAAAATAATAACCTAACTTTACACAGATTCTCAGAGAAACATTTAATTCAGGAAAAATACAGGCAAGAACACACCTTATTTTTATTTTAAGAAAGAGATGATTGCTAAGGAGAATAGGAGAATGAGCCTCTGATGAACATACACAGCAGCACTTGAAATACAACTGGCCATTTGGAATCTATGTTAAAGTCTGTCATGAGTTGGGGACTCTGCCCCTTACACTCTACATTGAAATGTGAAAAGGTAATATTATAAAATACTTCTCAAGACAACCTTACAAAAAGTCTGTCATATTTAGGCTCTAATCTTAAACCATAAGAAATTATAATAAATGTATATCTATTTCCATTTGATGAATGCATTTGCATAGCAACAAACAAATAGACCTCACAACATACCCAAATAAAATTTGCTGACGCAATAAAAGGGGATATTCAATTAAAAAGAAATCTAACATCAACATGGACTAGATGCTCTCAATATAACAGACATACCAATGATTAACCTTTAATTTCCTCAGTTTTGGTTCTCACATTTTGATTCAAAGTGTTTCTCATAGTTTTAACGTTCTCCTCTGAAAACGCTACTGAAACTTACAAAAAGTTTATTCTATTCATCTGTCCTACTCTGACAAACCTGCCTGTCTTCATGTCCACCCCAGAGTAACATTTCTCTGATCTCATTTCAGGTGCCTTTCACATTCACTTAAGAAATTTTTATTGCAAAACAGAGAATTTTTAGAAGTCACTAAAAAGCACTCCCTTACCTTCTAAACCTGCTTCAATCAGCCCAAACTGTTCCAATAATTTAACAAAAAGCACAATGACGATCAGAACTGCTATCATTTCAAGCCCTTCCAAGTTCATGGTCAGCTAGGTCATGGTCCGACCACAGCCAGTGAGAAGAGCTCCTCTGCCTGGCTTTCTTTGTAAAGCCATTAAACTACATTAAGAAGGCTTCTGCCAGAGGAGAAGGGGAGGAGGAGAGGTTGAGAGAGAGAGAGAGAGAGAGAGAGGATGAGAGAGAGAGAGAGAGGATGAGAGAGAGAGAGACGATGAGAGAGAGAGAGAGAGAGGGAGAGAGAGAAGGGAAAGGAGAGGAGATGGAGAGGCTGAGAGAAAGGGCGTGAATAAGAGAAATGCATTCATCCTGTCTAGTGTAGCAGAGGCAAGGAGCGGCAGCCGGATTAAGTGGGGCCTGTCGGAATTATCAGCTTCCTTGTTACCACTCTTACACAGAGACAGCCACGCATGAAGTAACGCGCAGATCAGCGAAGACCCCGAGGTCACCAGGACGGTCCCGAGGAAAGACGACGCGCGGCAGTGATCAGTGATGGCTCCGCGGCTCCAGGACCAGCGCGCCCGCCCGAGGCTTCGTTGGGCTGGTCAGTTGCCTTGGAAACGGAAACTAAGCAAGGGCAGGACTCCCGCTGCAGAGACCTACGGAACACCGCATCTTGAAATAAGAAGAGAAACCTGAAAATGCCGAGAGAAGCGGAGTGACAGCTTGGATTCGGCGGCTCCAGAAACACTGTTTACTAGTCAGGAAAAGCAAGTGTGTATTTTGCCCCAACTAGCTGAGCGCAGAGAGAAATGAGGCTTTAGAGACTCGACCAGGATTTATTTTCTTCTCAATAAGTTGCCTTATCCTAGGGCTGGGTCTGAGTCATTGTGAACTAATATTCTCGTTTGAGTAGTATCTATCACACTGCTTCAGAGCATGAATACAACAAACTGATAAATATTCTTAACATCTGTAAATTTTAGAGTTTAGCAGGTACCTTATGCATTAGCTCATTGCCACTCGATACAGTGAAATAGATACTTTTCAATGTGTACCTCCAATGCTTTTTTTTTAAATTGATTTAAGTAAATTGAGAGGCAGAAAAAGTTTAACAACAACGACAACAAAAAATCAGAAACAAAACTTGGGAGTTTCTGTCTTTATCCTGCACAATCATTTCATTCACCCCTCCCCCTTTACTGCCCAATAGATCAGGCCTACATTAAAATACAAAATTTTGAAAACAAAACAAAACAAAACAAACAAACAAAAACCAGGGTTAGAAAGCATCTCAGAAAGCCAATCCAAGTCTCCTGTTTTATAGATGAACAAACTGAGGGTCAAGAAAAAGCATGAAAGATCAGACAAAGGCAAAGCAAGGTAGGAGGCTGGCATTCCTAACTCCTGGCTGACTTTTGAGGCAATGTAGTGTAATGGTTCAGAGTATGGACTCCAGAGCCAGACAGCCTTGATTCAGGTGTAGGATCCCTGACTAGCTGTGTGACCTTGGGTAAGTTAATTAACATCTCTATGCCTTAATGTGCTCATCTGTATAAAGGGTGATGATAAAAGCACTTTTTTCATTATACTGTTGAGAGAATTAGTGAATAATGCTTTTAGAACAGAGGGAGAGCTCAATCACTACTAGCTCTTATTTCTATCACAAGTCTCTCCATGCTCTATTCAAACCACACAGGGTTGCCAAATTAGTCATTCTAGGATGTAGCCCTCCCCTTGTCATTCCCTTAAAAAAAAACCTTCCATGGCTCTTTATTTGCCTACTGAATAAAGTCCAAGCTCCTTCGCACAGCATCCTAGTCCTTCTATGATCTGGTACCATCTTGAGAATTGCACCTCATTGTCACGACTTCAGTACCTCGCCTTACCTGACAGCTCAGCTTCCTTCTCCCAAACTCACTCTGAGCTTCTCCATCTCCAAGCTTTGTTGAAAACACTATCTGGAAAATCCTTTCCTTACCCTCTCTGCCTGTCAAGTTCCTAAAACTCTCCCAGAAAACTTCTGCAAGCAGAATTATAGGAAATCTCTCCCATTTTTGTGTCTTTACAGTCCTTTTCCTCTCACGATATGTTATATGACAGCCACTTGAGCACACATCTTCACAGCTTAACGAGTAAGCTTCTAGAAGGCAGAAATCATGCCTTCTTTACCTTTATGTTCCCCACATGCCTCCATGAAGGGCACATTACAGTTCATAAATATATGGAATAGATACATGTTGGATAACAATAGTCACCATTAACTGGGTAATTACCATATACCAGATCCTTTACATACATTGCTTTTCCTTCCTAGCCACTCTGAAAATAGGCATAATTAGATAAGATTTACAGAGAAACACTAAGCCTCAGAGAGTTTAAAATAGCAGGCTCAAGGTCATATCACTGGTGTGTGATAGGACCAAGTTTCCAACTCTGATTCGTTCAACTCAAAGCCCAATATTTCCCCCCATTATTCTACACAGCTTTAAACAAATTAAAAATCCAAACACTGGCATGAGTAGTTATCAGCCCAGGAATGAAGGTTATACCCCAAATGATCTTCCTAAACTGTTCTGTGACATTCTAATTAATCCACCAACCCCTGTAACTTTGCCACATGAGAAGTTTCCAGACTACTAGTTAAATAAATTCCGGGATCTTCCTTCCTGCTCTTTCACAGGATTATTATTACTTAAACACACATCACCTCTGGTCTCCAAAGGGGATTGTTCTATGTTTTTCTACCCAAGGGAACTCAGTAGAGCCCTTCAACTTGCCCAGTAAGTGAAAGTCAATGACCAGGTCCTTTGTGTCCATATTTAAAATTGATGTCCTGGCAACAAAATAAAAAAAATGAACAAGTGGTACTACATCAAACTAAAAAGCAAAAGAAACTAACAACAAATTAAAAGGCAACCTACAATGGGAGAAAATATTTGCAAACCATATATCTGATAAAGTGTTACTATCTAAAAAATATAAGAAACTCATACAACTCGGGTGCCTGGGTGGCTCAGTTGGTTAAGCGACTGCCTTCGGCTCAGGTCATGATCCTGGAGTCCCGGGATCGAGTCCCGCATCGGGCTCCCTGCTCGGCAGGGAGTCTGCTTCTCCCTCTGACCCTCCTCCCTCTCATGCTCTCTGTCTCTCATTCTCTCTCTCTCAAATAAATAAAAAAAAAAAAAAAAAAAAATCTTTAAAAAAAAGAAACTCATACAACTCAATAGCAAAAAAACAAACAAAAACCAAAAACAACTTGACTAAAAAATGGGCAAAGTTCCTGAATAGACATTTTTCCAAAGAAGACATAAAAATGGTCATAGGCACATGAAAGGCACTCAACATCATTAATTATCAGGGAAAGGCAAATCAAAACTTCAATAAGGTGTTACCTCACACCTGTTAGGATGGGTATGACCAAAAAGATAAGAGTGTTGGCAAAGATGTGGAGAAAAGAGAACTTTTATGCAATGTTGGGGGGAATCCAATTGGTAGTGCCATTATGGAAAACAGTATGAAGTTTCTTCCAAAAATTAAAAATAGAATTACCACATAATTCAGCAATTCCTCTTTTGGGTATATATCCAAAGGAAATGAAATCAGTACTTCAATACCTGCACTCTCCTGCTCATTGATTCATTACTCACAATAGCCAAGATACGGAAACAACCTAAGTGTCTGTTGATGAATGAACTAATGGAGAAATTGATACACACACACACACACACACACACACACAGAGGAATATTATATGGCCTTTAAAAAGAAGGTAATACTGCCATTTGTGACAATATGGATGAACATGGAGGGAATTATGCTAAGTGAAATAAGCTATGCCCCAAGAGAAAAATGCTGGATGATCTCACTTATATGTGGAATAGAAAAAAAGTTGAATTCATAGAAGCAGAGAGTATAACAGTGGTTATCAGGGGCAGGAAGGTGGGGCAAATGGGAAGATGCTGGTCAAAAGATACAAAGTTGCAGTTTGTAGGATGCATACATTCTCAATATTTAATGTATAGGGTGATGCCTATAGTTAATAATACTGTATTGTGTACTTGAAATTTGCTAAGAGAGATTTCTGGTGCTCTCATGAAAGGTAACTATGTAAAGAGATGGATATAATAATTAATCATTTTCCTATATATATATCAAAACATCATAATTTACATCTTAAATACAGACAATTTTATTAAAATAAAATAAGGTTGCTGTTCTTGGGCTGAGAACTGTTTGTGGGTGGGTCGTTAGTAAAATCTCCCAGAGTGAGGGTCTTTCCACTGGGTCTGGATATTCTGTGTTCCCTTGGAACTGTATTGTTCTTCCCAGAGCCTGTAGGTTTCCTTTTGGATTGGCTGCCTCCTAAACCCAGGCCTTTATTCTTGCTATTCCCTCAACTGGAATGCTTATTCCTGGGTCACTCCATGAATAAACAACTTTGTTGTTGTTTTGGCTCCAAAGTCCCCATCACAGAGAGGCCCCTGCTGACCGTACTATTTGGAACACCCCACCTTCCCCTAACCCTGGAGTCACCACCCTCTGAAAAGGTGCAGTTTTCCTCCAAAGCACTGTCACCACCCGACATGTATATTTGTTTGTTTGCTCATCTGATATCTCCTGCTAGAACACAACCTCCTGCCTAGGAAGGCAGAGATATTTTTTCCATCTTGTTTGTTGGGATACCCTTGAACTTAAGTGCCTGGAACATAAGAGGCAATGACTAGCTGTTGAATGGATCATGTAACTGATACTCTCACCTTCCTTAAAAAGCCACCTGCTCTCTGACTGATCTGCCAGGACCCCATTCCCTATTATCTAGAGTGCGATGTCTGCCTGTGGACACTTGCGAGGTTTCTGCAAACTCTCCTCTGCTGAAGAAGCCACCCATAGCATGCTGTATTCCCGATCTCTTTCTTTAAGATGAGTCATGAGCACTGCACACTGGAGTATCTTGACCATGTTCTTTTCTCAACATTTAATGTGAGTGGGATTTGTGGTTCCTGATGATGTGACCTAGGAAAGCAATATAATGAAGGCATCAGAGAAGGTCTCCCTGTCCCAAATACCTAAATACCACTGGTATAGAGGGTGTGAAATATCTGGAGACCACGCACTCCCATTCTTTGATTTTCAGCTGAAAGACCACCACAGTCTAAATAGGGAAAGTGGCTTTGTCAATAACTCTTAGTTTCAAGTCAGAGCTTAGACTTAGATTAAAGCATCCATGCAATATCTTTTCTTCCTATAGAGCCTGGTGTTCCCTTTTAAGAGAGAAATACTAGAGTGACCAATAGAAAAAAGAGACCTCGGTACTGACTCCAGATCTTTGACATCATTCAAGTTAGACTTTGAAACTCAGTTTACTGTTCTTCAAAATGGGACCAATAGACCTCCCTTGGGAGTATTGTAAATATTAGATGCCGTACCAGTTGTAAGTGACACTTAGGCTCCGTGAGCACGTACTTTGCCAAGCATAGGGCTAAGCACACTGGCTGTCCCGTCCTTGTGACCACTCCTTGGAAAAGATAAAGATTTCATTCTCACAGATGAAGACATGGAGGCTTGGGAAGAGTTGGTCAATTGCTCCACGTCCCAAAGCATCAGAAGCCAGTCAGCCTGGTAGTTGTATACTGACTTTCAGGATATTCCCCATGGGAAGAACCAGGTATACACTAAGCACTCGATAAATGCTTCCCTTCATGAACATACACACATCACCAAGGTAAGTATCCAACACTTCATTAAGACTTTTAGAAAGATTGTTTGCCCTTTTTGGATTGATGCAATTTTAGATGCAGATGCCCCTGCCCTGGGAGTGGATGGAGGGGGGAAGGGATGAGTATGAGGTAGAAGTGAGAGAAAGGAATGCTGTGATGACAGTTTGCCAAAAGCTTCTGCATGGCATTCTCTCAAGAAACGAATGAGGAGGGTTAGAGGCAGATCCAGGTCTCACCGCTTAAAAAAAAGTTCAACAAAACAATTTGGGGAGTCACTCAATCTCTATGGCCACATGAAGGTTTCCTTGGTCTGTGCCCAGAAAAATAAACACACTTAATTCAGACACTTTTACTCTTGTACTTCAGAGCATATCACTAAAGTGCAGTTTATTCAAAATCACCAGTTACTGGCAGAAATTAGCCCATTTCTGCTTTGTTTTCAGCAATATGGATTTTGGAAGAAAAACAATGTTTCCTTCCAGAATGAGAGATGAGGCTGCCCTTTGGTGAACTGAGGCAGAGAAGAAAGGGATTCTGCTTATTCATGTCTTTTTGACTGCAGGTTGGGAATGGTATTAACCAGAGGGGACGTGGGGGAAGGCTTCTCCATACCCTAGTGTCAGAGCCTCAATTACTAGCCTGGTCCAAAAATGAAACTTCATTCCATTTATTTCTGATAATTCATCATTTATTCATTTGTTAGATTTTTGGTCCAGGTACCATACAAGGGTGTGTGGGCAATAACAATCCTCTCCCTTGTCTTTGCAAAGTGTAAAATCTATTAAAACAAAATTTAGATGATCATAGCTCATATTTTTAGGATAATCACTATTTGACAAACTAGTGGATTGAGTACTTTGTATGAATTCTTTCATAGCATCCTCACATAAACCTTACAAGGGGGCCGCCATTATTCTTTCCTTTGTACAAGGGGAAATTGAGGAACAGAGGATTTTGTCGATTACACCAGTAAATATCCAACCCAGGATTTGAACTCAGGTCTGACCCCAGAGATCAAGAGCAAATAGTGTTTTAGGTACAACTGCAAATAACTCTAATCCATGGTGGCATCTGGTGGACCTTGAAGCAAATACAGAAAGTACCCACTTAGGCTTGAGTGGCAGTGGGAGGTAGGAGAATGGAATCAAGATCGACTTTATTGCATCGGGCTTATACCATACGGACATTAGGTGGTGATTTTTTTTTTTTTTTTTAATCAGAGGGCAGTCTGCATTGCATGACAACTGGAGAGTAAGACTAAATCTTGGCAGAGAATTCACCCAGTGCCTGGAAAATACTCAAAGCCAGCCAAATCACTTGCTCCAATGCCTTCATGACATTTCTTCCCTCATTTTTTGGGCCATCTTCCATTCCAACATGCAAAATGAGCAACAGTTGCCTGCTTCTAACTCATTTCTCTCCTTTGGCAGTTACTTGATCCAAAAGAAGCCTGGCTAAATCCCATGATTGAGGGAATAGGGAGGATATTTGGATTTCCAAAATGAACTGAACTAAAACCATGCAGCAAGGCATCAAATGAGGAATTTATTTCAGTAATAGTGTGAAGAAATAATGACCCACATTCATGGAAGTAGTAGGATAATGTAGAGGTTAGGAGCACACTGGGGTTCAAATCCCCATTTTGGCACTTTAGAGCTTCATGACTTCGGGCAAGTTGCTGAGATGATTCATGCAGAGCACTCAGAACAGACACCAGCCCCTTGTAAATGCTCAATGAATGCATTATTTACTGAGCCCTTGCTACATGTCAAGTACTGTTCTAATTGTTTTCCATGAATTATCTCAAGAAATCCACAGAACAACTCAATTAACTTAATACTATTATTATTCCCAGTCACCATGTAGATAAAAAGAAGTGAGGTATCTTCTGTTGAGTTGGGATTCTAGAGAAAACACATTGCTCACATTCACCCATCAAGACTACCACCCAACTTCACTACAATATAGGAATAATTTATTCATTTATAATGCCTTGGCTTTTAAATTACTCATCTCAAGAAAATTACTATCTAGGTATCCCTGTTGCAAATAATATATATATATATAAACATTGAAATAACTTTCTTGGGCACTGGTTTTTGAGAACATCTTAGTCACCTTCCCTTCTGGAACACTCTACAGAATGAAAGATACAATGATGTGTTAGCATATCATCAGACCATAGACTCTTCTCAGGTTCAACTGCATTTTCCAAGAGTCCTGTCGTCTGCTGAGGAAATTCACCTTCAAGGACATATTCCACTGCTCCATCAGCCTCATCGTCCCCACCTGTGCCCCCCCACCATGTTCCGTGACTAGACAATCTCCTCAATGGTAAAGAAGCTACACTACGTGAGGCTTCACCAGACAACCCTGACCTCAGAATGAAGAGCAGGGGCAATCCACTAAGTGCTTGAAGGTAGTTAAGTGGAAGAACAATAGACAGTGACTCAGAAGCACTCTGAAGCTGTACTTTAGTGCATCTCTACAGGACTGAAGAGAAATGGGGGGAGTTGTAAATAGTAGCGATATTATCCAACACTGGAAAGAGAGAACAGAGAGCTGCTCTACATATATATTAACTGGTGGTGCTCAAAATTTAGTGTACATCAGAATTATCTAGAGATCCTTTTAAATGTGAATTCTCAGACCTTCCCCAGAGGTTCTGATTTAGTAGTCTTGGGTAGAGCCCATGAATCTCCTTTTTAATCAAACATTCCAACGATTCTAGGGCAGAACTTCTCTGGACCACACCATGAGAAACACTGCATTAATCTGCTGCAACACTCTCCCCCGGTAAGAAACACAGCCTCCAGGGACACATTTCCCCAGCTTATTAAAAACTAGCGGAGAGTCACACCTATCTCAAACTTGACATGGTTAAGAAGAGATAGGTGCTCCGTCCATTTCTCAAACTTCTCTAGAAAGTTTCTTTCTCCTACTAGAAGTAAGATATTTTTAAATCCTTTGTGAATAGATACAAGGTTCCATTCCATGTTGTCAAAGTATTTTTTGATGATTCATTCTCTGCATCCCTCACAAGTTTCACCAGGGAGCTTCAGATGCAATGTAAATGGAGACAGGACAGCCAAACTTTCCCCCCTTCTCTGCCTTGCTACATATCCTAGCTCCCTTCTTGAATCTATCTCTGGAACATCCCCCCTTTTAGCTCCAAATGCAACCACCTACATGAGGGACAACACCGATACGCAGTCATCTTAATAACCCAGCAAAGTGAAATAAATAGCAATTGATGGATGCCGATGGTCGGAAGCGTGAGCTGATTTAGATAAAGTAGATATTTTAGTTGGAGATCTAATAAAAAACAAAACAGCAGCCACATGGAGCCTTTTCCCATTATTCCGCCGGGGATAATCTTTATCTAAATCAATACTATAATAGTAACAAAAGACACAAAATTGTCTGATACCTAATTCATTTATTATGAAATTATCTAAGACTCAAATAATTGAAACAGGATTATTTATGTGATCATTAAACCCAGGGCAATTTCTACAGATTTTAGCCCTGCCTAATGGAAATCTTAGGCTGCAGATACATATTTAGCCAGATTTCATTCCAAATATTCCTTCCAACAAATTATTCCTCTTTACAGTTGATACGTTGTACTTCCTCACAGTAATAGAGTATAAAAATTGTTTATCCTTTTATTTTACTGCACCAAAGAAATAAGAATATGAAAAATAATGCACACTTTCCTTGACAATTATTCATGTAACTTTTATGTTGTAGTTTAATTACTAACAACTCCAACTTCATCACTTTTTAATAACCTTGCTTTTCAAAAAGAATATTTCAAATATAATAACCATGATATTTATATCATGCTAGAATCAAGTTTTGCACAATAATCAAGTGTATGTTTTATGTGAAACACACATATGGACTTGCCCTTAGTAGGCCCACACTGAAAAGAAAAATCATCAACACAATGGAAATGGAACTTATTAAATAACAGAAAGTGGCCCCAAAGAAGGAAAGATTAACTTCTATAGACAACTGAACGCATGCTATGTTGAATTTATATACAGCCATCAACAGATTAAAATGTTTTTGAAGGTTCATCAAAATAAGTCAGGCAAGCATGACCTGCTGGTTTTGAGGACAGCGCCTCTCTGGACTCTGGCATGAGTACACAGAGCAGTTTCCGACTTCTGAAGGTCAATGATCACAAACTTAGTGACTTAGAACAAGACAAATTTGCATTTCACAGTTTCGATGGATGAAGAGTCTGAAATTGGGTGAGCTGAGCCCTCTACTCAGGCTTAAGTCAAAAGTGTAGGCTGAGGCTATGGTCCTATCCGAGGCTCTGTCTGGGTCGGCTTCGAGACCACTGGTTGCTCACAGAATTCATTTCCTTGTGGATGCATGAGTGAGAGCCCTACTTTCTTGTGAGCTGTAGGAAAGGGACCACTCTCAGTTCCCAGAAATTGCTTTGGGTTCTTTGCTCTCTCTACAACATGGCAATTTGCTCCGTCAGTGACAGTGGGAAAATCTCTTAGGTTTCAAATCTCGCTGACCTCTTTTCAGGGATTACTTGATTAGATTAGACTCACCCAGGATAGTCTCAGGATGATAAAACTCTGTTGAGCCTCTCTTCCTTTTCCGACCCACCCTCAGTCTACATTGTTGTCAGAGTGCTAGAAGCATGTCATTCTCCTGCTTCAATTTTTAGTGGTTTCTCGCTGACTGTAGAATGTAATCCCCAAAGCACAGCAAGGCACACCAGGTCCCTCCCACCTCTCTGAGGAGCACTCCAGCCTCATATGCTGACAATCTGTCTTCACACCCTGTGTTCAAGTCAGGCTGAACTATTGCTGCAGCCAAACTGCCAGGACGATTTCTACAATTGCTTCCTTTCCCTTCTGAGAAATTCTTATCCATCATTTAAGAACCAGCTTAGGGGTGCCTGGGTGGCTCAGTCATTAAGCGTCTGCCTTCGGCTCAGGTCATGATACCAGGGTTCTGGGATCAAGCCCCACATCGGGCTCCCTGCTCTGCGGGAAGCCTGCTTCTCCCTCTCCCACTCCCCCTATTTGTGTTCCCTCTCTCGCTGTGTCTCTGTCAAATAAATAAATAAAATCTTTAAAAAAAAAAAAAAAGAATCAGCTTAAATATTTTTACCTGAGTGGGGTCTTTCACAAGGCCCTTCCTCAACAAAATTGACCGCCTTCTTCTTTCCACTTTGTACTTAACCATGATCCTTCCAAGATTCATGAGATGGTTGACATAACTATCTCCTCTATGAAACTCTGAGTGCTTGAGGGGAGGGATCATGTCTGCCTTTCTGTCCTCAGTACTTATCCATGTGACTGGAATACATTAGTTGACCATTAAAAATTATAGTAAATGAAGGCAGGAAGGAGGAGAAGAAGGAAAGAAGGGAGAAACTAAGGGCAAGCTCTCTGTAGGGCAGGACTTAAGCCAAACGTATAGCCCTCCAGTAAAGAATGACCATATCTTGAATCCCACCATTAACACTTTAATTTTTCACATTAAGTATCCCAGGTGTCCTGAAAAGAACTTAAATGGTAGAAAACATTAATCTCTAACACCTTGGTGTGAAAGAGTTTCGTTCATCACTTCTGTGCAGGAAAAGTGAGACCACTGACGACCTGGCAACTTGATGCCTGATGACACTAATGCATGAAGAAGGAGATATTTTAAGAGCCAGTTTGTTAGCAAGTATGAAGCTCATCCAATGGAATAGCTAGTCAAACTGGAAAATGCAGAGTGATTCCAAAACAATCCAGGGGTTCTAAGACAATCACTAAACCACAAAATTGTGTTTTCCCCCCTATTTCCTATTGAATTTTTACTCTATTGAACATCCAAATCTGTTTTCTTGAAATAACTATTTACTAGCCTCCCCCTCCTCCAGTCGATTGATGCAGCCTCCCACATTATTAAAGCAACTCTAGAGTGGCCAGCCCTGGCACTGGGAACAACCAGCTTAGAGTTTCCTATATCCCTTTCTCTAGGAACCCACACTGCCTCACGTGGTATTCTCACAGGTGACATCAATTTGTTCTGATGAGGGGTGCTGGCCGTCACACTTCGGGGACGGTGAGCCATTCAAGAGACACTAAAAATGTGGTTCAGTGTTCTTGTGGGATGGAAATGCTTGTCATTAGCAAAGAAGAAAAGTTGGCTTCTGATCCAGGTGCTGAGTATTCATATTGTTTGTACAATATCTTGGATCTGATCCTAAACTTAATTCAGATGCCAACAGTCCCTTCTTCATAATTTTTAAACCCGAATGATTTCAGTGTAAAGTTAATCAACACATTTTTATTAATAAGCATAGGAGTCATTCTGATTAATTAACATAAAACCATAAAAATGTACTTGCTATTCAGTGGCCAGAGAAAAAACATTTTTAATTATTTTTCTATGACTCTGTTTTCTTTGGAGGGAAAATGCGCGCACACACACACGCACACACACACACACTAGAATTCATGGAAGAAATCAAATAGGCAAATACGTATTTTCATCAACCAGGTTTTTTTTTTTTTTAACAATTAGATAATTTCAACAACCTGGTAAGTAAGCAAACATTCATTCCTATTATATATATAAAATGAAAGGTGTAACTATTAAAATCAGAAAGTAAAGAGCCAATATGTGTGAGTATTTATTGTCAGGACTTGTGTATCCAAATGGGTCTTCTACCCTTCAGAAAATCCTCGTTAGGAAGTTATGCAGTGTTTCTAATGATGTTGCCCTTGCTCAAACATTTTGGAGCTTCCCTTTTGTGAATTCCCTTTAAATTCTGGCTGCCCTCAGACCCAACCCTTTCAATCCTCTGCACCAGTGAGAATGAGAACAGATGGCATTTTTAGAGCCATAGCCTTATCGGTAAGCTTTGTTGAAAATGGTGGGTGGTCCCCATGGTGGATGCCCGTGGGCCCTGGAGAAGGGATGAGCATCTTGGCAGCTGTTGCAGCTTCACATGGTAGCTTCATTCTCTTACTTCACCATGCATGTCATCTGTGGCTCTCCATCAACTGCGAGCTCCCGAAGCTTGCAGTGATTGGCCACAGGTCCACCTGCGGATTGTTTCCATGTGCATGAAATCAATAGAACCTGGAGTCTGCCTCAAGCCTACACGTATCCTCACTGCCACGAGCATGAAAAATAACACAAGCTTTCCCCAGCTCACAAGAAAGGCATAGTCCCTTCTCATCATATTTTGACTATTTTATATCATGTAAATTGCGTCGCCAAAAGGGAAGCTATGCAAGAGAGAGAGGTAAATGGATGTACAGACAGCTTGGCTATTTTTCATTGGCTTATGCAAATGTTTGCTAGGAAAGAAGGTTGACATTCATGGTTAAAATAAGCCTTTTGTGGGGCACCTGGGTGGCTCAGTTGTTAAGCGTCTGCCTTCGGCTCAGCTCATGATCCCAGGGTCCTGGGATCGAGCCCTACATCGGGCTCCCTGCTCTGTGGAAAGCCTGCTTCTCCCTCTCCCACTCCCCCTGCTTGTGTTCCCTCTCTCTCTGTGTCTCTGTCTGTCAAATAAATAAATAAAATCTTTTTTTAAAAAAATAAGCCTTTTGTATTATCATTGAACTTCAATTATGTACTATCCTTGCCTACATTACCTGGGATAATTAGAAGTTCACAGCATCATCATGAGTCAGAGTGACCCTAATAATGAATTTCTTGCTACCCAGGGTAGAAATGAGCCTCTACAATTCTATTCTACTTGGAAAAGGCATCTTAGATTCATCACTCACTTAAGCTCCTGACTTTGAATGTTTGAAATAGGATTTTGAAAAGGTCATTTTTCTATATATTTTATCAGTTATTTACTTTTATATTTTTGGGGACTTATGCATTGTGTATCAAAGTACTTTGTTACTGTTTTACCACCAAATAGCGGAAGGAAAAAATGACACACTATTCTGTGCTTTTTTTTCTTTCTAAAACCCTGACTTTTGTACTGCTCTTTGATATGTATCCTTAGTAACTGCAAGTTTATACATGAACTTGGGATTCATTTTGTTAAAGATCCTGGGCAGAAAGAGGAGCTTATTTTTCTCTTCATAAACTTAATCCTGTAAATTTACAAGGTAGCAAAAAACCTTCACAAGCTTATATTTTTCCTTGACACCAGAAATATGAAAAGTCATTCAATCAGGAATTGTTTAGAAAAAATATATTTAAGCCATAAATAAGCTATGCAGAAAACAATATAATTCCTCCTGTTAAAAAAAATGAACTCTGGAATATTATGAATTTGCTAATGGCTGTGCACACCTGGGAAGAATGAGGTACAACTCCAAGCAGATGGCAAACCAAAGCAATTTGAAGTTACATCAGGAAAAAACTACATTAAAGTACATTTGGGGAGGTACACCTGCTCACGTGGTACTTGGGGTCTGAGTTCTTCACAGGCCAGAGGAGGGAAATGCCAAAGATAAACCTGTCTGCTTCCCAAGATCTACCAGGCGCTGTTCATTCTTCGCACCTTCAGACTGGCTTTAGTTACAGCTTTGATCTTCCAGTTCCATTTGCATATAGTTGGATCAGTCATATCGGAAGTAAGGACAGACCCAAGGAGCAGCAAGTCAACAGACAGACGTATGATATAGCATGGGATGAGCCTTGCCTGAAGCCCTGCTGTGATTTTAGGATCCAGTTGTAACTAGTTTTTCCCTTGTATCTAAATCCATAGTGTACCTCTGATACCTGCCTCTCAGTTACCAGGATTCTTTTTTGTTGTTGTTGTTTAGAAAGTCCCCAAATGCAGGCTGCCTCCCTGGATCTCTGGAGACTACCTTCTCCTCAATGTTCCATTATGGTAATCTAGCTATCCACCCAATATGAGCCCCTTAGCTCTTACTAAATTTGCCTAGTCCTTGAATTACCTAGTAACCTGTTAAATATCAGTGCACATGAGACAATCATGTCCCCATCAAGGTGGACTCTTCTCTACCCACAGTGAAGTCAGACAAGCATGGTCTTCTACCACCTACCCAGGCATACCAGATACACAGAGGCACACAAACTTCAGTTAAAAGTCTGTGCCACAGCCATCCACCCAGTTCTGTTGAAAAATAATCCTTTTGAGTGTTTTATTTTCCAAGAATGATTGTGTCATATTAATGGATAGCAAAATCAACTTAATGAGTTCATGATCCGCAATTTAAAAAATGGAACAGTCTAGGATAGAATTGAGTACACTAGGTAAGAATGGAATAGGATCCATTTTTTAAAGATTTATTTATTTATTTGAGAGAGAGAGAGAATGAGGAGGGGGGCAGAGGGAGAGGGAGAGAGAGAATCCTCAAGCAGACTCCTCGCTGAGCACAGAACCCAACACGGGGCTTGATCCCAGGACCTTGAGATCATGACCTGAGCCAAAATCAAGAGCCAGCCGCTTAACCAACTGAACCACCTGGAATCCACTTTTTAAGACAGGATAAGATACGTAATTGCTTCAGAAGTAGAAAGGGTTAGTAGTATTTTATGAAATTCTTTTCTGATCATTTTCATGTGTGTTCTGGGTCACGATAAAAAATACACTTCTTACTGTAATTCATGATCAAATATTTCTGTAAACCATATATTAGAGCACTTGGGAGAGTAAGGCACTGTAGCTACAAAACACCTTAATGAAATTACAACTTTGTGACCTGAAATAGATCACACATTAAGCCTGTCCTTCCCTATAGACACAAAGACAAATGCAATTTCACGTTGAGAAGCTTGTTATTTTCAAGAAAGCAGAAACGCAGGACTCTGAAGGGATGGGAATCTAGATGAGTATATTTTGATGGCAAGATAAAGACATCATAAAGCCTGCATCTGAACAGTACGCTGTGTGAATTTTGGCCTGGAGGTGGCTGAGGAGGCAGGGGCTGGTGGAATCAGGTCACTGGGAGCCCCGGAGAGTGAAACGCTGAGACCAGAGGGAGGACTTGGCAAAGGGAGCTCCACATGTGCAATGCCCCCGCTGGTAGAGTCCTGTTCAACCAAACCAGTGAAGAATAATGATGCCAATACCTTACATCTGTCTGTATGCTCACATTTTTCAGAGCATTTTCACACATGAAGGCAACCTCAGCAAAGACTTTTCTGCATGAATTTGCAAAGCAGTAAGTTGGCAAGTTAAAGAACCATACTATACTTGTTTGTTATGAAATGTTTGTTGAGAGAAAAAGAATGGCAAAATTCAGCCAGCAAGTTTTCAGCCTTGGAGTCTTACATTAAGTTTAAGGCACTTCCATTTCAGAAAGACGCAGACAAATTGGAAACCATTTAGGGAATGATAAAAAAAAAAAAAAAAAAGATTAGAGAAAAGAAAGGTTTGATTTATGAGACCAGATTAAAGGAGATAAATGCCTATTATTTGGCTAACTGACAACCAGGGGATAGGATAAGAATCTACAAATACTGGAAGGATATAAATATGGGTGAAACAGATGACTTCTAAGTATGTACAAGACAGAACCAGCAGGAAGGGATGAGAACAAAAGGTGAAACTATAGACAATAAAAAGAGGAGTTTTTGCAAGAGGATTCATTAAGTTAAGGAGTAAAACATAAAAGAAGGAAGAGAAGGGGAGAACAATAAAAAAGAGAAGGAGTATGAGGAAGGAGAAAAAAAGAAAGGGAGAAAGAAGGAAGAAGGGAGGGAAAGAGGGGAAACAGACAAAGAAGGAGGGTAAGAGAAGGAAAGAAGGAAGGAAGGAAGGATGATGGATAGATGGATGGATGGATGGATGGATGGATGATGGATAGAAGAAAGAAAGGAAGGATGGAAAGAAGGAACAGAGGAAGGAAGGTAAGAAAGAAGGAAGGATGGAAGGATGATGGATGGTTGGATGATGGATGGATGGATGGATGGATGGATGGATGGATGATGGGTGGGTGATGGATGGATGGATGGATAGAAGAAGGGAAGGATGGAATGAAGGAATGGAGGAAGGAAGGTAAGAAAGAAGGAAGGATGGTAAGAAATTTCAAATCCCCCCTTGTATAAATTTCTCTATTTCTCTATAAAATACACCAGCAAGACTGATACTGGTTTTAGAATATATTTTTCATATAAAAGTCATGGATCACTATAACAATTTTAATAAATAAATGCTTATTGGTGATTTGCTACAAATAGAATCCATAGAACATAAGGAATGCTTCTGTAAAACAGCTCTGTTTGGTGTGGGTGACAGAGTTACTAAAAAAGAAGAAGAAAAAAAGAAAGAAAGAGGGAGCTCTGTCTTATTCCACCATACCTAATAAAAGGAAATTAAAAAATAGATTCCTGGCAGGTCTCAGGCAGAATGAACATCTCCCCAGAAACCCGAGCCAGATGAGGAGATGGCATCAACACCCTACCTCAGGGGAGAAGGCTGCCACTAAATCAAAAGCAGACAGTAATGGGGAGTTGAAGTAGCTGTGCAAAGCCATTACTGCTATTAAATTCAGGGCCTGGGCACAGGGAACTTGGCAACCTTTGGCTATCCTGCTACACATAACAGTTACTGTAATTGAAATTGAATTATAACACTACCTTGGCACATATCCTTCTTTAAAACTACAACACATAATAATGCTATTAAAATAAAGACATCTGGAAACAACCTAAAGTCCAATTGTCTCTTTGTAGCTGGCACCGGCCTTCTTATGGAGTCCTTCATGGTTTTTTCCTCTACTATAGGCTGGTGGAAGTCAGGTGCTCCTCTTTGGTGAATCACAAGGTTAACACGTACTGAGCCTCAATTGGGTGCCAAACACTGTGCCAGCCCTACCTCCTTTACAACCTCCTGCGAGGTTGAGATTCATACCCTCCATTTCACAGATTAAAAATGTGAGGTCAAAGAAGTTCAGTAATTTGCCCTAAATCACTTAGATAGTATGAGAAAAAGCCAGGAATAAATATAATTCCAGTCTGCTTACATCCAAAGTGTTTCCACTCTACCTAACACTCAGCAAGTTGCCCAATGCATTACATGTAGTGAGCACTCAATTAAGATGTGCTAAATGGAATTGGAAGAAATTGAAGGATAATTGAGATCTGGAAAGAATCTCCAACTTTGGCCATGAGTTGGGGAGGCATTGCCAGATTTTCACCAACTATTGAATTATGTATGAACCAACCATGGCCACATCTATACAATGGCGTTTCTTAAGAACAAAATATCTTTCCCCTTCTTTGGTACTTCTCTTACCACAAAATATACTAGATTTCCTCACTGTCATTTAAACAGAAAATGGGCCTAACATCTGTATTATTTCAATAGATGCTGAATTTTTGTAACAACCTACAGAATCACCTCATGTCTTATAAGATACTATTCTGAGTGAGAAATAAGACTGACAATCAATATCTAGTATTTGACTACATAAATATAAAAATACTGTTTATGTGCTCCTAAGGGAATACTTATACTTTTGAAATAGGAGACCCAGTTCCTATACTCACAGAGTTTATAATTCCACTGGGAGACAAAATATAAATGCATAGGAAGGTAAGTAAAGTTTAAATAGTCATTTGAGATTTTTCTTTCCAATAGATTTCATTCAACTTACATTTATGGGATGCTGTTTATGCCCCAGGACTTAAATAAGGCACTGGCAAAAAAAAAAAAAAAAAAAAAGTGGGATCATCTCTCATCACAGGCTAGCAGGGGAGAAATTTGGCAATACATAGTTCCAAAATAACATGATTAGTGCTTTAGAGAAGGCATATGATTCTAAGGAATGTAGAAAAGGAAAGGTTTGATTCAGCTGACAGTAGGGCCTGATGGTTTTATCAAGGAAGACTTCACAAGGAGGTAATAAGGGCCAAGCTCGGTCTTGAGTAATGAATAGGCATTTTCTAGGCCAACAAGAAAGAGCACTCCAAGAAGAAAGAACTTTATATACCAGTCAATGCATGTATAAAGATAACAGAAGAATGTGGCAGATTGTGGTAAGAAAGTCTTATTAGCAAAATTATTAATATTTGATGAGGAGGATGGCATAAATATTACCTAAAATTTTTCAATTTCAGGTTTTTTTTTCAGGTCCACTTTAAATGTCAATAAATACAGTGATGAATTCAAGGCCATCTGAAGCAGAATTTGAACATCCCAACCAAACATATTGCAGGATTCCCTTCTTCACTGTAGGAGAACTCATTAAAAGCAATGCATTCAGACTACATAAGCCAAAGCATACCTTCCTGTTTAGGTTGACATATCTAATATATGAGGGCCATTAGTAAGATTTTATAAACCATCTATTATGTAATGTGGGTGCTCAGTGTTGTTCAAGAGCATATCCACTTTTTGGAAAGACTAGCTATAATGTCATCAGAGGCACCACGGGACATTTGATTAACATAAAACTAAGAAGTGAGAATCCTTCTTTTTAAATGCACAATTATAGAGGTGTATAAATTGATCAGTATGCCTATGTTACAGTAATTTCTGAATCGGAGTCAGTCTTAGAACCTCAGGAATACTGCTGTGAAGTACTCTTTTGAAGCACTACCTTTAAGAAACACAATGGAATCAAAGTTATAAGAACTACAGACAATAACATTTGTGGCCACAGAATTCTGATTATGAGAATTCCAGGAATCAAACAGTTGCACCATCCACTGTCATACAAAAAATAAACTAGAAAACTGAAGGATGGCATTCATTTTGCCAATTTATAAGGTTAAGGAGAGCTGTATACATTAACTCTCTTCAAGTAAAAACGAGGAATAATTTCACATTTAATCCTGAACAAATTTAAGTGGAACCTCATAGAACATTCTGCAATGAATGGTTTTCAACCAAAATGTGATGCCCTTAAAAAAGAACCAGCTCTATAGCTTCCTTTTCCAACATAACCAATGTTGTCATTGAACTAGGTCACTCCTAATTCCAGTAAATGATTACCTTTTGCAAATGAATTTTAGCAGAAGCCCCCCACTCCATACTCAGCAGTGTCTTTACTTCTCCCTATTTCTTTTGTTGCTTTTTGAAGAGAACCTATTTTCTTTTTTTCAGAGCTGTGACTTGCCCACCATTTCTGGCAGGGCTCAGCTGCCAGACACCAAGTGGTTAGTTCAGAAAACAAAGACACGTCCCCTCAAAGTTAAATGTGAGGCACTATAATGAAATTGTATTAACTCTTGATTTGTTCCATGTCCCATCCTCCTGTTGATTTCTCTGTTTCCCCAATTCCTAATAATCTGACCCGGTTCCTCCATAGAACTGTATCCTGCTCCTCCCTGGTGGAAAGAGTCTCTCTTTTTGACTCCCTATCACATGCTTTGACTGTAGTGTTACTGTTTCTTTCTCCTTTGGCTAAAACCAATATTCAGGAATGTTCTGCCTTTCCTGAACCCAACAGGTCATGGTTTTGATTTCACAGGTTATACCCCATGCCACCTTAGAGCAATTTCTTTTAATGCTCACTTCCCACAAGATGCTTTTTAAAAATTATTTTTCATCTTCCCTCTCTTCCTTTCTCTCCCTCTCCTTCCCTGTGCACGCGCGCTCTCTCTCTCCCCAAACACACAAACATAGGCACTTTTACCACACTATCAAATACCTATGTGTATTGTCCCTAGGAATTTCACATGCTATTGTAGAGAGTGTGTATTTCATAATAATACATAAAGTCTATACACAAGAAACCCTCCTATTTCCCTTTCCTGGAAATTGGAGCCCAGGATAGAGTAAGCAAAATCTGGGGGCTTGTTCATCCATTTATTCATCCAACAGATATTTATTGAATGCCTGATAGGTCTTAAGCCTTCTACTAAATGCTACACTCAACATTCGATTTAGCTACATGATATCTCTGTCTCTGTTTCACGGTTTCTACCTTGAACAGATCTTCATGGAATACCCTCTATCTTGTTTTCCTAGAAATCTCTATTCATCATTCATGATTCAACTTAAATATCAGGTTTTCCATAAAATGTTTTCTAACCTTTAGAAATTTATTAGTCCCTTCTCTTTCATATCATCCCAAAATATGGCATTTACCATGTTTCATCGTAATTACTTGCTCACATGTCTGTCTCCTCCCAATTAAACTCACTCTAAGAGATGTGATTTCTGCCTCCCCAGTACTTTTAACAATGGATGGCATATAGTAGGTCCTCAGTCAACAGTAAATACGCTAAGAAGAGGATTTGCATGTATAGGATTTAGTATGAAATCAACATCCTGCAGTTCAGTATTGCTATCCATAAGGAAGCCTAAACCAAGTGACCAGGGATCTCTCAACATTTTAAAAGCCATATAGTGTTAGTGCAGACCAGTTTATTTAAAGAAAAATGGAATCATAAATTATAAATTTGACTGCCCTATTTCCTAAAATGCAACATATTGTAAAACCCATTGGAGATTTATATTAAGCTCTCCGTTGCTACCAGACATAGTAGATACGATAAGTTAATTAATATGGTATACTATAAGGAGTGGAATCCAGCGAGTCTGATTATTTATTGTTAGCAGAACAGAAATTCCCCACTATTTACCTATAGCCATTCAATTCTAGCAGTTTTATGGTAATGACTCCTATTTTATATATCCAGCTCAGAAGTCCCTGCACTCCAAATTTCTTTTCCATCTCAGTACGAGTCCCCTCCACTGGAATGTCTCAGAGACATCTCAAACATGACATGTCCAAAAGAGAACTCTTAAATTTACCCTTAATTCTCCCCATCACTATAATGGCTCCATTCAATATCTCACAGAAGAAACCCAGGCACAGTAACCTTGACGTGGTCTTGACTCCACCTTTCCTCTCTCCACTCTTCATCCAACCCTTAATAAGCCCTGCTGAGTCCACCCAAAATAAATCAAACTCTTCTCTCCATCCCCTGTAGTGCATTGCATTAATAATTATTCCCATTACTTCTTGTCTTTAGTATTGAACCACTTCTTATCTGTCCTCCTATTTTCTTCTTTTATTCCTTCCAATCTGAAGGGATTTCTGGAAATACATATTGGATCATCCTACTCCTTAAAAGCATTCAGTGGCTTTTCATTTTATTTAGAGTAAAATTTCAAATCCTTTTATGGCTTTTCAAGTATTAATAAGCCCTCTTTCCTAGTTCCTACAATGTTCTAGCCTCAATGATGGTTGAGTTCTTGTAACACAAGTTCTTTACCTGCTCAGAGCCTTTGCACATGTTTCTTCTTCCTGAAATGCTCTTCCCCCTCACTCTTTCCATTGTTGGTTCTCTGTTCAAATAATATTTCAGATAATATCTCCTCAGAAAGAACTTCTCTGACCATGCTATTCAAATAGGTATTCCCTCAACCTCACAGAAACACATAATTCTTCAGTTTTTCATATTTTGATTATTTCTTAACTCTTTTTTTTAAAGATTTATTTATTTATTTGAGAGAGAGAGAGCGCGCACTGAGTAGAGGGGAGGAGCAGAGAGAAGAAGAAGCAGAGTCCCCCTGAGGAGGGAGCCCAGATGCACAGCTTGATCCCAGGACCCAAGATCAGGACAGGAGCCAAAGGCAGACGCTTAACAAACTGAGCCACCCAGGCAACACATGATTGTTTATTAACTCTTAACACAATAGTACTTCTCTTTATTTGGGTCTTATTTACTTTCCTCCCTCGAATATAAACTTTTTAAGGCAAAGACTCTGACTCTCTTGCATGCCATTGTATCCCCAGGGACCAATATGGAGCAAAAACACTTAGAATACTATGTGTTGAACAGCAAATACAATAAAATAATTAAAAACAAATAAACTCAATGGGCCCTAATTGAGCATGCACTGTGCACAGAGGTATATCCATGCATTCATACACCACTGATATTCACAATAACACTGTAAGGTACATAGTCTTATTCCTATTTAGCAAGGAAAGTAAGTTTCTCAAAGTGTTAGTATCATTTTCAGATATTAACCTAACTTCCTGAATCTAATTCCAGTGCTTTGCTTTGTTTATACTCTATATTACCAAAACTATTGTTTAATTAAAAAATGGTTTTAATTTAAAAAAAGTTTCTACATCTTACTGGCATTTCATCATAAAATTTTGTTCTAGGGGCGCCTGGGTGGCTCAGTCGTTAAGCGTCTGCCTTCGGCTCAGGTCATGATCCCGGAGTCCTGGGATCGAGCCCCGCATCGGGCTCCCTGCTCCGCGGGAAGCCTGCTTCTCCCTCTCCCACTCCCGCTGCTTCTGTTCCCTCTCTCACTGTGTCTCTCTGTCAAATAAATAAATAAAATCTTTAAAAAAAAAAAAAAAAATTTTTGTTCTATCAGGTAAATGTTTTTTTAATCAAGGAAACAAACAAACATGACAACACACATTGTCATTCTCTCTTTGAAAACAACAACAACAAAAATAAGCAAAACTAAACAAAAACCTCATCAATAATAATCTATATAAGCCTGCCATGGTAAATTAAAGATATGTTAAAGAGAGAGAATGGATCCTTCCAGTGATAAGACTAATGGCTGGTGGCCAAAAGGCAAAGGCAATCACCTGCTTATTCTTTAATAATTCAGTCCAAAAACCTTGGAGCTTTTTAAACTACTACTTTATTATATTGCTTTAGAAATAAGCTGCAGGAAATAATAAAGGCATTATATTCCTAAATGTACTAAAACTGTGACAGAAAGATTTTGTAATATAACTGCCCACTGTTTGGTGCAAAGCCATTTCAGGAAGGCAGTCACATAAACTCATCTTTCTTCCATCCAACAAACAGTCATAGATCATCTGGTAGGCAAGCAGTGGCACTGTAGGCTGGGCTCTGGAAATCAAGAGTTCAAGTGTCCTCAGCTTTGTATAAGCTGTATGACATTGACAAATGACTCTGTCTCCTCATCATTAAAATTGGGTTGACATAATGACTATCTCATAAGGTTGTGATGAGGAATAAAAGACGAAATGGGTAAAATGTGTAGAAAGATCTCAAAAAATGTTTTTTGTCACAGAATAATGTGCCCTGAAGGGCAAAAGTTTAAGACATCCTGTATCTTGAGAATATAAGTCTTAGGGGAGGGTAAAAGGGTAGCTAGTGGAGTGAATGGAGTTAAGTAACCTTTGGTCTTTTAAGGATAAACTGTGTCCCTTCCACATTTTTTTAAAACAGCTTTACTGAGGTATAATTTGCATAATATAATTTACGTGTACCTTGAATGACTTTTAGCAAATTTACAGAGTTACACAACCATTGCCAAAATCCAACATTAGAACATTTTCATCACCGCCAAAAGATCCCTCATGCCCATTTGTAGTCATTACCCTTCACACCCTCAGGCCCAGGCAACCTCTAGTCTATTTTCTCTCTCTGGAGATATGTCTGGATATTTCATATAAATTGACGTATACAATATGTAGCCTTTTGTGTCTGGCTTTTTCATGTCACACGTGGAGGTTCAACCCTGTGGTAGTACCTGGTTCCTTTTTACTGTTAAATAGTATTCAATGCTATCAATATACTGCATTTTGTTGATTTATTCCCCAGCTGACATTTCAGTTATTTCCATTTTTTGACTTACACATAATGCTACTGAAAACTTTTGAATACAAGTCTTTTTCTAGACACATGGTTTCATTTTTGGGGGGTAGATTCCTAAGACTCCCCCTTACCCATTTTAAGTAAAGGATCTGCCCCTCACAGACTGCAGTGCAACTTTTTAGGGAGAGGAGAAGAGTTCTGATTCCATCACCAATTACCACTGAGTGGTCCGTGGTTATGACATGGAATGGATACATACAATGACATGGAAAAAAAAAAAAACCATCAATTTTTGTCTCTGCCCTTTCTTTCCCTAAGTCTCTTTGTGACCTTGGGCGAGAACTCTTAACTTTCAGTACCGAGGTATCTCCATTTATGAATCAACACAGAAACTAGATGTTCTTTGAACTGTCCTTTACCCTAAAAAGCATATGATACTTTTAATTACTAGAGAATTTAAAAGCAATACAAAAAATACAATCGATGAATCATCTCCCTTGCCTCTGGCATTTTCTGGGGCTGGGCACTTTATAGGAGGCCACTGATGGTTACAAAAGAATGATACAGAAAGTGAATGATAAAGTATTTGTATCTTCTTATTCACATAGAATCCACGATTCACAAGTTGATACTCTAAATAAATGTCTCTTTTGCTTTTGAGGTTCTTCCTGCATATCACTATATTTTTCTGACCATATTTTGCTAAGGCGGTCATTTCATTCAAAGTTAACTGGCCATAAAACAAACATCATTATAACAGAATAGGGTGGATTATTTTATCAAACATTTAAATATATATAAATCCAAGGAACAAGCATTACCTTCAAAATAGACATCTCAGTGACTATACACTTTTTTCATTCATTCTGACATTGCTCAGAGCAAAGATCTGGGATATTTCACTTTGGAATTGTCATTCAAGCTGGCGGCATAGCTTTTTTTTTTTTTTTTTCAAATTCATTTTAAGCTTTATTATTAAAAGCTTAACACATAGCAAAAAGTATAAAGAACAATAAAATTAACATGTATGTACCGATCACAAAGCTTTAAAATAATAATTGAGTACCAATGTTCTGGAGCATACTTATTCCTCATGCATATATTTATGCTTTTCTACATATATATATGTTGTCCTAAGTAATATATGGTATTGTCTTTTTTCAGGTGTAAATATATACATAGATGATATCATATGATATGTATTCTTCATCAACTTGGTATTTTCACTTAATATTATGTTATTTATCCACAGTGATATGTGAGTTCTACTTCATCAATATTCACACTACAGAATATTACATTAAAAAAAAGCTCAATGATTCATTCTATTTCCTACTGATGCATATTTAGGTGATATCCAATATTTTCCTACCACAAACATTTTACCTATAAACATGTTTATGTCTATTGCCTTTGTGCCTATATGGAGGGGTTTTCCAAGCTATTTCCTAGAAATGGATTTTCTATATAATGGCAAATTGACATCTTCGCCTGCACTACTTATTATTAACTTTTCTCCAAAGTGTTTGCACCAATTTTCATTCTACCTGTAAGGGTATAAAATTCTCATGTCTCCACAGTCCCCCAAAACTTGGTGTTGTTGAACATTTTAACTTTTGCCAGTCACTAATTTGATTTTTAAAAATCAAATTTAACAATCATTGAGTGTCTACTCTGGATACATCACTGTGCTTGATTCTGGACGGAATGTAAAGAGTCATATAGTGAAATTGCACTGAAATTGGGGGAACCTAATATTGCGCCCTCACTCCTGCCACCTGTGAAAACCTGGACAAGTCAATCTTCTCCAGCCTCAGTTTCTTCATCTGTAATATTAAGGGCTGGACAAGAGCATTTCTCAGGCCCCTTTCACCTCTGATCTTGACTCAATGATGTTCAGTGGGAGCTTGCAAGCAAGTAGGAGAAACAGCACCACGTAAGCAACTTTAACACCAGCAAAATACACAAATAAGGTATTTGGAAAGTCTAGATGATGGAATCCAAATTGGAAAGACAGGAACTGGAAATATTTTCTCCAGGAAGTTCAGATGAGCTGTGTCCAGGATGGTGGAGTGAAACTGAGGAAGGGATGGCGGTAAGGAAATTCAAAAGAGAAAAGAGACCCTGTGGAGTTCTAAAGGCCAGAGAGTAAGGGGAACAAAGGTAGAGAGTTGGGTGTGGCTAGAGCCCAAGGTGTTAAGGTTAAGTGGGGGGGGGGGGGGGGGAACGTGAGACCAGCTCCACTGTGTTGGCTAGAGCCCAGGGTGTTAAGGTTAAGGGGGGGCGGGCGGGAGTGAGACCAGCTCCATTGTGTTTCTTATGTCAAAGTGCAATAAATCTTCGTTTTGTTGATGGTTTGATTTTTTCAAACCTCCCAAAACAATTTGGAATCAAATCTGTATCTAAGGCAGAGGGTCACTTTATTTTCACTTTAAAAATGAAGCCATAGGGGCGCCTGGGTGGCTCAGTCGTTAAGCGTCTGCCTTCGGCTCAGGTCATGATCCCAGGGTCCTGGGTTCGAGCCCCGCATCGGGCTCCCCGCTCAGCGGGAAGCCTGCTTCTCCTTCTCCCACTCCCCCTGCTTGTGTTCCCTCTCTGGCTGTCTTTCTCTCTGTCAAATAAATAAAATCTTTAAAATAAATAAATAAATAAATAAATAAATAAAAATGAAGCCATAAGACTAATTTCTGTGAGGCTCACAGACTGACTGCATTGTCACTTAAACAGGATTGCCCAGGGGTTCTGAGAAATAGGAGGAAGCATTGCAGAAATCAGAGGATAGCCTCCCAAGGTGACTACTTTGAATAAGCATGCTCCTTTGATTTTTGAATTCTGGTAAGTTGGTTTAAGAGTTTGTTATCTTAAAGTTATACCAGGTATAGAAAACTCAGAATTCAATAGATTCTCAGTATTCCCAGAAAAAAAAAAAAAATTTACATAAACATTATTTCTGGGAGGAAAAAAATGCTTCCTAAGAAGCTCTAACTTTTTTTTAGAATGGCTAGAATGGTTGAGAATTGCACTTTGAAAAATAATTAATGTATCTGATTTTGAATAGACTAAGTTAGTTTTGGCTAAGTACATAGACCTGGCCGGCAGTATACATGGGTTCACATCTTCACAATCCCACTATAAACCAGAACATTTCAGCAAGTTATTTAAGTTCAGTTTGCTAGTATACATTTGCTACGTGTAGCGAAATTCCTAAATTAGTCCCCATGTGTTTAAGTCACTTATTTTCCCCATATAGTAAGAAATCAGAGGCGGGCGGCTCAACGTTGATATAGGTTCAATGCTGTCACCAATGTTTATTCATTCAGCTTCCGAGGGACATCTCATTTTTTCCCCAAGTTTTGGCAATTATAAATAAAGCTGATAAAAACATTTGTGTGAAGGTTTCTGTGGGAACATAAGTTCTCAGTTCCTTTGGGTAAATAGCACAATTGCTGGACTGTATGGTAAGAGTATGTTTAGTTTTGTAAGAAATTGCCAAACTGTCTTCCAAATCGTCTGTGCCATTCTGCATTCCCTCTAGCAATTAATAAGAGTTCCTGTGGTTGCACCTCCAGCACTTGGTATTGTCAGTGTTCTAGATTTTGGCCATTCTAACAGGTGTGCAGTGGTATCTCATCGTGGCTTTCATTTCCATTTCTCTGAAAACATATAATGTGGATTCTTTTCACATGCTGTGTGACATCTGTGTATCTCTTTTTTGCGTGTGAGAACAATAGTTACACTTTCTTAGCAAATTTTAATTATACAATACAGTATTATCAACTATAGTCACTATGTTACACATTAGATCCTCAGACCTTATTCATCTCACAGTTAAAAGTCTGAAACCTTTTACCAGCCTCTCTTGGTTTCCCTCACCCCCCTTGCCCCGGGCAACCACCATCTTACTCTCTGTTCCTGTAAGTTCAACTTTTTTTATTTTTTTTTTAAGATTCCACTTACAAGTGATACCATGCAATATGTATTTTTGTTTTTCTCTGTTTGGCTTCTTTCACTTAGCATAATGTTCTGCAGTTTCATTAGGATTTCCTTTAAGGCTGAATAATATTCCATTATATAGCACATCTTCTTTATCTATTCATCCACTGATGGATCCTTAAGCTGTTTCTATGCCTTGGCTATTGTGAATAATGTTGCAATGAACATAAGACTGCAGATATCTCTTGAAAATAATGTCTTCATTTTCTTTGGTTTATATACCCAGAAGTGGGATTGCTAGATCATATGGCAGGTTTACTTTCGATTTCTTGAAGACCTTCCATACTCCATAGTGACTGGACCAGTTTGCATCCCCACCCGCAGTGAACAAGGGTCCCCATTTCTCCACATCCTCACCAGCATTTGTTACCTCATATCTTTTTGATAGAAGATATCTTAACAGGTGTGAGAGGATATCTCATTGTGGTTTTGATATGCATTTCACTCATGATTCCTGATTTAAACACCTTTTCACATACCTGTTGGCCACTTGTATGTTTTCCCCAGAAAAATGTTTACAGCAAAAATAAATAAGTTTGACTATATCAAGCTCAAATGCTCTTTCACAGCAAAGAAAACCATTGACAAAATGTAAAGGATGACCT
Source organism: Halichoerus grypus (assembly GCF_964656455.1). Taxonomy (NCBI): domain Eukaryota; kingdom Metazoa; phylum Chordata; class Mammalia; order Carnivora; family Phocidae; genus Halichoerus; species Halichoerus grypus. Next base: position 16,771,133 of record NC_135714.1, read on the forward strand.
ATGGAATGGGAGAAAATATTTGCAAACTACATATCCAATAAGGGGTTAATATCCAAAATATACAAAAACTCATGCAACTCAATAGCTAAAAACCCAAATAACCTAATTAAAAAATGGGCAAAGGACCTGAACAGACCTTTTCCACTATTCTCAATATGTAACTTTTGTCCTTGGCTTTAAGGTAGCTCCTTTACCGTTAGGCATTGCTTCTGAGTTTGAGGCAGAAACAAGAGGGAAAGGGTCCAGACTTTTTCCCTTCATAATACTTAACAATGTTATTCAGAAGCACATTGTACTCAAGGGAATATCACTTAAGTCTCATTGGCCAAAACTGAGAAAGATGGCTATTCCTTATTCCATGGGAAACTGAAAGGCCAAATATTTTTGCTAAGTACATTGCTTCCCCAAACAAAATCAGCATTCTCTTAACAAGGAAGATGTCAAAATGAAAACCTGATAGGCAACTAACAGGGCCTGCTATATATTACCATTAAAGAGTTGCTTTGAAAGTTAAAAAGGAAATTAACAAAAGTCTTTTTTTTTTTTTTTTAAGATTTTATTTATTTATTTGACAGAGAGAGAGATAGCGAGAGCAGGAACACAAGCAGGGGGAGTGGGAGAGGGAGAAGCAGGCTTCCTGCTGAGCAGGAAGCCCGATGTGGGACTCGATCCCAGGACCCTGGGATCATGACCTGAGCCTAAGGCAGACGCTTAACGACTGAGCCACCCAGGCGCCCAACAAAAGTCTTAGCATACAATAACCGTTCAATAACTCTTACCCCCAAATAATTATATTAGTGTATGATTAATAATGATATGTCTATTCCTTCAAGGGCATGTTAATCCTTCATAGCCCAGATCAAATGCCACATCCACTAAGATCCTTCTCTGGCTCTGCTATTCAGATCTTATTCATGATATTTGATGAAATGCAAGCTGACAAACAAGCAGAAAAGGATACAAAAGTGTAGAACTGAGAAGAGAGCCAGAGAGCTAGGCTTGGCAAAATACATAAACATAAGGAAGTTTTATGGGAATTCATACCAAGGGCGTGTTTTGTGCTTCAGGAGCTACTATAACAGAGAATAGCTTCTCACCCTGCTTCCTGCCGAGGTCCACGTATTTGCCCCTCCATATGTGAAGTGTTTTCCTGCCAGATGGATAAAGCATAATTGCTCTCTACTATAGGGTCAGAATCACATAAGTAGTTGACTTTGGCCAAATGATAATATGATAGCTCAGTGCTACCTAATTACATTTGTTCACCCTAGTATTGCTGGGTATCTGCAGTGTAAGAGGGAGAAGGAAATTATTTTGGAGGAAATGGTGTGAATAAATATAGAAGCAGTAATGCATAGTTTTCATTCATAGAATGACAAGTAGTATGCTTTAGTTTGAAAACAGTGTATGGAAAAGCAATTACTAGCAGCTTAAAAAGCAGAAAACTAAGCAACTCCATTAAGAAATTGTATATATTTAAGTAATAACATGACAAAGTCAGGCTTTGGGAGGCTTCGTCTGGTAGGCCGAATGAAAAGGAAAGTGGAAACGGCGATTTCCTGAATATAGGCAATCGATTTAAATACGGGATCTGATCAAACTCAACACCCAAAGAACAAATAATCCAATCAAGAAATTGGCAGAAGACATGAACAGACATTTCTGCAAAGAAGACATCCAAATGGCCAACAAACACATGAAAAAGTGCTCAACATCACCCGGCATCAGGGAGATACAAATCAAAACCTCAATGAGATACCACCTCACACCAGTCTGAATGGCTAAAATTAACAAGTCAGGAAATGACAGATGTTGGTGAGGATGCAGAGAAAGGGGAACCCTCCTACACTGTTGGTGGGAATGCAAGCTGTTGCAGCCACTCTGGAAAACAGTATGGAGGTTCCTCAGAAAGTTGAAAACAGAGCCACCCTACAACCCAACAATTACACTACTGGGTATTTACCCCAAAGATACAAATGTAGTGATCCGAAGGGGCACACGCACCCCAATGTTTATAGCAGTAATGTCCACAATAGCCAAACTACGGAAAGAGCCTAGATGTCCATCAACAGATGAATGGATTAAGAAGAGGTGGTATATATATACAATGGAATATTATGCAGCCATCAAAAAAATGAAATCTTGCCATTTGCAATGACATGGATGGAACTAGAGTGTATTATGCTAAGTGAAATAAGTCAATCAGAGAAAGACAAGTATCATATGATCTCACTGATACGAGGAATTTGAGAAACAAGACAGAGGATCATAGGGGAAGGGACGGAAAAACGGAACAAGATGAAACCAGAGAGGGAGACAAACCATAAGATACTCTTAATCTCAGGAAACAAACTGAAGGTTCCTGGAGTAGAGGGGGGTGGGAGGGATGGGGTGGCTGGGTGATGGACATTGGGGAGGGTATGTACTATGGTGAGTGTTGTGAATTGTGTAAGACTGATGAATCACAGACTTGTACCCCTGAAACAAATAATACATTATATGTTAATTTTAAAAAGTTAAATTAAATTTAAAAAAAAACTTTTTGTCTCAGAAGAGACAATAATTCTATTGTTCTGCTTTGCATAAAAAAATCAAGTGGAAAAATATTTGAGAGATATTTGCTCAATAAAAATTAATTTTGGAAAAAAAATAAACACAGGATCTGAAGTGGGGCTGGACAGAAAGGGAGTAGGTGAGAGAATTAGAGAGGAATGGTAGAGAGGAAATGTCAATTCAAGATTATTTTTGGGAAGCAGAGATGGAAGCTTTCAAGATCCCCTGTGATTCCAACCTTGACTAAACTGTTGTCATGAAAAGTAATGAGATAACAAGAAGCAAAACAGCCATAGGAAGGGAGATAAGAAGTTGCATTTTATACATGTTGAGTTTGATATGCCAGTAGAATATCTCTCAGGAGACCGACAGAATTTGGAATTGCATAACTGGTGCCAACGTGAGAACAGAGCTCACAGTAACGGAAAGTCTTTTGCCATTTTTCATAATGTTCTATAGTTTCCTCTAGTCTTGCTATATACTCATGTTCACCAATTACTCAATGTCTTTGTATACGTCTAATTCTGCAGTTTCAACTTCTTGCTGTATAATGTTGCTTCACATGATCCCTCCAACCAGTAATCCCTGTACTGAAGGCAGTATTTTTCCCCATTGGAAAAAAAAAAAAGAAAGAAAGTCACTGAGAGAGCCTACATTCTTTCCCATTGTTTTTCTCTTTCATGATGAATCAAAAGGAAATGCTAATCAACTTTTTTTTTTTCCTTCCTATTCAGGGAGCTGTGGATAACATTTTGGGCCCATGCAAAATCATTTAAGAAAAAAAAATTAACCATAATTCTTCTTTACAGATTTACGACCTGCGATAAAACTTTCTAAGATCTATTATCTCACCTGTTGGAAGTTGTTTGTTTTTTTTAAATGAATTCCTTCTCATTTAAAAACAGCCCATTTACATTTCAAAAATCTTATCAGTATTAACCAGATTATTCCTTCTAATCATTCTTGTAGGTCTGATCTCAGAAAACTATATGAAGCCATCTGTTATTTAAATCCAAATTTGAAGCACATGAAAGAGCAGAACTTGATTTATATTATTTCCGGTTAGTTCTAGTATGTATAGAGTAACAACTTGGCAGGATCTCACAGCAGCTATAGTATGGTGCAAGTGTATGAAATAACTGCTACTAAGATTCATGAGCACACACATCTACTAAGGGCATCTAAAGGGCATAAACATTTCAGAATTCCATCTTTAATCAGTACTTACCCTGCTGATACACAACCAGAAAAACATTCTACTCTTAGAAGAAAAATATGTATCTCTGTTATTTATGCAATGTCTCAAACATACAAAATCCTAGTCCAGCATGAGATTCAATAGCCAAATTCGTGGGAACTGAAGTTTCCGTAGAAAGAAGCATTAAATAGATTCATAAGGTTTGACTCAATATGGCCAGCTCTGAACATTCCATTGTGTATATTAAATGCACATAAGGCAGATAAAAAGCTATGTCCTAGGTTGAATAGTATCCCTCAAAATTCATGTCTACCTGGAACCTAAGAATGTGACCTTTTTTTGGAAACAGGGAGTTAGCAGATGAAGTCATACTGGATTAGAGTGAGCCCCAATTGGCTGGTAGTCAGTGACTGGAATCCTTATATGGAGATCTTGTGGGAAGACACACTTGGGAAGAGGGCCATATGCAGTTTGGAGCAATGTAGCTTCAAGTCAAGGAATACTAAGGATTCTTCCCTAGAGTCTTCAGAGGGCACGTGACCCTCCAGACACCTTGATTTCAGACTTTTAGCCTCCAGCACTGTGAGAGAATAAACTCTTGTTGTTTGAAGCCGCCTGGTTTGTTAGGGAGTCTGGGAAACTCATGCAGGCTCTCGATGACAAATAGACAACTCTGACTTTATTTGCTTCCCTTACAAAAGCAGAGACACATTTAGAGTGATACCACCTCCACACCGACCTCCCTCCTAAATACTTGATGAGTAATTGTGCAAATGCATAGATAAAGCACATGCATTTTGATGTCTTCAGTCAAAAGTGCTTTCAAATCAAAAATAGTTTAGGGGGAATGCTAATCAACTTCAAAATGCCATTGTTAATTGTTTCTTTTAATTATCAGTTCCTATTGCATCCCTGGATGTATACCAATCGGCACCCAAAGGACCAGTAAGAAGAGGAAGACAGCGTGACAAGATTTCCTTCTTGAAACAATTTAGGTATAACAACCAGTATCATCTTCTTTCTGACCACTCCTATTCCTCTGTGCTTCTGGTTCCTGCAATCTCTCTTTGATTTGGTTCTTGGCCCTCAGCTTTGTAGGCTTTCCATGGTGGGCTTGACCTCCCTCTGCGTTTCTGTTATCACCGCAGTTCTGATGGCACCAGATCCACAGTCTTCTTTGATCATTGATCTAGTCTGTAGTCTGATATCTTCACCTGTTTTCAGTAGTTGACTTCAAATTTGATATTGTGAAGACTGCAAGATCTGTACTCAGTAGTATTGATCAGATCGTTTTCATTGTGTTTTTGTTCGTTCCCTGACACTTAATATTCAAGGGCTGCCCCATGCCAGTCAGAACCAAGAATTTAGAAAAGCCACCGATATGGAGTCTTAGAGGCATGCTTGCAGAGATTATTTTTTTTCTTACAAAATTTAGCTAAGACTGCATAGGCGGGAAAGAGGAAATGAAGCCAAAGTGATGACTTCAAAGTGTAGAAGAAAGACCAAGCAAAGGGACAGATCCAGGAAGGTGACGTCCCCAGAAAGTTAGGAGAAGACGTTCTTTCTCAAGGGCAAGGGAATAGGATGGGAGGGAGTCAGAGGACTGACTGACTCATCATTTAGGGGTAAAGGAATTGAATGTTTTGCGTTTTTTCCATATATGGGAAAAAAGTATTATTTTAGAGTATACAAAGTGGTCTTCATATCATTCCATTTAATCTTCAAAATAACCCATGAATAAAACACTATTCCTCATCTGAGGAAATTACAAGCTGAAAAAACAAGCCCAAGGACACACAACTACTAACTGCTAATGTTAGAACTAGAACACACATCCTTTGACTATAAATCCACTGTCCTCTGTCCAATTTATTTTTGTATATGACCCTTGATTTATCTTTTTACTCCCCTGTGAATACTTGAGGAATAAAATTACAAATGCTTTACCCAACCATTCAAGGATCTTTGTAATATAACCTAAAACTTCTCCTCTCTCCTTATTCTCTACTCATTTCATATATGAAACATTTAATTATGTTGCTAGGCTCAGAGGTTGCTATATCCCCTGTAGAAAAAAAAAATCCTGGGGCGCCTGGGTGGCTCAGTTAGTTAAGCGTCTGCCTTTGGCTCAGGTCATGATCCTGGGGTCCGAGAATTGAGCCATGTGTTGGGCTCCCTGCTCAGCAGGGAGTCTGCTTATCCCTCTCCCTCTCCCCCTCCCCTTGTGCTGTCTCTCTCGCTTTCTCTCTCTCCCTCTCAAATAAATAAAAACTTAAAAAAAAAAAAAAAAACGAAAAAAATCCTGCCACAAATACATGTATACTTTGTTCCTTATTCTGGAATGTCACTTTCCTGATCTAAGCCACCCTAAATGTCAAGGTTCTGATCATCTTCTCAGCAGAAAGGAAATAGACAATGGGGTGCTTTAAACCTACAGCCAAGAAGTGGTAGGTAGCATCATAGGTTCTGAGTAAAAAAAAAAAAAAAAAATGTTCATTTTTCCTGAGCCTTGAATTTTCCTTGTAAAGTCTACTTCTTTCCATCTACTTTCGTAAGGCGGTGCTTCAGCCTTCTTAGAACAAGCAATATGTGAGTAGAGAAAGAAAGGGTTTGTGAGAGATGGACCCAATTACAACAGTCTGCATTTTCTTATAATACTGGTGACAGCAGAGAAGTTGAGAAGCTGCTTTTAAGGCTATGATAAATAGAAAGTTCTTCAGGTCCAAAGTTAATACAAATGTCCATAATGTACTTGGAGCTAAGGTGGTAAACGAGGTCACAAATGCCCTGAAAGCAGAAATAGAGGAAAGTAAAGGATATATTTAGGTAGATACTCCTTTAAAAAAAAAAAAGTGGAAAGAGAGGACAGAGTATAATCAGAAAGAAAGAAATCTATGTACTTTGGTAAACCTCGATTTTGGACAGGAAAGTCAAGAGTTATATACACCCCATTCTTCCAAGTGTATTATCTCTCTTCAGTCAGTTTAATAGCTTAGATCATGATGAACTTGTTCTTTATCGACTGGAACCATTCAACCCATAAAATAAAAAGGCTACTTGTCAATGAATCTGTTTACCAGGACCCAAGAGCCCAGGTCATTTCCCAAGGAGCAATAATTTTCAAACTTTACTATCCATGAGAATCACCTATGGAGCACAAAATGTACATTTTCTAACTCTGCGCACCCTACCCCACCCCCAAGGTTTTCCTAGGAGAACTTTCAGACATACCCATTTTAAAAGCCCTCCTACTAATTTTGATTCAGGCCAGTCCTCCTTGCCATACTTGAAACTTATACAGAGGAGGAAACTGGAAGTTTTAACTCATGAAATTTTCACAAAGATACTCTTGAGGAAGAAATTCTGAGCTCCCCCTCACCAATGGGAACACTGGTAAAAGTTACAGTTAATAAATGACCAGGATTTAAGTATCTGGTCTATCTATCCATTGCCATGCCCTTTCCACTTCAGCACATAGGTATATAAATGCCTAGGAAGATAAGTGAGCAGAAAAGGCAAAGAACAGGGGCACCTGGTTGGCTCAGCTGGTTAAGTGTCTGCCTTTGGCTCAGGTCATGATCTCAGGGTCTTGGAACAGAGCCCTGCAACAGGCTCCTTGCTCAGTGGGAAATCTGCTTCTCCCTCTCCCTCTGCCCCCCCCCGCCGTTCCTGCTCTCCCTCTCTCTTTCTGTGTCTCAAATAAATAAATAAAAATCTTTAGGGGGAAAAAAGAAGCAAAGACAAAGAACGTAGGAAGCATATAATTATTTGAGAAGACATGTACTGAGAAACGACCAGATGTTCAGCCAAGAAGAATAAGGAGAAAACTTTCTTTTTTTTTTTTTTTTTTAAGATTTTATTTATTCATTTGAGACACAGAAATACAGAGAGAGAGAGCATGAGCAGGGGGAGAGGCAGAGGGAGAGGGAGAAGCAGACTCCCCACTGAGCCAGGAGCCTGATGTGGGGCTTGATCCCAGGACCCTGAGATCATGACCGGAGCACAAGGCAGACGCTTAAACATCTGAGCCACCCAGGCACCCCAGGAGAAAACTTTCTTATAACCACAGAACCTGGTAAGTCTAGAGGACCAGTCTTCAAAGGGAAGGTATTAGGTGAAGGGCCTAATTATTAGACTCCATCTAATATGGACTATGAAAGAACATTAAGTTGCCAAAGAGAATAAGGACTTGATGTGGCTTTTTCACTATGGAAAATAAAAGGTCAAGAGAACAGCGTCAGAGGCTGAGGAATGAATGAGCCCTGAGGCTATCTGTGAATACAGCATTAGATCCATAAATACATTCCAACGTAGGATTTTCAATAGCCAGAGCTCTTGGAGACCAAACTGTGGAGATGAAGAGAGGGTTTTTGAAAACAGTGGGACAGAACTATGGAAACAGTAGAAACATCAGTGGCTGGGAAGGTGGGAAAGAATAGGCAGAGTGCAAAAAACTTTTCAGGCAGTGAAATACTCTGTATGGTATTATAATGGTGGATATATGTCACCATATCTTTGTCCAATCCCATATAATGTACAGACCAAGAATGAACCCTAATGTAAACTATGAACTTGAGGTGATGATGATAAGTCAGTGTAGGTTTGTTCTTGCTAAAAAAGGCACCATTCTGATGTTACGCATGTGTGGAGGCAGGACATCTAACATCTGTGCACCTTCCTTTCAATTTTTCTGTGAACTTTAATTCACTCTTAAAAGATAATCTTTGAAAACAACAAACAAAAAACAATGAGATGGAGAAGATTGATTTGTTGAATCTAAAAGGAGCAACCACTAATCCAAAGGGGAAAACAGAATTTTCTGAAAGATGGAGCAAACCAAGCCCAGCAGTGATGCTAGCCTGGCATATTCCGAAGTATTTTCAAATCCATTGTCTCATTACACAATTCTTGATATTTAGATAGAATAAACATCAATATTCCCAATTTCCAGAAAAAAAATAAAAGCAAAATCTCCCCCCAACTTCAGAAAACATTTAGGTAATCCTTGACATCACATTGCCAGTAAGTGTAGGATCTGGGATTAACAACAGGTCTCAGACCCCTGCATCAGGGCCCTGTTCAAATGGTGACCTACCCAGAATCAGAAACACCACAGAATTTGAGTCTGACAGAAAGTTCTGGTGTCACCACATCCACAGACTACGTAGGTGTGTTGGTTTTAAAAATATGTCCACACATTTTCTGATGCTCCTCTCCTTAGAGGGTGGAGCTTAATACCCCTCCCCTTGAGTCGGGGCTGGACTGAGCGACCTGCTTCTAGAAAGAACACTGCAGATGTGATGAGATGTCACTTCTAAGATTAGGTTATGAAAGACCTGGGCTTCCATCTTGGGTTGTACTCTCTCACACTTTCTCCCTCTTGAATCCGTGCTTTGAGGGAAGCTGCTACTGGGTCATGCAGCAGCCTCCAAGGAATGGCCCCCAGGCAGCCTCTGGAGAGGCCCATGGGGTGGGGGATTGAGGCCTGCCAGCAGTTTAGGGTGAAGTATTGAATCGACTGCTGTCTCTGCCAACAGCATGACTGCAACTTCGTGAAAGACTTTGAGTCTGAATCACCCAGCTAATTCACAAAATCTGTGAGGTAATAAATGCTCTTTTCTTAACCACTAGATTTGGGGTAATTTGTCATGTAGTAATGGATAACTAATACAGTAGGGAACCAATCAATTTTTTATATTACAGGTAATCCTGATTATAAACAAAACACATATTCAAACAGGAATCTTTGCCCTATTCCAATGGAACCCCTGTAAAAAGACAAAAGAATGGCAACAAAGTGAGAGTTATTGAAGGAAGGAAGTGGTGACCATCAAGGGAAGTGAATGGAGGTGGGCTCCAGTGACCCCCCACCCCCCAGGGACAGCTGGCCTCTCCAGGTCACTTCCCCACTGTTGAACTCCTTCCTTATTCCTTTTATTACATTAGGTGAAGTTCCACAAATTAAAGATTTAATTGAGCCAATGACCGTCTTGTTATAAATATGAAAATTCTTCTAAGAGTATTTAAATGGCTAGTTTTCCACTCATTAGTTTGAATGAAAATTCACTAATGTTCATAATAACGCCTTGCTGAAAGGACCATTGCTGAGAAATGCAGGATTCCATGAAAGTAGCGTGGTGTTAGCTCATTTGGGAGCACTTGGGGGACACAGGGGGCCTGGGTAAGGGTCCACAGTGAGCTGATCCTCAGGAAAGGGCTGACGAAGTGAGAGAGAGGAACCCTGGGTGGAAGAGCATGATGCCAGTCTAACTCTGAGGACGTAAAACAGCAACAAAGTGCCCCGAACACGCTTTGTATCCAAGAAAAAGACATTTTTCTTATTAATCTCTCATCACACCATCATTTAACCTAAGTTCTAATGTGCTAGTCTGTAAATGTAATCAAGATCCATAACATAATCTTTATGAGGAAAGGAATCTTAAAACTGTACCAAGAAACAGAATTTCAAACATCACCCACTTAGAAGCTGAGGTAAAGGACGAAACACCGTGGCTGTTAAATCTGAGGAAACAGGAACATACAAACTTTTTTTTTTTTTAATGGTGTTACCCTTTAAATTGTAAGGATACTTTTGCTTTATTCTTTACTCAAATCATATTCTTTTAGCACAGTGTCCCTCAAACTTTACTATGTATACAAATTACATAGAGATCTTGTTAAAACAGACTGTGATGTGACTCAGGGCTCAGCAGTTCTAAAAAGTTCCCAGGTGATAATAATCCTGCTGGAACTCCAGGCCACGCATGAAGCAGCAAAACTTTAATCTACACAATTTAAGAAAGCAACTGTGCATCTTCTATGATGCAGAAGATGACTGAATATGGCACCTCACGGCTTTAAGTTTTAGCAACAATCAAACTTCACTAAATCAAGATGACATTTAAAAAAAATTTTTTATTAAGTTCAATTAGCCAACATATAGTACATCATTATTTTTTGATGTAGTGTTCAATGATTCATTAGACTAAATATAGATATTTAATAGTAAAATTCACATATCTAGACATATAATTAAATATTATTTTGCTTATTTCTAAATTTAAGTTCCAGAAGGTCAGTATAGTGGCTAAGAACCTAGGCCTGAAGTTAGATGCACATGGATTAGAATTCTGGCTTTGTAATCTTCTAGCTGTGGGACACGGTGCAAGTGATTCAGAGAGAGCCTAATGAAGAACATAAGCCACTTTAGGTATTTTAATCCAAAGAGAGTCAATATAGGGAATTTATTACTCCAGGTCATGGTAATGCTTAGAAGCCAGTGAACAAAGGGGGTACAGAGGGGATAGCAACAGCTAGATAGAAGAAGCCATGATCTCCTCTATGGCTGGAGGGACAAAAGGAGGAGGGGGTGTTGCAGGAGACTGGTGGAAGCTGGCACTCCAGGGACTGTCCAGGGGAACTGGATCCACAGAGGAGATTCAGAGATACTACTCAGGTGAGAGTGGGGAGATACCCTGGCTACTCGCTCCCACCTCTCAGTTACCTCTGGAATATTCCATGGGCGGAACTTAGCATTGAAGCTATCAGCCAGAGAGCCTGAAATGCAGTTCCTTGGGATACAGATCACAGCAAGGGAAGAACACGAAGTGGATCTGAGATCATAGTGGCATAGGACCAGCACAGCAAGTTACTGACACTAACATTCCACCCAATGCTTGGACACACATCTGTAAAATATGGGGTTGTGTTATATAAGTGAAATGTTTTACATAGAAAGTCCTTAACAGGGGGCTTGGTATATTATTTTTGTCAGCATTATCTTCATCATTTATTTGTGGTATGACAACATTGTCTTCCCATCCCATTCTCTCCCATCACCCATTTCCCCCCTGGTATGTGCAGTCTTAGGGCGATTAGACACAGATTATTATTAATATAATAATATATCAAAATTATGCTGTGAGAAATTGTATGAAGAGGGAAAACATCTGTTTGTTTCACCTACCACACAATTGAATCTGAAAGGCTTAAGTAAAGTCTTCTTGTAGGCAGACTGTAGGGACCCACAGCTTCTCAGTAAGGTGGACTCAGGAGCAACACTCAAACTTAGAGGCTTTTTGAGGACTGTGTTTTGGATTGTGCTCAAGACATGGGGTGTGAAGTTGAAAAAAAAATAAAGGGTTTAGGGGAGAAAGAAGAAGAGTGAGGGAGACAAAAGAGGAAAAGTGCTCTCATTCACCCAAGGTCAACTGTGTGGACTGACCCACTGCAATGCACCAGTATATATGCTATTTTTACCTGAACTTCAGGAGTGTTGAGACTGGCTGGTAATTTGATGTCTTCTCTACTGACTAGGACCAGACCTGCATGCCTTTGGGCCAGATGTTGTGCCCATAACGGAGAAGCTACATTATTATCAAGGCACTAACAATCCTCAATGATGAAAAGAACAGTTTTCCTCCATAGACTTGTTCCCCAAGTTAAGTTATCAGAAGCTTACAAAATAGACACAGATGTCTCTGCTAGGTTATACTGCAAAGAAATCAGAGTGCTAGCATATAGCTCCTCTGTGGAAGCAAACATAACCAAGCCCATTTATATTCTGGCCTGTGTTCATACAGCAGAGAAAAATGCAGCCTTCTGTTTAATGGTTCCATCCTGGTTTATCTTGTTTGGGAGTCTGCAAGCAAAACCCATACTGAATATAACAGTCTCTCCCTGACAATGACCGTCCCTGCTCTTGCTAACTCATTCTGATCTTAAGCAGTTCATCAGAATACAGACCTGTTTGAACAGCTAAGAGTATATGAGAAAGAGCACTAAGGTATTTGTAAATGAGACACCAAAATGGAGTTCTGGGATACTTCAGAGCTGCATTGTAATAATCTATTTATTCATTACACATTTATTGAGTTAAAAAAATAATACACAGCAATAATCCTAGAGATTTTACCATTTGGCATATGCCAAAAGAATTGGTACAGAAAATGAGTGCAGTGAGTTCTGAAGAAAGAGAGTTAGTGGTGGGTTGGAGGATTCATGTGTCTCCATGGCAGAGTGGGGATCCAGTCGGGTTTTGATGGGCTGTTTGGAGCTGGCCCAGTGCAAAGAGCGGGAAGGGTGCAGTTGGCTGGGGGAATGGCTTCGACCAAGGCTTGGTGTGGGGATGCGGGAGCTGGCCGATTAGCAGGAGAGCAACTACAAGACAGTATTCAAGAGCCTGAACTCCACAGCTAGTCTGGCCAAATTAGAACCTTGGCTTTGACACAGTAACTTCCTAAGTCATGTGGGCCAAGACTCTTAACCAGTGTCTTCAAGACCAAAATAGGAATAATTCTAGTACCTGACTCATGGGATTATCGCTAAGTATCAAAGAAACAGAGAAACCACCTAACGGATTATAAACATTAGTCAATATTTAGTTACTATTATTTTATCCCTGAAGGACAGAGTGCATTTACCCCTCCAATAGATATTTGTTGACTATTTACCATATGGAAGGCAGAAGAGCAACTTGAGTCAGAATATGAAATGCTTTGATCGTAGGCCAAGTTCCAGACACTCTCCGGCTGAAATAGGTGTTATTGGAGGCACTGAGGTTGAGCAGGGGCACAGTGAGAGATATTTTTAGGGATTAATCTAGAAGTGGAGTGCCTGTACTATGTCATTCAGCAACTTATTTTATAAACCTTTGATGAAGCAGTAGAGAAAACTGAGATGAGGAATCTCTTGGCACCAGAAAATGCATTTAATTACACAGCAATAAATCTGGGGGAACCTTACAAGTAAGTAATCGAGACTCTCACTGGTGGCTGACTGCACTTTGTAGAACGTATGGTGAGCCACCAGAGCCCCGGGAACTTCTGGGTTCTTAAGGGTAGAGTGTGCAGCGGCAAGTTACCCAGTCCTACCCTGACTCAACGAGGGAGAGGGGCAAAAACATGCAATGACAAGGAGCGGACAATATAGGAAATGTTCCTATCAGTGCTCCAGGGCAATAAAGTATGAGGGAAAGCAAATACAAGGGATAGCATTCTCAAGGACATTAACTTTGCTCTAAAGAGCTAGAGTAGCAGTTCTCAACCTTCTGTTTCTGTGCTGGTTTACATAATGAAAGAGTTTCTAGTCTAGGAAACACTCCTGTGGGTACACTGATATTATGTTCAATCCCCAGCCAGCTGCCTGTAACCCCACTTCCTTCTCTCTCTCTATTTCAGTAACATTTCTCAAAATGAAACTGTATTGTAATTAGAGGAATAACGACTCTAAGTTACTTAATAAAATAAATTATCCATCAATTTTGGTGATCTGTCATTAGTAAAAATCATTTGGAAAATCTTGGAAAACTGATACGAACGTACCAGGTTATCACTAACATTTTAATTAAGAATTGTAAGCCCAAAGACTCCTTGTGTCCTCCTCCATCATTTCTTCCCACTTAATCCACACTCCATTCTTCCCAGACTTCCTTGTCTCATGCTCCCGGTAAATACAAGTACTATGAAACAGCCTTTTATAATCTGCCCTCCAAGAACACTACCAATATGAATGGTGAATTTAAGTTAATTCAGGGAAATTCAGAGTTGTAGAACTGATTATTATAAACAGCATAGACAAGAAAGCTCCAACCCACTGGTGGAGGCAGGGCATCCCTCTGTCCTGCTGGACAACCTTGGTCAGCTACTTTTCCTGGAGGAAGGGACTGAGATGAGGATCTCTGAACCCTCCTATTCTAGCAACACTAGTCATCATCACAATACTCACTCCTAAATGTGTGTAACCCGGGAGAAGTGAATTTGCTTTCTCTGTCAGTCTCAGTTTCCACATGACTTTAAGAGCGATAGCATATTGCCTTACTGTGTATATATGTCTAGTGTTTAAGTGTTTAATAATATGTATTTTCATTCAACATGACTGCGGTGAAGAAACGATACCTTACAATGGAAGAAAATCTGGTTGGGGAGGAGTTACTGAGAAACAGTACATCTAGACTAGGCTTTCAGTGACGATTTTAAAGGATTTTCAAAGATTATTGTGATTATAGGTAAAATAACCATATAATTTATCATACCAATTGGAAAGCTTTGAAGACAGGAAATTAATGATAATTATATGGAGACAACAGGTGTAAAAAAAGATTGTCCTGGCAAATCAAAATACACTGTCGTCCTGTTATAAGCTGAATTTTGTCCACCCTCAAATTCATGTTGAAGTCCTAATTGCCAGTGCCTCAGAATGTGACTGTATTTGGAGGCAGGGCCTTCAAAGAAGTAATTTTACCTTTGTGAAATGAGGTCATATGGGTGGGCCCTAATCCAATACGGCTGATGTCCTTCTATGAAGAGGAGATTGAGGACACAGACAGAGGTGTGCATGCACATAGGAAAGAGCATATGAGGACATCATCTGCAAGCCCCCAGGAGAAACCAAACTTGTCCAAGCCTTGCTATTGCACTTCTAGCCTCCCGAACTGTGATAAAATAAAGCACTCAAGCCACTCAGCTAGTAGCATTTGTTATGCCAGCCTTTAGCAAACTGATATAACTAATTACAGTGATTTTCATTTAAATATCAGCATTGAACCTAATCCCATCATAAATGTGTCCCATGGGGCGTAAAAGTGGTCGGTTGTGAGGCTGCTTGGCTGAAGAGCAGATGAATTGCTTGAGGCTCTGTGCTGGAACAGCCCTGCCCCACAGTACCAACTAGAATGATCCCTAAACAAAATGAAGACCAGTTCAGGTCCTATCTCTGACACTTGTTAGTTAAGAACATGCTTAGTTGTGCTTAATCAAATAAATCCCCTGAGCCTCATTTGATTCATGAGTACCACTGAGTAATACTTGAGTAATTCAGGAGTAACAGTTGGCCTGCTTCATTGAGTTACTGAGTTCATCAAATAAGACCAAAACAGTGATATGCAAACTGCAAAGTGGTCCATGCTGTTTGGTATTTTTTTTTTTTTTTTTTAAAGAAGCCTTCTTACAGAGAAGTCATTCAAGTAACTGTATATCTGAACAAAGAATAGGAGAAGTAACATCAGACATGATATACCAGGATCGTCAAAAAAAGTAATTCCTGCCCTCGCCTATTCATTCATTCATTCATTCATTCATCCTTGACTTCATTATCACTGCTAGGAAGCATTTCTACAGACATATGCATAATTTTTATATCATCAACAGCTCTTTTATTCCATGATTTCTCTTAAAATTTCTCTACCACATATTGACTTGGGTTTTTCCTATTTATTTATATAGTTTAATTTTAATATCATTAAAATGGTGCTTAGACGAGAAAATGTTTCATTCTTCTCATATTCACAGCAATTTCTATCATCTTAAAGGTGAGTCTGACCTTGTTTTGCATTTTTTTTCCAGTCCACTCACCATTTGACAGAGAAATTATTCCAGCTAAAATCAAGAGCAAGCACTTAACATGGTTCTCAGCTTCCAGGTAATATTCCTGCATGTGACATACAAGATTCTGAAATCGCCTAACCACTGAAGCCATGCTCTTTTGGGGCTAGATTTTTGTAGCATGTGGGGACCACATACTTGGTGGGGGTTCCTTTCTATCATCAATGTTCGGTGTGTGTGTGTGTGTGTATTTTAAAATACAGTGTATGGTGGGAACCTTCTTCAATAGGAGCTAGTAATCCAGAGTCTTGTCACAAATAAAAAAGGCCCTCTACATCTCAACTGATTGGTGATGGTGCACAATGACAATTTTCATTTTGTGGGAAGGTCACATACTAGACAGGTTGCTGTTAGTGGCCAAGTATCTGAGTATACACTTTCCTTCCGTCTTCCAATGAAGAAAACCACTTGTGAACAAATCAGTTAACTTTTTTTATTTGTTTAACAGTTATTTGAGTGTATACTCTGTGCCAGGCAGTGTTCTAGATACTGGAGATGTAATAGTGAATAATTATATGAAAAGCCCAGCCCATGTGGGCTTTACATTCTATGAAGGCAGAGTAGAATGAAAGCACATAGATTTTTGGCCTGGATTTGAATGTTGCCCCCACTATTAATTAGTAGGTGTTCTTGCCCCTAATTATTTGATCTCTCCAAACTCCACATTCCTTATTTTTGAAATACAGATGACACCTACCTCACTCATTTGTCAAAGGATTGATAAAAGATAATATATAAGTGCCTGGTTCACAGCAAACTGTTCTTTTTGTGATATCCTAAGATATTTCCCTCTAATGGGTATAAATGGGTTGTATTCTGTCTTCTCAAAAAAGACATATTTGGAGTCCCAACCTCTAGTATCTCAGAATGTGACCTTCCTTGAAGATAGGATCTTTACAGAACTAACAAGTTAAAATGAGGTTATTAAGGTGGGCTCTAATCCAGTATGACCACTGTCCTTATGAAAAGGGGAAATTTGGACGTAGAGACACACACAGGGAGAATGCCACATGAAAGGCAGAGATAGGGCTGATGCTTCTATAAGCCAAGCAATGCCAAAGATTGCCATAAAACCACCGGAAGCTGGGAGACAGGCATGGACCTCACTCACTCTCACAGCCCTCAGAAGGAGACAACCTTGCCAACACCCTGATCTCAGATTCCCAGGCTCCAGAACTGTAAGACAATAAATTTCTTTTTTTTTTTTTAAGCCACCCCGTTTGTGGCACTTTGTTATGGCAGCACTAGTAAACTAATAGGTTTCTATCTTTAAGACTGAGTTTGAAGAGCATTCTTTATCCCGTTTTCTTACGGATGAGCACATGATATTCTTCCTATCACAATAGACACCATGAACCAAATGAAGGTCCGAGAAGCCATAGGTATTTATACAGGTATTTTATAGGATAGTTATCACTACGTGAACACTGTGCCCTCGTTTGCTCTTTGGATGTTAAAAATGAATTAGGAAAGCATATAAAATAACACTCTGAACATTCAAGACCATTTAAAGTGCTTCAAGACCATTGAATTGGAGATTGACCTTTAAAATGCCTGCAGCGACTGTTTCCAGTAGTATGAGTTTCTTGTTGTGATTTTTAACCACTTAATCAGCTTATGAGACAGTTGTAACCACACTATGAAAGAGTGCTCTTGGCAATCAGACCTGTCCTGGGCTCCAGACATTTCCTGGAGGGTACCATGAAGAAGTCAGATGAATGAATCATTTCTATTCTGTATTTTCGCAACTTACATAAGGTAAAGAGATAACATTTGGGAAATTGGTCATTATACTACCAATCACCTATATTGAGTTTTCAAAAAAGTAAAGGAAAAAAAGATTTATTTAAATCTGAAATGGAGATTATACATAGGAACAAGAATTTACAAATAGTTTGCATTACAGATCCATTTGCTCTCTCACTCATTTGGTCATCTATCCATTTATCCAAAATACTTATTGAGTATTTAAATTAAAACTGTTTTTTTTTCTAATTTTGTTTTGTTTTTCAGAATTTTGAATTAAGAGATGTCTAATCTCATAATGATTGACATGACTTTACATTTATTTCAATCTGCTGGAAAAATGTGAATCAAAATCATCAGGAATCATTATGAATCATTGGTTTCACTTATTTGAGCAAGAAAAATAATTTTGATAAATCATCCATTACATTCTATTTGTGAGTATATTAGAAAGTTAAAACAATCTCAAAATAAATTTCGTTTGTATCTCACCTAGTTCCAAAAAAGAATATGAAGAGGCTTGCTTATCTATTCAAGTAAAAGTCATTCAGAGTTTTAAAAGAGAATGTGGATTTTGGTTTTGGGTTCTTGATGACTTCTTTTTAAAGAACTGACATGCTGTGAAGAAACCCTTTTTATGTTTAATTGGGGTTTTTTTTGTTGTTTCTTTTCCTTTTTTTTTTTTTTTTAAGTCGAGGACCTATTCCTAGCCAGTGTGTCATTATCTTTCAAAAGTACAAGAATACAATGTAAATTAATGGATTTCTTTAAACTAACAATGAACCTTCTCTTTGTACTTTATTGTGTTTTCCGTAACAGCCTTTAATGGAAAGTGGTTATTGTGTTTCTAAAAATTCCTCACAGTTGTACCACCATTTCTTTTATAGGTTTAAAAAATATATTCAAAGTGTTGTTGTTAATTGTCCAAATGTAGGTGAAGCAGTCTAAAACTGAATCAGAATTTTGGGACTGAAAGAATGATTCTCTGCTTCTAAGGTCAGGGTTAGACAAAAGTGCAATTACCCTTAAATTCTCTCAGTCAAGGGCCAAGCATCAATATCCCCAGAATCACTGTCAAGTTTCAAACCCAGAAATCTCTTTAATTTAGCTTTAAGTCAGCATCCTGCTGAATCTGGGAGCCTGGAAGTAGAAACTGGCCCGGAAGATGCAGTAGGGTTTTTATCTGGCTAGCATGTTCGTCACCATCATCATCATCATCACTTTGTTTACATGCTTCAGGCACAACTGTCTAATGTCTATGACCTAAATTTTAACTTAGGATCATCTTATTCCTGGATACTTGGAAGGGGATAGAGGGGATAAAGCTTAGTGCTGTAGACAAAGACTCTCGGGTCAGCTGTCTTGGTTTGCAACCTTGCTACAGCACTTGTTAGCTATTTGATTCACTTTTTAATGCTTTAATTTCTCCATGCATAAAATGAGTATAATAATTAGTCCCGGCTTCAGTTTCATGTAGTGATAAATGTGATACTACTTAAAAGTGCTTCAAACATTATCTGGCTTGGGGCACCTGGGTGGCTCAAGTCATGAAGCATCTGCCTTCGGCTCAGGTCATGTTCACAAGGTCCTGGGATGGAGTCCCGCATCGGGCTCCCTGCTCAGTGGGAAGCCCGCTTCTCCCTCTCCCTGCTTGTGTTCCCTCTCTCGCTGTCTCTCTCTGTCAAATAAATAAATAAAATCTTAAAAAAAAAATTATCTGGCTGACAGAAATGCTCAAGAAGTGTTAGCCATTGCTGTTGTCTCTTCCCTGAAGTTTGCATTTACAAGCCCTCTACAGTGAACTTTACCTAGAGAAGGACATTATCTGACACACAGTTAATACTACAAAAAAAAAAAAAAAAATTAACAGTTTTTATAGTCTGGCTCTTAAAAGGATTTGAGTTGCAATCACTGCTAAAGTTGACTTTGTCTAGAGAACTAAGTGCAACTTTTAAACTATGATCTCAGATCTCAACCCCTTAGGTCTTTCAAATTGGTTTTTACTTTTCTTTTCTTTTTCCTTTTTTTTCTCATGTGCGACTGAGTCATGTTCCAAGACTCACAAAAGGATTAAAGAATGAACTACATGAAAACTGAGTGTTGTAATCATAAAACACTCATAAGCTAAGATATTTAATAATATGAATATATATTGTGTTGCACTTGTCATAAGTATAAATAGTTCATATTTATAACTAAAATTAGCGTTACTTTATACTCTCCTTCCAGGAGTAAAGGAAGCTGTGAGCCTCCAAATTCTCTGTTCCCTTCACAATTCTCCACCCCTCCTATCCCTCCCCACCCCCGCCAGGTCTTCCTCCCCAGGAAATAACCTCGTATAGCAAAGCCCAAGAGGGATGCATGCTTAATAGCTCATGAATCAGATATTTGTCTGGGTAAACAAGAGAGTAAACAGTGGAAAGTGAAGAGGGGCGGGGCTAAAACTGGAATAGTAGATGCTAACATGAATGACTCAGAGGAAACAGACTGTATATTCTACTGTTGTTCTGTCTAGAGAAGGAAGCGGGACACATTAAATTCAACCTGAGACATCGTGAACTCCAGTTTATAAACAACAACGTAATGGAGCTATATCAGGAACTTATGCAGATGAGACACCACATAATAAAAGAAGGAGCCATGTAATAGCCCAGAGCCTGGTTCCAGATAAAGATGGATCTCACGGTGGAGAAAGCAATGAACCTCCTCTCCTGACCCAGAACTTGCAATTCTGGAAACCGCTGTTGATAAAAATTGAAGACAAGAAGAAATAGCCAAATGGCCACTGAAAATCACTAATTTTCCCAAAGTGGGGATATTAGAAGAAGCATAGCCTTTGGAATCCTAATGCACTTTATTTGAATTCTGGATCTGCCATGCCAGTTCCTAGTTAGGTAACTTTGGGTAGATTATTTCATATCTCAACCTCAGTTTTGTTATCTGGAAAATGAGATTATTAATACCTACTTCTTAGGGTTGAGATAAAGATTTGGTAAAAGATTCCAAACCCAAAGTAATACATATTCCGTTTTTATTCTCATCTACAGCCCCCAGCTCCTCCCCTGCAAAAATGATCTCAATGAATCTGGAGGAAAACATGCTAGAGGGCCACATCCCTCTGTGGAAGCAATGCAGATCTCCCCACTACATGTAAACATGAAGAAATGTTTTCATGGATTGTTTTACTAATGGGTGTGAAGGGGAGCCAAATATGCTACCTCAAGGGATACCACTCTGACATAAGGATTATTTTTCAGCTGAAGGCAACTGAAAGAAAGCAGATACAAGAAAAACTTCCTGCCCTCTCTTAAATTGCCAAATTTGTAAAAGTATCCCCACCTTCTGCTCTCTACCAGAAAGGACAGAAGTTAATCACTGTTGACAACTCTTAGATCCTTATCAGACACTAACCAGAGGAATCTGCATAACAAACCTTGCTAAAACTAGCCTTTATTATTTTTTTTTTTTTATGATTTTATTTATTTATTTGAGAGAGAGAGCCCGAGCACAAGCAGGGGAACAGCAGGCAGAGGGAGAGAGAGAAGCAGGCTCCCTGCTGAGCAAGAAGACCGATGTGGGGACTCAATCCCGGTGACCTGAGCGGAAGGCTTAACTGACTGAGCCACCCAGGCGCCTAAGTTAAAACTAGCCTTTACCTACTTAGTTTCCCCATAGGTTTGCCTTCTTGCAATTTGCCACCCCTAGGAGCTTAAAGTCTTTCTTTGTCTTGCTACTTCTCAAATTCCTTCTTTGTCTTGCTACTTCTCTAAAACACCTTTAAAATGCTATGTAAGCTCAAATTCTAATTACCCCCTTGAGTTACTGTCTCTGAATATTTCCAAGTGTATATACAATGCACATGTTAATAAACTCGTTTCTCTTGTTAATCCGTCTTTTGTCCATCTAATTTATGGGGCCCCTATGAATGAGCCTAAACCATCTCCTCTACAGGTGAAATTGAAGTTAAAAACTTAGACAAGGCCACTCTTATCCAGTCCTTTAATTTGGTCCCACCTGTCCATGTAACACATTTCAGACAAGCAATGGGGTGTAAGAAAGAATTTTTCATTCTTGTATCTGCTATTCAGACAGATCTCCAACTCACCTATTGTATTATAATTAATGATGATGGTAATAACAGCTCACGTTTATTGAACTAAAGTGTAAACACTTTATACATGAAATCTCACTGAACCGTTACACTTGCTTTTTGAGGACGGCTTATAGCAGAACTCAAGGGGTTTGCCCCTTGGGGTACATCAAATTGAACATAACCTAAGGAAATGTTGAAAACAATGATTTTTTAAAATGACTTATTACAAGTAAGGAGACAGAGAGATAGCTCTTAAAGCATTGTTCCTCTGTGGAGTTAGCACAGGAAGTTTTTTTCATTGTATTAGGGTGCAGGGGCAGGGAGCTTACACAGGCACTTTTGGCTCAATTGCGCATGCCTAGCATGTCAGCGTGCTAGTGCATACATCGTATGCCAAAAAAAAAAAATGGCAGCAGGGGCGCCTGGGTGGCTCAGTCAGTGAAGCGCCTGCCTTTGGCTCAGGTCATGATCCCAGAGTCCTGGGATAGAGCCCCGCATTGGGCTCCCTACTCAATGGGGAGTCTGCTTCTCCCTCTCCCTCTCCCTCTGTGCGCTCTCTCTCTCTCTCAAATAAATAAATAAAAGTCTTTAAAAAAAATGGCAGAAAACTCTGCCCACAGCAGGTAATCTTAATGTTATAATGAGCTAAAGGCAAGTTTAGAACATTAGGAGGCTTCAGTGTGGGTCCTCAGCTCCAGTCTTCTAGCTCAAACTGGCTTACATAAGGGCTATCAGGGGAGACATACCTAGCAAGGGGCTTTCAGGTGAAACATCTAGTTGGGTGTCTCCCTGGCTGGAAGTGTTGGTTCTGCAAAACAAAACACATTCCTTCCATGTTTTTGTCCCTTCCCCCACCCCGCCTCTCTTCTGCCAATAGCTTTCAGCCTTCTTATTTGAATAACTTCCCACTGCAGCCTAGCTGACAAGTTGTAGCTCTGAGCTTCTCTCTTGAACATTATTCCATGCTTGCTTTCTGGTTCCAAGTCGCCACCCACGACAATGGATAAAAGATGTTTCCCAAACCTTGCCCTCGTCTTGTGGGGCCTGTCCCTCCAGTGCAGATGTATCTACATTAAACAGTGACCCATGAGTGTTTGCCACCTGCTTTTATTACCAACCATACCAGCATTAGGGAAATCACCAGGTGCCTACATTTTTCATCTGTAAAATGAAAATCTGCAGTATGCTTACAAGTTATATAGCTCTTCTGGAAATGACAAAATTGAACTCAAATGCAAGCTGTGCTGTAAAATATCATTACTGATTTTTTGATACGCACTTTCTGGTCTTTGCAATTCAAAGATGATGGTTTTGACTATCATCACTATCCATGTGAACAGCAGGGAGCACAAAGAGAGCCCAAAGCTTGAGGTAGCCCCTTCCAACACATGAGGGGCTGAGGTAAAATGTATCCTTTGGAATTTGAAGGGCATTCTTAGGAATTTACCTCCATTCCTTTTCTGTAACACTTAGGAATGTGTAAGGATCCAGCGTCAAAGGCCCTAAATGCTGGTATACTAATTTCCCAAATCAGAAAGTAAACACTTGGCTCCGAAAGAGCTCTCTCTTGGCTATCCTTTTGAATCCAGAAGCTAGATGCCTAACAAAATGTGAGTATTTTTGGTTGTGGAGGCTGGAAGGATGAAGTAGGCTAAGCTGATAGTGCAGGAGTTACTTACCTCTAGACCAAAAAAATGTGAGCCCCATTAGATCTCTGCATTTTAATGATCCTTCTTTGGTAAGTCTCACTGTCAACACTTAATTTAGCAATATTATAAGTATTATATCCTCAATTGAACTTTTTGCCTTCTAACACATTATGCCCACAGCAACGATGTTACTGAAAAAAATTTCCTTTTTCCTAAATTCACTCATTCATTCATTCATTCATTCATTCTTCCACTTATCAATGCAGCCAACCATGTTTTTATCGAACATTTATTGAGAGCCTATTAAGTGCCAGGTGTTGGGAGTTTAAAACCAAATGACATAGTTTCTATAAGAAGGGATTAGGAATTTCTGGAAGGCAGAATACTATTGTATAATGTAATAAGAGCAATAATAGGTGTGTAGAAATTGTTATGGGAAAAAAGATTTGGACAAAGTACACATAGGAGACATTAATAATATGTGTTGGTTGGAAGAACATATAACTGACAGGTTGTAGATGGAAGAATCTTAACTGAGATAGTGTCTCATTATAAACTGAATTTTTACAATATAACATATAACTTTTATATGATAGGAATACATGAATGACAAACAAATACTTCTATGTTATGGGATGGGTAGTACCAAAGAAAGCTAAGGAGAATCTTAAGAACCATATAAGCAAGTAGATCATGAGAAGACACACATTGAATTAAGTATAATAAAAGATAACATGAGATAAGAACACTGAAAAATATATAAATAAAAAGCAAGATAATTTCATAGTATCAGGAGGAATATTGGTGAGGAGCATCCATCTTGGTAGGAAAAGTACATGAGTTGGAATTTGAAGGCTGGTGGGGGGAGTTTTTATAAAGGCACACAGTCAGGAAAAAACATTGGAAGTGGATATAAAGCAGGTGAGAAACGCAAGAAGGTGGGAATTATGGCATAGGTTCAACTTGACAGGAGTGCCATGATGGAAATGGAAACTGGAAAGGTAGGTTTGTACTAAATGAGAGTGTGTTTTCTCCTAAGGGTTTGGACTTTTTGGTGGACAACAGAGAGATGCTAAAGTGTTTCTGGCCAAGGACTACTGTGATTCCCTAAGTTCAAATATGCAGTTAATACTACCTTTATTTTCCATTTTATATTGAAAAAAAAAAATCAAACCTTCTCCATATCTGAAACAGTTGTATTTTCTCTATCATATTTAGGTATGATTGATTTGAAACCATCTGCAATTTGTTTCTTATTCTATTTTGTTTTCTCACCCAATAGATATTTATTCTGTTCCTGTTGTTATTAACCTTGGCAGCGAACATTTATCTAAAACACCTTCAGAATAGAAATGATTCAGATTAACAATAATTTGAAGACTGAGATCTGAATAATGTATTTGTGTCCATTATGGAAACATTCATACCTCAGTTTTAACCAGCTCATATCCATTTACCAAACTCAAGAATACTTACATTCTGAAGTGCCTAAAATTACAAATGTTAATTTTTTTCTGCTATTATTTTCCCACACTCCATTCTGGCTGAGCCTAGACCAGAAACAAGTGATAGGTGTAAAATGTCTAACCACATTTATGTTCATAAAGGTTGCTTGACCGTCCTCTCATATATAGATAGTCTTTTGGTAAAAGTATTAGATTTAAGGTCTCAGCATTGCATTTCCCACACGTATCTTTAAATGCAGTCACTATTTCTCTTAATGATCAAATACACCTTCAAATATATAAGGTTTGAATGCTTTTGGTGAATACTTTAAACTCAGCCAGCTATCCCAGGGATGACAAAGAAGAAACTATTACATGGTTGGTTTGGCAAACAAGAAGGCACCTCTTTTTAAACATTTAAAGTACAGCTGGACCTTGAACTATACGGGCTTGAACTGTGTAGGTCCATTTATACGTAGATTTTTTTTACAGTACTGTAAAAGTATTTTCTTTTCCTTACGATTTTTTTTTCAGATTTTATTTATTTGAGAGAGAGAGAGTGAGAAAGAGACAGAGCACGAGAGGGGGCAGGGTCAGAGGGAGAAGCAGACTCCCCACTGAGCAGGGAACCGGACTCAGAACTGGATCCTGGGCTCTGAGATCATGACCTGAGCCTAAGACAGACGCTTAACTGACTGAGCTACCCAGGGGCCCTCCTTATGATTTTTTTTAACAATGTTTTCTTTTCTCTAGCTTCCTTTATTGTAAGAATACAGTATATAATACAGAAAATATGTGTTAATGGACTGTTTCTGTTATCAGTCAGGCTTCTGGTCAACAGTAGGCTATTAGTAGTTAAGTTTTTAGGGAGTCAAAAGTTATATGTGGATTTTCAACTGCATGGAGGTCCACGCTCCTAATTTCCATGTTGTTCAAGGGTCACCTGTACTCGAGCCCACAACCTCCATGAGATGCTGCATGGCAATGCAGTTACCATGCATCCTTCCAAATTTTTAGCCTTTCAAGCAATTGTGTTTTCCTCCTGGGGAAATCTCCCTCATAGCCTTGTCTTCAAAAGAAAAAAGCAAAGCAGGAGGGAAAATAAGAAGGAAATTCCTGAGGCCTGGGAGCTCAAGTTTCTTGCTTTAGTGCTTCTGGGACCACTGCCTGGGTAGAAAGGCAGAACACTTCAGGATGAAAGCACAGCAAGTCTTGGGCTGGCTAGCTCAGGATACTGAGGAAAGGCGAGTTACACAGCCTGCCCTGGAGCTGGGAAAGGCAGCTTTATCCTTGGGTTGAGGACAATCTCCCTTTTACCCTTCAATATCTCTAAGCCTTCAGGCTAGGGATAAGGAGGGACAAAAAAAGGAATCCTGACCCCATGGTCCCTGGTCTTTACCCAGAAAAATAAAAGATTAGAAGAGGGGCGGGGGGGCGGGGGAGAGGAGAGGGAAAGGTGATACATACACTGACGGGGGGAACGCGAGGGAGTGAGAGAGGGAGATGGGGAGGGGTTCCTGTTCACTGCATCTCAATCATACCTCAAACAAAGAACATGGCATCTTACCTTTGGTCAAGTTACCCTAAAGGGATGGGGAAGCAGATTCATCACCTGGTTTCTTATATCTGTTTTGTCCTTCTTGTACTTTCTATACCCACACTATCCTATCCTTTCTTGTTTTATTTTGCTTACTTTATTTGTCTATCTTTTATCCTCTTAATCAGGACCCTAGGTAAGCATTATTCTGCATGCTAAACACACCACAAAATTGGACACACTCATTGCCTTTCAAGAGCTCAAAAGATGGTGAGGATAAAAGATGGTGGAGATCAAAACCAAGTCTAGCCAGGTTATTCATTCTATATTCAGAAGCATTTCACAACTTGGAGAATATTCACTGTTCCTCAAAGGTTTTGGTAAGAATCTCCCCCAGCCAGAGCAGCTGTATCAAACACCAGCCACATGATGGAAATCTGTGGCTCCCTGGGGAGCTTCATATAGCAGAAATGTATCTGGGTAGGAATTCCTATTAAAAGAAGATGCATAGCTACATTTTACCCATCAGGGAATATTTAAGTCTACATATGCAAAGTCAAGTCTGTTACTAGCTTATAAACACAGAGTCCACTGGGAGCATTCACAATCTGACATCTTCCCATGTCCGCAGCATTTGATCTGAGATAGTAAAAATGCAAGCGATCCCCCAAAAACTCCCTCTATAAGCAGCCTTGTAGTCATTGTGTGTAACTGGCAGAGATTCTGAAATAAAGCACACATATTTTTTAACTCTGAAACCCTCTTACTAGGCTGAGTTGAAACGCCATTTCAAACTGGTCAGCATAGGATTAGACAAAGAAGGCCAGATTTGGATTCAGAAAGATGTGAGTTGGAATCCAGGCTCTATCACTGTCAGTATGAGAGTCTGTAAGGTGCACAGACTTTGACTGGGGTAGTGATACCTGCTGACGTTGGTCCGACCAAAGGAAACAATGTATAAGAGTCTTATTGGAGGGGCACTTGGGTGGCTCAGTTAAGTGGCTGCCTTCCGCTCAGGTCATGATCCCACAATTGCGGGATCAAGCCATGCGTCAGGCTCCCCGCTCAGTCGGGAGTCTGCTTCTCCCTCTGCCCCTTCCCCATGTTCCTTCTCTCTCTCTCTCTCGCTCAAATAATCTATAAAAAAAGAATCTTATTGGAGTGACTAGAATTTAAGCAGTTTTCAAAAGAAAAGATATGGGGATGATAATAGAATTGACTGAATAATACATAAGAATGATGCTCAAATTTGTGGTGTAAGCTTATTCTCTTAGGGACACCTAAAATTATCTGGATTAAGTAAGGCATGTCTAATACTTGTGCATAAGAGAAACATGCCCAAAAGAAAAATAGCTAAAATATAGGATACATAGTATGTGCTAGATCTTGTTCTAAATCATTTACATGCATTAAATCAACCAATTGAGTTCAATTATAATTCAAATATTATCTTCACTTTTCAGTTGTGTGGTAACTAAGGCCCAGTGAGATTTAAGTAATTTGTCCAAGGTTACACAGATCGTGGTGTAGTTAAGTAGACTCCGGAAGTCTGTTAGAGCCTATGCATTTACTTGTGGGACTATACTTCCTCTATCTTTCCAAAATAGTCAACCATCTTTGTTATATTAAAAGGAGCTCCATATAGTGTCAATATAACTACGATCCTTGCCCTAGGGTTTTAAGTTGAAAAGAAAAAAGGACAAAGGACCTGATATAATAATTCTAGTCTCTGTGCGGTTAATCACTAAAATACTGTAGCATTGTCTCTGTGTTCCAGACTTTAGAGTTGAGAGAATAAAAAGAGAGAGTTAATTTAGAATGGTCAAGAATGGTCATTCATTTGTCCGTCTGTCCATCCATCCATCCATCCACCCTTTCTGGTTGTAGGAAAGTGATGTAGAGCAAACCTTTAGAGTTAGGTAGACCTCAATTCTACTTCCAGTTTTGTCACTTACTAATTGAGTGAACTTGAGGAAGTAAGGTAACCTGATTGAGTCTCCTAAAGTATAGATTTTTTTAAGTATCATTGAATGGGGACATTAAGAGAATTGAGTGACATGATGTTTGTAGGCTTTGAAGCACAGTATCCAGTGCAGAATTAAATGTAATAAATGTCTATCAATATTAACACTCAGGCTCTTATATGTCACACAACGAGTTATGTTCCAAAGATATAAAGATGAATAAGACACAGTTCTTGCCTTCTAGGAAATCCCATGGTCTAACAGGGACATGGCAATAAGTATGATAAATGTGGAATGGTTAAATCTACTAGGTATAGAGAAATCGGGAATGGAATTATAATTTATATATATGTATATATGTATCAAGCACTAAGATAAGTATGTAGGCCCTCTACTTGCTCTCTCACTTAAGTCTCATGATGATTCTAAGAAGTAAGAACTATTATTAACTCCATTTTACAAATGAAAAAAGTAAGACTTACAGAAATAATGGTATGTGCCCAGAATCATACACTTAAAAAAGGGAAGAGCTGAGACCTTAACCCAAGTTATTCCTAATGTAATAAATGAACAAAGCAGCCTTTTAGCTGAGTCCTAAAACATGAATGAGGCATTCTGGAACAGGGGGTAGTGAGGGTATTCAGCATGCAGGAAACAGTAAGAAAAATGACAAAAAGAAATCAAACCAGGTGACACATTTGGGAATTTGGGGTGATTGAATATTCATTCAAGGGCTATTTATTGAGGGTCCATTACATGCCAGAAACTTTTTTAGATACTGGAGGCTATAAAACATAGACTGGAATTCCTGTCTGTGTGGACCTTATCTATTCTCTTGGATAGAGACACCTAACATAACACACACACACACACACACACACACACACTCTCAAGTAAAATAAGAAGTCCGAATAAAGTAAAATATAAAAACATACAGTGAAGTATAAAATCTGTGTTCTAAATGCTATTGAGAAAAAATGAAGCAGGGAAGAGGCCAGAGTACGTTGAGAGCAGAGAAATTTTCCAATTTTAAATGGATAATCAGGGAAGAGTTAGCTAAACAGAAGATATAAGAAACAAGCTCTGAAGGGGTGGGAGTGAGCCATTGCGATACCTAAGGGAAAAGTTTGCCAGGTGGAGGAGATAACATCTGAAAGGCCCAAGAAGAAAGGGTACCAGGCATGACTGAGGAATAGATAGGAGTCACTGGATTTAGCAACATGGAAGCCACTGGTAAACTTGACAGGAGCATTTCAGGGAAACTGGTTTGAACAAAGCACAGATTAGAGAAAGCTCAGGAAAGTATTGGGGATAAAAATTGGACATTATACTTAGGTAACTCTTTGCAGGAAAGAACAAAATAAGCAGTGAAGTGAGGTTAAGAAAAACTTTCCCAGGGGCTCCTGAGTGGCTCAGTCGGTTAAGCATCTGACTTGGTTTCAGCTCAGGTCATGATCTCAGGGTCCTGAGATCGAGCCCCATGTTGGGCTCCATTCTTAGTGCAGAATCTGCTTAAGACTCTCTTTTCCTCTCCCTCTGCCCCTCTCCCCATCATATAAATAAATCTTAAAAAAAAAAAAAAGAAAAGAAAAGAAAAACTTTTCTAATTGAACATAGAGAAGAAAAACAAACAAACAAAAACCACCACCAACAGCAACAAAAAACTTGGTGACTCAGGAGTAAAAGGGGAGAATTCCAGAACAAAATCCTTGAGTAGTGGGAGGAGTAGGAATCTAGTTCACAAGCATGGCTGGAATAGAAAATGTGCGCATGGGTACTGGAGTGGGGAGTCACAGAGGCCAAATAGGGCAGAGCAGCCTCAGATTCAATTACAGTTTTGTGGGGATTAAGTCATGAAGGATCTTCCATGCCAGGCTCAGATGTTTGGACTGCCCTTTTGGAAATGGAGGTCTTTAAAGGATTTTAGGCTCAGGAATGAAATGTTTTAATGAGCTTCACCAGGAAGGTGGGACTTGTGCTGAGCTTTGTGGCATTTATGGGATTTGAATAAATGAGAGGGTAAAAGAGAGAACATTCTAGGCAAAGAGGTCAACAATAGCTATGACATGGAATGAGGATGAATTTGGTATACAGGAAACCAGTAAAGAACCTGTCCTTCTGGGAAAAGACTGGAAAATAGGAATCATATCTGCAAGGCTTTGGAATTTACTAGGTCCTGACTTTGTTACTACAAAGTATCTCTGTAACCTTGGGCATGGTACCTACTTTTTCTTTATCTCATCACTCCCTATAAAAAATAGGGATAATGGAAGTACTTCCCTCATGAGGATAATCAAATTCAATAATATGGATAAAGTATTACTTTTGTGCCTGGCACACAGAAAGTTCTCACGGAATGTGAGCTGTTATTATATGTAGTATCTTGGGAGCTGGGAGAATATATGAGAGATTGGCCCCCGGTTCAAGGACTGTAATAGAAGGAAACATGATTGAATGCACTATAATTTCAGGAAGTTGCTTACATTACATAAATCTAAATATTGATCCTTAATATCCAAATTCATAATTTAAAAGGCCACGGCTTATCACAGGATTCATCTAGGCTAACCCTTGAGACAATACAGAGGTCAAAATAGCTCTAAATATTAATAACTAGGAAGTCCGAGCTCTGGAAATGGAAGGATATTTTTAAGTTGCTCTTAAAATTTGAAAAAAACAGGTGTGTCATTTAAAATAAACACAATGCCTAGCTCCCTACCGCTGCCAAATTTTCATATATTATGAACTCAAATGGGCTAGGAGCAAAATACAGTGCTTCAGAAAAATGATTGATGGTCATTTCTCTGTAATGAGAGTTATTTGAATGTGACAGCTGACCTCGAAGCATTGAAGAATTCTTAAAGACCATAGTTTTGTACTTTAGCCTATTTCAGAAAGGGTCTCTACATTTACCAGAAACCCAAATTATAAATGGAATCTTATCTCACCTATCACAGGAATAGATTGCTACATACGTATTCCTTAATTTTATCTTAAAATTCTTTTCCTTCAAAGTGTATATATGCTTAATGAGTCAAATTGGATAGAGTTCTTTTCCTAGTTTTCCAGTTCAGTAGCAATATATATTGCTTCTCTCTGAGAAAGAGCTTCAGTTATCATTCAGTTTCTGTTTTATGTATTAAAGATCATAGCAGGTAGGTTTTTAAAATGTAATCATAAGGTTCTACTCTGTTTGGGGCTATCCAGCTAATATCTGCAACCATAAGCAGGAAAAGCCACCAATTTGGGTTTGTGATAACAGATTTCTCTCTCAGCATTGAGACCATTCAACATCAAAGATGTTGAATGGTCTAAGTAAATTCATAAAATGTCATCCCTTGATCAAGAAAAACTACAAGGTATAGGAACCAAAAAATCACAAGAGGCTACCATAGGAACAACTAGATAGTAGTTATGAGGCAGATGCTTTATGTTCAGTTCTCAAAATACTGGACATCCCAAAATGTTAGGGAGTGAATACAACAGTGTCAATCAAGTTTGCAAAACCAGTTTTATTCCCAGGTTGCTAGATGCAAAAGGAAATTCAACTTCTGAAAATGTACTTCATATCATTGTGTTAATAGGATTCCATTTAAATGAATGTAAGCCTACCAGATTACTGGGCAGAAAATAAAATTTAAATATAATTTCTCCATTAATTGGTCTTAATGGGTTGGATAAAATGGCTCATTGAACAGATTATATTGAAGAATTATTTGTAACTATTTATAGTTACAAATAAGTCCATGAGATTATCCTTCAAATACAAAGATGTGATGTAAGAATTTTTTGGTGACATTTTAGAAAGTAGAGCTAGGAAGAGAGCCAGTTGAATACAACTTACAATGAAAATGATCTAGGGGACTTAAGGAAGCTTGTAAAATGGACATCTAGTGTTTGTTTTCTCAGCATCTACTTTATTTTGGTTTTCACTGGGGAAATACCCCTCCCCCAGTGCACACTGTCAAGTTATCTCCATATCAGTATGACCCAAGGGTAAGATCAGGGGACACAAGGCCAGAAGACTGAGGCTCATGGCCGGGCTCTGTCTGGCCCAGTGGAACTCTGGGCAAGTCATGTGACCTTCATGAGGGTTTGGCTTCTCATTTTTAGAATAAAACCAATACCAGTACTAATACAAATAAACATGAATTCAAATAACTTGCAGGGTGATTTTGAGGATTACATAAGTAATGCATGAGAAAGAATTGCTACACAGATATGAAGAAGACCTATGGGGCACTGGGGGATGCAGACCAGCAGGACCAACCATGATAGGTAAGTTTTATCACAAGTTAAAAAACTATGAAGGCAAAGATTAGCAAATTGTATGGTATGTACATGATAGCTCAATAGATTGTTTTAAAAAATGATGGCAGGTCATTTTGACCAGTGGGTGGTCTTTTATTGTTGTGACAATTATAAATGTATCTTACATAAAATGAGGGGTCAGAGTAATGCCCATTTGACATTCCCCTTGAACCAGGCTTGGATAGAGAGCACCTGGCCGGCTCACCATTGATGTCTAGTGGGGATTGGAAAGCATTTCTTGGGAGTTATTTATACCATCACAGCTAATTTTGTTTTCCTTTTGTAAATGAGATAAAATCACTTGCCCGGGCGCCTGGGTGGCTCAGTCGTTAAGCGTCTGCCTTTGGCTCAGGTCATGATCCCAGGGTCCTGGGATCGAGTCCCACATCGGGCTCCCTGCTCAGCGGGAAGCCTGCTTCTCCCTCTCCCACTCCCCCTGCTTGTGATCCTGCTCTCGCCATCTCTCTCTCTGTCAAATAAATAAATAAAATCTTTTAAAAAAAAAAATCACTTGCCCAAGGCATGTTTACCTCAGGATTGTGCACTGCCCTAATGACAGAAGAAATACAGTTTATCTTACATTCATATTTTTTTTAAGTAACTCAAACATCATACGCACAGAAGAAGTGACACAGAATTTGGAGGTAATGGGGAACAAAAAGCACTTAGTGTGTTAATTTAAGGAGTGTGTGCAAACTTCATGCAGATTTAAATTTCCCAACAGCTTGCAAATGGGTTACTCATGTATTCAAAAGCAGAATTTTCTGGAGGTACATTAGTTATAAGGACCAGAGGATGTAGCTTTTTATGTTTATTGTTTTCTTTTACATTCTGTCCAACCCTGAGTCGTATCGTCTAATAGAGTGGTCCACATGTACTCAACAACATCCAAGATTGTCTATTGGAAGCTGAGCTCCTCCACAGTGGAATGACAATAAGGGCTTTGAAGTAAAAATAGCTGGCTTCAAATACCAGGCTCATCTCTTCTCAGCTAGGGTGGCCCACTGATCTTGACTATCTACTTCTACTTTCTGAGCCTCAGTTTCTTCAACTGTAAACTGAGGGATGGTGTGCTCACAGCATAGTGGGAAAGGTAACATGGAAAATATACGTAAAGTGCTTAAATCCAATGCTGTGCATTTTATTAAGAGTATATTAAATCACTATATTATCATTAGCCTTGTCAATGTTATCATTGGCCTTTTCGCTCAGTTTGTATGAGCAAAAAAGTCCCATGTTCAAAAAAGGCACCTGCCACATCTTCGCATCCCCCCTGAGGGAGTAGGGATTCCAAAAACAAATAAGCAAACACATTCAGCAGAGTGTCTAATTTCCTGGAAATTCTACTTTGGCTTCTGGTTTCTACTCAGCAGTATCTAAAGCCCTGGGGAAAATTTTTGTGTTTTCACTAAAAGAAAAGTACAAATATGCCTTCTGCCCAAATTATTATTGTACATCTTATTCTTCCCCTTCTTTTGAAATCTTTGCTGCAGATGAAAAATTTAAGTTAAAAGGGGTTTAAAATAATAACATGACCAAAAAATTGGCCACTTGCAAAATTCTGCTGCAACTAGTATACTCTTTTCCACATGGTGACATGTTACTTTCCCTTAAAGGAGAAAGGTTTCCCAACCAGGCCTTCAAAATAAAACAGAATCCGAGGACAGTATGCCAGTTCTTTCATGATCTGTGCCCGACTTCCGGTGCCAGACCCTACCTGTTCTCCAACCTGACAATGTATTTGCAGTTTCTCAAGCACATCCAGGCCTTTCGGGAATCTGGGTCTTTTCACACACTTTTCCTTCTGGTTCCCCCGCTGACCAAGCTATGCGGTGGCTGCCTATCCTTCAAAATTCATCTCAAGCACTCATTCCTTAGGAAAGTGTGTCTTAAATGTCCCCATCCCCCACATCTTGCCAAGTTTCTGTCTCTTCCTCTGTTTAGTTAAAACAACCCCTCAGACCTGCTCCACGAAGCATTTTATTCTGTTAGATTTGCCTGTGTGACTGTCTCCCGAACTCATGCCTTGAGAACAAGGTGTGTGTCTTTATCTCCCCATTGGGCTACCCACACAGCGGGAACTCAGTAATTACTCCTATTCGACCCTATGCACTGTGCCCAATGTGAAGCTCTTGTAGACAACCTTGACGCTAAGAGAGTAACTGAATGAATGCATAGAGTAGATTATTATATCTGCTGCAGAGAGGTTATTTTAAGAACGGCTGCTTGTTTTGCATCTGAGCAAAGATAGACTTCAAACATAATTTCTTTACAATCAAAGAAATCTTATTTCCAAGATAGGAGGGCTTTTTTTTTTCTAAGGAAGGAATTAAATTAGGAGAATCATTTGCATTTTCACATTAGTCTTCTCTGAATATGCATGGCTGGTTGAATTCTGTCTGACACCTTCACAGAACTCGCTCAAGTCAGCTTTCCATTACTAAATAAATTGCATCCATTCTAATTAAAGATACGCAGAGAGTACTACCCGGACAGGAGAAGTAAGGTGGTATGAGGAGCTGGGGCTTCCATGGTAACCCTGCTAGGGACGATGTAATTGATTCATATGGTCCCTTCTGCCACGTATTGATTCCATGCCAACAAGCCTTAAAAACTGTCCATCATTTCACAGAGCTATTTATAGACCAAGTCCAGCTGCGACAAATAAATGGTGATAGGGCATAGAGAGATGATTACTGAAAAGAGTAAGAGACTCCTGCTTTCTAGCTCCCTTGACCATTTATTATCAACAAGGTTTAAATAATTATATAGTAAATACATGGGTCATTCACCAAAACAAAATATTTGTATCAGATATTTTTGTGCATAGGAGAAAAAATGAAAACCTCGAGTCTGATCTTATAGGCACCACATGACTGCACGATATTGGTGCCTCATTCTGTCTCATGGCTGGTTGTTAGCATCCAAGACTCTCAGGCAATTTGTCAGAATATTAAGCACACATCAAAGGAAGTGATAAATTAACGCCACATGGAAATAAAGATTCAGAACCTGAGACAAAGCTTGGGTAGCAGGATCATTTTTCATGCCTCCTGGAGCATAATACGTATTATAACTGCTCTGGTTGGCATGTTGGTGAGAGAGACAGAGGGAGTTGCACACCTGTCCATCGATTTCTCTAAGCCAAACTTCTAAATTGTAGCACCTCCATGTTCTCGACCTTCAGTTTGAATGAAGTGCCAGCAGCACGCAAGGCTGATGGGTTGGTGTTTCCCTGGGAGACAGGCATTTGTATGAGGTGGTAGCCATGATGGTGGTGTTGGGTGATGGTTATTTAGGCAGGAAGCCATTTGTCTCAACATTCCAGTTTCACCAGCTTGTTCAAACATGCACTTCACTCCAAGTATTTCACATGCTTTAAGCTTGCTCCTGAATCACCTCCTGGCTCATACTTCATAGCCTGCAGATCTAGAAGTTAATTTCTTGAATGATTGTCAAATTATCAGGTAATTCTTTTAGATTAAACCTAGTGGAATACTCAGATTGAGCTCCTTTTGCTCATTTTTGTTTTTTTTTTTAAATCTTAAAATTTCAAACTTTCATATATTTTATTTCTTGGTTAACAAAACTTTAGCACTGTCTACTTTTAATGCCTTTTTCCAGCATTTCTTGGATCCTGCACAGAACCTCCTTTTACTCTTAGGTGGGAGTTTCTCTAAGGTAAATTCCTATCAATGAAATTCTGTTTCTTAGACATTGAATCATACATTTTTAAAATTTTATGAACTCCTTCCATATTACTTTCTCAAGTGATCATACCAATTTATGATCATACCAGTAATGTGTAGACCATTTTTATCCCTTTGGAACAGCCTAGTAATGGCTTTGGAGAGAGTAAATGGTAAACAATTATTTATTTAACTCCTTCATCTTCCAAGGAACAGCTTTTTTGCCACCAGCCCACCTGAGCTTCTCTTATATATCCCATCCAGAAAGATTTATGCTTGCCTTTCTCTGTGGACATTTTGTAAATACTTTTATTATTGCATCTGCATTTCATGTTGTAATGATGTGTTTTTCTTTTTCTTATTGAATCCGCATTTCATATTGTAATGATGTATTTTTGCCCCCCCCCACCCCTCCCCCAAATGACGTGACCTCAGGACTGGGTCTTCATTACATCCTAGTGTTCAAGAAGAGAAAATGAAAAATTTCTAATTTGATCATCCACGATCAAGCAGAGGGCAATTTTCTTACCCATGCAACCCTTTCACATTTACAGTTGCTATTGGTGACGGATACTTCTATGATTCCCACTTTCCAGATGAGAAAACCGAGGGCCACAATTACAGAAGTAGGAAAAGGCAGTGCTCATGTTATAAAATGTCCAGACTCGGGGTGCCTGGGTGGCTTAGTCGTTAAGCATCTGCCTTTGGCTCAGGTCATGTTCCCAGGGTCCTGGGATTGAGCCCCACAGTGGGCTCCCTGCTCAGTGGGAAGCCTCCTTCTCCCTCTCCCACTCCCCCTGCTTGTGTTCCCTCTCTTGCTGTGTCTCTCTCTGTCAAATAAATAAATAAAATCTTTAAAAAAATATTTAAAAAAAATAATAAAATGTCCAGACTCTAAAATGTCACCTCAAGCTACCACACCATGCGCTTGTCTGATGCACAGGAGGAGCTTCATAAATAACTTCCTTAGATGATACCATGCAAACATTGCCAGAGTCTATTCTGTTTAGCCAGTATCAACTTTTGTTAATGTTTTATTTTCTTTGATCAGATTTTTAAGTAGAGATGGCCTCAAGAACTGGAAGCAAACACAGATCATCTGTCCTTCACTCTTAGGAAGCATGAGAGAAAGAGGGAGGAGAGGGAGGGAGATTGAAAGATGTTATATGCTGCTTCTAGTCCCAACATAAAGATCACTTTTAATTAATGGAATTTTTGATGGTTATTGGTGAATTAGCCTCCAGGAATGAATCACTAATATACTGAGAAAGATGGCATTTCTTAAAAGGTACTCTAACCCAGTGGCTGTGAGTGAAGAAAGGCTTTATCAACTTGCATCAATAATCATAATTTTAGGTATAGATTAGCTTACTGTTTACCATATTGGACAGATCTGTTTCATTCATACACAATCTCCAAAACGCCTCTTCCTCTGTGATTCAGTACCTTTCCCACCACTCACATATACACAGTATTTCTGTCGATCCCTGACACTCAGATATACCAATTGACTGGAGGAACAGCCCACTGACT
Source organism: Halichoerus grypus (assembly GCF_964656455.1). NCBI lineage: Eukaryota > Metazoa > Chordata > Mammalia > Carnivora > Phocidae > Halichoerus > Halichoerus grypus. Next base: position 16,809,231 of record NC_135714.1, read on the forward strand.
TTCACAACACAGAAAGAGGTACTTGATGAGTTCCGCAAAGGTACACGTTCTCAGCTCAGCCCTGTGAAGCCTCAGATGCAAGCCCAGTGTGTTTGTTTTTTTGCTTTTTGAATCTGAAGGGTCAAAGCTCTTGTTTACAGCTCCTGAAAGGCCGCTGTGGCTGAGATCCGCAGTGTTAGTGTCTACAGATTTGGCAATAGTTTCAAGTAAACAACTAAGAGGTGTTCTGAACCTTCATTAATAACTAAATGTCAGCTGGAGAGAAGGTACAAGATGTCATTTCTTCCAGTTATCCTACTGGCTTTATTGAAAACTCCGCTTTAAACAGTAATTCTCTTCATTTTCACTGTCACCCAATTAAGCCTGAAGCTTTTATTTTGCTTTAAGATCTTTGGATCTCTTCAGGAGGAAAGTCACAGGAAATGGATAGTTTTTACAGCATTGCAGGCAGATAGTAGATTTGTAATGATTAGCAATGACACATGCCATTTTGGGCCTGGATTTATCATTCATACGCATCCACATTCCAAATAGCATTTTTTTTTTTTAAAGATTTTATTTATTTATTTGAGAGAGAGAGAATGAGAGAGAGCACATGAGAGTGGGGAGGGTCAGAGGGAGAAGCAGACTCCCTGCCGAGCAGGGAGCCCGATGCGGGACTCGATCCCGGGACTCCAGGATCATGACCTGAGCCGAAGGCAGTCACTTAACCAACTGAGCCACCCAGGCGCCCCCCAAATAGCATTTTTACTTAGCTTTTAAAAGTACTTGGCATTCTTGAGCGACTCACATACATAGAAATAACACAGTATCATTCCCACTAAAATCTTGTTGAGTGTTGTCACTGAAATTACTGAGGCTGAGAATTTTAATTCCATTAATCTTATTTTTCCCCCAAGATAAAGATAAAGAGGTAAAATGTGAACTTTGGGAAAAATTATGTGTCACGTGTAATAGAGCTCTCCTGCTAAGCTGATGATGTGGGCAGGTGACTTAAAATTTGAATTCACCATGGTTGATTTATTCTTAGTTTTAAAATCTAACTTGGGTTTCATACTGTCCCAAAGATTATCTATTTATAACCATGTTGGAGGGTGCAATGGAACTGGGGGCTTGGAATTTCAATCTGCTTACCACTTTGGAATGACCACCGAGTAAACTGATGTTTCCATGACTGCCAGCTCTATTTTCTGTCAACGGCTATTCACTGAGCACCAACTAAGTATTAAATAGAGAAGCCCCGGAGATACAGCAGAGACCAAAGAGAGACCCAATAACTCCCACAGGGTGCTGACAGTCTCGTGTGGAGGTACGCATTTCTCAAACACATGCATATTTAAATGAATAACTGAAGGTATCAAAGTGTTATGAAGGAGTCTGGAGAATTAACAGGAGCTAAGGCACCTTAGACCCAATGGACCATATCTACCAGGTTGAGGGGAGGGGAGACATCTCAAAAAGTGGTCCTAAGGAAGCATAGCATAACTACTTAGACAAATGTAGGATGAAAAAGGACAGAAGGACAGCTTTTCCAACAGAGATAACAGCACATGCTAATGTCTGTGACATTTGAATAATCAAGGGACAGAGAAAGTCTGCCAAAGCCAGAATTCATACAAGGAGAGAGGATGGTGAGCCAAGAGCCCAATGAGGTAAATGGGAGCATTCAGGGCATCGTAGACTATGGTGATGAGTGTGGATTTCATTCTAAGAGCAATGGGAAACATAGGTGAATTTTAAGCAGAGCACTGATCTGACCAGGTTTATGTTAGAAAGAGTTCACTGGACTGAAAATTGAATACAATTATGGCTGGTATTGACAGCTTCAAAGAATCACTATAATGATTAGAAAGAGTCCTATGAATAAATTCAAACAAATTCAAAGTAAAAATTAAAATTCCTAAGTATCCATTTGAGTTAATGAATGCACTCTCAGGGTATAATGAGAGAATCTGGTTCAGTCAATTATCCAAAAACAGATACCAATGCTCACACTTCAGAATCCTGCTCTAAAAATGGGGCATTAATATAAGACTCCAAGATGTAGTAACATCTTCACCAGCAGTGATCTTTGAATCTTGGTAACTTGCCTATTACCACTTAATTGTTTTATTTATTGGAAAGCGAACTGTAACCATGCCTCAAAGCCTTGATCACCCCCAAATCAAAATACCTGGAGTTGTAAATGAGACATCACCATATATCCTTTAATTATTACTAAGGTGATAATTATAAAATAAAATTCATCAACACATATTTATTGAATGCCTACAATGTTCCAGATACTGTGTATACAACAGTAACTATTATGGACTAAGTTGTATTCCCCCAAAAGTCATATCTCGAAATCTTAACTCCCGGTACCTCAGAACGTGACTGCATTTGGAGATAGGGGTGATTAAGGTAATTTGAGTTCACATAGGTGGGCCCTAATCCAGTATGACTGACGTCCTTCTAAGAAGAGAAAATTGAGGCACAGAAGAGGCTGTATGTGACATGGAAAAGACCATGTGAGAACACAGAGAGAAGGTGGCCATCTGCAAGCCAAGGACAGAGGACTCTGAAGGAACCAACCCCGCTAACACCTTTATCTTGGACTTCCAGAACTGTGGTGAAGTAAATTTCTGTTGTTTAACCGCAATCCCCCCCAAATCTCTGGTACCTGTTATGGCAGCCCCAGCAAACTAATACAGTATCAAAGCTGTAGATCTTTCTTCAAGCAGTTTACAGTCCAGTGGGGAACAGAGAGAAGTAAAGATACAAAAAGAGAGAAAGTAAGTTCCATGATAAGGGGAATTGAGGGTGCTATGGGATAACTAATCTTAATTTGGGGGCCATGGAAGACTCCCTAGAGAGATTGACATCTAGGTTGAAGGCTGAGTAGGACTAGCAAGGCAAACAAGAGGATGGAGTACTTCAGAAAAAGAATATGTGCAAGGATGTGTGGAAAAGCCCAGGGAACAGTGTGACATTTGGAAGAACCCGAACACCTGGAGCAGATGAGTCACGAGTCACCCAATGTGTGTTTGCTGTCTTTTAGGGGCTTATCTACAAATACCTACAGATTGATTTCCCTGCTTCTATTCTTGCTCTTTACTACCCTGTCTTTTTGCAACAGCCAGGAAAGTCTTTCAAAAACCTGAATTAGATGTCACTGCCCTCCTTAAAGAGCCTTGCAGAGTTTTCACACTTGTACGTAAGTGAACTTATAAGCAAACAAATACCTACATAAACAAATAATCTTTACCTGCAAAGCTCAGTGTGATCTAGCACATGCTTGCCTTTCACACCTCCCTCAATTCTATTCTCCATCCCCTGACCTCACTCACCCCCAGCCACAATGGCTCCTTGCCACTCCATAGGAGCAAGCCAAACTCACTCTGGCTTCAGGGTCTTTGCACTTGCTGTTCCCTCTGCCTAGAATATTCTTTTACCAGGTTTTAGCTTATCTATCTCCTTCTTACTTTTCATGTGTCACCTGAAACATCACCTCCTCAGAAGAGTCCTCTCTAACTTATCTAAATGAACCTCCCTCTACTCCTTCATGCTGATATCTATCATATTACCCTAGAATTTTTTTTAAATAGCACTTATCCTATTTTTTAAAATACATTACTCAGTGCTCACCATGATAAGTGTACTTTTTAATTCCCATCTCAATTTCACCCATCCTCCCACCCACCTCCCCTCTGGTAACCATCAGTTTGTTCTCTAAAGTGAAGAGTCTGTTTCTTGCTTTGTCTCTCTCTTTTTTCCTTTTGTTAATTTGTTTTGGTTCTTAAATTTCACATATGAGTGAAATCATATGATATTTGTCTTTCTCTGACTGACTTATTTCACTTAGCATTATACTCTCTAGCTCCATCCATGTCATAAATATTTCACTCTTTTTTATGCCTGACTATTATTCCATTGTGGATAAAGATGTGGTATATATATCTATATCTATATCTTAATCTATCTATATCTATTTATCTCTATCTATCTATCTATCATCTATCTATCTATCTATATCTTTATCCATTCATCTATGTATGGACATTCCATAATTTGGCTATTGTAAATAATCTGCAATAAACATAGGAGTGCATGTATCCCTCTGAATTAGTGTTTTTGTATTTTTTAGGGTAATTTCCCAGGAGTAGTGCAATTACTCGATCATACAATAGTTTTATTTTTAAATTTTGAGGAACCTCCATACTGTTTTCCAGAGTGCCTGCACCAGTCTGCATTCCCACTAATAGGGAAAGAGGGTTCCTTTTTCTCCCCATCCTTGCCAACACCTGTGTTTTTAATTTTAGCCATTCTGACAGGCGTAAGGTCATAATCTCATTGTGGTTTTCATTTGCATTTCAATGATAATATGCTATGTTGAGCATCTTTTCGTGTGTCTGTTGGCCATCTGTATGTCTTCTTTGGAGAAATGTCTGTTCATGTCTTTGGCCCACTTTTTAATTGGGTTATTTGTTTTTTGGGTACAGTTGTCCTATTTTAAACCACACTGTTTACTTACATACTTCCCCCATCATACCTCCCCACACTCTAACTGAAGCTCTGTGGAAATAGGAAATTTATCTGTCTGTCCACTGCTTTTTCCAGCAGTGGCTGATACAGTGTAGATACGAAATATTTGTGTTGAATTAATAATGTTAAGCCATACAAACTGACTCTGATTGTAAATTCACATCATCCATCTTTAACATGAAACAGTAAACAGTGGGAAGACTTTGAACTCCTAGAGAACAGAGACAAATTTAACCCCATGGTACGAGAAGATAAATGCGGCAGTAAAATCTCATCCCAGATCGATGTGTGGCATGTGGCATGTTGTTAAGCCCATGCCTCAGTATATATTGAACATTCCATGTGTGTCCACAAATCACAGTGATTCAAAAGGGACAGAACTGATCCAAAGGATTTGCCAACCAGCATTGTCATATTTGACTCTAAGACACTTAAAAACGTCAAGTGTTCTTTGAATTATGGAAGACAATACTGGCTCTATCACATAGAAATAGTTTTGGAGGTAATGGAATTTTTGTTTTAAGTAGCTGAGCTTCCTGGGGAGAAAACTGGGAGGGGCAATGAAACAGATTATAGCTAAATATCATTAACTCGATGTATTTGCAACATGATTTACTGAGATAATCCTAGAACTAAGAGGGGTGTTTTGGCTCTTTCCTGAAGATAATCTCCCCCTATATATCTTCTATGTTGTAATGAAGCAGGGCTTCCTGGGACTTCATTGATAAAGACCTTCAAGGTTGAAAGATAGAACTAGGAACAACTGGATAGAGGAGGGATACAAGTTAAGGAGACAGTGCTCCACACAACTATCTGGCGCTCTCTGAAGGATACTGGGTCTAGCAGGAAATAAGAGCATGAGAAAGAAGCTCAGATAGAGCAATGGTTAGGAATGTGGGCTCCTGTACCAAAATGCCTGCATTTGAATTCCCATGTCCCAGTGGGGTAACCTCAAGCAAATGAGTTTACTTCTTTGAGACTCAGTTTCTTCACCTCCATAAGGGAGCAATGCCAGAACCTATAGGATGATCATGAAGAATAAAGGGATCCAGAAATTCAAAGCATCTAGATAAGTTTCAGTCTCATAATAAGTGCTCAGGAAATGTTGTTTTTCATTATTATCATACCATCGTCATAATCAACATCACCATCATCAAAGTACTGAATTGAACTGTGAAGCTTAGTAAGGATGGTGCTCCGTTGGGTCAAGTGCTGGATGGAGCCAGCTGGAAATGTTGCAAATCCAATGCTACAGGATTTATTTATGGAATGCCAGATTAAAACATCTACTGGAAAAAGGACTTCATCCGAGTACCGCTAAGTAATGTGTCTAGTTTTCTCATACTTTTGCTGAGTACATCAAAACTGGCTCAAACAAGGGATTGAGTGGATACAACTTTGAGAGAACTAGAACAAACCATGCCATGGGAACTTGATGATCTCCTACTCATCAACCAAGGAAAGAATATTACTCTAAACTCTTTCTAAAACATTATATTATAGTCTATAGTGGATGATATAAATTCTGGGGCATGACTTTTTAATAGCAGATACTCTAAAAACAATAAAGAAGTTGACTATTGCTCAACTCAAAGAGGACACGAGACAGATGATCTCTGTTCCACTGTATTTGCCTTTAGTCACCTGGCCCTTAAATTGATCTACAACTTGGGCTACAATTTGACTGCTGTTTATATTCCAACCAGGGGTGAACAGATTTATGAGATTGCCTTTTAAAAAAAAATTAGGGAAATTACTCTCCAAGGTCTCTACACCACCTGTTGGCAAACCACACAATTTCTCCCAGTGAGATACACCATGACACAGAAACTCATTAATTCATTCCTTAATCTATAAAATATTCCTAAGCGTTACTACTAGCTACACATCACTAGGCAATGTCATGGCTGCAATCAACAGGAAAATTTTGTCCCAAACCTTCGTGAATCTTACCTTTTTAGTAGCTTCGCCAAACACAGAGCACTGAATTCCATGTGCTTAGTCATTCAACCCTCAAGTGAGTAAGGGAAAGTTATCATTTCTTAATTGCTTACTGTGCCAGGCACCATGCTGGACACTATGCAAATATTTGGAAGGTTAGCTTACTTTCTGACAGTACACCAGGCTATTTAGCTCACCATGGAGCTACCTATCTGGCCTTATTTTCCTCAAGGAAATAATTTCTCCACAAACTTTAAAGTTTGTGGAAAACTCATTTCCTAGACATTATCCCTCCTCTTGCACAGCCTAAACTTTGAATTCTCATTTTTGTGGACAACCCAAAGAGAAATAACTTTATTTTGGTTTGAGATGTAGGAAGTGAAGACAGAAACTGCCTTTTGGAGGCAAGAGCCTGAAGATGGATTAATTTCATGCCAAGCTTCAGACAACGTTATCTTTAAATAGAGCAGGCAGGAGAGGAAGAGTAGGGATATCAATTGATGCCATTGCTTTCAGAAGTCCTTTATGGACAGCTCAGTAGGAACTAAATAATTGGTAATAGCTATTGTGTTTTTCTGTATCACTAAACCAGAAATGAGTGTTCATGAAAATGCCATTCTATAGCCAAGAGAAAAATGAGGAACAATGATCAGTTTGACATTTTAAATAGAAGATGTATTTTTCTTTGGTTCAATATAAAAGCATCTAAGCAACATGTAACTATATTTTACACCAGATTTCAGGTGCGCTTAATTAATGTATCAATCCTTTTGTTGGGGCGCCGGGGTGGCTCAGAGGGTTAAGCGTCTGCCTTCGGCTCAGGTCATGATCCCAGGGTCCTGGGATCCAGCCCCACATCGGGCTCCTGGCTCAGCAGGGAGCCTGCTTCTCCCTCTCCCTCTGCCTGTCTCCCTGCTCATGCTCTCTCTCTCTCTCTCTCACTGTATGTCTGTGTCTCAAATGAATAAATAAAATCTTCAAAAAAAAAAAAAAATCCTTTTGTTGATGTCACCTAAAACAGACCTGGTTACTATTCTGAGAATGTCTTTAGACTCCCTTCATGGAGCCTGGTGATCCAATCAAGTGATATGTCATCAAAAACAACTTGTAAAATGGGGGCAAGAATTAGAAATGCCACTTTTAAAACTTCCAATTTTTGACAAAAAGTGCAGTGCACACTGTCAAATTCCTGGCTCAGGAGGTGAGTCACTATGAATCCTTTCTTGAGGCTGAGCCACCATTTTGGTTTGCCTGGGACTAAGGGCGTCTGGGGATGTGGGATTTCAGTGCTAGAAGGGGAAAGTCCCCAGCAAACGAGGATGAATTGGTCACTTTACCGCTCTCCTCATAGATGTGTTATGATGACTGAATAAAAATGCTTATTAAAGACATATCCTGGTAATGCTTGATACTTATAAACATTAAAACACGTCAACTATTGTTAAACTGTTTACTAGCAACAGGTACTGTGCTAAGCAGTTATTTTTCCATATATTTACTTCTCTGCTCCTGAATATCTTGGCTTGCATCACTGACATCAGGGAGAGCTTGGAAGGGTGAATAAGCAGAAAGCTAGATATATCCCTTTCTCTGTGATGGGCTCGGAGGCATTTGCATATAAAACTCAATAATAGGGAGAGTTAGAGAGGGCCACCTGTTGCCTGAGAACAGGCTTCTGAGCAGGAACGAGAGAAGCTAGTAAATTAGCTACAGATAAGTAAACTACACTGCTTACCATTATTTTAAAAATATATCTATTTTTATAGTATAATAATACATTCTATATATGCAGTATATGTAACATAAAATAAATCTGTATAATGTTACATATATTTATTTATTTATTTATTTATTTATTTTAAAGATTTTATTTATTTATTTGAGAGACAGAGAATGAGAGACAGAGAGCATGAGAGGGAGGAGGGTCAGAGGGAGAAGCAGACTCCCTGCCGAGCAGGGAGCCCGATGTGGGACTCGATCCCGGGACTCCAAGATCATGACCTGAGCCGAAGGCAGTCGCTTAACCAACTGAGCCACCCAGGCGCCCATGTTACATATATTTAATATAATCCTTAAAATCCCCAACTATCCCACTCATAAACTATACCTTTAAATTATAGTTTTCCTGCTTGAAAATGGTGTTAAAAATGTCCCTATTTCATAAAAAGGGCTGCTTCAATGAATAAAGGAGATGATTTATGTATATCGCTTTTCATGTACTAAGTACTCAAAGTACGTATGAATTATTATTTTTTCACTTTTTTGCTTCAGCTTTATTGAAATATAATCCAAGTACCAAACAATTCACCTTTGATGCACAATAATCACCCCAATCAATTTTAGAACATCTTCTTCCCTCCCCCCTCAAAAAAAAAACCCTTAGCAATCAACCTCTATTTCTCCCCAACACCCTATGCCTAGGCAACCAATCTACACAATTGCCTATCTTGGATATTTCATATAAATTTCATGTAAATAGAATCATACAATATGTGGTCTGTTGTGACTGACTTTATTCACTTAGCACAGTGTTTTCAAGGCTCATCCATGTTGTAGCCTGTGTCATCATCATCCCCTTTCACTGCTGAATAATATTCCATTGTATGTAATACATTTATCTACGCATCATTTGATGGGCATTTGGTTGTTTCCACTTTTAGGCTATTATGAATAATACTGCTATGAACATTCTCATGCAAGTTTCCTGTGGACACATGTTCTCATTTTTCTTGGGTATTATTCCCAGGAGAGGAATTGCTAGGTTATATGGTAACTCAGTATTTAACCTTTTGGGGAACTGACAGACTTTTTTTCTAAGGTGATGGCATCATTTTACACTCTGCACTAGTTCATGAGGGCTCTAATTTCTCCACTTCTTTGCCAACATTTGTTTTTAATCTGTATTATTTAAAATTATTATAGCCATCCTAGTGGGTATAAAGTGGTATCTCAATGTGGTTTTAATTTTTGTTTCTGGGATAGCTAGTGATGTTGAACATTTTTCATGTACATATTGGCCATTTAAAAAATCTTCTTTGGGGTGCCTGGGTGGCTCAGTCGTTAAACGTCTGCCTTCAGCTCAGGTCATGATCCCAGGGTCCTGGGATCGAGCCCCACATCAGGCTCCCTGCTCGGCAGGAAGCCTGCTTCTCCCTCTCCCACTCCCCCTGCTTGTGTTCCTGCTCTCTCTCTATCTCTCTCTGCCAAATAAATAAATAAAATCTTAAAAAATAAAATAAAAAATAAAAAATCTTTTTTGGAGAAACATCTATTCAGATGCTTTGCCTTCTTTTAATTGGATTGAGTATCAAATATTTCATTAATATGAAGTCATTTCTATACCCTCTCAGTATGTAAAGAGCACTTACTATGTTCCAAATACTTTATATTTATAATCTCTAATATTTAAAAACTAATCATTCAAATTAGTATTATGATCCCCACTTTTTAGATTAGAACACCAAAGATCAGAGAATGGAGCAATTTGTCTAGCTAAAAATGTGGCACATTTAGATTTAACAAACACCAAAGGCTGCATGATGGTTTTAGTGATGCTAGCTGGCCCCCTGAGTGTAGTGGAATACAATGAGCTCATCCCCCTTTGGCTACCCTCTCTGATCCTTCAACTTCTATCCGGAATGTGCCCTGAATGCCCATCTTTGATGGCTCCTCCAACACAGAGAATAGCATTCAAACTCCTCAGCATGCGACTTCCAACCTTCCCATTCTTGGCACACGCCATCATCCCGGCCTTACTCTATGTCATTCCTGCACATCACGCATCTAGAAAACCAAGAGTTTCCCAGTTTCCTAAAGGACAGTTGCATTCTTTTGTCTCCTGGAGAATTCTGTTAATTCTATGGACATCTGCTCAAAAGCTGTCATTCACCTTGACCCCTTGCAGTTACATTCCTTTCCCTAATCTGTGTATATACCTCTTCTTAATCCAGCCAGCACTGCCTGCATAACTATTATGCTCCTGATGTGTGCAAAGCAGTGGGAATGTAATAGGAGGCAATGTCCAGTCTCTGACCCCAGGAAGTTCAAAGTCTAGTTTGTGTCTGTTTTCACCACCATCCTGCAAATGATCTAAGCCCAAGGATCGTATCCTTAAACTCACTACCAAATTTGGTCTCTGAAAAAACCTGGATTTTAAGGAAAGCAATTCTGCTATTTTACTGGAATGACTGATCCTCATAAATTCCCTAGGAAGATAGAGTCTTGGTAATAACAATAAATGGGAACAAACCCCAGCAATACACTGCTAAGAATTGCACATTAGCACCGCTAAGCTCTCTGCCTTAGGAGTTTTAAGACAAAACAATGTAACCCAAATATGAAGGTGTAAGTGCACAATGAATATGCAAAGCTGTAAGCTAAGTGATAATTTTTGTCTTGATTGTGTGAGCTAACTCTTAAGAAGATTATAATTAAGGAGCATTTCTGATAGTACCAACAAGCATTTTAATCAACCTCTATGGCATTAACTCCAATTACCATTAGTAAACTACGAGGATTCGCTTTTAAATTGCAGTAAGTCAGTACATTCAAGATGTCATTTGGGGAGTACATATTAACAGGACCTTATCACTTTCCTGAGCTGTCACTTAGATAAGGGTGGGAGCTGCATTAAAGCAGAAGCAATAATGGGATATAGGAAGAGCTACTGAATCTCACAAATGGCATCTGCATGCTGATGTGAAACACAAAATTATAATTTTTTATATTTAATAATTTATTTATTTAATTTAATACATTTAATAGAACACTTAATAATTCTTTGATTGATGAATTTTTAGCTTAATAGCCTTAAAGAAAGACTTTTATTTAGTTGAACAAACTAATAGACTAACAAACTCAAAATAAAGGCTGATAAACAGGGTCCTTTGAAACTCTCATTATTAACTTAAAATATTTGCATAAATTTGAACAAAGATGGATGGCTTTAAATGACTGTCACTAATTAAGAGACTGAAACAAACAAAAGACTAATAAAACATTATGTACAAAGACAGGCACATTAGCATATTCTATCCCATATCTCCATTGCAATGACATGAAGACAAATATTCCTGATTATACCTGAAGCAATAATGTAACTAAGGCAATAAATCACTTGAAGAAACCTAAGGGGGCTTCTTTTTAAACACATTGATTTAGGTATTAGGCCTGTCATTGAAAAATAAACATAAAAATGGAATCAAATTTGTTGTGATGATGTACTGTTCAAAGATTTGTCTCTCTCTCCTGGAAAAATTTAATCAGTAGGTGGACATGTGACTGTATCCTGAAATATATTTGTTAAAGAGGACTGTCAGATCATTATTAGAACATTTCTTTCAAATGTCCACCAGAATAGATATTTATCATTAGCGAGGTACATCACACAATTTAAAAGTCAAGTCAAAAGTAGTTTAATGCTTGGGTGTTGTATTTTTCTTTCTCTTTCTTTTTTCCCTAGAAGATGTTCTAGAAGATATTTTTTTCAATTGACTTAACTCTGAAATCTTTTTTTTTTTTTTTTTTAAAGATTTTATTTATTTATTTATTTATTTGACAGAGAGAGAGAGATAGTGAGAGCAGGAACACAAGCAGGGGGAGTGGGAGAGGGAGAAGCAGGCTTCCTGTCGAGCAGGGAGCCTGATGTGGGACTCGATCCCAGGACCCTGGGATCATGACCTGAGCCGAAGGCAGACGCTTAACGACTGAGCCACCCAGGCGCCCAACTCTGAAATCTTATCTTCAAAATTTGTAACAAAGTTCCCATTATAAAAGAAAATTTGATTATAGGGAAGCAAAGGAAAGAAGGGACACCAGTGGGCATAGTCTTGCTACACATAGACAGGGGTGGCTGTTTTTAGAAAGTCTATCATAAAAAGTAAGCGAGAAGGCTCTTTATCCAATGAGCCCCTAGAAACCTGTGCTGCAAGTAATCCAGTATCCCAGGCCTGATATTCATAGTTCATTGGTCCACAAAACAAAGCTGTCCTACAGACCAATGGTAATATGGATTTGAACCCCAAGAAGTTCAAGTTATGAATGACTAATATTTTTATCAAAATCTTGTCTTAACTTCCTAACTATTTGAATCATGCTGTGATGCTAGTTTTAGAATGTTTCATGGTCTTCTTCTCTAGTTGTGATTATCAGGTTCCCTACTGGTATAACTGAAATTTTCCACTGATCTAATACACAAACCATTTTATACTTAGGTACTTAATTTTATAGACACCTTAATAAAGTATTGATTACAGTCCAATAATTAATCATATAGATACCCAGAATCTATACAAATTTACATGAAGACTTAAGGTCCCACATCCACTGATCAAAATGTCTAGCTAATCCATTTATTTACCAAGTATTAATTGAATTCCTACCTGCCTACTGTGTAAAGTATTATGTATTTTCCTTAAAACAAACTTCTACTTTAAAATGTTTATCAACTGAAGAGCATTTAGGGGAAGAATTATGAACCTATGGAAAGTTTCAGGGGCACCTTGGTGGCTCAGTCAGTTAAGCCTCCAACTCTTGATTTTGGCTTAAGTCATGATCTCAGGGTCATGAGATCAAGCCCTGTGTTGGGCTCTGTGTTGGGCCTAGAGCCTGCTTAAGATTCTCTTTCTCCCTCTCCCTTTGTCCCCCCTCAAAAAAAAAAAAGGTTTCAGATTCTTTGAACAAATTTAGGAAAGGAAAATAAAAATATGTGGTTCCATAATGGCAATGGGTTATTTCAGTGTTTGAGAAAAGCAATGTTTCTTTTACTATATGAAAAGGAAATTGCCTTTCTCTGCTTATTTCACTTAGCATAACCCCCTCCAGTTCCATCCATGTCATGTCGATGCAAATGGTAGGTATTCATCCTTTCTGATGGCTGAGTAACATTCCATTGTACGTATATGGAACATAAGGAATAGCATGGAGGACCACAGGGGAAGGGAGAGAAAACTGAATGGGAAGAAATCAGAGGGGGAGACAACCCATGAGAGACTCTGGACTCTGGGAAACAAATTGAGAGTTACAAAAGGGGGGGGTATGGGGTAACCGCATGATGGGTATTAAGGAGGGCACATGTTGTGATGAGCACTGGGTGTTATACACAACTAATGAATCGTTGAACACTACATCAAAAACTAATGATGTACTATATGTTGGCTAACTGAACATAATAAAAAAAAGAAAAGGAAAAATATTTATTTTATTTATTATTTTTGAGGGAGATTTTATTTTTAAGTAATATCTATATCCAACTTGGGACTTGAACTCACAACCCCAAGATCAAGCTGGCTCTACCAATTGAGCCAGCCAGGCACTCCTGAAAAAATATATTTTAAATTTAAAAAATTTACTATTCCTTAACTCTTATAATAGACCATAGTACCTAGTGAGTGACAATCTTTTCTATTTCCCTTTTTCTTCTGGGGACGGTCCTATCTCTACTTCTTCAACTTCTCCCTACCCCTGATACACACAAACTATATAATGAGTCATGTGACCCAGAACTGACCAGAGGACTCCATCTTCCTAGTATCATTGATTAATCAGAACAAAAAAAAATTAAAAATTATGTTCAATCTGTGTTCTTCTCTGGGATTACTCATTGGGACCCCAGAGTAAATATGTTCTCTTATCCTGCAAGGTTGCTAACCTGGGAATATGAGATCCCTATGTTCCATGTTAAGAAGGCTCATTATAGTAGGTTAGAACAACACCAACATATACATTAATCCTTCCTTATCTGAGTTTTTATTTTTCATGGTTTCAGTTACCTGTGGCCAACTGTGGTCTGAAGTGGATGATTCTCCTTAGGACAGATCATCAGAATGCCAATTGTAGCCTAATGCTATATCACAAGGCCTATGTCATTCCCCTCACTTTATCTCATCACATAAGCATTTTATCATTTCATATCATCACAAGAAAAGGGTGAGTACAGAGCTATAAGGTATTAAGGAGAGAGGTAGATAAACCACATTCACATAACTTTTATTACAGTATATTGTTATAATTGTTCTATTTTATTATGAAGTTATTATTGTTAATGTCTTACTGTGCCTAATTGATAAATTAAACTTTATCATAGGCATGTATGCACAGGGAAAAACATTGTGTGTGTGTGTGCGTGTGTGTGTGTGTATAGGGTTTGGAACTCTCTGTGGTTTCAGGCATCCACTGGGGGCCTTGGTACATATCCCCCATGGATAAGGGGGGACTACTGTAAGGGGAAGCAGAGAAAACAAAAGATAAGAGATTGATAGAGTCCTGCTACTTTTGAGTTCCAATTTTAATCTCCAGATCCGTCATTTCTATAGATCATTCTTTGATTTGAACCAGCCACAATGTGCTTCCTAGTAATATATGCCAATAAATTCCCTTTTGATTCAGTTATATTTTTCCCCTATAACTGAAAAGTCTTGGCTGACACTTGTCCTTTAATGTTGTTGAATTGGTTTGCATGCTTTGGTACTCTTTTATTAAATTCACATTTATTGAACATCTGTGCCAAGCACAAGGCTCACAAAAAAATAAGCCACAATCCTTATATTAGGAAGCTAATCATCATCATCAAATTATCCAAGCACTTCCTTGTAAATGACATGGTGGAAAGTAGCCTTCAAAGAAACTATAATGAACCCTAATTTAACACAAGTCATTTCAAAGTTCTAAACCACGTATTTGGCCTAAAATAAAATTTATTCTCCATAAACTTTCACTTCGGTTCCATCTCATCCAGGAACTTCTCAAAGTGGAAACATGCTTTTTCATTTTGATTTTTGTATTTTTCATGGATGAATGATATATATTATTTCACATGCTCTTTGTGGAAAGAACTGGTTCTAAAGACCATGTATATGTGATCTCATTTAATTCTTCCCCAAACCATATGAAGTAGCCATTCTTATTATCCCATTTTAAAAAATGAGGATTCTGACACTGACAGTCGATTAGGTAAACCTTCAAAAGTTACATAATGAACAGTGGAGCCAGGTCTTGGCAAAGTCACCAATGACTCTGTGTGAATTATCTAAGTGGGCCCAAGTTAATCCCAGTGATTCTTACAAGAGGGAGGCAGGTGGGTTGGGGTCAGAGAAGCAGCTGCAATCTTGGAAGCAGGTGCAATGTCAGAGCTGAGAGATGTGGGAGGTCTTTAGAAACTCACAAAAGGCAAGGTAACAGAGTCTAGCCTGCAGATTCTAGAAGGAACCCAGCCCTGCCAACACCTTGATTTTAGTCCAGTGAAACTAATTCTAATTTCTGATGGGCAGAACTATAAAGAGTAAATTTGTTTTGTTTCAGGCCACTTAGTTTCTGGTTATTACCACTACAATAGAAAACCAATACAGTTTCACAGGTTTTCCCAGAGGGCAAAATAAAACACAATATTTACATGGCATCTGTCTCTGCAATGGGGCTATTTCTTCTGAAACTTTAGCTGAGATAAAATGGTTTAAAAAAACATTTACAATGAAAAAAAGAATTTGGAAGACAAAGCCACATGTTCATATTCAGGCTTCTTTTTTTTTTTTTTTTAATTTTTATTTGATTTTTTTTTTTAAAGATTTTATTTATTTTTTTGACAGAGAGAGACATAGCGAGAGCAGGAACACAAGCAGGGGGAGTGGGAGAGGGAGAAGCAGGCTTCCCACCGAGCAGGGAGCCCGATGTGGGACTCGATCCCAGGACCCTGGGATCATGACCTGAGCCGAAGGCAGATGCTTAACGACTGAGCCACCCAGGCGCCCCATATTCAGGCCTCTTAAAAATTAAATGTGAAATAAAAGAAACTTGGTAACTAAATGTTAATAAATTATGTCCAAATAGCTAGGGGACAACTTTTGGATAATATCAACAGATCTGGCTCTGTCGTTTCAAACTATTTCAAACCCTCTCTTGGCATTTCAGTTATTACAAAGGATCATGGGAACACCTAGAATGAGAGAAACATTGAGATTCATATTTGGATCCATGAAATCATATTGTGACATTTATCAATAACATCCTGAGTTACTTTTTTCACATTCTTCCTCAAAATAAGATATTAAAGAGATTTAATAATCCGGGTCAATAAATATTTTAAATATTTTTTCAAATATAATGTTGCCTCTGACTTACCCAAGGATCTAGAATTAGTTTAATGAATTTGATGATCATGTCAAAAAGCTAAATATGGCAGATCTGTGATCACGTTAGCTCTTAAAGAATGGGTGTTGTCTGTCAAAATGGAAGTGGGAGCTCCTGTTTCTGATAGCTCTCTGCCCTTGGGTATGCCATTCTTCCCTAAATGGGGCTCTGCTTTGCACCTATAAATTGAAGGGGGTGATGGATTAAACATCAAAAAAAATGACATGTCGTTCCAAGATGGCAGGGTACAGAAAGCTCTGTGTCAGCACTTACTTAAGCTATTTTCCAAAACTTGGAGGCAAACATAATCACACACACCATGGGGTCACTCCCCACAGGGATGATCTGGGGAGTTAGCTGAAGAGTCTGAAAAGCCAGACCTCACAAGTTTCTGCAATTTTAACCAAGGCC
Source organism: Halichoerus grypus (assembly GCF_964656455.1). Lineage (NCBI taxonomy): Eukaryota > Metazoa > Chordata > Mammalia > Carnivora > Phocidae > Halichoerus > Halichoerus grypus. The sequence continues at coordinate 16,826,229 of NC_135714.1, forward strand.
TGGGCTGTCACAGTCAATTTTTTTTTTTTTTTTTTTGGTCAAGGTTAAGTCTGGCCAAGTCTATTCAGGTCTGTTTTCCCAGAGTTTAAGCCAAAATGATGAAAACCGCCTTTGAACTTGAAGGCTCTGTGGTAAGAGAACAAATTTAAAAAAAATATATATCTGAAGGAAGGAAGAAGGGAAAATGACTTTCTTCTTCATTTGAATGTTCAGAAAAACCTGTAATTAGATGTGTTATTTTAAAACAGAACTTAATTCCTTTAATCTGAACATTTCAAAGGGCTTTCAAAAGCTCACAAATTACTATTAATCCCATGACACAAAGATGATCTATGTCATTCTAATGGTAGCTATGTTGAAATAAAATCACAAGAGTTTGGTCATTCCTATGAGATTTCAGTTTCTTCTTCCTCTCTAATAAATTAATTTGGAGAGAAAAACCAATTTAGTGTCAGTGATTGAACAGTAATTTTAATGCATACACACACACACACACACACAGACACACACACACACATATGCACATTTGCATAGAGTAAAATTATTTTTTAAGTAGCCAAAAAGAAGCCACAAAAGAAGAGACCTAACCAGAGTAATTAGTTAGTATGAATAAAGCTCATTCCATTTATACTAAGACTATCCATCTAGTACCTGTACTTCGATCCCAAACACATCGAATGCACTAGAAAGTTACCAAGTTTCTTTTATTTCACATTTAATTTTTAAGAGGCCTGAATATGAACATGTGGCTTTGTCTTCCAAATTGTTTTTTTTATTGTAATGTTTTTTTAAACCCTTTTACCTCAGCTAAAGTTTCAGAAGAAATAGCCCCATTGCAGAGACAGATGCTATAATCTACCTCCTGCTACCGTTCACAGTACTGGGAAGTGTTAGACTAGTAAGGACTTCAGAAACCACCTACCACCTAGTTCTTCTTTTTATACAAAGTTAAAGCAACTTGAACAGGTTTCCAGAATAATCAGAACACCCAGAACTTTTGCCACCATCTCTTCTTTCAAAACCTCTTCAAAAAAAAAAAAGAAAAACAATATGAGGTTTAGAAACCCATAGCAGGTGTGGTGAGCAGTTTTTCTGTTTTTTTTTTCCTCCATTTTACATCTGTCACCCAGCATCCACTTCCTGTCTGAGAAAATGTGGGCATCCCAATTTAGTTCATAAGGAATTACTCATCTCCCACCATGAGCCCAGGTACCTCCAGTGGGGCTTACGGCTGGGACATGGGGCTCAGGTCTGACTGGTCAGAGCATGGTGCTGCCCCAACCCGGGTACAGGTGCGGGGTCGGGAGTGTCACCCAAGGAGGTGTGAGGCAGCTTCTGCTGGGGCTGCTGGGCAGGAGGCAGAGGCTCCTACCCACTGCGATTGTGAGATTGGCCCTAGCAGGGCGTGAGGCGGGCACTGTCTGCAATCACCTAGCACCATGGGAAGCCAGAAAATCAAGCCATTAAGGTAGAAGACAAAGCTGAGAGATTAAATGGATTCCTAATGACATATTAAATTAAGTCCCACCTGAAGCCCAGAATTACCACCTGGGCCTTTCACTTATGTGGACCAATAAATTCTTGTTGTTTTATTGTTGTTGTTGAAGCCAATTTGAACTGGGTTGTAAGCCACTTGAGTCCTCTCTAGGGTTGCCAGGCAAAATACAAGATGTCTGGTTGGATCTGAATTTCAGACAGACAGTGAGTAACTTTTCAGCATAAGTATGTCCCACACTCTATTTGGGAAGTCTGACAACTCTAATCCTAACTCCTCTAGGAAGTTATTTCCACATGCTGGGCAAGGCCAATGGTGGAAGAAAAGAGGTCTGTGACCACAGCACCAAGACAAATAATTCGTGGGATGTAGCGAGGTGTTCTGTCCACTTCTCTTTAGAGGAATAAGGGCTAAGTAGTTCTCACGCCTGATAGAGAAAAGAGGAGGCATGGTATTTATCAAGCTGGTGTTCCAAATTCCTTTCTCTTTCCCCTGTCTCTACATTGGTTTTAAACCCAAAGTCCTGGAATTCATCCACTAGAGAAGGAAGGAGTGACAGCATCTATGTGAAGCATGACTTTTTCAGTGTTTGCTTGAATTCATTGTCTTTCCCCAGGCAGGCATTCCCAGAAGGCTGCCCATGCCTCAGACGTTATGTAGAGCACTGTGGGGGGGACATGGGTAAGAAGGTCCCAATTCTTCCACATCAAAGGCCTCAGTCTTTCCAGAGGGACAAATACAGGCAAAAAAGAGAATGGCAGTATACCTATTGAATTGGTACAGAGAAAACAAGAATTCCAGTCTTGGAGGAGATGGCATCTGAGCTGGACTTTGGGGGGGGCATGGCATGGGGGGGTATGGCATGAGGGGGTATGGCATGAGGGGGTATGGCATGAGGGGGTATGGCATGAGGGGGTATGGCATGAGGAGGTGGGCCAGACTGCTCATCTCGAACAAATGCCCTCTTACCAACTCCTAACCAATTCCTATTTTCCTCTTGCTCCTTCTCTTCTCTTTCCTCTTTGCCCTTCCTTTCTTCCCTCCTTCCTCCTGCTTTTCTAATGATGATGACACTATTTAGCCAACAAGCAGTGTCAAGGGCAAAGCCAAAGGTGGGGGTGAAGTTCAGTGGTGTTAAGTGGTGCTGATTTGGTTAGGATTCATGAATACAGAATTCAAACTCTATGAGATCTGCATTCAGCAAATGTGTAGGACTTTAGAGCTGGAACCCCTGATTCTCCAGGTGAGAGAACAGTGAGAGATCAAGTAACTTGACAGTTGCATATGGCGGGGGGGGGGGGGGGTAGGCAGAACTCCGGAGGTTGACTCTGGAATCCAAGCTTGTTCTGCCTTGCTTGGGGGCATTTAACCAGCAAGCTCTTTATATCCCAATTCTTTTCCCTCTTTTAAGATTATCCAGTGAAGATACACAGCTGAGTTTTATTTTTATTTTCTTCCCCACTAGCCTAGAACGATTTCATTTAGACTTTTCTCAAATAAGGAAAAACATGGACTTTCTCTTTAAGGAATGAAGATGTGTGAGGACTGTCCCATTTTACAAATCTCCTATGTCCATGCTCAAAGGGAAACCCAAGGGGCTCCCCAAACACTTCCATTTGTCTTTTTCTGGGGCAGACCTATTAAGGTGTCACTGTTCAAAAAGTCAGCAGCAAGTAGTTGAACTTGCCCATGTTGGAGTGGGTCTGGCAAATTTGAGGTTAATTGACATTTCCCTATTTCAGATATGAATGCAGCAAGAACAGGAATCACTTTCAGCTTCTTAGAAAACTTGGACTAATTTGCTTAAGAAAGGCTGGCAACAAAGAATTAAGGAGCACAGTACCCTGTCTGCTTTTTCTTATAGCAATGCAATGCATAGTGTAAAATCAGGTTACCAGTGAAAATGAGCCTGTTGTGCTAATTCATAGCTCATTCTCTATACTTATGTCATGGGCCCATTATATAATTTAGCAAGATTCTGGGACCTTTCTCTAGGGAGGGCAAGTTCTAGAAAACAGATGCTAGACAAGCATGAGGGTAGTCCTTTGATTAAGAAAGAATGTGGGTCTCTATTTTTCAGAAGCCCCTGCTATTTTAATAATAAAACAATGGTGCTGATTTTTACTTCTCCCTGAAGTACATACTTTCACATGCATGGAAAGGATTCTTCAGCATATCATGGATAAAAAAGCAAGTCATGGTCTATTAATTTAAAATGAGGCATTAAAGGGTCTTTGATGTAATTCAATTTTTTTAAAGCATATACTTTATCTTCTAGGTTACTTACAGTGGACACATTCTTAACTGCTTTGAAATGCAGAGTGAGGGGGGAAAAAAGACTTGTCCTCTGCAGATTCACTGGCTAAATGGATTCTCTGGATTTATTTCAATTCCCCCAAATCTGAATACTATATTTTTAAAGAAAGCAGTGATTCAAAAAAGATAGCTTTGTCATGGTTGCAAATTCAAATTTCTTCAATGGAAACATAAGTGGCTATCTCTTTCTTAAAGAGTAAATGAATCACAGCAAATTTCCCTCTACTGCTCTGTCTCTTCATATTACCATAATCGTGGATATGATATGGTCACACTGAATAGGAATATCTCATCCCGGAGTTCAGTTCATAGAGAAAGACAAAGCGTTAAGTGGCCAATAGGCCTCGTCAATCCCCCAGCGCCTCCTTGTAGCAGGAGGAGGACTCCATTCTTCTGCTGGTTTCCTAACAAGCATAGTCCTAGGCATAGACAAGACTAAAACTCCCTTCCTCTTCCCTTCACGCTTTATTGCTGTTTCTAAAAGTCTTCAGCCCTATGGTGGGACTTCAGAAGGGAACGACCATGCCAGCACCCCCCACAAAATCTCTCACCTGCTCTTGCTGGCACGGATTGCTCCCCCCCATTATAGACGCACAGCCAGGCTTGGATCCTGGACACATTCTTGTGCTCATGCTCTGGATCCCATTTTCTCTCTGGGAGGCACCTATTGTCTCTTACATCATTACTCTTCCCTCTTCACTGGATTATTAGCATATGGGCATTCTAGAATAAATCCCACTTTTAATAAAGCCTTCCTTGGGCCCCACTTCCCTTCCTGGACAGAGATTTCCTGTATCCCTTTCAAATTCAACTCCGTTGCTCCGATGTTCCCTCCCACTCATTCAAGAACCCCTCTGCCCACTCTGGGAAAAATTTAGTCTTTACCAACTTCATGGTCACCCACGACACCTTCTTATCAAATCCAGTGGTTTTGCCTAGTTGTCATATTACTGGACAGATCAGCAGTATTTGACACAGCTTTCTCCTCCTCGAAACACTTTGTCCCCCCCCTTGGCTTTAGTGAGATGCTTTTGGCTCTCTTTCCACCTCTAGGCTATTCCCTCTCAGTTTCTGGTTTTTATTAATTAAGAGTTTATCAATCTTTATATACTGGCAGGTCCCAGGGTGCTGTCCTCAAATCCCTGTTATTGTCTATCTACACTCACACCCCAATTCTGTTGGTTCTGCATTTAAAATATATCCAGAAGCTGACTCTGACCCAAGATTGCCACTGCTATCATTTTAGTTTGTATAATCACCTTCTCACCTCTGTACAGTTGAAATGATCTCCTAAGAAGTGGTCTAGCTGCCACTTTCACCTCTCCCAGTCTGTTCTCTATCTAGTGGCCCCATCAGCCAATGCCATCCTTTAAAAATGTAAGTCAGGTCAGTACTCTTCTGCTCAAACCCAGTGGATGTTCATCCATCTACTTTTCATTTAAAATAAAATTAAAATTTCAACGCGATCCACTCTGCCTCATCTCTTTGACCTGATCAAATGACCCCCTGTACTTCACCTACTCCCCAGCAGCCACACTGGGTTTCTTACTGTTCCTCAAATATACCAAGGACACTCTCTTCTGTGGTCCTGGCTCTCACACACTCTGTCTAGAGAGCTCTCCCAGCAGGGTGTGTGTGCAGCCTGCTCCCTCTAAAAACTCAGATAGCATGCAATAAGTTGCACCTCCCACTCCCATCATCCTCAATTCCCTTCAGCCTGCTTCATTTGTGTGGTACTTACTACCATAACAACATTTATTTGTTAGTATTTTTCTGCCTCCTTTAGAATATAAGCTCCATCATAGAAGACTTGGTTTATTCTCTTCTGTTCTTCCAAAGGCTAAGACAGTGCTAGTCACTTAGTGACTACCTAGAAAATATCTATGGTTGAATGAACCTCCATCCCTGCATCATCTGCATCGGTCTACCACCCCAAGATACCTGTGAATGCCACTTAGATTTTGAGCACTTCTTCTGTCTCCAAGTATCCTAATATTCTACACACACACACATAAATGTAAGTTTATATACATACAGAGATGTCCACATGTATCACATCTACTATGAAAAGTTGTTACGTTACTGTACTGCAGACATAGCGAGGAATGTTAAAGCAATTTCTAGCTCTTGTATATAAACCAAGCTGTGAGTGAATTATATACACTGTTTTAATGAAAAAAAATTTTAGGTTGAGGGTAAATTATCAGCCTGCGACAGATGGCAATTGCAGTTGATTAGCCATCCATCAAAGAGATAACTGGCAACTAACCTATGACATAGCTCTAAGATACCTCAGTCTTTTGTAATAATTTCATAACTAAAAACAAAAACTTCTGATATCATATCCTCTAAACCAGGACCTTCCAAGAAGACACCCCAACAGATATTTCCTTTCAACTACAGGAGCCCAAGGTATTAGTCCAGGAAGTGCTCAGGGTGGTGGAGTGAAGAGATTAGTCTCTGAAGTCTCACAGATGTGAACTTCAGTCTTTACTCAACTACCTACTGTCACAGCAGCTTGCATCCTTTCTACACTTTGAGAGAATTAAAATGAAATAATGTCTGTAACACAGCAGGCAGCATGACTAACACACAGAAGGGCCCAATAAATGTCAGCCATTATCATCACTATTAACCCAAGTCCAAGCTGTAAACATGTAGACTGCTTGCAGTTTGTTGGCCTGCCTGAGATCCTTCCCTCTTGCCATTAGGGAAGTGGCTTGTCATCTTGACCTTAAAGACAGAAGGCCTTGCTCTCCAGCTGGAAGTTGACATTTCCCAACCTATCTTTCAGATGAGTGGCTGGTGAACAAAGGCCTGGCTGAGGAGATGGCAATTTAGAGGGTTTTGTGAAAACTTGTTTTGATTAAACACACACACACACACACACACACAGACACACACACACACACAAAACAAAACAAAACAAACAACCCCCAAAACAACAAAACCCAAAAAACCAAACCAAACCAATACCCTTTAAAAAGGGACATTGAGACCCTCATCTGCATTTTCTCCTAATCTAGGGGTCTAGAGAATGTAAATAGTAGCATCAGCAAGACAGACAGTTTTCATAATTATACTAAACGTTATTTGCTTTTTTCCACTGGAGTGATATTTACACCAATGGTACAAAATCAGAGGTGGGTAAAATTGCTAATGTCTTTGCCGTGGCACCAAACAGGATTAATATTCATTGTGTTCTTCACCATCACACACTGGCAGAAACCAAGTGGGCTAATTTCAGTTACTAATAGACTTAATAAGCAATAAAAATTATTACTTTTCTTAAAACTCAACTCTTGAGGCTATGACTCTTTAATATTCCTTGTAACAAAATAGGCGTATATAAGGTATTTCTGTTGCCTGCATAAATATGACATTTGTCTCAAGGAATGGCACTTGGGTAACTATTTTAGTTATAAGCTGAATTAGTCACCCTTTTCCAAGGGCTAATACTTCTATTTGAGAGAATGATCAATGAACTGCAGTTACTCAGATTTGGATATTTGGCAGACATTTTCTTGAAAATGAACAGTGAGTCTTCAAGGAAAAAATTGACAGAATTTTTGGCTAATGATGAAATTTGAGCTTTCCAATAGATAGCAGAATTTTGAAAAACTCCTATCTGTCACTGTGAGCTTGGTAATTTTGCAATAGTTCAAGACCTTTCTGATGAAATTGGTGATGATATTAATGAATGTGATTTTTTTCATACTGTATAATGAAATGTGACAAACTTTGGAAAATATGCATAGCTTAGTGAATCTGTATTTCCAAATGACCAATACCTGACCAATATGTGGTTATCATATATGGGTAAAAAGATCCATGGTTCAAGATGGAACCAAGAGATTTCTAGAGTAATTGCAATTCTACATGGTTGTGACAAGTGTCTCCTATCATTGCCTGTTTCTTCACTGTCTTTACCGTCCAACAAGACTGGATTCCTTATGTTTTGTTTTGGTTAACATACCTCTGGACTCTGCTCATACTATTTCCTCTGTCTGAAGAACACAGAATCACCCAGCAGGCTCCTAACTTCATTTAGATCTCTCTATAAATACTCCCTTCATAGAGAAATTGCCTCTGAGAGCCCCATCCAAAGCTGCTTCCCTCCATATCTTCAGCTTTCCTCATTGTACTTATAATTCTCAATCATTCCCGAACACATTTATTAAGTGTTGCTGGTTTTTCCCAAAGGGAGGTAACCTCTATAAAGCAGGGAATTCGTTTATTTTGTCTCTTTTGTTTATTAGTGTTTGCCAGAGCCTTGAACAATATCTGGGGCCTACTACATACTCAGTAAATATGTGTTGAATGAACAGATCAATGAATGAATAAACATTTAAAATTTTAGTACACTCAGCGACAGAGGAGCTAAACACCATGAACAAACTTAGAGAACTCTTTGTTGGCACAACTAGAATTGATGTCTGTTTAGTGCCAGAATCCGAACTCCTAACTAATACACTATCCTACATTTTGAACTCTCTAAAAATTTGCAACTACTCATTTCCTCATTTCCCTTGTCAACTTTTATTTTAGACCATATTTTATAACTCAATTTTAAAAGTTTGTTGTTGTTAGATAAGTGGTTCATCTTCCACTACAAATACTTCAAGGAGAGAAAGACTATAGTCATTTGTAAGGAGACTTCTAAACTATACAAACATAGACCATCAGGAATGCTGAAATTAATTTGTTCATTAGATGAAAAATTGGCAAAACTGATCAATATTCACAGGGCCAAAGAACAACAGAATCTCCATAGGACACAATTTTGAATTTCTATGGATAATTCAGCTGCTCAAAACACACAGAGACCCGATAGAATCAGAAAATCAAGACAAATGCCTTTAGATCCTGAAGATACCCAGCGATCTTTCTGATCCATTTCAAAATCTTGTACAATCATTTATACAGATTTTTCAAACCAGAGAACAATGAGTGAGTGTCTTTTAGTCTTAAAAACACCACAAATTAAGATTCATCCTTTATATTCATATGAGAATATGATCTTTTGTCTTAATTATCTGCCCCCACCAAGGAGAATTAAATGTTGATCTGCTCAGGTTTTGGGGGTAGCCAGTTTTGCTAACCAGGAGAATGTGCAAAGAGACAAATTACAAGAATGGAATTTAGGTTGACTTACATGATAAAGCTTCTGGAAGGGAGCAGAGAGGAAGAGAAGCCAGAAAAGTACAGGCTGAGGATTTTTGAGGAGAGTTTGAAGGGACAAAAAGAAGATACATTCAGGATTGGGGAGAGGGGGCTGGAAGGGGATGTGGGGGATGTTCTTCTGTGTTCACTGCAATGTAATTTCTGAGCGATGTTATGAAAGCAAAATTACTTTGCTATGCTAGTTTACACTTGGAATTATACCTTTTTTTTTATTTTAAGTGTAACAACCAAAATGTGGATCCTTGTCATAAAAAGACATAATTCTTGTTACAGTGATTTGCCAACAAAATTCCATTTGGGTGAAGTTTGAAATATACAGCATTGACATGAACTGTTTTCCTCCCACTCTGACTTCTCAGCATTGCTTTCGGTAAAGGTTAGTTTACAACCCAGGGACACCCAAATGTGTTTCTTTCTTCTGTGATTTTAGAGTTATATTATCCAATATGGTAGTCACCATTCACATATTATTATCGAGCACTTTCCATATGATTAATGAGACTGAAAGATGTACTTTTTCTATGTTATTTCATTTAAATTTAAAAATGGATACTCAGTTTAGTTATTAGGAAACTTCTAAGTACTTTGAGACGTCTATATAAATCTACTTTTTTGAGCTATATGTTTTATGAAATCTAAATACAGATCAGGTATTGATGAAAATTCAGCATACAAATTGAGATATGTAAAAGATACACCAGATTTTGAAAACTCGGTACAAAAATGTAAAATATTTTATTAATAATTTTTATATCAATGACATGTTGAAACAGAATATTTTGGATAATTGGGTTAAATAAAATCTTTTAATCTAATATCCATTCAACAAATATTTAATGCACCCTTGCTATGAGCAGACATGTTATAAAGTTGGACAAAATCATGTTGAACTGGGTATAATCAGGTTAAAACATGTACAAGTGTATACAAACTGTCAGAAATGAGGGGACCATGAATGGCCAAAGTATCAGTCAACTCTTCATGAAAAGGTGAGACTTGAATTTGCCTGTCGAAGGTGCCAAGGGTTGAAACAGCAGAGCAGACAAAGGAGAAATGTTCTCAGGAAAGCTATAGAGGCAATAATAAAAACACAGGAACTGGAAGAGTGAGATCAGTCTGATTGAACTGGACTATATTTTGGAAAAGTAGAAGAAAAAGTAAATACACACATTTTGTACTAAATGCAATCTGACGTGACTCCTTCTATAGAAGTACAATAGATAATACCACAGAATGTTCAAAAGCCTGGAAACACAGGAAAAATAGTATAGTTACTATACTTTGTTCAGAATGAGAGTAGGACTTACACCTTTAAATTTAGAGTTATTTTACCCTGAGAGGTGCTGGAGATTGAGGAAAATTGTTTTGAGCATATTTCTGGAAAATGTAATTAAGATTACAGTGGTTTTAAAATAGGTCTGCAAATTCTTTGACAGTTCTCTCTTCCCCTCTCCAGGAATGTGGGTTGGACTTAATGATTCCCTTCTTTTTTTTTTTTTTTTTGATTCCCTTCTAACCATAGAATATAGCAGAAGTGACTTGCTTTGTGACTTGAAAAGTCATCAAAAGGATATAGCCTCTGCCTGGCTCTCCTGCAACCACCTCTCAGGGGGAAGCCAGCTTTCATGTTGTAAAGACATTCAAACAGCCCCATGGAGAAGCCCACATAGAAACTGAGGCCTACTGCCTGACACAAGCCAGCCCCACCTTGCCAGGCACATGACTGAACCATCTTCAAAGTGGACCATCTAGCCACAATTAAACCTTTGGGTGACAGAAGAATGAACCAACATTTTGACTGCAACCCCATGAAAGATGAAGCCAGAACCACCCAGCCAAGTTGCTTCCAATTTCCAGAACAATAGGAAACTGTGAATTTTAATTAATGTTGATAATGTTAAACTAATAAGTTGTGTGGTACTTATTCAGACATCAATAAATAACTAATGGAAACATACTCTTTATAAATAAATTTATCCTATGTTTTCTAACCTTTCAGACACTCTGTAAATAATGGAAGTGGGGAATGTCATGATGATGGTACCACTGTGGCAGGGATAATCTGGCAACACTGAGAAAGGAATCAGATGGCCGAGAGACAGACAACACTGAAAGGTGACCAGGTCTATTTCAGTCTCCCGGAGTAGAGGTGACCCGGAGAAGGGCAATGGGAGAAGAGATAGGAAAAAAAAAAAAGAGATGAAACCTACAAATGTCAGGAGTTATTCATTCAAAGATGATACTACCTTTTTGAGCTAGAGCATTTTAGTGGTTGATACTGTCTTAGGTAAAAATCCTTAGGAGCTTAGGAAGAGGGGTTCAGTTTTGGAAAGAGTCAAATTTAGGGTAACAGATGATGCCTTCAGACTGGAGAAGGGGTAAAGGGTCTATGTTAGTGAAAAGTGAACTTCAATGTAATGTCAATTTTTTTTACACTAAAAATAGTGGGAAAAGTAACTTTTGGATAGTAAGGAAAATTTATCAATATTTGGCCATTGGTTCTCTTATGTTATGTTCAGATCAATCATGATGGGAAATCTATTAAAACTTTGTCTGATTGTTCTTAGGGATGTTACCAACAGTAAATGAAAATCAACACCACTGATATTATCAAAGTACAGTGAAAACCAAAGAAATGTCTTCCCTCAGTTTTGTCAACGAGAAGTCAGGATTATCTGACCATCCCCCCCTCCCTTTTCCATTTTGTTCTTATTGAGTAGTTAAAATCTGGCCTTCTATTCATTCATCATCATCATAGGCCTCCTATTCCTTATCATCCTCATCAGAGGAGAATGGAAAGGAAGCTACCTATATTGATCACAAATTATACTGTACACGGTCAATTTCTCTTAGCTCCCAAGTGTACTATCATTAATAAAGAGATGCTTGTTCTTGCATACAAAGGAGAAAACTGAGTGTAAGAGAAATAAATGAATTGTCTAGAGCTTGAGACACTTTACTGTCTTACCTTTTGGTCTTAACATTTCACGATTCTTTGATGGCTGCTCATTATATATATATAACCAGTAGGCATTCTCCTCTTTGTTCCTGTTCATACAATGTTCTTACCTAACCTTTCATCTGAATACATGCTGATCCCCTGTCATAAAGAATATCTTCTGCTCATTTCCACTTACTCCACATGGATTCAGCTTCTAAGGTTTCTCTAGGTTCTTGCCTCTTCCTTGAAGTCTTCCTCTATCCAGCAGTTCTCTGACCTCTAACTTAGAGTTAGGGACACATGGCTTGACAATGAACCACTTTGGATTGCTACTTTAGTTAACCAACTTGACTGTTTCCACAACTTTTGGAGACCAGGGATCATAACTTCTGCCCCTGCAACTTCCTCCATATCTTGCAGATTATAAACAATCTTTATAAATATATATATACGTTTATTTGATTTAAAAAGACTCAAAGCTTTAAATTATTCTCAGAATTATCCTATTTCTTTCTATGATATGTAGGAGTCATTCTAATCTGTCTGTAGTCTAATTTCAGGTTTTATTTCTAGACCGTCCATCTGTCCCCAGGTCCAACACAATTTTCCTACAATAGTGCATGTCATTTTATATTTTGTGATTTTTCATATGGTGTTCCTTCTAATTTTTTTTTAAGATTTTACGTATTTATTTATTTGAGAGAGGATGAGAGAAAGAAAGAGGAGAGATTGAGAGAACAAGCCAGAGGAGGGGCAGAGGGAGAAGTAGACTCCCCCCAGAGCAGGGAGCCTGACGTGGGGCTCCAACCCAGGACCCTGGGATCATGACTTGAGCCGAAGGCAGATGCTTAACCAATTGAGCCACCCAGGTGCCCGGTGTTCCTTCTACTTTCAACATTACTTTTCTCCATCATCTCCCTGGAAAGTTCTTATTCATCCTTTAAGATTGCAGGCCATATTGAAATGACTATGATTTCTTCTCCTTTCCCACTGGTGTAGCTCCTCTATGGTTGGGTAGGAGCTACCACAACACAATACTTCAAAGGTGGACCTTCACTGCAAGCAGCCAGAGACCCTAGTTCCATTCCCCTTGTGGCTGTAGGCCTGGCAGGCAACCCAGATATATGTCAATTAGCCCATGGCATTTCCTGGTCACAAGAACTGATGAAAGAGTAAGCAGTAACCTTAGGTGGTCCAGCTAGATTAACCATTGCATTTTTATTCAGTAGTTGGGGGAGAACCATCTCTTGATGTAGATGGCATGGCAGGAGGAAATCTATTAAATCTATTAAATCTATCCACTTTCAAGCTTGAGAGAAGCCAGCCTGAGGATAAAGTGCCACATGGAAGACACCAGATCTGAGAAACTCACAGAGATGGCCATGTAGCTTTGATTTCTAGCCCTGAATTCCTCTCTACCTCTGGGTGTTTTCAGCTACTTGAGCCAATACATTTTCCTTAATTGCTTAAACCTAATTGAGCTACGTTTTCCATTACTTGTAATTGAAAGTGTCTTAAACAAAAGTCCAGATAAAATTGAACTTCCTCTGTAATGCCTTCCTAAATCCCTATAGGCAGGTCAGCTTACTGACCCTTTCTTTTTTTCTCCCCCAGAATTTTACTTATACAGCAATCATACCATTGAAAGTGTTGAGTTGTAATGAACTGTTTTATTATCTGTTTCCCCAGTATCCTATGAACTCAGTAAGGACAGAGACTAGATCCTATTCAGCATTTTATCCCTAGAGCCTTACACATTGCCTGGTTTTCTGAGAAGCCATCAATATATGAATGAATGAATCTTTGGATCCTTTACCCTATTTCTTATTTTGGCCCCTGACAAGAACCAATGTGTTCAATAGATGGGGAAAGTTAGAGTTTAAGAGTCTGAATTGGTGTAATACAGTGTGCAGTGGTTCAACCTACTAATCACAGGGTAATTAGTCTCTGCCCCAAGTAACCTTGCTACCAATTCCATTATGCTCGATTTCCTTTTGAAATTACTTTCAGCTTCTGCAGAACAGCCTGCTTTTACTCTCATTCATTCATTTATTCAGCAAGTATTTATCATATGCGAACCTTGTGTTAGTCACTGGTCTGGGGATACAACAGTGAACAACATTCTTTCCCTTATATCCTAGCAGGGGGAGTCAAATTATAAACAAAATGTATAAGTAAAATACAGAGTATGTTCGATGGTGAGAAGTCCTATGAAGAAAAAGCAAGGAAGTAGGTCAGGGAGTGCCAGAGATGGTCGGAACACAATTTGAAATAGAACAACAGGGATAGCCTCACGGAGACGGTGACAACCGGAAGACGTGAGGGAGATATGTGCACATCTTAGAAAAAAGTGTTCAGGGAGAAGGAATGTAAGTGCAAAGACTCTGATGTGAAAGCATGTGGTGTGTGAGAGGGAAAACCAGGAGGCCAGGGATGTTGGAGCAAAACGCATGAGGAGGGGATGAACAAGACAGGCAGGGGATGAGAGGAGCTGAGAAATAATGCACATTGGCAAGCCACCAAACTTGTCGGACTTCGGCTTTTTAATCGGAGAAAATTGAGAAGCTTCTGGAAGGATTTACCAAACAACACAGGACAACGGTCTCTTTTAAGGGCAGGAAGGCATAGCCATGTTAATTATGCTGGAGCTAAGAAGAGCAGCTGCTTAGTTCCACATAGGGAGGCTTTATTTAATTAGTACTTGAGTCTCATATCAAGTTGTTCTGTTTTGTTCTAACAAAGCCCAATGTATTTAATTCTTATTAAATATTGCAGCTAACATGTCAGTCACATACTTTTTAAAATAAGGGTGGTGGCATATAAGTGGAAATGGAATACACAGAGTTTCAAATTATGTGTGACTTGGTAGAGGGATTAGAAGCCGTCTTGTAAAGATAGCTTTTTCCTGAGAGAGGACTCCATAATAGAACTACTTTTTTTTTTTTTTTAATTTCCTCCTCTTGGAGACCTGCTGCCTGTGATTGATAGCTATTAAATTAGGTTTTACCTCCCCAGTTTGGTCTAGATTAAATACATTTATAGCACAGCAAGCCACTGAGAGACAAAGGAACAAGTGGCAATTACTTTGTCTATTTTGGTCTTCTTCATAGTTAACCATCATTTAAACATACAAAGGAGAAACGTTTGAAGCTAGGAAAAAAGGAAACTGAACAAAGTGTGTGGAACATTAAACACATTGAAAGCTGCCCAAATTTACAAATATAAGCTAGCACACACACACATATTTCTTAAAAGAACTGATTTCAAATGCAGAAGCAAAGAAGTACTCTTATGGAATATATAGGTTTACTGAGAGTGATTTATGCTATAGTACCATTTCCCACCATGACAGGGGAGTATCTGTCAGTCATATTTGAATAGAACTGAATTTGAGAAGAATTCCACTTGTCTAGTATATTCAGGCAGGAGACAGAATCGCATGTTCCTTAAACAGGGATGCTAATGTTATTACTCTGAAATGAGTAGGGTCATAGGAGGAAGATGTTTTCCCCATGTGAAATTGTGTTCCTTTAGGGAAAAAAAAAAATCATATTTGCTGCAGCAAAGTCTTTTTGCCTTTGGTGTTTTATAAGGAAACTGAGGGCAGTCTCTACTCTTTGAAAGTCTGAACTGAAACTGTAGTACCCCATCATCATTGTCTCCCTCAAGAGATTAAGCTCCCAACTCCCTCTCACCCTGTGAGGGCAGCAAAGTCTGGAGGCAGGGATGCCATGTTTTTCATGTTGCCCAAACATTAGGGAAGAACTTGCAAAGCACAAGAAAGGTGAGAGATTGAAGGGCTGCATTTCCAACATATGGTAGAATTTCCAGAAAGATAGCAAGAGGTAGGGGACACTAGAAAAGGGGCTTGAAAAGAGATTGTGAAAAGATAAAAGAAAAACAAAAAAGAGAGAAACTCCATGGAGGATAATCTCTAAGGGTCTAAAATATGTGATTTTCTTCCTAGTATTGTGGTATTAAGGAACAAGTTAAATATGGTAACATTTCCAAGTCTTTCTCCTCCGTTCTGTTTTGAAAAGAAGGCAGAGAAGAGCTCATGAGTGCCCAGAGGGAATCAGTTTGAGCTGAATCTGGTTGGAAGGTCACTCTGACCCATCCCATGTGACCAGCAATAGGAGAGGATGCTCCAGAACAGCGAAGTGTCACCCTAGCATGAGAGGTCATAAAACAGTTTCCTGAGTTTTCTGCTTTCTGTGGGGAAGAAAGTAGGGCCTTAGCACACCTATTCACAGGCAATAGCAAGGCCATATAGAACAATACAGAATTCACTTTTACGGTAGATCATGGGCCACTGGTTTGAGTTGAAGCCATTGGGCCAGGGCACACACTTCTGAGATTGCCCAGAAATCTGTTTCTTAGTGTGACTTAGGTTGACATTATGGCAGCTGAACAGAAGTGAGTGTTTAAAGGGAAGTAGAGGCAGGAACCAACACTCTTTAATTGTAGAGTTACCTATGCCTTCTGGGTCTCCTTACAGAAACTCAAAGAATAGAACAAAAGAATAACCCTAAAGAGCAGTAATAAGAATATGTTTCTAGCCTCGGTTTATTTACATGGATGACTGTTATGTTTGAAACTGTGAAGGGTCTGTGATGTGATCTTTATCTACATATATACATATATGTACACACACATACACTAGAGGAACATAAGACTTCTGATCAGTGACCAGAGTGTTCATTTACTCACAGAGCAGCTTGCATGAGTTCTTTATGCCCAATGTGATGTTGTGAGAGCCAGATGTGCCCTGTGCATACAATGGGGTTTATACCAGAGAAAAGGAACCCCAGAATTATGAAATTTGGACCTTACACAGGGTGGCTTTCCCATATGTCCCTCTGCCCTTCTGAAGAGAGCAAAAGGGACATTTGCTCTGGATGTAAAAGCTCATATTTGGGGAAGGATGGGGCAGGGTCTCTATACCAACATCCTGGGATGCAATCAACGATCTCCAGGGGAGATTACTGAGTTTCTCTCTGTCTAAGATCTCTACTCTGAGGGTTGCTACTCAATCCTTTAACCCAAGGGCCAGCGTTCTCTGCTCAGAAAGCTTCAACCATCAGAAACATGAAACTATTCATGGTGATGTTTCTCCACCAGAGCAGGAATAATATGAATTCTTTTCTTCAGAGTATGGTTTGAAGCTAGAATGAGACTGGAGATAAGATGCAAAGGAAAACGAGGGTAAGTCAGGAGAGAGAGCAAGTCAATGCTCACTTCCCTCCGCTCCTGGGAGGAGTGGCAGGGAGTTTTCACTTGCACTCCACAGCACACTAGTCCCAGAATCTGAATCCAGGCTGATGTATCTTTCTGCTGCAATTGTCATTTCACCACAGTTTGCCTCTTTTCCATAGTACAATGGAACAGAAACTTATTCACAATCACATTCCCACCTGCAGCACCAAGCACAGTATCTGGAATGTGAAATGTGTTGAAAAATTATTGATCCAGTGTATTATCCCCTCTCATCCCAAGCAATAGCTTCCTAGACAGTTTCCTACAGCATATTCCTGATTTCCAGGGTGTAACATATAAACAAAGGCAATGGTGGTGGTGGTGATGATGATGATGATGATGATGATGATTTTGGTGGAAGAAAACAGAGAGCATAAGAGTATAACCAGATGGTTATATTGAGTCAAAGAGGCCTAAATTTAATACCATCTTTGTCATTAAGTTATTTGATTTTAGAATCCTGTGTTTGCTCACCTATATAGTAGAAATAATGACAATATCTATTATATCTAATAAAATAATATCTGGGAATAACTAAATACAATTATCTATGCATAGTTCTTAGCATAGTGTCTAGCACCTAGCAGGGCTCAAAAATAATTAGCTATTGTTATTTACCATTACTGTTTTGTTTTGTTTTTTTTAAGAAGGAGATAAAGCATAGGAGGACAAGCAAGCAAAGGAAGGGGGAAAAAAATGAACTTTTTGATTTTATTCTATTTGGCTTTCCTTCCTGCCAAGTCACTGTTTTAACCAATCCAAGAAGAGATGGGATGTGCAGAAGAGATTTAGGGAAAACTTATGACACCAGATCCCCCAAATGAATCTCAGTACAGGCAGAAATTATACTGCCTAGCTGTTAGATTTGGGCAGAGAAGCTTGGATAATTACAAAAGAACTGTAACTTTGATTTTCCTTCTGCATTGGCAGAGAGGTCATTCCAACGTCAAAAATCATTTCAAGCAAAGAGATTTCAGTTGTAGCTTTGACATAGCGCAGGAGCTGGGTCAGACCTGTCACTAGTGTTGTAGCCTCACTTTAGTCTATTTGTAAGAGCTGCCCTGTGTGACCTCAAGAAGCAGAAAGACACTGTATACCTAATTGTCAATTCCGGTGCATTGCCCCAAGTTCTCCCGAAAGGAACCTACCAAAATATTATCATAATTGAGGAACACATTGCACTGGATATCTGGGGATTTCGTTTTTCAATTCCACTGTAAAAATGAAATCAAAAGGGCCAGTGTATCTTATTTAAATCTCTCTTGGATCCCTACATTTCTCCCCTTTCCCTACTTGTCACTATTCTACTTCCCTCCAATTTTAGGCATCATCATCTTTTCCTGAATTGCCAGAAGAACTGCATAAAGATTTTCCCCTTTATGGTCTTGTTCCAGTCCATGCCTCCAGTAGGTCTTTTCTCCACAGGAATCTGTGTGGAATATACATCAAACAAAGTCAATATCTTATTGAAAAGCCTTCAATATCCTCCCATTAGGGAGGTCCAAAATCCTTAATATGCCTTGGGAGATCTTCCAGGTCCTGGACTGGTTTCTCTTTAATATCTTTTATTCTTCCCTGAGATTCTACCATATAACTATCCACACATCTTTCATCCTTCATCATTTCCCCTCTGGAATACGCAATCCCCTTTAAGTGAAATGACTGCCATTCAACATTAAGAATTTCAGGGCGCCTGGGTGGCTCAGTTGGTTGAGCGACTGCCTTCGGCTCAGGTCATGATCCTGGAGTCCCTGGATCGAGTCCCACATCGGGCTCCCTGCTCGGCGGGGAGTCTGCTTCTCCCTCTGACCCTCCCCCCTCTCATGTGCTGTCTCTCTCATTCTCTCTCTCTCAAATAAATAAAATCTTTAAAAAAAAAAAAAACATTAAGAATTTCACTTAAAGCTTATGTGTCTTTTTCTCTGAGAAGACATTCTTCATTCTAGACCAATGTAGGACCTACCCAAACCACCACTTTTTCTGGAAGAATCCATATCCCCTTTGTCATATTGCCCTTTATATGACATCACTTATATGGCATCTGTAGTCTCTAGTAGACTGTGTAACAGTATCAATTCTTTGCACCTAACTTCCCCTCTATTTAATCAGAAGCATCATTTTGCTACAGGTAAGATCAGAAGGAATGAAAAGAAATGGGACATAGGTTTAGCTTTCATCTTCATAAACATTAATTCGAAGCTCAGAGCCTGAACATAATCACAAAACCCAAGGCATTGAAACTACAGAAAGGGATTTTTTTAATTCTAAAATTTCTCTAGTCTACTTTTACAATAGTGTTTTATTATAAGCCATAGGTTAGAGGGACATAACAGGATTTATTTAAGGGAAGGTTCCAAATCTAAAAGAGGAATTAGAGAGCTTTCTGCTACAAAAAGAGAAAGATAAGTGGGAGAGAGATGGAAGGTTAAATGTTCACTCTTCCCTCTTGCGGGTGATGCTCCAAGTGAGAACAAAGTAAGTTCACTTATCCGAGATGTAGTTTCTAAATTTTCATTTTGCTCTACTTATAGAAACTGTGTCGCTATGGCTTATTTTTGTGTGTGTAATACTGTGTCCAGCACACACACACACACACACACACACACACAAAGGTGCCCTGTAAACATTTGTTGAATGAAAAAGTAGATGAGTCATGCTAATTAGGAAAGAGCAACTTAGGGATTATTTCTAACATGTTTCCTTGATTGTTTCCCACAATCACTCCTTCAGCCCCTTCCCTCTCTGCATGCCAAGTCCAGGTCACATTCTTCAGCCTAATTGATTTTTTTTTTTTAATTTCACAGAGTTGTTGATGTCAGAGATGATGTGTGTTCACTAAAATCCGCAGAGAGAAAACCACCCAAATAGCATTGGCACTACATGGGAATGTGCAGCATCCTATATGTGAGCTGTGTGATTCATGAGATTTCTTTTTTCATTCAGTGATGAAAGGTAAAGTGATGGAAGACAGGTACAGGGATGTGGAAAGGCACACTTACGTTTTCACCACTAGGTGGACAGGTTCTCTATATTTGGACTCCCTAATCTATTATAATACATATTTAGTAAAAATACTGAACGAAGTTTCTTTCTTTAGAAAGTGTTCTTCTAACACTTCTACTAAATACTTACCTAAGATTCTTAAAATTTAGGACAGAGACATATTCAAGCATTAAAAGAGAACTTTAGGATATTACACAAAGTTCTTCATGTCTCCTCTGATGTATCATTTTAAATTAGTAAGCATTAATCAATTGTTTTCCAGATAGGATACGCACAGCACCACATGTTGGGAGATAGATAGATCTCCTGGTAGAACGAATCCTGCCCCAAAATATGCATACACTAGTTCATTTTTATTTTCTCATGACTCCTCATGAATCCCCTGCCCCTCACAACAAAGTTCTTTTTGTAAAACACAAAGCAGAAGAAATTTACTGAGATGAGACAGATTCATAATAAAAGGATGGAGGAAGGGGATATTGGAGGTGAGGTGTGAAAACCCAAGAAGGATGAAGGAAATAGAATGATCCTCAACAATCTATTTTTGCTTGACCTTTGAAAGATCTGGTTGTATCTAGTCTTTTCTCCATCTTGGCCTAACCCTTTTAAATTATTAATGAAATAAAATTATTAGGCATAA
This sequence comes from Halichoerus grypus, assembly GCF_964656455.1. Taxonomy (NCBI): domain Eukaryota; kingdom Metazoa; phylum Chordata; class Mammalia; order Carnivora; family Phocidae; genus Halichoerus; species Halichoerus grypus. The sequence continues at coordinate 16,847,064 of NC_135714.1, forward strand.
AATACTACCTTTCTCCAGGATAACTTAAAGTTCAATATTACAGAATTAGCACATAGCTAATTTTCTCAAATGATCTTTTCTCAAGCACTTTCCATTAAATATTTTGACTTGTCAAGAGACAACTAAAACTATCTGTGATACTAACACTACAGTCTTTTTTCTTGACATGAGTTAGAAAACATTAAAACTTAACTCCCCCTCATCTTTTTACACTTCATAGTTGAAGTGAAATATTTGTTAAGTGTGTATATAAATTGAGAAGAATTAAAAGTAAAAGTGATATTTAAAGAATGAATTATGAATGAATAAAATAAACTTTTGGAAGATTTTTCTGTATATTCAGATTATATATATCATATAAAATTTATATATATTATATTTGATATTATGTATCATTAGCCTTTACTATAATTCTTTCAGAAGTTATGGTGACATAAATTATTTTAAAAGAAAAGAAATTTTTCAGAGTTTCAAACATGTTTGCTTCCAATGTTATATCACATGCTAACATATATTATAAAGCAATGTGTAGGAATATTATTCAACAATAAAAGGGAACAAAACATTAATATGTGCTATAGCATGGATTAACCTCAAAAACATCATGCTAAGTAAAATAAATAGGCACAAAAGATAATGTATTGTGTGTTCCAACTTCTAGGAAATCTCTAAAAAATGCAAAGACATAGAGACAGAAAGTATTATAGTGATGGTCAATGTACATGGGTGGAGATAAGAGAGATTGCAAACTGACAGTAGGGATCTTCTGAGCATGATGGAAACATTCTAAAATTAGATGGTTGCAATCGTTGCGTACCTCTGTCAATTTAATGAAAATCATTGAATTGTATACTTAAAATAAGTTATCTTTATAATTTGTAAATTGCAGTTTAATAAAGCTATTTAAAAAAAATCTGTGCATTCACTCTTGGGCGAAGTAATCAAATATTTAGACTACAAAGAGCAAAGAAAAGTATAAAATAACAGGATTTTAGAAGTCTGGAAACACTCACTTTTTGTGTTGTTATCTCTTTGGAACACCCCTTTGTTTTACTTATTTGCCTGAATTTCCTATGAATATTTAAACATGTAACTCCCTGTGGTTAACATGGAGAAAAATATATCCTTTGATAAAAAGAAGAAATCAACACTAAATATGCTGTAAGGCATGAATTAGGTTTATTTTCTGTAAAATCCAAACTATTTTTGAAGAAACACTTTAATTAGGCGTGAGACTTGAAATCAAATCACATCCTCAACACCCTTCACAGTAATCACTACCTTTCTGTTCTCACAAAATGCATCTAATTCAGTCTGAGGGCAAGACCAACTCTTTTTGTGCAGGGCGTGGTGTTTTCCTAAACTGGGGATGAAATTTCCAATACATGACTAAAATAGGCTCTGCTTTTTTAGAACATGCTTGTACAGAGGAGACTGAACAAGAAAAGTGAGCCTCAGTCTGGGGACTTTAGGCTGGGAAATAGGTATGTCCATGAGGAAACTGGAGGTAAAGTTATAATCTATTTTCTTTGGGAACAGTTGCACTTAGCATATACTTATTTAACAAATATTTATGGAGCATCTACCACGGGCCAAGCAATGTTTTAGGCACTTGGGATAAAACTGAAAAAAAAAAAATCCAATTCTAAGATTTTAATTTTCAATCCATTATTTCCAAGCCTTCAGTCAAGTAATGTTTCATGGTTTTTTAAATGGTGTTATAGATAATTTAAAAAGGAATGGTGCCTTGTCTTGGAAAGGCTAATGAAGCAAAGTACCACCTTCCTTACACTGTGCATCCTCTATAGTCAGCCCAGAAGTAGAGGGAACTATAAAGTGATCACAATAGTCAGGGCTTTTAGGGGATTCCTTGTGGGGTAACAGGCTTCATTTTTAGCTCAGGCCTAAGCTTCGAATGAGGGTAACTCAGAGTGGTCTGACTGAGAAGAATGGCTCCCAAATCTGGGGTTCATAAAACCACCTGCAGGCTCATTAAAGTAAAGATCCTCAGTCCCAGAAATCCAGAGGCATGTGGTTAGAGAAATATCACTTTAGGATTACAAGGAACTAGAAGAAATTGACTCCACTAGGAGTGGATGGGGAGCTAGGTCTTCACATTATTTATTTGTACAAATATATATATATATATATATATAAATTTTTAAATTTATATAAATAAATTATATAAATATATACACACACACATATTGTCCAGGTACAGCTGAAACAGGAGAGGATATTCAAGGAAGAGTCAGCCTGTCCTCTTTTTCAAGGTTCTTCAGGAAACTTACTGCCAGACACTAATTGGTAGTTCACATGAATTCTCCTTCTAATACAAGCACAAAATGAACGAAGGCATTGGGAAGGACTGATTGTGGTCTTTTTTCCCAGGGAAAATTGGACAACATGCTTGAGTAGTAATGGATATGGTAACCCAGAAGGAGAAACCAGCATTGGGAAGTGTCTGAGAGGGCCTTTATATAGGCAAGGGTCAGACAAATGGATGGCAAATAAAACTATTGTTAGAAGCGAAGAGCTATCTCTATTATTTTCTCAAGCTGTTAGCTCTGAATCAGAGAAGTGCATTATATCGCCATTTTTAAAGGAGACACACTGAAGGGTTCTGATTTTATTTGTATACTTTCCCTTTGAAATGTAATATCCTGCTTTGCCAGCAACATGATCGTCCAGTGGGGACATCAGGCCACCGTGACATTGATGGGAAGCCACAGTGAGAGGAGCCATAAAAGTCAACTGAAATAAAAGAAAAGTTGATATTTTTCCACAAGAAGAATTCATATAGGGGCGCCTGGGTGGCTCAGTTGTTAAGCGTCTGCCTTCGGCTCAGGTCATGATCCCAGGGTCCTGGCATCCAGCCCCGCATCAGGCTCCCTGCTGAGCAGGGAGCCTGCTTCTCCTTCTCCCTGTCTACCACTCTGCCTACTTGTGCTCTCTCTCTGTCAAATAAATAAATAAAATCTTTAAAAAAAAAAAAAAAATCATACAACTTACGTGTCTCTTGGCCAGCATTAAAATCAGCCTGCAGCCTCAAAAGTCACCACAGCTAATATGAAAGGATGAAGCCCACAGTCATGCTTGGTGGTGGGAGGAAGCTCTCGTGGTCTCCACAATAGTTGTTAGATTACAATGGGATCCCCATAGAAATAATTCAAATTGACAACATCTAGGTACCATTTACAGTGGTAGGCTTGCTCGCTAATCCACTAAGCTGAAAGGTAGAAATGGTAGGAAATAAGGTGCCTATTTTTGAGTATAAATTTAAGTTCAGTTAAGTCTTTAAAACAAGGAGAGGAGACTAGAATCATCTCTAATATCTCCTTTAATTTGGATCCTTTATGACTCTAGAAGTTTATTGCTTAATCCCCAAACTTAAAAGTAAAATATTTTAAAACGCATATCTCTTATTATTTGAGCATCCATTCTCACCGAAACAATGCTCCTAACTATTCCAGCCCAGCTACCTCCAAAGTAACATTAATTAAGCCTTTTTAGCTCCAATCTTTCCTTCAATCCAGTATGCACTCAGCATCCGTTATCAGTCACTGTGAGGATAAGAAAGGAACTTCCATTTCAAGAAGAGTCTCCACTGACAAAATCATCATTCCCGATAGGCCTGAAACAGTTCGGTATCATTGACAAACCTAAAGCAGTATCTTGCACATAAATGTTCTCAGTAAGTATTCGTAGAATTAATGTGCTTTTGTCCTCTGCATTTTTATCAGTTTGCTTTTTAAATTTTAGTCCAATTTATTTGCCTGTTGACATATCTCTTATCCTAAGAAACTGAAATTAAAATGACTCCATAGTAGTCTATTAAGGCGTCATGTTACATAATTACCAGCATATATTTTAATGATTTGAACAAATATTTCAAAGTGATAAAGTCTCTTATGAATGGCTTTTCTTCAAGGGGGAGGTAAACAGAAGAGCTTGATGGAGGGAAGGTTATGAGCAATATTCTGTTATGAAAAAGGAAGAGACGAGCACAATATGAGGGAGGCTATACACCCACTTCTGGGGATACATACCCACTATCAACATAGTGCAGTGATGTTGAAGAGAGTGAAGAGGCTTCAGTCAAATCAATCAACTCAAGATTAATTCTATGGCTAATAACTCCCAGTAATTTTCTGACTCTCCCTCAAATGGATGTCAGCATCATTCCGCCATCACTTATGAAAGATAATACTGTGTGCCAGATATTTTTCTTTATCTATTCTCAAAATAGCATGTGAGGGTTAAAGGCATTATAGATGATAACAGGAGACTAATAGGTGAGAAATCAGAGTCTCAGAGAGGCTCAGTAATTTACCAAAGGTCACATAGGCAGTTAAGTGACTGACCTAGGATTCAAAACCTCAGGCTGAGTAAATCCAGCTCTTTACACTCTACTCTGCCGCTTCTAAATTGGATCATGAAATATAAGTGTGGAGCCCAAGATAAAAATAGTCACACTATTCCAAATAGATTCAAAGACTTTCAAAAGAAAGGCACTGATTTATTATTTACAGATGAAACTCAAACAAAGCATCTAAGCAATGTAAAAAATAGAATGGAATGTGCTTCTTGTATGCATTTCTTGCAAGCACAACCTCATTAGATATAAAGAAATATGAGAGAGGAGGCAGATTGTTGTCAACTAGCCACGAGCATTTCTCCAATAAAATATACTGAATTAAAGAACAGAGGAGCAGGGCCAGGATACCTGATACATTCAAATGAAAGAAGGATAAAGAATATAGTATAAGAATACTCATAAGAATATGAGTATAAGAAGATGCAGAAGAGTATCAAAAAGGATCATGAAAAATTCAGGGAAAAGTTAAGAGTCTGCAGAACCAAAGGAAATTCTAAATAAATGCAAGAAAGTTCTAGTTCAGAACATTCCAATCATTAAAAAGTAAAATCAGGAACACATTAGAAATACAAAAAGGACATGGAGAAAATACTGATCTTTATAACCACAAAGTGTCATCCACAATTCTTTGGTTTGCTTTGATTTTTATTCCTTCCAGAGTGAATGTTATGAATGTATACCTACTATATGACAACCCCATGAAATGCATTTGTAAAATATCAGTAAATGATGTTCAGACACATATAAATTCAAAACTGGTCACCAAAGGTAACTTTTTTATAGATTGTGTGCTGTATGTATCTCAGATACTGTCCAGATAATAGTGACTATTAACAGAGAGATCTAGGACAGGAATTAACACTAAAATGTTGCAGAATGGAAATGTTTGGGAAAATACAGAGGGATGCTCCAAAAAGGGGTCAGATCTCAAGACAGATTAATACACTGTATGAACATACAGTCTTTGATTAAAATGATTAAAGACTGAACTATAAGCTACTAGGACAGATTAGTGCCCACAAACCACCATTTTCCATATGTAATGAGAAACACAGATAAGGAAGCCTATAGACAAAAAAGAAGAAAAAATGAGACTTTCGTTTGAAGTCTTGATCATATTGTTCGGTATAGTGCACCTAAAACCACAACAATTAGTCATTTAATAAAACGTAATTGATAAACGTGTCAGGTACGGGGGACACCATGAATAAAGGCCTTGTATCTGCCATACTGTTTTTGTAATCTTGTTGGGGAATAGAGATATAATATTAATACATTCAAAATGCCATATATATAAAATCTTATAGGAAGCACAGACATCTGGAGGCAGGGACACTGTCCTCAATTTCTATTGGAGAAAACCACATTAAGAAGGCATTACGCCCGGGGTGCCTGGGTGGCTCAGTTGTTAGGCGTCTGCCTTCCGCTCAGGTCATGATCCCAGGGTCCTGGGATTGAGCCCCGCATCGGGCTCCCTGCTCTGCGGGAAGCCTGCTTCTCCCTCTCCCATTCCCCCTGCTTGTGTTCCCTGTCTTGCTGTGTCTCTCACTGTCAAATAAATAAATAAAATCTTAAAAAAAAAAAAAAGAAGGCATTATGCCCTGTAATATCTCATAACTCTAAGCAAAGTCAGGAAAACTCTAGATTAGGCTCAATGAATAATCACAGCCATTTCTCCCAAGAGCAGCACAAGTTCCCAATAAAACTTAGTCTAAGTTGCTTCTCATTCCTTGACCATAAGAAGCATCTCAATTTAGCAAAACATAATGGTGCCTGCAAAGCATTTAAATCAGAATTGATTTCCACATGTATTGATTTTGGGGAAGATATACACTGCAAATGTGTAACAGAAGTTATGATGTTTAACAGTCCTAAAGAATGCATCTATTCACAAGCATAAAACAAGGAGATATAATTTTATTGAATCTTCACTATCACTATTCAAATTACTCAGCTGGGAAAAAAGCCCAGTATCAACGGTAAAACAATGGACCTTTCTGCATTGTGCTTACAAATGCTGCTCAAGAAATGGAAAATCACAAGTTAACATGAAGTTCTTGGAGAAAAGAATTTAGGAGGGCAAACGGATGTGTAATCAATAGCTCCATCAATGTCTACCAGCAACCCTGAAAAAGCAAACAAGTGAAAAACCCCAAGATCAAAGCAAAGCATTTAAGGATGGCATTCCACAAACAGAAGGTTACATGGGCCAGATCAAATAATTGAACCACAGTCATAATCAGGATAATTTTTTTCTTTCACTAGGGAAATTTTCGTTCTATTCCAAATTGATGGCTCTCGACCCATGCCTAAGTTTCAGGTCTAAATTCTAGAACAATTCTGGACTCTCTGCAAAGGAGGTAGTGGAATCTCTAGATCAATAGCTCCAAGGCTTAGCAATCTCTAAATTTTACTGTCATCTCAAATTTAACCTTTGTGTGGGAGATTAATTTATTGATCCCAGCTCTTCATTCCCCTAATAATAAAACTATATGTCCATATATTTCCTAATGGGGGGGGTAGAATTCACTATATGATGCCGTAAGATTTTGCTTTGGTCAACAGGATATTAGAAGACCTGATGTAAGCTAAAGCTTGAAATGTGCATATATAATTGAGCTCTCTCTGTTATTATTTAGAGCTCTGGAGCCTGGACTCCAGAACAAAAGTTCATGGAACATATCTAAGTCGAATCGCCACCCTTTAGCTAAGCCTAGCTGACTCATGACATGAGAGATATTGGTGAGCTGTCTTAGATCAGACAAAATGAGTGTGCTAATAAGTGCTCTTATGAGCATTGTATTGCAGAGTCATTTCTCAGCATTATTGTGGCAATAGCTGACTGATACACATGCCTCTGAGTGCTAGTAATTGCTATTTTAATTACCTTGCTCTTTTTAATCAAGTCTAGTCTTCCATCCTATCTCCAACAACCAGGTTAATGCCCTACTATATACAATTTCCTTTCTAATCTGAGTCCCTTTAGTTGGATTTTTTCTATTAGCTGTCACACTCTCCTGATACTCTGCTAGCTGAAATCTACCATCTACCTGCTTCCATATATAAAAGTCATCAAATGCTTTACATATGATACAGATAAATAGTTATTAACACTGTGATTTATTACGTGTTTGTACATTTTCCTACTGGGAGATGGTCTTGGCTCTGCTCCTAAGGGAAAGACCAGCATAAGTCTGAACTTAAGAGTTCAGCACTTGGCTCTGGGACCATATAGAGATGATTTTAAAATCTGAACTGAACTTTTTCTAGCTTGATAAAGTTATAGATATATATGTTTTTGTTGTTGTTGTTGTTGCTTTTTTAAGGAGGCTCCATACCTATTGTGAAGCACAATGCGGGGCTTGAACCCACGACCCTGAGATCAAGACCTAAGCTGAGATCAAGAGTCAGAAACTTAACTGATTGAGCCACCCAGGTCCGAGTTACTTATATTCTTGAAACCTCGAATTCCTAATCTATAAAATGGGGCTAAGAGAAGTAACTACCTCATAGAGTTCTTGAAGGAATTAAATAAAAAGTGTCTTATAAAATAATTTAGCACTGTATCCGGGATAGACACATTGTGCCTACCTGAAAATATGCACTGAACTTCCATAACACCATTGAGAATGGAAATTGCTCTTTTCTAAAGGAGAATGGCCTTTCTGAGGTGAGAGAAAGACAGGGAAACATGCACATAAAAGGGGAGAAGGAAAGAGAAAGCCCAAGAAATTTCAACTGTTTCGGTAGTTGGTGTGGAAAAATGTAAACCAGGGCATGATGGAGAATATGAGGATACGCAAGTATATGTACAAGGGGACATAGAAGGTGAAGGGCTTGGAAAGGTTTGGACTACATTTCACATGGATTACATTTCACACAAACAACCAGATGCCATTCTTGTCAGTGGGACCAGGAATGCCACTGTTTAAAGGTGAACAGAAGTAATTTCAAATGCAGCTACTTCCACTTTGTACTAGTGAGATTAATCCGTGTTTTGAGCTGCTGTGTTCACCTCTTCATTGTATATCGGGTTTGAGTCTAATTGGGCTTGATTGGAATCATGGGAAGCCACTAATTAAAATGATTAACAATATCAATAACAGCAAAGGGAACAGAAAAGGAAGCCTCTTATTTTTAATGGACTGAACACTGATTCTTGCTGGCTGAATGAATAGAAGTTAATTGAGGAGTGACACTGGATGGCAAATTCCTAAAATGTCTATTTTCATGCTCTTAATAAAGGGCACATTTTCTAGTAGCTATACCCAAATCACAAACACGGACAAGATTTTTTTTCTCCCCCACTAGCCGAATTAAAACCGATTCCTAACCTCAGATGTTTGCAGGCACCTTGTTAATAAGAAGGGCTTCTACTAGAAGCTGTGCTTAACACTGGTTATATTTCAGCTTTGCCACTGACCTTTAAGTTACTCTAATCTGCTTTTATTTACAAATGTAATTTCTGCAAATAGAGGTTCTGAAGAGAACAGGTTTTAGATACAATAGCAGGATATAATCCAGGCTCAAGCAGAAAAGGGAAATGCATGCACTTTGAGCATGTTCTTACTATTTATTTTGACAATGCTAGAGTTGCTTATTTCTGAAATACAAGTGAAACTATTTGGACAGCAGATTTCTTCACTTAAAATGTCTACCGTCTAGCTCAAAGAGAGTTTATTTCTTCATTATTGATGCCCAACCCAACCCTTTCTTGGGGTAGATTGACTCAATGTCATGAAAATCATATGTATCTAGATTGACTCAGTGTCATGAAAATCGTATGTATCTATGTTTGGATGGTCTTGCTGGCTGCTAAGGATAAGATATACATAGTCAGAGCCTGGGAAATATCTGGTCCTTATTTTCCTTCCTACTGATACTTAACCCAGCACGGACTCTGAATCAGGCACAGGAATAATTTATAAAGTATTATTTATATCCCAGAAACCTGAGATAGTTCTTCTTTACACCTCTATATTTAACTTACATCTTTACATTTTTTTTTGACATTTCCAATCGTGATTTACATAACTTAGGATTTATTTCTCTCTCCTTTGTTTAATAATAACAAACACATACACAGAACACAATTGTTTCCAAAATGCACGCACAAAACCACTACCCATTTCCCTCTTGCCATATCTCCTTGCTTCAGGGACATAAAATTGTTTAGGGCATGGGATCTGGCATTCTGAGAATTAAGCTCAGAGACATCTCTCTGCTTTCTAGCTGTGTGACTTGGGGAAGGTTACAAACCATCAATGCCTCACTTCCATACCTATAAAATCAGAATAAATATATTATGTACCTAATGGGATTTCCATGAAGATTTTAAAAATAATGCTTGTAATAGTGCTTAGAACATTATGTGACCCAGAACAGTGATGATACATGTTAGCCAGTTTACTATTCAGATGAATACCATTATTCTGTAAGTCCTTTCAGCTCATGGCAGCCAGTCACATTTATGTTTGGGTCCTCAGTACCTGCCAAGGTGCCTGGCACATAGTAGGTACCTCACAAAGAACTGGGCCACCATGTTATAAACTGAGAAGTCAAAGTTTTGAGGACAAGTGACTGTGACCTTTGCCTCTTCAGGTGTAGTCAAGACCGGAAACCCAATTTTCTAGTTTAAGTGCAGTGTTCTTCCTACCACAGCTATATATACCCAATAAGTTACTCATTCTGTGTTATCCCCTGAGCCTATTAGAGTGGTAGGCAGTGGGAATGCGAGGCCATTACTTGCTGGATGGAATTTTTTCTTTTGAATGCTGTCTTCTTGTATTGAAAAATAAAGCATGGGCTCACAGGCGATTCTGCTACATCCTGCTCAGGCCTTTTCCTTTTTTCTTTTCTTTTCTTTCCTTTTCACATATCTGTATTCCCTTGGCATAACTGTTCTCAACAGCAACGGAAGTTTTAAAACAAGACATACTGACTTCAAACAAAATCTTTTACAGAAACCAAATTTTATAACAAATAAAAAATGGTTCTAGGATCTCTCCAGGGATTTCAAAAGCAAGAGTGGACTCACCAGGCAGCTGCTTCTCCATCCCCTTTCCAGACCCTTCTCTTAAGCTCCAGGGGAAGTTCTGTGGAACCTTTAGGATTTCCGTGAGGACCGTTGTAAATTTACTGCCTTGGGTCCAGTAATTCTGGATGCCCCAAATTCCAGCAACCTAACCTTCTCCCAAGTGCTAGAAGAAATTTTTCCAGTTTTCAAAAGAAGGTAAATTGAAATATATAAATAAAGTACTGTGGAGCTTCCAAAGTAGCTTGACTAAATAGTGATAGAGTTGCTAAGCAAGCCAGCAAAGAAACTAACTTCTTTTGTAACAAAAAGGGCTGATAAAGCTTTGTTACTTTTAATCTTCTTTTAATTAGAGCTGCCTGGCTAAAGTGATTAGGCAACAGGAAGTCAATGGAACTTAAGCTTTTATTGCTTTCTTTATTTTACAAATGGCCGTGTGTGTGTGTGTGTGTGTGTGTGTGTGTGTGTGTGTGTATGTGTGTGTGTGTGTGTGTGTGTGGTTACTGGTCTGAAGAAGAGCACTAATTTTTATGTTCTTTTGACTTAGCTCATACTTGTTAACTCAGTTCTCCAGTAATGAATTTCTTGAATCTTGTTAGGATGATGAAACATTTTGCTCTTGGGATTCTTAGCCAGTGCTCTTTTCCAGATATTTTCAAAGCATGTGTCTCAATCTTACATATCTGTTTCTGTAAGGAGACATGATAAGGCCTTTTTGGTGCTGGGATGGTAATATTTTCCTAGAGCTAAAGTTCTCTGAGGATTCGGAATGCAATTTGATAAATGTATATAAATTGTATATAGAGTTAGACAGCTTGATGTAATATGTAGAGATATATGATCTTTTTTAAACTTAAGACAGAATTTTTGTCATTTCTATAAAATGTTTAGCATACAATTATGATGATAATAATTTTTCCTGTGCAAAAATATGACTCAAATAGGTCTTTTTTAGGGCTTTTTCTCTAGAATGGCTAGTTGCTATAAATGTGAGTGAGCTGCACAATTGAGACACAGTTGTAGAGTAAATATATAAAAGTTGTAGAGTAAATATATAAAATCAGAAGAAGATTTTTATAAGGGACCTAGATGATTATATGAAAAATTTAGACAGGTAATCATAAACTACTAGTGAAATATCATAAAGTAGATATTTACACTAATGTGGGCATGCAAATAAAATAAATTGACATGGAAATTGATTTACATAGTAGTTTTATCAATTATAGGTGTTTCACATGGTTATGCTAATCTAAATATGCAGCTGAGGCTAAGTTAGAGAACATTACTTTTTAAACACAAAACAAAACAAAACATGGTTTTAGGAGAATTCCAGGGATAAAGTCAAATTATGTTAAAACATACTAGAAGTGATCATAATAAAATAAAATTAAAAAAAAAAAAAGCAGAGAAAAGAGCCAATAAGAGGGAAGGTCTGCACCCTGACCTGACCTCATCTTGCCAGTGTTTCTTGTATCTTGTGGGAGTGTAGGTGACTAATTCAAACCCATATTTATGTATGTCCCATTAAACATCAATCTTGAATATCTGCATTAGTAAATCCCTTAAAGTGGATCCTTACATAGAATTAACTATGGCTAAACAAATGAAACCCTGGGTATGGAAATTCTTCCGTAGTATTCACTGACTGTGGCAGATATGGCTGGCGAACTATTAATACGATGCTCATTCCCAACTCTCTTCCTTGCCTGACTCTACTAGAAAGACTATAAAAACTACACATCCTCCCAGACTGCTTTGCGACTTGAGATGGTCACGTGGTAGAGTCCTTGGCCAATGGGATATAAACAGAAGTCTGCAAGATTGCTAGATAGCGCTTTGTGAGAAATGGGACTGACATGGTCACACCTGATGCTTCCCTTGTCTCTTCTACTTGCCCTGAGTATTGTTTTTATGCCTGGAATTGAGGCAGCCATCTTGTGGGTATGAGTGAAAGATATTCATAAAAGATACTAAACCATGGCTCGAATAGGATTGAACCACAAAAACAAAATAAAATTACTCTCAAACTTCTTGGTATGTGAGGAACTTAAGCTCTACCTGTTTAAGGCAGTATTAGTTTAGTTTTTTGTTCCACAGGAAGCACAAATCTAATATACTTGGTAACAGAGTATTTAATTCACAGTCCATCCATTTCGCTTCATAAGCAAATACCTGTGAATACTTCTAACTCTAAGGTGCCTGACCTTAGAAAAATCACAGTCCGTGTTAAGACTTCTCCAACACTCAGGTTGGAAAATCCAGTGACCTTGCTTATTCTATGCCCCAATTAGAAAAGAAAATGAAAGCATTAAATTCAGAACTCTAGTCGAGAAAACCAGAGTAGAAGAACATAAAGCTTCCAAACGCACAAATATCCTGCATAATACTGTTGCAATAGTTAATAGCACAATAGTTAGCAGTACAAGCACTAGAAGCTCATATGCAGGTAAAACATTTAGACCATACATTCGAAATAGTAATATATGTGTATTTGTAAGTACAGCTTTTACGTGTGTTCCCTATAATGAGAAAAACCTTCTCTCAGATAACCTACTGAACAGAAGTAGAGATCAATACTCCTAATGCAGAAACCACTTCAGGAAATATTAGAAGCTATCAATTGTCAACTAATTGGGAGATTGTTTTTCTAAGTGAATGGCTATAAAATTCCAACTATTCAAATCACTGTAATCATTTTATTTGTCCTATTCTCTAGAGGAATTTTAAACAAAGCCTGCAGTGATTGCTTTGTTATTTCAGATCTGCCTAGTAATTTTCCAGTGTATTAAAAGACATTCAATGTTGACACTGGTATGGGAAAAAATTGGGCGTCTGCCTGATGGAACTGCTCATTTTCAGTCAACATAATTACTCTGTATTAACACATCTGCTATTTAAACAATATCATACTTTCATTTTTTCCTGCTAATAATTAGCTTGATGAGATCATGCATCTCTATTCAACTTGAATAAATATCAGAATCATTTCTATACTGTGAAAATTGTGCTAAGCTAAATGAAATGACTGGGTTTGAGCTACGTAGTGTTGTTCCCTAACTCAATTGCATGACCTCCTGAAACGAAGCAAAACAAATCAAAACAAAGAGTCTAATTCCTAGAATGTATGGCAATTTATGTAATACTGGAAGAATACAAAAAAAAAAAAAAAACAACAACAACAGTTATAAAATACTTTTTTCCAAGACTTCAAGCACTATTTCATATTATGAAACGTCCAGTCAGTACCAAAGGCTGTCAAAATAATCTTCCTTGTTCATAGTTTTGACCACATCCTTTCCTTTCTCAAACCTCCAGGGCTGCCTGTCACCTTCTGTATCAAATTTAAATTATTCTCACTGCTTCAGGCTTCCATCTGCCCTTGTTTACAATGCCCTTCTCAATTTCCCTTCCCCTGTTGTCCATTCACTAGAGTTCATCTAAATCACAGGACTTTCCATACTGAAATATCATTGATTGGAAGAAGGAGACATTGAGAGTCAGAAAGCACAGAACTTGAGCAAATTATGTAACCTTCCTGAATCTTTTTTTCTCCCCCCCATAGAAAAAAAAAAGATAAAGGGTTACTAAGAGTCTTTTCCCCCCACTATATCTTTCTGTTATAACCACTCATCCTTCTATGATTATTTTCAAATCTACTGCACATTTCTCTTCATTTCAAATACTTTGTCTGATAGACTAGAGACAGAAGATCTGAGGGAGAACAGCAAGGTTCGTTTGGATGTTCTGGAAGAAGATCTAATATTTATTGAACATCAAATCTATTGACTTCACTTCATTACCTCATTTAAAAAGTACCTGCAAATATCTACTGAAAAAGGTAAGCTATTCAAGACCAGTCCTACTTTCTATTGCTTACGAACCTATGTTTTACTTTTGTTTTCTTTTGCATTGTGTTTTTTCTTTGTTTTTAGATTTTAAACTTTACCCCCCCCCCCCCGCCTTTCTTTTGCATCACTGCTGAGACTAAGAAATTTCTCTCTATAATATTTCAACTCCAGGTCCTGCAAGTGAGAGATCATAACTGACAAATTGAGTTAGAGGCTACCACGGACACCCTCTCCTCCAAGGTCTGCAGAGATCCCCAGAAGGCAAACAATGGAATCCCTTGATAATTCTCCCTTGCTAGAACTTGTAGTTCATGATGTCACCATTGATACCAAAAGCCCTGAGTGGTTTTACCCACTATGGACATAAGAATCAGGTATGCTTCAAGAGTGAGGACACAGAGTCTCCATCCTTTGTTTTTCACTAAGGTTGTTTATATTTGTTGTGTCTAATTCCTCTCTTTCTGTTGTCTCTTGTATTTGTTCTAGCCTGAAACCTCTCAGCAAGGTTGACAGTGATTGCTATATTGCTAAATATAAGAGTTAATTTCAGTCCTTATCTTACTTGGCATATCAGGAACATTTAACCCATTATGACCACTTTCTTTCCTTATAAATCTTTGTTTCCTTATCTTCCAGGACACAGCTACCTAATTTCTTCCATTATTACTGATAGCTCCTCTTATCTTCCTTGCTGATTGTCAGTTTCCCACCTCTGAATGTTGGAGCGCCTCCAAGTTTACTTCATACTTCATTCTTTATCTATCTTGGCTTATTCTTTGGTGACCTTATCCATGCTCATAGCTTTACATCCATTGCTGTGCTAACAACTTCATCTCCATGTCCTGGACATCTCAGGATTCATATCAAACTTCTTTTAGAAACATAATAGGCACTACAACTTAAAATGGCCACTGCCAAATTCTTGATCTTTCTACTAAATCAGTTTCCATTCGATCTTCCCAATCTGACACCTGATAGTTCAGTGGATTTGGATGTCACTTCCCATGGCTGTGCCTCCACTTAATATCTATATAATGAATCTTATATTTCTTTGGCCTACTTATAGGAATATTATAAGGATCAAATAAAAGCATGGGAATATACTTTGACATTTTAATTACTTTACAAATCTATTTTTCATGAAGATATTTTATTGAGATTCTACTATTGAGTGCTGAACACTACTTACAGTTATTTCAAAGTCATGAAATAATTTGGGATTTGCAAAAGTGAGAATTCAGGGCATTAAACTTTATATGTCCTGCTTACAGATATGAAGACAAATGGGTGGATTTAGACACAGAACAAAAATAACATAATAGTGATTGTAAATGGCACAAGAGAGGTGTTTCATCAAGTGAAAAGAATATTCAAACTTTTTTTTTTTTTTTTTTGGATAAGGGAGACTCAATGTCCTAATCACAAGCAATAGGATAATTTTCTTAGACCTGTGGTAACAGCCAAGTGGTTCTCTGTCATCTGATGCTAGTTTTCATTCCATAGTTATTGCTTTTCCTGAGTAATGAGTAACAAGATCACTTTCCCATCTGGCATTTTGTAGCTGAGAATAGCAGCAGCATAAGGTGAAATGTCAGTTGTAAGAAACAGTGGTTTATGCCATTTGTAAACTATGATCAGAGACTCAAACATCCATGGTGGCATAATATCCCAGAAAGCATTCTAATGCAAGCAAATCCAACTCCATGGGGTAGTGAAAGAGATTTGAATTCTGATTCCACTATAGACATATGGCACTTATCCTCTTGGTTCCTGAATTTCCTTATTTATAAAATAAAAACGATAATAACCCCTCTTCTGCAAAGTTGCTTGAAGAATCAAAAGCATGCGAATGTCCTTTAAGTTTTAGCATGCTATAAGAAGATAGTGGTTTCTGCTATTTTTATGGCAGGAAAGATAATTCAAAAATGATCATCTTTCCCCCCAACAATGACAAATGAAAGATTCCTTAATGAAGCCACATTGCAGAGTAGCAAGTGTCACCAAATACATCAGTGGTGTGGTAACAGCAATCAAAAAAATCTTAAGGTGGTCGAGGTAATTTTTACAAAGGGGCATGTGAGAAAATATTGTGAAAACATCTTTGCTGGTAAAAACGTACCAAATAGGTTTCAAGGCCATTTTCAGGCCCAAAGTCAAGTGAGGATGGAAGGAAAAGGAAACCATAAGAGAGCAATTCTTAGGGCATCTGAACAAACTAACATTCAAGATGGTTGAGGATTGTTATTTACTTAAAAGAAAATTAATTCTTACTGAAACTAAGCTAACTGAAGTAAGAGCCTAAAATGTTGACAGCTAAAAGAAAAAAAAATTCCTTCTTTCTCTAACCTTCCAAAAGCTAGCAAGGAGAATTTGTATCCCTTAACCACTTGGTTTAAACCACTGGAGTGAGGGGGGCTGCCTGGGTGGCTCAGTTGGTGGTTAAGCATCTGCCCTAGGGTCAGATCATTATCCTGGGGTCCTGGGATCCAGACCCAGTCAGGTGGGTCTGCTTCTCCCTCTCCCTCCCCCTGCTCGTTCTCTCTCTCTCTCAAATAAATAAATAAATAAATAAATAAATAAATAAATAAAATCTTTAAAAATAAGTAAAATAAATCACCGGGGATTTAGGCACCGAGAGAATCTGATCATTGCACATACTGGAAATAAAACAGAGAATTTCAAATTTCATTTAAAAGAAGTTTTTTTTTGTTTTTTTGTTTTTTTTTTTTTTAAGCAGAAGTCTACCAAATGATGCCACTGCACTGAAATTTCAATATTTTAAATTCTGGTATGTAGCTGAGAGTCCTTACATCCAAGAGTCAGACTATGTGGAAGGGGGAAAAGGAAGTCAGGAGCTGCCAGGAAAGGAGACTCCTGGAGATGAAAGGGTAGAAATTGCTGGAAAGGGAGGAGTCTCTCTTCCGAGAGTTGGTACTTGCTGGTGGTTGGAGTTTGGGTTCTGTTGTCACACTGTCTAGGGTTCCTGTCTTGGCTTCCATATAAATGGTCTTGGGCAACTTATTCAACCTGAATGGAAGTAATAATAACCACATGTCCCCCTCCGCGCCCCCAGGGGGGGCTTAAATACACACCTGAAGCAATGAAGTGCTCAAAACAGCACTGGGCACAAAATAAGCACATGAAACATCAGGTACTGTTATTGCAACTACCTCCATGACAACAATGCTATAATTATCATCCTTACTGTCATCATAAATAATATTGTCTCTTCAGAGGACTCAGAGCATGGGAAGAAAGCCAAAGCTGCTATCTCTAAAAAAAAAAAAAATCCTTTTTGCAAAATGTTTTAAAATAGTTAATACTAAAAAAATAAAATAAAATAGTTAATACTATGAAAGGTCCCAGTATGAAGAGAGGCCGTATTCCTTAATGAAGGGAATGCACACTTTTGTTCTTATTTTAATTAGTACTAACAAACCTGCTTCATTCTGGATCTGTGTTTATTCAAGACAAAAAATCATTTTTATAGATGGGACACCTGGGGCTACCCATAGTTTAGGTATCTTTTAGCCATCAATAAATTAGTTTCTACTGCCTTGTGGCAGTCATTTAGAGCCACAGATTCAAAAAGAAGGTCCTCTTGTTTAGGAAGCAGAGCACAGTAATGTGTGAGTCAGCTGTCTCATAGGCTGTGCAGGCTTGAGGGTGAAAAGGTGGGAGAAAATTTTACAACTTCTAAGATCCCTTCCGAAGCTGAGACTTCATAATTATCTGACAGAGGAAAATAATGGCTTAAAATTCGGGGTAAAAGCTATGACAATAGGAAAATATAAATAATAACCATTTACTGAATCATTTCTATGGAACTGGTAGATAGTTTGATACCTAATGAACACAGCTCATTTAATTCCTTCAGCAATTCTAGAAGATGGGGTGTATTAACCTCATTTTACAGGTGAAGAAAGTGAAGCACAATTCAGGGACATCTTGGCAGAGGACCAAATGATGAGCAGAACCAAGGGTACCAGCCAGGATCCTCAATGTCAAAGCCCTCACTCGTTCCACATTGTGAAAGATCCGTGAGCCCCTGGCCCATGCCTGCCCTGCCCTCTGCCCTGCCCTTTGCCTCAGGCAGCCCAATCAAGCCTCACAGCAGCCCCAGGACATGAGTTATATCAACCATGGGTCACAGGTGAGGCGACTGAGGCCACGCAGAATGCCCAGAAAGCATCTTTGGCATTCATTATCAGCAATACAATAAACAATGCCTTATAGCTTTTGATTTTCAGGCCACAAGGAAAGTCTTCCCTAAACTGCTGCTGGAACATGGTCCCCATCTCCTTTCATCTGGCAAACAAGGTCCTATTACTCACCTGTTGGTGAACTTGAGAACTTTCTTTTTTTGGAGCCTCCATTTCCTTATCTAAAAGCAATGACTTTCAAGGGTCTTCAGGAGGATTAACTGAGTTAAGTTGTGCTAAATTACTAGATTGATGCCTGGGACAGAATTAGCTCTCAAAAACATTAACTGTTGTTGTCGTTGTTATTGTTGGCTCAGAAAATACTAGAATATATTTTCAACATGTGATCCTTGGACCACTGCCTCAGAAACCCCTAGGCAGCACAACTAAGGTATTATGCTATTTAGTGGGTCTAAGGTGGGCCTGAGATTTTTTACTTCTCTCACAGGCCCCCGGGTGAAGCCTGGACCAGATCACACTTAGAGAAGCAATGAACTGGGGTGCTTTCTTAACAGTAGATTCAGGGGACCTGCCTCAGACTCCAGGAAGGAGGCCCAAGAGACTAAATGTTCAACTCCTTCTCAAAGAGATTCTAAGGCACAGTAAAGCCTGAGAAGGCCGTGAGAGAAGCTTCAGTTGGTTCTATTAACATTATTTGACAGTGCAATTCACTGGAGACTACAGCCTGATCGAATTCCTGATTCATCATCATGACTTCAGGGTAAAATGCTTCTGATGCTAAGACACCCTCATTCCTTTCTGTAACAGAGGTAATGAGTCAATTTTCCAAACAGAGTAAGTAGATAATCCTTCTCAATTTACTAACATAATTCACTGAATATTAAGGAACATTAGAAAAGGCATCCCTTTCGCAAATTCAACTAAGCAGTAGTTTTCTAGCACAAATATTAGGGCAATAAAGAATTCCATTCAAGGTTGGCAGCTTGAGTTAACAGTTTCCGTTTTATACAGATGTTCTTTTCTTCTCCTTCAGTATTTTTTTGTATATAACACTAAGCTTTTTTTTTTTTTTAAGATTCTTTTGGTTCAATTCTGGGTAGTTTAAGCTTAAAAATTCAGTTTATGGAAAGGATACAGAGGTAGGAATCCATGCAGGATCTGAGTAATTGGTCTCTGAGAGGGGCAGTGACCAGGGTAGCTGATACAGTGACCAACCACCCTAGTTTATTGAGGACTGCCCCACTTTCACTACTGAGAGTCCCAAGTTCTGGGGAAATTCCTCAGTCCCAGGCAAACTGGGTAGTTGGTCACCCTAGCAGAGACCTTGCAGTAGGCTTTCTATGTAGCAATTCATTGTAGCAAGTCTGATTCAATTGCTCCTATTCTTTGTCTTTCTCTAAATTAGAATGGCTTGGGTCTGGTGTGTCTACTCCCAGCCCAGTCAGCTACAGGCAAGGAACAAATTTTGCCCCCATCACTCCACTTGGTGGTGAGTGCCCACTCCTGTGAAATAGAGACCAATTCCTAGAGAACACAGGATCCAAACAATGACCCCAAAGAGTATCTATTATAATCTCTCAGAAAGTGTCTTTGACTGCCTTATAAATTCAACTTTCCTTTGCTTTGCTTTTCCAAATGCACCAGGGAGCCATGATCCACTAAAATCAGCCATGCCCCACTAGACCACAGTACAGAGCTTAACTGTGATAGAAACAACTAAAATGTGACTGAAATTCACTGAGCACTTACTCTATGCAACAAATTGATAGGTAGATAGGTAGGCAAGTAGATAATTTATCAAAGAACCCATTGATATAGGTTCTATTGCATTTATTGAATGGATAAGGAAACTGAAGTCTCTCTCCTTTTCAAAGGGAGGAAATGAATCAAGATATTCTAGCTCTCCAACTATCTTTCTACAATAACCTGTTCTTCTCCTCCCATCCTCCCTTTCTCCACTAGGCTCTCTGCCTCTTTCTCCGTATGTCACCATATGTATGTGATAGTCTTATAGATATCATCTTATATATGTTTAGATATTACTCCAGATGTAATTGTGTACCATCCCAGTTGGATTTTCTATATTTGGCTCAGAGAGAATAAATGAATGACTAAGTTGCACATTTATTAAGTGGAAACTTTTTGACTCTGCAGATTAAACCCAAATCTTTTGTTTATACATCTTGTCCTCTTTCCATCATATCACTCCATCGGACTTGAATGTCCCATTATCTGTTAGTTAACACAGAAAGAAGAAAACTGACCTTGTTTTTATATCTGCAATAATGGTGACAGAATTTCTTTAATGCTTTCTCTGGGCAAGGCATTTGGTGAGCACTGTATATGGTATTATGACAAAATAAAGTAACTTAATCACAAGGACATTAAGCAGTTTCCCCAAACCCATCCAGCAAAAAAAAGGGGGGCAGAGTGAACATTTGAGTCTAGATCCATCTGCCCCAAAAGATTTTATCGTTCCAATTTGCCAAGCTACATCTTTGCAGTAGGATCAGGATTTGCTTATATATCTTCTTAGTCTGAGCAAGTTTGAATGATGGCACGGTATTTCCCTATATCTTGAAGTAACTTTTCTTTCTTATGCTGTTACTCATATTTATAAGTACAATTATGTCATACACCTTGGTTTCATTTTTAGATCAATCTATTACTCACCCGTATAGGTATTTTATTTTGTTTTGTTTTTATATTTCTTTAAATCAACTCACTCCTGAAACTTAAGTCTTGTCCTAGTAATAATATCCATAAAACCATAGATGTGATGCACTTGTGACACAGTTTCAAAACCACATTAAAATAAATACAAGTTCAGATAGCTAAATTCTGGTTCAGATACCTAAACTTTATATAAAACGGTGATTTTTCTATTATGAAGTTTTCTTTATCAAGTTTGTTAAAAGAAGGGTTTCTTCTTTTCTGTAATGTCACTCTGTAAATCCTAATAATTTAAAGAAGGGAGTTCAGTAGACTCTGGGTCTGGGGAAACTCTACATTTGCTGTTTTCATCTTTTGAGTCACTCTTAGGATATGTTCTAGAATCCCTTTCCAAGAGAGGCAGATAAGCTCAATAAGGTTTTCTGTGGGGTAAGCTAGCCTGATCCAGCCTCTACAGCTCCATGTAAATTTGCTCCTCTTTGATTATTTCCAGGTAGCTTTGCTTTCATTATGCCCACACACCCGGAGCAGCTTTTCCATTACAAAGTTATATTGAGTTCATTTTACAGGATGAATTATAGACTATTATGCTATTCATGAACTTGCAGATTCCCAAAGATCTCAAGATGTGTTGTTCAAGAACTCCAAGGGATACCTCTTCATCTTACACCCCTTGCTCACTCAGGGGACCCAGTCTATCATGAGCCTTTTCCACATCTTCTCCTCCGATGGAACATTTCAAATGAGTCAAATTCTGAATCTGGTGATTTTTTGTATGGCCTTTGCCCACACCCTCTTCAGCTGGGTGAAAAACCATCCTATGTATTGTATCGAACTTCCATTCTCACTCTTCTTCCATTTTACTATGTCTGCTTTATAAAAGAAATCTTTCATTTCGTGGAGTCTAGGATTCTTTCTTTGCTTCCATCTTCATTTCCCACTGAATGAATCAGGTCTCGGCTTATGATCATTTGTTATATGCCACCGCTTCTCCCAGCCCGCCCCTAGCAGCCTGCCAGAGCTCTGGGCTGTATTCCATGATCTCTTTTAATTCCTTGTTGGCAGCTTGCTGGCCCTTTCTCTTTACCTTCTTGCCAGGTTTATTGCCTTTTAGCAGGCCAGCTATGTTTTTCAGAATTTTTCCAAAATGAGATAAAAAATCAAATCTCCGGCTCCCCATTGTCAGTGAGCATTTTTTTCAGATAATCCTTCACCGTCATTTACTATCTCAATTCCTCATCTTCCAAGCTTCTCTCTCCATAAAAAAGAACCCCATCAAACAATCAGAAATGGCTTCATCATATAAGAAAGCTCTCCTGACATTGGGGAGGGATGGGGCTAAAAACCAGTGAAGTGTAAGCAAGGCAAAACTAATTCATTCATGCAAACAAAATCACAATCCCTGGCCAGCTTTCCTCCTTCCTGTAAACCTGCCTCTCGTAGAGAGTAAAGGCAGATGGAAATGCTGGGGTATGCAGAGTTGGCATATGGCAGCTCCAGAATAAGGTTAAACAAAACCAAATACCAAAACCATCTGATCTAGAGGGCTGATGGGGATGCGCTCCTTCCCTGCTCTATGGAAAAAGAGAATACCTTCTCAAATATGACATTCTCTGAACCACACAGAGACGCAAAAATGAAAGAATCGGTACTCATGCTCATCAGTTCTTGCCTAACTGTCTCCGTAGCCTCTTTCCTAAGTTCTGTCCTCCTTCTTATTCCCTATGAATCCATCCTACATGCTGATGCCATGGGGATCCTTTATGTAAAATTGACCGCATCTATGTCCTGCCTAAAAGCTCCCTTCCACCTCTGATTTAGAACTATGGGTCCTTTACAAAGAGTTTCAGCTGATTGGCAAGAAGTGTTACATGAAAAAGGGTAGGGTGCTTAAATCACACAGCCATGCTGACACATCTCACATGAAGTTCATGATCACCTCTAAGAGAGTCCTCAGTGCTGCCTGGCCATCAGAACACATGCCTCGTATTCACTCCCCCACTCCCCTGGCCAACTGGTTATCTCCCACTTTAGAATTCTCCTACTTGTCCCATTCTTATTCTCAGCTTAAAACCTCCTGAGAAAATAGAAGCAATCAAAAAGGAAGCTCCTCTGGCATCCACTCACCCACCTTAGTCTATGCTCAAATACCTCTCTCCTTTCTGAACCTGCTCCTAGGTAAAACCAATCTATACAACTATGTACAAGACTCTATTTCCTCTTACCTGCTCAAGGTATTCTTCTTCCCCCTATAGCATTATGTTTTTCATCAACATACCAACATGCTGTTCTTCTTTTCATAACCACCAACCACCACCACCATCATCATCACTAATTACCATCAGCACCACCATCACCACCGCCACCCCCACCACCAGTATCATCATCACCATCATCATCACCTCACTTATTCTCATGTCCCCTCCAGCTACTGCCCCAAACTCCTCAAAACAGTTTCTGTGGTCTCTCTCTTTGATTCCCTTATTCCAGATTCCTCTTGAACATACTTCAACCAGGATTTCACCTCCATACTCACTAAAACTGCTCTTGTTAAAAGTCACCAATGATGTCCACTTTGCTAAATCCCATGACTGTTTCTCAATCTTGGGCTTACCTGACTATTAGAAGTATTCAACAGGGTTGAACACACTGTCCTCCTAGAAATACATTCTTTACTTGATTTCCATGACATCAAAGCATATTAATTTGCCTATTTCCTCTCCAGATGATCTTCCTCTCCTATTTGGTCTTTCTTCTCATCTGTGCAAGATCTTAATGAAGTAGTACCCCAGGGACCAGACTTTGGACTTTTTTGTCTTCACTCACTCCCTTACTGGTCTTATCTAGTTGCATGGCTTCCAATACCATGTAAATGCTGATAACTCCCAAAAGTATATCTCCACCTCTTGCTCTCCAGACTCACATGTCCAATGGCCTACCTGGCATCTCCACCTGAGTGTCTACCGGGCATCTCAAACTTATCAAGCTCAAAACTGAACTCCTGATACTCACAATCCTAAATCTCCTCCTCCTTTAGCTTTCCCCAGTTTCAGGACAGGTGAATTCTAATTCCTGAGGTCAGCATCATTTCCTTGTCTTCCCTCATATTCTGCAGCCAATCTACGAGCTAATCCTTAAAAGGTAGTCAGAACTACCTTCAAAATATATTTAGAATCCAACTACTTTCACCATTACTTTTATCCATTACTTGTACTTTACTCTGACCCTTGTCTACCTCAAGCTTCAATTTCTGAAGTAACTTTCCAGCTGATCTCCCTGATTAAAGCTCTGTCTCCTTTAATCTCTCCTCTAAAAGGAGCCTGTGCAAACACAAGTTAGATGATATCAGACCTCTCTGATCCAGTCCTCCAATGGCTTCCAATGTTACTCAGAGTAGAAGCCAAGATCATACAGGGATCTACAAGGCCTGGCATGGTCTGGTTTCCTCCTACCTCTCTGACTTTCTCACTTCTCTTCTCTCCACTCTTTCTGCTCAGGCTTTTACCCAAATTTACAGGCATCCTCCTGCCTCAAGGAATTTGCATAGATCACTCTCTGACTGATCACTCTCCCTCCCACTCCACATCTGCATGGTTTGTTTTTGCACCTTTGGTTTTTACCCAAATGCCATCTTTTCAGTGAAAACATTTAACTGCAATATCCCTTGTTGGACCTCACTGGTCACCCCGGCACTTAACATTACCTAATTCACTCTAATCTGCCTTAATGATTTAGTTTATTGTCTGTCTCCTCCCCTGGGACACAAGGTGAGTGAGAACAGGGACTTTTGTCCATATCCTCAGTGCATGGAACACTGGGGGGGGGGGGGCAATCAGTAGGCACTCAACAAACATTTGATTAATTAAAGATGAAATGAATGCATTCACGAATAAAGGAAAGAAAGGAAAATTTTGTAAATTTAGGCCAATTTAAGAAAATGTATTTACTGCAAGACTTCTTAGGGTTCTTTAATTTGATAATGCAGTTTATGCCTCTCCCAAGGGGAGGATGGAGCAGAGAAAACACCCAATGTATTCCATACACATTTGATTACTTTAGCATTTTGGGGGGGATGTGTTATTTAGATCTGTGCTACTCAAAATGTGGTTTGTGAACCAGAGCTAGCTCACAAATTATTTATTACTTGCCTGCAATGAGAAAAGGACAGAAATTGACAGTAAATATTTAGAAAATTTTATAGCAACTTGACATTGCTGCCAAGAGCCATCCTCAGTGGGTTTGTGTTTTGCTTTTTCTCCTTTCATTTTTCCAGTAATTCACCATTATTGTGTTTTTAAAAAGTATCAGTTAATGACAGATTAAAATTAATAATAATAAAAAAAGCTTGTCTTTTACCCCCAGATAATTCAAGAAACAATTCCTTAAAGCACACTTTGGTTGGGAAACATAAAGTCCAAAAAAAAAAAGCACTTCAAGATGCAGCTACTACCTTGATTCTAGACCACTGTCTTGCCATTTCTCCAGTTGCAACCTGTATGCCAACTGAGTTAACTTGCTTGTCTATGCTTTACTACCTGATAAGCCTTTGTCCCCTCACCTTCCTGGGATACTTGAATTCATCCTTCACAATTCAGTTCCAAAGGCTAATGGTTCTGTGAAGAATCCTCAGATTCTTGTACAAAGACTTGGATTACCTCCTGGGCTTCCACAACAATCTGGTAACCTTATCCCCAAACTGATGCCCCTTTCTTGAATCATTTTCTTTACCAAAAACATGTATTGACCACTGATTGTATGGGAGGATCTATGGTCTCACTGGTAGACATAAGTCCAAATTCTTGCCCTTGGGAGTTTGCTCTCCAGCAAACACAACATCTACTAATTATTCAGAATTTATTTTTTAACATATTTATTAAGATGTAACTCACATATCATATAACCTGCCTGTGCAATTCAGTGGTTTTTAATGTAGTCACAGAGTTGGGTAACCATCACCACAATCAATTTTAGAGCATTTTCATCATTTCCCCAAACCCTGTACCCACTAGCAATCACTTCCCTTTCCCTCTTACCCCATCCCCATCCCTGGGGAACCACTAATTTATTCTCTGTCTCCATAGATTTGCCTATTCTGGACATTCTTATAAATTGAACTATACAGTATGTGGTCTTTTCTACTTGGCTTCTTCCACTTAGAATAATATTTTTTTTTTCAAAGTTCAACCACATTATAACTTTTACTTTTAATTCCTTGCCCAATAATAATCCATTGCATGGGTATGTCATATTTTACTTATTCATTCATCAGTTAATGGACATCTAGTTCATTTCCATGTTTTGGTTATTAGAAAACAATACTGTTATGAACATTTATATACAAGTTTTTGCCTGGAAAAATGCTCTCATTTCTCTTGAGCATATATCTAGGAGGGGAACTGCTGAGTCATATGATGCAGTTGGTTCAACTGTGGCCCAAAAATATATGTCCATACCTAAATCCCAGAATCTATAGGGGATTATTGCAGATGTAATTAAGTTAAAAATCTTGAAATGGTGTCTTGGATTACCTGGATGGGCCTTAAATACAAAGACACGTGTCCTCATAAGAGAGAAAAAGAGACAAAACAGAGGAAAAGGCCACGTAAAGATGAGAGCAAAGTTTGGAGTTGCGCAGCCATAAGTCAAGGAGCTACCAGAAACTTAGAGGCAAGGCAAGAGCCTCAACTAGAGAATTTGGAAGAAGTATATGCCATCTTAGTAATATTAAACCTTCTGACTCAAGAACATAAGATATCTTTCAATTTGTTTATATCTTCTTTAATTACTTTCAACATTTTTGTTGGTTTGACTTTAAGTTTCCCCCTTCTTTTGTTAAATTTATTGCTAAGTAGTTTATTCTTTTTGATGCTGTCATAAGTAAATTGTCCAATTCAAGTAAATAAAAATACAAATGATTTCTTATATTGACATTGTATACTGACATTGTATACTGCAACTTTTCTGAACTTTGTTCCAATAATCTGTGTGTGTGTGTATGTGTATGTGTGTGTGTGTTCCTCAAGGTTTTCCAAACACAAGAGGATGTCATCTGCAAATAGAGATAATTTTACTTCTTTCTGCCTGATCTGGATGTGTTATTTTTTTCCTTACCTAAGTGTCCTGACTAGAATTCCTATAAAATATCATATAAAAGTGGCAATGGTAGACATCCTTGTTTTTCTTGACCCTAGAGGTAAAACATTTAGGCAATTTGCCTAGAGGTAAAACATTCTGCCTTTCACCATTAAGTAGGATGTTAGTCGTGGGTTTTTATATATGCCCTCTATTGGGTTGAGGAAGTCCCTCCTATTCCTAGTGTATTGAGGAATTTTACCATGAAAGGGTGTTAGATTATGTTAAATGCCTTTTCTCCATTTATTCAAATAAACATGTAGTTTTTATCCTTTATTCTATTGATATGTTATTACATTAATTGATTTTTATGTTAAACTAACCTTGTATTGCTGAGACAAATCCCGTTTGTCCTTGGTATATAATCCTTTTATATGTTGCTGGTTGAGTTTGCCAATACTTTCTTGAAGATTCTGTGTCTATTTATAAGAGATATTGGTCACTAGT
This sequence comes from Halichoerus grypus, assembly GCF_964656455.1. Lineage (NCBI taxonomy): Eukaryota > Metazoa > Chordata > Mammalia > Carnivora > Phocidae > Halichoerus > Halichoerus grypus. The sequence goes on from NC_135714.1 coordinate 16,874,742, forward strand.
TTTATTTACTTTTCTTTCCTTGTCTTCATCAGATTTTGGTATCAGGATAATACTGGCCTAGGATGGGTTGGAGATTGTTTCCCCATCTTCTGTTTTTTTGGAAGAGTTTGTGAAGAATTGTAATTAATTTCTCTTTACATGTTGGTAGAATTCACCAATAAAGCCATTTGGCTCTGAGCTTTAATTTATAATTGAGTTTTAGCCTTACTAATTTTAACTAGGAATTAAATTATGAATTCAGTCTCATTACTTGTTATGGAGGTATTCAGATTTTATTTCACTTTGAGTCAGTATTGGTACTTTGTGTCTTTCTAAGAATTTGTTATGTCATTTAGGTTTTCAAAATTTTTGGCATACAAATGTTCGTAGCATTCCTTTATGATCCTTATGATCTTTTTTAAGATTGCTTTAGCTATTCCTAGTCTCTTGAATTTCCATAGAAATTTTAAGGTCAGCTTGTCAATTACTGTAAGAAAAAAAAAATGCCAGCTGATTTTATTAACTTGAGCCATTTTCTTGATAAATCTAGATAAATGTCAGTTTTGTTGAATTTTTTTCCCAAGAACCAAGCAGGTTTTATTGATTTTCCTTACTTTTTTTTTTTCTCTATTTTATTTTTAACTTAGTTTTGTTTTAACTTTCTTCTACTTTCTCTCGGCTAAGTTTGCTCTTATAGTTTTCTTTTTAAGTTGAGAGTTTATTGATTTTTTATAGTACAGGCATTTATAGTTATATATTTCCCTCTAAGCACTGTGATAGCTGCATCTTTTAAGTTTTGCTACACGTTCCTTCATTTTCATTTATCTCAAAGTATTTTCTAATTTTGCACTTGTGATTTTTTTTTTTTTTTTTTGATCCATTGATTATTTGAAACTGTGGTGCTTGGAGTGCCTGGCTGGCTCAGTTGGTGGAGCGTGGGGCTCTTGGTCTCAGGGTTGTGAGTTTGAGCCCCATGTTGGGTGTAGAGATTACTTAAAAAATAAAATCTTTAATTTTTTTAAAGAAGTGCATTGCTTAAATGATTAATCTCCATTATTTATGAATTTCCAAATTTCTGTTACTGATTTCCAATTTCATTCCATGGTAATCTAAGAATATATTTTGTATGATTTCAATCCTTTTAAATTCATTGTGGCCTATTTTATATCCTAGCAAATGGTCTATCCTATAGAATGTTTCATGAACACTTGAAAAGAATGTGTATCCTTTTGTTTTGGGGTGCAGTGTCCTTATCAAGACATATTGCTTCTCAGTAGTTTATAGTGTTGTTCAAGTCTTCTCTTTTCTTGCTGATCTACTGTATACTCCAATTTATTTTTAATTTCAATAAATGTAATTTTAAAAGCATTCATCTTCTTTTTCCATGTGTGAACAATAGCCTTTTACCACTGGGAAAAGTCTCTATTTTGGATACCAATAATTGAAGATTTTGTGATAGAATGTGAAATCCCCAAATGCCTTCTCTTAAGGACTCTCTGAAGATTCACTTCAGTAGAATTATTTGGGGGTTGATGGTACAAGGGTAGACTGCCAGCCCCTCTCTCCTGCTTTAAGCAGAGCCACACCTTGGAATACATAGAAGCAGATTGCCACTGCTTTTGCTGTTTTGGAAAATGAACACACTCGTTTATTTAGTCACTCCTGAGGAATGACTCAAATGCCTACTGTAAGCTAGGTATTCAGAGTACTCACAGCAGGTGTCATACTTGGTCTTACTATTATATAAAACAAACAAAATCTGAGAATCAATCTCAGAGAAAGCAACTAAGAGTCATAACCGGACATGAGCAGTTGCAGGAGCTCTTCCTTCCAGATAAAGCTAGAATTATGGCTGCTTTCTGCCCAGAGGATTAACCACATGCTCTTTTCCCACAAGTCAGCCAGGTTTACTTAACTCTTGTCAGTTGTCCAGGGTAATGTCCAGTGTTCTTCCCCCCACTCATCTCCAAGATGCAATATTCCCTCTCACCTCCATTAAATTATCTTGCTTGCTGTCTTAAAGCAGAAGACAGATCAAAGTATAAAACTTGACTCTGGAACTTACTAGATATATGACACTGAGCAATTTGCCTTAATTCTGTGTTCCTCACTCTTCTAGTCTGGAAGTCAGACATGAAAACACCTATTTCACAAAATTGTAATAATAAATGTCTTAAAATACGATAATGCCATTATAGCACGTGGCATATAATAGGCCCTCTCCACAAATGGTAGCCTAAAACATACAAATAACAATTCTTAGCTTCTCATTCTGTTTTCTGGCCTATGCTCAAACTCTCAGCTAGTTGAGTTCATTCTGAAGCCAAGATTGCTGACCTGTTCTTTTGTCCTATCCCGCACCTGCAAACAACTGATCTTTTCTTTTGGTGGGGGGGGCGGGGAACAAGGATGGGTAAGAGTGAAGTGTCCCCTCTTCCTATTTCTCTGGCTATCAGCTGGAATTCTGCTGTGAATGGATTGGCCACCTGGTCCCACACTGCTGCTAGACATTAGCACCCTGCTCCCACAACACTCAAGTTTACCATGCTCCTTTATCGTCTGTGCACATGCCCGGCAGGTACTGCTCCCTGAAACCAGGATCACTGTCCTGCTTACTTCTTCTGTTGCTTCCTCTTTTCCCCATTTATTCAGGTTTCTGAAATACCCAAATCCCTTAGAACTCAGCCCAGTCAAAATGGACAGCAAAAACTGAACTCCAGGATCTTATCAGCAATGTTCATAGATGCAATGGATGCATTTGGCCTATACTGAGACACTTCAGGGAACTTACAATGACTCAACACTGACCCAGACAGTCCCTTAATCTAGGCCAGATGGCAAATTGTTCATTATCCTCATTCTGATGGACTTGTTTTCCCCAAGATGACCTATTATAATTAATTATCTGCTATCTGGCATTTTATGAACAAATACCATCCATTAACTAACATTTCCACTGCCAGTTCAATGATAATTAATTGTCACAGTGATAACCTGTGGCACTAAAAGATTCTGAAATCACTTCAGAATACAGAGAGTGACAAGAAGCGAGACTAAGAGAGAGAATGAGAGACAGTGAAATACACAGGCCAAATCATGCTCGGCATAGTTATAATATTAAAGGTACAAAGCATCATTTCTGTGATGTCCTAGAGACCCCATTCCCACCTCTAGAAACGCCCCACATAACATTTTCTAATGGGGCTCCCATATAATATCAAGAAAATAAACATGCTTTAGGGCTGGCTGGATCTTTTCCAAGAAGTGTGACCCTATCTGTACCCTAAAGTCATAATGTAGCCTATCTTGGGCATTGGTCAGAAGAGGTGGAGCAAAATCATCTCATCCTGGAAGAAACAGCACATCACTCATCATCATTTTATTTACCACCCTACAGTTGAAAAGAAACAACCTCCCTTTTCCTGGCCATAAGGGTTTCCAGAATAATTAAAAATGTTATGAAATATAGCATGGCAAGGACCTAAATGGAAAAAAAATAAAACAAACCTGATATAATAACTTTCCTTCTAGGCTTCCTTTCATTTTTATTTCTATTGCTTAAAGATTATTAATTCCTTAACAGGATTAGTGCCCTATTGGGTACATGGTAGGCATTCAAGGCATTTTGGTTTAAGAAGACTCAGTGAGGAAATGTGATAAATGCCTCAATGAAATGTTTTTCCAACTTATAAACTGTTTCTGGACTTTGATTTGCCATGGGAGCTTTATATAGGCTGCATATTTGTTCATGGGCACTATGCCTCATTCTGTGCAATTACCCCTGGGAACTGGCACCCCCTTCTCAGTGAAGATGGAGCCAACTGAGAGCTACTGGGTTAGAAAGAACAGGATGGCCTCAAAACCAAAGCCATTTCCCTCCCCAGAATGATAAATAGAAAAAAGCAACAGAAGGTGGATATCTCCATAAACACATGCTTAGATAGAGCACCTCATAGAATTCACTGAAGACGTGCCCAAGGAGGATATATGAATACATGAAAAGAATTTTCAAATTAGGATTTTGAGGCTTCTATAATTCTGCTGTGTCATATTGACTGACTTTTGAATAAAGGAGCATGACATTTCGTAAATGTTTGAAGGCCATCATGACTCATTTCTGGAGTTTCTGAGGTCCTCTCCCACTTTGTTGCGTCAAATGGTCACGCGATATTGGTTAGGTTAAATTCTTAAGGCCAGATGGCTCAGGGTCACTAAAAATATGACCGTATTGAAAAAGAAGACCAACAAAACTTTAGCAAACCTCGTGACATCTTGTCTGTGTGGGCAGCCCATCATCATTCAGGAGACCCTGAAAGATCCTGCTACACTGAAAGCTGGTAGTACTGGCAGTAATAGACCTGGAAAACCTGTCCCCAATCTCCTGTGAGAGTTAGAAGCAAGACAGACTGATTATTACCCAATACATTTACTGGAGAACATATAGGGCTATGTAATCACATGCCTGATTTCTTACAAGCCAGGTTGAGAAGATATACTCCCAGATAAAGAATCAAAAAAAAAAAAAGAAAAAAAAAGAAAGAAAGAAAGAAAGAGAGAAAGAAAGCCAGAAGACAAGGATGAAGGAAAATGATCAAAAGGTTACTAGAAGAACTAAAATACAGAGGAAAGACAATAAACATCACAAAGGAGGAAGAAAGACCTGATCTCATAGCTCTTGCAAAGCAGTGGAAAAGAATTTGGGCAAGGCAGGCAGGGGAGCTTCTACTGCAAGGTGTAAGTTCTGAGCTTCTATTGTAAGAGTATCAGCTTTGAGTAACACCCTCCATCACTACTGCAGAGTAGGCAAGAAAGACCCAATCCCCAGAGGAAACATTTCAGAACAATAGAAAGCGGAGTAAGCTCTGTTTTGATCACTCAGACTAGACAGTGCACCCTGTTGTCTTGCATTGTAGACGTTTAATAATTCATAAATAGAATGGTGTAGATTGCATAGGCAGTGCTTCAAGCCTAACAGTATTCCACTTTATGGAGACTGGAATCATTGTGGTGGCTGTGTGCCTGTGGATTTGGGATCACCCAGATAATAAGAGGAAGTCCAGGATGAGCATTTCTCTGTGTAGCCTTTAGTAAGACCTTGGAAACCACTTTTTTGGAGAATTTTCTCTTAATTGTATGTGGCCAAATTCAGATGTAAGTCTTGCTAGCTGACAAAATCTAATTTAGTTAAATGAACTCTACCCCCCAAAAAGTAACTCCTGTTTCATCTTTTCATTTGTGTGTTTTTAAATTCTTAAATCAAAAACAGTTCTCTCATTACCTTCAGGAATTAGTATTTTTGTACAAATCTTTTGCCTCAAATTGTTCAATGTTATCTTTTAACTGTTTACACAGCCACAATTCTCCAAAACATTTTGTCCTTCAATACATAATGCAACACACACACAAACTGAATAAAACATTCTTAAAATAAAACCTACAATAAATACAATAAAGCCAATAATCCTTTTTTTTTTAATTTCTTTTGGACTTCTTCACACATTAATAAGCAATAGAAGGTAAATTTTTTCATGGTGGAAAATGTTCTTATATATAAAATATACTAGGATATAGTCTCTTAATTTTTTTAAAAGCTATTACATGCATCTTTTTAAATAGAATCCTTTACTTTCCTTCCAAAGAGAAAGCTTTGCAGAAATAACTTGGAAAAGAAAAATGTTTTTCCTGGTCAAGTAGGGATTTTTTCAGACAGCTCCTCTACCGCCCTCTAAAGCTCAAGAACAACATAACAGCTCTACTTTGCAGACAGTAATTTATTCAGTTGAAATACCAGAATTATGGAGACTCCAAAGAGAACTGGACTCCTTAGTCCCTGGTCATACTGCAGTATGTTCAGGCACATCTGCTTAAATGTAAGGGCCAAATTTAAAAGCAGACCTGATACAGAATAAAGAACTTGAAAAGTAGGTGTTGATCTTATCCCCAATGCCAGATTCATTAAGTCCCTATTATTCACATTTTAATATATGACCTAACACACAAGTAGCCAGACTTTTGAGTTTTGAAAACATTCAATCCTTTTGGGATGCTCATATATTGCATTTTTGTGTTTTTATGTTACCTAGGCCATAATTGTGACAGGGATATATTACAAAGAAAAAAATGGAAGACAGTATAGGTATGATTGAGAATGTCTGCTAAGAAATAATACATAAAACTATATTTCAGAAATTAAGTGCTTTATGAGATCATTTTAATAATGTACAACGGAACAGAGTAAGATCTGGGGGCTTTAGATTTGGTCAGATTTCTAGAACCGGAGGATAAAAAGCATGTTCCAGAGAAGGAAAGCAAGATATTTGCAAAAAGTAGGCATTTGTGGAACCATCTGGCAGAGTGGGAAATGGGAAGAGATGATCTCTTATCTGTTCTTTACACTGGAGGTGAAGCATGGAGTGAAGAAAAAACACTGGAATGGAAGAAAAAAGGAAAATGAGAAAGCAAGAAAGCAGACAAGAAAAGGCAATACAGAATATTTTTGAGCCCTTACTTTGCACTAAGTACCTTTACTCACATAAACATGTGAGGTGTTATCTCTATTTTAACAAAGGACAAAATTGAACTTTGGAAAAAATACATAAATGTGGTTAAGTCGTATAGTTGGTAAGTGATAGAGCCAAGCACAGAAAGGAAAGGGAACTGTACTAGACATTGCTTACCTTGTATCTCTCAATACTTTGGCCAAACAACCTTCTGGGTCCCAGCTAGGGAGCAAGCAGGAGAGGAAGAAGCATGTAAGGAATAAATCGGGGCAAACAATCAAAGACCTAAGAGAAGGAAGGGTAACTGCAATCTCAAAGAGCCTTTGGTGACAATGAAAAGCCACAAGGAGGCAGTTAGTTACAGGAGGGTTCTTGGCCAAATTCCTGATGCAAGTCCAGGCGTTAAGAATAATAAAAATAGTAATAATTAATTCACTCTGGAAGCCTATAATCATTAGGACAGTGCTTTTAATTCTAGATGTGCATCAAAAGTTAACTGTGGGGGCGCCTGGGTGGCTCAGTCCTTAAGCGTCTGCCTTCGGCTCAGGTCATGATCCCGGGGTCCTGGGATCAAGCCCCACATCGGGCTCCCTGCTCGGCGGGAAGCCTGCTTCTCCCTCTCCCTCATGTTCCCTCTCTTGCTGTGTCTCTCTCTGTCAAATAAATAAATAAAATCTTAAAAAAAAAAAAAAAGTTTACTGTGGATGAGCTGCCAGGACTGAGTATCAATGCTTTCAGCTGGGTGGTTCTCACAGTGAGGTCCCTGGACCAGCAGCATCCGCATGACCTTGGAATTGTCATAAATGTAAACTCCTGGCACCCTCCACCCCAGATCCATTAAATAAGAATCACCGAGGGCAGGGCCCAGAAATGTGTGTTTTAATAAGCTCTGCAGGGGATTCAGAGGCATGCTCAAGTTTGAAAAGCAGGTTAAGTCCTTTAATTTGTTTCATACATGTTCTGGGTTCCTATTATTGTGAGGTGTGTTTGAGGGGGCCTGCTTTAGGGATTGAGGGGAAACTTTTACCATAGACCTAATAAAAAATGCTCCTTCTCCCTAGAGCTATGTATAGTAATTCATATTATCTTCCTTCATTTCAGTTGTGGATTGATTACATTAGGACAGTAGACTACCAGTTCCCTGAGGGCTTCGCAGGCTTGATTTCCTAACTGTGGGTAGAGTAAGAAAATTGCACAAGTTAGGGATTTAGGGAATTAGGGAAGAATAATGAGCAAATTACTCTTGATCCTTATCTCTACATTTCAATTCTATAAGGTGAGCATTTTACATTTTGCCACGATTATGTAAATGGAGCTAGATGGGTTTCCTACATTTGCATTTTGTGTGCAGAAGCCAGGCTCTGACAATATTCATATGAACTAGTCCTTGTGAGTTATAGAAGGGCAAGCGAGACAAGAAACAGTCCGTGTAATTCCCTTCTTCACGAGGGTTTATAATCCTCATCTAATTTTAACCCCACATCACACATGCCAGCCAGTTATATTATTATTTCCATTTCACATGTGAGAACACAGGTTCCTCCAGCTACTTGCCCAGCTGTGGATGAGATTCGAACAGAATTCCTTCTGTCCCTGGATTTGATGTTCAAATGGGAGAAACCCATGGTATCCCTTTGAGGGAAGAAAATGTATCATTCTATAAGTTACATCTCTAATGATATCTAGTAAAACATCTGCAAGGCCATTTCATAGATTTCTTAGCAAAAGCTTGTTATATTTCATGGGCGCCTGGGTGGCTGAGTCGTTAAGCGTCTGCCTTCGGCTCAGGTCATGATCCCAGGGTCCTGGGATCGAGTCCCACATCGGGCTCCCTGCTCTGCGGGAAGCCTGCTTCTCTCTCTCCCACTCCCCTAGCTTGTGTTCCCTCTCTCACTGTGTCTCTCTCTGTCAAATAAATAAATAAAATCTTTAAAAAAAAAAAAAGCTTGTTATATTTCATTTTATTGGTGGCATTTGGAGAAAGGAAACAAGAAACAAATACTTCATGGACTGAAATATTTGCCTCTCTCCTGGGAACTAATTCATGTTCTGGTTTGTATCATCATAAAACATGACAATATCCTATGTGGCAGAAGTGCCGCTAAGTTCACCAAAATTTCATGAACCCTCTTCCTTAAAATAAAGTTGTTATAGGCAGTGGTTATCCAGTCAAGGACTACATTTCCCAGTGATCCTTGCATCTAAATGGGGCCACATGACTAGCTTTTGCTACTAGAATGGGAGTAGCAGTAACGTGTGTCCCATCAAGGGTGAGGTAGATGAGAAGCACGTGTGCCTTTACCGTCTATTTCCCCATCCACTGAATGCAGAGGATCCTAAGGTCCTAGGAGATGGTGGAGCAACAAGGTAGACACAACCTGCATTCCTGAACCAGGAGGGAAAGAAAAGTCTCCAGGTCACCAGGAATGTTCACACTGGGGAATTACAGGAGTAAGAAAATCAATTTCATTGTGTCAGTTTGCTGAAATTTGTATATTACTGCAAGTACAAACACCCTAATTAATGAATTTAATTTCCTCTCTTAGATGATAATTTTATTGAGAGGTATTTCCATGTTTGGAAAAGTATGGGTTATAGAGTCTCATAAGCTGGGTTCTTCCCTCATAGATTTTGAGGAGCCTGATGAGTTTTCATTTTTCTTCAAAAAGAATACTGATTATAGTGAGTACACTACTTGAGATACAGCTCAGGCAGACCTAGATCTAGTCCTAGACTCTTCCATTTCCAGATGTGTGAGCATGGGCAAAGAGATGAGCTTTTACCCTCTTTTGCAAAATAAAGGTTAAAAATCCCCATACTCTAAGATTAAGATTATTATGAAGACTAGAATATCTGTAAATGCCTAATACAGTGCCTGGCTCATAGCCGGTATTACCAGTTGGTGGAAGTCTTTCAAAAATATTTGCTGCTATTTCCTAGGGAAGAATTAGACTTTCCTTACTGCCCCATTATCATTGGGTTTGGTTATGTGACTTGCTTTGCTTAATGAAATGTAAGTGGAAAAGATGTTACACTTGCAAGTTGCAGCCTGATTTCTTTTCTTTCTGACATGATGGCTGACAGTATTTTTAACATACAATGTTATACTAGTTTTAGGTGTACAATTAGTGTTTCAAAAATTCTATACATTACTCAGTGCTCATAATGATGAGTGTACTCTTAATCTCCTTCACCTATTTCATACATCCCCCTGCTGACCTCCCTCTGGTTTACTCTCTAATATTCAAGAGTCTTTTTTGATTGTCTTTTTTTCCTTTGTTCATTTGTTTCTTAAATTCCACATGAGTGAAATCATATGGTATTTGTTTTTCTCTGACTTATTTCACTTAGCATTATATCCTCTAGATCCATTCATATTGTTGCAAATGGTAAGATTTCATTCTTTTTTATGGCTGGGTAATACTCCATTGTGTATATATACCACATCTTTATCCATTCATCTATTGATGGACACTTGGGTTGGTCCCATATGGTGGCTATTGTAAATAGTGCTGCAATAAACATAGGGTTGCATATATCTTTTCAAATTGATGTTTTTGCATTCTTTGGATAATTATCCAGTAGTAGAATTACTAAATCATATGGTATTTCCATTTTTAATTTTTGGAGGAACCTCCATACTGTTTTCCACAATGCCTGCTCCAGTTGGGATTCCCACCAAAAGAGCACAAGGGTTCCTTTTTCGCCACATCCTTGCCAATATTTATTGTTTCCTGTGTTATTCATTTTAGTCATTCTGACAGGTGTGAGGTGATATTGCACCACGGTTTTGATCTGCATTTCCCTGATGATCAGTGATGTTGAACATCTTTTTATATGTCTGTTAGCCATCTGTATGTTTTCCTTGGAAAAATGTCTATTCATGTCTTTTGCCCACTTTTTAATTGGATTATTTGTGTGTGTTGACTTGCATACATCCTTTATATATTTTGGATACTAACCCCTTATTCAAAATGTCATTTGCAAATATCGTCTCCCATTCAATAGGTTGTCTTTTTTGTCTTGTTGATTGCTTTCTTTTGCTATGCAGAAGCTTTTTATTTTGATGTAGTCCCCCAGTATTTTTTTTGCTTTTGTTTCCCTTGCCTCTGGAGAAATATCTAGAAAAATGTCACTATGGCTGATGTGAGACAAATTAATGCCTGTGCTCTCTTCTAGGATTTTTACGGTTTTGAGTCTCACATTTAGGTCTTTAGTCCATTTTGAGTTTAGTTTTGTGCATGGTGTAAGAAAACGGTCCAGTTTCATTCTTTTGCATGTAGTTATCCAGTTTTCCCCACACCGTTCGTGGAAGAGGCTGTCTTTTGGTCATTGCATGTTTGTGCCTCCTTTGTTGAAGATTAATTGACCATAAAATTGTGCATTTATTTATGGGCTCTCTATTCTGTTCTAGTAATCAATGAGTCTATATTTTCGTCTGTACCATAGTGTTTTGACTGCTACAGCTTTGTAATATATCTTGAAATCTGGGCTTGTGATACTTCCAGTTTTGTTACTCTTTTTTTAAGATTGCTTTGGCTAGGGCGCCTCGGTGGCTCAGTCGTTAAGCGTCTGCCTTCGGCTCAGGTCATGATCCCAGGGTCCTGGGATCGAGCCCCACATCGGGCTCCCTGCTCAGCGGGAAGCCTGCTTCTCCCTCTCCCACTCCCCCTGCTTGTGTTCCCTCTTTCACTGTGTCTCTCTCTGTCAAATAAATAAATAAAATCTTAAAAAAAAAAAAAAAAAGATTGCTTTGGCTATTTGAGGTCTTTCGTGTTTCCACATAAATGAGGATTATTTGTCCTAGTTCTGTGAAAAATGCTGTTGGGTATTTTGTTAAGAATTGCATTAAATGTATAGATTGCTTTGGGAAGTATGGCCATTTTAACTATATTTGTTCTATTCCATGAACATGGAATATCTTTCCATGTGTCTGTATCATCTTCAATTTCTTTCATCATTGTTTTATAGTTTTCAGAGTACAGGTCTTTCACGTCCTTGGTTAAATTTATTCCTTGGTATTTTATTATTTTTGGTTCAATTGTAAATGGGGTTGTTTTCTTAATTTCTCCTTCTGCTACTTCATTATTAGTATATAGAAATGCAATTGATTTCTGTATATTAATTTTGTATTCTATAACTCTACTGAGTTCATTTATCAGTTCTAGTAGTTTTTGATGGAGCCTTTGGGGTTTTCTACATATAGTATCATGTCATCTGCAAACAGTGAAAGTTTTACTTCTTCCTGACCAATTTGGATGCCTTTTATGTCTTTTTCTTTTTTGACTGCTGTGGCTAGGACTTCCAGCACTATACTGAATAAAAGTGGTAAGAGTGGACATCCTTGTCTTGTGCCAGACCTTAGGAGAAAAGCTCTCAGTTTTTCACCATTGAGTATGATGTTACCTGTGGGTTTTTCATATATGGCCTTTATTATGTTGATGTATGTTCCCTCTGAACCTACTTTGTTGAGGGTTTTTATCATGAATGGGTGTTGTACTTAGTCAAATGCTTTTCTGCATGTATTGAAATGATATTTTTTTTATCCTTTCTCTTGTAGATGTGATATATTACATTGATTGATTTGTGAACACTGAACCACTCTTGCATCCTAGGAATAAATCCCACTTGATTGTGTGAATGATTTTTTAAATGTATTATTGGATTTGGTTTGCTAATATTTTGTTGAGGATTTCTACGTCTATGTTCATCAGAGATACTGGCTTGTAGTTCTCTTCTTTTGTACTGTCTTTTTCTGGATTTGGTATCAGGGTAATGCTGGTCTCATTGAATGAATTTGGGAGCTTCCCTTACTCTTCTATTTTTTGGAATAGTTTGAGAAGAATAGATATTAATTCTTCTTTAAATGTTTGGTAGAATTCACCAGTGAAACCATCTGGTCCTGGACTTTTGTTTGTTGGGAGTTTTTTGATAACTACTTCAATTTCATTCTTGGTAATTGGCCAGTTCAAATTTAGTCTAAATTTTCTATTTCTTCCTGATTCAGTTTTAGAAGGTTATATATTTCTAGGAATTTATTCATTTCCTCTAGGTTGTCCAATTTGTTGGCATATACTTTTTCATAATATTGTCTTATAATCCTTTGCATTTCTGTGGTGTCACTTGTTATTTCTCCAGTTTCATTTCTGATTGTGTTCAACTGAATCCTTTTTTTTAAAAATGATTCTGGCTAAAGGTTAATCAATTTTGTTGATCTTTTCAAAGAACCAGCTTGTGGTTTCATTGTGTCCTACTGTTTTCTTAGTTCCTATTTCATTTATTTCTGCTCTAATCTTTCTTATTTCCTTCCTTCTACTGGTTTTGAGTTTTGTTTGTTCTTCTTTTTCTAGCTCCTTTATGTATAAGGTTAGATTGTTTATTTGAGATTTTTCTTGCTTCTTGAGGTAGGCCTCAATTGCTATAAATTTCCCTCATATATCAGCTTTTGCTGTATCCCAAAGATTTTGAATTGTCATGTTTTTATTTTCATTTGTCTCCATATATTTTTTACTTCCTCTTTGATTTTTTGGTTAACCAATTCATTATTATTTAACCTCCATGTATTTGTGTTCTTTCCAGACTTTTTCTTATGGTTGATGTCAAGTTTTGTAGCATCGTGATCAGAAAAGATGCACGGTGTGACTTTCATTTTTTTTTAATTTGTTGAGATTTGTTTTGTTGCCTAATATGTCATCTATTCTGGAGAATGTTCCATGTGCACTTGAAAAGAATGTGCATTCCACTGTTTTAGGATAGAATGTTCTGAATATATCTGTTAGATCCATCTGGTCCAATATGTCATTCAAAGCCATTGTTTTCTTGTTGATTTTCTGTTTGGATATTCTATCCATTGATTTAAGTGGAATGTTAAAGCTCCCTAGTATTATTGTATTACTATTGATTACTTCCTTTACATTTGTTATTAGCTGCTTTACGTATTTGGGTGCTCCCATGTTGGGTGCATAAATATTTACAATTATGGTATCTTCCTGTTGGGTTGTTCCCTTTATGATTATGTCATGTCCTTCTTTGTCCCTTTTTATAGTTTTTGTTTTAAATTCTACTTTGTCCAATATAAGTACTGCTACCCAGGCTTTCTTTTCACATCTGTTTGCATGATAAATGCTTTTCCATCCCTTCACTTTCAGTTGGAAGGTGTCTTTAGGTCTGAAATGAGTCTCTTGTAGGCAGCATATAGATGGGTCTGCTTTTTTATTCATTCCATCACCCTATGTCTTTTGATTGGAGTGTTGAGTCCATTTATAGTCAAAGTAATTATTGATAGGTATGTACTTATTGCCTTTTTCTTACTTGTTTTATGGTTGTTTGTGTAGTTATTTTCTGTTCCTTTCTTTTGCTCTCTTCTCTCATGATTTGCGAGCTTTCTTTAGTCATATACTTGGATTCCTCTCCCCCTTTCTCTCTCTCTCTCTTTTCCTTTCTCTCTTTTTGCATATCTATCACTGGTTTTTGATTTGTGGTTACCATTAGGTTTATATATAACATCTTATGCTTATAGCACTCTATATTAAATTGATGGTTGCTTAAGTTTGAACTCATTTTAAAAGCACTAAATTTTTACTTCTCTCCCCCTCCCTGGTTTTAGGTATATGGTGTCATACTTTATATCCTTTTATTTTGTGAATCACTTGACTGATTTTTATGGATGCATTTAATTTTACTGCTTTTGTTCTTCCTACTTTTCTTACCCTTGCTATTGTCTTTCCTTTCCACTCAAAGAGTTTCCTTTAAGATTTCTTATAAGACTGGTTTACTGGTGGTGAATTCCTTTAACTTTTGTTTGTCTGGGAACCTCTTTATCTCTCCCTTCAATTGAATGGTACCCTTGTTGAATAAGGTATTCTCGGGTGTAGCTTTTTTATTTTCAGCACTTTGTATATATTATGACATTCCCTCTGGCCTGCACAGTTTCTGCTGAAAAATCAGCTGATAGGATGGCTGGAAGTATTCTAACTAGAATTCACTCCATGTCCCTGGATCCCAAAATCAGATGACATAGAGCAAAGCCACAACTGTCCCATAATGGGACAAATGACATACTTTTTTGGTCATCACAGATGGAGATTTGGGGACCATTTGTTACTGCAGCTTAACACAGGTTTTCTGACAAATGCATCAAATATATATTTCTCAATCAGAGAATATGGGAACATTCTTGAATTGTCTAACTCTCCACCAAGAACCAGGAAGTCTAGCACATTTCCTCTTTTTCCTTTCTTGCCTCCTATGAATGACCACTAATAAAAATAATGTAGGCTTTATCCTGCCCCATTTTAGAAGAAATTGTGATACTTACAGAGAATGAAGTATTTTCTGATGGTAGTTGAAAAGAGTTCAAAAAACAAAACAAAATAAAAACCTGAATATGAGGTCTGATTTCCATGCTGTCCTTTGGAAGTCTCTATTTAATAAACAGAAATTAGGGCTTTGTGGAAATTCAATTTACACCATTTAATTAGACTATATAACTTTAGTGAGCAGAAACGAAAGCTTGGCTAAGAACTTCATATTTTACAATGAGGGAAAATCAGCACTTGGAGAAGTCATATGGGGCATAAGACAGAAGGCTCAGAATTCTTTTTTTTTTTTTTTTAACTTCAATTAATTAACATATAGTGTACTATTAGTTTCAGAGGTAGAGTTCAGTGATTCATCAGTCTTATAAAATACCCAGTGCTCATTACATCAAGTGCCCTCCTTAATGCCCATCACCCTGTTACCCCATCCCCCCCAACCCCTCTCTCCTCCAGCAACCCTCATTTTGTTTGCTATGATTTAGAGTCTTTTATGATTTGTTTCTCTCTCTGATTTCATCTTGTTTTATTTTTCCCTTCCTTCCCCTATGATCCTCTGTTTTGTTACTTAAATTCCACATACTAGTGAGGTCATATGATAATTGTCTTTCTCTGATTGACTTAATTCACTTAGCATAATACCCTCTAGTTCCATCCGCATCATTGCAAATGGCAAGATTTCATCTTTTTTGATGGCTGAATAATATTCTATTTGTGTGTGTGTGTGTGTGTGTGTGTGTGTATACACACACCACATCTTCTTTATCCATTCGTCTGTCGATGGACATCTGGGTTCTTTCCATAGTTTGGCTATTGTAGACATTGTTGCTATGAACATTGGGGTGCAGGTGCCCCTTTGGATAAGTACATCTGTATCTTTGGGGTAAATACCTAGTAGTGCAATTGCTGGGTCATGGGGTAGCTCTATTTTCAACTTTTTTGAGGAAACTCCATACCGTTGCCATTTTCCAGAGTGGCTGTACCAACTTGCATTCCCACCAACAGTGTAAGAGGTTTCCCCTTTCTCTGCATCCTTACCAACATCTGTCATTTCCTAACTTGTTAATTTTAGTCATTCTGACCAGTGTGAGGTGGTATTTCATTGTGGTTTTGATTTGTATTTCCCTGATGCCGAATGATGTTGAGCATTTTTTCATGTGTCTGTTGGCCATTTGTATGTCTTCTTTGGAGAAATGTCTGCTCATGTCTTCTGTCCATTTCTTGACTGGATTATTTGTTCTTTGGGTGTTGAGTTTGATAAGTTCTTTGTAGATTTTGGATATTAAAGGCTCAGAATTCTTAACAGGGCTGTGGAGTAACAGAACTTGATAGAAAATTGACACTGCTGCAGAATAATTCTAAATTTCTCAGACAAATGGCAGAGAGAAACCCAGGATAAAAACATCACCTTTAATTATCTCCTTTTGTGAATTATATGAGAAATATTATCTGAATTTCTACTGAAGAATAGGCAAGATAAAAAAAATGAGTGTCATCAAGACTTTTGTCAATTACTCAAACTTTTCCAATATTATTATTCTTTTTGGGGGGGGAGGGGGGGTTGGGTAGGGAAGCTGCTACAGTATATCTAGCATTTTGCTATTCCACACTCATACTAACTCAGAGTCTGTAGATGAAAAAAGCAATATTTTCATTCTGATTTTACTACAGTCACAGTGAATCACAGAAGATAAACTCATTGCACTCCAAGTATATGGGCAATGAATGCCACAGGCTATGTTCTTATTTTATGGGGCTTTCTTTGCAAAACCAAAGTTACTTCAAAGCTATATGTTATGGAAGTCTCCCCCCCTCCCTCCCACAGTTGCTAAGATCCCTTGAAAAGAATGCCTTTCTCTGCTTGACTTATGTTGGCTAACGGAACATAATAAAAAAGAAAAAAAAAGAGAAGAAAAGAATGCCTTTTCTCAAAAGCATCATCTAGAATGATCAGACATTTATGCATAGGCTGTCCTAGGTCAGGTCAGCGTGAAGGAAGTAGTGGGACAGGAAAAGGGCAGAGCCTTTGTGTGACGAGAAAGAAAGCGCCTTTTTTTTTTTTTTTAAGTTCTGCCCTATGCTTTATTCCTTATGTTTTCCATAGCTTTCCTTTTACACTATATCACATTTTATTGGAGGCTTAAATGGCACCATGCCAATGTATTCTTTCTAAAATGCTATGAAAAGGCACACTTTGGAGAATACATCCTTCTTTATTCTTATTTAAACATGCTTTATAATTTGCCAGTGTTTACATATTAGAAATGTACTTACTCCCAAAGCCACACTGGATTGCATTCAGGTTGATGCTTATCTTCATCTTACAAATGGAACTTGGAGAAGACAGGACAGAAGGGAGTTGGAACTCAGGCCACCATGTGCACAGGCATATGACATGGGAAACGCCATGACCTACCCATGACTGACAGCTTGACAAGTTTCAGTACTCTATTAACTGGCATTTCCTAACAAATGCCAGTAATGGTTTAAGATGGTATCATTAACAACCATCATTTAACTAATTTTCCAACAATCAAGAAATACTCCAACCATATATTTAATACTGACCACCCTTGGTGCACTTTTCAAAGACCCTTTTTCTGGATAATGAAAAAACAAGTTCTCAGTTCCAGGACTTACAAAATTGGACTCCAGTACATTTCTTGAAAGGCAAAATTCAGCTATATTGCAGCTGCGAGATGGAAGCTTTGTGAAACTCTGATATTAAAGCTAAAGAACTATTAATCTCCATTTCACTGGCAATTTCTATTTTTTTTAAAAGATTTTATTTATTTATTGGACAGAGAGAGACACAGCGAGAGAGGAAACACAAGCGGGGGGGGGGGGTGGGAGAAGGAGAAGCAGGCTTGCTGCTGAGCAGGGAGCCCGATGCGGGGATCGATCCCAGGACCCTGGGATCATGACCTGAGCTGAAGGCAGACGCTCAATGACTGAGCCACCCAGGCGTCCCGATTTCTAATTTTGACATGTAAAAATTACATTCATATTTTTTACCCTGTTCTAGAAGATTAAAAATCTAGGTAGTGTAGCCATGTTATTTAATTTTTAATTTCCACAAGCCTCACTTTAAAATGCATAAACCATTTTATCATGGAAAGCATCTTTCTCTTCAATGCTATGCCTTTAAATTCTTATTCCTGCACTGCCTTCTCACAGACAAGTTCTCTAAAGGGAAAAAAATAGATATTCTCATTGCTTCTCATATGAAGACCCAGGATCCTGCCTTCTAGATTAATGGAGTTTAGTTCAAATCTGATACTTAATAAATATCTCCAACCCAAAAGCAAAAGGAAGGGTTCATTGGAGGTGTTTCTATCTTCACTTGAGAGTCAACTAAATTCTGTATTTCACAGAGAGAAAACTGGAAGAAAAGTAATCCCTATCTATCTATCTTTCTATCTCTCTATCTATCTACTCAAGCTGCTCATAACATTAAGTAGAATTTATTAGCTTTATTTTAAATAATAAGATTCTAAAACACAGAGATGCATTTGTGTGGCCTACGTGCTAGAACCTGGAGAAGCTGAAGGTCAAACCTGAGTTGCCAATCTCTTATACTCTGATAGTCATGCATTTTCTTTTAGACTCTAGGACCAAGTATGAGTGTCTGTCCCTCCCCCTGAGGGAACTCCGTCCTTAGAGTGTAGGGCACTTTTATTCTTCTTTGTGTACCCCCCCACCCTACTCCCTCCTTTAACAAAGCCAGGCAGGACTGGACACCAGGCACTGCTCTAGGTGCTGAGGCTGGAACAGTACCCTGAATACAGTCCCTGACCCCTAGAGGTATAACAGCAGAGGGCTTGTCACAAGCAGTTTCTCGCTTGAAAAATATTTGTTGAATACATTTTTAAAAAATCATCTGTGTTTTTAAAAATTCAGTACTATAGTTCTGATCCATGGTTGGGATATAATGAATTAGAGTCCTATAATTTATTTTGACCATATTTCTAGAGCCAATTATTCTTCAGTTTATCTATTTAATATTTTTTTTTCTTTTGCAAACAACTCCCTTTCGTAAACCTTCTGCAGCTCCCGAGGGCAACTGCATCACCGAGCTATTTCTCAGTACTGTGCCTGACGCCCCTAGCTCAGGTTTGGAAGCAAATTTAATGACCTCATTTTATAGTTTCTCCTCTAGGTCTTGATGAAAATATTAAATCCAGTGACCAAGACTAATTCCCATTGAATAACATTGACTTTTCTTGTGTTCTGAAGTTAAAAATAGCCCTTTTCTGGGTAGAACATCCCAGCTAACAGGATATCAATTAATTCATGTATCACAGGGGCCATGATTCCACAGTTTACTAAAGCATGTCATGGAGGCAAAACCATTAGCCTTGCTGTGGATAAATGTGAGCATTTATATGGCTTTCCTTGACCCTCCTAACCTGCTTATTTACAATAGAAACAAGAAGCTGTGTTATTTTATTTTATTTTATTTTTAAAGATTTTATTTATTTATTTGACAGAGAGAGAGAGGCAGGAGAGAGGGAACACAAGCAGGGGGAGTGGGAGAGGGAGAAGGAGGCCTCCCGCTGAGCAGGGAGCCCGATGTGGGGCTCGATCCCAGGACCCTGGGATCATGACCTGAGCTGAAGGTAGACGCTTAATGACTGAGCCACCCAGGTGCCCCGAAGCTGTGTTATTTTAAAACATCATTATGTTACTTCTCATGATGTTCTCTCAAAAATATTAGTCAAAATGTGTTATAATTAATTTCCTATGAGAGCATAGCATAAAAAAAGTGTGTAAGTCCCATTGGGACCTCATTCTCCTGGCTCCAAGCCACTCAGATGTGTTCCTTAAGTGTTATAGTGATAATCGAGTATTTTAGCCAAAGGAATATAAACGTAAAGGTATTTTCCTGCATGACTTATTAAAATAATCACTCACAATTTATTTTCTTATTTTTTACTTTTTGAAATGTTGTTATAAAACAAATTATTCCAAGCCTGCCTTCAAAATCTCTAATCATTAAGTATCAACCTATCAACATATCCTGTTACCACTTAATAAATATCCCATTCTTATTTCTTAGAAAAACTTTGCCTTTCTCATTTTTTAAGTGGCATATGATTTTTTTTTTCTTTATTGTTGCTTCTGGTTGATGCATCTTGTTGTTGTTGTTTCATATCTAGGTAACTTTCCATTTTTTAAACATTCCATATTAACACTGAAAGACTGAGGGTCCTAGGTTGTTTTTATTGTGTTCATTTGGTCTTTTGTTAATCCTTACACAGCATTTTTCTCAATAAAGATTCCATGTCCTTTGTTCATTTAGAACTTGAGCTGAAATCTCAAAGGCCATCCTCCTATTGATGGATCTCAGTCTAGCTTTTGCTTCACCATCCCAACTAAGACCTAAATAACTACCTCCTGTTTGCTGCTACATTAAAAAAAAAATAGGATGATAAAGCTCGTTTCCCTAATGCCAGAAGTACAATTTTTCTCGGCACCTTAGATGGTTTTAACACCTAAATACCTATATTGTGTAGAAAAACAATTATCTGTAGGCAGTAAGATTCTCCTTATTAGTGGGAATACTAAAAAAGCAAAACAAATCAAAAACATAACAAAGTTTAGCAATAAAAGGATGTTTTCCAAATTGTTGAGGGAGGAGGAGAAAAAGATCAGGTTACCCCCCAAATGGCTACTATTCAGATTCCAAATGCCACAGTCATTTTGGCCCCTATGACGCTGCTTTCCCCTGGAGGCAGGGGCATAGCCATGATTCTGGTGATCTCTCATTTTCTCTCAGAGGATAGGAATGTCCAAGATAAAGCAAGAAAGGGAAAGCAATAATGATAAGCATTGTGGCTTTCAGGAGAGGCTTCTGATTTCTCTAGTTTGATCACAGTGTTTATAGATTCACTGTGAATCCCTGAGACATTCCTGAAGACGAACCTTTAGTAGGTTCAGCAGAATTAGATTACCTGAATGGCAATATCGTATAGAGAGAAGAGAATTGGATTTCAGAGCTAGGTAACTTGAGTTCAGGTTTCAACATTTCCACTTATCTCACTCAGCTCTCTAATTTTAAAATGGAAGGTAGAGGGTCCACCGATTGCTTCATTATTTCCACAGATACATAATGACACCAATATGCCAATTACATCATGCAGTAGATGATCTCTTAGGCCTCTTAGCACTTCCCTTTGAACTAGACCTGAGTCTTTCCGTAAGCTTCTGTGATTTAGAAGGAACAGAAATGTAGACAAGCCCAAGATCTGCAGGGCACAAGTCAGCCAGAAGACACTCAACTCTTACCAACTGCTTGCTCTTTACATTACCCCCAGTCTATCCTGCTGTTGCCCCAGGAGAACAAAAGATGAAGTAAAATAGGAGAAAAACATATGAGATAAGGCTCATATGGCAGAACATAGTAGATAATGATGGTAAATTAAAAACAATTTGCTAAGCACTGGCCATGTGCTTAACTCTGTGGGATGGCAGATGTGTCGACATGCTTCCTGTTCTCAAAAAGCAAGACTCATATGGAATCAGTAGTGCACATTAAAGGGGACATATGGTTGCATGTGGATAGTGTGGTTGACTGTAAAAACTGCAGGATTTAGGGGGAGAAGACCCTTGGAAGAGTTTGCAAGTATAAGGTTAGTCTTTGAAACACACATATGCAAAACATATACATACATATACATATATATGTTCATGTACAAATATATGTAACCTCAGCATGATTATCATACAAAATAAAAATATAAAATTAAAGCATTATTTTGGGGCAATGAATAAAATGATTCATTTGCAGTGAAAGATATGGTTCCATATATAGTCATAGAATAATAACATTGAAAATTAAGTATTCAAGTAATAATATAGAGAAAATATTTACAAAATAAGGAAAATATAAGAAAATCATGAAAAAATAATAAAATAGAAAATAAAACAAAATCAGGAAAGTTGAATAATTTAACAAGCTAGGTATTTAAAATTGTCAATAACAAAACAAAACAGAAACCCAGATAAATAATATTAGAAATAAGAAAGCATACAGAACTTGGACCCAGAGAGATTTTTCAAATTGTACAATAATCTACAAATTTAAATGGTTCAACTTGAAAAGGTAGATGAAAGGAATAGTTTTACAGGAAAATATAATAAAATTGACACAAAACTTTTGAAAACCTAAGCTAAGAACCACCTAAGAAATTTTAAAAGTATATGGTCACATATTCCCATCCTATTGCAACCTAAAAAAGCACTTCGGTAAATGGTTTTATAGGAAAGTGAAATCGATTTTCAAAAATCAGCTATTTCCTAAGTTAACCAATAGAGAGATGAGCAACTTCTCAATTCATTCAATTGTACAAACTAAGCCTAATTCGGATACCATAAATCGATCAATCAAAAAATACCAAAAAACCCAGACAGGAGTAGTTAAAACAGAAACAAATATAAATTCAAATCTTTTGTCAATAGATACAAAACCCTAAATGAAACAGAAAAAAAATCTCAGTTGGGTTATGACATAAGGCATTGTCTTCAACTTGATGAAGGATAATTAAAAGAACCTCATCAAAATATCACATTTTATAACAATGACTCACTAGAAGCAGTAAGTCCCTCTAAAGTGACTAGAATACTTGCTCACATCAGGTCAAGCAAATGAAAAACTCAGAACTAATGAGAAAGTTAAATAAAGTGGTAAGGTACAAAACAATTATTCAAAAAGCTATAACTTTGTATACCTCAGCAATCATCAAATAGGGAATATATAAGAAGATCTCTTTACAATAATAATAAAATGTACAAAACATATAGGAATAAGCCTAATTAAAAGTATTAAGGAACCCATATGTAGAAAACTATACAGCATAAATGGAGAACAGAAAAAAGAAGACCTAAATAAATGAAAAGACATAAAATATTCCTAGTTGGGGACATTCAAGATCATTAGAGGTTTGAGTTACCTCCCCATTAAGTAATTTATAAATATTTCACAGTCCCAAACAAAATCTCAAGGGATCTGGCTGGCTCGTTTAAATATAAGGCTAGAATAGATAGATAGATGGAATAAATAGAATAGATAGATGGATGATAGATAGATAGATAGATAGATAGATAGATAGATAGATAGATGATAGAATAAATGTAGGGGAAAAGCAAAAGAAATTAAACAAAATAATGAGAGGAAACCTGTATGACCAGATACCAAACGATATTTCTAGTAGCAGGGTACTGATACATACATAGAAAGCCTGATCATTGGAACAGGCTAGAAAGTTCTGCAGTAGAACAGTGGGTATTTGGGAAATCCAAATTTCTGTAGGAAGTATAAACTATTCAATAAATGTCACAGGAAAAGCTGGCTACTCAAATAAAATTTTCAAATATCAGGTCTTTGTGGTGAGTTCAAGGGATTCAAGGCAAATCGGTAAAAAAGATAGGACAGAAGAGGCAGTGGTAACAATGAGTCACAGTGGTTTTACTTGGGGCAGCTCTGATAGGTCCGTTGCAGGAAAGAGGAAGTCGCTTATAGCAGGAGACCTTTCAGGACCACTACTGAAAATGGGAAGGAGGCCGAGGGAAATCCAGGAGGAGAGGGGGAATGAAAGGGGCTTACCCATCTAGGTGAATTTACGCAGCAACACTGGGGGTCTCAGTTTTCTGAAGTGCAGGATGGGTTTGGTGGTTTTTTATATCCCCAGAGAGCATCTTTTCTATGTCTAACAGGTGGATGCAGCTTTGTGAGGAATGCAAAGCAGGCATACTCTAGCTGGCTAAAGATTTGCTTAATGGGGCTATGTTTAAAACAACTGGACATGATGTGATGAGCACTGGGTGTTATACGCAACTAATAAATCGTTGAACATTATATCAAAAACTAATGATGTACTATACATTTGCTAATTGAATTAAAATAAATAAATAAATAAAACAACTGGATGTGTAACAATTTGAGTTTGGCACTGGTGGGCTTTTGAGCTAATGGGTCCCAGGCTGCTATGAAAAAGTAAACAACTTAGGGCCAATATATAAGGACCATCTTTGGCTCATGTATATAATAGATCTTCACCTCACTTTTTCCATGTACCTACCTATTTATGCATACATCTCAGATAGGTTAGATAAAAATATTGTTATAAATATAGGAGAATAAATTTATAATATCAGGGTGGATAAAGCCTAAACCTAGAAGCCATATATTTAAAAATGGTTGCATTTGATGATATAAAATGTTTAAAGTTCCATATGGGTCTTAGTAATAATAACTGATGTATATGATATTTTAATAATGGTTATATACATATATATTGATTTATTCAATCCTCACTCCAATTTATGAGCCTAGGCACTGTTATTCCCATTTTAGAGCTAATTATATAACTAAATGCATAATGTGCTTACATTAAATTGATTTGCAGGACTGCCCTATAAAGTTGTATAGGTTGTACACTGTGCAGCTTCACTGGTGTGTGCGTCGGGGGAGAGGTGGCATTCTTAAAGTCTTCGAGGTGAGTTGTGCCCCCCATTACCGCATACAAGCTATACAACTGAACTCAGCAGTTTTGTAGAGTTCATGAACTCATTAAAGCGTTCCCCACCTCCACACTGAACATACCACAGCCCCTACAGATATGACCTCCCCTGTCTACCTTATGAACGTAGCATTCAAGACTCAACCCAAAGTCCCTTTCCTCTGAAAGGTCTTTCCCGGCCCAATCCTGGCACATACAAGGTCAAAGTGACCACTTTCTTCTCCATCCTCCCATGGTCCCTTCCATAACCTATCCTCCTACAACATTAATAATTTCATCTTGCTTCTCGATTCACTCATCTGGCTCCCCCACCAGACTGCAAGCTGCTTGAGCTCAGAAATTCTTCTTAACCATCTTCTCATAAATGGTTCCTGCCATAGGGTCTAATACATAGTAGGTATTTAATAACTATTTGTTGATTAAATAAATAACAAGGCACAGAGAGAGACTCTACTGGTTGGCAATCTGCAAGATCTTCAAGATATGATTTTCTTTGCTCCCATCTGGTGATATTATCAAACATTCACTGGAGGGCATAGAAAAATTAAGAGCATTTGTAGCTGTCTTTTCACACATTAATTAGCAAGGAGACAGTTCTCAGCTATAAAATCTTTACAGTTAGCAAAACACCCTATCAGCAGTTACTTTTAAACATTATAGATAAATACTGCAACATTAAGTTTTGTGGCACTGCAAATAAGTGTTAGCAAAGAACATAATCATATCACTGCGCTTTTTTAAATTATTAAATGCTAACACTTACTTCATTTACAACCACTCCATTACTCCTCACTGCCTAATGTCCATAATTCTTAGTAAGGTCTAGAATGGTATTTATAATTTGACTCTTACCTATCTCTCTAAGTTCATCAGCCAGTCCATCCTACTCCCACTTCCACATATGCCCTGTCATGCATAGACCATATACTCAGACACTCTGCAACTGGAAATTGCAAGTCACAACTACCCTAATCCAACTCCAGTTCCTTGAATCATTTCTCAACTTTAGAGTTTGGCATATTGTGGGGCACCTGGGTGGCTCAGTCGGTTACCCGTCTGCCTTCGGCTCAGACCATGATCTCAAGGTCCTGGGATTGAGCCCCAAGTCAGGGTCCCTGCTCTGTGGGGAGTCTGCTTCTCCCTCTGCCTCTGCCTGCTTCTCCCCCTGCTTGTGCTCACTATCTCTCTCTCTTTCTGTCAAATAAATAAATAAATAAAACCTTAAAAAAAAAAAAAGATTTTGGCATATTCTGTCAACCTCAACCAAGAATGCCCTTCCTACTTTCATGGACTTGAAGCTGTTATTCATACTTTTAGTCTCTTCACATCCCATCCTCTGTGAAACCCCCTCCCCCAACCCCAGCAGAATCACAGGCTCCTTGTCTGCAATGTTTATGGTCCTGGGTATGCAATTGAACAGTGTTAATCATGATATTTGTAATGTTTGTCACACTTCCCATCGACCTTTCACCTCTTTGAAAGAAATTGTGGAGTCTTGCTTATTCATGAAATCCCCAATATCCAAGACACACAGTGATGGTGGTCCTGTAATCGCCACTTAACCAGTGAGTGATGCAGAGCAAATAGGACAGTCTGGCTCAGGCCTGTTCCCAGTCACTGGTTTGGAGAAAAGTCCACCTTGGAAAACGTTCTCTGCTGCCTTACACTGCAGGGCACGGCCTGGAATTTGGTTTTCACCTTATTATTATTTTTGCCTGGTGGTGTAGGAAGGAAACTCATAAAAAGAATTCCAGGAAGATCAACCTATTTCTATTTTCCCCACATATAGGCTTCACACACCTGGTCAATTTAGGGCAGCTTCCTGGAAACACGGAGACACAAAAATGAGCTGCATCTACTTACTCTTTTATTTTTTATTAGCTCTGGTACTTTTTGATTGGTACAAAGAATCTGCTGGACAGTATGGCAGGGCAATGACCCGATGCGCATCTCCTCTTTTTTACAGTGAATTACCCACTTCCTCTCGCAGTGCTGCGGATAGGAGCTGCGGGTGGTGTAGGGGCTTAGAAGTTATGCTTTGGGCTTGGATTAGGGCACAGATTTAATAATTCCAAAACTCAAAAGCAACTTCCAAGATAAAAGCAGAATTTATAAATTGAGAGATGCTCTGAACATAGGAGATAAGAAATAAGTAATGTATTTTAGGTGGTTTGAGAGTTTTATCTCCCTACCCCCAAGATCAAAGGAAATGGAAGGACTCAGCTCAAGAACTATCAGTGAAACTGTGAGTTCCACTCATGTTTGTATTTTGTGTAATTCTAGTTCTACCTAGTTTGTTGACTAAATACTAAAAAGTATTAAGAGAAAATTAAAAAGGCTTTTTTTTTTTCTTTTCTAAAAACTGCTTGGGACAATTCTTCTCAATTGCATCATTCTAAATATTCTCCCCAGACTTGGCTCTCCTACCATTATGTCATTTCCTATCGCTAGACCATTTTCTAATTTTCAAATACAGTTTTTGAAAAAATTTAGAACAGGGGCACGTGGGTCGCTCAGTCAGTTAAGCGTCTGCCTTTGGCTCAGGTCGTGATCCCAGGGTCCTGGGATCGAGCCGCACACTGGGCTCCCTGCTCAGCAGGAAGCCTGCTTTTCCCTCTCCCTCTGCCTGTAGTTCCCCCTGCTTGTGCTCTCTCTCTTTGTCAAATGAATAAATAAAAATCTTTAAAAAAATAAATAAAAATTTAGAACAGTTTTATATTTACATAAATAAATCTTGAAGCTAGTACAGGGAGTTTGTTCTACCCAGGTCCCCAGTTATTAACACCTCATACTACCTTGGCACATTTGTTACAGTATTGATACATATTTATTAACTAAAGTCCATACTTTATTCAGATTTCTTTACTTTTTCTCTAGAGTTCTTTTTGGTGCCAGGATCCCACTGAGGATAGCAAATTACATTTGGTTGTCATGTCTGCTTAGGCTCCTCTTGGCTCTGACAGTTTCTTAGAGTTTCCTTGTTTCTGATACCTAGTCTATTTTGAGAGCACTGGTCAGGTATTTTGTACAATGTCTCTCAGTTGGGATTTGTCATGCATTTTTCTCATGATTAGACCTCTGCAGGAAGACCACAGAGGTAAAGTGCCACTTTCATCATATCATATCAAGGATGCATACTGTGTCAACATGACCTATCACTGTTGATGATAACCTTGATCACCTGGCTAAGGGAGTGTCTGGCAGGCTTCTTCAGTGTAAACTTATTCTATTTTTTTCTCCTTTTCTATACTATGCTCTCTAGAAAGAAGTCACTATAATCAGCCCAAACTTAAGGAATAGGAAGTTATGGTCCATCTCTGTGACAGCAAAGTATCTACAAAAACAATGTGGAATTTTCCACGTGTAGATTTTCCTGTTGTCCCTCATTAATTTATTTATTCATTTATTTATTTGAGCATGAAATCATGGATATTTATTTTATATTTGGGCTTGTAATAAACTACCACCTTATTTTTCTGCTCCAATTAATTCCAGCTTTGGCCATTGGAAATTAACTCGGTTTGTGTGTCCCTTTGACATCACTGTAGGTTTTGGGGTTTGTGTTTTTAATTTAGCACTTCCTTACTTTCAAACTCATCTTGTGTATGTTATGTCTCAGTCCTAGAATCAACTATTTCTCCAAGGAGCCCGGGTTCCTTTTACTGAAGAATGGTGTTAATTACCCAAATCTGGGCACTAAGTGTGCTCATTGCTTCTGGGGTGTTGTTGATTCTAGGTCCTCTCAGATGACAGCAACAGAATATATGTCTGTGTACTGAACTGTGTATACACCCATATATATAGATATTTCTATATTTAACTACCTGTATCTATATTGAGCTAAACATGAATTCATACTGAGATGTATGGTTCTAATTCATTACCACACGAATTAGTCTAGCCTCCTCCCTTTGCTTATCTATAATTTCTTACTCAAAAGTGAATAACCTGGCTCTCCCACCCACCATCTATTTACGTAATTATTCAATTCCAGTATATATGTATAACAGTACCAGAATTGTTAACCCATACCCTATGAGAAACAGTCCATTTATTTTCCAAACTACATTTCATTTCTAACTTTGGGTTTCCTTGAATCTGGAAAAAAACTGTAGGGCAAAAAATTTTAAAAAGGAGAGATGATGTCAACACAAGTTAAATGAAATAAAACTAAAGAATATGGATACAGTAAAGAAGCTCTACACTAAGTCAGGTATAGATCCAGGAAACTCAACAAAGAATATGGAAGAAGGTACTTTGATTAACGTTATTTTCGTTAGGTAAACTTTAACAGTAAAATAAACCCAAATCATCAGTCATGTAGAAAGCATGAATTAAGAAATACACAAAGAGCATGAGTGTTGGCTGTGGGTAAATAAACCCATACCAGGAGAATACAGGTTCCAGAAAGCAGAGAAAAGCAAAGGAATCTAACAATCAGTTAAATAGGTAATGAAGGTAATGAAAATAAAGTTAGGAGGGCCCAAGAGTTGGGATCTTGGGATCTAAATATCTTGACAGGGAAAGAATTGATGCTACCTCGGAACAGGGTCTTGTCAGTACTTTATCTTAGGGATTTTACATAGAACCAGTGAGGAAAAGTCTAAGTACTAATTAATTGAAGTGAATAAGAAATTAAAAGCATTTGGCTAAACTTAAGCAGTGAGTAATGTCCTTCAGGAGCCAACACAAAACTGTCTTTCCCAAGAAGCCTCCTGAGGCCGTAGGCAGGGGTTCCTCATCCAAATCTCACATTAGAATGTTCTCATCATTACTGTAATTATTTGCTTATATGTTTGCAAGCAAGAGAGTGAGGTCTGTAAGGACAAGGACCATGACAAGTTCCTTTTGATCAATACTTGGCACTGTGCTTGGTAATAAGCAGCAACTCAGTACATGTTGAATAAATAGAACAAAGGAAAAGAGAGAATTCCAGACACTGAGGGTTTATGAACAGAGTTTAAAAAAAACAAAACAAAATAAAACAAAACACCCTCTCTCCAGCACTAAATCAATGCCTTTCCGGTTGATTAAGAAGGTGGGCCTTTGGCATGTTGGTTTTTCCAAGGTCTTTTTCTTTTTTTAAACCTTAATTGCTGCAATCATAACTAATTCAGTAATCTATCTTCAAGGACTGAAATCTATGATGAAAACAAATTATATTAGAGCATTTGATTAATCCTATTATTCTACAGTCCCATTAATAAGGAGCTCACTAGCATCTTACATCTTTATTTTCCAAGGGAGGTACAGCCAAGGAATTACATTATTAAGCATTTCTGTTGTACTCTAATTTCTGCATGATGTATCATGAACACATTTAACTGCATTATACTTTTCTGCAGACAATTCCATCTTTGGAAATTACTTTGGTGATGCAAAGGACCAGAGGGTAGCTATTCTGAGTTTGTCCTCTAATTAAAAGATGTCACTAGTGTTCTGTATACTCAGAACATGGGCAACTTTTATCACCAGGAGCTTTTATTCCCAAACCATTCATAGAATGAGCTGAACTGTATAAACACTGAGATTTTGACACATCTTTCCAGATGGGATGAAGAAAAATATGACATCCCAAAGTTCTCTGATTGGGAGAAAAAGTGAACTTTGATAAGTTTAGTGAGACTTTCAATTTCTTGGCTGACTACAGTTTATTTTTTGAACAGTTAATCTAAGTTTTGCCTAATTCTATATGAAATATTTGAGGGCGTAGGATAGATACATGGAAAGGTGTCTTTTGTTTGGGGGATTTTTTTGCTTTGAAAGATATTTTTAATTTTATGTAGGTATTTAATGTACTTAAAAGAGAACTTTTGTTGAAGTGTACCCATTCTCATACACTTACAGGTTTGGGTTGGTAACAGTGGGAAAGTCATTTAGATCCCAGGGCTTCTGTCAGCTCATGTGTAGAAGGGGGGCAGCATTAACTTGACTCTTCCTTATCTGAAGAAAGAAAGATCTGACTAGCAGCTGAGATCCCTTCTAGTACTTGAATTTGATAGGAGAGAAACAAGCTCATGAAACACATGTTCTTATTTTCCTGGAACACAGAAGTCTCTGTTGCTTGCCTTCTGCCAATCCCACTCCATCTCTACCACAAAAACACAGCCAGAAAGAATTTTCTGTCTTAATAAAGACTCACAAATACTTCCAAGGCAATAAGTCTGCAGGGAAAACAAAACAAAACTAAGAATGTACTAGGTAACACTGGAAACACGAATCAGCCGATACTCATATTATATTTCATCCAGGAAACAGATTCCTAAGAGATAAATTCACTTGAAAAGTCATCCAGAAAAACCATAAAAATTCAATATGTATACATTCTCCATTTATTATCTAAAAAGTTTTTTGTAAGAAAATACTTTTACTTAACCAAACACACACACACACACACACACACACACACACACTTTTTAGTTGGCCAGAAGTAAATGTCAGTCTACAGGTTGAAGTAAATGGAAGAGCTAGCATTTATCATGGACTTCCCATGTCCTACATGCTTTATATGTACTTTAGGATGAAGGAAAAGTCAGGTGTGTGTTGGTGCATCCAAGTGGGTGGGAAAGTTGCTCAACTTGGAATTTCAAGAGAAGGCCTCTTTGAAGAAGTGACAGTGCAGTTGAAACCAAAGTTTGCATGGGAAGATATTTCAAAACAAAAAGAATAGCACATGCAAAGGCCTGCAAGTAGAAAGAACAAATCTCCCCATCATTCCCCAGTTTAAAGTAAAACGAGGCTCATAAAATAAAAAGCAGGATTATGGGAAGCACAGTTTGAATGTAGATAGAAAGTGCCAAGCATGGCAGAAATTGGCTAGCTGTTGACCAGTCTTCTCTGTTCTTCCACACGGGCAGAGGTCAAGTCAAAACGACATTTCTTAAACAGAGGTCAAGTCAAAATGACATTTCTCAGACACCCTTGCAGCCACTCAGTACATGGCTTTGTGAATAAATGCTGACTAGTGGACTGGGGTGGAACTGATGAAAGCCAGGTCTGGAGCATAAAAACTTCCTAGCATGATCCTCCATGCTCTGTCCCCTGAGGCAACAGCTGTGGCTGATGCCTCACAGACTAAGGAGCCACAAGATAAGAGCAAACGGGGCCCCGGAAATGGCATCTGAAATAGAGCTCTATGAGAAACACCCACTGGGAATTCACAAAGGGCTAGAAATAAACCTGTGTTCTGACAAGCCACCTACGTTTTGGGATTTGTTTGTTATATCAGTGTTGCCTTAACTAATGTGTTAAGATTCATTTTGTTATAGGGTTGGATGATTTTTAAAAATATCATATTCATAGTGAAACTGCCCGCATCTCCAAAATTTAAAACTCAGGGAGGAATAGTAGATGAAGAATAACTGGTTAAATGAAAAGAATAAGTATTATGTACCTTAAGACACTCACAGACTCACTGGATAAAAGTTAATTTTTTCAACCCGCTGGCACACAATCTTAGAAGTGGCCATTTTACTTCCAAGAATAGGTTTTCTTCTATATCCATGGACAACTAATTTTGATTTTGAGCAAGAGTGTCTCATAGAAAGTTTGCTTGCTGAAGTCCAATTACTAGCATTTCCATCACATGTGGATGACCATTTCAAACAAAAAAAGATTGAAATGGAAATATCAGTAAATAGAATGTATCCGTTGATATACCATTTTGTTAATTACTCAAGGATTTCCTTGAGCAGATATACAAATATCCTTGTTGGTGATTTATTACTGGTTCTTCTGCCAAGATTTCATTTAGTGAATTCACAGCACTTGAGTGAATACACGTGTGACTGGTTAAGCGCATGGTCCTAATTTCTTGAGGTTTAACAGGAGATAAATTTATTTTTCTTTAACTACTGGCTTTAAAATATTTTGTAGGATATATCTTCCCCATCTTTAGAGAATATCTGGGGTTATGCCAAGCTCTAGTCACTTACATTTTAAGGAAGAGTCTCATTTTGGTAACTAAGACTCAATTTCCTGTATGAACTACCTCAATCCAGTCAAACACTTCATTCTCCAGTGCAAAATTCTCCTCCACAGCTCCCACCCAGGGTGTGTTCCTGCTTTGAAAATCTACAGTAGGGTAGAACAAACCACTTTCTTCCTTCTTCTTTTCCTTTTACCTCTTCATCCCACTCATTCTGCTGCTTCAGATTCCTCCAAAGCCTGAGCAGGAGAGTTGTTGGGGAAAGAATGAAGAAACAACAGGTGTTTTAGTTACATGGAGCTGCTTAGAGTTCTCTCCTGGCTTTCATCTTTAGGTGACAACTCCAAATTCTAGCTCTCCTGGATTCGCCACCAGGCCATCTGTAGGGTAGTTTTCTCAGACATGGGTGGTGCAGTCAATGCCTGACTTCTAGACGCCCCCTGTGCCTGTCCATCCAAATCTACGCCATAGCCTCTAAATACTGGTGCTTCTTTGCCTGACCTTCTTAGACAGTCCTCTTACTTGGGGTCCCCTTAGATGGTTGTGACTATTTTCTAAGACATCCACTAGGCCAGTGGGAAACCAATATGGGACACCAGATGCAGGTAGCTTCAATCCCCACTTTCTCTGCTTATCCTGATCTCCCACCACAAGAAACTCAAGAGATTCATCCACCTCCACAATTCTCCAGGGACAACACAAGACCGGTCCATGCTTATGCACATGTATGGCACGAAGTCCTGAGGACATTTTTAAGTCCTCCTAAGAACTGTATCCTTGTACTCCATTCTAGTACACTAGATTGGCCCTTGAGTTCCTGCTACCTCAGTAAGGTTCTAGCAAGGCAATAAGTGTCCTATCTGCCTATCTAGCTTACAACACAATATCTTTGAGATGATCTCTTCAAAGTCCTTCTTTCACTTGAATGAAGCATACCCTCCCCACTTACAGAGGTTAAGAGAAAATCCAAGTTCTGCTCAGCAGACCTTAGACTCACCGTCATAGTAACAAATTCCATTTCCCAAAGACTTCTGGCTTCTGTTTAATAGGGTAGATGGGAGTTCAAATGATCACTTAGACAACCTTATAGCAAACTCTGTGGGCAAGTTCTCTTGTCTGGCAGTTCTAGCACTGTGCTCTGGGGCTAGGGCCCACAAACAAAGATACCAGAAAAAAGGTTAATTCAACTTCCTATTACATATTTAAGGAGAACATTTACATACTCAGAATGAAGAATATTACAGTCATTATCTCCCTTAATCCTATAACAATTTTATGAAGCAGAGAGGATCATTCCCCAATGTCGGAGCTGATGAGATAGCAAGTTTATACATTGGTCCAGATCATCAAGCACTTTGTAAGTAGCTGAGCTGGGACCCTGCCCCACAGTTTAGTAATGCCATTCTCTTAACAACCTCAGTGTTAAAAGATTCATAAGAAGACAAATAGGAGACACAATTACTTTTTTAATTGATATGAGTGCTGGCCTTAAAGATCTAGGATAATTAACTAGAAATATGAATATGAAATGTTGTAAGAAATTGACTTTAAAAAATTAATGATCTTCTAAATACCAATGACAATAAAACAGAAAATACAAAGGGGGAATATCTAAAGCAAAACTTTACCACCAGCAGTATTAATTACAAAATTTAAAATATTTAGGAGTAGCCCTAACCAGAAATCTGATAATCTTTTATTTTAAAAAAATCCCAACAAAAGTTTAGTAAGATATACAGAAATGAATAAAGAAGCACATATTATTCCTGTGCTAGCTGGCCAGATGTTAAGCTTTGTCACTGGAGAGTATTCAATGGGCATTATAGGAGAAAGGGTGACACAGGGCTTGATCCCAGGCCTTCTGGATCATGACCTAAGCCAAAGGCAGAAGCTTAACTGACTGAGCCATCCAGGGACCCTGAAAAGGTGTCTTTTATATTACCATGACATCTAAGTACTTTGGATTCAACTGAAATGGAAATTTACACCTATAGAAGGAGCTCACGAGACCAGGAATGAGACTACAGGTAATCAGAGAATAAGAGAAGGGATGTCTTGGTGCTGGAGATCGGCTGACCTATGTTGCTGAGAATCAACAAAGAAAAACCTGGGACCAAAGCAGGGGCTTGTGACAAGAAGCTTGTACTTCCTGTTCTTGTTGCCAAGTCCAGTGGGACAGGTCTGTCTAGGGACACGAGAGTGTGGCTTCTCAAGAACTGAGGGGAAAAAAGGTCCAGGCCTAACTCTGGCAATAAGGCAGACACCCAGCCTTCTCCAAACCAGAGACATGCCATTTTGATCTTGGTTTGGGCTATACCAGCTCTTGACTGATTCACTGTGACTGGTTTTCCTGCCTCCAGGCTCAACCTCCTTCAATCTTCTCAACACAGTGGAGCCAGATTGGTTTTCTAAGTGCCAATCTGATTATTGTAGTCCCTATCACATAATATTTCAGTAATTTCCCACTGCCTAGAGGATAATGGCCACTCTTCCTCTAAAGGAGGAATAGGTTACTTCTCATTTATCTAAAGTAGACTCGTCAGGTTCAAATCCAGCCTTCATACTCCCAACTGTGTGATGATACTGGGCAGGTTATTTAACTTCCTTGTGCTAAAGTTTTCTCATCTATAAAACAGAAATATTAAATTCTATGGGGCACCATCCATATGAGCAATGATGAGAAAAGTACCCCCTGGAGCAGGGCAATGAAGCAGCCTAAAGATACATACCTCACATGACTGTCAAGAAGGTTCACTAGTTTAGTGCATAGGAAGTATGTACAATAGTGCTTGGCACATAGTCAGCCTTCAGTAAGAGCTCACTGTGATGATGATTATCACTCATTTCTCTCTGTGACTCTTAATATCCATCCTCATTGAGTTACATGTTCTTAAATGATGCTGTTTCATACCTGAAGCTCCAGCACCATGATCTTTCAGTCCAAATGCTCTTCCTTCCTCATATGATGAACTCCTACACATCCCTCAAGCCCTGGTTCAGGTGTTTCTTCTCTGTGGTCTTCCCTGACTCCACCCAATTTTATACCCATCCTTTCATAAAAGCTACTTCAAGTCCAAGACTCTATTGTTACAGTAAATCCTCTCTACTGACATAGTCGTTCATGTTTATAGTCTTCTATGAGAAAAGTATGTCCCAAACCATGCCATTAGTTAAACTACCTTCAAAACTGATGACATATCCTCCTAAACCTTTACTGTAATTGAATACTTTTCCCGAAATCAACTCACAATTTCACTTACATAAATTCATTTCAAAGGGAACTTTATATAACTATTATAAATAGTAAGTTAGTATACATTACTCTATAAATGAATAATAAGGGGTGCCTGGGTGGCTCAGTTGGTTAAGTGTCTGCCTTCGGCTGGGGTCATAATCTCAGGGTCCTGGTATCAAGACCTGCATCCAGTTCCCTGCTCAGCAGGGAGTCTGCTTCTCCCTCTGCTCTCTCTCCCTCTCTCTCTGTCTCAAATAAATGAATAAAATCTTAAAAAAATAAAAATGAATAATAATTATGATACAACAACAACAACAACAAAAATCCTTGTTCATCTACCAGCTAATTCATCGGATACCAGCACTCTGGTGGGAAATTCTGTATTGATATATAAAAACTCTGGGTGTGGGAAAATCTATAATAATATCCTCAGCACCTATTATATAATGTTGGGCATGATGATGTTGGCAATCTTAGCAAATGATTCTCAAATTGTTACAATCTTTCAGAAAGCTCTGAATTCAAATTTTGACTTTAAAAAGGGGGAGAAAACTATGGATCTTTACAAATTTAACAATTGACTAGCAGAGTGAGATTTTGCTGGAAAAAAAATTCACCTGAATATCATTTGTCCATGGAAACAGAATTTTCAAATCTGGAACTGAAGTTAACAGGCTAGAATGAAGGTAATATGAAGGATATTCTTTAAATTAACTACTGGGAATATTTTTGATTACCCCTAAGGAACTACTACTTTTTTCTATTGCATATTAAGAACTATGAAATTGTCTTTGGCCAGTAGATATATCAGAGCCAAATAGGCATCTCAGCTGTAAGAATAGCTCAAGCCTTTCCACTGTGTTATCTGTACATTCTTTTTCTGTTAGTGTTGTCTCATTTTTGAATTTCCTCTTCCCCCTCTTTTGGTGATAGCTTATTATTTTAATTTCTGGGTTTTTAACACAATCTATCTAAGATTTCTATTGACCCAGACATATAAATAATTATGTTAATACACAACCAAATAAATCAATGGATGGATGGATAAATAAGGAAGGTCATAATTGGTAGTGTGAAACGCTGATACATTTAGGCATTTCGGCGGGGTTGGGGGGGGGATTAGTTAAGAGACAGGAAATGCGGCAAGATGGAAATTAAAAAGCCCCTCAGTGGATAGTACTTTTTCCACCTCTCAATCTCTTATGACAACAATTTGAAGGCACAGCTGCCTACAGCAAAACCAGCTTAATCAACACTTGGGATCTAGCTTCTCAGGAATAACAACTGTGCACACAGATGGGAGATGCTGGGTGCGTGGCGGCTGGGCTGGAAAGTGAATCACACACCTCTGTCTCACCATGCAGCGCAAAGCGCTGTGCAAGGGGAAATAAAACATGGTCACTTATGCTGAGGGGTTTTAAGATGCAGTTGGGAAGCCATTAAGGAGGCAGGCACCTCCTCACCAGGAGGAACCATGAACTCTTGAACTGGGCCAAACCACAAATACTCCGAGCACTCTGTAGGAGCTCCTGCAACTTGCCACAGTCATAGATTTTGCTTAGTGACAGCCTCAGCAACCAGTTCTATTTAGCCGAGATTAGTTTTCTGGAAACAGACACCAATCAACACTTTGTAAACAACTTATCCAAGCATTCCCTTTTGTCTTTAAAAAGCCCTGACTTTTGCTCCCTGATGGGACAGTATTTGGGTTGCTATCCAAATCTGGGTACCCCAAGTTGCAATTCTTTGATCCCAAATAAATACTTTTGCTTAATTACTGTCTCCTGACAATTTTGGGCTAACAGCACATTCAATGACAAAAAGCAAACAGTGACTCCGATTCACAAGAAAACTGATACCAAAACCGAGTTGACAAACTCCAAGCCAAGAAAGGAGAAATCAATTTTCATTACTATCTGAGCAATAAAGTCACTGCTTCCACGGGGGACTTGCTTACTTACAAAGTTACATCATATTATAATTTTCATTATTAAAATTTCTTCCACATATCATTTAAAAGTCTTGAAAAATACTACATAAGCATTGATAATAATTCAAAGCTAATAAAACGATGTGATAGCACAAGTGATATAAAGATCAAACAAATCATTGAGAAAAAAAAGAAAGTACTTTCCTTTTTTTTTCCTTCAAAGAAGTCTCTTAGGGATTATATTTATTTGACAAATACATGAGATATAAGTTTATATAAGGTGGAAAATAACTTAGATACAGTATAAGGAATCCTATTTTTGGGTATAGAGGGATTCTATGAGCATATGGACAGTGTAATGGAGCTATTTCATTTTGATGATGATACAGTCACTCTGAAATAGAACATAATAATGTATGCAGAAACACTCTGATTTCAGAGTTTATAAATGTAACCATTACTTTTAAAAGCTGATTTATCTTCCAAGTTTCAGTTTCTTTCTCTCTCACACGTACACACACACACAGGAATGAATGTTCACAAAATAGATTTCGGTCTCAAATTTTTGGAAAACAAGTATCCAGGAACACAGATGGTAAATTTCCACTTTGTACAATTTGAGAAAATCAGAAATTCAAGGTCATATACAAGGTTACTAATACCAGGTTTCTTTATAAACTCCAATGAGTAAGAATCAAACCACAACAGCTACAACCAACTAAAAGGTATTTAAATGGTCAATTCCTATGCTACCAGTGTTTCTAAACCACAACAGCTACAACCAACTAAAAGGTATTTAAATGGTCAATTCCTATGCTACCAGTGTTTCTAAAGAGCTTCATGCCTTTGTGCTCATCTTGGAAACAACGTGCTCCTATGAGGTAGCCCCTCATGGAAACTACCAAGACACAATCTCATTTAATTTATAAGTTTTATCACCTTAATTTGAGGTGTGTATAGAAGAGAGAACTGGTTAGGGAGTCCAACAGCCTGGGTGTTAGTTTCTGAAATCTACCACTCATTATCTTATCGGATGTTTAGCAACTTCATCTTAAAAAACTTCCCTGAGCCTTAGTTACTCAGTTACTGAGAGAAAGAGAGAGCGAGTGACGTATCTCTTGAAGGCTGTTAGCCTCCTCACTCCTAGAGAGGGGCTCCTTTGTGTAATTCCTTCTGCTGAGCTGCCTGGACACAGACTCATAATTCTCGGTACGCTTTGAGAGTCAAATGGCTCAAATAAGATATTCAACCCTACGGGGAAAAGGACCACCTAACCTTTCTTAACTCAAAGGCAGAGCAGTATCTGCTACTTGACTGAACAGGGAGGCTATCTTGAAGTTCTCTAGAAGCATGTCCTCTCGGGTCATCAAGAGATGCACCTGTTGTTCATCTGACCTAATCTCTTCCACCATTTCAAGAATTGGCCAGAATTCACAAGCCAGGGAGGACGTCAGCTCAGGGGCCAAAGGGATTGTAAACTGGGATGTGATTTGTGTTTTACCAAACTCCCCTAGTCCCACGGATTTACACTGATACGCTTTTTTTTTTTTTTTAAGATTTTATTTATTTATTTGACAGAGAGAGACACAGCGAGAGAGGGAACACAAGCAGGGGGAGTGGGAGAGGGAGAAGCAGGCTTCCCGCTGAGCAGGGAGCCCGATGTGGGGCTCGATCCCAGGACCCTGGGATCATGACCCCAGCCGAAGGCAGACGCTTAACGACTGAGCCACCCACGTGCCCCTGATGTGCATTTTCAAACTATGCAGGGCAATCAACTCAACATTTCACATTCATTAAACAAAGAACACAACAAACAAAAACATTAACAACACTCCTTGCTCCAGAAGGATTAAATTAGACATGGTATATGGAGTGGATAAAAATCTCAATCATTACTCTTTGGTTACTACAAAGTGTATGCAAATATAAGGGCATTGACTCAGTAGAGATTTATAAGTTTATCACAGTATTAAATCCTGTCTTAATGTATGGAGAAGGAATCTAGGAAATAAAGACTGTTTTAGTGTTTCTTTGATCTCAAACACAACAGTGAAATTACTATAATGAATCCTGTGTAAAATGCCTGTAAGTCTTCATCTGAGCTGATTATTTAGGCTTAAAATTTCACTTGGGACCTTGTAAATTCAAAGCCTGTTAAGTCCACAGAACCCAAATTAAAACTGTTGACTCTGTATAGTTGAAAATTATATCATGACTTCTGAATGATGATGACACTAACCACATCTTTGGCCCTGTTCTCAACATACACAATGATTCTCATTTTTCTTAGCTTCATTTTCTTCATTCTGGTGTCCAAAGCTTTGTTAATATAGATCCAAGTAGAGAAAAATCTTCCAGGCACAAGAGTACAAAAAATAGCATAACATTTAGGTGACACCTCTCATCTCTAACTTTGGAATCTCTTACATTTAATGCAATTTTGCATTCTTTACATTCTTGCCACATAACCTCATGTTCTCTTGCCTTCCCAAGATGTTAGAATTCTACAGTGAATCACGAAATTCTGTCTGAGCCAGTGACAATATTTAAGTACGAAAGATATTTAGTTTGACAATAGCCACACTGCCTTAAATCACTATCAGTGAACTAATTTATTCTTAGATCCCTCTTGCTCTGGCTCACTTACACACACACACACACACACACACATACACACAACATACCCTTGCCCTAACTTGAGCAAATCATAGTTTAAAGAATCTACAAAGAAATAACCTTTCATGGCTTTGCACATGTAAGAAAAATGTAAGAGAAATCCCATTTAGAAATGGACACTGGACCCTTACCTTTGATTTGTCTCCTTGGTTTTATCTGAATGAAAACCTTCACCATCACATCCACCATCTTCTCATTCATGTCTCAGATGTCTCAATTTCTCCTGTTCATTAACCTTATGTGTTAAACTTTCTCCAATTTCCCATTTAGAAAAGCAACGGGATGGGGAAGCCAGTCTGGCGAAATGAACAGAATCAAAGGTTTTTCACCTGTCCTCTCAGTCCTGGATGGCAATGATCTTCAATTCAGCTTCAATTAAGTGCTGTGATCCTCAAATCTCACATTTTGCAAATGGAGAAATGTGCTTTCCTAGGAGAAGCAGCCTACATCCAATACTATGTAGATCTATTGTCTATGAACTTCTAGATTCAATAAGCTTAAATATTGCTATCAGCATTGTCCCAGTAAGTGCAATGCACCCCCTTTGTTGTATAGTAGGTTCAACTTCTCCCTTGCTGAAAATTTAAAAACAACTTGTCTTTCTGTCTGTCTCTCTCTGGCACTCTGTCTCTCTAGCTAGATACATAGATAGATGAGAGAGAGAATTTTATATCACACACACACACACACACACACACACACACACACTACAGCCTAAGACAGAAGGCTTGCTGATTATAACTCTAAGTATGGTATCTACATAATTCTCCCTGGATCCCCAAACTAAGGTTTGACATTACGAAAGCAGCATAAAAGACACATTTTCTGTATGAAAATTATAATATCGTAGTAGCCCAAATCCCTTTACTATCAATACGAAGCTGAAACAGGGCACACTCATCTCTATTTCAAGGTCTGATCCATGCTGAAAATGGAAATTAACATTTTCCCCTAATTAACAGCCTGGTCTAGAGTGAGAAAATGGGAGTGAGGGGGAGTCCATTTTTTATGAAAGAATTAATAACCAGACACAAAAATAGGTTAGGTCTTCCCTAAATGAATCGAAACTGCACAGTTATTGCAAAAGATAAATTATCAAACAGTTCTTTGCCACTGCCGGGCTTTTTCCTAAGAACATATAAACACCAGGGCCTCAGTTTTTGATTGGGAAGAGATTTTTTTTTTTCAAGGTTCATAACTTTTTTCACTCAGATCTTCTGATTTAACCGAGATTGTCTCTTCAATGTTCCCCAAATCCACAATAGAGTTTCTTTCTCCAAAATTTTGCCTACAAAGTTCTCTTTCACTGAAATGCACTACTCCTTTTCTCCAGGATTGTCTCTTTCAGGAATAAATTCTAAAATCAGAAATGTGAGTTTTACCTTTAATAATTAGGGAAGTCATTTTTCTTATGAAAAAGCTTTGAAAGCTGGCATACTTTAGACTAACGTGCAAATCTGACTACATTTTGCACATAGTACAGGACTTAACTATAATCCTTAGCTTGTCCTAAGAGTTCTTTGGGTCCTCAAGTAAAATCACATACTTGCTGATGCATTCTAATTTTTTGTAGAAATGTATCCTTAGAAATTGTGGAATCTATATTTACCAGTTCTTCTGGATAAACATCTTTTATTATTGAAAATGATTTTACAATCATGTCTACCAGTTGTCTCATTATGCAGGCATGTAATTTAATGTGGTTGGAAGAACTGGGGCTTATTTAATGTGATAAAATTC
The DNA here is from genome assembly GCF_964656455.1 of Halichoerus grypus. Taxonomy (NCBI): domain Eukaryota; kingdom Metazoa; phylum Chordata; class Mammalia; order Carnivora; family Phocidae; genus Halichoerus; species Halichoerus grypus. The sequence continues at coordinate 16,916,565 of NC_135714.1, forward strand.
CAGTCCACTGTCTTACTTTAGGTTTAATCTGACATTTTTTTTAATTTTTTTATTGTTATGTTAATCCCCATACATTATATCATTAGTTTTAGATATAGTGTTCCATGATTCATTGTTTGTGCATAACACCCAGTGCTCCATGCAGAACGTGCCCTCCTCAATACCCATCACCAGGCTAACCCAACCTCCCACCCAATCTGACATTTTTTAAAAAAGTATGCTGCTTCTGTATCTCAGTTCTTTAAAGAATATTATATTTGATGGGAAAGAAAATTAAGGCAAAATGTAAACTGAGCTGTAACTTCACACCCATCGTTTTACTCAAGAAGAGTTCCTTCCAATATTTTCTTGCCTAAAATGTTGCTCTTTTAGCCACACCCTCCTTAATATTCCTTTCTCTCTGTATAAAGTAGTCATACCAATTAGCTCTTGTGGGGGAGTATGACAGGGGGCCATTCAAGACAAACACACATGTTATGTCACCGGTAATTCTTTGAGGTGAATATGCAAACAAAACTGTCATCATATACTTCAATCATCCTAATAAATCATGAGTTATATAATAGGAATTATTGTTATTATAAGAAACATTATTTGGTGTACTTCACACTAGAAGTATCAGGCATGAAGAATGGGTCCCGTTACTTATTGGTGAGCTAGAAAGTTAGAAAGATGAAATCAGACTGAATGGATGGCATTGGTCGAGCTATGCTTCAAACTTCCTGCTAGCCATGTCTTAGAGTTTGCTAAGGGAGAAGCTATATGAGCACAGCTCTCAGCTCTTGGTTTCTGGAAAAGTCGTTAGTGAGAACCCCATAGCACACTGACTGATAATTCCACTGACTGTGTGTAAACCACAGTCTGATCCTGAGCCTCTCAACTTTAGAACACATTTACATCATCAAGGATGTTTGTTAAAAATACCAATTCTCATGCCCTGCATACATAGACTCTCATTATCTGCCTCTATAGGACTCAAAGATGTGCATTTTAAACGTCACTGGGGTGACTTAATCCAACCACCATCAGATAAACTGCACCTGTGTGTACCCAGCCCTGGACCAACACTGCTGTGATGATAGACGGAATTAGAGACCAGTGTCTCTGTGGGGCTGGTCTCCATGAGGGGTCTTTCTGTAGAGAGGATAATTTACCTACTATTCAATTTGAGGACATTCTATGCTGAGTCTTTCTGGTTTCCCAAATAGAGATCAAAATGACCAGGGAAGTCTCATAGGAAATTGTCAGATGATACCTATGATATTTATGAAGGTCTTTTAAAAAGCGTCATGAACAAGACCCAACCATGATTATTTTTCAATTCATCTCAGTCTGTGTACATAGATATACATTTTGACCATTTTACCAAGTCTGCCATTCATTTTAGTCAAAATCAATGTACTAGTTTGTCATGACCTCAAAAATCCTCATAGGAAATGAACTATCACCTGTGTTGTAATGTAGTCAATAAAACTCCTAAAAATATTCTTATAGTAACAATGAGTAAAAAGGGCATCCAAAATTTTCTTTTTTTTTTAAGTAACTGCGCTCTAGACCTTTACATGACCTGATTGATTCAGCTCCAAGCTGACTACAATCGTATAACCTACATCTTACACGGCGCTGGGCTGTTTTCAATGCAGTGTCATACATATGGATTCATTTGATCTTCAGGAGGCATTCAAAGTTTAGAGAGACAAGTTCTTGAACTACTTCTGTGACTGTGGTTTCATAGATTTCTTTCCCCAGGGCATTCATCTCATCACATAAAATTGCAATATTAAAGCAAAAAAGGAGAAAAAGATCAAACCAAACTCAAGACTTATCTACCATTCAAAATCATTCTCTCTTACTCAGGTTGTCAGGCCGGCACATTTTTTAGTTCAGTCTGGGGATTTAAAGACCTTCATGACTGTCCCATTAGACTAACAACTTTACCTATCCCCACAATCTTAAACTCAAGCGATATTGATCTGTTTCTCGTGTTCTGTGTGTGCCTTGCAGTTTCATGATCACATGAGTTCACCCAGATTGTCCGTTCTCAATGATTACAATTTCTGCCTTGCAAATCCTATTTTTCCTCCAAAATTCTACTTAAATGCCATCTCCTCTGGGGGGCATCCTTCTGCATATTTCATATGCATAGATTATCTATTTATAGGTCCAATTCCTGAATACCTGGAAGGAAAATCATGTGTCTTATTCATTTTGGGACTCACGGTGTTTCCTCACTGCAATGGATGCTAAAAGGTCAACCTGGAACATAGTATTTAAAAATGACATTACTATCTAAACACATTTGAATTTTATTAATAAGAATGTGATAGCTAAAAATTTAGCAATGATCTATGACTATGTCTTTTTTTTTAGGTTTTTTATTTTTTATTTGGGAGAGAGAACATGAGCTGGGGAGAGGCAGATGGAGAAGAGGCAGACTGTCCATTGAGCAGGGATTCAATGCGGGACTCGATCCCAGAACTCTGAGATCATGACCTGAGCCAAAGGCAGACACTTAACCAACTGAGCCACCCAGGTGCTGCTCTATGACTACTTCTTAACTTTGGGGTAGACAAGCTAAAAATGGTTTTCTTTCTTTTTTTTTTTAAGATTTTATTTATTTATTTGAGAGCGAGTGAGAGAGGAGAGCGAGCACGAGATGGGGGAGGGTCAGAGGGAGAAGCAGACTCCCCACTGAGCAGGGAGCCCAATGTAAGACTCGATCCTGGGACTCCAGGATCATGACCTGAGCCAAAGGCAGTCGCTTAACCGACTGAGCCACCCAGGCTCCCCTAAAAATGGTTTTCTTATGGCCAGTGTGGTTTTCTTTTTTGCCCTTTCTTCCTTCCTTGCTGTCTTTCTTTAGAGAGCCTCTGTGAGCAGGAGTTAGCAAAGGGAGGAGAGAAAATTCTAGACGGACTCCAGCTGAGGGGAGAGCCAAGGTGGCGCTCTATCCCATGACCCTGAGATCATGACCTGAGCTGAAATCAAGAGTCAGACGCTTAAAGGACTGAGCCACCCAGGCACTCTGGTTTTTATTTTTCATCCACATTTTCTCTTCAGTAGGAGGACAGCAACAGAGTTAAGGAGTGTAAATTCCAGAGCCAGACTGTCTTAAATCCTGACTTTAACCTCTTGATAGTCATGTGACCTTGGACAAGGCTTCTGCTCTCTGGCTTCACTCTTTTGTGTGAAATTAAGAAAATAACAGTAATTGCCTCATAGAATTTTTTTGTGGGGATTAAGTGAGTAAATGCTTGCAGAATTCTTAAAAAAAAAAAAAATGCTTGGCACCTAGTAAATTCACAATACAGCCACTTTAGTAGGAAATAAATCTGAAAACATTTTTAATTCCCTGTGATCATAAGTTTAGGTAGAAAGAAAACGAATTCACAATACAGCCACTTTAGTAGGAGATAAATCTGCAAACATTTTTAATTCCCTGTGATCATAAGTTTAGGTAGAACGAAAACCTGGATATATTCACTTTTGCCACCTCTACTGATGATCTAACATGTTCTTTGGCACACATTTAGATGGTTTACATCAGCTTCTTTACCCACGTACTTTTACCAAATGACCTACCTGGATAAAACTACCCAATTAAATCTCTAAGTTAGCACTGTATTCTAGGAATATAATGAAAGCTAGGTGTGTAATTTAAAATTTTCTGATAGCCACCTTAAAAATAATTTTAAAATATAAAAGTGAAATGAATTTGAATATACTTACTTTAACCAAATATATCTAAATATTACCATTCTAATATGCAACCAATGTAAAAATTATTAATGGCATCCAATGTGTATTTTACTCACAGCAAATCTCAGAACTAGCCACATTATAAGCACTCACCAGCTGCACATGACCAATAGACTGTGTATTAGATAATGTATTTTGTAAGACCAAGATGCCATCCCAACTCAATAACATGCAGTTTTTAGATTTGTCACTGGGTGGTGCTGGAACCAAATACTGTTTCTAAATAAAAGTTAAAATGTTGCAGTTGAATCTTATCACACAATGTCTCTTTGCTATGCTGATTCCAAGTTCTACAAAAACAATTACAATGAATTAATGGGATAAAAAGCATCACCTTAAGAAATTAGCAACATAAAAATCAGGCAAATCTCAATTCTCCTCAAAAATATATTCTGAAGTTTGCTACACCCATTTTATGTGCAAGGCCCTGAGGTTTTAACATTTCTCAGAAACAACACACATTGGATGCCATTAATAACTTCTATAATGTGTTGAATTTCACTAGATAGGTTGCATCTCATGAAACCTCTTTTTAACCCTATATGCTCAGGGTATTTAAATCACTGTTTAGAACTACAGCTTCTTTAGCCAATTTTTTTTTTTTTTTTTTAGTTACAGTCTTGAACAACACTGAACACAGTACCTAAACACTATGACAAATGTCCTGGAGAGCCAGAGTAGATAGCATTTATTTTGCCAGCAAAAAACGTGGATTAGGAAAAATGTGATATTTTCACTTAAAGATACAGCACTTGAAAAGTACACATAATCATTTTTCCATCAATTACAACAGAAATAATTTACAAGGGAACTGATACTTAAAGCAAACTTCTCACTCCATTCCTTTAATTCAAAATTCTCTCAATCTCTATCTGTTCTACTCTGTTCTATGTCTCTCAGCCCCAAAACACATACACTAATAACTCAAGGCTCCAAGCTCATTGGAAATGCCATCACGCTTACTATGTCGGAGTTCTTCACCTCTAATGGGGAATGACCCCTTCTCCACCAGCTCTGAGACCTGCACTGTGACAGGCACTGCTGGCTGTGTCATTCTTCCTACCCAATTGCTCTTCCCATATTCCGTGTTAATAAAACTCAGATTTTGCTCACATTTGCCATGTACCTAATTAAATATGCATTTGCCCAGTGGTAGTTGCAGCCAGGAATAACCATCTGATATCATGGGGCCTTTGAGATATCATAACAAGTTTGCCAGGGAACCTTGGGAAAGCTTCTGCTCTCTTTGTAAGAGACAGAAATGGCTGGTACCATTCTTTTGTTTTGTTTTGTTTTTTGTTTTATTTATTTTAGAAAGAGCGAGAGAGAGAGAGAGAGAGAGAGAGAGAGAGCAGGAGCAGGGGGAGGGGCAGAGAGAGAGGGAAAGGAGCAGACTCTTTGCTCTCCCCAGGGAGTGCAGAGCCCTACGGGGCTTGATTCCTTCCACAGGGCTGAGATCATGACCTGAGTTGAAATCGAGTTGGGCACTTAACTGACTGAGCCACCCAGGTGCCCCTGAGATATAATAAGAAGTTTGCTAGGGAATCTTGGGAAAGCTTTTGTTTTCTTTGTAAGGGACAGAAATGGCTGGTGCCATTCTTTTGCCTTCCTCCTGCCTTAAACATGGATCGTGGAGCTGCGGCAGCTGTCTGTTGCCACAAGATACCAAGCATGGGGATGAAAACTACAAGCAGTGGGACAGAGAGATCCTGTCTGGGTCTCAGACAACACTGCCGCGAGCTGATCCAAGACTAGGAAACCACCTTCCTGTAAACTTGTTAAAGAAGAAAGCATTAGCTCATTACTTTAAGTCACTGTTGGTTGAATGCCATGTTACTTGTAGCTAAATAGATTCCTAATATATGCCCCTGCCCCGCTTCTGTTCCTTAACTTCCATTTCCCTTCCCTCCAGTCAGGATGAATCTGTATGTGTGTCCCTCAGAGTTCTGTGTTGTCACCTGGCTAATCTCAGAGACTTTTCCCCTCATAGCTCAGTATTCATGGCAGAGAGCTAGAAGAGTAAATCCCAGCTGACCAACATGTTTCTATTATTGTTATATTGTTAAGATTATTATTACTGACTCACTGATGAATTAATCTGACTCACTAATGAATTTAAAGATGAGATCGCTATGAAAACCAGGAAGAAACAGGAAGAGATAATGATGATAACCGGCATCTGAATACATTTTACAAAGGCCTTTCACAAAGACCCTTTCATCTGACCCCACAACAGCTTTGCACAGGAGGTATTTAATATTCCCTTTTTACAAGCATGGAAATTGAACCTCAGTGAGATTAAGTTACTCTGGAAGGTCACGCACCCATTATGATATAAACCCGTTTCCGGAGAGTGGGTATGGCAATAATGTGACTTGTGCTATGTCTGCTTCATTCCATCGCCTGTAGGGATAATAAAGATGAACATTTGTCAAGCAGGTACTATGTGCTAAAGGCATTCACTGAATCAAGATCTGTACATGCATTAAACTCTGTTCAATCCTCACAGTAATCCTATGGCCTGGGACCACTATTATCCCCATTACCGATGAGGAAAGCAAGGTTTGGTCCATTGAAAATCCACTAGCCTCATCCTCTCATCAGGCTGTTCCGCCCTTAACAACCTGCATTGCATATTCCTACCCTTTGCTCCTTGGAGGCTAGGGGTTTTTTTGTCCTTGAACTCAAATCAAGCTGCCAAACTAGATTCTCCCCACCTTCTGCTTTCTGTTTGGTTTTTTCCATTGCCACTGGACTGTGAATCTCCCTTGGATTTAAGAATGGCAACATCTGCTCCACATCATAAAAAGATTCAGCATTTAACTATTTGACTTGATTTTCCCATTGAATTGATGTTAATGAATTTTGGCTCTGAGAACCTGTACTGCAAAAGAACTCAGATTCCTGACTTTCAAATTAGCTTACAGTTTTCCTTCACCTCCAAGAAGGCTTAATTTAAAATGTACTCAATAAAAAAGTGTGTACTTCAAAGATAAGCAAATACATTTTCAAATGATTTAAAACAAGGCCTCCGTACTTATCCTTCTGAGAGCACTGATACCATATCCCTCTTAAAAAATAAATGCAGGCAGATTTAAATAATGTACATTTTCATGTGGATGTAGATATTTAAATGCTTCCTTTTCGTTTTGGTGGTGGAATGGACATCATGGGTCTAATTTTATCCAAGCCCTGCCACCTACCAGTTATGAGACCTTGAACATGTTGCTTTTCCTTACAACCTGTTTCCTCTTTCAGAGATGAGGGAACTAATACACTGACCTTTTTTTTAAAATTTTTGAGGTGTTTAAACAAGCTAACAGATATAAATTGTCTGACACATGCCTGTGCATAATACACTTCACAAATAATAATTCACATCCTTCCTTCATTGAATCTCCCCAACTAACATGAGTGTTTTAACCTAGTTTCCCAGGTTTGCTCAGCCTTCGAGGCTCTTGAGACCGGGAAATAGTATATTAAAGAAACAATAAATAAAGGTCATTTTTAGGAAATAGTTGCCACTTTTATGACTTAAAGGAATAGTAGAGGTTGAATATTATAATGTCATTTCATATGCTCTTTGAAGCAATACTTTACTTGCATTCAATTTTTAAAACTTGAATGTCCTCATTCTTAGGTATTGTTTCTTAGAGATGCTGGAAACCGGATAAATACCAATATTGCATTATATAGATGATGAAATGTATGTGTACAAAAGAATGGTATTTCTTTTTTTTGTTTGCTTTTAAAGAGGGAGAGGGGAGGGGAGTAGAAGCAGAGGGAGAGGGACAGAGAAAATCTTAAGAAAACTCCATGCCCAGTGCCGAGCCCAATGAGAGGCTGGATCTCACAACCCTGAGATCACAACCTGAGCCAAAATCAAGAGTTGGATGCTTAACCGACTGAGCCACCTAGGCACCCCAAAAAGAAGCATATTTCTAAAGAAGGTTGAAAAGATCTCCACCTTTCTATCTAAACCTCTTTCAGTTACTTTGAAATGCACTAATTAGGTTATAGAGGCTGTGTTTAATAATCACTTTTCCTAATCCCTATACATTTCAATCGCCTTCAACTAAAGATGACAACAATCACTCTCATTATAAGTAGGATACTTGAGCTCATGCCATCTTGCAGATAGTTGCTGTCACAGTCATTGGATGATGGGATTTCTGACTCTCAGAAAAGAAAGTATCAAAATTTATTTCAAATAATTGATACTGTGGCTTTGGAAGCTGCTCTTTTACTGTCCCATGATATCATGTGCAAAACTCTCTCAAGCCTGCTTTATATTCCAATTTTCATTTTATATACCTTTATCACTAAAGAATGTTCCTGTTGAGATTCAGAGATACAGCCTAATTTGATTCTGTATTAATACCATTCAGCATAAAACAATGAATCATGGAACACTACATCAAAAACTAATGATGTAATGTATGGGGATTAATATAACATAATAAAAAAAATACCATTCAGCATAATGTCCAGTACAAAGTAGTAGATACTCAATTTTAGTGTAAGAAGAAAGGAAAAGAAGAATGTAAAGAAAATAATAAAAAAGCAAGGAAGTGAGGAAAGAAGTCCGTCTCTTTGATATAGTAAGAATTAAAAGCTTATATTTGTTTCACTATACCAGGCTGTCTTTCTTAAAGTGACCACATTTTGAATTGAGCTCATCACCCAAGTCAATAAAGCAACTCTATTAATAATAGTACCATCACTCCCTCAATTTGTAGTAACTTCACTTAACACCATCCTTTTACTGAAAGCTTTTTACTTTATTGTTACTTGTTTGTTAATTGAATTTGAGGCACTGTAAATGACAGTTGCCCCTTAGTGAAAAAAAAAAAAAAAGAGAGAGACTAAAATATCTAAGAAACTAATGTTTTATTTCATGTTTCCCCACAGCGTGGCAGCAGAGACTTAAAAAAATTGGAAGAGCCACCACCCGGGGAGGAATTCATTCAAGGGTCTGATTCAGGGAAACCCAGATCATAGAGATATTTATTCCCATTAAAGATATATATAGGAATCAAATGGCAATTGATTTTTCTGTGCTTAAAGCTCTAACAAAAGAAAATATTGGTTAATGAATTTCTTATGTTCACTCTAAGATACTCAACTGATTTTACTACTGGCTAAAGTTCCCTCTTTCAGCTTTTAATGTGCAAATCTATTGGAAATGCTAATATTTGTGTTGGAATGAATAAAGGTAAACACAGTAGACTGATTTACATGATAGAAATCTATTGAAAGAATGCCCAATTAGTTGTAACAGCCCTCCATTCAACAATGAAAACAACCTCTCTTTATGACAGATCTGCGAAATAAAAATAGAAGCAATCCCATATGGTTGTTATAGCGTAGATGAGATAATTCACCAGGAAGTGCATAGTAGGTCCTCTGGCATTAGATAAAAGCTATTATAGTATTACCATTTATCCCACTGCTACCATCACCAACCCACCTCTACTATCATGGTACTACTCTGTTACGGTGGAGAAATGCAAATCATTTGTGAAGAGACACAAATGATTGGTAGGGCAGCCCTGTTGTTGGAAGAGTTCATTCTCCAGCAGTAGAGACAAGCATGTAATTCAATAACCTTCTCACTATGTGATATGAGAATAAAACTATCTCCACACGCAGGTTGAACACTGAGGACAGAAACTACTTACCTCCCACCCCTTACATACTGTCTACATTAATGGGAATTTACTATGCTCCTATCTACATTCGCATGTCTTTGAATTCCAGGAGACTCTTGTCCAAGCAAATAACTCTATAGTTCATTAAAGGTACTTCCTGAAAGACCCATCAACTCCCACTAGGAAGCATCAGCCAACAGTTTATACCCTGAGAACATATAAACCCTTCACTTCAAAATCCCGCTTTGCTGTTTCCACCAATCCTGGACAGTGATATCCTGATCCTTAACTCAGTCCTAATCAAGGCCCCTCATTGAAAGACCAGCCTTAGGGGCGCCTGGGTGGCTCAGTGGGTTCAGCGTCTGCCTTCGGCTCAGGTCATGATCCCAGGGTCCTGGGATCAAGTCCCACATCGGGCTCCTTGCTCAGCAGGTAGCCTGCTTCTCCCTGTCCCCCTGCTGCTCCCCCTGCTTGTGCTCTCTCTCTCTCTCTCTCTCTGACCAATAAAAAATAAATAAAAATCTTTAAAAAAAAAAAAAGAAAGACCAGCCTTAAACCAAATTTGAAATTCTCAATAAAATCTGACCTTGAGTCCCTCTTCACAGACGCTGCCAAAACTCTCCCAAGGCAGTCTTCTTCCATACCAGGGCCTATGACAAACTCATCCTTGCCTCATCAACAGCTTATGTTGGTGATATTTACGGAGCTGACATTGGACAGAGAAGCAACATATATAAGATGAGGATGAATTAATTTTCCTCGAAATGTCCATATTTTCAGATATATTGAGGCATTTTAACATTTTGGGCCTTTCTCATTAGAGTAGATATCTCATACTCAAATCCTATAATAAGATAAATGATATCACATTGAAGACATCATTATGAAACCAATTCTGTAGTTTACTTTGTAATTACAAGAGTAATCAACCTCACACTAATGAAACAAATTGTTGTATAAATACACTTATTTACTAATAAGGTTTTTTTTAAGAGTCATTTATTATTTTATTTTTTATTTTTTTTAATTTTATTTTATTATGTTATGTTAATCACCATACATTACATCATTAGTTTTTGATGTAGTGTTCCATGATTCATTGTTTGCGTATAACATCCAGTGCTCCATTTAATACGTGCCCTCTTTACTACCCATCACCAGGCTAACCCATCCACCCACCCCCTCCCCTCTAGAACCCTCAGTTTGTTTCTCAGAGTCCATCGTCTCTCATGGTTCAAGAGTCATTTATTTTAAAAAGAGACATTCAAGCCCTTGATGAGGAAGGAAGATTCAGGGAGTTTGTGCAATATCCAATACCACATAGCAAGTAGGGGAAAGATTGGGGTGACAATTCTGTTTTGTAAGAAGTAGTATAGCATAATGCATTTTTTGAAACTTAAGTAACATATGAACCTGTTTTAAATGAAAAAAAAATATTAAGGGGGCCATGTAATACACCTATGAATCTTTTATTGCTGGTATAATAGAATTAGAAAAACAAGCATTTGAAATCTGGATCTTTCTCTTAATATCTGTGGGATTTATTTCAACTTAATAAGCAATTTTGAACACATTTCTTCATTCACCAATAGTATTTTCCCAGGGGGGCTTGTTGTGAACATTAAATAGGATCACACAGGCAAACCATTTAGCCTTTTTACATGGCATATACTAAATGGCCAATACATTTTTTTGTTAACATCTCATCGTTACTCCCTGATAGCTACTTTTTCAACTTTGCCATATGGCTGTTTTTATTTAGATCTCATTTAGATAATCATAAAAGAAATGAAAAGAAGCCAAATCTTTGGCTTGAACAATAATACAGGAAAAAAAAAAAAAAAGCCTTAGTCCACTTTGCTAGCTCTATCTATCTGTGAGACCTGGAGGTAAGAGAAAGATTTAAGAGAGCTTGATTTATTAATAAGTTTAACGGAGGTGCAAAAGTGGCATCTCATCTATAAGAAAACAAGCTAAGAATCGTAAACAGATCCAAGTCTGGTTTCCTTTCATGAAATAGATATAGGTCCTTTCAGCAAGGTGCTTCATAAATCACAGAAAGCCCCTGAGAAAAGTGAAGATATTAGCCTTATGTTGTCACCCAATATTTCTAAAGTGGGACTGTCAGAGCCCTGAGACCAAAGGAATCTTAATTGTAAGATGCATCCTGACCTTTTAGAGACAGTTTCCCCCAACAGAACCTCAGAAATAAGGCACTGGAGTGATTTGCATGTACTAATGTTGTTTCTAAGTTGTATTTATGCCTTCAAAAATGGCACAGTAACATGATGTCTTCAGTTATATTTCCCAAGGTAAAAACATTTTCAGTTCAGTAGAGAAAAGCCTGTTGTCACTAACTCAAGGCAATTGGATCGTTACAAGCCTAATGTTTTTTCTCCATGGTACACAGAGGAAAAGGGCAGATATTTTAAAAAAGTTATCATCAGATTATTGATATCCACACAATAAAATATAACCACTTCAAGCAGAGTGTATGTTTCCACAGAGAACATGGAGCCTACAAAGACAGCCCTATGGGAAAAACAGTAACTATATGACTATGGCTTTTCTTTCCTCAAAAGAATTAAAAGTACATTGATGGATAAGCAAACACAATCAGCACAGGGTCACTGGAGGGTTAGAGAGGAGATGAGACACAAAGAAAAAGAGAAAGGAATGTTAAAGAAAAAGAAGGGATAGAAATAGAAAGGAGCTATTAAATTATCGCTGAAAAAACCCAGATGAAGGGAAGGCTGTCTCCCCATCAGAGCCTTTCATTTATTTATTCCCAGATGTCTACCCTTACATCCCTTGGGAAAAATGGTGAAGGATGTAGGCTGGTGACTTCTCCCCCACTGAAAGCATCACTATCTAAACCTCACCAATCCATCCTTTCAGGAGAGATATGTCCCTGAAAGAAGTTTGTTCATTCATTTTTCATTCATTCATTCACTCATTCATTCATTCTTATCTCCATTCTAAACATGACCTATGAGGTCTGTTTGATTTACCTACTTTCCAATATTATATAGCACTATACTACAGCCATTCTAAATTTCTTTCAGTGGCTTGAATAAGCCCCTTCTTTGGTCTAGAAACTACTACTACCTTCTTTGCCTCATTAGCTTACATTTATCCTTCAGGTTCTTGCTTAAGCATCTCTTCCCTAAAGTTTTCCATAAGCTCTTTGGCCAGATTGGGTCTCAGGGATAAGTGCTCCTGCTCTGCAAGAACTCTCTACCTCTCTAGTATCCTATTCATTGCACTTTTTAAGTATTCCCCTTGATGGACTTTATCTGTCCTCTCTTCTGTGTTGTCATCCTCCTGAAGACCAGTTGCACCAAGCAGTAGCTTGGTATATGATTGTTGCATATGAGAATAAAGAAATGAATCAAAAGACCGGTCAGTGAGTAAAAACCATCAGGCAAAAAACCTACAACAGGCTCTAAATTTGAGCAAGGTGCCGTGTGAAGCAAGGGAGTGAGGGATGGATTGAGGAGCCTTCCTAAATATCCTCAGAAAACTTAGTCAATCCGCCCTTCACTGCCATAAAGAAAGATACTTGTACCTGCTCTATGATGTGGAGAGGTCCTCTTCTTGTAGCCAAAAGCTGAGTCAAAGTGCTAAGAAATTCCACTCTAATGAGTCACCTATAACTGAGGCCAGACACCATCACATGTGCATACCGAAAGAGCAGAATAGGTCCTGCCAACAACAATCCCTCCTTCCCTTCTGCCCACTGAAAACTGAAGAGAGGCCTTGGAGAAAAAAGATAGCAGAGAGAAGACTAGTAGAATTTCTTCCCTCTTCTCTCTCATAACCCCTCAAACCAAACTGGTTGATGACATCCATGACTCACTAGTCAATATCTGGGGTGCCTATGAGAAGGAAAAGCTTGCACCTATTTATTCTGCTGTAGGCTGCTTCACTGCAGAACACACAGGTCTACCTTAGGATGGCCAACAAATCAGAGAAGAGCCTGGTGAGTTGGCCTGTGAAGACCTGGAGTTTAGGAGCATGCGTGATAATAGAGACTGACGCTCGATTATAGTCTGGGGAATGATAAAGATCAAAGACTTGGAAGAGCAGCCTATATGTGCAGAGAATATTGAATAGTACACCTAGGAAAAATGGGTACAACTCATCCCAAGTCCATGGGACACTCATAGGATGTCACAGAAGGCCCCAGTGGTGTTCACACCTTCATGTGAAGGATCACGGAGGTTTTGGGCAGCCTAAAAAGCTGACAAGTCCAGTGTAGATAAAAGGTTCTCTATGAAGATAGGACCATGGATGTTGAATATCAACACCCAAGAAAACCATGAGTAGCACACATTGAGAAACAACTACATCACAGTGGGATCAGGGACTTTCTTCCCATTAACAACCATAAACACAGAAATGAAGAATATTGCTCTCTCCCCTCTGCCTCACATACTGGATGAGCTAAGTCATACACGAAAGGGGAGGGCACATAGAGAATTTTGAATAAAAAATGTGATAAGGCGTTTCAAAGTACTAAACTGTGATATCCGATATTGGTCAGAAAGTTCTAGAAGATTCCCAAGATGTCATTAAGGAACAGGAAGAAGATCGGGCGGGCAGGGCACACATATTAAAAATGAGGTAGTTACAGAAAGAAATAAAATAATTTTATGTTTATGCTCTAATGAATTGAAGTTTTTCAATAAATGTTGTTTCTATTTATCATTGATTTTTATCTTACCCGGTATGAGTTATTATGTTCCTTTCCTCCTTCAGGGTCAAGGATTTTATCTTACTAATTTCGTTACAGTACTTAACCCTGTTGCTGACATATTGACTGAAATTTAGCAAGTACTTGTTGAAATGAAGAACACTGGGCACTTAATTCAAATTTCCCTTAACTTAAGGCTCAGGAAACATTCAGCTATGCAGATACAATGCCAGCAAAAGTGTACTTCGCTTTATAACGACACTCTCCATTTATTCCCATTTATTCCACAAAAAATCCTATAACCTAGCACTACTATTTCCATCTCACACATACGAGAACTATAACTTTGAGAACCTGGGAGCCTGGCCCAAGGTCACATAGCTAGTTAGATATGAATATAGGATTTCCCACCCCAGGTCTTTTTGATTCCAAATCCTGTGCCCACTCTCCCATGTTTCTCACAGTGCCTCTTCTCCGAATTTTGAATATAATCAAATAAAACACACCCACTCACTCCATCATACATTCCTTGTCTTTCCATGGAACCAAGTAACTGGCTTGGTTCCATGTGCATAAGCAAGTGTGAGCATCCATGACTGAAATCCCACATCGCTCTGAGGAGTTAAAGGAAAATGCTAGCCTGCATTTATCCATCTTTTTCTTGGCAATCAGTTCTAAGACACCCAAGGTAAACTGTTGCATTTCCATTTCAATGGGAGAATTTAACCCTAATCATCATGGGTACACACAGAGGTGGAACAGCAACCATCCGATGGGAGGCCCAGCAGCGCCACCACAGCAAGTAGGGGGGAGGGGAGAAGAGCCCAAAGCAAAGGAATCACTTGACTGAACCCTGCAGCTCTCAGCTCATGTTCAGTTCTCAATCCTTCTATTCAGTGAGGCCTCCTGAAAAGATGGAAAAGATGAGCCCTCACTCGAGAAGACAGAATGTTCCACCTATGGGTGGAGAAGACAGGCCATAGAAGGAACCTGCAGTAGAACAGCATTTCCAACAGGCCCATCAGCAGTGTACATGACCACATTCTCTAACACTTGGCAGTGGTCCTGTTTCTCATGAGACACACACTATTTCCTTTGCTAGAGCACAGGTCCTTAGGAACTAAGTTTGGCACAGTACCAGGATATGCCAGCTAAAGACCGCATTTCTTTACCCCCCAAGAAGAGATTCTCAGAAGCCTTACGGGAGCTGCAAAGATTCTATAGTGCAGTGGTCTTATCTCTAGGTCAGAAATGAGGTTCTACTAGGCTTCAATCTGAAATTACACAATAGGATCCCCTCTAAATTGTCCATGTGGTCAGAGAAGACTGACCAAGTTCAAATGGCCTAACAGCCAGGGCATATTTTGGGACACTAAAACAGATACCAGACAACTGCCTCATTTGCTTGGAGCCCAAGAAGCGAGAATATGAATCCTGTCCCAAATCAGCATTACATTTAATAGCAGCTAAGGATTATTTAGTGCCTCTTATGGACGATGCTCTGTTCAAAGCACTTTACATACTTATTGATTCACTTAATATATAAGACTATGAGGAAACACCATTTTTTCATTCATTTAACCAATTGAGCAAATGAAAGGACAAGGAGGTTGAAGAACATGTCCAAGGTCACACAGCTTTGAATTAGTAGAACTGAGATTTGAACCCAGGCTCCTCAAGCTCTTGCTCCTAATCATCATGTAATACCGAAGAGTACAAGATCTCTGCTTTCACAGATCCTATTTAGAATTCACAGAATCTTTATCTTCTGTGGGGATATCTATTAAGAGGTGAATTCAGCAGTTGGCTTGATGTCTCAGCACAATGATTGGCACTCAGTAAATAATGTGTTAAGAAAGAAGTCGAAATTTTACAAGACAATTTGTTCATGCTTTTCCCTTTAACTCAGACAGTTCATTTTTAAATGAAAAAAAAAATGCTGTATGCCTACTTGAGAAAATACTTAAGCAAATATTTCCACCAGCTTTGTTTCAATATAGTTTAACCTAAATGTGTGATATTTATAGACTGCTTCAATTTGGGTAAGAAAGATTCCTGGGTTGACTTTTATGAGGTAAAAATGTATGCTCTTAAGGCATACAAAGATACTGGAACATTCTTAATTTATTCCGTTATCTTTTAATTGCCCTCTATTATCATATTGTGAAGTAGAATCGTGAACTTGTTGGAGCATAGAATTTGTCAGCAGTACTTTTGTCAAAATCACAGCATCTTCTTCAGTGCATTTGTCCTTGGCTACGTTAGCTTAGATGTGCCTCTAATTACCATCTACTGCGGTACTCACATTTGAAATACGGCACTTTTTCAACCATCCAGCATCCAATAGGGGTATCTAGCAGCATTCAAAATATTATCAGTGAGTGTTCTAAGCAAGAAATTTAATGGATACATTTTTATGAGTACTTTCTTAGTCCCTAGCGCTGATCTGTATACTTCGACCTAGACTATCTCATTCTATTATATGTACAACTGCCTTCATGTGTAAAATGGGGATGACACTGATGACCACATATGGTGGCTCTAAGTGTTCAATGAATCCTGATTTAAACTGTGTGAACAGACCGAGAATATAGTATATTCCATGCAGCGGCAGCTCTTATTATTCTTTTTCTTTGAGTTCTTTACTTAGAAGTCTCACAAGAATCTCAAAATGAACATGTTTAAAACTGAAATCATCCCATTTCCCCAGTACTGTTGGCCATGCCCCCCACCCGTCTTCACTTATTCAGGAATGATGACATCATCATCATCATCATCATCATCATCAACCTCATATCAGAAACTGGAGTATAGGGATTCTTCTAATTCTTCCTTTTTTGCCTTGCCCAATCTATCAACAAGTCTCAGAATGCTCATCTCAAGAACGCCATCTTGATTCTCTTCACTCCCTTAGGCACCACCATCTCTAGACTAGATCACTGAGTTTATGTAACTCTCTCTCCACTTTCATTCTTTTTAAAAAAAGATTTTATTTATTTATTTATTTATTTGAGAGCGAGAGTGTGTGAGTATGAGCAGGGATGGGGTGGAGGGAGAGAGAGAAGCAGACTCCCCACTAATCCCAGGACCCCGAAATCATGACCTGACCTGAAGTCAGACACTTAACTGATTGAGCCACCCAGGCACCGCTCTCCACTTTCATTCTTAACTACCTTCCACCTTTCTTCTCAGAGCAGCCAGTGTAATTTCTACTCACGAAGTGGATGGAAGTTGTTTCCATGATGTATGTGTCTTTCTCAGAGGTTCCAGACAATCTGGCAAACGTGCAAACTGAAAAGCCACACTCACCTGTGATGAACATTACAAAAAAGTGGCCATTTAAATACCTCTTAGAAGCCCTGCTGTCTTTCAAGACACTGTATCAACATACCTACTTCCTCTAGGGGATGATGGGGAAATGGAACACACTTTTGAGAGACATTTTAAACACTAATTACTTCAACCTGTGTCTATCATCGTTAACACTGCATTAATAGAAGTAAATGAGGTGATTGCAAAATAGAAGACTGTTTTAATGTAATCTGCATTAGGATATTTTACTTCAGTCTACACATTATCACGTTCCAAGCCAACTAAGGAATTGCATTTAACCCTTCAGAGACTCCAGAAAAGAAATATTTGGTATTGCATTCTTAAATTTCTTCATGAATGCTTTCTAAAGCAATAATACTGTGATACATTTTTAAGCAATTATGATTAAAGCAAAATAGATTTTCACCTGTCATAGTATATTCTGGATATGACTGATCCTCTCTACTCAAAGCAGCGAAACAAAATATAAGACAAAGAAAACGCAAACCGGTCCCTAAGTTCTCCCACCCCTACCCCATGCATCTGTAGCAGAGGGTTAAAATCAATTCCTACCTCGACTAGTTACTACCTGTTTGACCTCAGGCTATACTTTCAAATATTCTAATGGTTGAGATCTTTATCTATAAAGTGGGGATGAAAAATTGTAATTCCTACCTCATTAGGTTAAGTGCATTAAATGAGTTAATATTTGTAAGGCACTGAGAACATTGCCTATTATATAGTAAATGATGTTTGCTTTCTATGTTTATCCCTGCTATATTAACTATGAAATTGTATTGATAATGGTGGTTTGCTATGATTTTGTCTTAAATAATCATGATGTTTGTCTTTTGGAGACTTTTATATCAAGCCCCTGAGGTACTCTTTTAACGACATATATTGGATCATGTACCCCTTCCTTAAAACCTTAAAGTGGATTTACAACACATCCAAGTTGTAATAATCCCCCTGTCATGTTTCTTTGCCATCAGGATGTTTCCTTCCTGTGAAGGACTCAGGTTTGGTGTGAGCCTGGCCCTCCCCTGCTCCCTAATTTTGTTCCACCCTTGGGAAGGTGGTGAGACGTATCTGACTGGTGAGTGTGAGGAGAACAAGGTGGCATGCTCTGCTGTGCTTGGTCCTCTTTTCCCCTGTCCCTCAGCTAGGCCAGCCAGCCCTGGTTTGGTCCTTCTTATGAATGGGCTGGCAATGTCTATCACTTTTGTGTTCCGGCATGGGCCCATGTGGCTCTCACACTAAGCAGATGTTTTGGCTTCCATGTTTATCCTAGGATTTTCTCACTTTGGCCAGATTCAGAGAGGGATGAGGTGCTATTTATTGAGTAGCCTCTTGGAGACTCCCCCTCGAAATGTTCACATGATTGTAAAATGCACTTGCACTTGGCTGTTCTTAAACTGTGTCTTATGCTCCTTTCTTATATATGTTATAGATACTATGACTTTTTGTTTTCCTCATCCTCTCTCTCTTCATTCTGTGAACAATTCAAATTCCTTTCCATTTCTGGCTTTTATAACTGCTATTCCTCTGTCTTCCCATTCTTTACATACTTAACACTTTTTCCCTCTTTAGGTTTTATTTGAAATATCAACTCTTCAGATAAAACTTCTAAGTAAGCCCCCTCCTATTCTCTCTCACAATATCTCATTTTTTTCTGTCACTTAGTTTTTGAACCACTTCTTGTCTGCCTTCATCACCAGATTGTCAGCTCCATGAAAGTTAAGACACTGTTGGTTTGCCTGACCAAACCAGCATCCACAGCGTCTGACACATAATGAATACATACTTGTTGAATCCATGAATGACTTCCATCTTAGTTGAACTAAACAAGAGTTCATATTTTATCATATACTATGCACAAAGAAGGTACTTTGCCAAGTTATTGATGTGCCTTTGCCCTCGGAAAGACCATTTTCCAGTATGCCCAGGAGCAAGCAGTTCAGCTTCAAACCATCAGAGACCATCTTTTCCTCCCATAAGCTTTATAAATTCCCATGCCCCATGTAACAAATAACTAGCAAAGAGACTACCAACGATGAACTATTTATTTTAAAAAGGAGCAATATAACCCAAAATATCTCAAAAGATTTCTATGCCAAATTTTAAAGCTCTGTGTAAATCTTGTATCACATGAAAACACACTCATGCCATTATATGGTTTTGTGTATTCCACCTTTCGAATGATACAGAAAGATTCTGAAAGTTAAAAGTTCTAACTTAAACCTTGTATTTTTTAAAATGCCTAGTTATAGATATTTTATAGTTAATCCATAAATACCTGCTGAATTATCTTTTAAGCTTTTATATTATATGTACTATTATCTTAGACACTGGATATAATATAAATGAAATAAACTATGTATGTTGTACTACTTATAAACTCAAATGTGAAAGAAGATTAGGGAGGCTTAATTTTTAACTTCAGGGAAAATACCCAACCACTTCCTAAATCCCCATAAACGTAGGACAACAAAGGATGCCTCACAAAATAACCAGTATCCTAGATAGTTAGTCACTGGTACAAAGACCCCTCATTTCCTAGAACCTGAAAGGTATTTTTTTTCCTTTTCTTTATGCAATACAAATACAATTGTATTATCCCCAGGGTAATAATTATCATTATGAAATGTGTGCTCCTATGCTTGTGGTTGTCCTAAATTGGGGATTTGGAAATGCAGCAAGGAATCACAGAACATGATTCTTTTCTTCTTAAGTGGGGAGAACTTCATATAGAATTGAATTAATTAATAGTAATTCAATCCTCAAGTTATTGTGACACATTTTAGTAAATCGGCAGTAATTATTTCTGGTCTAATCCTTATAATCATTAGTAATTAGGAAAGATTTGTTCTTGTTTTGAAAATTCAATTAATCTTATAAATGATATTTGTATAAAGAAAAATAAAGCAATTTTCATATCACTAAAGCAAGAAATTATCCACATTATTTTTTACTGGTATGTTTTTTCAATGGATGGATATATAAGTAGATACATGGATGTATGGAAGAAAGGATACATAGAAAAATATATAAATAAGCATCTAATAACATTCTCATCTGTATGTAAGAAAATTGAAGTATATGCCTTTCTTTGATTGAACATATGATTTGAGTTCATTTTAACAGTCCAGAATCATCCAATACCCCAAACATCATGCTACATGAGACAGAAATATAAGTAAGACTTCTATGAGATGTGGGGGCTCAGATTCTAGCATAATGGAGGTCATATTTACGGAAACTAAGCTTATAGCCTGGTTTTCAACTCTATGGATTTTCCACAAGCAAACATCAACCTTTTCAGACATGTTACTAAAGGATATAAAGAGGATTCCCAGCTGCCAACAAAATGTTAGCAACTCACTCTTTTACTATCAGACACATTTCAATGAAATGATTGAGCAATTTGGGGAGATCCTTTTTCCTGATAAGTTATAACCCATAACAAATCACAAAGGTTTTTTGTTTTTTTTTTTTTAATATTTTCAGGGGACAAGACTAACTCTGCACTTAAGCAGACAATGTCACTTTAGGCTTTTCTTACATACATCTGTGTACCTAAAAGGATAGAATTTGATCTACAGCATTTTGAACCTCATTTAGTAGGACATCATTCTTTCAATGGTTGTGGTACTCCTAAATTGCCTAGGCTGCAGTTTCCTTCCAGGGAAAGTTGCCATCAATGGTAGTAAATGAATGTGCACTTCCCGAGGTCATGATGGACATGTTTAAGTTGGTATGTGGAACATACAAAAATAAATACAAAGCCGAAAAGAACTTTCTAAGACAGTCTCTCAGTCACTCTGATTTTCCTCTACGTTCACCTCCTCACCCTAAAATATATATTTAAATAAACAATGAGAGAGAGACAAAAGAGGAACTCCTTCCTACCATACAGAGCCATGGAGCCCTTGCATACATTACATTTACATACGCATAGAAGGTGGCGCAGCATCATGGTGAAGGTGTGAATTTGGGCAGCAGAAGAAATTCGTTCAAATCCTGGCCCTGATTATCCAGTGGGGTTACCCTATAATGTTCTGTTTTTCAGATATAGGACTGAGATAAAACCTATCTCCCAGGATTACTATGAATATGAAGTACGTGATGGACATAAAGAGCCTACCATAGCAATGGGTACCCAGTAGGTGCTCAAAATTATTGAATTACTTCTACATCATATCAGTTTTAGAGGAAAATTGTAACGGATAAAACAGAAATCATTCAGAGTGCTTTGAAAATTTCTACTACCTAAGATGTTCAAACCACATTTGTATAATCATCAAATGTAAAAACAGGACACTCACATGAGGCATTGCATAATCAGACTTCTCAGAATCAATCTGCATTTCTCTATAATTAGTTTACATTAGTGAGGATACATTGCATCTGTTAACCCCTGTACCACAGAACCCAGCTATTGTCTGCTTCTATTTATGTTTCTGTTCCCTAAAGGTATTGTCCTAGGTATTCTCCCATCAAGGGGGCCAAAACAATGCCTAAAAACAAACTTTTTTTTAACTTTCTGAAGTAACTGCTATGGGGTCAGGCCTAATCAGCACTTAATTTTAATACATTATCAAGTACTAAGGATTAATTTTGTAAATACTGAAAGTATTTAATTGAACGGCACTCTGCTGTCCCTAGCTATTAAAGATCATTGCTTTCACTGATCCCAGATCAATGGTTCTTTAGATTTGTCAGCTCCTCATGTCTACATTGCACTGCTTTATTTTTTTTTCCTTTCTTTTCTCTCTCTCTCTCTTTTGCCCCTTGCATTGCTTTAATCCAAGTCTTACTTTTGCAACTCATCTGTGGCTCAAATAAAATAATTTGGTTTTATATGTTTGTTTGTTTAATGATTATACAGTCCTCGTTGACTACTCAAAATCCATGTTTTGCTTCCCTCCATAGAAACAAGAGCTCGATTTTGGGGATGTGGCAAAGATGCCCAGCTACACTACATGCTTGTTCCTGCTGCCCTTGCAAGTGGCCACGTGACACGCTCTGGCCAATGAGAAGTAGAAGCCTCCGCTGGACTTTTGTAAACGTGGTGCTGTCCTTTTCTACGCTTTGCCTCTTCCTTTGTATTGCTCCTGTTCCTCCATCCTGCCTAGAACTTGGAAAGCAGGATACAGGGCAGCAGCTCTCTTGGGATTGTGAGGATGAAAACTGAAGCCTGGGACAGAATGAAGACAGGGTCAGAGCCCCCAAGGTCTTCGTTTGCTGAACCTACTGTAGACAAATGAGTCAGGTTCAGCTCATAATCTGTTCCATAATAGGAAGAGAAATGATCTTCAAAACTATACAAACACAGTAGAGGAGAAAAGGGTGAAAAAGACATTAGGGCTTCCTACAACCCCAGCATTCACAGCTCACCCAGAGATGGGACGAAGAGCAGCAAGAATTTTTGTAAGTTTAAGACAGGGGTTGAAGCATGCTTCCTCAGATTAGTTCAGGAACTGAAAAAGCCTCCAGCAGAGCTGAGGGAACCCCATTTGGAGAAGAGAAGGGTGACTGAAAGCCAGGACTAATGGAATGCACTCTGTGAGTTTACAGGAATCAATCTCTCCAGTTTGCTCATCTCCTATTTTCCCTCAAAGAAGGTTTATTACAATGAAATATTCTCAGATGTCCTTCCAGGCTCATTACACTTTTTAATGTCACCTGGTCAGTAATAAATCCTGAGATTGCTTTGCAGGGTGCTAAGTGGAAAGAGATGGGAATGACCATCAAGAGAGGCATTACCATTAACATTATAGTGTCTGATGTATGATCCCAGGTGTTAAGAGATACAAGACAAGAGGGCTACTGCTTTGTAAACCTGAGGATATCTGGTCTTACTACACATTAAATGCCTCTTGACATGTCCTGGAAACTGCACTTTGATTGTGCTCAGTGAACAGAGATGACCGAACTTCTACTCGGTATAATCGTTGCAATTCACAACTGTCAGAAAATTCAGAAGTCTTATCTTCTAGGTAGCAATCCACCACATAATAATTAATAGCCAGTACACACTGATCACTAACTAAGTATCTGGCCCCATGTGATGCTCTGCCTACACTTGAGCTCATTTAATCCTTGCAACCCCAATATGAGGTTCATTACCACCTTCATCTTTCAAACAGAATCTTATGTGGCAAAGGACAAGTTCCTTGACCTCTCTAAGACTCCATGTGGATGAAGCACTCATATATCTCAAAGAATATTCTGGAGCCAGCATTTTTCTCACTGTAATTTTGGTAGGACAAAAATCTGCTGGCAAATATATAATGTACCTTGGACACTGAGGTCATGCAGTCCTATGTGCGGCTCTGAGTCCTACACAAACCTGAAAGTAAGAGTAAATAAGTGTCACAAACATAATTGCATTATTCTTTAAAATATTTTATTTACAATTCAGTTTTGGTTAGTAACTATTTTGAAAATTTCTATTCTTTAAATACTTGTCTTATCTTTATATATTATGATGTATCGATAGGTTTAGGTAACTCCAGCCTGGATAAATATAGCATAACTTATCCCAATAATATTTAAAGTATTAACAACAATTTTAGTGACAATTTGGTTAAATAATTATTGGTATTATAATAAATTAATGCATAGGGGAGGGAGTACATGGAACATGAGATCTCTCAACTCTTTGTAAATGTCTTAAAAAATTCACAGGACTCATGTGTGTACTAATTCTAGATCACTGAATAAAGGGTTATCAAAAGCCTCTAAGGTAATTAAAATATCACGATAAAATGAGGAGATTCATTTGTTTATTCATTCAATAAATATTTATTAATAATTTTTTAAGAACCATTGTAAACATGACAGACACCAAATCTATTTTCTTAGTGCTTTCATATCAGCAGGAGATGTGTCCATGTTCAGCAAATTGAAGACAACAGTACAGGTCACCAGAGGTAAGCAAAGGCATGAGTTACGCTCAATAGGGAAGAAACTGGGCTCTTTGGTCTTGATGTATGCAAAGACTCCAGAGACAGTTTCCCAGAGGCTGCAAAGTAGGTGCACATTCGGGTCCGAAGTTTACAGGTTGGGACTGAAATTCTTGCAAACTATGATTTGAGGGCTCATGTCAAGGCACACTGCTCTGAATCACGATAAGGACCATGACCGTGAGCAGCAGAAGAGGGATGGTCAGATGGTTTTGACAATCTGGAGCCTTAACCTGCTCTCTGAGCTTGTTACCCTAGGCTTCTAAGTGAACATTAACCTGCTTGTCTTGCCTCAGCTAGAATTAGAGGGAAGAAAGGGGGAACTGGAAAGTGGTTTTGAAAACTGCAGTTTCTTTAACTTGTCATCACCCTAGGGTTAGGAGGCAGCAAGACTCCTGCCTTTGAAAAAAATAATGATGGCAAATGCAGCAAAAAATAAAAAAGATAGTTATTGTGTGAGGCGGGATTTTTGTCTGTCTCCTTCTATTTTCTAAATGTTGTATCAAAAATACATTATTTAGGGGATCCTGGGTGGCTCAGTCAGCTAAACGTCCAAGCCTTGGTTTCAGCTCATGTCCTCAGGTCATGATCTCAGGGTCCTGAGATGGAGCCCTGCATCAGGCTCCAAGCTCAGCAGGGAGTCTGCTTGAAAACTCTTTCCCTTTGCCTCACACCCAACTCACATGCACTCTCTCTCTCAAATAAAATAAATAAATCTTTAAAGAAATACATTACTTAAAATATGTTATTTTAGGGGTGCCTGGCTGGCTTGGTTGGTTGAGAGTCTGACTCTTGATTTCAGCTCAGGTCATGATCTCAGGGTCATGAGGTTGAGCCATGCATTGGGCTCTGCGCTTAGCATGGAGTTAGCCTGGGATTCTCTCTCTCCACTCCCCCTGCCCCTCCCACTGCTCCTGTGCGCTCTCTCTCTCTCAAATAAATAAATCAATAAATCTTAAAAAAAAAAAAAAAGATGAAGCAGAAAACATGTAGGGTGGGGGGAAAATATTAGAAATATAAACAGGATATCAGATATATGAGCAACACTGTTCTCACAAGTCAGCATATACTTTATGAAAAATTTATCAAAACTTGATATAATTTTCTTTTTGGAAAATCTCTAAATCTGAGGAGGTTAAAATCAATCTATGTGTATCAACTTGCTGATGAGCAAATTTAGCACTTTGCCTTTAAGGTTTTTTTTTTTTTTTCCCAGTTGCTGATGGGCAATCAGCAATGTTAAGCGTGCTGACTAATTGAAACGTTTTCCAAATTATATGGATCTCTGGAGAAGATGCATTCTACTTAACCTTGGCATTTGTTTTAATTTACAGGAATCTGCTATATTACATTATCCAAGATTTTTAAATCATCTTTCATTTATTTCCTAATTTGCATCTCAGGTTTGTTAGATTTCTCATTGGAAGCTAGTGAACTAAAGAAAAAAAAATGTATCCTCTTCTACACATGCCTGAAACAACAATAATATTGTGTATAACTACGTAGTATCTTCTTCCAAAGGAATTGAAAATCCCTTTTAGATGATCAATCATAACGTTTAAAGTGTGTAAATCAGGGAGGTCATAAGATAGCTAAATATCAAAATGGAAACCACGGAAGTAGTGGCATGTTACGAATGTGGGTTCCTTCACTTAAACTGACTACCAGAATGTTCACTGAGAAAATTCCTCAGCAGCTGTAGCAGGTACTGGTGGCCCCTGCCCAGATCCCCTTCATAGGCTGGCACACCAATTCTCTAGAAAATATTGTTTGTCTTAATAGTGCATAGCCCTGCTCCCTTCCTGAGAATTTCCCTTGGTTAAAAATACCCTACAAGCGTAGCCTGCACCCAATGGCTGAATGATGTGGTGCACAAATGGCCAGCCCTCTTGTCACAAAGTGGGACAACTCTGTGGTACCATTCACAAGCCAGAATTTTCCATAGCATCGGGCTGAGGCTGAACTTCAGCTGGACTGCCCCCTTTGCCCAACCCTGACCGACTCAGCTTCCCTCCCTCCCTCATGTGTTCCCCTCGGCACACTCACATAAATCACTGCACAAGAATCCCCAGCTCAGGCTTTGATTTGGCAGAACTTAACCCAAAACATAAGGTTTCTGTGCCAAAATAATTAATATAATACTTAGAATTGCTCAAAGCCCAGTTTATAGGCATTTCACACTGTCATCTCACTAAATCCATGTAACAGCAAGCTGACCAACCAACCCTGTTTGTCTGATATTGAGGGGTTTCCTGGTGGGTCGGATGTCCCCTGGTAAAACCAGGAATATCCCCAAGCAAACCAGGACATACTGATCTCCCTCTCCTGTCTTCCATGATCCCCTCACCCCTTTTTCTGATGAACTGGAGCTAGCAAACAAGAATAACTTGTGCAAAGTCTCAAACGAGCAAAGAAGAGATCCCGGATCCAAACTCAAGTGTGTCTGACTCCAAAGTTATGCTTAGTTATGCTTGTCTTATTACATCAGGTGGCTGCCGAATGTTCACATTATTCTTTCCTGCCCTGTTTGCTCCTCTAAGTCTTCCTTTTTTATTAAAATACTACTAATTTGACTGAAAACAAATTGCTTGTTTATTTGATGGACTGACTAATTTTTAAAGAATAAAAAAAGGTAAACAGAGGATGACATCACAAAGTGGTCCAGGACCAATAGCTTGTCTAGCCCACTAACTGGCTTAATGGTCCTACCTCATTTTAGACCATTTTCATCTGTTATATCCAAGCACAAATTTAATATCCAATGAGAAGATATCATAATCAATAATGACTTTCTGGAGACCAGAAAATCATGTTGATTTTAAATTGACTAAAATTAATTTGGGGTTTAGTAGGGATGGATAATAAGGATAAAGCAGAAAAACATTTTGAAATGTGCCTCATTTATTACAGGTGTGGATTAGCTAGGTATTGCATTATTCCTCAGGGAATCCTACAAAACCCATTTACCAAGCAATTGAAGCTGGGAAGACAAAAGCGATGTAAAAGAATGAAAGTTGGAACAAATTCTACAAAGCATTAGGAAATTACAAGGAAAAAAAAAACTCATAATAAAGCAAATGCTCTGAGTAGCCATGGAGCTTTGGAAAGCCATGGAAGCAGATCGAGCAGACATAGGATGGATGACTCCCGTAGCAAACTTCACGGAAGCTAAAAAGCCTAGAGCTCTTCAAACAATGGTGACAGTGGTACAGAATAGTAGTTGAGTATGATCTTTGAGTCTAGACTGTTGAGTGTATGAATTATGGCTTTACTACACACTAAATATGTGACTCTGGGTAAGTTATTTACCATCTCTGCACTGGGTTTCCTCTCTGTAAAGTGGGAAGAGGACCCACTGCATAGCAACTGGGACAATTTAATGACTAGGTGCACATAAAGCACTATGCACAGACCTGTGCTTACAATAATCAAGGATGCTAAGTCTAATGATTTCTGTGAAGACAAACGTATCGCTTGGGGTCTTGTAGTACAAAGACATATAGAGAGTTCCATGCTGTCTTTAGAAACATCAGTGTGCACTGGAATGTCCTCTTAGTAACATTTTGTCCTTTAAATAATTACTAACATTAATATAGCATTAACCATGAAAGGGATTATGCTGAGGGCTTTATATAGATGTTATTTTCATTTAATGTCAACATTTTGATGTAGGTACTCTTATCTCCATTTTACAGGTGAGGAAAGAAAGGTTGAGGGAACTTTAATAACTTGCCTGGATTTACAGCTATTGTGGTAGAGTCTACAGTGACACCCATGGTATTTGGTGTGAAGCCCACACTCCTGAGGACTACATTATGGTGCCTTTTTAAGGAATAATGTGAGATAGGTCTAGAATGGTGACAACTGTAACTGAGGCTGCCCTTTCCATGGTCACTGGTCAGAGTGCTTCCTAAAGTACCTGGTGTGTGGGAGTGACTGCTAAGTGACAGCCAGTGGTGCATCATCCCAAAGCCTCTTCCCTGACAGAGCACAGAGCCGCACAACCGTAGGGACGCGGAGCAACACCCCATGTGAAACCTCAGAGATGGCCCCGGGCTGGCCAGGAATGGTGTTGTACCTGCAGGCAGCGTTGTAAATGAGGGCAGAAGTTTGGTGAAGTATCCCTTGCTCAGAGTCAGGTCTTCTCTTGTATGGCCCAGAAACATGATGCCATTGATTCATCCAGGATTGGCCAAGTCAAAACTCTGACACATCCAACAGGATGCCAGTCCACTTACTCTGTTCCATTTCATTCCTCTTCCTTCCATTCCATATTCCAACCATTTTAACCCTTTCCATCCCTTTCTATTCATTCCATTCCACATTCCATCCATTCCATTCCACATTCTATCCATTTCAACCTTTTCCATCCTATTCCATTCTATTCTTTTCTATTCCAGTCCATCCCACACCCCTCCACTCCACTCCGATCCATTCCATTCAGGCTTATTGACTACTTATCCCATGCAAGTCTCTAAGAAGCAACTGCTGCTACAAAAATGAATACAATTAGAATTTGCTCTCAAGGAGCTCCCAGGCTGACCAAACTTCATTTAATAGATAGGTTTACAAAGCCAAAAACTAATTTAGTAATTCACAACATATTTCAATTTGTAAAATGGAGTACAGGAGAAAATAATTTAAAGACGTCTGGCTCTAAAGCCAGATCTGGTTACAGGGTCCCTCCTAAAAGACTTCATTCTTGGGAACTTCATTCATGAGGAAAAAAAATAAGATGTTTTCAGAGTATATTTCCAGTGAACCATGAAAACTAGAAGGGGTTATTTTGCTATGCTGGTGAAACCTCCAAACTAAGACCCGGGGTCTGTAACCTCAAATCAGAGTTCTCTTTTCTCCTGAAGGTGCTACACCATCACTGCTAGATTTTTTGATGGATCAGGTTTTTCAGTAATTTTTGCCAATTCCTCCTTTCTGTCAAGTACCATGACCTCAGTTATTCAGGACAAATGGAGTGCAAAACCATCATGTCATTTATAAGCATTTTCTTTTTTTTAAGATTTTTATTTATTTGTCAGAGAGAGAGAGAGAGAGAGCACAAGCAGGGGGAGCAGCAGAGGGAGAGGGAGAAGCAGGCTCCTCACTGAGCAAGGAGCCCGATGTGGGACTCGATGCCAGGACCCTGGGATCATGACCTGAGCCGAAGGCAGACGCTTAACGACTGAGCCACCCAGGCGTCCCTATAAGCATTTTCTATTTTTCTGAAACAACCTCTTTGACGTTAATAGAGATTTGAGAAGCCCCATGAGTTTTCTTAACCCTCCATTTACAAACTATACTTCCATATGAATTGACTGAAGAAACAAAATGAGCTCAGTGTTTTATGTTGTTCCTTACTTGGGGGGATGTATTCCAATCTTGGGGTCTCTCACTGTTCTGACTACATATTTTTGCCTCAATTCTAGAGTTTTTCAAAGATAGGTCTGTGTATTATCTAAATCAGCAATCTTGGGGGTGCTTTTTAAATGCCCCTTCATGGATTCTACCCCATTCCCAAGAACCCAAATCTTTGGACCCAGTACCCCACAGTCTCCAAATAATCTCTCAGTGAATCTCGCTCTCCAGCCTTTGCAATCCACTGCAATAGGGATGAAATCCAGAGATGGTGCCATGAGCTCTTTTTAACCTGCCTGACAGAGATTTCTTGGCACTTTCACTTAAATAAGCTTTCACAAATTAGGCACTGTGAGAGCAAAGAAGGCTCAGGTGTGGAAGAGTCATGGACTGGTAAATGCTTCATTAATTCCGAAAAGTCAGGAAGAAAAAAACTGGCCAACAGAGCATAAATGCTAACACCCACGGGCCTGGCTGGTGTCCTGCTGAGGCTGGGTATTTGAGATTTCGCAAGCTAGGAAATATTATATTATGTTAAATATTATCATACGTTTTCTGTGGATTCTGATACCAGAAAAGGAAATCATCATTCAATACTGCATATCTGCATTTGCTAATTCTGTTTTCTTAGTATTGTTTTGTTTGTTTTACTTTGTATCTTAAGTTTGATTGCAACAAATGACAAGTAACCAAGAGATGGGAAAAAAATGGAACCCTCTCTCTGCATCTACTATGATTACATATATTATTACCTCATTTAATCTGTACAGCGCTCTGAGAAGGTGATATTGTTAATCCCTATATTAAAAAAAATCAGAGCAAAAAGAGGATAAGTAATTTATTCAAAGTCAATACATCTCAGCACTGGATCTTGAGTCCTGTTACAACCAAAGTAAAATAAATAAATAAATAAATCTGTGCGTTCTTCCTGCTACAGGATGCTGCTCCCATTTCTTCCCCTCAGCTATTTATCACCTAAAGAAAACAACTACGAAATTACACTGAGGCCATATTGTCATGACAGAAAATTTAGACGAGGTCACACAACAGTCTCATTTCCTCGTGGTCACAGGGTCTATCCATTCAGTGAAAAATCGGGGTCTGCTCTGAGTGCCACTCATTGAGGATGAAATTGGCACCTTGATAGTTCAGGTAATCTTTAATTTTCCCCAAACTTTACAGCCAATCAAGGTTCTGGCTAGTGTAAAAACTACTTAACATCTTCTTGTCACTTTCAAGCTTGTATTTTTTTTTTTTTTTTAATCTCAAGCAGGCTCCATGCCCAGCACGGAGTCTGATGCGGGGCTCGATCTCACAACCCTGAGATCATGACCTGGGCCAAAATCAAGAGCCACCCAGGCGCCCCACAAACTTGTATTTTGTACATCAAAGCTGACTGGACAGAATCCGGTTGAAGGCTGCTTTTAACATGTCAAACAGCAGCTTACGGATAGTGGTACCTCACACTGCTGCACATCATTAAGCACTGTTTATGCACTAAAGTCCATGGTACTAAAAGAGCAGTATGATATTTTATTTTTTTATTTTTTTATTTTTTTTAAAGATTTTATTTATTCATTTGACAGAGAGACACAGAGAGAGAGGGAACACAAGCAGGGGAAGCCCCAAAGGGAGAGGGAGAAGAAGCAGGCTCCCCGCGGAGCAGGGAGCCCGATGCGGGGCTCGATCCCAGGACCCTGGGATCATGACCTGAGCCGAAGGCAGACGCTTAACGACTGAGCCACCCAGGTGCCCCAGCTGTAGGATATTTTAAACTTTATATCCTAAAGTACAGAAGCTTATCAACCCAGCTCTTGGCATACTGCCAAAACAGTCAAACAAACAAGAATCACCATCTTTGTACTGGGTTGGATAGTGTCCCTTAAAATTCATGTCCACCTAGACAGAACCTGCGAGTAACACCTTATTTGTTAAGATGAGGTCAGACTGGATGAGAGTGGGCCCCAAGGCCAATATGACTGGAGTCCTTATAGGAAGAGGGAAGTTCGGACACTGAAACAGAGACACAGGAAAGATGACCAAGAGAAGACAAAGGCAGAGTCTGGGCTGATGCCTTTACAGGCCAAACAATGCCACGGTTTGCCAGCAACCAGCAGAAGCTAGAAGAGACAAGAAATCCTCCAGAGAGGCTTCAGAGGTCGTACGGCCCTGCCAACACCTTCATTTTGGACTTTTAGCTTCCAGAACTGTAAGACAATAAGCTTCTGTTGTTTCAAGCCACCTTGATGAAAGTATGTTGTTTTATCACCCTAGGAGATGGAAACATTTTCTATAAATACCACCTATGATATGCAAAGTGCCATGTTCAATGTTGAGATTATAGAACAATAGAAATACAAGCCTGGCTTCTGGGGTCCACATCAGTGCCCGCAGGTATAGGGGAGGAAGGCAGAAAATGTTCTTCTCCCTTTGAGTTCTAGCCTGTTACTTCTGAAGAGCCACAAGCCATTATTCCTTTTATTCCTCTTTCTCATTCCTTGGCTCACAAACTACAGCTTACACAGTGGAGTTCCTAGGATTTCCTTCTCTTTACAATATTTTATGCCTTATAATTGTGTTTTCCCTGCAACAGAATAAAACGGCACGAGGTAGAAACACACACGCCACATGGAGCACATATTCCATGCTGGTTTTATCAAGCCGTGTGTCCCAGGACCTGAGTTATGTACAAGCTCACTCAAGCTTCTATAGCGCATGTGTGTGCCCTGCATGAATATGGCAGGACTATTATCAAAAAAAGAAGGAGGGGGTGCTCCTCAGTCAGTTAAGCATCCAACCCTTGATCTTAGCTCAGGTCTTGATCTCAGGGTCATGAGTTCAAACCCCACATTGGGCTCCACATGGGGCATGGAGCCTACATAAAAAACAGCCAACAAAAAACCCTCATAGTAAGTACATCCTAATCAAACAGCTCTCAAAATCATCCAATGCATAAAAACAGCATTTGGACCACCACACATGCCATGGGCCCTCCATGTTCTCCAGTTTGACCTATTCCATCACATCAACTGAAGTGTCATTTCCTCTCAAACTCTGGGACCACTTTTTATAGGAGTAAGCATCTTCTAAAATTAAAAGAACCACCAGAAAGTGCCCCATTTAGAGGAAGGAAGGAAGGAAGGAAGGAAGGAAGGAAGGAAGGAAGGAAGAAGGGAGGGGAGAGAGAAAAAATTGATAATAAGTGAATTTCAGGGATTCTTCAAATTCTAAACATTGGTTTCCTTGGTGTCATCAATTAAGGAAACATTTTAATTGCACATAATGTCTAATGACTGTGTTTATATTTATATCAGACCTTACAGAAAATGAGACATTAAATGAGACATTAATATTCAGATTGAGCTAACATTCATGAATAGTCTATTCCATTTCAGACACTGCTCCAGAAATCTTTCTATATGGTTTATAGGAATCTTGGTAATTTTGCCCAAGTACACAGGATAAAATCGAGGGGCACAAATTATTAATAATTTGTATAGAGCCATACACTATTATAATAAATAGAGACACTGGACCTTCAGATTTGAAATTCCAAATGTTCTTTCCACTAAACCATGTGGTCTCCCCAAATACATTTTCACACAAAGCCTAGGGCACATGTTATCACGAGAGAAGTTTTTATTTTGCTCTTACAGAACAGGCACATGGCCAAATAAATAAGAAAAGAAGTCTTACAGTTTATAGTATAAAATCACACTGCCACATGACAACCTTAAATAACAAAAATAGACAACTTCACACATACACAGCAATTAAGTTGCAGTTTTCCAACAATGAACCACAGCTAAAGTTGTGAGTATTGATACTTTGACATCACAGTTCACATCAGGTGAATATGTGCTAGGGAGAGGCTGCTCTCTCATTAGGGATAATCAGAAGCCAAAGAGTATGGAAAGAAGCCATAGCACCTGTCCGAGCCTTCCTCTAGAGATCAAGGACTTTCTGATGTAGATGTGATGCAAACAAAAAATTCAACATCAAAAGAGTAGCTTGGAACACAGGAGTCAGAAAGCTTGGAGACCTGGAGCGAGTGTGTTCTAGAACAGGATACACGAGAGGTGTCTGGACAGGAACAGGATGACAGCCACAGAGCTACCAAACCTAAAGAGTGCTCCAAGAAAATCTTGGGGGTGTCTAAGTCTTAAGAAGTTCATTTTGCATACCTGACTCCCCACAGAGTTATTGTAGTCAAATAAATTTTAGAAACTGCATTCTCTATCACTCTGTAGGAAATTCATGATGTGCTTTGGCATGTTAGACTTTTGAAAAGCCCTGCATTAAAGGCAAATGTTAAACTCGGGGTTTCCAAAAGTAATTCAGTCGAAGATTCTGTCTCCCAACCCACCCCCACCACCACCCATATAACACTGATTAGCATCTCTAGTGAAAAGAGACATTTGGGTACAAGGTTATATTTGGGTAACACTGATCTAAGGTAAAATCATCTAATAATGAAGAACACGGAATAGCTCTGCCCATAGGGGTAAGCTTAGCTTAGAGTAATAATTCACCACAAAACTGCGAAGAAAATGTTTTTATTTTCTTGAATCACCAAACTTCCAAGTACAAAATTATTTACATGTGGGTCCAAAATGTACTTTGTCAAGGGAACAGAAGAGGATTTTAAGTAATGCTGCCTCTAATCTGTGTTATGTTGTCCACTTCATAATTAATATTGTTAAAATGTCCATACAGATTCAATGCAATCCCTAACATAATAGCAACAGCATTTTTCACAAAACTAGAACAAATAATACTAAAGTTTGTATGGAACAACAAAAAACCCCTGATAGCCAAAGCGATCTTCAGAAAGAAAAACAAAGCTGTAGGTATCACAATCCCAGATTTCAAGATAAACTACAAAGCTATAGTAATCAAAACAGTATGGTACCCACACAAAAACAGACACATAGATCAACAGAACAGAGAGCCCAGAAATAAACCCACATTTATATAATCAATTACTCTATGACAAAGGAGGCAAGAATATAATGGGGAAAATACCGTCTCTTCAATAAATAGTGCTGGGAAAACTGGACAGCTACATGCAAAAGAATGAAACTGGACCCCCTTTTAACAAAATACACACACAAAAAAACTCAAAATGGATTAAAGACCTAAATGTGAGACCTGAACCCATAAAAATCCTAGAAGAGAGCACAGGCAATAATTTCTCTAACATGAGCAGTAGCAACATTTTTCTAGACCTCTCTTCAGGCAAGGGAAGCAAAAGCAAAAATAAACTATTGGGACTACATCAAAATAAAAAGCTTTTGCACAGAAAAGGAGCCATCAAGAAAACAAAAAGGCAATCTACTGAATGGTAGAAGATATCTGGAAATGGTATATCTGAAAAGGGGTTAATATCCAAAATATATAAAGAACGTACACAACTCAAATCCAATAAAGCCCCCAAACTGATTAAAAATAAATGGGCAGGGGAACTGAATAGACATTTTTCCAAAGAAGATATACAGATGGCCAACAGACACATGAAGATATGCTCAACATCACTATTCATCAGAGAAATGCAAATCAAAACCACAATGAGATTTTACCTTACAGCTGTTAAAATGGCTAAAATCAAAAAGACAAGAAGTACCAAGTGTTGGCAATGATGTGGAAGAAAAGGAAGCCCCATACACTATTGGTGGGAATATAAATTGGTGCAGCCACTGTGGAAAAGAGTATGAAGTTTCTTCAAAATTTAAAAATAGAAATACAATATGATACAATAATTCCACTACTGGGCATTTACCCAAAGAAAAGAAAAGCACGAATTTGAAAAGATATATGCACCCTTTTGTTTATTGCAGCTTTATTACAATAACCAAGATATGAAGGCAACCTAAGGGTCCATCATTAGACAAATGGATAAGGAAAATGAGGTATAGCACACATACACAGACACACACACAAACACACACACACATGCTCAGAGAGAAAGAGAGAGAGAAATATTACACAGCCATTAAAAAGGATAAGAACGGGCGCCTGGTGGCTCAGTTGGTTAAGCGACTGCCTTCGGCTCAGGTCATGATCCTGGAGTCCCTGGATCGAGTCCCACATCGGGCTCCCTGCTCGGCAGGGAGTCTGCTTCTCCCTCTGCCCCTCCCCCCTCTCATGTGCTCTCTCTCATTCTCTCTCTCTCAAATAAATAAATAAAATCTTTAAAAAAAAATAAAATAAAATAAAAAATAAAAAGGATAAGAACATGTTATCTGAGAGATAGTTGATGGATCTAGAGGATATCATGCTAAGTGAAATAAGTCAAACTGAAAAAGACAAATACCATATGACTTCACTCACAGGTGGAATATATATAAAAGAAAAAAAAAAAAACAGAATTAGACCTATAAATACAGAGAACTGATAGTTCCCAGAGGGGAGGGATGTAGGTGATTGAGAGAAATGGGTGAAAGGAAATGGGAGATACAGGTTTCCACTTATGGAAGAATAAGTCACAGGAATAAAGGGCACAGCATAAGGAATACAGTCAATGTTACTGTAATGGTGTTGTATGGGAGCAGGTGATAGACACACTTGTGAACACAACATGATGTATACACTTGTGCAATCACTATATTGTACGCCTGAAACTAACGTAGCATAATGTGTCAGCTATACTCACGTGAAAAAAAAATCATTAAGACAACTCTGTGAGGAAGGTAATATATCCCATTTTACAGAAAAGGGAAGTGAGATTCCTAGAGATTAAGAGAATCAACCAAGTTCATGCAGATCCTGAAAGAGGTGAGTTGTGAAGGTCTAACACAAAGCCACTGCTCTGTACACAGCATGTACTTCCTACATCTGAAATAAAACACTAAAATGGTCTAAAAAATTGCCCACTTCATGAACACAAAGGATGATGTTTCTTTCTTAACTCCCGAGTCCCAGGACCTGGGCAATTCCTGACACATGGGAGCCTCCTGATAAATGTTCATTGAGTGGTTGAATGAATAAGTGAAGACATAAATGCAATTAAGTTATACAGCTGATTTTCATTATTCACAGATTCTGTATTTGCAAATAAACCTCCTTGCTAAAATTTACATGTATTACCCAAATCAATATTTCGAGTATCGCTGTGGTTATTTATGGACTTGCACACGCAACAAGCACCAAAAATTTTGAGTCATCCAATGTGCACATTCCTAGCTAATGTGGAGGTGACATTCTACGTTTTATCTCAACTCTCATAATGTAAACAAGTGCCCTTTTCATGGTATATTCATACCAGGTTTTTCACATTTCAAAGGTTTTGTTGGTGACTCTGCTGCTTAAAATGGCCCCAGCATAAGAAAGCAATGTGCCTAATGGAGAAAACAAGTGTGTTAGATAAACTTGATTCAAACATGAGGTACAGTGCTGTTTTCTGTCATTTCGATGTTAATGAATCAACAATATATATTTTTTAAATGTTCCTTAAAGAGAAACACACATAGAACAAGATTATATATTCATCAGTTGATAAAAAGTTTGTGACCGGAGGCTCATAGGAACCAAACCCCTTATTTCCTCTAAGAACAATGGCTCAGTGTTGGCTAATTCATTGTTTTCCATGACTTTACAGAACATAACTACTGCAAATAACAAGAACAAACACTACTTTATCCTACTCTTAGACATTTACAAATCCTAATAGCTTCCTAAAGGTTCAAGTTAAGTCCTATAAAAAGAAAAAAAAGTAGGGGCGCCTGGGTGGCTCAGTCGTTAGGTGTCTGCCTTCGGCTCAGGTCATGATCCCAGGGTCCCGGGATCGAGCCCCGCATCGGGCTCCCTGCTCCGCGGGAAGCCTGCTTCTCCCTCTCCCACTCCCCCTGCTTGTGTTCCCTCTCTCGCTGTGTCTCTCTCTGTCAAATAAATAAATAAAATCTTTAAAAAAAAAAAAAAAGTAGTTTAACCTTGTGTAATCCATTATTTACCAAACAGAACTATGGATCTGACTTTTAAAGAATACATATTATCACCTCACAGGACACAAACATTCAGTGGACAATGTTTCAAAGGCTCTGCTGTAGGCCTTGAGAGGTTTTTGTAATCTTTCTGTTGAGGCCACTATTAGAGTATTTTAGAACATCACTCATGACCATCAATAAAGATATTAACGGATTCCAGTCTAATATTCAAATATTTCAAATACACTTAACTATCATACCAACCTGACTTGGTGCCACAATCTGGTAGCTTTTCCACCCTGTGCTCTGATTAGTTGTGCTTTAGCCTTATTCTAATTTATTGGGGTTCTCCCACTGCTGAACTTTTTACCTCTTTACTTCCTATTCTTTCCTTTTCCTGAGAAAACATCTATTCTATTCCCAAATATAAGCCTCTATCCATAACCTGTCTACCTAGAAGGTGGTGGTGGCAGGTCGAAAGAGGTCACTGTTAAAAAAAAAAAAAAGAAAATCAAAAAGTAACATTTAACAAATATTGCATTCATTTGCAGAGTTAAATTTATAGTGGAGCCAGTGAAACTTAGGTTTCAGGCCCCTCCCTCACATAGTTCACCCCATCCATGGGTTCTAGCAACATGTTCACACAGTCATATAATTTTCTGATGTTTAGAAGGCAAGATGATTTCATTGGAATTAGCCACACCGTTGGCCCCTTCCACTCCAACTTTTGTATGGCACACTTTCCCTTATGTCTCTCAAACTCAGGGGTAACCATGATCATTTTTAGAATCTAGCTAAGGAAAAGTTTAGGTTTATCTGTGTGGTCATGATCACTTTTATGTGTAGTTAAGTTACAGATGACTATCCTAGGGTAGAAATGACTTCCTCAAAGTTGACTACTACCCAATGTGTGAACTCACCTGGTGTCTTGGTGACCCAAAAGTGATATGAGCATCACTGGCAGTCCCCAAGGCTGGAAGTATATGGATACTGGATGGACTCTCATTACAAAGCTGTTCTAGACTTGCAACTTACAACTTGGGGTCAAAAATATTTTAGGCATCAAAAATATATTTCTAAAGACTTGAAAGAAAATTTTTAAAAACAAGCTTGTAAAATATTCAAAAGCATGAGAAAGTCCAAAATGCCATTTCAATTGCAATTTGAAAACATGTTGTAGCAATTTTAATAAAATAACAAGAAATTAAAGATCTTAATTAGGATGTATATGAAATTACTTCTGTTGTCATTTATAGAATGACATATTAAAGAAATGGAATAAAATTTAGATAAAAATAATAGAATATGAGGTGTGCCTGGGTGGCTTGGTCAGTTGAGCGTCAGGCTCTTGGTTTCAGTTCAGGTCATGATTTCATGGATTATGGGATTGAGCCCCACATCAGGCTCCCCACTCAGCAGGGAGTCTGCCTGAAGATTCTCTCTCTGCCTCTCCTCCCACACTCTTTCTCAAATAAAAAAAATAATATGATATGATGAATATTAACTAAACTTATTATGGTAATCATTTCCCAATATACACATTTATCAACTCAGTATGTTGTAGACCTAAAACTAATACAATGTTATTTGCCAATTATAGCTCAACAAAAAATAAATTAAGGGAAAATGATACACAGTAAAAAAAGTGATAAAAACGAAAAGTGAAATTATCAATTTAGAAATTATGCTGACATGAAGAAAATACCAAAAAATTAGATTACACAAAAGGAATGGTCATTAGTAGAAGAGATATATGTTGACTAGAAGTAATGTACGGGCTCTTGGATTAATAAGTCAAGTAATGAAGAGGAATGAATAATGTATCAAATGAATACATTGGAAAAAATAATCAAATTTCATGTTAAAATGACACAAGTTACTGATAAAAATAATATAACTCTTAATACACTACTAACCTGAGGACACCAGTGAGAAATTGGTTAATAAATACTGTCATTTCAATAATGACTTAATATTAATGCACAACAAAGTTTGAAATATGAAATCTTACAACTTACAGAAGAAAATCAATAGATATTGTCTCATATTTGACAACGATCTGAAAAATTTATATACCATTATACATGAGTTGCTAAGTAAAAGGGAAATTTCCTAATTATAATAAAACATAAATTTCTATCAACTCTGCTATAAACCTGAGTTGTCTTTCTATTCTCTCTATAAAAATATTGCAAAATTATCAAACAGTATACAAGTGAGAATTAAGAAAAATATTACACAGATGAAGAAGGCAGATAATATATTTAAAATGTTACTGTTTTTGTTTTTTTACATTTATGTAATTTGTCAGCTTTCTAAATTTATAATTTTGAAATTTATAATTTCTCATCCTAAATAAACTTTACTACTTTACACTTAGTTTTATATTTTACTCATACAGTCTTTTTCTTAAAAGGAGTCCTAAAACTGTATAAGCTCCAGATCCCACAAAATCTAAATCTGCTTCTGTACAAGGGTAAGATTACATGACTTAAGTAAACTCCAAGGCCAGTCTAAAAATAGCAATCTAGCAAAGTCTATGTAATTTGATTTGTCAGAGCTAATGTGTCAGCTTTAACATATCAAGTTAAATAGTGAGAAATAGACACACACACACATGTAAAAGTTTTAAGATATTGTATTCATTTTATAACTCTGCATAATAAACTACGAAAAACTTAGCAGCTGAAAACTTTATCCATTTATTATTTCACAATTCTGTAGTTCAGAAGTCTGGGCAGGCTAGACTTCATTGTCTACTGAGGATCCCACAGGCTGAAATCCAAGTAATCAGCTGCCTGGGCTCTTATCTAGAAATTCTGGGGACTAATCCACATCCAAGCTCATTCAGGTTACTGGCAGGATCCAGGACCTTGTGGTTACAGGTCCTAGGTCCCCATTTCTTTGTTGGCTGTATCTCTTCTCAGGCTGCTGTCTTCTACAGGCTGTCTGTCCCCCATCCCTTTCCTCATGACACTTCCCATCTCCAAACTGTCAACAGTACATTGAGTCCTTTTCAGGCTTTGAATCTCTCTGGGCTGTTCTTTTGCCACCAGTTGGGGAAAGCTCTACACTTTCAAAGAATCATGTGATTGGATTAGGCCCACACAGAAAATCTCCCTATTTTAAGGTCAGTTCTGACATGTAATATAATCACAGGAATGATATCTCATCATATTCAAAGAGTCTACTCACACTCAAAGAGGAGGGGATTGATTATACAAAGGTGGTGGGCCATGGGGGCCGTTCTCAGAATTGGGTCTACCACACACATCCTATAGGCCATGACATGATTTCATAGTGCATGTATGAAATGCTGGGAGCTTGAACCCTGGTATATATAAAGCTAAGGAAATAAATTAGAGAGAACAAGAGACAGAGAGATGATTTGATAGCATGGGAGAGAGAGAAACAGACTTGTCATGACCCTCAGTACTGTGTATATTATTTCTCCTCTCTGATTTGCTAACTAATGCTCTCTAGGAGAAGACATGAAACATTCTAAAATGCTTGTTTTTCTTAAAAGTCATTTGCATCTCTTAATTGGCATGTCATTTCATAATTACACTCTGGTACCAAATCTGAAGGTTTCTGCCATTCTTATGTCTTCCTTTCCTGTTAAGTTGTTTATGCTGTGGAATGTCTGAGTCTATAATTAAATTATTGTCTCCAACAAATTAACCGCATCCATGCATAAATTAACATATCATTATAAATGTGGGAAAAACATAGATGTGTGCTATACAATGTCAAGCTAAATGATACAGTACAGATCTGGGCTTGCTTTTCTGGTAACTGGCCTCAATTGTGAGGGTGGGAACAGGCAGAGAAAGAGAAAATGTACCCTTACTTGAAATAAGAAGAAAGCAATGATTAGAAACAGTTCTGGGCAAATACTTACTCAAATCCCCCTTTCTTTCTCACTATGGGAAGAATATTTTCCTCCGTCCATTGACATTAGATTTGGCAATGTGTCTTGCTTTGGCCAACAGAACATTAGTGAACATGATCTGAAAAGAGCCTTAAATGTATTTGTGAAGTTTGACTTGGCTCTCGTGCTCTAGCTTACCCACTGTGATAAAACCAAGCTCCCTCAAACTGCACACTAGGACACATACATATGGAGAACGGACACACCTGAGCCTCCAGGCTGGACCTGGTCTGGGTCAGCTGAACCAGAGTCACCTGTAGACACCTGAATTGGAGGACAGATATTTATTATTGCAAGCTCACCGAGTTTGGGGTAGTTTGTTACATAGCACTAGAGCAACCTAGGTGACTAATATAAAAGAGAGAGGGAGGAAAAAAAATTAGTGATACATCTTTAGATGTAAATCTAGTTAAACTTGGGTGACTGGGTGGCTCAGTCAGTTAAGTGTCTGCCTTCGACTCAGGTCATGATCCCAGGGTCCTGGGATCGAGCCCCACGTTGGGCTCCCTGCTCAACAGGGAGTCTGCTTCTCCCTCTGCCTCTGCTCCTCTCTCTCTCTCTGTCTCTTTCTCTCAAATGAATAAATAAAATCTTTAAAATATAATAAAGAAATTTAGTTAAGCTTAATATATGCATATTTATATCACATATTTATACATTCTATCTATCTATCCATCTATCTATATATATAGCATATGTATGTGTGTGAGTAGTGTTTCCATAACTGTGTATTACACTTATAAAAGTGCTCTCTTTTGTAGAGAGTTTCATGCTAAAATTTATATTTAGAGAGGTCCTTATATGATACTATTGCTCACAATGAAATGTAACACCGTGCAGCTAGAAGTGTTAGTTCTCCCTGTTGGGCTATCAGCCACTACATTCTCCTGGTTACTCACAATTTTAAAGGGATCTTATAACTCTATAAACATAAGCATATACAGAAAACTGCTTTTCGAGAAGGCTATAACCTTCTACATGATCTCAGGTATATATTACATCTAGTTTTGTGAGATTTTATGTTTTACTTTTACAAATAAGAGAAAAATACTTGCAGATTACATCAAGGTCACAACCATCCCTTTGCATCAAGGCAGCGTCAAAGCAAATAAATTAATAAGTAAAAAAAAAAGAAAAGAAAAAGAGGACTACCAGGGTAGGGAGAAAACTTTAAAAACACCATTGAAACAAATTTCAGTGGTTGGTAGGCCTTCTATTTCAACAGCTGTAAAAGCACATCACTATCTATTAAGAGTTCTGACCATAAGATTTCTTTTTCTACTTCAATATGAAATAAAAAACAATGAATAGCAACACTCTACATAATCCAAGTGAATAACCAGTATACAAAGTGTTAAAAATGTATACCTTACAAACTTCTGTGTTAAAAAAAAAACTTGGATCGGGCGCCTGGGTGGCTCAGTCCTTAAGCGGCTGCCTTTGACTCAGGTCATGATCCCAGGGTCCTGGGATCGAGCCCCGCATCGGGCTCCCTGCTTAGCGGGAAGCCTGCTTCTCCCTCTCCTGCTCCCCCTGCTTGTGTTCCCTCTCTCACTAGCTCTGTCAAATAAATAAATAAATAATCTAAAAAATAAAAAAATAAAAACTTGGATCATTTGTAATTGCTGAGATCATACCAACCAATTGCTGGGGAAGAATGAGGGGTGTTGATAATGTGTAAATAAATCTTACATATAGGCTTTAAAAGTAGGGACAGCTCATTATAAGATGTTCAGCAACATTTCTGGCTTCTACTTATTAGATGCCAGAGCACCTTCTGACCTTGAGCTAGAACAACCAAAAACATTTCCCAAAAATCCCCTGGGGGTAAACCACCCCTGGGTGACAACCAATGATCTACAGAAATACCATGCAAAACTCCCTTTCTTCTAATACTAGATGCTAATAAGAAGCATAAAAAGAGCCAAAGAATATGATGTGTACTACTTGTCAGACATATAAGTACTCCTCATAAAGCTTAAATGCCTTACATAATTTTATTACCTCCAAATTACGGCTGAGAAACTAAAGCATAGAGAGAAGTTAAGCAGCTTGCTCAGGTAGTAAGTAGAGCGTAGATCTGAACACAGGCCAGTGGGACTGATGGGGAGAACATCCCAAATGAGATGGGCTTCAGGACATCAGGATCCCAGCAGGACCTTGGACACATGAGCAGTGTCCCTTCAGAGCTCTCTTCGCTCATCTGCTAAATCTAGGAGTTGAGCTAGATGACCTCAGAGAACCCTCCCACTGCTAACAATCTGTGAGCCCCTAAATTATAGTTACATCTATCCTGCTGCATTTATTTCAATAAAGGCAAGCTGACCGCCCATCAGATAATGTCCAACTACAGCAGCCCAGTTCCTAAGGGCAGCTATCCATCTTCATTGATTTAAATTCTTGGTGTTTTAATGCATATATCCCCTTA
The DNA here is from genome assembly GCF_964656455.1 of Halichoerus grypus. NCBI lineage: Eukaryota > Metazoa > Chordata > Mammalia > Carnivora > Phocidae > Halichoerus > Halichoerus grypus. The sequence continues at coordinate 16,960,584 of NC_135714.1, forward strand.
AACCTGTCTGCTGTGAGAGAAAATTCTGCAGGGAAGAGAGGCTGCTTGCAAAACAGTCTTGCAAATTTCTCCATGCGTCTCATCTCAAGGTTTTCAAGGTCATGGCCAATCACAGACAAGGTTGCAGAGAGTACACATAAGTTTTCCCTTCCTGCATAACCAATGGGAGAAAGGAATTAAATGCCAACCAGATGAGCATGAAGATTAACATTGGAAGTACCAGAAAACTTGATCACACAGTGTTAATTAAATTAATAATGAACACTGGAAGAAGGAGCCAGTTTCCTCACCTAAACTGACTATTGTAACCTCCATGCTCACAACAAATTAGATTACAATGTGTGAGAATATGCTAACTTCCAGTCCATAACCTCACTGAAAAGTTCTCTTCACTAGTTTATCTCTAGCCTCTGTCCTCCCTCAGTGAATCATTTCAGCTGCTGCTCAAACCAGCTTTGTTATAGTTACTACTCATGTCATACAGTCTCTTAAAGTTCATCATCACATCTGTCCCTGTTGGTCCCCTAGTCCCTTTTGACCACATCACCTCCCTACCCACAGACATGATCCCAGACATGGATTCTTACAAATTTCGATGGAAAAAATAAAGCTCTATAGATTACCTACAGGGTAAACTATCTTTTACACAATAGGGCATTCAGGAGAACTATGTCCTAAATTTCCTAAATATGACTTTTGACAAGAGAAATTTTGCAAAAGTCTGCTCTATACATAAATTTTAAACATTTTAAAATGAAAACAGAGTTCTCAGTCTTTCTGAGTCAGAAACTCCACACTTCTATGTCTCGTCCCAAAGACTCCCTCCTCTGTTCTCTTCCACACCCAGAAGCATTACCACACTTTAAAATGCTTAAGGGGCATTTGGGTGTGTGGCTCAGATGGTTAAGCGTCTGCCTTCGGCTCAGGTCATGACCCCAGAGTCCTGGGATCGAGCCCCACGTCTGACTCCTGGCTCGGCGGGGAGCCTGCTTCTCCCTCTCCCTCTACCTTTCCCCTGCTCATGATCTCTCTCTCTCTCTCTTATCTGTCTCAAATGAATAAATAAAATCTTTAAAACAAAATAAAATAAAATGCTTTAGAGGGTCACTTATGGTCACTTACTGCATATTCAGCTAGTTTTATAACCCAAGTACATTCTTGAAAATTTAAAAGACTGGAAACAAACAAAACTCAGGCAAATATTAGCCATAGTTTTTACTATGCACACACACACATATAAGATATATATGATATTTATGAATAATTGCTGCATATAAAAACGTATCCTTTAATCAATATACAAAACTGAAAAATAAATGCTTTTTTCACTTCTTCACTTCAAACTCTGAAACATTTTTTATAAGGGCATGATTATATTTGGAAAACATATCAACCCACTTAGGTTATTCAAGAGGAGTGCGATGAGGCAGGTAATAAAGTTGACAGATGTCTAACTGAAACTCTTTGGTCCCTCCAGCTTTTAACAATAAATTTTCCCTTGGTGAATAATTGTGACTTCTACCTGTACCCAATCCACAGCCAGTCTCATATCTCCTTGTCATTAATATACTAGGAACTTTCCCTGCTGAATTATTCAATGATCTTTGGAGTTGGCTACAGTTTATAGAAATGTGACAGTCCTACGCGTCTTAGTGCTGTGAACTGTTACCAAAAGACTAAACATCCTTGACACGCTGATAAAAAATTAATTATCATTCTTTCAATGGAAAGGATACAACTCTGCCAAAAGCTGTTAAGTGTGGAGATTTTAGAGTTCTCCATTTCTCTCTTGCAGAGGACACACTAGGATTTTTCATGGGGATTAAATAGCATATACAAAATATCTAGCCTTGCCTGGCACACACTGGGTCTTTATACCTTCGTTCCTTTCCCTGGCCCTGGAATTTTTTGTCTTCTTTCCTCCTTACCTGTGAATGCATCTTTAAAGAACAGAGGTAGCAATACGAAACGGGAGAATGGAAGAAATGCCGGATTGTGAGAAAAGATACCAGTTAAGAGATCCTTACTCTAGATACAATTAAGATATTCAGATACTCTAGGCAAGTTCCTTCCTCTCCTGAGCCTCGGTGCTCGTTTGTAAAAGTGGCTTAATCCCGTCCAGTTCTAGCTGATCACTGGGATATTGTGAAGATTGAGAAAGATAGGGGAAACTTTATTTTTTTTATTTATTTTTTTATAATATTTTTATTATGTTATGTTAGTCACCATATAGCACATCAGTAGTGAGGGGGGTGGGGGATGGGTGAGCCCGATGATGGAAACTTTTTTTTAAAAGCCTCTATACGTTATAAATCGTCTTATTTTTACAGCTAGTCGGTATGAGATTAATATAAAATTGTATTAATGAACTGTGTGATTAGGAAAGGTCATTTCGATGACTGGTTCCCCCAATTGCATTTATTTGGAGAGAAACAAGCTGCTGGCCTCACCATTTAGTGATGATGCCTTCAAACCACAAACATAAGATCCTGGAGTAAAAGTACTGATTAATTAATTCAGAAAGGATGTTACCCGATATAACAGAAATACAGGTAAACGACTGATTTGCAAAAAATTAATAAGGACAGACATTAGTTTTTTGGGTTTTTTTTTCCTTTAAAATTCAACCCAGTGGGTTGAGGGAGTTTACCAATTTTGCATTAGAGGAAGTATTTTAAGCCTCTAAAAAGGAATCATCCCGGGCGCCTGGGTGGCTCAGTTGGTTAAGCGACTGCCTTCGGCTCAGGTCATGATCCCAGGGTCCTGGGATCGAGTCCCACATCGGGCTCCCTGCTCCGCGGGGAGCCTGCTTCTCCCTCTCCCACTCCCCCTGCTTGTGTTCCCTCTCTCGCTGTGTCTCTCTCTGTCAAATAAATAAATAAAATCTTTAGAAAAAGAAAAAAAAAAAAAAAAAAGGAATCATCCCAAGACAGAATAAGCAGTAAGCAGAGAGCACTTGGCTCTTTTCTCCTGTTATTACGAAGCAGAAGAAATCCCTACCTATGGAATATTTCTTGTGCATACCTTAATCAGATAGAACCATGGAGTTTGAAAGTCTCTAGAACTGAGAATACTTTACAAAGAAGACAGCGGTTGAGGAGGAAGGACAGAGTGTTATCTGTCCTTGCCACAGCAAACCTTGCTTTTTTTAATACCTCGTTTTCAGGCTTCTCTTGGCAGACTGACCTTTCCTTAGGGTGGCTTATCTTTCTGTGGAGCTTAATTCTCAGGTCTCCTGGGGTTCCCAAAGCCGTGAAGAAGCAGTGTCAACAATAAAGGGGATGTGGGGGCCAAATAGAGTTTCAGCTGAGGTAGAGTAAATGTAGAAAATTACTGAAACTCCAAAGGTGTCTCTACAAGTTTTGGGTTCACACCCTCCTCAGCCGTCCCAAGAAAAGAAAGCAGCAAGAAGTTCAGGCCCCTGGAGATCAAGCTCTAGGTGGTGACTGATGGGAAAAATAAAACCTTTCTTATAAGGGCCAAGAGAGGACTAATGAAAAAGGACAGTGAGTACAACATAGCTGGAGAAGTCTGGGAAATACCATCTGAAAGCTCAAAATGGGGCATCAAAAAGTCAGAATAAACTCATGAGCACAGGTGTGCGTAGCCTGAAAGTTTTCTGTTGTGGAAAGATCAGGAACTTTCAGGTCAAGCACAGCAGACTTCACGATTCCTCCATCTCTCTTCAGCTCTGTGCTAATATGCGTTTTCATGCCTGTAACCCGAAGCCCAGAGCAGCCTCACAGAAGTGGCAGGTTGACTGCCTGAGATGAGGTGGGCAGAAATACTTTTTTCTCACACTCCTGATGGAGGTTTGTTTCGTCCTCTGCTACTCGAGCCAATGCTAGAAAGCTTAGGCCTACAAGGGGTTCAGAACTTGAGCTGGACCACACCAGTCTAGAGGCCTTCAGAGATCCCTGTTCCACTTGATGAGGTGTCTTAGCTGCTAAGCTATGTGATCTCAGGGCATGTCACTGAGATTTCTCTGAGCTTGAATTTGGTTAGTTGTAAAGTGAGACTGATTGTTAGGGACACTGAAGGAGAAAACAAAAGCAAATGTCTTTGTATGTTAATATTAGCCCTTTAATTATCACCATCATCTTTAGTACAGGGTGATTGTTAGGGAAACTGAAGGAGAAAATAAAAGCAAATGTCTTTGTGTGTTAATATTAGCCCTTTAATTATCACCATCATCTTTAGTACAGGGCGAGAGTGTCAAGAGCTCTATCTTCTCCCTTTCTCTTCTTTTATGAACACACGTCCGTGGATTTTAGGGCCCACCCTGAGTCCAAGCTGATTTCATCCCAAGTTCCTAACCTTCATTAGATCTGCAAAGACTCTTTTTCCAAATGAGGTCATGTTTATAGGTTCCCCAGTTAGGAAATGGGCATATCTTTTGGGGGATTTCAATTTAATCCACTACAGGAAGTTAGATACTAAGCATAAATTGCGTAATGTCAAGTAGTGATAAGTGCTCTAAAGAGTAAGGGGTAAGTGGGGGATGCTCTTTGGAGAGAACAGTCAGTAAAGGTCTCCTGAGGGTGACATCTGAGCCAAAACCTCAATAATACTGGAGACAGTGAGACATGCAGATAAATAGGACATACGTTCTAAGCGGAGGGGGCAGCAAATGCAAAGACCTAAGACAGGAAAATTAAGAAAGCTGGGGTGGCTGGAAGCACAGCAGAAAACAGTGCAGTAAGAGAGAAAGGGACTGGGGGGCTGTTATGGACGTAATGTGTGTGTCCCCCAAAAATCTTTTTTTTTTTTTAAAGATTTTATTTATTTGACAGAGAGAGACACAGCGAGAGAGGGAACACAAGCAGGGGGAGTGGGAGAGGGAGAAGCAGGCTTCCCGCTGAGCAGGGAGCCTGATGCGGGGCTGGATCCCAGGACCCTGGGATCATGATCCGAGCCGAAGGTAGAGGCTTAACGACTGAGCCACCCAGGTGCCCCAAGATTTTATTTATTTCTTTGAGAGAGAGAGAGAGAGCACATAAGCAGGGGGAAGGGCAGAGGGAGAGGGGGGGAAATTGGGCTCCATCCCCAGACCCTGAGGTCATGACCCGAGCAGAAGGCAGACACTTAACCGACTGAACCACCCAGGTACCACAACAGGTGCCTCTTTAAATTTTATTTTTAAGTCTTTTTATTTATTTATTTATTTTTAAAGATTTTATTTATTTATATGACAGAGAGAGACAGCGAGAGAGGGAACACAAGCAGGGGGAGTGGGAGAGAGAGAAGCAGGCTTCCCGCCAAGCAGGGAGCCCGATGCAGGGACTCGATCCCAGGACCCTGGGATCCTGACCTGAGCCGAAGGCAGACGCTTAACGACTGAGCCACCCAGGCGCCCCTGTCCCCCCAAAATCTTATGTTGAGATCCTAACTCCAAATATGATATTAGAAGGTGGGGCCTTTGGGAGATAATCAGGCTTTGTCCTCAGGAATGGACTCAGTGCCTTATAAGAGGAGACCTGAGAGTTTGCTTCCTGCCTCTGCTCCTGGCCAGGGGAGGACAGGGAGAGGGCCATCTGTAACCTGGAAGTTTTTCACCAGAACCTGACCAGGCTGGCTCCCTGAACTTGGACTTCCAGCCTCCTACACCGCGAGAAATAAGTTTCTGTTGCTGATAAGCCACCTAATCTATGGTATTTTGTTACATCAGCCTGAGTTAAAACAGGAGCATAGAGGTCACAGGGAGGATTATGTATTTTATTCCAAGTTTGATGGGGAGCCAAGGCAAAGCTGAGAGAAGCAGAGTCACCTTCGTCTTTACAGCACACATTCTATTTCAAACCAAACCCCAGACACAGGCAGAAACATTTAAAATATTACATTCTCAAATAATTAGCTCTGTGAAAGAGACAAAGCTCCAAGAGCAATTCCTTGCCGATATTAAAACTAAATTCCACTTTCCCTACCATTTCTTTTCATCATCTTGTGCCTCGCTGAACATGTCATGTGTTTGCATAAATGATTCCTTCTGCCTGCATGCCCTTCCTCTGTGTGCCTCCTCTCTCTGCCATGGCTGGTCCCCTGTTTGTCTCCACTCCCCAGAAAAGGCCACTCACCCTCCTCCATGCTCCAGAGCCCCTATTCCCCCGAGCATTTCCTTCACTCTCCTTCCACCGTCTGTTTCAAGCCTGCGTCCCCTACTGGCCTACATCATTCTTCACGGTCACGTCTATGCCTTTTTCATCTTGGTAGTTCTAGAAACTAGCACATTCCACAGTAGGTGCCGGATAAAGGTTTGTTAAATGTGTAAATGAATCTTGGTCTTATTCACTTTGATTTTGCCTGGGTTTATTTATTCCATTCCACTATTTAATGGTATTTAATGCATTTGTTGAAGTTTAGTACCAGAATACAATCTAAACAATCTCTATGATTCAGGGAGCTACTTTCCTCCATCCTTGTCCTTACTGAGTTCACCGAATTGTGCTGTTATTTGTCATGCACGAGTTCTGAAAAATTAATACAATCTGTGAACCTTACCTCACAAACATACACCTAGAAGCAGTGAAAAGTGTCCTAACAGGTGTGGCCTTTGGTGAGATTTCTAGGGCAAGGGCGGGGTGGGGGGTGTCTTTGGAAACATTAGATTTTTTTTTTTTTAATGTATCTAAAGCTCCTAATTGGACGTTCTCTAATGGAAACCGCAAAGCTGGGTTTGTGCTGTTGTAGTAAAGCATGATATTCATGGGAATGAGAACACAGAATCAAAGCAGGTGCAGCCCACAAAAGGAAAAGTTGAACCATTCAGAAAACATATATTCTCAAATACGGGTAGTCATAAGAAACATGTCAGAAGCACTTCTCTGTCATGTGTGGAAAATGTCTTCCTTTAAATGAATATTGAGTATATCCAGTTAGCAGGAGCATCGAGACAGAGAGGCCTCCATTATACATTTAGACAAAAACAGGATCGCTGTGACCCATGTCCCCTGTTATTCCCCCAGTTGTCAGAGTTCATATCTCAATTCCAGACCCAGATCCAGTTAGCTGGTCCATCAGAGGCTGGAAGTGCCCTGGGCCAGGTGTGTCTGTGGGCACAGCTGTATGCTGTTAAAAAAAAAAAAAAAATGCATGCTTAGCTAACCCTGGAATGAATTCAGATCCCAAATATTACAAGGAAATGAGTATCTTTTGGTTTGTTGTGTCTCAATATACAATTGAAGTAAGTAAATTTTGCTTGGCAAATCTGTAAAGCCAACATATTTTTTTTATTTTTTATTTATTTTTTTTAAAGATTTTATTTATTTATTTGACAGAGAGAGACACAGCGAGAGAGGGAACACAAGCAGGGAACACAAGCAGGAGGAGTGGGAGAGGGAGAAGCAGAGTTCCCGCAGAGCAGGGAGCCCGATGCAGGGCTCGATCCCAGGACCCTGGGATCATGACCTGAGCCAAAGGCAGACGCTTAATGACTGAGCCACCCAGGCGCCCCAAAGCCAACATATTTTTTTAAGAGATGAGAAACACACATGTACGAAAATGGATTTTGAGAACACCGTGAAATGTTCATAGATTATTGGCTTTCAAGTTGGAGAGCCTTTAAAGGATAATTACAGTAATGTTGAGATAATAGCAATTCTTTTTTGCCTAGTTTTTTTTTTCATTTTGTGAAGTGTTTTATCAACAAATACGTTAAGTACATGTTTCAGCTATCAGTATATCCAGTTTAGACATTGGGACAATCCAGTCTCAAGGAGTTAAATGGCTTGCCCCAGTTCCCACAATTGGTATGTATCAGAGATGGGACATGGACTCAAGTCTTTTGTCTCCTGGTTTACATGGGAATAACGTCAAACCTCCCGATATTGGCTAGCTTCTTCACGGGTGAGATGGTGTGCTTTCTCTCTCCCAGAAAATTTCAGAGATGGTTGACATTTCTGCTTTCTCAAACTGCCAGTCACCTTGAAATAACTCTATAGGGCAGTTTATGCCAAGGGTCTTCCATGGAACACTAATTCTACCATATGTCAGTAGACACTACTCAAAACAATATTAAAAAATTGTCAAGGCCAATTCTGGTTTCAGCTACGTAAGACATATTTCTTTCCTGCAGCACTTACCACCCCTTTAAAGATAAATGTGTGCATTGCATATCTTCTACCAGCGGCTCTAGCACACAGCACTTCCTAAATATGTGTGACCACATGACTGTGTTTATTATTTTTACCCTAGATAAATATTTAGGAATGCTTTGCTGATGGAAATTATAGTGAGCTATAGTAACAGACCTTCCTAGATTTAATATACAAGACAGGAAATGTGTATAAATGTACAGAAAATTACACTGTGACAACACCAATGTAATCACCTTGGCTAATTGCACCATGGATATTACCAGAATCACAGTATTTCATGCTCACTGAGATGGCAAGAAAGATCAGGAGAGTAAAATGCAATATTGGAGAAAAAATAGAAATAAAATTGGAAACTGTCACCATGTATATACTTAATCTTTAATATGTTTATAGAAAAATGTCCTGTATAGGAGGTGCCTGGCTGGCTCAGTTGGTAGAGCATGCAACTCTTGTTCTCAGGGTTGTGAGTTTGGGCCCCACGTTGGGTGTAGAGATGACTTAAAAAAAAGGAAAATAAGTAAAAATGTCCTGTATAAAAACTTACGACTCCAATAATATTTCAATAGTGATTTTGTGAAAAATTCTCTTCTTTTAAGCTTCCTGATAACCAAGGGTTTGCATCTTGAAATCAGAAAACTAGAGACAACAATGTATCCCAGTGTCATGGAATGGAGAGTAGGAAACTGGTTCCAAGTGGACTCACATCCACCAGTCAGGTCCCAGTCGCTCCACACCTTGGCTGACTGTACTACATGGTTTGTTCTAAGGACAACCCTGAGATGGCAGAGCATCCTAGGCATCTTCGTTCTTGTTCCCAATTTTGAATCCAACGTCAAATGTTTCCCAAAAGAGGTGGGGAAGTGGGGGAAATGATGAAGGTGATCACAAGGTACAAACACCCAGTTATAAGATCTGGGGATGTAATGTACAGCATAATATAGGTAAAAAATACCGTATTGTATAGTTGAAAGTTGCTAAGAGAGTAAATCCGAAAAGTCCTCATCCAAGAAAAAAATGAACTTTGTACCTATGTGAGTGATGGATTTTCTTTTTAAGATTTTATTGATTTTATTTATTTGACAGAGAGACAGACAGTGAGAGCAGGAACACAAGCAGGGGGAGTGGGAGAGAGAGAAGCAGGCTTCCTGCTGAGCAGGGAGCACGATGCAGGGCTCAATCCCAGGACCCTAGGATCATGACCTGAGCCAAAGGCAGACACTTAACCAACTGAGCCACCCAGGCACCCCATGAGTGATGGATGTTAACAAAACTTCTTGTGGTAATTATTTCACATTATATACATATATCAAATCACTATGCTGTTCACCTTAAGCTAAGACAATGTGATATGTCAATTATATCTCAATAAAACCAGGGCAGTGGGAGAAAAAGAAGATACAAAGGAAGGAGTGGAGATTCTTCTAACTGCAAGTGGTCAGATGCTGGACCAGCAATGGAGAGGTGGACCCAGGAGTCCGGGATGAGGGGAAGGAGGACAGTGTTGCTGATGGTGATGCTGAGGTTCCTGAGAGTCTGAATAGAAGGTACTATGAAGGGAAAGCCGTTCTTATGCCTTCTGATTTTATTTTATTTTTTTAAGATTTTATTTATTTATTTGACAGAGAGATAGCGAGAGCAGGAGCACAAGCAGGGGGAGTGGGAGAGAGAGAAGCAGGCTTCCTGCTGAGCAGGCAGCCTGATGTGGGGCTCGATCCCAGGACCCTGGGATCATGACCTGAGCCGAAGGCAGACGCTTAACAACTGAGCCACCCAGGCGCCCCACGCCTTCTGATTTTAAAAGGTAGCCAGAGAGGTGTGCTGTGGCCAGAAGCATCCTTGGCCAGGAACTTCCCATAAACCAGAGTGCACTGCATCCGAGGGCGGTGCTACAAATCAGCTTTAGCTTGGACATTTGCAGGCATTATGCTTGTTACCTGACACGATGTGCAGTCTGCATTTTTCAGGATTCAACTGTATTAAAGTAATGCAGACCGTACATCGCTAGCCTCATTAGGGAGTGCCACTTGATTAGGTGATATTAAAAAGAAATATCTAGGTACAAAGACTAAGGACATCAATGCTGTCTCTTTAGATGCCACAATCAAAAGCGATGATTAGGGGATAACAATGATCTCTTGCCTGTTTAGAGCCAGGCCATTAGAGTAAATTAATTGGACTGTGAAGCAAAGATTATGTAGATCATGCTTTTATGTTGTGATGTTAAAACTGTGATGATCAAAAAGCAGCAAGCAGTTTGTGAGTGGTATAAGCAGCTCTTACTTTGGCCATTTATTCTTTGATGATGTGACTTCCTAAACCTTTGTCATTCTATGTAATGCATTTTGTTGAGGCAATAAAATTACTTTGCACCCAAATGCACATGGATCTTTCTCTGCATCTTTTCACCTACTGGATGAGAACGTGGGCTTTGGAGTCAAGGGGTCCTTAATTTCCATATATGCTCTACCAACTGTCTTGAACAAGACATTCAGGTTTTCTAAACCTGACTTATCTGTAAAAAGTGGGATCATAAAAGCTACCTAAATAGGTCTATTTATGGCTAAATGGAATGATTATAAAGCTCTAGAACACTATGTGGTACAGAATCAACAGCAAATAAATGATGAGAAATAGTTACAATAATAATTATCACCTACTTTTAAGAGTGCTAGAAGGGAACTCAGAGTTCATTCGATCTAAATTTTTCACAATGTGAATGAGGACATAGAATTGCTTAGTTCTAAACAGTTGCAAAGCACTTTAAAAAATGTCTTCAGCTATATCTTGTAGACCCACCATTTGTCAAGCTCAGTGGGAGGCCATGGCAATGTGACGTATATACATTCTCTATGAAGGTATACACACTATTTATTCATACCCAGATTTATTTGAGAACTAATGATAGCTGTCCCTTGAGTTCAGAGGGTACCGTAGGGGAATGACCCAAATCGTGCTTCATGTAATGTAACGGAGGCCTCAACAGTGTTGACAGGAGAAGAGAAGAAACAATGGTCCTGCCACAAAAGTCACTTTGCAGAAAGGGTGGTGACTTATTGGGTCTTTAAGGAAGAGAAGGAGCAGAGTGGACCATATCCTTGCAGGATAAACAGAAAGAGTATCGACTCCATTTTACTCATGAGAAAACCAAGAACTTGAAAAAAGTATATGTATATATATATCCATTGTCCAAGGTTCCGTAACAGATCAGGGGCAAAGTTGGGACTAAAAATCTGCTCCTACGACCCATTTCTACTAATACATCTATTCTTTAAATGCTTTTCTTTTCTTTCCTTTCTCTTTTCTTTCCGTTCTCTTTTCTTTCCTTTATTTTTTCTTTCTTGCTTTATTTCTCTTCCTTCGTTCCTTCGTTCCTTCCTCCCTCCCTCTCTTTCCTTCTTTTTACATTTTTATTTAAATTCCAATTAACATACAGTGTAATATTAGTTTCAGGTGTATAATACAGTGATTCAACACTTCCATACGTCACCCAGTGCTCATCAGGTTAAGAGCACTCCATAATCCTCTTCACCTATTTAACCCATCCCCCCCCACCACCTCCCCTCTGGTAACCATCAGTTTGTCCTCTATAGTTAAGTCTGTTTCCTGGTTTGCCTCTCTCTCTCTTTTTTTCCTTTTGCTCATTTGGTTTGTTTCTTAAATCCCACATGAGTGAAAAATACCACTCTTTCTTCCATTCCCCCAAACAAGTAATATCTAAGTTTGCAGAAAGAAATAACCAGCAGTTTTCTTCCACAGGGGATAACTTTTTACTTAGTTTCTTTGTTTATTTTTGTGGATTTTTTTTCTCCTATTTGATTTATGCCTTTACTTGTAGATTTCATTTTATTTTGACTTTTCCCTTCTTAATTGGGTGATGCTCCTTTGAGAATATTTCATTCTCTCTTTGTACATAGCAATTTGTTTTTCCCCCTGGCAAGCTCATTTATGTATATTCTAAAAATAAGCAAATAATGTAAATGCAAATGGGCTTCCAGTGATACTTCACAGGGTTCTAAATTGGCCTTTCTTTCACTTGGTGTTGCCTGATGCACAATGTCCTGACCTTAAGGTCATGCCCCATTGGGCTATTCTAATTGTAAAGTGAACTCTGCATCTGATTTCCAGATTATTGGATCTCCATGTTTATCATCACTCTGATTAAAGGCTCCTGCAGCAAATGGACCATGGCTGTTTTTGCAATTGAGCCTTATTAAAATTTAAAGTGTATCCATAAATACATAAGTGCCTATTATGGACCAAAGTTCTGAAAATTAAATATTCACAAATACAGCTCATTTTACAAATCAGAGACTCAAAATTACTGAAAGCCAGATAATCTTAATACTTCGTACCAAATAACCTTAGTTATTTCTGCAGTGAGCGTACTGTGTTAATGTGAAGCAAATGCTTTTGCAGCTTGAGGAGACATTTTATTTTATTTGGGGAACTCACGAAATATAGCTCTCATGCATGGCACACTATGGTAGTGTTAAAGTCTTAACAATGGTAACATCCACCTAATATTATTTTTATTGAATGCATCAGCAAAGAAATCATTTGGGGCTTATTTACTTCACTGATTTTCTTTTTATTTAAATTCAATTAGCCAACTTAGAGTACATCATTAGTTTCAGATCAGATGTAGTGTTCATTAATTTATCAGTTGCGTATAACACCCAGTACTCATCACATCATTAACATAACATCCTTAATGCCCATCACCCAATTACCTCATCCCCCCGTCCCTTTCCCCTCCAGGAATCCTCAGTCTGTTTCCCAGAGTTAAGAGTCTTTCACGGTTTTTCTACTTCGCCGATTGATTTGATTCTCATCCTCTGAAAAGGTGAATAAATTTGGGCGTATTTGTTTTAATGATTATTCACAGAGAATAGCACACTTTAATTTCTGTAATCCTCTGTAAAAGTTCAGGCAACAAGTATAGAACTGCATGCAGCAGCGGAATGTGTAGATGGATGCCTCCACAAATGAACGATGAGGATTTGTTCTTATGGATACTAACTGGATTATTATTACATAATTAAGAGGGGGGGGAAACCAATGCTGGAAAAAGAAAACAAGTGATTTAATTAGAACAACATTTTGATTTGCCTTAGAAACTTTTTTTTTTTTTGGTATTAAAGTTACTGGTCTATTAAATTGCATGGGGGAAAAATAATAGAACTCATTACATGGAGTGTTCTACTTTGCCACAGTGAGAGCCTGGATGGCTCACTTATTAGTTATATGCTCTGGAGCAAGTTCAGGAAATACAGATTAGTAAGGAGATAACCTTTCCCATTAGGGGAACTTTAATATCCTCAGGACCTTTTAGAAGATTGGTGGGTACATAAAGAAGAGCAAAGTGTCTGTTTGCCCATTGTCCACCATGGACAACAGGCACTAGAAAATGATGGCTTCTGTTTCAGCATCCTTCCCTAATAGGAAGAAAAGAAAGAGAGAGTAATGGAGACTGGAAACAGAGGAGATAGAACTACAATCTCCTCAGACACCTCTACTTCAAGCAAGTCCATCTGACCATTTCCTAACACCAAACACTAAAAGAAACTTCCAGAATTTGTTTCATGTTCCTCTAAACCTTCAAAACTAATCTCAGAAACAACTCATAAAACTTGTCCTTTTCAGTTTGATCATTTAAACTCGACAGACAGCAATCGTTTCACCAGTATTCCTCATTTTGGGGAATGGGCCAGTTTGATGCACACTGTGTATTCCACCAGAAAAATCAGACCAGAAGCATTAAAAAAGCAAATGTTAAGGCAATTATATTATTTACTATCATCACCAAGAAAATTGTTATAATAGGTATAATAGGTGTCATTAATTGAGCAATTTACTATCCATTAAGAATGGTATGAATTATTTCACCATTTAATCCTTTGTGTCAGCCTGCCTCAAATCAATTTGCTTTTTTTTTTATTTTTATTTTTTATTAAAGAACTCATCCTGGCTTTTTGGAACAACACACAACCTATCACACTGTTTATTTATGAGGAAGACTCATCCCTTGGCAGGAGGGCTGAACAGATGACCCAAGGTGGTTAATGAGAATTCTGTGACAATGATTAGCTTAGAAATGAACATGTGGTTACAGGCCAGCCAGTGTGACAGAATCCTGGGACTTCTCCTGAAACTGTTCAACTGTGTGAACAATCCTCTGGTCATTTGTGGATCTACAACTAGTAAAGTCTTTTCCTTCCTCTTTATTTTCTTATATCCCTCTTCTCCCCCTCTTGGTCAGACAGTCATTCTAGCTGCTAGCTTATTCACCAGGAAGACAACTATGGATGGATGAGTCATTTTCGTACGCAAATGAAATACATCGAAGCTTTAATGTACTTATTTTGAAAAGGTGGTGAGCCCTGGGATACATAAGACTGATGTATTATTAAAGCATAGAAGCAATTCTAGAATAGTCAGGAAGAATGATTAGAGTTTAAGTGGCTATTATTAACATTTAATTTACAGAGGTGGATAAGCCACTGATATTAAAGGGCTATTACTAAGAATGAACATATGTGCACATTACATCTAAATGGCCCCTCCACCTCACTCTGGAGAGCTTCTAGAAACCACTTCTACCTACAAGAGGTAGAAGTTTACCTCCAATAATCGTTTATGCTGAAATTCTTCCAATCAAATGACCTGAATATTTGGGGACTTAATAATGGCTTGATGACTTTTAATATCAGAAGGAAATAATGAATTACATGTGTTTATGTGTGTCAAGAAGAGAACAATGTTCTAACCAACACAAAAGGAAAGTAAAAGAAAAAAAATCATGTAGTAAACTTCATGTTTTACACAAGACCAACAACAACAAACCTCTGTCTAACCAGTATTTTGTTCCAAAATTTGAGGATACGTGCACATACAGAGGTAAGATTGCATCAACAAATTCCAGATTTTGACTTAGTATGAAAAAATGTCATGGTCTAAAAATTATTTCAAGCTCAAGATACCAAAGGGAACAAAAATACTTTCACATTTATATTCCACCTTTCAACACTTGCGCAAATACACAGAACCCAAAATATCTTTTGCAATTATCTTAATTACTGTTACCTTTGATTTATCTTACAAGGGTAATGCATTTGAAATTGTAATTTCTCATTAATGTCAGCTAGATTTTACTGGATTTTAAAAACATTACTCCTTTGTTGGTTGGTCTGCTTTTTTAAATATGTGTGATTCAATGAATAAGATATGTTAAAATAACCAGTTTTCACCTCAAAGGATGTTTCTGTAGGGCCATGATTTTGCAATGCTAATAATTATTAAGTTATGTTAAAGATAAAAGTATTTTCCCACAAGGATATTAGTATATATTGGCAGGGTAATCAATATGCTAAACATTGATCCAAACTCAAGGTGACTTCTAAATGCTTTGTACTTTCTATGTGTTAGAAGTATTTCTCCAGATAGGACACATAGGATAATGGGACATGCACTGGAAAAAGAATCTGGAAAATCTAATTTTTACTTAAGGTCTATAACTACACTGCTGTGTGAATTTTGGCATATTACTTAACCTCTCTGGTTCTTACGATCTCTAAATTGAGAATGCTTTTATTTTCATTATAGATATCCCCATAATATGAAAACTGAATGGAATAATAAATATGAAAGGCAGTAAAAATTACAAAATGCTAAATTAACAGATAGCCCTGTCCATCATTTAGCAATCAAATATTTAATGAGAAACTACTAAATATACAGAGACAATTCAGAAAACATACTCAAATTTGACAATGGGAGAGGTACATAAGATATACCAACTGCTATAAGAACAGTTTAGTTCAAAAGTTATGAGAATTTAGAGGAGGAAAAAGATGATTTTGAGTAGGAAAGAGGGATAAGAAGAGAAGAACAAAGCAAAACAACATGAAATGAGTCTTGGGAAATATTAGGACCTGGATTTCAGATGAGAAGACATATGGCAGGTAGGGGAGGAGATTATGGGTTTACAGAGATAGGAAGATCACACGACATGCATTTCACCTTTTTAGTCAAATGAAGGGACCACCTAAAACTTTTAAAAGAAGAGAAGAGGAAGGAGGAGGTTAAGAAATAGGATGATCAAATACCCTTTACTGAACAGTTAATACCCATAAGACCTTAAGTGTATCTAGTATCCCAACTTGATGATATAAGTATTATTGTTATTATATTTATCTATGGATTAAAAATTGAAAATATACCAAGAATTACCTGAATCTAAGATCATGCCCCTCTACCACATCTTACCTCATTATACTCTTTTGCAAGTAGATTGTGGTTCATTTTATTTTTGTAAAGCATGTTTTTACATTGCTATTTTATGTGGTTGACTGATGATTGCAGAGATATGCTCAAATGAAAAGTAGCAAGCTGGCCAGAGCAGTCCTTCTTCAGTAGATTTAGTCGTGAATCGGGGTTCAGAAATGAACACTCACATGCACCTGCTCAGCCCTCCAACCATCCACTCCTCAAAAGACTAAATGATTAATGTAGAGGGAAAAGCCCTCACATCTTGGAGAAGGATGAGCACAGCACTCCCCTTCCACCTGCCCCTAGAATCCTAGGTATTTGGGAAATCCTCCATCTGTTCTTCTCACACTCAGGTCCCTGCTTATTCCCAAACCTGCCCATATTTTATAAGTCAGCCACCAGAGTGTATTCGTGAGGAGCATAAGCTTTAATTCAGACAAATGTAAGAAAAAGTCATAATTCTAGTTACTAGCTGTATGACCTGAGGCACAATGCAGAAGATGGAGATAAAAACACCATAGAATCATTTGAAACTTTCATAAATGTGAATATGTGTACCGCTTAGCCTTAAGCCTGGCATCCAAGTACTCTATAGTGGCAACTATTTGTGTTATATGGCTCTTTGTGTTTTATATCCACATCAGTACCACCTCCTACAATATGTACCTAAAGCAACTGATTTGTGCATCAATGACATCCATTATAGTTTCATATCTGTTCAATAATCATTTCCAGAGTATCCTATGTGTTAGGCACTGTACTGGGTCCTAGAAAGGAAAAGGATATAAAGAGATGAGTAAAATAAAGCCCCTACCCTTAAGAAGCTCACAGGATGGTGAGGAGTAGACAGAACTCTAAAATTACTGGGATATAAATTAGGATAAGAACATGGAGGAAACATGTGTCTAATTTCTGTTTGAGAAAATTAATAAAAGCTTCAATGGGGAGTGACATCTCATGTGAAGCTAGATATCCAAGTAGAATTCCTCTACTGGCTAGGACAAAGGGGGAAGGATTCTCAAGGTAGAAAGAATAGTATCTATTAAGCAAAGATGTGGGAGCAAGCAAATTTTAGGGAAACTCAAAGACATTCGGAATAATTGGAGCAGCAGTTACATATACAGAAGGGTAAAGGAATAAGAGGATGGGGCTCCTGGGTGGCTCGGTCACTTAAGTGTCTGACTCTTGATTTCAGCTCAGGTCATGATCTCAGGGTTGTGAGATCAAGTCTGTGTCGGGCTCCCACTGAACGTGAAGACTGCTTAAGATTCTCTCTCTCTCCCTCTGCACCCCATACCCCACAACTCACATTATCTCTCTAAGAAAAAAAGAAAGAAAGAAAGAAAGAAGAAATGAGAGGATAGTTAGTTATACTGGAGCCTTGAGCTCTGGATTGTAAAGAGGCCTCTTGCGCCACAATAAACATTAGGAAAAACCAACACTATTTTTAAGTTAATGTTGGCTAGAAGGCTGGGTTGGTCTGGGGATAGACTGGCATTAAGGAGACCAGTTAGACAAAAATGATGGATTCAAGACAGCAGTGGAAACAAAGAAGAGTAACACTGAGAGGCATTGAGGGATAGAATCAATACAGGCTGATGACTGGATATGAGGCAAGAGAAAGAAGAAAATGTTAAGATTTCTAGTCTTAGAAACTATGCATACAAATGAAATAACGAATGGAACCAAAAAATACAAAGAGAGGAATAATTATTTGGAGTTCTTTTAGCCTTCTTCCCACTTTTTCCTGGCCTCTAGCCCAATTCATATTAACAAAAAGGAACTGGACTTCTTGTTATATATTTCTTGAATGTAAATCATGCCTAGCTTAAGCTGGTAGGCTTCTAAGTTATGTTAAGATCTAACTAACATCCCACAATTAAATATGTGAGAGCTCTTACTCTGAGACCGTAGTTTTTAACTATCCATGTAAGGATACTGGCTTTAATTCATGTGCAGCAAGATTTGTATAACTTGCCCAAAAAAGAACTTGAATCCTTTTCCTGCTGATCTTCCAAATGACCCAGAGAGCTGGATAAGTGGACCTAAAGCCCCCAGCTGAGGGTGGATTAAGAAATTGAGGTCTGCTGAAAAAACAGAAAGGCAGACACTGGCTACTGGGGTAGAGTCAGACTTTCTGACTGGAACATCAAGGAACCCACAAATGTAGCCTCACAGATATATGGGACTTGGAGACAAATTGCAGAGATAATACATCAAACTATGTCCATAATGTGTAATGTCACATTTGTGCAAGTCAGTAAGGAACTGCCAGGCTCCCCAACTACCTCCCTGATGATTCAATATTATGATGATTGTCAGTACAGGAAGCTGGCATTCCCTATTATAATTTTGAAAAGTCATATCAACAGAATTCAATTATGGACAATAAACATTTATTAATTATCTCTTAGAATCACTGTGACAGAAACAGCTAATTACCAATCCAATATCTATTCTTCCTTCTCCTTTAAGAGCAGAACCCTGATTTATTAAGACCCGCAAGATGCCAGTTTTTTCCATTCTCTAATGAAACTAGGAATGGCCAATGAGATCTAAAAGGAAGTCACTGAGTGGGGCATCTGGGGAAACTCTTTAGAGGAGGCGAGACTTCTATGCCCTCCCCGCCATTCCTCTTTCCTGCTTCTTAGATTCTATCTATAAGGGCCAGAGCTCAAGAATGGAAATATACACTAATCCTTGCAGAGCAAAAAGAAAGAAGGAGCTCAAGTCCTCCAAACAAGCCTCCTTCAGCCTACTGCTGACCTTAGTATACATGATAAAAGATATAACACTAATTCGTATAAATTAATGATATTTGGAGTTTCTGATGTGTGCAAACAAACATAATTAACATGTAGGAGAGCCAGCCAGATGCTCAGAGCTAGGGAAAGCAAAGATAAGTAAAATTGATAAATGGTATGAGAGATTATAGGAGAGAGGATAGAATTCTAAAAACAGTACTTTTTGGTTTCCCCGAAATAGTCTAATGTAACTGAAAAATGGATGAGGAAAGAAGTTACATTTGTAGTTACAATAATGCTAATTATCATAAGGAGTGAGCACTCTGTCACATAAACTTGAGGGATCAGTCACGAGGTATCATAAAGCCCTATATTTTTCTAGGTACCAGTGGGGAAGAAATACCTGATTGTTACTCCCAGTCAGTTTATACACTACAAGAGGAAAGTGACTAGTACTTAATAATAAATGGCACATATTACAGCCATTACAAGTGCTGCTATGCAGCTTTCAAGTCGACAAATATTCTCCCTTAATAAGGTGCCCTGGGGAGAGAGACATGAGTGAGAAATGATACTACAATACTTTAAAACCTAGGTTCCTAGGGAGAAGAAAGATATAATTCAAGTGGTATTATAATATAGTAGACTTGTATGAATTTAATAGCCATAGTTTCAACTTTTTTACAAGTAACTTCATTATGGGTGGAAATGTCTCCCCTAAAATTTGTATGTTGAAGTCCTAACCCTCAGCAACTCAGAATACGATCCTATTGAAAAAGAGGGGTTGCAGATATGATGAGTTAAGTTAAAATGAGGTTATACTGGAGGAGAGTGAGTGCCTAATCCAATATGACCGGTGCCCTTATAAATAAAGGGAAAATTTGGACATATTACACACACAGGAAGAATATCATGTGAAGATGAAGGGGACACTTCTTCATGCCTAGATATGTCAAAGATTGCAAGCAAACCACCAGAGGCTAAGATAGAGGTAAATTCTTCCCACAGCCCTCGGAAGAAACCAAACTGCCCACACCTTAATAATCTCAGATTTCCAGCCTCCCGAACTGTGAGAAAATAAATTTCTGTTGTTTAAGATACCCATTTTGCGGTACTTTGGTATGTTTGCAGACGAATTCAAACTTCAGTGGAAACTATACATTTGCCAACATATTGTGTAACTACATTACTGGCTGTCAAAATTCCGCTAGTGAGTAAGCTCAAATTTTTCTGACTGTTTCCACATAATGACACTTGAGAGTAAAGGGCAGGGGAACTTTGCTGTTTGAAAAGGAAACACCCTCTTTAAAAACTGGTAACAATGCGTGCTGGTGCAGGAGCTGAATAGAAAGTATAAAAGGTAAAAAAAAATTGGTGGTATTATCTGAATTTGAGGGTTCATGAAGTTCTTAGGATACATTTTCAAAGACTAATAAAGGTTTTTTTTTTTTTTTTGTACAAAGCAAAAGAGATGAAATTCAGTAAATACAAAAATAAGCACTCAGAGGGGTTAAAGGAGGGAAAGTATCCACTGTGGGGTCAGGAAAGGAGGCGGCATTTGAGAACAGCTCAGAAAGATATTCCATTAGTCAGGGTCCAGTCAGGAAAACAGAAGCTATGACTGGAGCCTCAGAGGGGATTTGATCCTGGGCATTGGGTACTCCGGTGCTGAGAGCTAAAAATGATCATGAGCTCTTCTACAGCAGGCTGGTATAACCCAGAGGTGAAAAGATTTAAGAAGCAGTTACCATCCCCTGGGCTGACAGAACTGGTGGTCAGATCTCTCATAGAGAGGGGCCATCACACGACAGGACAGCTCTGTACTACACCACAGAGGGGCACGGCTGGGTGCCAGAAGGACTGGGTTGTGACTGTCTGGGACTCCTCCCACCTCAGAGGGAATAAAGCCAGGTCAGAAAGTTTCCACAGAAGTTGGCGGCTGAAGCCAAAGTTTTCTGCCTCTTATAGAGACTGAGATCCAACCTGGAGGTCAGAAAAAAGTCCAGTCTCCCCAACTTCCAATCCCTCATCAGTGTTCCCCAAGGGTAAACCCTACCCAGAAATTGGCTGGCAATGGGGTCTGGGAAATGTAGTTGGAGGCATCTCAATCTCAGCTTCTCAGAAAAAAAATCGGTAAGGTGTAGGAAGGGGTGTGTGTGTGTGTGTGTGTGTGTGTGTGTGTGTGTGTGTCGGGGCAGGAGGTAGTGCTTGAAGCTAAGAGTCTATAGGTGAAACAGGAAGAGATGCAAAGGTTTTGATTAAAAGGAGTCAGTCAGACAAAGATAAATACCATATGATTTCAAAATGTAAATCATGTATGTAAAATTTTAGAAACAAAACAAATGAATGAAAGGAAAAGAGACAAACCAAACCAAACCAAACAACAGGCCCTTAACTATAGAGAACAAACTGAGGGTTGCCAGAGGGGAGGTGGGTGGAGGGAGGAGGAAAAGGGAGTAGGGATTAAGAGCATACTTATGGGGCACCTGGGTGGCTCAGTCATTAAGCGTCTGCCTTAGGCTCAGGTCATGATCCCAGGGTCCTGGGATCGAGTCCCACATCAGGCTCCCTGCTCAGCAGGAAGCCTGCTTCTCTCTCTCCCACTCCCCCTGCTTGTGTTTCCTCTCTCGCTGTGTCTCTCTCTGTCAAATAAATAAATAAAATCTTTTAAAAAAAAAGAGCACACTCATCATGATGAGCACTGAGTTTTAATGGAAGTGTTGAGTCACTATACCATACACCTGAAACTGATATAACACTATGTTAACTACACTAGAATTAAAATTAAATAAAAAAAGAAATAGGGTAGAAAGTGGTATTTGAAGTCTCCTGAAGTACCTGGCTATAATCAAAGTGTCTGGAATGTATGGAAAGGTCAGTCAAATATGCTGATTCCCTGATATGTGTCAGGAATTTGTCTAGGTGCTAGAGATATTAAGGTGGGCAAAGGAGACAAATAGTGATTAGCGGATTATGTAATTTAACTTGAGCATCAAATGTGTATTAGGGAAAGAAGTAGGAAATAAGACTAAAGAGGGAGGAGAAAAGCCTAGAACTGTATTCTGGATAGCCTGGGGCACCACTAAGAGGTAAGTACATAGAATTCAATAAACCATGGTTAATCTTCAGTGGTTTGTGAAAATGGATCTGCATGTCTGTCACTGGGTCAGCAGCATTAATTCCGAGTAAAACAGATGTATTTTTTTCCTAAATAGCCAAATGTATTATTGTACCATCATCAACATCATCATCATCAGTGTTATATTATTTATGAAGCACTTACTACGTGCCAGGAATGGAGCACTTTTCTTACATCACATCAATCCCCCCTGACAGCACTTACAGAGTAGGTCTCATGACTCCTCTTTTACATGGAAAGAAAGTGAAGACCAGAGAACGTAAATTATTTGGTCGAAGCCATGTTGATTTTAAGTGGCTGACCCTGGATTCCAACCCAAATCTGACTCCAAATCCCTTTCTCTGAAGCATTATACTCTAATATGCCTCAGAAAAGTCATCCAGACTCACACATTCTTTCCAAATATTCTAGCCAGCAAGGTCATTTCAAGAGCCAAGTACTGCCTGGCAGCTTGAGCCAGTCCTCCACACTCCTAGCTCAGCTCATTTATAATCCCCTCCAAGTATTACCTCTCCTTCTTCTCACTTTTTAAGGTTTGTCCCAGCCCTCGGAGATGACAGGTGAATGATGGTGATGAGAATGTGGTAACATGAAGTTCATAAACAGGAGAGGTTGCCAGCAGTGGGCACGAAGAGGCTCACAGAGGATGCATCTGGGAGAGAGCAGCCCCAGCTGTTTTAACATGTGTGCAGATTACCAGTGTGCCCGCACACCCATGTGGACCTGATCACAGTTGTTCTGAAGAAAGCACAATTAAACTCAGAAATGCAAACATATGGACTATAGTTGCTCTCTTCCCAAGCCTTAATGGTTTGGCTCTTTATCTTACACATATAAACACAGTAGACAAAACCTCCAAATAAATAAGCAGCAGGTGCACTGGTATTCTCTTGCCAAGATATTATGCAAGTGGTAAACACAGCAGAAGCACACATCCATCGGTTTCACTGCTGAATGTGGGAGGAGGCAGGTAATGTTGAGCAGGTGGGTTAAATTAAAACTCATCTGGCTTTCAGAAGGGCCACTGATGGCCCAGAATTGGAAGATGCCCAGGGGCACAAGAGGTGTAATTGCCCTGAAAGAAAATCCAGAGACTGTGAACTCTGGAAAGTTTAAGATTTAATGGGGAGTATCCAAACACATGCAAAATGATTCAGCAAAAGGGAAGCAATTGTAATAATCTTAATAACTTCTATCCAGCACTTCGCTGTTTTGCTTGTATTAACACCTGATTATCACATCAAACTTATAGGATATGTACAGTGCACAATTTTACTGATATAGAAACTGAATTTATGGATATAAAGTCACTTTCCTAAAATATATTTCAGGTACATATAGATAGATATTATACATAAGGCAAGACAGATGTAGAGAAAGAATTTGAATCTAGGACTAGGTTAGTAATTCCTGTAACAAACCACCATATCTCACATCTTAATTGCTAGAGATTTTTCCACTTGAAATAGCCAGATTACTCAGAAGCACATACTTGTACCCTAAACCACCTCCACCTATTTCTAAAAGAGCCTGATATTTGTCAAAAATTCCGGCAAATATGTACGTTGGCGGTGCATGTGTTATGACCACTTTGATATTCTTATTTTAACAAAATCTGCTGCTTATTTTTTTTAGATACATCAGCAAACCTTAGTTTGTTCTGCCTGAAGAGTTTAAAGTACATTTACTCTGGCTTCTTTTTTTATCCTGTAAGGCAATCAAACTCTACGGTGAAAGAAATTTAAAGCACACGCCCAGGGGATGCCATTTTGAAAATGTGTAAGGATGTAATGTAGATAAGCCAATAAAACAATTTTGTCAAAATTGGTCTTAATGTCTTAATGTATGCATCCTGATTCAGGCAATCACTTCTTTTCTTATCTTCTTCCTTTTAAGCCCTGTGCATATTTTATATAATAACAGTATTGCAAAACATATGGGTCCACTGGGATCTCTCCTCCTCCCAGGCCTTTGTGCATTCCGTTCTCTTATTACCCTTTCCCTACTTCCTTATTGGACTTCAAATTCAGTTTGATCTTCATCTCTTCAGCAAACCTCCTCTGCCTTCTCCAACTGGGTTAGGCGTCCATTTCAGATGTTCCAAGAGCATCCTGGACAAGTTGGTATTACCACCACTGGTTGGTTGTCACAATAACGGTAGTAACAGCAGTAGCATTAATAGTGAAATTAGCACTGAACTTATACTACCAGCAGCAATAGTAATTGCCATGAATTGAACGCCTCCTGTGTGCCAGGCACAGGACCAGGAGCTTTAAATATATTAACACTAATCTATGTAAGTCCTATGGATTAGCATGAATTAATTATCCCCACTAGTTAAATTGAGGGAAACCTAATTCCTTTTCATTCCTCCCTTATTGGTAGCTATCTCTCCCTTACCATTTCTTATTTTCAGTCTTGATGCTGCCCTCTTTGCTTCCTTAAGTAATTTAGCTATATATTAAATTCTATATATTTTATATTTATATTTATATTTCCCCAAAGAATTGTTTTTTGTATTTGTTAGTTCACTATTTTTCTGATTTCTAAATCACTAGATTTATGTTTTTTCTTCTATTAAATTGTATCTCTCGTCTTTCCTTAGGTTTGTTTCTAACAGTTTGAGTCTAGATGCTTGATTCATTTGATTTTTCACATTTTATTAATGTGAGTATTTAAGCCTATGAATTTCCCTGGTGCAGGGCCTACTTGGATCCCATACTATCTAAATCCATATTTCATCAATTCTAAGACACAATTCTTTTTTTTTTTTTTTTAGGATTTTATTTATTTACTTGAGGGAGAGCGTGCACAGAGGGAGAGTGAAAGGGAGAAGCAGGTTCCCCAATGAACAAAGAGCCCAATGCAGGGCTCAATCCCAGGACCCTGAGATAATGACCTGAGACGTAGACAGATGCTTAACTGACTAAGACACCCAGGTGCCCTAAGACACAATTCTTTTAGGTTATTTCAACTTGTAACACTTCTTTGAAGATTTTATTTATTTATTTGAGAAAGAGAGAGCACGTTCCCGTGTGCAAGCTGGGGGAGGGTCAGAGGGAAAAGGAGAAAAAGAATCACAAGCAGATTCCGTGCTGAGCTTGGAGCCCAATACGGGGCTTGATCTTACGACCCTGAGATCATGACCTGAGCTGAAATCAAGAGTCAGACGCTTAACCGACTGAGCCACCCACGCACTCTTTTAACACTTCTTTGAATCAAGAGATGCCCTCATCAAAGGGTGAACATATGCATCTATTAATACACTAAACTCCATTTTGATCATATTCCAATGGTTATCAGCCAGGCTGGAGTCCTGAAATAGTGGCCCTCCAGAGGCCTGCACAGACTCAGGCATGTTGTTCCTCCTGGTCTCACTCCTGTTGAGTTACATCCATTAGTGGTATTCTTAGAGCGGAGTTCAGTTGCTGTTTCAAATACTTTCATTTTGTCAATCAAAATCATTCTAGGAACAATTTTTAAGAAGATCAAGAAAGCACTACCATCAACACTTTCCAAAGGAGTATCAGTGGATTGAAAGAAAATTCTAGAGATAATAGTGGAACACTCTCTGAAGTAATGCCCCATCACTAATGTACTTGGTGACACAGTAGAAGAAAAATTCTAAGGAATAAAACAGAGTGGAGGCATAACTTACTGGCAGAAACTGTCCTCTTAATGAATGTAAAATAACCATGCACCCTACAACTGATGCTGTCTTAGATTTGATGATGTTACATTTGTGTCTTGAAAATTATGACCTGCTAGAACTTTACAATATTGTTTTCATTTCCATTTGATCTGTGTGTCTTTAAGAAGGGATTTTTACATCTCCACGTTATACTGGCTTTTTTGCTTTCCAGCTTTGCTTTTAATTTGAAGCTTCATTGTATGGAGACCAGAGAATGTTAATGTTGTCTACATTATTTATATATTTAAATAATCTACTGAACGTGTGTGTGTGTATGTGAGTGTGTGTGTGTGTGAGTGTGTGTGTGTAGCTCTAAAAATAGCCAGTCTTGTCAAGGTTATATGGACATTTAAAAAGAAGGTGGTTTCCATCTTTTGAGGGAACAGAATCCTCATATACTTTTAGGAGACCCTCAGTAAGCCTTTAATTTAAATGGAACAGTATATAAAGTTCTGTAATCCTAGTAGAAGATAAAAAATTAGAGAAAGAGGAAACAAGATTTGAAGAAGAACTGATTATGTTTAGCTGTTGAAAGTGAACGCTCAAACCAGGAGTTTAAGGCAGAATATCAACTTGAGGAACTGAATAAAATAAATGGAGAATAACCAAAGGTAAGACTGGGTTTGAGGATGGAATAGAAAAGAAGTGTCTCTAAAACAGAATAAAGCTTATGTCCAGTCACTCCACTCTCCTTTTCCTATGTCTGTCTTACTTCAGCATTTCCAATATTTCTGCCTTAGATTTTTGTCATTTATGAGAATCTGACAATTACCTCTACTATTACTAACCTAATAACTTTCTTTAAATCTGTTTCGTATCAATTCACTCTTCACATAGCATTGCTTTAAGTAATAATATCCATGAACTAATGGAATGATACGATGTATATATATGCCATTAAATATGGTGGTTAAAAAAAGCTTGTCTGTAAAATAATCTCCCTATTTGTACCTAAGACTGATAAACACTGCATAACCAGTAAATGTTTTATACTTAGTCTGGCACCTGTGGTAGAGCTGGTATTGCCCTCAAGCTGACTGCAGGGAGGTGAGTCACGGAGGTGACTGAGAGCTATGGGGTTTGAATTGTGAGCCACCTGTTATAAGTAGAAATAAGTAGATGAGAATCTAGGGATCTACCACTTGCTGAATTAAGAGTCTAGGATGATTTGGAAGTCTTGAGATAGACAAGTTTAGGGCAAAAATCACTTATTCTGTTTTGAATTAAAGTCAACGCTGTCTACATTAGAGGTCAGATTCTCAAGAACCTAAGAAAGAAAATATTTCTCCCTATAGTTTCTTGTAACTGATGAACAATCTGGCTATTGGAAGGGAATAATGTCCAATAATTTGTTTCCTTTTCCTTTTCCCAGAACTTATTTCTTAGCAGTTATTCAGGCATAAGTAAATATTTAAAGCACATTTTATTTTTAAATTATTTTTGTAAGTAAACTCTACCTCCAACTTGGGGCTCAAACTCACAACCCCAAGATCAAGAGCTGCATACTCTACCAACTGAGCCAGCCAGGCACCCCAAAGTACATTCATATCACAATCTTCATGTCAGTTTGTAGCAAGCCAAATTTATTTCATTAGTTAATTTCAGAATAGGTACATGTGGCTCTGCTAGTGTGAAAGATACCATAAATTATATGATTAGAAAAAATAGATGCTAGTTTCCAACTATTGAGCATTTTGTGCCAGGAAAAATGAAAAATGAACGTGAATATTCTAAGTTTGCCAACAAAAATATTAAAACTTAAATAGGTTAATATACTGAAAGTCACACCAATAGTAACCATCAGAGCTGGGGTTGAGAATCAAGACAGTTGGGCTACAAAGCCCATGCTGCTACTAGACCTCAAGATGAAATGATCCAATAGACTGTAAACTGGATTCTTGTCTTTAAATGTTTTATTAAGTGCCAAAAAACAGCTTCTGGGGTTGTTGCCTGTTTTGTTAGTTTTTAATGAAGATGAAGTCATGTGAGCGAACATGCCTATCAGTCCCGCATGGCATGTGTAGGTTCCATGCGCTTGAGTTCCTTTCCTTCCTCAGAATGAGTAGCTGGTGCTGGCAAGCTCTTCACCACCCCTGCCTTTTCTTCCTTCTGTGCAAGGAGCCAGAGTACATTCACCAGACTTGTAGCAGTGGCCACATTACTGAATTCCAGCCAAGGGTATGTGAGCAGCCATGATGTATTCCACTTTCAAATAACCCCATAAAAATCTCCTGTGTGTGATCTTCCAATGCAGATGACCTCTAAAGTGACCTTGACAATCACTTCATCAAGACAGTGGAGTCACAAAATAGAAGGAGCTTGGGTCTTTGAGCCACCACTTGGAGGAGAGCTATTTAATTGGGTATAATTTTGGACTTTAGATAAGTAAAAAAAAAAAAATTCTATTTGGTTAAACCACTGAAATTTTTGAGTTTGTCTCTCACAGAAACGGGCCTATTGTGTTAGATTATGAATGTCCTCTGGCTGAAAAGAATCCAAAATCCTTGAAAAATTTGGATATCAAAGTAGAAACATTAGACCTAGCTTGCATACTGACTAAAAACCAAAGCCCTAAAATTACTTAATGCACTCAAAATTATGTGAAACACTGGCCAAATCTGTTTCTGGAAATGTATCTCAGAGGTGAATTATAAGTCTCTGATTAGTAATTTAACAAAATCTTAAAATTTTTAGAAGACTTCAAAGTCATTTCTTTAATTTCGATTATTCATTTTATCAAATTACTACTTTCTTTAATAATACATTTTTCTCTAACCCTTGAATTCATGACATCTGAAGTGCTATGATTATAATTATCTCATATTAATATGTTAGTTTCTTCAGAAACTATACTCAGTTGAAACACTTTAAGGTTTTAACCACTGTAGACTTAATTAAGTTAATTAAAATACTATTGTGTTATATTTTTACTTTATGATTACCCCATTATCATTAATGATTTTGATAATAGCAATAGAATTTATTATTTATGGAGCATACTTTTTTTTTTCTAAAACATTTAGTTTTATGGTTACCTTCATTAAAAAGAATCAATCAGGTGCATACCCAGCAAGATTTTTGCCTATTTTTTCTTTAATCAATTCTATTCTATAAACTAAGGCCAACCTATTCTCCTAGTCGTAACCGGCATCATGCACTAGCAAATCTCTTTAGCTGAAAGGAGTTTACTTGTGCTTTATAGGTGCTTTACTGGATGCTATCCTGTGACTTTAGTCAAGCAGTTTGGCATGTCTGGAAAACCCTGGACTCTACCAAGGAAAGTACTAGTAATCTCTCTCAAATGTCAATTTCTAAAGATTGTACAGATTTCAAGACCCTTCATGATCTGGTCTGGCTTAATTCCTCTGCCCCCTGTTACTTTCAGAGTTCAATTCCATAAATACACTCTCTTCTCTGGTGTCTCTATGCCTTTGCAGCTACTCCTTCCTCTGCCACAGCTGCCTTTCTGTGCCTTGACCAGCGATCCAGCTCCTTTCCATCTTTGGAAACTGTTCAGAAGATACTTTCCATGGAAGAATTTCTCATTCTTTTCTTGGTACTATTCTTTTTGACTCAACTTGCTTCCAAAATCGTATGCTGCATATCGTATATCGCCATTTGCCAAACACTAAACTAGAGGTTTATGTATATTCATGAGAATTCTTCCAGAAAACTTCCACAAGTTTAACATTGTTCTCACATTTTAGAGGCAAGAAAAGTTAACCCATTTGTTCATACTGGCTAATGGATGGCTTCTTAGGGTTCACGTTAGCTAAACATGAGTATCTCTAGATTCTACCCAAGGTCTGTCTGCTTCTAAAGCCCAGAATCTTTTATATTCAGGTAAACAGACATGCAAACAAACACATATTTGCTTGTTTCCATGTGTGTGACTGAGAGAGGCAATCAAGGAGGGAGAAAGAGACCAAGGGGGAGAGACAGAAAGTAAGAGATTGAGAAGAAAGGATTTAAATATGGCAGATTCTTTAATACACCATTCTACTCCAAAGGTGAAATGACTGAGAGTGAGTGAGCCTGAGAGAGGAAGGGAACTCTGCTGCTCACCCACATCATCTCCATTTGTGGGCTCTCACAGAAAATGAGATTTTAGTCCTGAGTATAATTCTATTTTGTAATCATGTGTATCTTTTCCACCTCTTGGCACCCATGGACAAGCCAATGTCTTCATCTTGTATTCAGCCAAAGAAATGGTGATCTTTTTCCAATGTGGAGATGATACATCCCAAGCTGGAAGAATTCAAAGGCAGTCCCTCTGTTTGTAATGTCATACCTTCTTAAAGTATGCTTATGTTCTAATGTGAGAATCCTACTCTTTTGCATATTGCAGGCACTCAATAAATATCTGTAGAATGACTGGGTCAATAAATAAATGCTACTATTCATCAACATTTGCTTCTGCTCATACAAGCCTATATTTTTTAGTGTTTCTTCCTTCTATAACTTAAACGGTCCTACATCAAAGATTCTAAGGGATCAACTGATTTAAGACTGTTTCATATAAAGTATCTTTTATGAGGTGAAAACCCAAGAAGCATGAAAATCCAATGCTTTGCTTTGCTGCTTATGATGGCTTCCCTAGGCATACCATAAGCCAAGGTCACATCAGCACTAAGCCAGAACCCAGTTGTTTTGTATCTTCTGATAATACAGAAAAACACACTTAAAGCCACCATCTGAACATAACACAGGTATAAGATGAGCCTGCAAATGTGTCCAAAAGAAAGAAAACTACTTTGGAGAAAAGTTGACACATTAAATTTATTTCATGCAAGAAGAATACACTAAGAATATAATTTGCATCCTTTGCATGTCTTGCTCCTATTCAGATTCTTTCATGCATATTAAATATTGATTTAATCTTATTTATTTATATCTTATTTGTAAATTGCTTGCTATGCAGCCTATTAATGTGTTTTAATTGAATTACATATATTCATTTATGTATTTGTTTATCCTTACATGGATACGTTTTAGCATCGCTCCACATTTGGAATTCTGGATGCAGTGACCCATGAGGATCAACTCCCCTCAACCACCCTGCTTTTCATTGCTGAAAACTCTTATCCTATATTGAGGGCAAACCCTACTGACAGTCTCCGTATCCTCAAAGTCAATGGATAACTCAGTACATGTTGAATACAATGACATTCTAGTTGTTATTCTCTATAAACTGGCCTTCAACGTAGAGATAAAAACATAATTTAACTAAATATTTCCATCTTATCCTGACTCATGTAGCAGAACAAGAATATATAACACAGTAAAAATTACTTTTGAAAAAATAATTTTTTAGCTAACTTGGACACTATCCAATAGAGCTCACAGTTTCTGCTGCAAGAACTCTTAAATAATTGAGGCCCATTATCTTTTACAAGAATCATCAACCAACCCCAACTACAACTAAATGTGTCATTTCCAATTATAATAATAATAGCCCAAATTTATGCTATAATAAAATATCTTTATTTGTGTGATAAAGTGACAATATCTATTTACCACTGAATTTTATCTAGGTAACTTTAAAAGGACAGGAGTTCTAAATATATAAGTTTGCAATGTTTGCAAAGAAAAAGGAATGAATCTTTCTTGAGACTTGACCTTGAGCCAGGAACTCTTTTAGGCTTTATTTATCTCACTTAATATCCACAGTACTCCCTTGGAGTATTATTGCCCTCAGTTGCTCATAAAAACACTTCAGTGCAGAAAGCTTAAACACCTTGTCCAAGGTTATACCATTAACAGATGCCAGAAACTACACTGAACTCTAGATATTTCTTATTCTAAAACTAGCCTTGAGAAAGTTCTGATCAGATTTTTTTTAAACAGCTTCCTATAAAATGAAGAATTATGCCTTGATGAGATTAAATACTATCAGGATATTATTTTTTAAAGGTAAACTAATAAATATTATTAAAAAAAAACTATATTTACCCTAGGGAGCCATGGGATAGATATTCTCTTCTATGCAGTTGTGTAAAATGTTTCCTGCAAGGTAATCAAATACTTAAAAGTTCTCCCCAACTCATCCTCTTATAATTGCCAAGTACATATTTAAAGAACATTCTTATATGAAGGATGGTAAACTCCCAACCTGCCTTTCTTTTCCTCTGGAAAATCAACTCAACCACAGTGTCAACAACTACTTTATACAGTGTCAGAAGGGGCCATGAAAGAGGGTTATAAAAAAAACTGGATTTCCTTTCTTGAGTATAACAGTGAAGAATGAAAGAGAAAAGGAAAGCTGGTATCATGTATGCTTTTATAAGGACATGTCTGCCCGTTCAGGGAGCAAAGGACCAAGTTCAATGAGTGAGCAGAGAGTTTATCCATGACAAATGACACTCAACCTGAGCTAAATTTATAAACCCTAGTGCACATTCAACTTATTTTATCTTCTGCATTTTACCCTGTCACCCTGCATGATGACATTAAGTGCAAAGCTGTAGAGAAAATAATACCTTTTTCTGAAATGTTTTCATGAAATAACCATTATATTTCTAAACAAATGAAAACAAGCACCTTGGTGGAGAAATGCATAATAATAGACCTGCAGGAGGTTTATTTTGTGATTTTCAAGGGAAGTGACACCTTGAGTAATTCACAATTCTAAATTCAAACTGTCTTCCTTATGAGAAAAATTCCATGACCCCCTCTACTGAGAAATCTGGAAGAGAGTGCAAACATTTTTTTGGATGCACGTTATTGATGCATAACAAAATGTGCTGACCTTTGCACAGTAAAAGACAGCATATTTTTAGGGGGCTCCTGGGTGGCTCAGTCAGTTAAGCATCTGCCTTCAGCTCAGGTCATGATCCCAGGGTCCTGGGATGGGGTCCCACATCGGGCTCTCTGCTCAGTGGGAAGCCTGCTTCTCCATCTCCCTCTGCCTGCTGCTTTGCCTACTTGTGTTCTTTCTTTCTCTCTCAATAAAATCTTAAAAAAAAAAAAAAGACAGCATATTTTTGAGATGGAAAAGAGATAGGAATGGAATGGATGAGAGTTTGGGCTCTAGTAATGAAAGTCTGGGTTCAAATTCTAGCCTTGCCAGTTACAAGCCATGTAAATGTGGGAAAAGTATTTTCGAAGCTTCAGCTCTTACAGCTGTGAAACAGGGATAATAAATAATACTTATTACATGTACTTGGTTGTTAAAGGGCTTACATGACAGAATGAACTCAAAGCAATGTCCTTCATGGGGCATTCAAAATGCAATTGTTCAATATATGTAGACTCTCGTTATTCTTCGTATTAGTTGGTCCAGACCTGCATTACCTCTCTTGGAGAACTGCCTCCTTCAGTCTGTCCATCCTAACTTGGCCAAATGTTTGTTATCATGTCTTTCTCCTGTTCATTCACCTCTTACAATTACCTGCTCTTTACACATAGTGTTTTTTTTTTCATACTGTAGGTCATGATCCATTAATGGGTCAAGAAATCAATTTAATGATGAGTAAGGATGAGACTTAAAAATAAAAGAAGAGGGGCACCTGGGTGGCTCAGTCAGTTAAGCGCCCAACTCTTGATTTTGGCTCAGGGCGTGATCTCAGTGTCTTGAGATTGAGACCTACATCGGGTTCCTTGCTAAGCGTGGAGGCTGTTTAATATTATGTCTCCCTCTCCCTCTGCTCCTCTCCCCTGCTCTTGCTCTCTCTCAAAACATTAATTAATTAATTTAAAAAATAAAAGAAGAAAGAATGGAATGGATTTAGAATTAGAATGGAATGGAATGGGAGACCAGACACTATCAGAGCACATCTCGCATCATAAGGGTAAGATTCATCTTTGAAACCTCTTACTACAGTTAGTGAGTACATGTATGCATGTGTGGGTGTATGCTGAATTGTAATATAAAATATATTTTCTTGGGGCGCCTGGGTGGCTCAGTCGTTAAGCGTCTGCCTTTGGCTCAGGTCATGATCCCAGAGTCCTGGGATCAAGCCCCGCATCGGGCTCCCTGCTCAGCGGGAAGCCTGCTTCTCCCTCTTCCACTCCACCTGCTTGTGTTCCCTCTCTCGCTGTTTCTCTCTGTCAAATAAATAAATAAAATCTTTAAAAATATATATATTTTTTTCTTACTAGGTGATAATCAAAAACATCTGAGAAGCACTGGACAGGATGATACCCCAGTTTTAGAGCTCTACTATCCATATGGCCATCAGTCTTGGCTATTCTATGCTCACGGCCTACTGACTAGGAACAGAGCATCAGGCATTCTGCCTCTCTTTTACTTTTGAAGTGGGAGAAGCAGTTTAGTATGATAGGAACTAGAATATAATAAGACTATGATTGTATACGTTGCTGATTTTATTACCTAAATTTACTGGTTCATTAATGGAAATGGATACAATTTAGAGTTCAAATGTTAATAGTACCATATCATGGTCCTTCCCACTCCATCCCCACAGAAAATGAATATAATCATTGCTGAATATATTATGCACCAAGAATAGCACACAAATAGCAGTTTAAAAATTTCAGTGACCTGGAATATTTTTGTAATTTTAGAATAATGATTTTTCATCTGTTGGATGAAAATATTTACCTCCAGAGATGCATTTTCTTTTTTTTTAAGATTTTATTTATTCGTTTGAGAGAGAAAGCATGGGCACAGGCAGGGGGAGGGGCAATGGGAGAAGGAGAAGCAGACTACTTGCTCAGTGGGGGGCCTGACATGGGCTCGCTCCTAGGACCCTGAGATCATGACCTGAGCTGAAGTCAAATGCTTAACTGACTGATCCACCCAGGTGCCCTGAGATGCATTTTCAAAGGAAAACATTTCCAACACAAATCCATGTCCACCTTGTAAGTAAACCATGAACATATGATACAAAGAATGTAAACAGGGCATCTGATATAAAAATATAACCCCCCTTGAGATAACTAAGAAGTCTCCATTGTACATTAAGATAGTCACTCAAGCATTAGAGTAGTCTTTGGGGAAGGATGAGAAGAAAGAGGATCAAATATATTAAAATTAATGTGTTTATCCCTCCCCAGATCATAATATTCTTAGTTTCAAACACCCTCATTGTCTTTCTTTCTCTGTAATTTCAGAGAAATCAGGGTAACTTTGAGTGATACTCAAAACACTAGGAATTCTCTCCAATCAGGCTCTTAACTAAATATCTGTAACTGCCTTAACTAGTAAGAGAGAACTCAACTGCAAAATCAGACTCATGTACATTCTTGAAGTATTTTTCCCCCTTTGAAGATATTCCCCTTTGAGGCAAAACTGCCCTCAGAAAAACCAAAAGTGAATTTTAATGCCTATCCATCATCTTTAAAAGCTGAGTTTACAAATGAAGCATTGTGAACAATTTATAAGCATGTTCGTTATAAGATTGTATAGCAGATTTCCTCTCGCGTAAACAGACTCTATTTTTTTTTTAACAGACTCTTTTTTTTTTTTTTTTTAAAGATTTTATTTATTTATTTGACAGAGAGAGACGCAGCGAGAACAGGAACACAAGCAGGGGGAGTGGGAGAGGGAGAAGCAGGCTTCCCGCTGAGCAGGAAGCCCGATGTGGGACTCGATCCCAGGACCCTGGGATCATGACCTGAGCCGAAGGCAGACGCTTAACGACTGAGCCACCCAGGCACCCCTTAACAGACTCTTAATTACAGAGAACAAACTGCTGCTAATGAGAGGGGAGGTGGGTGGGGGATGGGCTAAATAGGTGATGGGGATCAAGGAGTGCACTTGTGATAAGCACCCGGTGATGTATGGAGGTGCTGAATCTCTATATTGTACACCTGTAACTAATACAACACTGTATGTTAACTAATTGGAATGAATTTATTTATTTTAAAGATTTTATTCATTTGAGAGAGAGAGTGAGAGAAAGAGCATGAGAGAGAGAGCACAAGCAGAGGGGAGGGGTAGAGGGAGAAGCAGGCTTCCTGCTGAGTGGGGAGCCCAATGTCCACTCGATCCAGGATCCTGGGATGGTGACCTGAGCCAAAGGCAGATGCTTAACCAACTGAAAGAGCCACCCAGGCACCCTAACTAACTGAAACTTAAATAAAATCTTAAAAAAAGAACTGTAGAGCAGATTTAAGGGCCAACGATATGAGAATTTGATAAATCTGAAGTTAAAAAGTCTGAGTTCAAATGGCAACTCAATTATTTCTCAGCTTTGTGACTTTGGGAAATTACTTAAGCTTTCTGTGCTTCAGTGTCCTCATGTGTAAAATTGGGACAACAATATTGACTTTATAAATAAAGAAGTGATGCTTAAATAAGACAATATGTATACATAACAGTTGTGTCAGGACCTGACATATAATAAATGCTCAGTAACTGGTGGCTGTTAAGTGTGAGAATAGTCATAAACAAGTCCGAGGAAATAGCTACTGGTACAATGCCAGGATTATACACTTGGCCTTCCACAAAATAACTTATATTTGGGAAAACATCTTAACATTAGCATTCAAAATTATGATGTATTATTTTAATTCAATTGTAATATGGATTTATGTTGGAAGGATAAATGTTCATAGCTGAAATACTGAACAAAACCCATTATAAAAATGCTTTCATTTTACGTATTCTTTCTGAGTTCTGAGCAGGGGAGAAGTGAAGAAGAAACAGAACGAGTAGATGATTTGATTTCATGAACTCGAGAGAATCTGAGATGGTGCTCTCAAGACACGGAAGAGTTCCCTACACAGAGAATCAACACTAGTTCACTGAATGAAGACTACATACAATATTACATTGTAAGATTATTTTTGTGGAGTTAAATTTTGATTCCTTTCTTGCCTCTGTCCATTTCAAACACAAAATATGTCTCACTTATCCTCATATCACCAGGGTCTCGATGGTGCCTGGCAGATAACTGGCACTCATTAGACTTACAATGAATGATACTGATACATGATATACACAAACAATCAAACAAGAGTTTACTGCTCAGCAATCTGCCTAGACCTGGCTAGTGGGCAGATGGAAGGTAAATCGCTGCTCTCATTTTTATTTTCTTTTCCCTCATTATCACTTATACTTTAGTGAAAATCAAGTTAAATGAGTATATTTTTCCTCCTAGGGTGTTGAGATCTTGGGCCTAAAATGTTTGTCTCTTAAAACAAAAAATCAACCTTGAAAGATGTAATCAAGCTTCAAATTTTGTTTAATTCATAGAGGGATGCTCTTGTCAACCTGAATTATACTATGTATTTACCCCAAATTATTTTAGTCATCAAGAATTTACATGCTATAACAGAATCTGCCCTCAAGGAACTAAAAATCCAAATCAATATATACACACTATGAGAATTTAGTAAAATGACAAGGCAGAGTATAATTAAGTGAAATTTGGATAATTTAGACAGTAAATTGCCTGGATTAATAATAAATACCATATATTCACCTAAATACCTACCATTATTACTGATCTTCAAAATAACCAACTAGCAGACCTTCACCCCAACTGATAGAGAGGAAGGCTCCAAACCTGGAGACTGTGCCTTGCTCCAGGTCCCACAACCAGTGAGCGGTAAATGCTAGATTCAATCCTCCATCTGCCAGCCTTCAAAGATTGATTTATTCCCACTACACTCGCTGCTACAATAACAAGTGGGAAGAAACAAACTGAAGAAGGAGAAGGAGGAGGAGGAGAGAGGGAAGGAAGGAAAGGGATGGAAGGAAGGATAGGAAGGGAAGGAAGTGAGGGAGGGAGTGAGGAAGGAAGGGAGGGAGGGAGGGAGGGAGGGAGGAAGGAAGGGAGGGAAGGAGGGATAGGAAGGGAAGGAAGTGAGTGGGAGGCAGGGAGGGAGGAAGGAAGGGAGGGCGGAAGGGAAAAAAGGAAAGATAGTGATGAGAGAGAAATAGGAATTTGAAGGAAAGATAAAGGAATAAATTGAAGGGGTTGGAACTTTTGTAGAAGAGCAAGATATATGACCTTCTCCAAGCAAGCATGACCATTTCCTATGATTGACTGGGTTTCATTTTATTTCATTTTTAAGAAGAAAACAAACCAGGCTGGAGAAGGCAAATGGCCCAAGGGCAGAAATAACCATTGAACAAAAGCTTAACATAGTAAATCCTTACATTTAGCATAGAACTTGGCAAATATAAATGCTTAATAAATATTCCTGGAATATACAACAGCAAGAGCACGTATGCATTGAGTACTTTGAGTACTTACTATGTACAAGCCCTGGCTAAGTATTCTGCATGTATTAACTGACATGTTACTCATAACAATGCTGCAAGGAGGGTGCTATACTTAGCTCCATTTTTCATGAGAAATGAGGAAACTGGTATTTAGAAAGCATATGTCCCAAATCAACGGAGAATGTGACCCAGGAACTCAAGCTTCACATCCCCAGTCACTACCGACCAGGCTTCACTGAATGAATGGAATAATCAGGACTTTCTCAGCTTATTTCAATTACTCAAAAAACAAATTTTTGGCTTTAAAAATGTATTACCAAACATACATTGTTTTTACCACTTATACAACTGAAATGAGGTGGAAACCAAGGGAAAGAATTACAACATATTTCATTGTATCAGGAAAGCGACAAGCATTGATCTTGGCAGATCTGAAGCTTCCTCTTTGCTCTTTAAACAGCATGCCACGGGGTTGTCAGGAAAAAAATGGAAAATATGCTTGAAAATTCATCAGTTCACATATATTCCAGGAAGCATTTTCCATAAAAACAGCTGTGCTTGAATATATAATAAAAGTATTAGTGTATAAAGTCCATTATTTCAGAAATCATAAAAGGAACTTCCAAGAAGCTTAATGTATTGACTGTTATTTTTATGAAATGAGAGTGTTGAAAGGAAAGGAAAACTGAGATAATGGAATAGAGACACATAAGAAAGAAATACTGGTAATGAATATCAGTTTGAAACACTGCGATGGACCATGGTGGTGATTAAAACGAATGATTGCCAATGAATCCTCATTGACAGAATGAACATTTAACTTAAGAGCGTGTCCAGCCTTTGGTGAGGAAGAGAAACCGCTTTTTAATTTATAAATAATAATATCATTGATTAAAGATAATGCACATTTTTGACATGGTGCTAAGCATTCACCCACATTGTGTCAGTTAATTTTCTTAGCCATGAGGCAAGTACCAATGTCTCCAATGTATAAACCAAGATGAAGAAACTGAGAATTAGACTTACTCTAGAAAGATCCTACAGTTTTCAATTTCATCTAACCCCAATTGAATGTTTGCATAACCAATACCCAAACACCTCCAAGTATGGGGGAAATTACCACTTTGTGGATCAGCTACATTCCATTTTTCTTGTGTGTTTGACTACTGAAATGTCATTTTTGTATTCTCTTAAAATCTAGCTTCCTATTGCTTCTATCCAATGATCTTAATTGTACCTTTTGAGGTCCAATTGTGTAAGTCAAACAACTATTCCTTGTGATACCCCTTAAATATTTAAAAA
The DNA here is from genome assembly GCF_964656455.1 of Halichoerus grypus. Classification (NCBI taxonomy): domain Eukaryota; kingdom Metazoa; phylum Chordata; class Mammalia; order Carnivora; family Phocidae; genus Halichoerus; species Halichoerus grypus. The sequence goes on from NC_135714.1 coordinate 16,999,957, forward strand.
TATTTAAAAATAGATAACCGTATGTTAACTAGTTATTTTCCTCATTAAAATGACCAAAATGGGGTGCCTGGGTGGCTCAGTCAGTTGGGCAGCTGACTCTTGTTTTGGCTCAGATATGATCTCAAGAGTGATCTTAGGGTCATGGGATTGAGGTCCATGCCCAGCGTGGAGCCTGCTTGGGATTCTCTCTCTCCCTCTGCCTCTCACACCTCCTCCCTCTCTCCCTCTCTCTCTAAAAAACATAAACAATAAAGTAAAACAACCAAAATTACTATCAAAATTATTTCATTATTCATTTTCAGATGTAAAAAAAAAAAGGAAAATAAATTTTATGTAGATAATTGCTGGTCTCTGCCAATGAAATAAAAATTATTTATTGAGTATCTATTTAATCTTAAGAGACACTGGAACCCTCTCAATACACTGAAATTCCATGTAGCTGTATTTGACCATATGTATCTAGCATGCTATGGGTGGCAGGCAATTGCTCCATCAAAGGCTGATATGGTGAAAGTCTTAAAAGACAGTTTATTCTCAATAACTTGTCCCTGATGTGCCCTCTTCCCCCTCATCAAAGCAACCCTCAAACCAAAAAGGGAAGAGGAAAGATTCTGATTTTGATTAGGGATTGGAGCTCTATACGTCCTTCTTTTCTGATATCCCATGGTATATAACAGCATCCCAGATGGGGCAAGATTAGAACCCTAAGTATCCCAAGTCCAACATCAGACACTGAATTACCTAGCTTTCAAAGATCAAATGCAGGATACTTCTACCTTCTACATCTTTATGCACAGAGCGCTATGATCCTAAACCCAACTGAAGGGGCCCTCCTACCATAGCAGAGGTACTCTAAAACATGTAGCTGGTAATGAGAGAAATAATAAAAACACATTATGCAATAATTGTCATTAAAATACACCTTGTCTTTGGGAAATATTGTCGGATACCTAGCCAAGAATGAGGTTTTCTGTTCATGTGAATATTCCTACTTTTTTTTTTTTAAAAGATTTTATTTATTTATTTGAGAGAGAGAATGAGAGACAGAGGGCACGAGTGGGAAGAGGGCAGAGGGAGAAGCAGACCCCCTGCTGAGCAGGGAGCCCGATGTGGGACTCGATCCAGGGACTCCAGGATCATGACCTGAGCCGAAGGCAGTCGCTTAACCAACTGAGCCACCCAGGCGCCCATATTCCTACTTTTTGTTTGTATATTAGAGTATTTGTAATTAGTAATACATCCTATAAATCAAGATTCTATAACCATTATTTGGAATATTCCCCAACATTTAAAATTCAGAAGCATGGCAGACTTCGTAGAACTAATCACTTCTTCATCCATTTAAAAGGTGTTGAGCATCTCCTATTATGAGCCTGGTGCTAGGATAAGCACTGAGAGAAGAAGTAAATGGTCTCCAGGGGCCCCTGGGTGGCTCAGTCAGTTAAGCATCTGCCTTCGGCTCAAGTCAAGATCCCAGGGTCCTGGGATCGAGCCCTGCATCGGGCTCCCTGCTCAGCGAAGAGCCTGCTTCTCCCTCTCCCTCTCCTGCTCCCCCTGCTTGTTCTCTCTCTCTCTTTCTCTCTCTGTCAAATAAATAAAATCTTTTTTTAAAAAAAGATGGTCTCCAATAGAACAAATGCACAGAGAAGATACGTATATGCACATAATATATACTGTATTCATGGTTGGGAGGAAAGGGCAGTTAGGCAAGGATTTCAAAGATGGTAATAGCTGGGCTGAGTCTTAAAGGACAAAAAAGCATATGAGGCATATCCTAGACCACAGTCTAATTGAGGAAACAAGGAATAAAATATTAATGAAGAGGGTTGAGTTGGATAAGCAGACTGTAAATACTGTAAGCAAAGGAGATAAGTAACAAGAGACTCTATGTAAAAAGTAGCCATTTATCTGGGTCTTGAACTAAGCATGAGGTTTAAATAGAGGACAGAGGCCAATTATGCTCCCACTAACTTTCTCCCATAATTCCTAATTATCCCCTTTCGTGAGATTCTTAACAAGTAAATAATCACTTACTAAATATCTCTATCCCTTCTAAGCTGTAAGTTACATGAGGGTAAAAGTCAAATATGTTTTGTTCCCCTTTGTATTGCTGCCATTATTGCATAATACTTGTCAAGGAGTGCGTGTCTAGTAAATTTTGTTAAATAGTTGAAGGACTGAATTAATGAACTGATTTGCTCAAGACGCTAAAAAACATGTAAGACGTTTTATAACATACCCATGTTAACTGATAAGACTATAGAGATTAAAAATAAAACTTGGGGGAACAGCAGGAATTAGAAAAGGTTTAATCAGAAGATGTAAGCAGAGGACTGTTTGCAGATCAGGCAGAATTTAGACCTGACATGGTTGAGTGTGAATGTGATGGGATGAAAATGGTAAATTAAGAGTTTAGTCAGGTCCTATAGGCCAAATGAATTAAAGAGGGAGTCACTAGAGTCAAAGAGCTAGACAGCTGCTTTCTCACTCAGTGTAGTTGGAAAGGGAGGAAACCCTATTCTAAAGTGTTTTCCCTGAGGGGTGGGCAGGGAGGAAAGGAATGGCTATCAAGAAAACAATTGCTTGTGAATAGGGTAGCTTAGACTTGATCTGGTAAGTAGATACAGCTACACAAGATGCCAGGCTCTATCAAAATTACATTGCAAGGTGGGCGCCTGGGTGGCTCAGTCGTTAAGCGTCTGCCTTCGGCTCAGGTCATTATCCCGGGGTCCTGGGATCGAGGCCCGCATCGGGCTCCCTGCTCCGCGGGAAGCCTGCTTCTCCCCCCCCCACTCCCCCGGCTTGTGTTCCCTCTCTCGCTCGCTCTCTCTCTGTCAAATAAATAAATTTAAAAAATCTTAAAAAAAAAAAAAAAATTACATTGCAAGGTACCTTGTTTAAGAAGTATTAGTAATTTCAAGACAGTGAGAGTAGAGCATTAAAATAAGTATCAGTCCTAATCCTGGGCACCAGGGGCACACCCATGAAACTGGCCCTGTTGGTAAACATTCCATATTAAGGAAGGAAGGAAAAATGCTGGAATGAAGGGAAGGATGAAGAAAAAAGAAAAGGTTTAGAGATTTTATTTGACCATAAACTCAAAATGTACACAAAATTTTATTTTATTTTTTTATTTTTAATTTTTTTATTAATTTATTTGAGAGAGAGCGAGAGAAAGAGTGGGGGGAGGGGCAGAGAAGAGGGAGAAGCAGACTCCCTGCTGAGCATGGAGCCCGACCCGACCGGGGCTGGATCCCAGTACCCTGGGATCAGGATCAGAGCAGAAGGCAGACAGTTGACTAAGCCACCCAGACGCCCCATTAAAATAACCTTAAATTATGTGGTCTGGCATATTTTTCAAGTTCCACTAATATGTAATTCCAATAGGTTACTGCTGTCTTTGATGCACGCTAGATATTATTAAGTTTTTGTTTTGTAGAGAACTACAAAAGTTTGGACTAGTGTATCAGTAGCCTTACTAGCCTTAGAAAACTGGCCCCCATACTCACCTCAGAATCAGGTAGTAACATTTTATGCTACATAAATAGCAACAGTATCCAATACGTACCTCACTATCCCATTGAACACTGCTCATCTCAGAACCACTTTGGCCATGTACTTATAAGCATTCTACTTTATTTTTTTAAAGATTTTATTTATTTATTTGAGAGAAGGAGAGAGAGAGAGATAGGGAGAGAGAGCACAAGCTGGGGGTGGGAAGAAGGAGAAGCAGGCTCCCCACTAAGCAGGGAGCCGGATATGGGGCTTGATCCCAAGACCCCAGGATCAGGACCTGAGCCTAAGGCAGACGCTTAACTGACTGAGCCACCCGGGTGCCCCAAGCATTCTACTTTAAAAACACATTGACTTGACTTTTAATTTCTCACGTTATTCTCATGGGTTCTCGGTGGACACAAGACAGAGAATGACTGACTGATTGATTGATTGATTGATTGGTTTTAAAAAGCCCACATAGCTTTGTTAGGGCTGATAATCACTGTTAGGCAAAAAGAAGAACTTTTGGTATTTTGGCTTCTTTTGAATGGATCTCTCAATAATTCTGTTCAAGGTTGTTTGTATTCTAGGAATTCCTGAACTCAACCTCATTCCTGAATTCCTCCTCATTATAAGGTACATGCATATTAACAAAGCTGCATCTTCAATCTTTTATCTCATTGAAAAAAGGTATAATTTTAATTCTTCTAGCAAAGCAAACACGCAGGCCAAATTAATAATTCTCACTTCTGTTTAGGGATTTAGCAAGAAAGAAATTAATGAAAGAGTGCATAAGAGGAATAGAAGAGGGATTTTTTGCTGTTTGGGATGGGGAGGGAAGAAACAACAATTCACGGTTAGGAAGCAATTTAGTTTCTCTTCAAAGAGACAATCTCGTGGTTACATGAGATAGCAACTGAAATAAGACGAACAGGAAGGAAAAACACATGAATTTATTGATATCACCATATTATAATCTTCCAAGAGTTCTGAGCAGTAATATCCAATCACTCTCCAAATCCTTTTTACCTCCTCTAAAATGTCGCATTGCATATGTTCATCTTGCAATTTAAATATTTTTTCCTCTTTTTAGAAATTGAGGAAAACAAACAAACAACCCCCCTACTCCTTAAGTAGTGGGGCAAGGAATGGAATGTTTGTGTGAACACATCAAAACTATAAAATCCAGAATGGAATCTTTAACTTAAGTGGCCACTACAGGGCTAACTGTCCATGCTGGTTATCTTTACCTTAACACTGCAGGAATTAAAAAGGTAATGCATTTATTATCTATCAAAAGGCAGAGAGAGGGTGGGAACCTCCGGTGCTTTTGTGGTCTGGGTACTGGGCTCGTGTGCTGACAACCGGTCGGTGGCCTGTGTCTTTCTCGACCTTATTTAGGATTCTGGATTCAGAACTGCTGCCTGATCTACTCTGGCCGCTGCGGTCTACGGAACTGGTGCAAACATGGAGACCCCTCTGCTCATAAAATGATTCATTACGTTCCCCTGCTGTTACCTATTAGCACGGTAGCTTTTGCAGCCATCTCCAGGCCCGGTCAGATTTCCCACGGTCCCCAGTGCCCCACATCACACTTGAGCCAGCTGGTGCGAGTTTCCAAACCTTGCTTCAGAGCACATTTTCTTGACGCATCAAGAGAGACGCATGCCCTTAAGTGGAGCTCTGCCAAGACCCGAGACAGGGCAATTTGTCGAGTTCTCCTAGTCATGGAGGCTTTGAAAACTCTTGTTCTCTAGCAGCATTAATGCTACGTCAACAGCAACAACAAAAAAAGGAAGAAAGCAAGGGATTGTCACAGGGGGTGTCATTACTGAGGCTGTTCTTCCCAGTGGAAGAATCTTTGTTTCTAGTGGTGTCAAAGTAAAATAGGGAGCACTTGTGTGCAAAAGAGCTTTAAAAAATCTATCACTGAACAGTCTGCTTACTTGGAGCCTATATGTGTGTGCTCTGCCTGAGGATGGAAAATGAGGTTTTTCGAGTAGCTGAAAGAGACAACTCAAGTGACTTGAAAGCTATGATACCAAATTTCCTGCAATCTAAACTAACTCTACAGGAACAATGTGATAAAAAAACAAAGGGAGTTGTATTTGTCCTGTGAAGGAAGCGTGTTCTGTGCTTTATACATGCTGCCTCAAAATTCTGGGCTACACCACATTGGGAGGTGACAATACTTTTTAAGAGATGTGGAAATAATTCATTTTTTAAAAACAATCAGTCAAGGTTGCAAGAGAATTCAATGAACAACAACAAAAACAACTAACAAACAAGAAAGGATAGCATAATAGTTATGAGCAAAGGCTTTGGGTTGGAAAACATACGATTACTTACTTCATGACCTTGAGCAAGATTTAACCTTTATGTAAATAACAATAGTTATCAACCTGCAAGATTGATTGGTAGACTGTTTAAGAGGCAAAATGCTTAGGGCAATATTTGTCAGAGAAGAAGGCATTAGTAAATGGAAGGCAGCATTAGAAACTATAATAGAGAGGATAGGAGAATGCAGGAGGAGAAAGGGAGACAGTAAAATTCAATCAATCAATCAATCAGAACAGAACAAAATATGGTGGAATATTAATTTGATCTCAGGAAGGAAAAATGCTGCCTAAGCTTAAAATTAATGGAGGAAATCACAGGAGATTCAAAAAAAATCAATAGAAGTGCCCACATACAAATTTAAAATTTCTGCACATAGGAATCATAAACAGAATTAAAAAGCAAGTCAATTACAATTATCAGTACCAATTATTTGGAGAAGAGGAAAGAAGAGTAATCAGAACCTGTGAGTATACCATTTTTTCCTCCTGTGGTGCTTCGCATTTAGTTGGAAATTCAGACCACATTAACATAAAATAGTTTATAATTATAGAATATCATAAATATGCAAATATTAGAAGGAATTAACAGGCATAAGTCTGACTGGATATTGGTAAAGAAACAAACTATACCAAATGGGACCAATGTTAGGTGGCTGACCGGAGACAAGTGCATCAGAGATGGCATCCAAAATGCAAGGAGCCTTGTAGGATCCTCGACCTGAACCATGTGTACTGAGCATAATTCCTGTTTGTCCTACCTGACTGGGCTTTATGAGGTTACAGTAAACTCTGACATTTGGAGTTCTTCTCCCTCTCTTCTATTCAGAGGTTGGCTGGCCACTTTACAAATATTATGAAAAACTTCCCTACGTTTTATGAAGACTTGGGCTTGACAATGAATAAGGTCACAGGCCTACAACTACACCTTGTCTCTTCTTACCCCACTCAAAGGCTGAAATGCATCACAACACAAATGCACAATCCAAATGTCTCTAGGGCAAGACAACAGTTCTAACAAGTGGATCGCTCTCACTGATACACTTTAAAAATCCTTCCATGCATTTTGCCTACATGACATTTGGCGCTTTTTATTATTTTATTTTATTTTATTTTATTTATTTGACAGAGAGAAACACAGTGAGAGAGGGAACACAAGCAGGGGGAGTGGGAGAGCGAGAAGCAGGCTTCCCGCCTAGCAGGGAGCCCAATGCGGGGGCTTGATCCCAGGACCCTGGGATCATGACCTGAGCTGAAGGCAGACGCTTAACGACTGAGCCACCCAGGCGCCCCCATTTTGGGCTTTTTAAATTAAGTTTCTAAATTTACAGTCTGAGCTCCCTGACCGTTCCTCATAAAGGGTAAACAATTTATAGTCTTCTGGTTCCTTGTTGGAATTACATTCATATTTAGATCTTCATCACTTTCCCATCCCAAATTTGGTTTTGCGCCCCAGTTCTGACTTATGAAGCAAGCTCTCATATTTGGACAGGTCTACTATTCTAAGAATATACATGTATTGCTCAATGTCTCAGTTTAATTAAGAGAAGTTTGTTCCTAATAACATTCATACTTAAGCGTTCTGCAGATGGTGAGCTATAAATCTTTCACGTCAGCATACCTCTCAGTATATACTACAAGTACACTTTCAGGCTAAGGATTCATCAGCTCATGAACCTGCCACGTGGCTGATTTGTTTCCTTGAGACCAGCCAGTGAGTGGTAAGACATCATCTTGATCTTGATCTAAAGCATAAATCATAGTTGTAAGAAGTTGTCTATAATACAACGATTACACTGATAACCCTGAAAAATCAATTCGTAAAACCAAGAGTAAATGTTTAAAAATGTGGACTAGTGCTATAGAGAGGGTTCCTATAGATTAGTGGAGCTCAATGCTGGATTCTGCTAGCATCCCTTGGGGGACTTTTAAAATAATACCAATGTCCTGGATGCATACCAGTTCTAATGGTGTCTAATGCTGAGGATCACTAACCTGATAGATGAAAGAAGAGCCAATCTGCTCCATCTCCTTAACACTCTGACTTAATCACCACTCATCAATGGCTTTAGCATGAACTATATGGCAAAAGCCATGAGATTCTTTGACTGAAAAGAAGTTGCTATAGCGATTGTGAATTCACTTCCTTGTAAACTGTGGAATTCTGGGTCCAAATGGACGTACCAGCAAAACTGTTTTGCACAATATCACCAAGATCACTATGTCAACACTTATTCCCTTCTTAGGTATCCAATACACTTGGCACACTTTTTACTGTTAAGAAAGGAGCAGCTCACTCTTCTGTTTCCATCAACTCACCTGGAAATAGACTAGGGAATCTTTGGGGAACTCAGATGGGACACAGGATGAGCTTTGAAGAAGAAGAAAAGGTGCTTCTTGACTTCCTTATTCCTCAGAGTCACAACAAATGCTCTCATCTAAAAGTTCTTTCCCTACTCCCAGTTTCTCCTTGGAGTATCTCATCACTGGAGCCTCATTGACTCAGAAGAATTCAATATGTCCTGTTCCTTAATGAGTTGGCTGCTACCATGATAACCACTGCATAAATACCTAATGAAATGAGAACCGTCTGTCTCCTCTATCCCCAGCCAGGCTTGTTGCCTCTTAGCCAGGAGAATATCCTGAAGGAAACTGCCTAGACGGAGTGCCTTCTGCAATAGTTCATGTTAATAACATTTTAAAACGAAGGGCATTTTTTCATAGTCTCAGGAACTATGGTGTTAGCAAGGATGCTTGCTTCTGTCTAGTATTCTCCTTATGAAGCACTCATTAGTTATCTCCTTCGGGGCTTATCACTTTTAAGACCATCTCACCAATTGGGCAACTAGAATAAAATCAAAGCCTAAATGCAGAAAAATATCTCTGTAATAAAGCAGAAAGTCAAGTCCACTCTTTTTCTGGTCAAGTGTTCCACATACAATACTGTTTCTATTCTGTGCCGCAATGATCAGATTTCTGTTAAGACACTGGTTCTCCTCTAAAATAGAGAAAAGTTGAAATGTGGTATTTCACATGCAGTTTACCAGATGTCTTTAGTTGCACACAATAGAAAGAGGCTGGCTACCTTAAATGGAAAAGACACTGATTGGCTGGATTTGTAGAGTACACTGGTTTGATGGGAACACCGGCTTCTAAACCAAATGTAAGAAGCAAGGCAATAATGAAAATCCAAGTATCATAAACCACTTAATAAACTTGTCAGAATGCCACAGTTGGAATAAGTGAGCTGCAAATATTTTCTCCCTCACCTGTTGGTGACAAGTTGACCAGCAGCAGCTCTGTGATATTGTGATTTATAATAAATATACAGATTTGGTCTTAGACTTCTTCTAGGCTCAGAGCTCCTAAAAACCTTGGAATTCCCTGTGATAAGAGCAATAAAAGTGTCTTTTGTGATGTTAGTGATTTTTGAAAAGTTCTCAGGGAACCTAAGGTTGGAGGCTGGTTGTCAGGGGAACCAACCACATGAATAGAGGGTTAGAACTTTCAGTCACCACTCCATCCAGGGAGGGGTAAGGGGCTGGGGGTTGAATCAACCACCAGTGGCCAAATATTCAATCTGTTATGCCTATGTAATGAAGCCTCCATAAAAACCCCAGGACAGGGTTAGGAGGGCTCAAGGATGGTGAACACATGATCTGGGATAAAGAAGTGTGCTTGGAAAGGGCATGGAAGCTCCAAACCCCTTCCCCATATCTTGCCTTGTGCATCTCTTCTTTCTGGCTGTTCCTCAGTTACATCCTTTCATAATAAAACCAGTGAACTAGTAAATAAAATGTGTCTCTGAGTTCGGTGAGTCACCCCGGCAAATTAATCGAACCTGAGGAAGGAATTATTGGAATTTCTGATTTACAGCTAGAAGTGTAGAAGTACAGGTGAGAACCTGGACTTGTGACTGGCATCTGAAGGGGGAAGAAGAAAGAAGAGGGAGCTTTGTAGGACTGAACCCCTAAGCCTGTAGGATCTGAGGCTATCTCCAGGTAAAGAGTGTCAGAATTGAGTTGAATTGTAGGACACCCAGCTGGTGTCCAGAGAATCGCTTGGTAGTGTGGAGGAAACTCTCCCTCCACACATCGGAAAGTGAGTCTCAGGACACCAAAATAACCCCTAACTTTATATCAGTTCAAGTTCAGCAGGAAAGAAAACCTGTTGTTTTCCTGACAACATCAATGTAAATTTCATTGTGTCACCAGCTGCCTATCCCTGAAGTAATCACAGTGATCAGAGAACTCAATTCTCTTATTGTCCAGGCCTCTCTTCTTTACTTGCTCCTGGAACAAGGGAAGGAAGATAATCAACTCCACTGGAAATTTGGGGTCCAAGAGTTGAGAAGGGATGGTTCTCCCAAGGAAGTTTTCATAGTACTCTCATAAAAGAAATACAAGGAAGCCAAAAAACACATGTGTACTGCCCCACAAAAAGTAGTCTCCACAAAGGTTTGGAAGTAGAATACAAAGGCAAATGAGCACATTGAAAGATATTTGATATCATCATAGGCCATTTGGGAATTACTAATTAAAACAAAAGTGAAACAAACAAACAAACAAAAAACCCAAAAAACAAAAGTTAGAAAAGTCACCCCAATTAGAATGGCCAAAACCCAAAACACTGACAACACCAAATACTAGCAAGAATGTGGAGCAACAGGAACTAACAGTCATTGCTAACAGGAATGCAAAGTGGTACAGCCACTTTGGAAGAGAGTTTGTCAGTTTCTTACAAAATTAAACATACTCTTAACCATACAATCCAGTGAAATGAAAACTGAAGTCTACACAAAAACCTGCACGTGGGCATTTACAGCAGCTTTATTCACAGTTGTCCAAATTTGGAAGCAACCAAGATGTTCTTCAGTAGGTGAATGGATGAATAAACCGTGGTACATCCAGACAATGGAATACTAATCAGTGCTAAAAGAAATGAGTTATGCCATGAAAAGACATGAAGAAGTCGTAAATGCATATCACTAAGTGAAATAAGCCAACTGGAAAAGGCTACTAATTGTATAATTTCAACTATATGACATTTTGGAAAAGGTAAAATTATGGAGACAGTAAAAAGACCATTGGTGGCCAAGAGTTGGGGGTGGGGAAAGGGAGGTATGATTGGGGGAAGGGAGAGAATTTTTTTTAAAGATTTTATTTATTTGATAGAGAGAGGAGGGGCAGAAGGAGAGGGAGAAACAGACTCCCCACAGAGTGGGGAGCCTGATGTGGGACTCCATCCCAGGACCCTGAGATCATGACCTGAGCCTAAATCAAGAGTCAGATGCTTAACTGACTGAGCCACCCAGGTGCCCCGGAATGCAGAGAATTTTTAAGGCAGTGAAAATATTCTGTATGCTACAATAATGACAAATACATGTCATTATACTTTTGTCCATATCCATAGAACGAACAACACCAAGAGTGAACATAGTGTAAACTATGGCCTGTGGGTGATTATGATGTGTCAGTGTAGATTCATCAACTGTAACAAACGCACCACTGTGGTGTGGGATGTTGACAGCGGGGGAGTTTGTGCATGTGTCGGGGTAGAGGACGGACATATGGGAATGCTTTGAAACTGCCCTCAATTTTGCTATGAACCTAAATTTGCTCTAAAAATAAAGCTGATAATAATAATAATAATAATAATAATAATAAAGGTCTCAGAAGCCAATACTCCTGACTTCCTTCTTGCCCTTCTCATTAGCACGAAGGTCCCTGACAAAAGATAAAAAGCCAAGGCTTTGGAATTATTCCTGGGTTTTAATTCTACCAGTCACATTTTCTTAGCAGTATAACCTTGAGTGAAATGCCTAGCCTCCAAACTTTAGGATAAAATGTGATAACTTGTAGAGATTATATAGTTAAGCATCTAGTAATCAAAACAAACACTTATTGAGCACTAGTTAAGTGCTAGAAACTGAAATGAGCACTTTATATATAATGACTCACTTACCAGTCACTTAACCCTATAAGGTAGGTGTTACTCTTCCTCCTATTTAAGAGAGACATAAATAAACTGAAGCAGAAAGAGGTTAAGAAGTTATACAAAGTCACATGGCTGATAAGCATGAAAGCTAGAATATGAACCCAGATAATGTAGATCTGGAAACTTTGTTTTTCCCAATATGCTAAATTGCCTTTATGTCCATATCCGTACAGAGAAGAGCGTACAACTCCTAATTTCCTTTTTTCCCTCCGTTTACTCCATTGGATAATTAGGTGTTTCACCACCTGTGGTAGTTTTTCAAGTTTACAAGTAAATAAGTGGGGACAAACAAAGGTAGTATTAGGAATTCTAGAGTCCAAATAACTTTATTTTGATTGGGTTGGAACTTTGAATAGATTTTGGTTTTTGAGTAAGGGGACGTGCAACTCAGCCAGCATGTCTGAGATCGATCCTGAGCCAGGATTTCAATTCCTACTTAATTCTTCCTATTTCCGCTGTTCTATCCAACTTCTCTTTCAGAAATAAGTAAGGAAGAGTAAAAATAATGTCTAATTCAGGCTCTTGACAAGAGACAATTCTGGTCTTTGAAGGGTAATCCATTTATGGAACAAAAGAGTCAAGTGAAATTGAACAAGAAGAGAAAGAGAAATAACACTTAACATTAATCTGGAAGTGATGAATATTCAGGGAAGGAACTTTAGCTTCAATTATAGACAAAAACACCACTGCTCCTCTCTTCTGCTTAGAGATGCTGGTTTATGCAACAGATTTATTTGTGTGTAAGTATATTACATGTTGGTTCACAATATTCACTCTCAGAGTTTTCTGTTCAGGTAAAGTGAAATCATTTTTTAAAAGCCGTTAATTGTTTTCTAAGGCCCAGAGTCTGTTGATGTTGTTTGGTTTGGTTTTGTTTTTTTCAATTTTCTGACTGTTGCATATGCCCTCTTTCAACTGCTGAGTTCTCAAAGATAAAGTGTGCCTTTTTCTTCCATCTTTCTTTCTCTCACCAACATTTATTGAGCACCTACTACGAGCAGTATTTAGGCCTTGTAGGAGAGATAAAGATAAGATATGGTTCTTAAAAGATCAGAAATAGAGCTAAACACAATTAGCACATGGCAGTTTACTCATGGGAGCAATGACATTGACCAACCTGTAAATTACCCTTTACAACTAGGAGTGGTCATTCGACTAACTCAGGCCATCATGCTGTGAGTGGAAGTAAAGCCCCTCTTTCCAGGACAAAGTATTTAAATGTTGATGCAAGACTTTTCAGCAAATTCTTTTTGTCTGGATGTTCTTGATTGTGCTGTTTCAAAATGGGGAAAGAGTCATCAGCCGGGGTTGACAGGTGAACGTGTGGAACTTGGCTCCCCCAATGACCAGGGCTGGATATGGGCCAGGTTCCATGTGCATGGAACCTTTGTTGCTTTATGAAACTGAAACTTCAGGGTGAATTTGGGGGTGCAGCATGGCCTATTCTATTCTAATACATTCATCTTGGGGGTCAGAGAACAAAAGAAATAATAACATTTATGTAGATCTTACTATGGGCCCAGAACTATTTTAAGCAATTATCGCATATCATCCCATTTCATTCTTATAACAACCCAATGAAATAGGTACTACTATTATTATTCCCACTTTAAAAGATGTATAAATTGAAGTATGAGCAGGTAATCAACTTGCTCACATGAGCAGGTAATCAACTTGCTCACAAATATATAACTAAAATGTTAGGCCTGGGAATTAAACTTTAAGTCATCTGGCTCTAAGATTCATGACTTCAACAATGCAATAAGGAAAAAAAAAAAAGGTGTGTAATTATACAATGGAATAGACTGTCTTGATGTTTCAATTGGAATATTTGTGTTACCTATACGCTCGAAAAATATTATTGAGAACCTATTCTATGCTGGCCACCGTGTTCAGGGATGATTCTCAATCCTCTCTATGGTGGTCAATAACAGAATCCTTGGGAGCCCATGGGGAATGCGCAGGAGAAACTGCAGGTGCCACTTGAATCCACTTTTTAGAGTAACTTGTGCTGGAGCACCGAGAGGTCCACCCCACATTGCCAACTCAATAGATCCCCCAATATTTAACTGTCGTTAGAACATAGCTCATGTGTCCTTCGGCACTACGGACATGTTGCTCCATGGTTCAGCTTCCTGATTGTCTAGCTCTCGCTCTCAGCTCCCTGTGTTACACGATGGTCTACACCTTGAAAGAGGACAGGCTAGTTTGGCCATACTGCAAATTGGTCTCTAATCATACTAATCCAATTCATATTTTCATCTTGCAATTTTACACTAAAATTTTTCAACTTCTTGGATTCATTCTAATGGGCAGATATTTAAATAAACCATAACTGTCTTTCAAAACAATTTCATTCATGCTTCATCTATAAACACAAGAAGTCTACTGACTCAATAAATGGTGACAACTGTTAAAATTGCATTTTTTTCTACCTATTGCTGCTTTAGGAGTTGCCCTGCTTTTCCTGGGATAAAGACTGCCCCATTTAAATTGAAATGTTGCTGAAGTCAGAGCCGTATCAAATTACCTGCATGATGTTCTGATATCCTCCTGACCACATCTACTCTTCTGGGAAGAAAAAAATTTAAATTTAAAAAAAGGAAAAAAAAAAAGAAAGAAAAACAAAGCTGCCTTCACCTGGCATTGAGCCAGGGAAGCACAAAGCTTTTGTTATTGGTGTTATTTATATCCCTGAATTACTCTGTTGGAAAGATGGGGCCTAATCAGGGATGGCCTTCTGCTTGCTTAGCACAAACCACATCTTCCCCCTCAATAAAAGCCTTACTTGAGATAATACTAAACAGGGACAGGAGGTGCCAAGCACGCAGCTAGAAGCTGAGGAAGAACCAAGATACTGTGAAGAAGACACGGAGAGTGAGTTCTAGGCAGATTTAGGAGCAGGAAAACTGAAGCTGAGGGGATGGAAGCACGGGGGTTGGGGAAGGGGCCTGTGGGAGTCTGAGAGGAAAAGAAGTCTCTAATGTGATTTTATCAAGTGAAACATGATGGGGGTGGACAGGCCTGGGGAATACAAAGCCAGCCCACCTACGGGATCTCTGATAAAACGCTGTTCAAAAATACCTTAGTGCAACTTTCTAGGAAGTGGGACTGCTTCAAAATTAGCACAGGATGAAAGTCAGGTTTCCCTCAGAAAGCTTAGGGGAGGGTCACAAAGCCTGCCATCAAAGGGCCCTGCCCCTCAGTCCACAGACTTCACCAAAGTGTAAAAAAGATTTTTCTTTTGATTGGGCCCTTCATTATCCACACCTCACTTGGAGCCCTGGCCTGGTCAACTGTATGCATCCACTTAGAGCTTCCTTTTCCTGGCAGACTGGGGTGACCCAAAATAAAAGGCTGAGGGACTTCTCTAAGAAAGAAAGAAACAAACAAGACCCTAATGCTCCCCGTACTGCTTCACCAGCAAGCTATCCCGACATCATAGGCTTTCATGATATTGTGTCTTTCAGGAGAAATGAATTAGATCCCCTGTAGTTAATATAAAAATAGAGTTTATTTATAGGAAAACAAACATTTTGCTAAAAAGGAAAGAAAAAGAAGATAAGCAAAGAGAAAAGAAAAAAAATGCATCTTGATTCAGGACCGTCATAAATAATTATAAACCACTGATTCAGTTAGGAAAGTAAATTATTTCTGTATGTCTGAAAATTTTGAAAGCTATAAAATCACCAGTGAGCATGTCACTGATTATTTTGGATAAAAGCAACACCTGCCACCATTAAGTGAAGGGAGAAAAGGAAGAAGAATGAAATATTATGTTTTATCTATAAGTCATATTCCAGGCACTAGGTTAGAATATGCAAAGATCACGTTAGGTTGGTATCATTATATCCATTTTAACTCTGAGGAAAACTGAATCCCAGGGGAGATGAATCAGCTCACCCAAAGTATATAGCTGGTATACCTTTCAAGTCCATTTAAGAGTTTTTGAACTCTTTACTCTATGCCAGGCTGTCTACAAAATCATGCTGCCAACACTTTTACTGTAGAGTACCAGACGGTAAGTATTTGAAGCTCTGCACGCATACTTCCCTGTGGTAACTACTCAACTCTGCAGTCGTACTATGAAAGCAGCCACAAGCAATACGTTAAGAAAATGGGAGTAATTATGGTGTGCCAATAAAACTTTATTTACAAAAGCAGGCAGCAGACCAAATTTGATCTGTACCAGATGATGGGACATGATGGTGACAAAGTCAAGCACCTCACTAATTAATATATCACAGGGTCTCTCTAATTCTAAAGGCCTTTTCTTTTATCTCTCTTGTTTAGACAATGCCTCCCCACCAAAAGGACAGGTCCGAGATTTTTTTTAGTTAAAGTGGTTTAACTGAGCAAATGAAGTATTTGCACATCTACCCATCTGTGCTCCCTGGTTCTTTCCCATTCATTCACCCGTGGGACTCCATAAGTCATCCAATTTATGGATTTTCAGTCTGTCTCCATTTCTTCTCAGCTTCTGAATCCAACTGCAAACATCCTCCGAGCTGATTTTCTATTAAACAGAACCACATTATAACTCCTGGAAGGCATATTAGGTTGGTCTATTAGACTTCACTTCAGGGGACAGCAATCTCAGAACACATCAGAGTTTA
The DNA here is from genome assembly GCF_964656455.1 of Halichoerus grypus. NCBI lineage: Eukaryota > Metazoa > Chordata > Mammalia > Carnivora > Phocidae > Halichoerus > Halichoerus grypus. The sequence continues at coordinate 17,016,401 of NC_135714.1, forward strand.
TAAAGTTGATACATTTGATTAACTGCATCATCCCTGCAGCACTATGCCTGGATTATCACTTCACTGTCAATATTCTTCAAATCATGACTTTGGCATCCTTGTAATACATTTGCCCCTCTTTTTACTCAGCTCATATATGGGAATAAGGACCCTTTAGAGAATATTCTGGTACTTCTTACGTCCTGCTTTGAATACTCATCCCATCCCCTGTCCACATGTTAAAACAAATAGAACATTTTGAAATTAATGCACATTTTTGAAAATTATGTTTCAGTTCTGTACAATCTTTTATTTATCGATACTTTCCCTTCTTAGATAGGGAAAATAATCAAGAGGGGCTTTTATGTAGTTTCTATTATAATTATGATTTCTTATTTGCGTAGGACTTTACTTCCAGAAATTTCTTATATTGCTCTCCAATCTTACAACTTCCACTGAGGGGAAAAAATGCACAGAAGAAGAATAAAAAAGAAGAAATGATAGTAGCTACCACGTATTAAATACTTAATAGGTGTCACAGATTGTATTTAGCACCATATATATATTTATTTATTTATTATGCAAACAAAAGCAGAGGAAAACTCATAAGCAATATATAATCAGAGTGAACAGCTCAGATGGCAGAACTGTACGTAGGCACAGCACAAACTTTTCTGACTGCCATCCTCAGTTGCTTCTTCTATAAAATGATATCTAGGGTTTGTATTTTTTAGTGCAGTTCTGTTTTTTAAACGTGAATGCGTCAACTATTTTGAGCAGACTTGCTCTGACCAAGCTGACTGCTATCCTAACTTGCCTTGTTTACCTACCAAAGGTGAATTATTCCAGGTGCTAGGAGACTTGACTTTGAGAGATCAGAATTTTGAACTAACCTATAAAAATTGGGGGCAGACTCAAAGAAAGTGCTAGGGAGTACTGAATATCTGACTTGATTACAAAGGAGCTACACGCCCATTCCCAGAGATGTTGATTAAGTGGATCTCAGTAGTATTAAGGATTGTACATCTGTTTTTTGTTGTTGGTGGTGCTGTTTTTGTTTTGTTTTGTTTTGTTTTAGCAGAAATTCCTAGTGATTTGGTTTTAGGTGGTCCTGAGATCACATTTTTAAAAATATGGATCTAAACAGAACTGTCTGAAACTGTCTCTCTCTTTCTCAGTCCTTTTTTTCTCTCTGCTAACCAGGTCCTCCCATTTAGTCCACCAGGAGGGCCTGGCCTGATCCCGCTGAGGTACTGCTTTCTCCCTAAAGCAGAGAAACAATACAAAGCTTTCAGGCTGAGACAAGGAGTTGACTCAGTATCAACTTACGACAACCTTTTCTGGTTTGTGCCTAGATCCCTGATCCAGAACAATCTAAGTTTTGAGCAATGCTGCCCAAACTTTCTGAACTGTTGACTTTTAAGGTGCATCTTGCTTTCCAGTCTTGCCTACATTCTTGACCAAGTACTAGAAAAACACCCATGCAGTACATGTCCGCATCATACTTTTTCTTTCTATGTGGTTGTGAATTATTCTTCAAAACTGGGTTCCTGAATAGATTTCCTCCAGAGTACACGCTCTATTCTGTTTCTGTACTCTGTACTCTGTTGAGTACCAGTTTCCATGATTCTTCTCACATCCATAAACATCCTGTATTCCCAGTCATGCACTGTGTCTCTTTGCTCATTTTCTGCCTAATGGACATTTCCCCTTAGAAATCCCAGAGATCACAAACTCAGCCTATCACCACCTCAAACCTGACCCGCTTTCTTTTTATTTTTTATCTTATTTAATTGTGCCATCAACTCAACCAATCACTAATGGGAAACAAACACAACAAAAACTGGATGCCATTTTGGATTCTTTATTTTTCCTTTTACCAACATCCAATCAATCACCAATCTATATTGATCATATATTATTTTAAAGCCATACTTTCCATGTCACATAGCACAATGAATTTTCTGCCATTATCTATACCATAGTATAGATAAGACAGTGTCATAATTGTGATGGTCATAGTGTTATAGTCCTAAAACTAATAAATAAGCTGGACGTAAAAGCCTCTCTCTGTTTGCGTGGGTTAGTGTTTCTACTTTTAATATATATATAAAAGATACACAAGTATGTAAAGCATGGATAATCCTCAAGTACAACCCTCTAAAGAAATTATGTATAATTGATCCTCATATTATACAGAAAATATCTCTTCAACATATTTGATAAGTCACTGCTGAATCTACAATTCGTTGTAGCTATATTCATCTTGTTGATTTACAAATTTACATACTTTTCTAAAATGATACATTTAGAATGAAGGAAGAGTCAGAATCAAAGTGCTTAAAAATGCTTCTTAATTGTATAAATAAATGAAAATATTCTGTGGGAACTAATTATTGGATTTAAATTCTTCCATTTTAAATCCCGTTAATGGATAAGAAATAATGCCTATGTTTATTTGCATTCCTATAAATGGTAACTGTATGTTGCATCTACAAACCTATTCAGCTTTAATTATCTTTTCTTTTTGGCATTTGCATTCTATATATTTATTTTCAAGGGGGAAAAACAACTTTAACAATCCTTAAGAGACTCATGATCAGGTCTCTCCTCTGTTGCTACTGTCAAAAGCTTTAAAACACCTTTTATCACTCCTTACATGGATGGATAAGCTTACTTGGGCATTTATACACTAACTTTTGCAGTTTCTCTAGTTTTCTAAATTCTGGGTTTTGAATCACTCTGCTTTGTCAGCAAAATGATTTTGACATGGAGTCATATCCCCAAGTTAGAAAAAAAATCATAGAGATAATGGAAATTATTCAGATATCTTGAATAGCTGTAAGAATGTGTGGGAGGAAGAAGAAAGGGGAGGGGAAGGGAAGAAGAAAGGAAGGAAGGAAGGAAGGGAGGGAGGGAGGGAGAGAGAGAGAGAGAGAAAGAAAGAAAGAAAGAGAAAGAAACAAAGGAAAGAAAGAAAAAGAAAGTCAAAATGCAAGACCTCAAAAGCAAAGAAAGAAGAAAATGCAAAATGCAATGAAGTAATTTACTTGGTTAGGAGATGAGGGTAGGCAGGGAATTATATTATGTGAACTAAGAAGCCAAGTCCTTTTTAAAATATTTTGAAGCCCATGACACCTGCAACTCCACGTACCCTGTGAAATTAAAATCACTGTGTCCAACCTCAGTCCATTGGGTAGGCATGAGTGGCCACTCATCCTCCAACCCTAAGAGAACTAGAACTAACTAGCAATGATTGAAAATAACCTCACTGAGAAATGTACAGAATTGTTGAATCAATATGTTGTATACTTGAAACTAATATTGTTTGTCAATTATACTTCAATAATAATGATAACCCCAGAGAATAAGAATGGTAATGGTTTCCCTGACTAGGAATGTATCTTTCCATCCCAGAGAATATATAAAATCAAAAGTAAAAAGATTTAACAAAGTCAAATTATTGTATCTAAAGTTTATAGAATTGATTTCTCATGTCAAAGAATTTGCACATTTAGGCAATTTATGTCCCTGAAATTGTGGAAAAAAAAAAAAAAAAAGGTCTATTGGAGTGATAGCTTTGTATTATTCAAAATATGAAATTAAGTAATTGACACAGATACTTGATTTTACATTGAAATTTTAGTAGACTTATATGTAGTAAAGGGAGATAGAAGAACATTTTTTTATTCATTGATTATAAATGTTTAGGTTTTTTGTTTTTGTTTTTTTGGGTTTTACAATAATTATTTAGTACATGGGAAAATTTATTAAACCCAGTTATCTAAAAATGAAATAAAACTTATTTTTATAAATATATATCTTCTATTACTACACATAATTGGGGTTAATAAAATAGTAGTATCTTTTGCTGTAGTAGAGAAGTCGAGTTTTTTTCTGCCTCAAGCCAAATAACCTGCTCAGCAACTTAAGAATGTCAAGTAAATACCTACTCTTATGTTATTAACTATACTGATGCTAAGCATTCCTTACTGCCTTTACCCCATGCTAGATAGTACACCAAGTACTGTCCGTCCATCACTCTATGAGATGGTTGGTCCTACTGTCTTTATTTGCAGATGAACAAACCAGAGAACAAGGACTTTAAGTAACCTGCTCAAGTTTCCACACCTAATCATTTTGGGAACCAAATATTTTACTCAGAGCCGTGTGATATCAGAGTAAAATGCTTAAACAACACAATCTAGCAATAAATGTAATACCACCTCTATCTCGTTTAACATAAAAATCTTTAAGTATCAGGCACAAATGGAACTTTAGCAAATCAAGTTAAATTGTAGGGCCCTTTGCTATTTTACTTTTTCTAATAGTGAACAATGGCCCCCATTGATCTCTTTATTTCAGTACAGATTTTCATACATAGGCTATCTTTAAAGTAACCCAACTTCTACATGGACTCCTGAAAACTAGAAATTGGATGCTATTTTGTCTTCAGAAATTAAGATGAGTTTTGTTATCCCTCTTAGCGCACTGAATTTAGACAAATTCAAGCAACTCCTTTGAAAGTCACCGTGGGACAGAGATTGAAAGACAAACTCAGAAAAAAATAAAGGATCAGAGTGGAAACAGCTTTCACTTTGATCAATTATTTCAAAAGCCTCAAAGTGGTCAAATCACTTCCCTCTAGATCTCCAACTGTATTAGAGCATCTCCAGCATAAACAGGTATTATAATCCAGTTGGCTTAGTCTCTGTGTTGTGCCTTTAGCATTCTCTAAATTTTAAAGGAGTATTTCTGGGGGCAGAATATCAGGCCTTCTTTGGTGGCGTTTAGGGGGGTCGGTAACTGGAAAGCAAATGTAAGTCCTGATTGAAATGAGGAAAAACCATCTGCCTAGGGCTCAAAAGCTAAGAGACCAGGAGACAGGCATGTCACAGAAAGGAACACCAGCTCCTCCAGGGGACAATGCAGTCTGGTTTGCTTAGATGCACTTGTCAGAAGCAACAGACTCCTAAGGTCCTCAGTCGCTCTGATGGTCTGGGCTGTGTTTACAGTGGCATATTGAGAAAGGCTCACAAGATGGCTCAGGGGTGAGTAAGCTTTCCTTGGAGGTGACAGGCTCTTCCCCAGAGTAAATGAGCAAAATGTAAGAAGAGGCAAGTGAATTTTAGGAATGAGCCCTTACAGAGTACCTTTAAATGATTCAGTCCCAGGCTCTGCTCTACCACAGGTCAAAGCCAAAGCCTTCCGGGTATGATTAATATGCTGAGTTTTAAAACATTCTATTTTTAATACTCCCTTTTCAAATGCTTATTTTACTGACTTTAAAAACGAATACCACTTAGTTCTCATATGAAAACAAAGAGTTACCCACTTCCACACCAAAAAAGCGCATTTGTTTTTGTATATAAACAAAGTTACCTATCCTCCCACCACCAAAACAAAACAAAACAAACAAACAAAAAAAAAAAAAAAAAGGAGGGGAACTACAGCAGCAATGAATGGCTGGAAGTTGAGTGAGTCCCCTCCAACCGGGAGGAAGCCACCGCTCTGCAGTCCTAGAAATGCTGCCCAATAAATTTCTTTCCTTCCAGGATCTTTTCTTGGGGCAGGAGACTATGGAGAAAGATAAGAAATTCCTTAATCACGAAACCCAGCCCTTTGGACAAAGTTGATGGGAGAGTTAATAGGGGCACCTGGGTGGCTGAGATGGTTGGGTGTCTGCCGTCGGCTCAGGTCATGTTCTCCAGGTCCTGGGATCCAGTCCCCACATCAGGCTCCTGGCTGGCTCAGCGGGGAGCCTGCTTCTCCCTCTTCCTCTGCCCCTCCCCCTGCTTCTGTGCTCTGTCTCTCTCTCAAATGAATAAATAAAGTCTTAAAAAAAAAAAAAACCCAAACATGTACAAATAGCCAAGGAGAATATCTGGGTGGTGGATTAGGGTGGTGGTTATGCAGATGCAGAAACACAGAGGAAGGATATCCCGAGACACAGCAGCATCATAATTTCTAAATAGTGACCATTTGACTGGGGACTACAGTAAGACATTAATCTTGAAACTCCATATAGCGGGTAAGCACTTTTAACAAAATCTTTTTTTTTTTAAGATTTTATTTATTTATTTGACAGAGAGAGACACAGCAAGAGAGGGAACACAAGCAGGGGGAGTGGGAGAGGGAGAAGCAGGCTCTCCGCATAGCAGGGAGCCCGATGCGGGGCTCGATCCCAGAACCCTGGGATCATGACTTGAGCCGAAGGTAGACGCTTAACAATTGAGCCACCCAGGCGTCCCAATTTTAACGAAGTCTTGAGGATGGGTGGAGATGAGGGAAGTTTTCCTTCTGAGAAACCCTTACATGCCCTGAGAACACTAGTTGGCAGGTGTATTAATTCGCTATTGCTGCTGTACCAAATTATCATGGTCTTAGTGCCTTCCCCCAGCACGAATTTGTTATTTTACAGTTCTATAGGTCAGAAGTCTAATGAGAGTCTCACTGGAGGTGTTGGTGGGGCTGTGTTCCTTTCTGGAGGCTCTGGGGATAATCCCTTTCTTTGGCTTTTCTAGCTTCTAGTGGCGGGCTGTGATCCCTGGCTAGCCACCTCCTAGCATCTGCAAAACCAGAGATGGTGGGTTGAGTCCTTCCCACGTCACACCACTCCAGCTTTTTCCATACCTTCCTCTTCCACTTTTTAGGACTCTTGTGATTACACTGGGCCTATACAGGTAATCTTCTCTATTTTAAGGTCAATCTTATTTTTTTTTCCATGTCACATAACATATTCATAGGTTCCAGGGCTTGGGATGTGGACATCTTTGAGTATCTTTATTCTGTCCACCATAGCAGCTATGAGATGCATGATGTCTGGAGTCATGTTGTCTAGATTCAATCCCAGTGCCAGCACATACTAGCTGGGCAATGGGCTAATGATAGTCTCTCCATGCCTCAGCCTCATGTATAAAATGTGACTAAGAGCACTTATCTCAGAGGGTCCTTCTAAGGACTAAATGAGTTAATGAATGAAATGTGCTTAGGACCTTACAAAGTAAGTGTTCGACTAAACTACAGTTCTGATGTCCATCTACTCTTCTAGGATAAAAGGCAATATTATTCATTACATGTATAGTGAGTATCTAAAGCCTTCTGACCCAGAAAGGGGATCTGATTGCAGGTATAGAGAACAGACTTTTATAGTGCTTCCTCACATGTCAACACTCCACTGCCCATGGGCATGATTAACAAAGTCCTAATTTGTTCCCAGAATCTCCCAACCATTCATTCACTCTGGGAAGCTCAGTACATGGAGGGTGCTCACATATAAATAGTGCCTTCATGCAGCTCTACTGGTTTTCTTAGTCCTTCTCCATTGATGGTTGGCTCAAAACTGCCCCAAGGGTGCCATCCAAGCCACTGTCCATGGTACTGCTGGCCCCTCAACAATGCTTTAGCCTTTCTTCTAAGCCACTGCTAAACCTGTGCTTACCCAGGAGTGCTCCCTGGTAATATAATGATTTCCACTGTCCCACAATCATCTTCTTCACATGATAGCCAGGCTTCTGAGAACTGGGAAGCAGAGATGCTTTAGGTGATGGTAGTACACAGCTATGCAAGGTGCCTAAAACCACTGTCAGGTTCTAATTCTGACCCAGATGCTCAGTCTAACCCACTTTGCCAAACTTTACACTCATGGTACTTTTCTTTTAAGGGTCTCACTATTTTTTTTTTCCACAGTGCTCTTTATTATGGACTTTTCCCTCTCTGCTCCTATATTAGTTTCCTATTGTGGCCACGACAAATTACCATAAATTTAGCAGGCTAAAGAAACACCAATTTATTGTCTCACATATTCCACAGGTCAGAAGAGTCCAGCAGACTCAGCTCAGTGTCTGTTTAGAATCTCACAAGGCTGAAATCGAGGTGTTGGCTGGGCTGTCTAGGGAAACATCCTTTTCTTTGATCATTCAGGCTTCTGGCTGAATTCAGTTCATGTCATGGTAAGACTGAGGTCCCCATTTCCTTGCTGGCTGCCAGCTGAGGGCCATCCTCAGATTCCCAAAACTGCCTTCATTCCTTGGCTTATGGGTCCTTCTTCCATATTCAAAGGCAGCAACTGTAGGTTGCGTCCTTCCTACATCACCTCTCTCAGACTAATTTCTTTGCCTCTCTCTTGTACTTTTAAGGATCCATGTAATTGCATTAGACCCACCAGGATAATTCATGGTCCATAAACTTCCTCACATTTGCAAAGTCCCCTGAATGTGTAATATAACACATTCACAGGATCTAGAGATTAAAGCATCTTTGGGGGACACGATTCAGTCAGGCACCCCTACCCTACCCCTGCCAGTCCATTAGGCTATATATGTCTCAACTCCTTTGTTCTAGTTCTTTCCCACAAAGCCTCTCTCTCCATGAAAATCTAAGTATATGGCTGAGTATCTCTTAGCATCCCTGAACAGTGTGTGACAGCTAAAATGAACTCCAAGAACGGAGCAACTGAAGTCAATTCACACAGACTGTGGGTAGGTGGTGCTTTCTGATAGCCAAAGCTTGGCCTCACCAAAAGCCATAGTTTTATCCATAGTAAGAGATACACAAAATGCTGTGAGAACTGGTGAGAGATAAACTGGCTTTCCTGAGTGAATTAAAGAAAAGGTTTATGGGAGATTCCATTTAACTTGAGGTTTGAAGTATGAACAAAGTTTAGTAGGATGAAGGTGAATGGGCAGGAGAAATCATTTTAAGTAAAGAGAAGAGCAAATACATGGCCATGAATGTTGAGATGTGTTTATGTTTCAATCAGGCATATGAATATTTTCAACTGGTCAGCCTCAGTAGGGTTAAATGGATAGAAAGGTACCTCTTTCACACAGAGTTACAGGTAGTCCCTCTCTCTCTCTCTCTTTTTTTTTTTTTTAAAGATTTTATTTATTTATTTGACAGAGAGATACACAGAGAGAGAGGGAACACAAGCAGGGGGAATGGGAGAGGGAGAAGCAGGCTTCCCGCGGAGCAGGGAGCCCGATGCAGGGCTCAATCCCAAGACCCTGGGATCATGACCTGAGCCAAAGGCAGACGCTTAACTTCTGAGCCACTCAGGCGCCCCAGGTAGTCCCTCTCTTGGCACAACACCAGTACTATATTAATCGAAACTCATTCATATTGACCAATTCCTCATTTTGCATGAGTTTCAGTTAATATAGTCCAGTACAAAATAACGACTACCTATTTGTCTACTTTCAGTCAAAGATTAGAGTAACAACTAGAGGGCATAGTCATTAATTCAGAGTTCCCTGAAGATAGGAAAATTTGCTAATGCTAAATAAAACAGGACTAGACTTGAAAGTAATCTTGAAAAACTAGAGCAATACATAATCAAAAGGAAGATGATATTTCTTAACAAGGTGTCACCAAGGTAAAACAGACAAAAGAGAATATTATCTAATCAAAATAAGGGTAAAACAGACAAAAGGGAATATTATCTAATCAAAAGAGAATATTATCTAATCAAAATAAGTTCCATAATGAGTTTCAATAACTAGTCAGGGACAGGAGTTACAGAATAATCCGAGTTATACTGGCCTACAAACTAAAGCCAGAACAGGGAAGACATGTAATGAACACCCTACTGTGTGTCAAAGTTGAAATAATCTAAGTTGTCTGGTGGTTATTACATTTAATACTTGAAAAATCTCTACAAGGTAGGTTTTATTATTCTAATTGTATATAGGAAGAAATTGAGATTCAGAGGAGTTAGGTAAATGTCTTGGTGCTGCTAGTGGTGATTTTTGAACTGAAACTATTTGACTTGAAACATAACCACCTCTGCTATCCCTCACACCATGCCAACAGTATTGGCATGCATAGTGTATGATGTGCAGGAACAGGCAGAAACTGTTACAGATAAAATATATTGAATAGATAACACCATTGCTATACTATGGATCTCCTTTAGATTCTAAAATCATTTTCACTACAAACTACTGTCCTGTTGCAAGTTAGGATGTGTCATACTCTTAGGACAATTTCCAAGTTTTTGGAGAATGTGGGTTCCCTGTCTTAGCACTGCAGATACAAAGATGGTAAAAGTATGAGATAAAGATTGGTAAAGGACGTTTGTAGAAGGAGGGAAGTGAATCAGAAAAATGCATTAATCCTACTCTGAGAGAGTACAGAGATACAAAAGTACAGCATATTAAATTAATGTGCTAGGACTGCCTTAACAAAGTACCACAAATTGAGCGGCTTAACCAACATAAATTTATGTTCTCACAGTTCTGGAGGCTAGAAATTCAAGATCAAGGTGTCAGGAGGGTGAGTTCCTTCTGAGGCTGTGAGGGAAGGCTCTTTTACAGATCTCTCTCTGCCTGGCTTGTTCTCTTTGTGTAATAATACTGTCTTTCCTCTGTACATACCTGTGTCCGAATTTCCTCATCTTATAAGGACATCAGTGATCTGGATTAGGGCTTACCCTACTGACCTAATTTAAATTTAATGACCTCTATAAAGATCTGTTTCCAAATATGGTCACAATCTGCAGTATTGGGGGTTAGGACTTTACGAATTTTGGAGGGGGACACAATTCAACCTATAACATAGAGGAAAAAATAATCACATTAGGAAATTTATCTCTATGAAATTAAAATGTATATTAGAATTCATAAAAATACCAATAAGAATATGAAGTCATTTATACAACTGAGCAATCAAGGAATTAACAGGGTCCTGTTGTGGCCTATTAATATTATTGATGAAAACAAATATACAGCCACTGATATCAACTCTCTATATCTTCACATGGTTGAAGCTTTTTTTTCTTTTCCATATCAAGAGATGCTCTAACTCTTCATTCTGTAAATCTAAGGACAGCTAAATAGAAGCACCATACATTTTTCTTGAGAAATGATATTCTTCAATGTCACTAGGCTTTTGTTGGGCCAATTCATGTCTAGAGGTATAGATAGGGGGAGGAGATCAAGAATCTAATGCCTCCAAGACTCTAATTGGAAGATTCTAATACCTCCAAGCATTACATAGAGGATAATCTAGATCTCTGTTTGCGGTTTTAGTAAAATAAACTCAGAGAAACTGCATGTTTTGACTTTTCTCAATGCTCTAACCTTTCCTTAGTCATTAGATAGCCTTTAGAATAGCCAGTCATGAGAGTGGTGACAATATTGCTTTTTTAATAACAACTCCTCATAATGTAGGATACAGGCCTGTCAACTCAGAGTTAGGGGTGAACACTCTACTCTCATTCTATTTATTTTGGGAGAATAAGACAGTTTTGTTTTTGTTTTTGTTTTTGTCTTAACCAGAAGCCTTTTCCGTTTTGTTTTATTTTAGACTGAAGTTGGTTTTCAGGATTGGGCTTAGTTGAAAAATCATGTGCAGGGGATGAATGGAACTGGGCTGTATTACACAGTACACCCCCAAACTGAAACCAAAACAGCATTTTTGTACAGAAAACTACCATATTGATAACATTGCACTGATTTGGGCTAAACCCTCAAGTCCCTAGGATCATAGAATTTCAATGCTGAAGGCTGACTTTTTAGGTTGTCTGCGGTGGGCACTTAATTTAACTCAAAGAGATAGGATGTATTTGATAAAAACAGTTAGGCCCTATCAGCATATTTTAGATTGGCATTATTCAATGTTATGACTATTTAATGAAAACCTTGCTTATTATGTTTGACAGATCAATTATTAATCATATAGATGGAGCAGAAAGGGACATGCAACATCAAAGCTGATTAACTCAGCAAAGTCTTCAATAATATTGTCACTTTTTATCAAAACCAATGGCTTGAAGCAGTGGTTTGATGGAAGAAAAAGTGATCACAATAGAAATCATAATAAATGGCAAGTGCAAATCATAGGAAGCACTATGTAAAGGATATTATGAAAAACAGAGGAGATATATCTTGCCTTGGTGATATCAGGAAAGTCTTTCTCCTTGTAGAGGTAATGTTGTTCTTAGTTTAATAAATGGCAAGCAAAGAATACATAAGTAGAATTTTAGGGGGCAGATGCCTATTTTAGTAGGTCCTGTTTTCATCAGTCTAATCTTGAGCACCTGCTATCTCAGGGCTGACTCCACCAGGCTGTAAAAGCAGGGCTAATTAATACCTCTTCCTCAATCCAGGATATCCTAAGTTCATTATGATAGACTGCTATAGTGATGGACCCCAGTGAGTCAGCCTCCCTGTTCCCATTCCCTTGGACAGACCTCTGCCACACTGAATAGGACTGATGTATGCTAACCACAAGGATATTACAGAAATGAGGTCATACAAGATATTACAGCTTCTGCCTTGTTTTTTTCTCTTGAATCACTCTCTCTGAGTGAAGCCAGCCACCATGCATGGGGATATTCAAGCAGCCCTATGGACAACTCCACATGGAGAGGAACCAGGGCACCCCGCCAACAGCCAGCATCAACTTAGTGACCATACAAATAAGCTACCTTGATAGAGGAAGCTTCAGACCATCAAGCCTTCAGATGACTTGTAATCTCATGAGAGAACCCAGGCGAGAAGAGCACAGCTAATCTCCTGGATTCCTGAACCACAGAAGCAGAGAGATAATGAATGCTTATGTTGTTTTGAGCCACTAAATTTTGAGGTAATTTATTATGTGGCATTAAGTAACTAATACACTGATATACTCTAACTCTGAAATAATCTCTTCAAATCCCTCACTGTTGCCCAAGTACTACCATTAAACATGACCTGTTTCCATAAATGTATGTGGTGAGGAATGTTCTGTGCCCATATTTACATTTGTCTCTGGAAGAATTTCTATGGGGAAGCAATTCATCCATTTCTCAATGGATCCAGGTAGGGCTCCATTGACACTTTCATTTCTCCTGCTGTTCAGAGAAAATTAATTCAGCCTTGAGCTGAACAGAATAAATGCAAACTAAAAAGATTATTAGAGTGTGACTTTGTATTCATGCAGACAACACTCTCCTTGACATGAGGGATGCAAGTGTTAAGGCCTCTGATATACAACCTGCCAAGGTATAAAACCATGCCCGAAAAACATATTCTGGCCAAGCAAGCTCATCAGCTGAATATAAACTCTTTTACAGCAGAAAATGGATGTACTCCTATCTTCATTGGTGACTATTTTCCTCCTCCCAGATAGAGAGATAAAGGGAAAGAAGAAAAAAACAGAGAACTTGATTATATGAAATCTAAATCTCTTACAGATATATATTATTAATACCCATCAAAAAAGCTAACAAGCCAGGAATTAATTTCAGAACACCTATGGGCATTTTCTGGGAAAGGAGTCTTAATCATTAAGAAGCAAACTCCAGGGCGCCTGGGTGGCTCAGCTGGTTAAGCGACTGCCTTCAACTCAGGTCAGGATCCCGGAGTCCTGGGATCGAGTCCCACATCGGGCTCCCGGCTTAATGGGGAGTCTGCTTCTCTCTCTGACCCTCTCCCCTCTCATGCTGTTTCTCTCTCTCTCTCTCAAATAAATAAAAAAAAAATAAAAAAAAAAGAAGCAAACTCCATGGTGTCAGCTGGTCCCAAATAAACACAACCACTGGTCTTACTACACATATGGAACACTGAAGCCACTCCACATCTCTCTGAGGTAGAGCACACCTGCGTGATGCCTGGAAATAGAAAATTAGGCTGTCTTTTGCTGAGTGTGGCCCTGGGATGGGTTTCCCTGATTAAAAACTAGTTAGTTAAAAACTAGGAAGTTAAGAGTAATGCAGGTAGAATGAAAGAAAGAAGAAGGAAAAGAGGGAGGGAAATCTTTGGAAATGAATGTTACAAAAAAGGAAATAAGAAAAAGAGAAACAAGATTGGTAATCAGAGTAAAATAAAGCAAAAATAACAACATTAAAAATAGGCATCTTAGAAACAGAGCAAATACTTCCTAACTTATTCTATGAGGCCAACATTACCCTAAGATGAAGGCATTACAAAAAAAGAGAACTACAGACCAATCTCTTATACATATAAATACAAAATATTACCAAATTGAATCTAACAATATACAAAAATAATTATATACCAAGATCAAGTGGAATTTACCCCAGGTATGCAAGGTTGGTTCAACATTCAAAAATCAACTAATGTAATTGATCACATCAACACATGAAAAAAGAAAAATCACATGATAATATCAATAGATGCAGAAAAATGTATTTGGCAAAACTGAACACCCATTCATGATAAAAACTTTCAGTAAACTAGGAATGGAGAAAAACTTTCTCAACTTGATAAATACTACCTACAAAAAGCCTACAGCTAACACCATACCTAATATTAAGGACCATGAAACTTTCCCTCTAAGATCAGGTACAAGGTAAGGGTGTCCCTCTCACCACTTTTCAACATCATACTGAAAAGTCTAGCTAATGCGAGAAGACAAGAAGAGGAAATTATATACACCCACACACATATATATAATATATATATATATGGAATTCCATTTTTCCATATAATATATATGGAATGAAGAAACAAAGCCATCTTTGTTCATATGCTGTGTCAGTGTAGGTTCATCAATTATACCAAATGTAGCATTCTGTTTGGAGGTTTTGATAATGGTGGAGTCTATGCATGTGTGGGGGTAGGGGCCATATGGGAACTCTGTACCTTACCCTCAATTTTTCTATAAACCTAAAACTACTCTAAAATATATGGTTTTAATAAATTTTTAAAAACAGGTATCATATGAAAGCAATAAACCTTACTTGTTTTTCCTCCCTCTTAAGAATATAACCCCACCCATGCAGAAATCTTAGCTCGTGTTTTTTTACTGGTGTATTTCAAATGTCTACAACAGTTCCAGGACACATTACTGGTGCCTGTATTAGCTACCATGACAAATAACCACAAACTGGGTGATTTAAAAGAAGAGAAATATTGCCTCATAATTCTGGAGGCTAGATGTCTAAAATCAAGGTGTCAGCAGGTACATGCTCCTTCTGAAACCTATAGGAAAGAATCTTTCCTTGTCTCTTGCTAGCTTCTGGTGGTTTGCTGATAATCCTTATTGTTCCTTGGTTTGTAGCACTTCAATCTCTATCTCCATCATCACATCATCTCTTCCCTGTGTTTCTCTGTCTGTGTCTCTTCTAAGGACACCACTCATACTAGATTACAGGCCCACCCTACTTCAGTATGACCTCATCTTAAGTACTACTTCAGCTTTATCTAATTATTTGATCTAATTAGGGCCCTATTTTCAAATGAGATTACATTCTGAGATACTGGCAGTCAGGACTTCAACATATCTTTTGGGGAGACAAAATCCATCCCATAAAAGTGCCCCAAAATATTTTTTAAGTTAATCAATGCAAGTATGAAAGTGACACAGTTTGTTAGAAATATTCTTTGGCTGATGATGATGTGGGAGGTCCCTTAGTATGGCTTAAGTACACCTGAGTAAATAGACCCAGTAGAAAGGCAAACATAGTTGCCTTGATAGTTACTTTTGAGTTTATAAGTATAATTACCACATATCCTTTTCTGATAAATACAAAAGCATTGTGTATTATTCCTTCCTTTAATCGAGTGACGAATGGATAAAGAAGATGGGGGGTGTATGTGTGTATATATATATATAGACTATATATATGGAAAGAGAGAGTTAATGGAATATTATTCAGCCATCAAAAAGAATGAAATCTTGCCATTTGCAATGACGTGGATGGAGCTAGAGTGTATTATTTTAAGTGAAGTAAGTCAGTCAGAGAAAGACAAATACCATATAATTTCACCCATATGTGGAATTTACGGAAAAAAAAAAAAAAACCCACAGATGAACATATGGGAAAGAGGAAAAGAAAAAAAAAGGAGAGAGGGAAACAAGCCATAAGTGACTCTTAACAATAGAGAACTGAGGGTTGATGGAGGGAGGGAGGTGGGGGATGGGTTAGACTAGTGATGGGTGTTAGAGAGGGCACTTGTTACGATGAAAAAAAAATATTGCTTTTACATAACAAAATCAGAATCATGATTTTTAATGTAAATTTCAATACTATGTTTTTACAAAACATAACCGCCACTCTGCATTCTGTCTGCTATGAAAATCACCATGAAATGGGTTTCAGTTTCAGAAAATAAGATGGCAACTGCAGTGATTTTAATCCTTAAGTCAATGGGATAAAACACCAACATGCTTTTATGACAATTACTGCTCTCTTGTTCATTGGTGAAAATATACTGTCTTTTAATTTCCCTAACGGGCTGTAGCTTTATCTCTAAATCACATGCCACAGTAATTTCTTCTTGGAATTTTAAATAAATCATTATTGCCTCATAAATAAATTATAGTATAATTATTCTTCTCCAAAGCCCATGATGATTTTCCTGTTTTTTACTTTAAGGTCTCCCATTCCTCCTCAATTCAATATTTGTATTTATGACAGGCACCAGTTTTCAGTAAAAAGAAAAGCTCCTGCAAAGTTAAGACTAAAGAATATCTTATTCTACCCTCCATACTCTGAATAAAAATGTTCAGAAATTAATCTCCTCCTCTTCCTAGATCCAGCCTGTTCCAAATTCCTACAGGCAAGGAGAAGAGCACCCACCTTGACTTCTGATCATTTGTATTAACTTTTGACATCAGCAAAGTTGCACAAAAAATCCAAAAGGTTCTCTCTTCCTTCAGGCCTCAGTGAGATTGAATTACCTGACAGTTAATAGAAAGACACCATTTTTTTTTTTAAACAACTAAACTTTTATAGACGTTAAAATGGTAATGACAAAGAAACTTCAGAAGAGACATCTTTTCCAGAATTTTCCACATCGTGATGGGTTGGATGCCACTGGTGGGACATAGGATGCTTTTAGGTAGTAACGCCCTATTTAAAAATTGATTTTAATAAGAATGCACCTGTTTTACATGGGTATTAATTCATTTTGCTGAGGTAGCCGAATACTCCAAAAGTTACTCTGTAAAGCTCCTACTTTGGACGGGGTATTTTACCAAATTCAATACAAATGTATTAGAAAGAAGTGTTTCTTCCAGCCTGTGATTTCACAGATGATATTGTTTAATGGAATGGCATTAAAAAAAAAAAGTGAATTGATTTAATGTCCCTTGAAAAGAAACAGTATAAAAGCAACACTTAGACCTATCAAATATATGAAAATGGTACCAAAAATTGCTGAAGTTTAGTAGACATTGATCTAGCAGGTAAGCAGACTACAGAAAGAGGTAAAATGACTCCCCAGCTCAAGAGTTACTGCTCTAGCTGGAAAGTCAATCATTCTTTCTTTTTGTTTGTTTGTTTGTTTTTATTTTCTCTCTTTTTCACCTCCATACCCTTTACCCTTTACCTCTCCATATATATTTTTTTTCTATATTATTCTATATTATTCCCATCTGTTCACTTGTTTCCTCTACTAATCTGTAAGTTACTTGATGACTCCAAGATTTCACTTCATTTATCTTTGTGTAAGCACCAAAATTGATATGATGCCCAGAACATAATAGGGGCTCACTGCATATTTGTTGAATGGATAAGTAAATAAGAGCAGTGATGGGGCTCAGTTTTCAGGCCTCTGACCTCCCTCCCTAACTCCCCTGACCCTCTCCCACTTAGTCCAGAACTAGTTCCATGATACCACGCAGTCTACATTTAATGTTTAAATATCCATTTCCAAATTCAGAAATTAAAAAATAATGATGCATCCTACATTAACAAAAGAAAAACAAAACAAGAGAAAAAAATCACTGATTTTTTTCCAACTAAATGATTATCCAACTAAAATATTTTAATGTACAGTTTTTTAAAAAATTAGTGCTTGTTTAAGCAAATATTAAACATGGCAGTGCAGCTGATATAGAGCAGAATAAGAAAAACGATCACCAATATTTATTATTACATATGTTTTGATCATATCCTAGTTGTTAACTTGTTTTACAAGACATGTAAACAGTCCAAATTCTAATCTCAGCTTTGCTTATTACTTCTGTCTGGCTTGGTTCAGATTATTAATACTTTTCAAGCCCAAAAGAAGTAACAATTCTAGGTGACCAACACCTGAAATTGACCAGATAAGGCCTGAGTCCCATGCCCAGGCTCCTTCTGCGAATTGTATTAATCAAATACATACATTGCCATCAAATCTTTCATTTCATCTTCTACTCAGTAATTAATCCCCTTACTTATGAACCAGGGCTTTGCCCAATATAGAGGATGAGAAAATGTGTAAGTTGTAGCCATTGTCTTCAAGTTTTTCACAGTTTAATGGAGGATGCAGCATGCAGTAAGTCAGAGTTATCACAAAGTGCCATAACAGACAAATTCCAATATGTTAGGAGTTCAGAATTATTAATTTGGTCTTGAAAAGACTGCATAGGATTAGGAGGCAGATGATAAGAAAGTCCCAAACTACCTGAGCTAGAAGATGAGAGTCCAATTTAGGAGGTGTGATACCTTGGGCTCTCTACAACTATAAAATTTACTTACAAAAACTAATGATTTACTGTATGGTGACTAACATAATAAAAAAGTATAATTTTGTAAATATAAAATTATAGTTTTCTGAGATTCCACCTTGTCATCTGTAAAATGGGTATAATAATACCTACTTCCCAAGTCTGTGGCAGGAATGAAATGAAGCAACGTCAAGAGTGCAGTACCCAGTGTTTTCTTGAGAAAGAAAAGGTAGAGAGCATGCATCGGGCATTCTAGCCTGATGGGGCAGCATGGCTGGGCATGCCACTAGTCAGTTCTTGGGCATGCCACTAGTCAATTCTGGAGATCCAGAAAGAAATCCATAGTAGGAATTAGAACATGAGTCTAAAAAAAAATGCTAACAAGAGTGATGATCAAAAAGGGAGAAATCATAAGTAACTAAAGGACAGGTAAGTGAATAATATGGTAGGCAATAGAAAAGGTTCTTGAGGGGCCTGAGTGACTCAGTCAGTTAGGTGTCAGACTCTTGATTTTGGCTCAGGTCATGATCTCAGGGTCATGGGACCCAGCCCCATGTCGGGCTCCCTGCTCAATGCAGAGTCTACTGGAGATTCTCTCCCACTTCTTCCCCCTCTGCCCTTCCCCCTGCTCTTTCTCTCAAATAAATAAATCTTAAGAAAAAAAAAAAAACTCTCAAGAATGCTGCCCTTCTTTCTAAAGCTACCCTCAAATGCTGTTACTTGAATAGAAAAAACACATAGAAAACAAAAAACAGGAGAAAATTTTCATTAATGACTAATAGTTAAAAATTTTGCTTAGCTAACTAGCCCTAACCAGGTGTTCCAACTATGTCTTATGATGCATCTTAAGCCTGAGAAGGGAAAACAGGAGAACCCTACTTTTCTTGCTCTAGTTCCTGCATCTGTTGCTCATGCACTTATCCATCCACGGTTTGGGGTTCAGTCACCCAGTCCTTAGGACTTATATTTATCACATTGACTCCTCGTCTTTCAGGGCTGGCTTCTGATCCCCCCCAACAATCCCCATCAATCCTCACCACACCTCTCTTGATGTTCTACACTATCAACCTGGTCGCAGACTGTTGTTTTATTGACACCCTGACTCCAGTGGTTTAACTAATAAACATCCTACTTTTTTCCATCAATGCAGATATTCCAGGATCTAGAAAGAAAGTCTTGCCAGGACTCACAGTATAAAACTGGGAACACAGACAAATGCCTACAGAGGATATGAACTGGGCCAAGGAAAAAGCAATACACGGGGAGTTTCAGAATCGTGGCAAACAGTAGCCACGGTCTAACCAAAGATATTCAAATTCAATGTAAAAAGGCGAAATACCATTCCAGACAAACTACCCATGTCTGCAAGCCTGGGGGGCTCAGTCTGAAACCCTTAGATAAATACTTAACGCTGCCTGGATCTCTCCAGGTCTTGCAGCTGCCTCTGACCAAGAGGGTGCTTTGCATATGAAAATGTGCCATCTTACTACTTTTTTTTTTTTTAACACTTAAACTGGCTTTCCCAACAGACTACAAGACCTAAGCTGGTTTTCTTAAGATACAGTGCACTAGGGCACAAAAGCCTGAAGCTGGTCCACTAGGGTTACAACGCACAAAGGAAATAGCTGTTTCGTTCACCACTGTCGATACTCAGAAATGTTCTGAGGTTGGTGCCAATACTTTTCTTCTATAGGACATGCATGCATAACAATTAGTCAGAATGACCTTAGAGGGCATTACCCCCCAACTCCATAAGAATGGCCAATGGCACTTTTCTAAGACCCCGAGGTATCCTCATCCTAATTAGGAGCTGCCACTGGCAATGGACACCCGAGGACTTGGAGGTCAAGAAATCCTGCCCCTCAGTTTTGAGTACTGGTCCATTCCTTGCTCCCCATTGCTGTCTTCATGCAGGTGAAGTTCCTATATCCTGTAGTTATATTAAAGATATGTCGTTCGCCTGGAAACATGGGTAGCTTCCTGTCAATCACTATCACCTAGGTAGCAATTGCCAGGTGATTATTCATAGATGTACAAATGGTGTATAATTAAAAACTGCTTGTTACTCATTTTTTAATGACTTTACCTCATTTTATCTCTGGGGTAAGAAAAGAAAAACACCTTACCAACATACTAATTGAGGCCATAATTGGCCAATATGTATCATCAATTCTTCTATGAGTTTCTCAACCTTTTGCCTCCCTATCCTATACTTCCTCCCCAATTAAAAAACAAGTTTATTAAATATATGTGTTCTTTTCTCCTAGTAAAATCTCTGGATCCCCAGAGTACTAAAGAAAGAGGAACGCATCCCTGATTTTCCAGCTGTTAGGGAGAGATATGCATGTGAGTCATTATGCAGAGCTCTTTATGAAATCAAAAAATGTATTCATAATAACTGTTAATTTAACATGTTTATTTATATCACTGGAGCATGACTCCTGCATATAAAGGAAGGCAGGGCGTGTAGTGGAAAAAATTAATTCAAGACAACTTACAAAACTGCATAATTCTCCATTTTATCATTTTTAAGGTACCAAAGCCTGAATAAGAGGCATCAACATTAGAAAGTAGCTTGAAAACAATTTGTGCCAAGAAAAGGGAGACGTGAATATCCCAACTTAAAACTTGTCGAGTGATACCTGAATTGTTAGGGCAGATTCTAATTAGAAAATTCAAATCCATCTCTGAATGTGACTTGTATTTTTAATATTTCTACTGTCTCCACTCAGAACTTAATACCTGAGAAAACTTTCAAAAACAGTTGGTGAAAATATTTAATCATTCATATTTTTGTATAAATATTTAACATTCAATATGACAGGTCTTATATAATTATTTAAATGGAATTAAGGAAGTTTGGGTTTAGCCAAATACAATACTAGGAGTAAATGATTCCTGATGCTCTATGCCATACTATAGTTTCCAATACATGGTCAGCTAGAGTGTGGGTCTTTGTTTTAAAGATTAGGAAACCAGATTTAGAAATTTTGAATGGCTTATAGATGGTGTATGATATCATACACCACGTCAAGTCTGACTACTAAGCAAGTATGAATAGACCAGATAGTGAATGACATCATTCCACTTGCTAGAAAAGGTATTAAATGTAAGACGTGCATTATGTGAAAGAAGATTCTATTTTTTTTTTTAATATTTATTTATTTGAGAGAGAGAGAGTACATGAGCAGGGTGAGGGGCATAGAGGGAGGATGAGAGGGAGAATCCTCAAGCAGACTCCCAACTGAGCACAGAGCCCGAGGTGGGGCTTGAACCCATGACCTGAGATCATGACCTGAGCCCAAATCAAGAGTTGGATGATTAACCAACTGAGCCACCCAGGCACCCCAAGGAGCTTCTGCTTTTGAGGGCAAAAATAATGTCTCATTCATCTTTTCTGTTTGTATCCTACAAAGCCCAGCTCAATATTTTGCAAATGGTAAGTACTCAACAATGTTGAATGGAATGGCACTTTAAACTGCTACTGTAATATAATTCAATTCTCTGTCTCTCTCTCTCATTCTTAGACCTTTGGCATATTATGGTTCTCAAACTTTAGTTTTTAGTTTTGCTTTAGCATTCCCGGGGAATTCATTTTCTGCCAATCTCTACTCTCAAAATTCTTTTCAATTGGTTCTAGAGAGGCTTCAGAAGCTACCCGCCAATCGCCACCTTGAACAATACTGCCTAAGGAATTACAACAGTTCTTTCTTCTTGGAGTAGTGGTTAGAACCCCTCGGTATATATAGAGCCTGAGTGAAATTTGAAAAAGAGTCTGCTTCTTTGCTCCATCCTAGTGAGGGTGGAGGGAGGGATGATTACATGCGGCTGCATACAGACATAGGATCTACGTAGAAATAACATTCCTTCTGGACACTTCATGCCAGGCAGCTATAAACCCTTTCTTTTCTGCCAGAGAGGTGATGCACTGTGGTAGATAAGACCATGGCCATAGGACCAGACAGACCCAATGGACTTTAAATCTTGCCTCCAATACTTACCAAGAGTGAATCTGGGCAATTGATTTAAATTCCCAAGTCAGTTCCTAACATATAAAGCAGGGACAGTAATAACTAGCTCATAGGTGGTGGTGGTAGTGGTGGTGGTGGTGGTTTATTATGGGGATGAAATGTTATTTTTCATAGCAGATATTTCAGAACTCTATTTAATCTTTTTTTTTTCCATTTATAGACCCTAAGTTAAAGAAACAATACTGTATTATGAACCACATTTGCTTGTACACTAAGTGAAAATATTACTGTGACTCCAGGAAATCAGTGGGTGTCATACACATGACCTTTGACTTTTATTCTTAACCTGGGATTGAATGATTCTATGATTCACATTGATTTATCTACTGAGACAGTTGTAATGTTTGTGCCCTCTCTCCCCCCAAATGCATATATTGAAAATTCACCCTCAGTGTGGTGTATTTGGAGGTGGTGCCTTTGGGGTATGATTAGGTCATGAGAGTGAAGCCCTGTGAATGGGATTAGTGCCCTTAGAAAAGAGAACCCAGAGCTCTATTGCCTCTTCAACTGCATGAGAACATGGCGGGAAGGCAAAAGGACGAACTATAAACCAGGAAGTGGGCTCTCACCTGACGCTGAATCTGCCAACACTTGATCTTGGACTTCCTAGCCCCTAGAACTGTGAGAAATAAATATTTGTTGCTTAAGCCACCCAGGCTGTGGTATTTTTGTTACAGCCTATCTGTAAGTTGCTACAGGATTTTGCTTAATATTGTCAGTTGAATGTAAATCACTCAGGGTGACCAAATAGTTGTCACATTTCACCTTCTAAAAGATACTAAATTGGACTCTTAAAATGTCAGTACCCAAATCTCCAGAAATAACATTCGTTTTCTGCTGGAATCTTAGAAAATAATGAATAACTTTTTCCCTTTTTTATACATAAAACAGGAAGTATGAAATCTGAAAATGAGGATTACATTTCAACAGTTGAGGAGAAACACTGAAGTAGAAGACTTTTTGACACTGTAAATTGAATGTCAACTTTCTTATTCACCTCATATTCTTCCCACCTTTCCACTTAATATTACAGGCTTTGAATGACTCCAACATGCCAACAGCTTCATAAAAACTTGAATATAATGAAAATGACTGAGACTAGTTTCCTCCCTTGTTCAAAAGTTGCCTAACTTTATGACAAAGTAACTGACAGAATGTGGCAATTAAGCCATGCTCACATTATATAGGGCTCTCGTTCTCTCTCTCTCTCTCTCTCTCTATATATATATATATATTTAACCAAAATGATTTGAGGTTCCAAATTATTAAGCAGCAAACCAACAGTGTTTGCAGACACCAGCTGAATTGTTAAATAATCATGGCTTTGTTGGTTCTTCTTTTCAAAGCACTAAAATGATGATGATGATGATGATGATGATGATAAAATAATAATATACACCAAACAATCTCTATGTACCTACAATACTACTTAACTGCTCTGTACCTCTATTTCCACATCTATAAAAGTGAAATAATAGTACCCACCTCCTTAGCGTATATTAAATATTAAGTTAATAAATCTTATAGGTTTGGCACACAGTAGGGGCCATCGGGATGTCTGCTGTTACCAGCATCCCATCAATAAAATCTGGGGTCATGGCTGTGTTGTTATCCCAGTTGTAGGGCTGTGCAAGCTGAAGGCTGACAAGGTTAATAACTCTCGAAGTCTATGCAAGAGGATATCTGGAACCTGAATTTAAACCCCAGTCCTCTGACCCCAGGTGCTCTGCCCTAAATCAGAGGCCTCTCTTGGGGGAAATGCAGGAAGTTGGTTGAGCCACCCACCCACAGCACGAACTATCAATGACCTTCACAGAGGGCTTCCAGAACAAAGGGTTGGCCCTCCACTCTCCTTAAGCCAGTTTTAAGTATAAGAGAGAGAAGTAATTCTCCCTTTCGGTTAAATGTACTTAAAGCAAAACCCTCAAGTGTTCCAAAGAGTAAATGAGAGAGGAAATAATGGGCACCATCAACAGTCAATACCTGAGACTGAGAAATCGCTGTGTGTGTTACAGCAAACCATTACAATATCCAAATACCAATTTAAAAAGCCGAAGCGATCATAGCTGTCAGGGTCTGTTCATTTCAGCCTTTTCTCAGTCCGGATGAATAACTGGTTAGTTAGACCAGCAAAGGCCTTTGGCCCACAAATGAGAGGCTAAAATTGCCAAATTCAGCAAACAAAAATACAGGCTGCTCAGTGAAATTTTAATTCCAGATAAAGGATAAATACTTTTATATGTATATGCATGTTCCAAATGTTGCATGGAGCATATTTATACTAAAACATTATTTGCTCTTTATCTGATACTCAAACTTAACTGGTTGTTCTGGATTTTTACCCAGCAGCGGCCTACTTTTGAAATTTCCATTTCAGGGATGATTACCTAAGGAAGGAAGTTGTTACGAACTAAATATTTCTGCCCTCCACAAATTTGTATGTTGCAGCTCTAACCACCAATATGCTATTTGGAGATGCAAGCCTTTGGGAGATGATCAGGGTTAGATGAGGTCATGAGCATGAGGTCTTCATGGTGGGATTAGCACCCTCATAAGAAGAGACACCAGAGAGCCTACTCACTCTCTCCCTGCATGCACAGAGAGGTCAGGTGAGCACACAGTGAAAGGGTGGCCCCCGACAAGCAAGAGAAGAGGCTTCAAGAGAAGAAACCTACCTGGCCTGCACCCTAATCTTCAGCTTCCAAGATCCAGAGTCGTGAGCGTAAATTTCTGTTAAGTCACCAGTCTGTGGTCTTTTATGACAGCAGCCTGAGCCCACCAGGATGGAAATATTGAGTATGGTGACTCATGTCAGTAGCAGCTACATCCTGGCCTCACTCAAGGCCTTCTCCCATTGTGATGCCGCACTGTGCAGATAACCCCTCTCTGACTACATGTCTTGGGTCTCCAGAATGTTCAACCCCTAAAGGAACTACTGTCTGTGTAAGAGGGGTCACACATGTTTCCTTTTCCTGTCTCGGTTCAAAGTCATTCCACATGATTGGCTGCCCTCAGCTTCCATATTTTTACCGTGCATTTCCAAAACTGGGTTCCATTTTACTTTTCCCCACACCACACCCTTCCAGGTTCTAGACACTGTTGTGCAGTCTTACAAGCTGCCTTCATTTTTAAATCCCACCAATAATAGATTAAATACATAAAGCCCTTGCATTCCAATTTCAGCCCCTTTCTCTGTGGCCCCTTGAATGGTTTTCACCTGACAGTGGGTTTAGTGGATTCAGGCAAGACTGAAAGAAATTACCCTAGGCTTGTGAATGAATACTGAATTCCAATTTTTTTTTCCCCCCTTCAAAAACTGTTCGTTATAGAACTGTTGGAAAACTCAGCCTACATTCCAAATTCCTCAGCAAATTTTCTGTGTAGCCTCTACCGTGTTAGAATAAACTTTTCCAATTACTTGTATACACACACACATTGACCGCTGTAGGATTTCTACAATTCAATCTCCACTAGTCAGTGAAGGTCTTGATTATAAACTGCAGTTTTATTGTTCTCTCATTCGTGACCTCTTTTTTTCCGATTACCAAACTCACTCTCTCTCTCACACACACATACACAAATTAAGCATTAACTCTGACTTATTTCTCATTTGCCTTTAAGCATAATTAGGAAGTGCTAATAAGCAGGCAGCAGCGGCTCCATACATCCGCTATCAATTGTTTTCTGGCAACATTAACCTGAGAAATACTCAATTATTTCTGATTTGTGAAATTATTTCTGAGTTTTACCCTCTCAGTAACCAAAGAAGAAAACAAGAGAAAGATTTTGCCTGGAAAAAAATAAAATTACCCTGGGTAATTTCCCATAAAATACTTGCAAAAACACAATATAGAAAGAATTGTGTTTTATGAAATTTACTTTAGGCCTCCTGTATGTTGATCTTTTCACTCCAAAGCTTGATTTCATTTTGGCCCTCAGCTTATAAGCACAGAATAATTTGCTTGCTTGGATGGCTGCAGAGTCTAATAAGTGTTGATTGTTAATAAAACCTTTCAGAACATGATAATGGCTTAGGCAAAGCACATTTACATACTAAAAGTTGGAGGGAAATGATTCTTGAGAGGAAAAGCTTTCAGAATTATGCAAAGAATGAAATTTACTCAACTTTTCAAGATCCGATGGGAGAGGATATATATGCAGTTATGCTTGCTTAACTGACTTGGGCTGAGCTTTTCCACCCAAAATAGATATATTTTACATAAGAATGGTATATATTGGTTTATTATAAGTTACAGGAGCCTAGTTTCCTCTGTAAGTATTGCTTACTTTACTTCATTTCAAATTCATTATTAAATTCATGGCTCCTTTGCACTTTTTTAGAAAAAGGTATTTCCCCAATGAATGCATTTTACATTCGTTCAGGCTGCTTCTTTCCCTCCTCTAAAATTCTAAATTCTGACTATCAAACAGGATTTAATGAGCTGAGAGTAGGTGCATTCCTCAGCTGTGATTTACCCAATACCCAGTGCATCCCTCTATCCTGATGAGTTGCAATCACCGTTTTGCTTGGCTGTATCCCCATGCTAATCCTTGAGTGTCTCAAAGGCAAGGTGTGGTTGATATTCTTCAAAAGCATGAGTCCTAGCCCATGGCTGGTACTTGATGTACGTCTATGTACAAACAAACAAATAAACAGGGGCTCTAAAATGAGCACAATGACCCAGCCACTCAGAATACTAGAGGCAGTGAAGTGGGTGAGAGCAAAAAAAAACCAACCAAACAAACAAACAAAAAAAACATTTCTGTAGACTGGTTTCCTGGGCGGAAAATCCCGTCAAAAATATTTCATTCCATCTAAAAGAATATCACCTTGAAAAGTTCTTTTATCTTCTGACATCTTTATATCCTTGTAGGCTGAACATAATTATATTAATCCTTTCAGCTCATATCCATGGTGCGCCAGTGTTTAAGGTAGTTCCTATAACAACAGAACAGAAACAAATGCCTCCCTCCCAATATAATGAGTCACACAAGAGTAACATTTTTAAGTAAATCAAAAATTGTGCAATATTTACCAAATCATCATTGAAACTTGGTGCTATAATAATTACCTGACTATCCAATTGAATTTGATTAGCACTTGCAAGTTTACAGTGTGTTTTTATATAAGCTATTTTATTTAAAATGGCACGTAGTTAATTATACAAACATTACAGGAACATGTGGGTTTTGAAAAAATATGAAGTATAGAATTAAATAAATTAAAAAGGAAGAGTTCCCAGTCATTAAGCGTCTGCCTTCAGCTCAGGTCATGGTCCCAGGGTCCTGGGATCGAGCCCCCCGTCAGGATCCCTGCTCAGCGGGGAGTCTGCTTCTCCCTCTCCCACTCCCCCTGCTTGTGTTCCCTCTCTCGCTATGTCTCTCTCTGTCAAATAAATAATTAAAATCTTAAAAAAAAAAAAAAAGGAAGAGTTCCCATTGACCTGAGATAATAAAATTTCATTTCCTCAATGCCCCCCCAGTCCCCCACCATGGTGTTATATGGGCTGCGCAGGTCAGAGAACTGAGTGAGCCAGGAGAGCTAACAGATGGGAGAGGGATTTATCAGGAGGGTTGATCCCTTGAGGGGTGCAGAAGAGTAACCTGGGCTGGAAATAGAGAAGTTCTTTCTTCTTTTTTTAAAGATTTTATTTATTTGACAGAGAGAGACACAGTGAGAGAGGGAACACAACACAAGCAGGGGGGAATGGGAGAGGGAGAAGCAGGCTTCCGGCCAAGCAGGGAGCCCGAAGCGGGGCTCGATCCCAGGACCCTGAGCTGAAGGCAGATGCTTAACAACTAAGCCACCAGGCGCCCCTGGAAATAGAGAAGTTCTTTTATTTTTTTTTTAAGATTTTATTTATTTATTTGACAGAAAGACACAGCGAGAGAGGGAACACAAGCAGGGGGAGTGGGAGAGGGAGAAGCAGGCTCTCCGCTGAGCAGGGAGCCCAATGTGGGGCTCGATCCCAGGACCCTGGGATCATGACCCGAGCCGAAGGCAGACGCTTAACGACTGAGCCACCCAGGCGCCCTAGAGAAGTTCTTTTAAAGGAAGGCATATTGCGTCAATAGTCGTCACAATGAAACTTGGGAACTTAAGCACCCCAAAAGAATAATAAATCAATGATCAACTCTATTGACGTAACTGATTATACTGCATCACTGAGGCTAATGTACAAGAAAATTATCTGGGGGAATTAACTAGCCTACTTTTATGGCTCCTTAAGGAAGCAATAATACTAACTACTCTCAAAGCAACAAGGCTGTTGGCTGTAGGCACTTCAGTGTGAAACGTCCTTATTTGATGCCCTGCGAGAGTCCAATTCACTGCTAGTGTTCTTAGCCTGAATATGCCATGGGCACTATGGGGTTTTACTATCGTATCTTAATTATGGGAAAATGCTAAGATGTCCTTTTATGAGACATTAAAACTGAATGCAAATGATGACATCATGTGTGACTTTTCAAAAACAAACTCTGTAAATTTGTAAACAAGTGGACACCTACAGAAACTTTAGAGGACATTTCTCTTCTGAGTTACGTTTGGGGCAGCACACAGTAGGCCACTGGGCAGTTCCTCTGTTAGGGTTACTAACGTTCTGATGTTAGCAAAATACCTTCTTCTTTTAAATACAAACTACTATCCCATTATGATTTCTCACTAACGTCCTATCCCTTACGATTGACACTGTCTTATATAAGCATCTCCATTTGTGTCTTGTCACTGGAAACTCCTCAACCTTTAATGATTTTAGGACATGGATCACTTTCCCTTTCTTTCCCATCCTTTCTTATGGCTTTGATTGGTTCAGTGATGACTCTTCTAACATGCAGATTCCATGTGTCTGAACATCCTGCATTAAGGCTCCGCTTTAATTACCTACCAGCCTGTACTTTATACTTCACAAATGCTCTTTAATCACAAACTCTTAATTTCCCCCTCTACAGTAACCTCCTCTTTGCCTTTCTCTTAATGCAATTTCTCTTAATGAAATTAACTTCTCTATTTAATAAATATCTACCCAAGGGCTCACAATGAGCCAGGCATCATGCTAAGTTCCAGACATACAAAGAAGAATAAGATAAAAATCCTATTCCAATGGAGTTAAGAAGAGCTAAAAGCAAATGAGGGAAGCAGATAAGAAAATTCTCCATCACGTGAAGGTCAGATAAGTGCCACAAGAAGGGTATCTAAAGGGAATGATGGAATTCCAGAACAAAGAAATATCAATTAGATATTTTGCCAACACCCCTTAAGAACTTCCAACTCAAGAGCATCCGTGAAAGCACTGACTAAAAACTGTCCCATCTTTCTGGATGCCCCCAGTTTATATAGTCTTCATTGCTTAGGGGACATGTGATCTTATAGTGTAGTTATAGTTACTACAAGTTTTATATCTATTGCTAAATGTTAAATTCCTCTAGAAGGCTGGGTTTAACATTCTTGGGTCATGGCTCTTTTTCAAAATCTTAGACATAGTTATGTGATAATTTTTTTTCTATCCATTTTTAAGCACTTTTGCACAAGTTCCCTCACAAAAACCTCCTAAAGTTGGGAATTTTTACAGTAATTATGATACCTAATTTACATATGAGAAAACTAAAAATTAGTAGCTATGCAACTGGCCCACGTTTATCTAGCTAGTACATGGCTAGGTCATGTCCTAGATATGAGTGGACGTATGCTAACTATTCCTGAAGACTATTTTTTGTTTCTGCCTGGACACATAGCTGAGCTACATTTCCCAGCCGTTGATGCAGTTGGCCTAGACCATGAAGCAGTTCTAGCCAATGGAATGTGAGTGGACAGGATGAGTGATACTTCTGGGTTGCTGTAATAACTTCCCACTTCTGCTCCTCTGTGCCCATTCCCTTCTCCAGCTGAAATCTATTTTCATAGTAACACTAAGATGATATTTTCCCTTTTCATTTTCATTCATTAATGAATGCACAGTAGGATGGCCCAAGAACTCCTTGATGTGTGATATAAGAGATTAAATGCATAAGCAGATAGGAGAATTCGGTTATCTTTTATTAAGCCGGACATTAAAGATAGTTGCCAAAATATAAAGCAGTGTCATTCTTTTCACTAATTTATTTTTGTTTTGGAAATGAGCAGATAAAAGTTATTATTTTGGAATTAACAAATACATTTTTTAAAATGTCTCAGTTTAAATTCTAAGACACTAAGTATCAACAGATAAAACCCACATAAACTGAAGCTCTTTGGAGTCAATTTTTAAGAGCGTCAAGAGCTCATGAAACTAAAATGTTTGAGAAACGCCAACCTGTCTTCATTAAGGTAAGTTAATCTATAGTAGTAAACAGAGCCTACCTCCCATTGACTTCACACAAAGAGACTTCTGTCTCTCTCACCTTAATTATCTAAGTAGGTGTTCCATTAGCAGGGTAACTTCCTAGCACATGGTAATTCAGGAATCCAAGTTAACGGTGTGGCTTTGCCATATTCAACCTTGACTTTCAAATTTGCTCTGACACTGACATTTCAGTTAACTCTCACCTCTTGGCCATGTTAGGACATGGCAAGAAGACAGTGACCCAGGAAGCAGGCTCTCACCAGACGCAGACTCTGGTGGCACTCTGATCTTGGATTTCCAGCCTCCAGAACTTTGGGAAATAAATTTCTGTTGTTTATGAGCCACCCAGTCTATGATATTGTGTTACAGCAGCTCAAACAGACTAAGTTACCACAAGTGTCATTCAATGGAAGTCAAAACTCTTTCTAGGGCAGATGCCATGTATTTTTTCACCTTGTATCTCCTACAGTACTAAGAGCCACACACCTTATACTTTCTGTGATTTCAGTAAGTGTACACTAGAAACAAAATATTAAAACTGGAAGGATCTTTAGAGACCATATCGTTCAAATTTCTCATTTTTCCACCCAGATTGTACAAACCTGGGGAAGGTAAGTGATTCCCCAAGGCTACAGTGAACGTGATAAATAAACAATGTAGAAATGTAAATGTAGTCTACAAAGTTAGCACACATCATTCATTACTATGAGACTTTATTTTAAAACTTTAAGTTATATAATTCTATACCTTCAAAGAGACAAAAAATAGATTTTTAAAATTTTAGAACTTAAGGAGACAAGAGCTCATTGACCTAAATTATCTCATTTGTAGGAAAAAGCTACAGGGTCTCAGGGAGATAAAATCACTTCTCTAAATTCACAAAATGGAAAAGACCTGATTTACCAAATCTGAATCAAGTGTTATTACTGCCATATCATATTGCCTTGGAAATAACTCACATTTGTGTAGTAAATTGATAATTCCCATTTTGAAGCAAATTAGTAAAAATAGCAACTCATGTGCTCTATCCAAAAATAAAAGCAAAGCTTCAGGATATTCCATAATAATCTAGGTTACAAATCTTATTCACTTCTATCCAACTTTTCTAAACCTAAAACCTAAGAGATCTGAAGCTGGGAAAATCAGTAACCAAAAGTTTCATCTTCTTTTGTCACAACAATATAACACACGTATATAAAGTTATTTTAAAATAAATTGTTCTGGCAAATCAGCACCTTGACCCAACAAGCAGGCCATGAAATCCAGTGCCTTTCCATACTTCATAGAAACTTATTCAAATCACTGTAATAGATTTTCTGCTCTTGGGAAATGAGCACATAAATGGCAACATCCTTTCTAATGGCAATTCTCGACATTCTTATTAAAGTTCTGTGTTAAGTGCCCAGATACATTAAATCAATCTATTGTTTTCCATCCTCACAGACAGCCCAGAGTTCTGGAGAGGAATGGAGGCCGCAAGGAAATCAATCATCAGAATGTGCTTCTTTTAACACATTATACTCTTGGTTAATTGGGTTTTAAAATAATCTGATATAAATTTGGATTTGAATTCAAAGTCCTTGACAGAACTATTGCCAAGAAATGAGAAAGTAATATTTCCCCAAAACTATTACTTGAAAATCTTGAAAGAAATGACTTATCCATAAAGATTTAATATTTTTTTTTTTCCTGTTTGAAATGCTGCAAGTACCCAGGCAGCACTAGAAAATGAAACCTTTATGTTGCACGTTGTACTGAGACACCTGGTGTTGGGTCCACGATTTTTCCTGCTGAGCGGCAGACAATGAGATGTAATATTGACATTCTCTTTGAAACCTCCAGGGTCTACTAAAGAACTCCCTCTGTAGAGGTAGAAAGTTCACCTAAGAACCTTGAAAAGGCATATAACCTCAGTCAAGTCTTTAGATCAGATTTTACTTTTTCTTCTAGCAGAAGCTGGATAGCAAAGAGAAAATAATTGATTTCTTCATGATGGGCAAATAAGAAATAATAAAATGGAAACCATTACACATGAGTCCAAAGTAAAAGATACAAATTATTTAACACAAAGCCACGGCACCCCAGACATTAGACAAAATTGTGAATTCATGCCACTGATTCATATTATTTTATTACAAACACAATGGTGTCTGTCTTTCTGTAGGATATAGAGAGACTGACAACTTAGGAAGCATTTAATAGTGGTTGTTGCTATCATTTTGTTGTTACTGTGAGCGACAGTGAAGAGAGGCATAAACTAGTATATACCGATCAACTGCTAAATGTCAAACACTTGACACTTTACACCAATTTTAATTCTCAAGAGTTCTCCAGGTAGGGTATCATTATCTTAACTTCAGAGATGAACAAACAGGTATGAGAGAGTAAATACTTTGGGGTTAGGTCACCCAGCCAATAATTGCTGGGACTGGGGTTCAAACAGCATAAATAATTGCTCACATGGCTTATGACAGGCCAAGCACTGTACTAAGCAAATTCCATGGATTGTCTCACTAACTTTGCCCCGTAACTGTACAAAATAGGTCCTGACATTTTACTTACTTAAAAGAGGAGAAAACAAAAATTCGGATTTGTTTAAGAACTTGTCACAGAGATAATTAAGTGGCTGAATGATAATTCAAACTGAGATTGTCTGACACCAGAACTCCAAGCCTGTAAGTCCCATTTCATAGCGCCTGCTAATTTTAATGCCCATGCCCTTGCCTCTACATAACTCAGGCACAAAATAAAAACAATAAAATTCAAAACAACAACAGTAAAATGCACACTTTCATTTTTTTTTTTTTTTTTCTCCTCCTCTCATCAAATTCCCCAAACAGTATAATGCTATAACACACAGTGCCTTGGGAGGTTCAAAAGAAGCTCATGATAATTTAGCCCAACTAAAAGGTCCATTTCAATTGCCAAAGGAAAATGCTTCCTAGAAGCATAAAAGAGCTTACAGAGAAAAGCACTGCATCCATCTTGATGGATACTTAGGTAATAAATTCCCCAATCAGGATCACATCAAGACCAATGATAATTCATCAGCAACCCAAGAGACAGTCAGTGTGGAGTCAAGGGCAATTTAAAGCAATGACACATTTCTTCTAGATTCAGGTCTGTTTGAGACAGCATTCAATATACAGTCCTTTTTTTTTTTTTTTTTTTTTTTCCTGGCTGCACTTATTTTGTTAGGCATCCTTTGGAAATATAAAATTGTGTAACCATAAAAAAAAGAGTGCAGTAACATCCTGCCATTTCTAATGCTTCCATATTTTTATTACAGTAGTAAAATCTCTACCTTTACAAGGCAAATTCTAACATGATCTTGGCAACCTCTCCTGCAAATACAAGCACAGTCCCAGAAAAGTGACATTCCTTGGGCACCAGAGATTTCAATTTCTGCATTCTGGATTTTGGAAACTCTGTTCTAGCTTGTTGTAATTGAGGCTTTGACAGCCAAACAAATCTGCTACAAGGAACGCTGCACATTTCATAAAAATTCTCCATCTGAATGCACGTATTTTCTCTGCTCTGGCCTAGGATGTCTGATTGTGTGAACTTGGGACACAGAGAGAGAATTTCACCAGTCTTGAAAGAAGGATCCCCAACTGAGATTCTTTTGGCACAAAGAAAATAGCATAGCCAAAGCAAGAGTTTTTGAGGTATTCCAGGTATGCTTTGACATTTTTTTTAAATAACCTAAATTCACTGATGTACCAATTAATTTAAGTGAAGGATTACCTTTGTAAGAAAAAAAAGGAAAAATAATTTTATGGGTTTTGTTAGGCCACTAATATAAATTATTCTGATTAATTGGGTTTAAAAAAACGATATAAATTTGGACTTGTATTTAAAGTCCTTGACAGAACTATTGCCAAGAAATGAGAAAGTAAGATGATTTAGACATTGAGATTTTCCAAGATATTAAATAAGGTTTGAATTCTTTCACCAACTGCATTTCTATTTTTCCTCATTGCCAATCAAACGAAGGCAGCAGGAAATGCAATCCATTAGACTTAATCATAGTAAGTTCAAATCACATTTAACTATTCAATTGAAGAAGACTACCAGCAAAACTAATTACAGAGCTGCAAAATAGCAATGATAAAACTGAAGCACAACAATAGGACAGGAAACTCCTAAGAAATTGAGAATCAACAAATATATGTAATTGTCAATGAAAAGAGGCAGTCTGTGTCATTAACTAATTTTGAGAAGAATTAATTACCTTTCCATCAAATATTTTTAAATTATATCTCAAAATTCTAGAGTTCTCCTTCATCAACTAGACAAAACTTTAAATGAGGAAACATCAACCTGACAAGAATACTGATAAACTGCAAATAAAATTTCTTCTTGTTTCAAAGATAATATAACCAAATTTTAGAAAATTTTATAACAAATTTCAAATTGAAAATACTTTAAAATATTATATACCCTGGGGGGGGCGCCTAGGTAGCTCAGTGGGTTGAGC
Source organism: Halichoerus grypus (assembly GCF_964656455.1). NCBI lineage: Eukaryota > Metazoa > Chordata > Mammalia > Carnivora > Phocidae > Halichoerus > Halichoerus grypus. Next base: position 17,051,593 of record NC_135714.1, read on the forward strand.
ATCTGACTCTTGATTTTGGTCAGGTCATGATCTCAGGGTCCTGAGATAGACCACCCTATCTGGCTCCATGCTCAGAGGGGCGTCCGCTTGGGGTTCTCTCTTTCCCTCTCCCTCTACCCCAGCCCCCTCCCCTGCTTACACACGTGCCTTTTCTCTCATGCTCTCTTGCTCAAAAAGTAAAATAAAATAAAATATAAAATAAAATAAGATGTACCCCATTGTACAGAGATAAGAAAACACCTGTCTCAGTCTTTAGTTTATGGATTCTTTGAGGGTTAAACAGAATATCTTATTCAATTTGGGAATTCTGCCAGTCGCTAAGTACGACTGTTGTAATTGCATATTTTGGACTTGGGGGAATAACCGCAAGATGGGTTCCAGGATCCTTGTACCCACAGTGAGACAGATCAGCGTGAAAACTGCGTTCATCATCTGACCTCCCTAAGCTCCTACTCTGGTAGCCCACAGTGACATTTTGGGCCTCCCGGAATTAATACTTAAGAGCCAGTATCCAGTAATCCCTGAAAGATCTGAATATTTCCTTTTCTTGAGTGCACAGTCAACCTGGTAAAAGGCCATAGGTCACTTTAAGGAAGGATAGGAAAAGATTAACAAAATATATTTTTGGTAATAGGGTCGGGTCCTTTCTCAAGGGGCCCTGGCCTCTCACCTTCATTCAAGGGGTTCTGAGCACACAAACTGGCTCAAGGCTGAGGGAGCACAATTCTGTTTTTATGATTCAAGTTAGACTTTTGTTCACTTGACCTAGAAATCTTTTACTTATCCAGATCAAGTAAGAATTTAGTGGCTTCCCATATTTTAACTTTTAGAAACACCGTGATCAATGACCCAATGCCAGAGGTCTCTGTGAGTCAGACAACTCTGATTGCTGCTTTGACTCTGCTTGCCACCCCAGGAACCATGCCTACCTTGCCTTGGGCAACTGAGTGCTACCACTTTGCTCTTGCCACCCCAGGATCCAATTACGCCTGCTGCATTTTGTTTTCCCAATTCCGTGACAGCAGTTCCCATTGCATTTTCTGGCCTACGGACAAAAGTGATCAGAAAGCTCTTCAAGGTTGTCACTGTCCCCGTCGCAAATTTATTTCTCAAAGTCATGGTGAAAGGTGTGCCCTCTGGCCCTCCTAGGGTGGGTGAACGGATCTTAAATGACAAATCCATTAGAACATGTCAAGCTTCCTAAACCTTTGAATCCCTTCGATTATTTACCAGAGCAGCTCTAGCATTTTAAGTTAATTTATTAATGGACCATCTTTTGGTCCGTGTTTCAACAAACCAACCAAACAATTACAGCTCTTTCTAAGTTCCTGAGCCATAACAGTGAATCTAGAATCTCTGCCTAGTGGGCCTCTGGATTTTGGAAGCAGCATATTCCTGATCTGCGTGTGCTACTCTGGCCCATTTATTGAATGAGCCCAAAGCTGTTAGTTTTGAGTGGGCCCCAGAACAAAAGAAAGTTCTTTCACAGGTTCAGGCTTCACTTGGGCCATATGACCCAGCAGATTCAATGATGTTTGAAGTATCAGTGGCAGATAGGGACGCTGTTTGGAGTTTTTGGCAGGTCCTATAGGTGAACTACAACACAGGCCCTTAGGATTTTGGATCAAAGCCCTGCAATCCTTTGCAGATAATTACTCTCTCCGTTCGATAAATGGCTTTGGGCTTACTACTGGGTCTCAGTAGACACTCAGTGCTTATCCATGGGCCACCAAGTTAAAATGAGACCTGAGCTGCCTATCATGATCTGAGTGTTATCTGGGTCAATAATAACCACAAAGTTGAGCCACAAAGTTGGGCATGTGCAGTAGCATGTGATCATTAAATAAAAGTGGTATATATGTGATCAGGCTTGATCAGGCCTTGAAGGTACCAGTAAGTTATGTGAATAAGTCACCCAAATGCCATGGTCCCCATTCCTGCTATACTATCTTCTTTCTTCTAGCCTTCACATATGACCTTAACAGGAGATGTATGATCAGTTGACAGAGGAAACTTAGGCCTGGTTTATGGGTGATTCTGCACAGTACATAGGGATCAGCCAAAAGTGGACAGCTGCAGCACTATAACCCTTTCAGGGGACATCCCTGAATAATGGTGGTGAGGGAAACCTTTCCAACAAGCAGAACTTGAAGCAGTGCACCTGGCTGCTCATTTTGCTTGGAAGAAGCAATGGCCAGATGTGCAAGTACATACTGATTCATGGTTTGTGACTAATAGTTTGGCTAGATGATCAGGGACTCAAAAGGAACATGATTGGAACACTGATGACAAAGAGTCAGGGGATGAGGTTTGTGGAGAGATCTCTATGAGTGGGTAAAAAAACGTGAAGATATTGTGTCCCATGTGATTGCTCACCAAAGGGTGACCTTGACAGGAGGATTTTAATAGTCAAATGGATAGGATGACTCATTCTGTGGATACCAGTCATACTCTCCCCATTGACCCCTATCACGGCCCACAGGATTCACGAACAAAGGGGCCATGGAGACAGGGATGAAGGTGTTGCAAGGTCGTAGCAACATGGAACCCATTCACAAGGCCTACCTTGCTATGGCCACTGCTATATGCCTAATCTGCCAGTAGTACAGACCAAGACCAAGTCCCCAATATGGCACCATTCCCTATGGTGATCAGCCAGTTACCTGAGGGCAGATTGATTATACTGGATGACTTCCATCATTACAAATCAGCATTTTGTTATTATTGAAATAGACAACTCTGGCTAGGATGTGCCTCCCCTGAATAAGGTGCTTCTGCCAAAACAACCATCTGCGAACGTACAGAATGCTTTTTCCACCATCACGGTATTCCACACAGCACTATATCTCATCACAGAACCCACTTCACAGCAAATGAACTATGGCAATGGGGCCATGACCATGGAATTCACCGGTGTTAACCATGTTTCCTACCATCCTAAAGCATCTGGCTTGACAGAACAGAAGAATGCCCATTTGAAGACTCAGAGCACCAGGTCAGTGGCAATACTTTGCAGGGCTTGAGCAAGGTTCTTCAAGAGTCTGTATATGCCCTAAATTGGCATCTGATATATGATGCTGTTTCTCTCATAGCCAGGATTCTCAGGTCCAGGTTTCAAAGGATGAAAATAGGAGTGGCACCACTCACTATCACTTCGAGTGACCTACCAGCAAAATTTTGCTTGTTGTTCCCATGACTCTGTGCTCTTCTGGTCTGAAAGTCTTAGTTCCAAAGAGAGGAATGTCTTTGCTAAAACAAACAAACAAAAAAACTGCAACACTGATTCTATTAAACTGGAATTTAAAACTGCCACCCAGAAACGCTGGGCTCTTCATGTCTCTGAGTCAACAGGCAAAAAAAGGAGTTACTATATGGGATTGATCCTGACTACTAAGGAGAATTCTAACTGCTACTCCACAATGGAGGTAAGGAAGAGTATGTCCAGAATACACAAGGCATCTCTTAGTGTTACCATGGCCTGTGATTACAGTTGATGGAAAACTACAAAAAAACAAATTCAGGAGGACTATTAATGGCTCAGACTCTTCAGAAATGACAGTTTGGGTCACCCCACTGGGTAAAGAACCATGATTAGTTGAGGTCTTGCAGAGGCAAAGGGAAGAATGAGTGGGCGATGGAAACAAATTAGCTATGAATCACCAGCTACAACTACATGACCAGTTATATAAATGAAAACTGTAACTGTCATGAGTTTGTTCTTTATTTTGTTATAAATATATATGTTATAAATGTGTCTGTGTGTATATTAAGTAAATCTCTTTGTTCTCTTTCCTCTCTTATCCTCTTATCACATAAGATGTATTGACTTTATATCGTAGTACTTAAGTATTGCTGAATTTACATAATAGAATTTAGGTTACAGGATATTAAGGAGAAAAATAAATATCACTCAAGGTCTTTCAAGGACTCTACATCCTCTTTTGAGGAAAGGGTTATGAGTTTGGGGTTATACATGTGACACTTGCATCATATTATATGGAAATATAAACTAGATTACCTTCCATAATGTGAGTGGGTCAGCCTCATCCAATTAGTTGAAGGCCTTACTAAAAAAGACTGACCTTCCCTAAGCAAGAAAGAATTCTGCCAGTAGACTTCCTCTGGACTCTAATTGTAACTTTTCCTGAATTTTAAACCTGCCACCTGCCCTCCTGCAGACTTTGGACATGCGCAGCTCCACCAATGCATGTGTGTATGTATATATGTGTATATATATATATATATGTGTATATATATATACACATATACATACTGTATTTATATAAATATATATCTCCTTTTGCTCCTGTCTCTCTGGAGAACCCCAACTAATACACATTCCCCAATTCTTAATGATTTATTCATTAAGTCTTAGACTTTTTTTTTTTTCTAATTCTATAAAGCTGACCCTAGAATAACATGGGTTGGAACTCTGCAGGTCCAATTACACAAAGATTTTTTTCAATAAATACACTATGGTACTGTAAATGTATCTTCTCTTCCTTATGATTTTCTTAATAACATTTTCTTTTCTTACCTTACTTTATTGTAAGAATACAGTATATAATATACATAACATACAAAATATGTGCTAATCAACTGCTTATATTATCAGTAAGGCTTCTGGTAAACAGTAGGCTATTAGTAGTTAAGTTTTTTTTTTTATTTTAATTCCAGTATGCTTTAAATATGGTATTATATTAGTTTCAGGTGTACAATTTAGTGATTCAGCAATTCTCTACATTACTCAGTGCTCATCATGGTAAGGGTACTCTTAATCCCCTTCACCTGTTTTAGTCATACCCCTCACCCTCCTCCCCTCTGGTAACCATCAGTTTGTTCTCTGTAGTCAAGAGTCTGTTTTTTGGTTTGTCTCTTTTTTTCGTTGCCCATTTGTTTTGCTTCTTAAATTCCCCCTATGTGATATACATATACAGTGGATTATTAGCCATAAAAACAAATGAAATCTTGTCATTTGCAACCACATGGATGGATCTAGAGAGTATAATGCTAAGTGAAATAAGTCAGAGAAAGACAAATACCATATGGTTTCACTCATGTGTGGGATTTAAGTGGTTAAGTTTTTGGAGAGTCAGAAGTTGTATATTGATTTTCAGCTGCAAAGGGATTGGTGCCCCAACCCTCATATTGTTCAAGGGTCAACTGTATATCAAAAAAGAGACTTCTAAGCTGTCTATGGATCACCACAGGGATTCTTTCCTGGTTTTTTAAAATCAAACACAATCTTGGAAGAATTATTGAATGCTGCATTTTTTTTTTTTTTCCATTTCCAGCATCTCCATGACCTGAACGGGAACATATGCAACACAATTACTATCTACAGAGATCCAGGGTCACTTTGGATCCCAGAACAGCAAATATATCAGCAGAATAAACTTCCACCTGATTAATCACAAATCAAATCTACTATTACTTTTGGAGAGAAAGGGTTGGAGAACTCAAATGGGACAAATGTATAGAGCTCTTGTCCAACTCATGCTATAGCATAGCACTATGGCTAAACGTGGAAGGACCTAGATTGAGGGGAGGCACAGCTTGGTTTAGTAGGCAGTGAAGCATGCTGGGAAGAATGAGGCCTGGAGGTAAGCCAGGTCTGAATCGCAGATAATTTTATGACCTTGACAATAAGACTTCCCATTTCTACCCTCTGATTTTCTCATCTGAAAGCTGAGGAAGTTATATAGCAGGTAAATCAAGAGACACTGACAGGGTACATCCACATTCAAGGGTACCCTGATCCCGACACAGTTTTTGCTTTGTGGTTATTACAGTAAGGCCTAGGCTTACTGTGGGCATTTCAGTGTCCTCTGGAAATCCTGGCTTGATCTTACAAATTCTCTCACAGTTTTCTTGGCACATTTAGTAATCCTTTTGGGTCTTCAGTTTTGCTTTTTTAGCTTTCTTTCATTCTGGTCATTGAAATGGAATCATAACTTTAGTTTGTAGAAGACTTTATTTTGATTTTTGAACTCTGTGATTTATTACAGTCCCTTAAAACATCTTAAGATTCTAGAAATAAAAATACTACGATCAGATATAAACTAGTCTAGTCAATTAATTTCACTAAGCACCTTGATTTGTAATCATTTACTAATAGTTTCCTGAGACTGGACTCAAAGAATATTTGAGTTAAATATTAAAATTATCCTAGAGTACCAGAGCTAACTCATTGAATGTTACTCTATGATAGAACTGTGTTATCTTCTTTACTCACAAAAACATCCCTTAAAGTCATAATAGTAATTATGAAATATTTTATTTTTTTTACATAATAAGCATGAATGTGATGTTTCCTATAAGCCAAGAAGTGTTTTAAGTATATTAAACATATTAATTCATTTAATCCTCAAGACAGCCCCATGGGGTTGTACCATTATTGACCTGATTTGGCAGATAAGTAAATTGAGACAGAGAAGTTAAATAAATAGCCAAAGATGACATCTTAATAAGCAGTAGAACTAAAATTCAAACCAGAAACTAGTTCCTAAGTCTGTGTCTTTAACCACTGTATTAAGTGGTCAAAACAGTTTCCTTAATAGGTATACACAGTTATTATCCTCATTTAAGAAATGAACAATTTGACCCTCAAATTCAATGCCAAAGTCGCACAGACTCTAAAAAGTAGAAGCCAAACTCACACCCAGAACAGCCTAGCACCAAAGCCTGTAATTTTTATTACTGTGCAACATTATCTTTCATCTTAAAGGCAAAAGAGATAATAACAACTAAAAAAAAAAAATACAAAAACAAAAACGAAGTCCTGACAGGTTGATGAAGCTACTAAGACAACTGGAAAAATACTTGATGATGTTAAACACTTAATGAAAAGAGCATATCTAGTATCTGAGACAAAAAATGTCAATGTGCCCACAGAAAGCTGGTTAGAGTCGAGACAAAACCCAACAGCTCCCTGGTTGGGCTCAGCAGACCTATTTGGGCCATGATCTTATATGGGACAGTCTGTATTCTGAGACCTCATATCTGCCTTTGACTCCATGCTATTCTCAATTCCTGAATAATGCCCTGTTCAGGTAAGACTTAAGAGTGCCACCATGCCTTCTTCAAAAATAGAGACTGCCTCCTCCTGCCACGGGTAGTAGAGACCACGACTATTAAATCATTGTACCACTGAGTACTAAAGTCAGGGCAGACGACTATGTGATTAGATGATTAATTCAGATAATTTGATCACACATGTTGCATCAAAACACTTCTGTGTTGGGACACGTGGGTGGCTCAGTCGGTTAAGTACCTCCTTTGGCTCAGGTCATGATCCCAGGGTCCTGGGATCGAGCCCCGTGTCCTTTCGGGCTCCTTGCTTAGTGGGGAGCCTGCTTCTCCCTCTGCCCCCTGCAGGTGCTCTTTCTATTTCACTATCTCTTTCTCTCTCAAATAAAATAAATAAAATCTTAAAAAAAAAACACAAAAAACAAACTTCTCTGTCTCTTTGCTGTGACTGTCCACACTAGTTCAGATGTCTTTTCTTATCTGTGGCAACATCATCCAGTCTCCAAGAATATGCCAAATCTCACTCCATGAAACCTTTACTCATCCTATAGTCAAACAATCTCTTGTTTGAATTCTAATAAGCAGTTTTCACATCACTAGGTTTATCACCCTAATCTGCTGTTTGTCTTGATTTCTCCATCAAGATGGTAATCTCTTACAGAGTAAACACTTAAACACTACATTAGAATCCCCTACGGGGTCTTGCACCTAGCAGACCCTAAATACACAGTGGATTCTACATGACTGCCTAGCCTGAAATGAATTCCAATTTGACTCAGTTGCGAGTTTAGTTCCTGCTGCCCAGAACAGCATCTTACCCAATCAAATTTATTTCTTGCTATCCTATTAAATGTGCTCCCCTACTCCAGCGAAGCCCAATTCCTCTCTGGCCCAGTCTATCTCATTAATGACTTGATGTTGTTGTCCTGGTTGCCATGAGTAAGAAGAAGTAAGAAGAGGCACACAGCATATCTGTGGAATTACTGTAAGAGGAGAAATATCAAATCCCTATATTGAATTACGGTAGGAATAATCCCCAAATATAAATTTAGATTTGTGATCAGATGTTCTTTTCTGAAATGTTCTAATGAAATAAATAGTTCTAAAACATTGCTGTACTAATATTTTCAATTCAACAGCCATTGAAGAACCCAGGTATGCAACCCTGTGCCCCATTACATAGTAAATCCAAGAGCGTGGGATATACTTGGCAATATGATGTGTGACATACTCTCCAGCCCCCAGCTCCGGCAGCCCTCACTCTCTCTGTATGGGATTCCCTCGGGCACCGTATAGGACGTTATTCAACACACGTCAGGGATTAACACTATGATAAATCAATCACCATTCTATTACCCACTGCATTAACCATGAACAACTTTATTCTCTCACTGAATAGCAAATTGAAGAATCATTCTTCAGAAGGCACAGTATCACATGACAAGATAAAGGTCAGATTTGCAATTTTAGTTTCCTCTGATTCCTTTTTCCCATTCCTATGTCTTTAGAATCAAAAGAGCTAGGCAGTTTTGAGGAAAAACACAACAAAAGCTAATAATTTGATGATGCCTCTGAATTGTGAATTATATTCTTTTATTTTTAAAGATTTTATTTATTTATTTGAGAGAGAGAGAAAGAGAGCATGAGCTTGGGAGGGGGAGAGGAGGGGCAGTGGAGAGAGAGAAGCAGACTCCCCGCTGAGTAGGAAGCCCAACTCTGGACTCGGTCCCAGGATCCTGGGCTCATGACCTGAGCCAAGGCAGACACTTAACTGACTGAGCCACCCAAGCACCCCATGAATTATATTCTAAAACAAAAATTTAATTTCAGTTTATTTTTTATTTAGGTAATTTATTTTAGAGACAGAGAGCAGGGGTAGGGGAAAAGGGAAAGAATCTCAAGCAGACTCCCCACTGAGCACAGAGCCTGACATGGGGCTCGATCTCACAAACCCAAGATCTGACCTGAGCTGAAATCAAGAGTCAGTTGCTTAACTGACTGAACCCCCCAGATGCCCCAAATTTCACTTTTTTAAATATACATTTAATATTAACTCTTTCAATCTCATTCTCTTTAAGCTACTATTTATCTTATATCTTAATTATATCTTAGTTGCCATAATGCCATATTTTTTAATCTTATTAGAAAATATAATACACACATACACATATACAATTTTTTTGGAAGAATGGTAATACATAATACATATGTTTCCAGAATTCTCCAGGGAAATTGCTTCCCTAATGTTTCTTTCTAAAGATTACCATATATATGTATATATGTATTATTATTATATGTTTTTTCTGATATATACATATATCAGAAAATAAAGATCATACAAAGAGTATTAATATCTTAGCCATGTGCACAGTGCTAATTTTTTTTACTATCTTTTTTATAATCATGTGAGTGATAAGCAGACAGTATGCAGAATTATCATATTGGAGCCAGGATTTAATAGAAATTTATATTCAACACAAATATGCTAAGTGCCTATAAGTACTCAGTGTATTATACTACATACTGTCTCTAGAGATTAGAGACAAATATGTATATATTTTCAATCCTTTTCTCTTATCCTGATCCAAATATGAGACCAGTATGATTGATTATGGAGGTGGGTGGGTAAGCTTGGGCACCTTCCATGGACTTTTACTCTCTGCCTATCTTCAACCATAATTCTCATTTTATTCTATTTCTCCAGAAGATCTAGTGTTATAGGTTACTCTTAAGAAGCGGACAGTGGCTGAAAAACTCACCAAGAGAGGAAAACTGAGTTCACAGTGCACATCACAGCAAACAACAAGTAGTCAAATTCCTGAGACTTGAGTTCCAATGCTGAGTGTCCATGTTTTTCTGCCAGCTCTTCATCTCTCCTCCCTCTTCCCCTACACAGGGTATAGACTAAAAATCTCTGTTTTTCTCAACATTTCAGCCAGAGCCCTAGGTGTGTGTATCCCACTCAATTTTTTTAATGTAAAACATGCCATCAATTATGCAAAATGAGCATTTTAATATGCAAAGAAGTGGTAAGTGTATGAATATGCTACCTTTCAGAGAGCTTAGATTCTGAAATTGTGTGGGGCTCTTGAGAAACTGTGGAATAAGTCGTCAACTTTTATAAATTATGGGAGGTGCAGTTTACAGACACGGTTATACCTTGCCTGAAGTAGAAAGAGCTATCAGACACACCTCTCATATTCCCAGGTTCTGAAACACACATGTGTTCAGCCAGTGGTTCACATCAATTTCAAACATGAAGGGTAGCAATGAGAGACAAATTCAATAGACATTAGAAACTGGTTGAAAATTGTCAACACTTTGGTTGACATATAGACCATTTCAAAAGGAAATCGTGGTAATCATGCGTTGTCCTAACTGTGCAGTAGCAAAGTAAGCCATCTAGAGAGAGGAAATTGTCATATTTACCACATTTGTTTTCCATGTACATCAGGAGGAACAGGCCCCGCACAACACAGAAAGTCAAATATGTATTCATTTGACTATGATGGGATTTTAAATTCTCTTCTGTTTGTTCAATGACATATACTTCCTTCTTCCTGATTAAACACTTTATGGGATGTTACTTTTGTTGTAATTAATATACTCTAGCTTTTGTTCAGTATTGACTTGACAATGGCTTAACATTCTCAATCAATTTAAATGGAAGATAAAGAAGAACAGGAGATTGAAGCTTCCCTCCTGCCTTCCTGGCTTTATGTCTTGTATTTAAGGCTGAAGCACTTTAGCTTCTAGGTGACCAGATACCTCGACTCACATTTATCTTTGAATGGCCATCAGGTATACTGGAGAAATAATTGTCAAAAGGTATGTAAATGACCTGGAGGAAAAGCATCAGAAAAGAAAGATCATACAAAGAGTATTAGTACCTTAGCCACGTGCACAGTGCTAATTTTTTTTACTATCTTTTTTATCGTCATGTGAATGATAAGTAGGCAGTATCTAGAATTGCCATAAGGGAGCCAGAATTCAATAGAAATCTACATTCAACACAAATATGCTAAGTGCCTGCAAGCATTCAGTGTATTATACTACATACTGAGAACATGAGGAAGAGATGAAAATCAGAAAGAAGTATCATAAAGTATGACAACCGCAATATAATATATATTCAAAGTAGTATCGTCTTGGGTGGTGAAAGAATCATAGAAAGAATGCAGTGTTTTATAAGCTAGTTTCCCTACATCTAGGATGTTTTCTATTATATATTACAGGACTGTTTCCTTATCAATAGTGCAAAAGGGAATTCCTATACTGTGTGGGCCTTAACAAGTCCTTTCCAGGCTAAGAATTTATGATTACTTATTGGCTATTTTTGTCTTGTTCCATTGATCCTTTCACAGGCCCTTGTGGAAATGTCTATGTTTTTCTGCAGGTAAGAAAAAGATAGCCCTGCTTACTTGGACCCTTGAAAGGTGACATTTTTCTTCAACTGCACTTTGTGAATTTTTTTCATACCACTCTGAACTAGAGCGCTGAATCAATTGTGGGAATGTGCTGAATGTCCATCCATAAAAGGAAACAAGATTAATGACCTCTAAATGTGAATAGGCAAGAGCAATTTACAAGAGTGAGTGAGGTCAATATTTTATCACAGGCAGGTGTCTTATTCCAACTTTGCAAACAGTTATGAAAAATGCACAGAACCACAAATCTTTAGCCTTTCTATCCTCATGCAAGACCATTGTGTGTTCTGGGCAAATAATGCCTACTATGTTTTAACCCTGAACTCAATCTTCATATGTTAATGAAGACTGAAAAAATTGCTAAAGTACTCCATGAATCAGAAACCAACAGAAAAAGCATTTTCCTTCCCAACCCACACCACAGGGTCTGTTCCTTCCCAACCCACACCACAGGGTCTGTACTTCCCTTGGCAAGAAAAGGGGCATCAAATTGTGTTTCTCACAATGTGGAAAACCCTTAGTGCAAGGTCTACTTATTTTGTATTTTTTTAAATTTTCTTTCACCTTGGACTTTGTCCTTGTTCCACTGAACTGTGACTTCTAATCAGTGTGTCATTCGGTGTTCATTTTTATCTTTTTCGTACTCCTAGTAGGGGGTGTTAAAAGGTATGTGAGTGGGAAGACACTGGTAAAATCTTTCTGGAACACATCATAAAGTAACAGAAAAAAACAAACTTATTCCTATGATATTGGGTCCCTAGTCCTCACCTTGATGGTAATGCCCATAGTATAGTTTGGGCAAAACCCATTCTAGTACCCACTAAATGACCTGTGTGAGTTTCTATATGCACATTTGAGGCCAAGAAAGAAGATTTAGATAGTTGGAATCAAAGTCAAGGTGTATTAGCCATCTCTGGATGCATAACAGATCCTCTACAACTTAGTAGCTTAAGACAGCGTGGATTTATTATCTCTGTTTCCATTGGTCAGGAGTCCAGGGACAGAATAACTGAGTTCTCTGTTAATAGTCTCATGGGGCCAAAATTACAGTACCAGCGAGGCTCTCTTCTCATCTGGAGCTTGGGGTCCTTATGCCACTCATGTGGTTGTAGCAAACTGTAATTCCTTGCAGTTATAAGGCTGAGGTCCCTATTCCTTTGCTGACTGTCAGCATGGGGCCACTCTTGGCAACTTGAGGCCATCCAGGTTCCTTTTCATGTGCCCCCTCCTTTCTCTTCAAAGCTAGCAATGGAGATGCTCCCTTCTGTTAAATCCCTTTCCCATTTTGAACCTCTGATGCCAGAAAGAACCTTGCCCTTTTAAGGGTTGGCCTGATTAGGTCAGGCCTACTGAGCATAATCTCCTTTCTTAAAGTTGACTATGCCAAATAACAAAACCCAATTATGGGAGTGATATTGTGATACCACATCATCATCACAGATCCCTCTCACAGTCAACAGAAGGATGTTTTATAACGGTGTGGGTCTTTGGGGGCTCATCTTAGAATTCTGTCTACCACATAAGGTATTGAAGAGAGTATAATGAAACCAAAGCCTGAGCCAAGACAAGTAAGCTGTTATCACCAGGAGGGCTGTCCAGAAAAGGCAGCAAGAGAGTATCGCTGGAAAGACAGACAAATGATGATTAAATCTTAGTTAAGTTTAGGCATTAAAATGGAATATTTTGACGAAGGAATGACATAGTGAAAAGCATTCTATTTTATAATATTAAGAAAAATATGAATATTTGTAATGCACACTTCCCTAGCTGAAAAAATTCTAGGACAGTGTCCTCCTGTGCTACTGGGAGACCAGGCTAAAGCCTGCCAATCCTGGGTAAGCCAACTTATGAGATATGACGAATGCTGAATGACTTAAGGGTTCCACACCACTGGCAACATCCAAAGAAACTTTTGGATTTTTTTAAAGAAAACAACAGCAAAACGAATAGCTCAAAGAAGCGTTCTCAGTATCCTCAGTCTTGACTGCAGCTGAAGAGAACTCTAGTGGTAGACTCTCTGAGTTGGAATTCCAGCTCTCTAATTTCCTGGCTATTTGACCCTGGGAAAGTTATCCAACTCATTTTTGCCTCACATACCTTGGTTGTAAATAGGGGGACAGAAAGATATCAGGTTGATATGATAAATAAGTATGTTTTTAAATGGCTGACATAGTTCATATGAAGAAAAATCAGCCATTATTATTATCATTAGGTGTTAGTTTTCCTCTTAATGCTACCCAGAACTAAATTTTGTACATCTTGGCCCTACCACTGATACCTCAAAGTTCCAAAAGGAACTTATAGCCTCTGTCACAGCACTTTGTAGTTATGTGATTGCCCACCCATCTAATCTTCTTGGTGGCAAGTTTCCTTTTAATTTTTTTTTTATATTTTTAAAGTAATCACTACACCCAACGTGGGGCCTGAACTCACTACCCTGAGATCAAGAGTCACATGGTCTACTGACTGAGCCCGCCAGGTGCCCCAGGGTGGTAGGTCTCCTTAAGGAAAGAGAGTTTCTCACTGATCTATAAACCACTAGACCCATAGTAGACACCTTATACATATACGTTGCTTGAGTATCACATCTGTGGGAGCAGTAAATCACTTTTGCAGTATGAGTTTTCAGTTCTGGCGGAGACTGCCAGCTACCTAATTTACATTTATGCTTCTTACTAACAGAGTATAGATTTTGTTTGGGGAGCAGTGTGCCAGGCCCATTGATCCATGGTACCCTGTGGTACAATCCTGTCCAAAAGATGTAGGGAGAAATACCTGGCACTCTCCTGATTGGAATGAGGGTGTGAGTTAGGAGGTGGAGCAGCTATTTTGTGACTTTGAGGCATAAACTAGAAGAGACACAAACTCAAGGATAGCAGTGTGGAAAGACATAAGGAATCTGGGATATTGAGGACTTGGGAATCACTGAATAATACTTGACAGGGTACCCCTGTACTTCCTGATCTATGAGGAAAATAAATGCCTATTTGGTTAAGCTACAATAGTCAGATTTCTGTTAAATGCAGCCAGGTACAAATTTTAACTTATACATCAGTTTATTCAGCATTGAAGGCCAAAGATTACCAAAAAACTTGCAGAAAACAGTTAATCCATATTAATGCCATCCTTCTGACACTTGATGATACATAACTGGATACAGAGTCACTGTACAAATAACTTGAGGAGGGTGAGAGGAAGTACACAGGAGGATAACGCCTAAGGATGAGCTTAAGCATAACTTCAAGCAACGTGGAACAATCATCCATTGCTGGGCAACAGAGAGAGGTTTTAACTGAGCATCTCATTTTGCATATGATGTGCCTTATAATTCAATCAGCCTGCTAGGGAAAGGGGGGCCACAAACAGAAAAGTGTAAGTATGGCTACAGACCTCAAGAGAACAAAAGAGAAAGAAATATTCCACAAAGTCTTCATGCATTAGCTTTTTTAGGCAAATACACACACGTGTACACACACACACACACACACACACGTCTATGTATTGCAGTGTATATGTGTGTATTTGGATATACACACTGAATTTCAGTGATAAACATTAACATGTTTATCACTGAAATTCAGAATATCATTGCTATCAAAAATACAGAGCTGGGGCAGAATGCCTGGATCGAAATTCCACCTCTGCAGCTTAATAGCTATGTGTTCTCATCTCTGGGCCTCGGTTTTTGCACCTGCAAAATGGTTATAATAGAATCTATCCACAAGATTATTATAAGGACGCTATGAGTTATTTACCAGGAAGTACACAGGATAGGGCTTGGCACAGTCCCATATGTGTTAGCCAGTATTATTTCTCCAATGCCACGGAAGTAAAATGCTCTCGATTGTGCATGTATTTAATAATGGCTTTATAACCACATCTCTTTCTTTATAGGTAAATGGAAAACCCATTGTCCTGATTAATGCTAGTTTACATGTTGCAAACCCTTATGAATTTTATAAAGTACCAGCAACATCAACTACAACAGCTACCACATATTGAATATTTACTAGGTGCTGGGCTGTGCTTCATGCTTTACTTGCATTACCTTGTTTAATCCTCAAAGTGCCCAAATTATGTAGTATTATTGCCAGCCCTATAAAAAATTAGTAACTTGTCCTTGGTGACAAAAAAAGTAACTGGAGGAACTGGAATTAGAATCCAAATCCAGAGACGCCTGGGTGGCTCATTCAATTAAGCATCTGCCTTTGGCTCAGGTCATGATCTCAGGGTCCTGGGATTGAGTCCCCGCATCAGGTTCCTTACTCAGCGGGGAGCCTGCTTCTCCCTCTGCCTGCCACTCCGCCTGCTTGTGCTCGCTCTCCCTCTCTCTCTCTGGCAAATAAATAAATAAATAAATAAATAAATAAATAAATAAAATGAAATAAAATAAAATAAATAACTTTAAAAATCCAAATCTCTCAGTCTCCAGAGCCTACATTTTTGTGCTCGATGCTGTTACTTTTACCTTTGCACTCTTTATTAACTTAGATGACATGCCATAACCGAAAAGAAAAAAAAAAAAATCCCCATTTAGGACACTCAAATCAGTTTCTATTAATACAGGACAATACACTTGAGCTAATTTCCACAAAGCAATCTTTTACTTACCATTAATCTCTTCTATTTATATCCCAGAATACTAATGTTTGGAAAAATCTTAGAACAAAGGATAGCGAGTGTTAAAATATAAAACCTCAACCCAGTGCTGCATAAGCCACTACTTTCTGCCCATTTATATAAGAAATGGTCCATGTATAAGTAAAAGGTACAGAATGAAATTTAATAAACTTCTCCAGTATATACTTGCCCCCTCCCAAACCCAGCCACCCTCAGAGCATCAGAGTTAGCCCCCTTGTTTGTTATCTGCTGAGTATGCTCTTCATTAATTGTCAATTTAATTGCCTTAATCATGGCCTCGTGCAACGGCACTTAGCCAAAAGGGTGCAATCTGAAATCCATTACACACTCCCCTCCCGATGGTGGATGTCCTGGGATAGAGCTGCAACACCCAGGTGTCTTGTTTCCTAATCAGCATGAAGGGTGATTCTTCTAGCAAACACCTTGCATCCATAACTGTGCCATCTTGTCCACCATCACCCCAAGTACCTGAGGAAACAGGTGGTATATAGTGAGTCCTAAATAAATGTCTGATTGAAAATGAAGCCAAACACACACACACACACACACACACACACACACACACACACAAACAAACAAAAAAATGAAAAGACTGGTCTACAAAAGGAGTAAAGGGAAAATTACTCTTCTCCCTTCTTTTCTTTCCTGCACCTTGCACAGTTGCAGACTGATGCTACTTCCTAGGATGCCCTCACCCAGAATATCTCTGCAATGTCATAAAATGGAAGGCGTGGGGCCTAATGTATTATTCCATTCAGAATGCACAAGTAGACGTGTGCAGCATAAGAACAAGATTAGACCCCATGTGGGCTCTTTTTTGCATAATAAAATCCCACATGTTAAAATGCAGATTTATTTTAAGCCTTGGAAGTGCTGACCATATGCCTCAGTGGCCGAGGAGATGGCTACTTAATAGATAATCTGCAATGCAAGCCAAAGAACTAATCATGGCCATCTGATCATCATGCCCCATCAAAAGCCAGCAATGAGGAGCTAGGGAACAGAGCCAGAGATGGCCTAGGCATCTCACAGGCACAGAGAAATTAGGAGCCGAAAGGAACAGGAGGATAAAATGAATATCTCCCCACCCTAACAAAAATAACACGATAACAACAATCATAATAGTAGAGCTCCATTACTGTGGGCTTGCTATGAAACATGCAATTCACTAACTATGTTACCACTGTAATCTTATGTATCCCCTGTCATTGGGGAAGTTGATGAGGACATTGATACCTCACGAGGGCAAGATATTTTCCAAAATCTACATCCTAAACTGTCCGGTGTCGGGTCTCTACCCTTAGTTCTGTTAAGTCCAAACTTGAGACCAGTAACCTGCAGAACATGGCACATCACAGATGCTAAGCACTTGTTTGTTGAATAAGCATAGAACACAGTGAAATCAATGTTTTGTCGTGAAGTAAATTTAAAGATCGTGGTGCATAACGTTTAGTCCCAGGTGGTTTTTTTTTTTTTTTTAATACATTTATTATTGTGAATAGAATACCTTAAAATGTTCCGGGCATTTCTCTGCCATCTCACTAGTTTCGAGAGGACACTTTGCCCTTTATTAATGACTGAGAGTTATGGGCCAATCTGTGTTTCTTGGAATTCCTTAGTCTCTCTATTTGTTTGATGGGACTACTGTAACCAATGGAGTGGCTTACACACCAGACATGTATATAGCCGTACAGTTTTGGAGGTTGGAAGTCCAAGACCAAGGCATCAGCAGGGTTGAATCCTTCTGAGGGCTATGAGGGAGAATCTGTTCCAAGCTACTCCTCTACCTTTTGGTGGTTTGCTGGCAATCTCTGGTGTTGTTTGACTTACAGATGCATTACCCCTTTCTCTGTATTCATCTCCACATTCTTTGTGTGTGTCTGTGTCCAAAGGTCCCCTTTCTATAAGGATACCAGTCCTATTAGAGCAGGGGCCCACCCTACACCAGTAGGACCTCATCTTAACTAAGTACATCTGCAACAACCCTATTTCCAAATAAGGGCACATTCTGATCTTAGGACTTCAACACAGGATTTGAGGGAAACACAATTAAACACACAACAGTTTCATATCTGTGCCTTTGCGTAAGCTGTTCTCCACACTTAGGACACTTGCCCACCATTGTCTCCCGCTCTTTCATGCTCTTTTCAATTGGCTAATTAATCACTCAGGTCATCCTTACTATTTCTCTTCTTCAAGAAGCATTTCCTAACACAGCTCAACAAATCTCAGCTAGTATTATGAATAATAATATGAATAATAGCAGATGGATATGACTCACACTGAACAGTCAGGGAGCAGTGGTAGAAAGCACTACTAAGTCTTTCCAACCCTGTTCTGCAATCATTTGACTTTTATTTCTCTTACAACATTTTTATCTTTTTTTTTTTTTTAAATAAAGAAAATTAAGGCTGCTCCTGAGCATTGGATTGTTACTTCTGTTGGGTTATTATTTTCTGGGTACACACTTGACCACAATAAACAGATCTACACGTCTGGTGTCATCACAATCACTCTCTTCCTGCATTCTACCCTTTGGCCTGATCCCAGGCAAGACAAAACATGTCTAATCCTCGTTTCTTCATCTTGAAAGTCAGGATACAATTCTCAGGTTGTGGAGTTAATGTGATGGTTAGAGATACACCTAGCATAGCGCTTGGTTCACAACACATACTCAGGTACTCATTATCTAATGACTATTATAATTGGGATTATTGTTATTGTACAAAATTAATATTATTAATGTTTCTCCTAGTCTACAGCACCAAAAGTAGAAAAGCTATCTTTTGGACCTATCTGTAACATGAAAATAACTGGACTCTGAATGAGGCTCTTTCTGATCCAGTATGTGAGCTTTTGTGCACAGGTCTGTGAAATCTTCTGGAATCCTTTGGAATCTTTTTTGACTTGCCTTTGCCTATAATTTAATGTTTGATGAATCTGTAGCACAATCTTATTAAAATATTATCAAATATCTTTAAACATAATCTTACTTAAGATACATAAGCATACAAATACTGAAAACAAGGAAAATCCTATGACTACCGAATACATTTTCCAGAAGCAAACATTGAAAGATCTTATTAAACACAGTGTCACTTTACTTCGGGGAGGGGTAAGCTGATTGCTTATTTAAGTTGAAGAACCCCCCACTCTATCGTAAGTGATGTGACCTATGCTATACTATATACAGAACGACATAATCAAGCTCAAGTCTATAAAAAGAGCATCTACATAATACATATTCTTTAATACAACATACTTTGGTCTTGGTGGGTGAGGGTGGGGGGCAGCAGAGTGTCATGAGCACTAGATTAAGGGAAAGAGGCCTAAATTGCCTCAGCGTATTGGCCTGTGACCTCCGCCTTTTTTTTTTTAAAGATTTTGTGTTTTTTTTTTAATTTTATTATGTTATGTTAGTCACCATACAATACATCATTGGTTTTTGATGTGGTGATCCACGATCCATTGTTTTCGTATAACACCCAGTGCTCCATGCAGTACGTGCCCTCCTTAATACCCATCACCGGGCTAACCAATCCCCCCACCCCCTCCCTTCCCTGTTTGTTTCTCAGAGTCCATAGTCTCTCATGGTTCATCTCTCCCTCCAACTCCCCCCCGCCATTTTTCCCTTCCTTCTCCTAATGTCCTCCATGTTATTCCTTATGTTCCACAAATAAGTGAAACCATATGATAATTGACTTTCTCTGCTTGACTTATTTCACTTAGCATAATCTCCTCCAGTCCCATCCATGTTGATATAAAAGTTGGGTATTCATCTTTTCTGATGGCTGAGTAATATTCCATTGTATATATGGACCACATCTTCTTTATCCATTCATCTGTTGAAGGGCATCTTGGCTCTTTCCACAGTTTGGCTATTGCGGACATTGCTGCTATGAACATTGGGGTGCATATGGCCCTTCTTTTCACTACATCTGTGTCTTTGGGGTAAATACCCAGGAGTGCAATTGCTGGGTCATAGGGTAGCTCTATTTTTAAATTTTTGAGGAACCTCCACACTGTTTTCCAAAGTGGCTGTACCAACTTGCATTTCCACCAACAGTGTAAGAGGGTTCCCCTTTCTCCACAACCTCTCCAACATTTGTTGTTTCTTTCCCTGTCCATTTTTGCCATTCTAACTGGTGTAAGGTGGTATCTCAGTGTGGTTTTGATTTGGATTTCCCTGATGGCTAATGATGATGAACATTTTTTCATGTGTCTGTTAGCCATTTGTATGTCTTCTTCAGAGAAGTGTCTTTTCATATCTTCTGCCCACTTTTTGACTTGATTATTTGTTTTTTGGGTGTTGAGTTTGAGAAGTTCTTTATAGATCTTGGATACCAGCCCTTTATCTGTAGTGTCATTTGCAAATATCTTCTCCCATTCTGTGGGTTGCCTCTTTGTTTTGTTGACTGTTTCCTTTGCTGTGCAGAAGCTTTTTATCTTGATGAAGTCCCAAAAGTTCATGTTTGCTTTTGTTTCACTAGCTTTTGGAGATGTATCTTGAAAGAAGTTGCTGTGGCCGATGTCAAAGAGGTTACTGCCTATGTTCTCCTCCAGGATTTGGATGGATTCCTGTCTCACATTGAGGTCTTTCATCCACTTTGAGTTTATCTTTGTGAATGGTGTTAGAGAATGGTCGAGTTTCATTCTTCTGCATGTGGCTGTCAATTTTCCCAGCACCATTTATTGAAGAGACTTGTCTTTTTTCCATTGCATGTTTTTTCCTGCTTTGTCAAAGATTATTTGACCATAGAGTTGAAGGTCCATATCTGGGTTCTCTATTCTGTTCCATTGGTCTATACGTCTGTTTTTGTGCCAGTACCATGCTGTCTTGGTGATCACAGCTTTGTAATATAGCTTGAAATCGGGCAACGTGATGCCCCCAGCTTTGTTTTTCTTTTTCAACATTTCCTTGGCGATTCGGGGTCTTTTCTGATTCCATACAAATTTTAGGATTGTTTGTTCCAGCACTTTGAAAAACGTCATTGGAATTTTGATCGGGATGGCATTGAAGGTATAGATTGCTCTGGGTAGCATAGACATTTTAACAATGTTTATTCTTCCCATCCATGAGCATGGAATATTTTTCCATCTTTTTGTGTCTTCTTCAATTTCTTTCATGAGTGTTTTGTAGTTCCTAGAGGATAGATCCTTTACCTCTTTGGTTAGGTTTATTCCGAGGTATCTTATGGTTTGGGGGCTATTGTAAATGGAATCGTTTCTCTAATTTCTCTTTCTACAGTTGCGTTGTTAGTGTATAAGAAAGCAACTGATTTCTGTGCATTGATTTTGT
This sequence comes from Halichoerus grypus, assembly GCF_964656455.1. Lineage (NCBI taxonomy): Eukaryota > Metazoa > Chordata > Mammalia > Carnivora > Phocidae > Halichoerus > Halichoerus grypus. The sequence goes on from NC_135714.1 coordinate 17,072,989, forward strand.
ATCCTGCCATATTACTGAATTGCTGTATGAGTTCTAGTAATTTGGGGGTGGAGTTTTCCACATAAAGTATGTCGTCTGAGAAAAGAGAGAATTTGACTTCTTCTTTGCCAATTTGAATACTTTTTATTTCTGTTTGTTGTCTGATTGCTGCTGCTAGGACTTCTAGTACTATGTTGAACAATAGTGGCGAGAGTGGGCATCCTTGACGTGTTCCTGATCTTAAGGGAAAGGCTCTCAGCTTTTCCCCATTGAGGATGATATTTGCTGTGGGTTTTTCATAGATGGATTTTATGAACTTGAGGAATGTTCCCTCTATCCCTATATTCTGGAGAGTTTTAATCAGGAAAGGATGTATTTTGTCAAATGCTTTTTCTGCATCAATTGAGAGGACCATATGGTTCTTCTCCCTCCTCTTATTAATGTGTTCTATCACATTGATTGATTTGCGAATGTTGAACCACCCTTGCATCCCAGGGATAAATCCCTTGGTCGTGGTGGATGATCCTTTTAATGTATTGTTGGATCCTATTAGCTAGGATTTTGTTGAGGATTTGGAATCCATATTCATCAAGGATATTGGTCTGAAATTCTCCTTTTTGATGGGGTCTTTGCCTGGTTTGGGGATTAAGGTAATGCTGTCCTTATAGAATGAGTTTGGAAGTTTTCCTTCTGTTTCTATTTTTTGAAACAGCTTCAGTAGAATAGGTATTATTTCTTCTTTGAATGTTTGGTAGAATTCCCCAGGGAATCCATCAGGCCTTGGGCTCTTGTTTTTTGGGAGGTTTTTGATCACTGCTTCTATCTCGTTCCTGGTTATTTGCCTATTCAGGTTGTCAATTTCTTCCTGTTTCAGTCTTGGCAGCTTATAGGTTTCCAGGAAGGCCTCCATTTCATCCAGATTGCTCAGTTTATTGGCATATAGTTGTTGATGATAATTTCTAATAATTATTTCTATTTCCTTGGTGTTAGTCGTGATCTCTCCCCTTTCATTCATAATTTTATTAACTTGGGTCCTTTCTCTTTTCTTTTGGATAAGTCTGGCCAGTGGTTTATCAATCTTACTAATTCTTTCAAAGAACCAACTTCTAGTTTTGTTGATCTGATCTACTGTGTTTCTGGTTTCTAATTCATTGATTACTGCTCTAATTTTAATTATTTCTCTTCTAATGTATGCCTTAGGCATTGTTTGTTGCTTTTTCTCTAGTTCTTTAAGGTGTAGAGTTAGTTGGTGAATTCGGGATTTTTCTATTTTTTTGAGTGAGGTTTGGATGGCTATGTATTTCCCCTTTAGGACCGCCTTTGCAGTATCCTATAGGTTTTGGACCAATGTGTTTTCGTTCTCATTGATTTCCATGAATTGTTTAAGTTCTTCTTTGATTTCTTGGTTGACCCATTCTTGAGCAGAGTGGTCTTTAGCTTCCAAGTGTTTGAATTTCTGCCAAATTTTTTCTTGTGATTGAGTTCCAGTTTTAGAGCATTGTGGTCTGAGAATATGCAGGGAATAATCTCAATCTTTTGGTATCAGTTGAGACCTGATTTGTGACCCAGTATGTGGTCCATTCTGGAGAAAGTTCCATGTGCGCTCGAGAAGAATGAGTATTCTGTTGTTTTAGGGTAGAATGTTCTGTAAATATCTATGAGGTCCATCTGGTCCAGTGTATCATTCAAAGCTCTTGTTTCCTTGTTGATTTTCTGCTTAGATGATCTGTCCATTGCTGAGAGTGGAGTATTGAGGTCTCCTACAATTAACGTATTGTTATCAATATGACTCTTTATTTTGGTTAACAGTTGGCTTATGTAGATGGCTGCTCCCATGTTGGGGGCATAGATATTTAAAATTGTTAGATCTTCTTGTTGGATAGACCCTTTAAGAATGATATAGTGTCCTTCTGTGTCTCTTATTACAGACTTTAGTTTAAAATCTAATTTGTCTGATATAAGAATTGCTACCCCAGCTTTCTTCTGAGGTCCACTGGCATGGAAGATGGATCTCCATCCCTTCACTTTCAGTCTGGATGTATCTTCAGGTTCAAAATGAGTCTCTTGTAGACAGCATATGGATGGGTCTTGTCTTTTTATCCAATCTGCAACCCTGTGCCATTTTATGGGAGCATTTAGGCCATTCACGTTGAGAGTGATTATTGAAAGATATGAATTAATTGTCATCATGTTGCCTGTGAAGACGTTGTTTTTATAGATTGTCCCTGTAAATTTCTGCTGTATATCACTCTTGGGGTCTTTCTCCTTTTATAGAACCCCCCTTAATATTTCTTGCAGGGCCACTTAGTGGTCACATATTCTTTCAGTTTCTGCCAGTCGTGGAAGCTCTGCATCTCTCCATCCATTCTAAATGAAAGCCTTGCCAGATCAAGTATTCTTGGCTGCATGTTCTTCTCATTTAGTACCATGAATATGTCTTGCCAGGCCTTTCTGGCTTGCCAGGTCTCTGTGGATAGGTCTGACGTTATTCTGATGTTCCTCCCTCTGTACGTAAGGAATCTCTTCCCCTTAACTGCCCTTAAGATGGTTTCCTTGGTTCTAAGATTTGCAAGTTTTACTATTACATGCCGGGGTGTTGGCCTGTTTTCCTTGATCTTAGGAGGGGTCCTCTCTGCCTCTAGGACTCGAATGTTTGTTTCATTCCCCAGATTAGGGAAGTTCTCAGCTACGATTTGCTCAAATACATCTTCTAGTCCTCTCTCTCTCTCTCCACTCCCTCCGGGATTCCAATTATTCTGACATTGGAACGCTTCATGGTGTCACTTATTTCTCTGATTCTATTTTCATGGATTCTGAGTTGTTTTTCCCTGGCCTCCTCTTTTCCCTTTTTATCTATTATATTGTCTTCCAGGTCGCTTATTCGCTCTTCTGCCTCAGTTACCCTAGCTGTTAGATTATCTAGATTGGATTGGATCTCATTGATAGCATTTTTAAGTTCTGCCAATTCACCTTTTATTTCTGCCCTTAGAGACTCTATGTTGCCATTAATTGATTTCTCCATTCTAGCCATTGTCTTCACAATTGCTAGCCTGAATTCCATCTCCGACATCTTGGTTATATCTGCATCCGTTTGTAAATCTGCAGCATAAGTCATAATCTCTGAGTCTTTTCTGTTTTGGGGGCTCCTCCTCCTGGTCATTCCGTTGATGGGTGTTTGAAGGAATGTATAGAGTCCAAATTATTGACCAGAACCCAAGCAAGATGCACCTGTTTTCTTGGGAACTTAGGGTTGCTGGCCTCTTGTTTTCCCAGCCTGTCTTCTGCGGGAGGGGCCTGCTGCGCTGTTACTCAGGCAACCCTGTTTGGGGGGAGTTGCCCTGCGCCCCTGTGGCGGATGGGCTCAGTGGGAATCAGCTTTTGGGGCTTTTGTTCTCTGGTGGCTTTCCCTGGCTGCTTTCCGCGTCTCTTCCGCGAGTCAGAGCAGAAGAGACCGTTTCCAACCCTCTGCCTCAGAGCAGAAGAGACCGTTTCCAACCCTCTGCCTCAGAGCAGAGAGACCGCAGTCTGTTCTTCAGTGAGCTCTCCAGGCCACACTGTCTCCGTTTCTGTCCGTGCTGCTATAAACTGCAGCGTCCTGGGTTGTGCGCCCCTCCGCAGCACTCCCAGTCCTGCCTCCAGGTCGGGGCACGTCTCTGCCCTTTGTGCTTCTTAAACCGCCAGCCACTCCCAGTTCGCACGCACGCGACCCCGCCACTCTGGGTTTCCGCCCCGGGGGCTGCCCTAAAATTCTTTCCCGATGCTACCGGTCTGTGAGTCTGTGCCCCGTCTGCAGCGCGTGAGGCTGTCACTCACCGGCGGTGTAGGATCCCCACGGTCAGGCACCCACCCACTGCCGTTTATCCTCCAATATCTGCCCGTGGGATCACAGCTCCCCGCTTCGTACCTCAAAACCAACCGCCTGCGATATCCTGTTTGTAGAGATCCAGATCTTCTTACACCTCAGGCTGGTTTTGTGGGTGCTCAGAGTGGTCTGGTAGATATCCAGCTCAATTCCAGGGACCAGTTGAAATAGGGTCCCCTACTCCTCCGCCATCTTTCCTGCCCTCCGGCCTCTGCCTTTCTTTTTTTTTTTTTTTTTAAAGATTTTATTTATTTATTTGACAGAGAGAGACAAAGCGAGAGAAGGAACACAAGCAGGGGGAGTGGGAGAGGGAGAAGCAGGCTTCCCGCGAGCAGGGAGCCCAACACGGGGCTCGATCCTGGGACCATGACCTGAGCCGAAGGCAAACGCTTAACGACTGAGCCACCCAGGCGCCCCGACGGCCTCTGCCTTTCTTGTGAAATGACAGAGTTGGTCTAAATCTTCTCTTCTGCTTTAGGACTTTAATGATTCTGTAAGTGTTCTCCAATAAGCTGTTGGTAACGCAAAAGAATTACAGCAGTCAGTTTGCAAATGTATCTTACTTTCAGAAATGAATTAGTAAATAGACCAAAGTCTCTCAGAATAATATGTATATATCTTTTATGCAGCAGCTCACAAAGTAGTCCACTAATTAGTAGATTAGCCTCACAAATTTCACCTCAAAATCTATTTGAAAAAAATTTAGCTTTAGCTGCTTTGCCATCAATTGGGTGGCTTACCATAATGCAGAGTAAGTATAAGAAATAGAATAAAGCCTATATACTTAAGTTCTTCATTTCAGTGGAAAAAAAAAAAAACTAAGATATTATAAAAAATGTTTTAGATGCTATATTTTAATATGAAAGCAAGTGAAAAAGGAAATTAATGAACTAGACATTGTAGCCTGGACTGACACATATGGCAAATTACTTCTTAAAATAGTTTAAAAATATTGTCATTAAATAAGTCATTAAAAAAATGACTTAATGTTAAGTCAAATTTAAGATTCCTTGAAGCTTGAAGATTTCATCAGTATGGTACACTAGGAGCTCATTATAATATTTGTTATAAAAATATGTTGTTTTTTTTTTAAATCCACCATTGGGTCTTTTACGAATCCATCTAATTGGTTTGATAACTAAAGAAATACAAAATGGACTTATTTAAAATATAATTCTCATGAACAGGAAAGATAATGACATATTTATGTTCCAAGGTTTGATGGTATCTCATCTTCCTGAGCTAACAATACCACTGAGAATAGAACATGTCTATTCAGCAAACAATGATCACCAGAATCAGTGATTGAATGATTCATTGATTGACTCATTCACACATTGATTTATTCAACCAAGAACTTTTACTGAAAGCCTATTATTATGTGCCTGACATTAAAATATATATGTATATATGGCTATCTGTTCAGACAAACTTCTGGGAATGCTAAGATATCAGACAAACTTCTGGGAATGCTAAGATCTCACATCCTTGGGAAGCCAGGTATACTTATCACACTTTATACTAAGCAGAGAAAATTGCATTCAATTGGCACTCAAATACCGGTTATGGAGGAAAAAAAGTACTACATTTTCTTTAAAAACTCGTAATATGTGTATGATTGGCATTTTAGTGCACATATTTAGTCTACTGGAGCATCTCACTACCTAATCACAGAAGAAAGACGGTAAGAATACAAGACTGGTTGATATTTTAATTTAGATATATTGAACTTAGAAATAATTTTTAAAAAATATATTTAAAACCTGAGTCCTGGCCAAAATTTGGTTCCCAATACTTTGGACCATCACCTTTATTTTATTCCATTTTTTTTTTAATTAGACTTTATTTAAAAAAAATAGAACTTTATTTTTTTAGAGCAGCTTTAGGTTCACAGCAAAATTGAGGGGAGAGTACAGAGAATCCTGCTTCCCCTCTCCGCACCTAGTCTCCCTCATTATCAACATTCGCCATCAGAGTGGTACACTTGTTACAACCAAGGAAACCACACTGACAAAGAGTCACCCAAATTCCAAGGTGTACATTACAATTCACTCTTGGTGCTTTACATTCTATGGGTTTGGATGACTGTATAATGACAGAAATCCATCATCATTATGATGGTGTCATACAGACTATTTTTACCGCCCTAAAAATCTTCTGTGCTCTGCCTGTTTATCCTCCCCCACCCCGCCAAATCCCTGACAGCCACTGATCTTTTCACTGTCTCTGTATTTTTGCCTTTTCCAGAATGTCATAGAGTCATAATCATACAATCTCTAACGTTTTTCACATTGCTTTCCTTCTTTTTTTTTTTTTTAATTTTTTTTTTTTTTTTTTTTAAAGATTTTATTTATTTATTTGAGAGAGAGAATGAGATACAGAGAGCATGAGAGGGGGGAGGGTCAGAGGGAGAAGCAGACTCCCTGCCGAGCAGGGAGCCCGATGTGGGACTTGATCCCAGGACTCCAGGATCATGACCCGAGCCGAAGGCAGTCGCTTAACCAACTGAGCCACCCAGGCGCCCCAACACATTGCTTTCTTTCACTTAGTAACATGCACTTAAGTTTCCTCCATGTCTTTTCACAGGCTTAATAGCTCACTGCCTTTTAGCACTGAAAAATAGTCCACACTCTGGATGTACCACAGTTTATGTATCACTTTACCTACTGAATGACATCTTGGTTACTTCCAAGTTTTGGTATTTATAAATAAAGCTGCTAGAAACATTATGGTGAAGGCTTCTGTATAGATGTAAGTTTTTAACTTCTTCAGGTAAATACCAAAGAACATGATTGCTGGATCATATAGTCAGTGTATGTTTGCAGTGCTGTAAGAAACTGCCTAACTGTCTTCAAAAAAGTGGCTATACCATTTTGTATTCCCACCAGCAATGAATGAGAGTTCCTATTGCTCCATATTCTCAAAGCACAAGATGTTGTCAGTGTTCTGGATTTTGGTCATTCTAATAGTGTGTAGTGGTATCTGGTTGTTTTAATTGATATTTCCCTCATGACATATGATGTAGACTAACTTTTCATATGCTTATTTGCCATTTGTATTTCTTTTTTTTTTTGAGAGGGAGAGCGAGGAGGAGAGAGAAGGAGGAAGAGGGAGAGAGAGAATCTTAAGCAGTCTCCACACCCAAGGCAGAGCCCGACACAGGGTTCAAGCTTACAACATTGAGGTCATGACCTGAGTCAAAATCAAGAGTCAGACGCTTAACCAACTGAGTCACCCAAGAGTGCCCCATTTGTATATCTTCTTTGGTGAGTTTATCTTTTATGGTCTTTGGCTTAGTTTTTTAAATCAGGTCTTTTGTTTCCTTATTGTTGAGTTTTAAGAGTTCTTTGCAACTTTTGGTATTAATTCATTTTTAAAAATCTTACTAAGGATCTCATCTCCTCATCTGGTCCTGATAGAATCTTCTTCAAGTATGATTCTGATCATGCATTAATACTAATACACCTTATTCGTTTTTATACAAAATAGACTCCTCTGCTGGTTTTCAAACCCATCCCATTTCTCTCCTCCTTTCTCCTTCTCACCCTTAACTTCCATTACTTTTATACGTCAAATAAACTTGAGCTAGTTTTCTCATCTGGATATTTGGATAATAATTGCTACATTTTAGGTCCTTCTGAGGATTAGGGAAAATGAAAACTGTGGCATACAGTAGGTACTCAATAAATCACAATGATTCATTATTGTTACTGTTGAGTCTCCGTGCTAGAATGAGTACAGTTACTATGACACAAGAAAACTTGAGTTCAAATCCTAAATGTTACTTGCCAGCTCTTTGTTTTCAGACAGGTTAATTCATCTCCTTAAGCTCTGGTTTCTTTATCTATAAAGTGGTGAGAATAGATGATGGACTGATAAAAGGATGACATTAGATTAAGTAATTGATGAGAGTCATCTTGTTAAAAGCACCAAGAGAGTTTGTTTCCTTTCTCTTTCATCCTATATGTACTCTATACTCTAGCTTCAGGCTAATCACCCTTTGTTTATTATATCTGTTCCTTTTCTGCCATCAGGCTAATCCTTCAACTAGCACTCTGTAGTTCTATCAATCCTTTACCCATCATATAAGGCTCAGCTCAAATATTTTTCCTAAGAAAGATCCTTGTTATCCTCTATATCCCTCTGTATCATACCAAATATTACACTTGTATATATTCTCCTTATTTATATATACCTCATCCTCATCCACACTGTAAGCTGTAAGAGGCAGGGCTAGATAATGTTATTCCCCTTCATGCCTCTTAAATTAGCTACCCAGTGCCTTGCACATAAGAAAAATTCAATAAACTTCAGTTAAATTAAATTCATTGTGATTTTTCTATACATTCTGGACTCTGTCATAAACCCCTTACTTCCCATCTAAGGTAATTTCTGCATTTAGGACCATGTCACATCAAGCAGAACATATAACATATTTAACTTCCTACTGATCTATCCATACACCTTTTCAAATTTTCCCTGAAGATGTGGGATCATGGGTAGTCACAGAGGACAGATGGAGATTAAAGTAAATGTAGCTCAGGGGAGTTTTAAGAGTGGACTGACATACTCCACTTCTGGGATTAAACAAACAAACAAAACATATAAACAAACAAAAAATCACAGAAGAAGTAAAAAGACATCACTTGGACACAGAGGTCAGAGTTGGCTCATAGGGCATGGGTTTCTTCATCCACCACTTTAACTTGTTAAAGCTGTCCCTAACCAGAGGTCTAAAGAAGGTCTATTCTCGAAACTTAGTTCCATTTCCCAGTATTGGCTGCAGTGATGAAACATAATGATACTTACTATTCTCATTTGTATAGCATTTTCACTTTCCCATTTGCATTGCACCCAATTCTGTGAGATAGTTGTCACCAAATCTGCCTTTCCTATGAGGACCCTGTGACTAACCAAATTGACTCAAAGTTACTAATACATCTACAGTATTGAAGATTCCAGACAAAATTCTTCTCCTAACACCAACTCCCACCCTCCTTCTAGTTTACCACACTCAAAAGATTATTTTTATCCTTGATTTTACAACTGACATCCCTGAAATATTGAGAGGCAAGTGACAAAATAAAAAAATAAATAAAAGAGCAGATATGCAATAACCTTAAACTAGTGCCAAAAAAAGGCGGGGCGGGGGGGTGGATAACAAACAATTTTGGTGTGGTAAATGACTAAAAGCCTTTATTTCTCAAGGGAAAAAAGAACATGTTAGGTATAAACTGAGTAAGGACAGTTGTCCAGCTATGGGGAGAATTCTCAGTTCCTGGAGAGGGGTGATACACTCCAACCCAAGGAGCTTGCAGACAGTTCAAAAGGTGGATTGAGTCCAAAGCTCCCCTTTGGAAATCTGTCAGGAAATCTGAATTTCCCCTTTGGAAATTCCTCTCACCACTTGGACCAAAGGATATTAGCGGGAGTGCAACTGTTTCTAGTATTTTAAACATACTGTCACCTTCATCCTGAAGTTTAAAGAACAGAAAGCAGAGTTGGGAATGCCTTGAGGTATTTCTGACTTTGCAGGCCTCTTGAGCCTGCAGAGATATTGACATTTGTTGTATTTTTCTTAAACCCTTTTCCAGTAATGGAAAATATAGCTTCTCTTTATTTCTACATAGTCATTTTTTATTTTTGTCCATAAAAAATTTCCAAAGTTTCATGGTTTACTATCTGAATACACATTTCTCTTCCTACAATCCACAAAAGATCTTCTTCCCTAGCCATCAACACCACAGAATAGAATAAAAGTTGCCCACTGGACTGAAAGAAAGGGTACCATAACATCTGCCTACAAATTGCTTTGCTAAACAGCATCGGGAACTTGTCTCCCATTATAAATGTAGCATTATGTAATCCACCGAGAATAATGATAATAGCACAAAAGCAGCATTAATTAGGACCCTATTTCTTTCTACTTAGACCTCCTACGTAACATTATCTTCATGTAATTTTGGTTTGTGGTCTAAAATAATTGTTTCTATATAAAAATGATTGTAACAGCTTTGCAATTACATATGTTCACTCTAAAAACCCACAGATCCTATACAAAGAACTAACAGAAGGACTAAAATAATAACCCAGGAAAAGATTCAGGCTGGCATTGCACAGATAAATGTTTATTACATCTGGAAAAAGCCAGGAGGAATAGGAGAAAGGTTATACCAACATCCTCTAGTACTTTCTATTTTCTAATAGGAAACTTAAACAGTAACTCTAATAATTTGTTCCTAGGGCTCAAAAAAGAAAATCAAACATAAAGTCGATACATTTTACATTGGTAATTTAAGCCATATGAAAAAAGAAGAAATACTGACTATTTTTTTTAAAATGTTGCTATAATAGCTATTTACCCAGAAAATGTTTCAAAACAGTCTCATTTGGGGCAGGCAAGTAGAAGAAGGTTAAGACCCCAGAGTGAGGGCTATTTTAAAATTATCAGGGAAAAAGGGAAAGCAATTATTCTCAACAAGACACATAAAATAACTTAAAATCAGTTTTTACACTGTTGGTGTAGCCCTTGTCAGTACTGGTTTCTAACTTACTTTCAGTCCTGATGCTTTTGAGAAAAGAAAGTAGACACAGATGACATTAAAGCACATATCAAGCTGACTGCCACCTTCTTTTTTAAAAATCCTTTTTGCAAAGTGTACAGATGGAGTTTTGATAATAGTCTCCTGACTATGAAAAGCTGACCCGGGTGCACAGCTGGGGTGTGAGGGGAGGGAAGGTCCAAGAGTGGGGGAGCACTGTGATGGTGAATGCCTCTGTTCAGAGGCCAGCGAGATTAAATAAAGTCTATTTTACCTGTGTTCTGCATGTCTTCAAAGGCATAGGATTGGTCTTATAACTAGCTTCTGGGTGTTGCAAATTGATCCACATGGGCCTTGAACCTGTGATCACGATCTTGCTTGTTCCAAGGCCTAATACCTTTGCAGTGAGTATAACATTGCATAATTTCTGAAAGTGAAAAGTTCCTTTAGAACCCACTAACCTCCCTCCAGGCCCTTCTGCACATACTTTGTGACCGTCTCTAACCAAATCTATTCTAGAAAAGCCTAACGTTTAATATGTTGAAGTCCCTTTGTAAGACACACTTCGATACCTTCTGAAATTTTGTTCCCATACCACCACTATTTGCAGGTAAGAAATCCAAGGCACAGAAATCAGAGGTAGGATTCAAACCCAGGTCTTCTGAGTTCGTATCTGTTGCTAGTGTTTCTGAACTACACTATGGTTCTGTGCACTGGTTTCATTTAAACCACCCTATGAACGCTCTTGGGCAGGTGTACCTGTCAATAAAAACAGAAGCCACCAAAAGAAATACTCCATAACCCGGTACTTACACAGGCACAAAGATGGTGGGAAACTGAGAAAGTAGTTATGATGAGAATTCATATAAGTCAAATAAACATTTCTGTTCATCTTGTTATTTGAAAGCTGGAAATGGCTTCTGATGAGTAAAAGAAGTCTGGATGCGGGTCTACGTAGGGAAATAGCCTAGCAGAGTCATTAAAAGCATTAAACTCCAGGGTTAGACACCTCAGTTCATCTTTTAGCTGAGTTATTTACTAGCTGCGTGTCCACAGGCAGGTTACTTCATCCCCCTGTGTCTCAGCTGCTTCCCAGAAATACATGTAAGAGACTAAAAACTGACATTCATAATACAGATGTAAGTCCTGCCCCTTTATCTAACCATGTCATCGATAACACACCATGGATTAATTTTTTTTTTTTTTGGATTTACCATACTGTGAAGATTTTGTGCATTAGATTTTCTTGCACTGTTCTTGTGTTAAAATTTTTCCTATGTGACACATAAATTGTTACTTTGTTACACATTACTGTTACATAATTTTAAAATCATTGCAATAATTTTTATGAACTTCTTTAGTATTATTTAATTTTTTATATTCCAAGAGCCTGAAAGAAAAAAAAAAAGAAAAGGATATATGTCTTGGCATTCCAGACCTTGGAAGGTCCTGACTTAAATTCACTGATGTTTAATTTCTTTATATATAACATGGCTGGCTATTAATGCATACCATAGTATTTTTTGGTAAAGATCAAATAAAATAGCGTATATATAGGAGGAGCATGGTGCTTGACATATAGTGGGCCCTCAATCAATTACTGCTGCTGTAATTTTACAGAAAGGAAAAATCGTTCTTTTTTAAGATTTACTACTGGTCCTCTAATTACTCAGCATATTCTCAAAGTTCAGGAAAGGGATCGTAAGTAAAAATTTTATAAACTTCTGTAGACGTCTCCCATGTCCAGAGCCTCTCTGGATAAGATGGAAGATTTGTTCTCATTAACCCTTCTTTCTCTTCCATAGTTAGGGATATTGGGCAGAGAAGCCATAAAAGACAGGAATAGGCATTTAAAGACACATGTATGAAACTGATAATATCATAGTAAGTGGTATATAACTATAAACCTAATTCCTAATACAACTGCAAACTTGGAAAGAAGCCAGGAAAAGCTGAGGCATGGCCACTACTCTTTTCTTTTCCTCTCTTTTCTTTTCTCTTCTTTTTTAATTTAAATTCAATGAGCCAACTTATAGTACATCATTAGCTTCAAATGTAATGCTCAATAATTTATATGTTGCATATAACACCCAGTGCTCATCACATCACGTGCCCTCCTTAATGCCCATCACCAATTACCCCATCCCCCCACGCACCTCCCCTTCTGCAACCCTAAGTTTATTTCTTATAGTTAAGAGTCTCTCAGGGCACCTGGGTGGCTCAGTCATTAAGCGTCTGCCTTTGGCTCAGGTCGTGGTCCCAGGGTCCTGGGATCGAGCCCTGCATCGGGCTCCCTGCTCTGCGGGAAGCCTGCTTCTCCCTCTCCCCCTGCTTGTGTTCCCTTTCTCACTATGTCTCTATCTGTCAAATAAATAAATAAAATCTTAAAAAAAAAAGAGCCTCTCATGGTTTGTCTCCCTCTCTGATTTCTTCCCTCCCTTTCCCTATGATTCTCTGCGCTGTTTCTTATATTCCACATATGAGTGAAACCATATAATTGTCTTCCTCTGATTGACTTATTTTGCTCAGTATAATCCCATCCAGTTCCATACACGTTGATGTAAATGGTAAATATTCATCCTTTCTGATGGCTGAGTAATATGCCATTGTATATATGAACCACATCTTCTTTATCCATTCATCTGTCGATGGACATCTGAGCTCTTTCCATAGTTTGGCTATCGTGGACATTGCTGCTATAAACACTGGGGTGCAGATGCCCCTTCGGATCCCTACATTTGTATCTTTGGGGTAAATACCTAGTAGTGCACTTGCTGGGTCGTACGGTAGCTCTACTCTTTTCATTGAAGACCCCCTGCCTCCATATTTTAAATAAACATATCCAGGTTCTTTGTAGAAGCTAATCGACATGAACACCAAAAACCGAAGTCACGGATCTAAGAAAATTGCAGATGGAAAGTTAAAATGGAGTATCCACATGACAAGTAGGCACATAGCCAGATGACGCTGCATACGATGGAATTTCTGCTGTTTGCAATGGGCAAGAAGGTAAATCATAAAGGCAAACCAAGTGTTTTGCAAAACTTGTGTGGATAACTCCAATCTGTGCCGGAAGCAGAAGACCTTCATCATCCAGATCTTCCAATTTCCCACTTGCAGTCACGGCAGCAGCCACCTGCATAGATCCTGGAAATCATCCTTCTTCCCCTAACAATACACGGACTCCCTTTTGGTCTTTGTCATTTTGAATTATTGTGGATGGAGAAAGGAAAAATCGAATTTTAATATAGTAAAATATAGTAAAAGATACATTTGTCAAAAATGTACATAGTAGGGGCACCTGGGGGGCTCAGTCAGTTAAGCGTCTGCCTTTGGCTCAGGTCCTGATCTCAGGGTCCTGGGATCGAGCCCCACATCGGGCTCCCTGCTCAGCGGGGAGTCTGTTTCTCTCTCTCCTTCTACCCCTCCCCCGACCCGAGCTCACACTCTTTCTCTCTCCCTCAAATAAAAACCTTTAAAAAAAAAGAAAAGAAAAATAAATAAATAAATTTACATAGTAGAAGATTATTAATATCAAATAGATTTATTCATATCAAAACAATCACTGACTAAATCCTCTGTATTTTCTTTGGCGCCATTTTGCTCCAAGCATTTCTCTGACTGTATATATACTGCTGTGGCTCCCACCTATAGAATAATATTACATTCCCTTCAAACATTTTATTTCAAACATTCTCTCAAAATAAAAGATAACCTTTGAAAGGGAATGCATAAAAATAAAATTGGAATGTCTCCGTTTTGTTACTTTTTTAAGATGAGAGCATAATGCACTTACTGAGGTAACACTGCCTCTCTGTGATTTAGAGGAACAGCTTGATGATAAAATATACAGTACTTTGTTCATAATAACTTTTGTTTTTGTGTATTTTTTTTATGTCATCAATTGAGCTGGATCTTTACCTCATTAGAGCCTTTCCAAGTGCATCATTGCAACAGATCATCTCTGCACATTACTGTATCCATTATCTATAGAGCAAGTTCATCCAATTTCCCCAGCAGTTTATGAGAAAAAACAAATAAAAAAGGCCTACTTGCCCATATATCAGTGTGATTTATGCTGGTGTTAAAGCCCAAGTATTTGTATTTTCTTTGGCTCTTCTATTTGCCTAACATATGAAGTAGCAGAGTTTATATTCCTCTGAAAGACTCTGCTCTGGTCTCTACTGATTTGAACATAAAGTTCAAAGGGAGATTGTATCTTATAAAGACTCTAAGCTTACTGCATTAAATTAACAATACTAATCTCTGTGTTTCACATGGTACTTACTCAGAGCAGTTTTACAGACATTAAGTGAAAATGCCAGAGCTGTCTTTTAGATAAAAGGCATTAGTGGAAACTCCTCTAGACATTCCTTCAGGTCCTTTTAAAGGATATACTTCAGCTAGTGGTAGTCAATAAGGAGTTGGGGGTGGGCCCAAAATAGATTTTTCTTCTCTCTTTACTTTTCCTCGACTCCAGACTTTTCTAAACCCACTGACCAGGGAGACATATTAAGAGAAGGGAGGAGCATGACAAGAAGAAAGAAAAATGGACAACCATTCATAAATGTAAAAAAAACAAATAACAACAACAACAACAACAACAATAAAGCAAACATTATCATCATCATGCCAAAAATTCTGGGAGGGAAACAGGACAATGACATCATTACAAGATCCAGCTATAGTCCCCCTGCTGTACCCACCCCCCCAAGGAAACAACTTAAGAGGAAAGGGACAAAGCCAACCCCAAACCCAAACAATTCTGCACGAGGGATGAAGAGATAGTAGGACAAGAAAGAGGAAAGCTGCAGAAAGCTTCCATGATTCTACAGCCCTGTCTTAGTCTGTTTGGGCTGTTGTAACAAAATACCATAGACCGGGAGCCTTATAAACACAAACATTTATTTCTCACAGTTCTGTAAGTCCAGGACCATGGCGCCAGCACACTGGGTGTGGCAGCTGGTGAGAGCTCACTTCCTGGTGCCTCCTGTGAAGGGCGCTAGGAACCTCTCTAGGATCTCTTTTATAAAGAGCATTAATCCCATTCGTGAGGGCTCCACCCTTGTGACCTAAACACACCCCAAAGGCCCCACCTCCTAATACCATCACACTGAGTGTTAGGATTACAACAAGAATTTGGACAGTAGGTAGAGGGCTAGGGGAGGGGGACGTGGACACAAACATTCAGACCACAGCCAGATCTTAACAAAATTCCTGCTCATCTCACTTTAGCTTTTGAATTCTCCTTTCCACACCTGTCTATGGCTTAGCATATCTTCCTTTGCAGCCCCAACCACCTCTGTTCTTTATTTCATATGTTCTTTATTTCAAAAACCTTCTATTGAAAATCTACTATATGCTCAGCTAAGATTAAAGACATAGTACATAAACAATGTGACTACTAACCTCATTGGGCTCGCAGTCTTGGGGTTGGGACGTGTGAGGGAGGGCACTGGAGAAAGAGTAAGGGATAGAATATCACAGTAGTGCTATGATAAGAGTCTGCACAAGGCGCTCTGCGAATCTACTCAATAGCAATGCACCCAGACATGATTCTGTGTTTTTATATTAAAATTGCAAATCCATGATGACTGCCTATGTGCAATGGCACAGATGAGTCTTGTTCCTCAAAAAAGATGAGGCAGAAATTATTGCCTCCTTATCCCATAAGTTGGTGGTCTCCACTGTGGGTATGGAATAAGGTATGGGAAGAAAATATTGATAAACTATTAGGAATAATGCTTTTATTTATTTTTTTAGAGAGAATTAAGTTGCACTAACTCTTAATGAGTACATTGTATGTCACTAAAGCACGAAGTACTCAATGGAAGGAGAGAAAGTTCTATAGTGGCAGGGGCTATACAGTGAGTCACCAACACACACTAGTTCACACTCAACACAGTGCAACATCTAGTTTGCGTGTGCCTGGTTAAGGAGATCTACAGAACACACTGTTTAGGGTTATTCCATTCCAACTCACTTTCACAAAAGAGATAGCAGAAACAGATGATTCAGAAAAACTAAACTTGGATTACAAACAATACTCATAATGCTTGCCCAGGACAAGAACATAGCAGAAATGACTCTTCTGATCTCCTTTGCAGACCTTGGTTTCAGTCAAATGATGGGCAAAGGAAATGATGATATAGTCAGATCAAATATGAATGAACCTCTAACAATGTGAAATTATCACGATGCTATCAGGTATCAGAGTTGCATTCTCTATCTTAAAAGTGAACTTCACCTTATAGGTATTATGTGGACTTTTAACCACTGCTGTATTAAGGCATGGATAGGAGGGAAAATGCATATTATGGTTCAATAAGCAGGAGGTATGATGTGCTTCTTTTATGTTGATATACATGTGTATGTAATAACTTTTTCAACCACTAAAAGTACAACCCCTTAATATGTAAAGTAAGTTTGGAACTGAAGTATTAAAAAAGAAAAAAAAAGTAAAATCAAGATTTTCAAAAATAATTGAGAAGATATATTATTCTCACTAAAGTTATTATAAATATCCTGTTATTATATACAAGGAATATTATATTATTCTAACACTTTAATAAGAAAAGATTTGAATTTTATTAATTAGTAAAAATGTTTAAATATTTATTTTTATCTTACTATTTTACATTTTAATGTTTATATGTGTTATAATTTGTACAAGATTTTAGTACAGTATGTGCATGATTTATAAATAAGCGCCTATTAAGGAGTATGTGCTGTCTATATCTATTTCTATATATTTTTTTAACTTGTAAGGCAGACAATCACCAGTATGATAAGCATTGTTGCTGATCACAGGGAACCACTTCAGGCGGAAGTCAAATCTGTGTTCTACTGTCTGAAGAAAGGGCCTGGGAAAATATAATCATAAATAACCTACTTGCAAGATGCTGGGTGGTGACATAGTCATTTTGTCAAAGAATACCTAAAATTAGTATATTTATTAATTCAATTAAATCCATTAAATTATAAATTAAAGGACGATGCAACTAAAGAAGATATTACATTTCAAAATAAGCGGTGCTACTTCTAAATTATTAAGTAGAAGCATGGTCTAAATAACATTAACCTTTTGTGGAATCTGCCTCAGCCAACTAATCCCTAAGAACTGAACAAAAACCCATTTCTTTGACTAATCCAGAGATTCTGAAGAGGGAGGGTTATAAAGTATGCTAACCTGGTTGGATTTGGGAGCTAATGTCAATTCTGGAACTAATAAACTATTTTTTTTCATACACACAATCACGCACATGTCAGTAAAGCACAGAAGTGTACATATATACTAAGTATGTATACATCTCTGTCATCTATGTATCTCTCTCTACTGCTTGAGTACCCGCACTATGCCAGATTGTTTCATGTCATCATCTCAACACAAAATCCTTAACAAACACCAGTATAGTACTTAGTAAGAGGAAAATATGACTTGAAGCCTTTTCTATATTACTCATTTAATTCTCATAATAACACCATGAAATAAAGGCCATCTCTGTCTCCATCTTACAGATGAAGAAACTGAGGCATGGAGAGAATATACCCCAAAGTTACACAGGGATTGGTTGCAAAACCAAGGTTTGAATTTAGGCAGTCTGGTCCAGGGCCCCTATTCTGGCCCACTATGCTATTTACTGAGGGGGGAACCAAGGAACAGAAAGGTCAACCTTCCTATGCATTTATACCACTTTACTTTTTCCTCCATTATCATCACCTTTTGCCAAACATGGAACTTTTTATGATCCTAAACCCCAAATTTGAAAGGCATTTGAGGTGAAATCTCTTGCCTTTTTTTGTTGGTGGTGGTGTTCTTGGTTACAGAGAAAGGATCTATTTGGGGAAAGATGGAGATTTTCAAAGTAAAATGCATGTGCTGTCATTGTGAAAATTATACCTATACCTTAAAAGACAGTAAACTTCTCATGACCACCTCGTTTTAAATAATTCTTAAGTGTAAATCTTCTAATCTTTCATAATAACATTTGCCAGTGCTGGAAAATCTGTTAGTTTTCTGTATAAAATATGCATAACTGACAAGATTCTATTTTACTGATTGGTAGAAAAATAATATCCTCACTTAGGATTCACAACCAATTTGAACAAGTCACACATCTGAAATGGGATGAGAATCAACACATCAAACATATTTCTGAATGTTCAATGGTAACATCTCCATGACATTTGGAGAAGAAAATCTATCATATTTAACTTACATTTTGTACCTCAACTCCATCTGATAAAATAGGTACACAGAATCTTAGGAATGAAAAGTTTTTAAAATTTTTAGTAGCTTGTTATGTTTCCCCTGGTTTAGTCATTCTTCTTCTTTTAATAAAAATGAAGTAAAAATGGGTTACTCGGTGTCATTTTGTTTTTACTCCGTTTCTCACAGGTCATATCCAGAATTGACTAAGCACCACAAGTGTTCAACAGATTTTGATTTTATTTTTATCACATGCCTCATAAAACTGATTTAGAAACTTAAAAATGTGTCAGTAAAATACTGAATTATGAACAGTCAGAGCTTATTGAATTCCCCAAATCTAACAAGAATGGTTAGCTATGAAAGCAAACAAATATTCTTCAAACATAGCCAGCCACATAAAGGAATTCTTACAGGGATCTAGAAGATCCTGAGCCACCATGATAGAGACCATGCCAATTTTTTTCAGAAGCCAATAGCCTGTTTTTGGAAGAGTCTTCCTTCTGCATGGGTGTCTGATAACATTCCCATCACAAAGTGATTTGTATCTACTTTAGAATCATAATGGAGGCCGAAGAAATGCGGAGAAAATTTCCACCACAGGCACATGTAGAATTATTACCCATGTGGACATCCTTTCCATATTATCTCTGCTTCACAGAAACTTCATCACATTTCAACTGTCAGCAGAAGCCAGTTCTTCTCTTGGCTCTAGCTCATCATTTTCTCTATTAATGTTTCTATATGATTTATAGACCCCTTTCTGCTAACATCACTCAGAAGCAGGGGTGTTATGATGCTTGGAGCTTCAAACCACAGTACCAGCCTGAAACCTATGCTCCAAGGCACATGTTGGGGGGCAGAAACAAAACCCTCCTGGCTTGTAAGAGGTAAGTATTCATTTTAAAGGTCTAATGATTCCCAGGAAGAAAATTAGATACCTATAAAATTGAATTATACCCCGGCAATGCCCCTTTGACGCAAAGGTCATACTTCAAGCAAATACATCCCCCTGGAGCCAAGTCCTGCAACTTGAAGAAAACAAATCCTCCTGAATATGAAGCTTTGTGCAGTAAAGCTGTGTACTTCACAGACCTCTTAGAGCTTGACTGATGCTTCCTTAACACACAAGGCAGGGATATAACTGATCTCATTTAAGATACGCTCTGTAACACATCTGCCCTGTGATCATTCCTTAACCTCTGTCAATGTTGGTTTCCACCTTTGAAAAGGGGAAAAGAAACCCCCATTCCCAGAGTTGCTGGGGAGGTAATAATCTTCTGGTCATAATTTACTTACCACTTGAGAGGAGGGGAAGGTCAGTGTATATTAAATACGTGTTTGGTTTTTATCAGTCTAGTATATATTTATGGGTAGTTAAGTTTGTTTTCTTAATCTCTTCTGTCTAGCTCAGATGGAAGTATCATAGGCCCTTTATAAGGGATAGAGGGAGGGGTAGGTGACTTTTGGGATAACAACACTGTCCTAGTTATCAATTGCTGTATAACAAATTACCCTCAAATTTAATGGATTAAAATGGTAACTATTTATCTCGAAGTTTCTGGTGGGTCAGGACTTTGGAAGTGGTTTAGTTGGGTGGTTCTGATGCAGCATCTTTCATGAGATAGCACTCAAGACATAGGCCAAAGCAGTAGGCATCTGAAGATTTGACAGGGCCGGAGGATCTCCTTCCAAGGAGCCATTTACATGGCTATTGATGGAGTGCTCACTTCCTCACCATGCGGGCTTCTCCATAAACTAACCAGATGACATGGCCACTGGCTTCCCCAGAGTGATCCAACAGAAACAGAGTGACTACAGTGAAAACCACAGTATGTTTTATAATCTTGGATGTGACATGCCATCATATCTGTCATATTCTAATGATCATAGAGATTAACCCTGGTACAACGTGGGAGAAGAGTCTGTGAATGCCAGGTGGTGGGGATCATTGGAAGCGGGTAGCATTTACCTAGCAGCTTTCAAGTTATAAAGCACTTGTCACAAATAAACAACCCTATGAAGTAAGAAATCAAGAAAGTTTAAATTACTTGCCCATGGCCACAATTACTAAGAGGTTGTGCTCAGGATGACTCAGAAGTGCATGCTACTTGGGGCCTGTGAGTGGCTCAGTTGGTTAAAAGATTGCCTTTGGCTCAGGTCATGATCCCAGGGTCCTGGGATTAAGCTCCACGTCAGGCTCCCTGCTCAGCAGGGGAGTCTACTTCTCCCCCTCCCCCTGCTCATGCTCTCTCTCTCAACTCACTCTCTCTCTTTCAAATTTATATTATTGTCTTTACATCCTCTTGGTTCTCTTAGTTGATCATACCAACTTCTATTCTGATACTAACTAGCCTAATCTTGAATGAATTACAATAGTCACAGGACTGACTTTAAATAACAAAAGAAATAAATAAAATGCAATGCTTAATTACAAAGGCAGAAAGTTAATTCAAATAGATAATAAGAATAAGAAGGGAAATTTTATTAAAAATGGAAGATCAAAAAAAAGAAATCTCTCTTTAATATAATATTATTGGATCTTATTCCAAATCCTATATTCTAAAAATTTAACTTCTACCTCTGGCAAAATTAAAAAAAAATAAATTTAAAACAAGAGGGAAACAAGTGTTATTGAATTTACTATCCTGTAAACTATCAATCTACTCTTGAGCCATCAATTCTAATGCACTGTACCTACTGAACGAGCTAATAATAATGAATAATGAACTATTCTCCTATGTCCTTCTAAGTAAATAGCCAACTTTAAAGAGTTGTTTTTCCCTCTAAACAGCTGATTTCAGCATAAGTATTAAACCTTATTGAATCATTACTTGGTCTACCATTTCTACCTGACTGAGTTGTAGTCAATGTTACTAAAGAACTAGTGAAAGTTTACATGGCAGTTAATTGGCAATTATTGTGCACGTGCTTTTATACATGGTTTTAAAACAACTCAACTCATCTTTACATGTAAAGATACCAAAACATATCCTTACACCTTGCAGGGACTATTTAATAACAGAAATGATGGGGCATCTGGGTGGCTCAGTTAAGCCACTGATTCTTGGTTTCAGCTCAGGTCATGATGTCAGAGTCAGGAGATCAAGCCCCATGTCGGGCTCCATGCGCAGCATGGAGTCTGCTTGAGATTCTTCCCTCCTCCTTCCCCCACCCTTCCTCTGCTCGTTCTTTCTCAAATAAATAAATCTTTAAAAAAATAAAAAAAAACAGAAATGGAGATAAAATTGTATCCTATCAGCACATTCAATCTTTTAAACTTTAAAAATTCTAACAAATCGAATTTAGAATGGAGAATATTAATGACTTGTCAGCAGAGTTAAAGTAATACTTACAGCTTTTTGCTGCATTTATTGAATTAGATCCCTATCTGTATTTTTCTTAGAGTCATAACCAGAAACTTGGCTCTGCCAGATGTGGAAGTCCGAAGATCAAGCAGGAGTTAACAGTGTGCATGCATGTGTATGCACACCCATGTACTTTTCTACCTCTTCGAAAGGATCGTGGGTGTGGGCTTTCTCTGCATGTAATTCAAACAAGCTTTTGGATCTGTATGCATCTGGGTAAAAGTAACTTTGAAGAGGAATAGTGTATGGTGATTATTTGGGCCGTTTAGCCCCTCCTGGTTATGATGAGTGGGTAATGTTCCTTAATTGTTTTGAATATTACATCTTGGAGACTGCAATGTTATCACTTCTGCAAGTTATCTGAGAACACAGAGCTGCAAGACACTCGCTATTTCCAACTTTAATCTTTCTCATTGTACCTTTGAGAAACAAAGCTTGGATTAAGTATCCTTACCCAACAAATCAGGAACCAGAACTTGACTTCTTGCTCTTATTCCATGGGTTTTCACCCTATGCTGTGCCACTAGCATCTCCAAATATGAAAGCCATCTCCAAATATGACAGCCAAATATGATAGCATCTCCAAATATGACAGTCAAACTCTTGCCTGAAGAAGTGTCTCCAAAGCTCAGTCATCTGTGGTCTCCACCCATGGTTGTACAGTATCCATGTTCCACCCATACTATTTAACCAGTTTTACCATATTTGTGTAACTTCTGGACTGATGTTTTCAAAATAAATCCATTTTAGTTAAATGTATCATAACATGAAAATGTTCATTCTCATGGAAAGAACATTCTTTTGCCATAAATGGAATAAGGCCATTAAAAAATACCTTCTAAACCAAATGTGGGTATGTTCTCAAAATCTTCTCAGACTTAGGGAACTTCTGAGGCATAATAAGAACCCCCCTTTTAAGAAAGATAAACCAGAAAATAGGAAATGAATTTTATCATCTTCCTAACTCAATTATCTGCATATAAAACTTGAGTGACATTTCCAAAGTTAAATCATAACCTGGATAACTCATCCTCAAATCTTGTCCAAAGATGACTCTTCCTTTGGAAACTCTAGAGGGGATACTCAATCACCTCTCCGTTCTGGGTGAAAAATGATTATTTTTAGATGAACAAGAGATCCTACTTTCCTCTCCTCATTGCAGCAGAAATATTTCACACTTCTTTTAACTAGTCCAAATTCAGAATATAGCTATGTCTGAAAGATCCTGTCCACAGAAATATATTCATTCAAGGAACGTTGTACTCCTTCATATATGAATAAATCAGCTCTGGGTTTGAAGTCTATTTTATGCTATGTAACTCCTTCTTTCTTAAAGAAGACTTATAAGATTTTAGCCCACTCTATTCTTCCTATATTTGGACTGTTTTGTGTCTCAGCATTACTATCATCACCGGCATTCGGAAAGATGGGACACCATAAAGTCAGCAAATATATGTTACAAATCAAATTTGGGTAACTTTGGACATAATACATGAAACACTGAGCATTGCTAGAACTATATCAGCTAAGCTTACATTATTAATATTGCAATCACCTTCTACAATGATAAAGGGTTATTTTTAAGGAAGAAGCAAAGTTCTACGTGAAAAATATGATTGAGATGATTTAAGGAACACATAAAATTGAATTAACTGTCTTTTCACCCATCAATCTTCCAAATATGTATTGGAAAGAACATGACTCAGGTATCTTAGCAAAGATAATGGATATCTATAGAAGTATTTTAAAACTAAGGTTGAAGATCTAGATTATAAAAGTAGCTCATACAAGAAAATAGAAATGCAAAGTTAAAGCTTTTTACTTTTAACAAATAAATGCTAATTAAATCAGTTGGAAATCCAGATTGGGAGTTCCTCAGATCACTCACTGATTACTGATGGTTCTTTTTTATGCTTTCTTTTTTTCTTTTTCTTTTTGATGGTCTTCTTTTGAGTTCATATTTTCAATATTATACACCCAAAGGCCTAAATTGTAAAAGGCATCCGGCCTGATTCACTTGAAACACCCTATTTTAGCTCAAAGGGTATATAATTAGAATACTAGTATTCTAGCACTTCAAGATATTTTTAAAGGTGTTGCAAAACTGCTATAATATCACAGAAGGTTCCTCCCTGGCACAGAAAATGGAAAAGCTGCCCAATGTGTTCAGGGTACTCTTGAATCTACCTTTTTATTGTCCTCATCTTTCCATTTCCAGGCCACCAATATACCTCATGACTTTACCTTTGCAGTCAGCCCCTCCTTGTCATCTGCTGCCCACAAACATTGTGCAGTGATCACAGCACATCTCTGTTCAAAGGCTGGAGGGATACCCCATTTAACTGCAATGCATTGAACCTCCAACCTCTCCCCAACCCACATTCCCCATCATTTCTCCCAAACACACTGCTTCACTAGCAGAGCTGTCCACCCCTCCACCATGGCCTCCATGGTTACAATCCTGACTGGAGCCACCACTCTCCCCACTGTTTCAATCCTTGACCCTCTCTATAGAGGTCAGAGAACTTACTTTGAAATCATCAGATGGAAAATAATGTACGCTTTGCAGGCCTAGCAGGTCGCCTTACTATTACTCAACTCTACCATTATCACACAAAGGCTTGCAAATAAATGAGTTAGAGTCTCACTAAAACTTTATTTCAGGGTGCTACATTTGAATTTCATATAATTATCCTCTCTCATGAAATATTATTCTTCTTTGGATGTTTTATCAGTCACTTACCAACGTAGAAACAATTCTTAGTTAATGGGCCATACAAAAACAGGCAATGGGCTGGACTTGGCCCACGGGCTGTAGTTTGCTGACTCCTACTCTATTGTACAGCTCAAAAGGGCAGTCAGTGATGAGCATGATTGAATTTAACTCCTTTCTCAGAGTCCTGCAGAGGCTGTCAGTGCCACTCAGAGCAAATGCTCAGCTTCTCACCAGGGCCTATAAGGTCTTGTAGATTCTGGGCCCCTTTGTTTGTTTGCCTTTATCTCCAATTACTCTCTTTGGATTTTTTTCTCTGCTCTAGGTAACTGACCTACTTTCAGTTCTTTGAACACACTGAACACAAGCCTGTCTCAGGGTCTTTGCACTGGAAGGTCTCTGGCCTGGAATCTGTTTCCCCATATATTTCTATGGCTCTCTTGCTTGCTTCAAGATTTTCACCTAATGTCATTCTCTCCAAGAGTCTACCCTGAAGACTTGATTTAAATTGTAACCATCCTGTTACAAGCTCATTGTGCCCCCCTAAACTTCATATACTGAAGCCCTAACCCCCTACTACCTCAGAATGTAAGTGTATTTGTAGATAAGGTCTTTAAAGAGGTGATTCACTTAAGTAATGCCATTAGAGTGGGCCCTAATCCAATCGGACCAGTATCCTTGTAAGAAGAGGAAATCTGACACATAGGAAGCTAGCAGAGATGTGTCATCATAGAGGAATGGCCTTGTGAGGACATAGTGAGAAGGTGGCCAGCTGCAAGCCAAAGAGAAAGGCCTCAGAAGAATTCAAACCTGCCAACACCTTGAGCTTGGACTATGAGAAAATAAATTTTCTCTAGAACGGAGAAAATAAATTGTTGTTGTTTAAGCCACCAAATCTGTATCATTTTGTTGTAGCAGCCCTAGCAAACTAATACACACCCCAACCTCCATAGCCCTCCTAAACCCATTTACCTGGTTCTATTTTTACCCAGAGTACCTATCACCCACGAACATACTATCTAATCAACTTAATATGATTATTACCTACCTCCCTGCTACATGATAGCAATGAGCCTCTGTTTACTGATGTATTCCAATTTCCCAGAAGAGTGTCTACAGGAGACTAGACACGTAACAAATACCTGCTGGATGAATGAACCCTAGCAATATATTTGTCTCTATATATGCCCTTCCTCTGTTCTCTGCCCTTCCTGGGAAGTCCAATCACCAGCTCAGCATCTCCAAACCCAGAGCCACTAAAACCCATGTCAAATGTTATCACCACTAAAACGTCTCTTGCCACAAACAAAGTGAACCCTCTCTTCGGATTCTATTGATACAACGTCTGTACCTCTCTCCTGGCACTTAACTTATTCAAGTCACATTAAAGTTATTTTATATATGTTCTAATTCCTCTACTAAACATTAAGCTTCTTTATGATGCAGCTGTCTCATGCAGGACCTTTGCCTCGCCATACCCTCTTAGAGTGGCACACATACTAGAGGCACGATAAACATCCATGAACTTATACACATTATTATTATAAAAACATGTTACTGAGCAATTACCTTGTGTCAGGCTCTGTCTTAATTTGCACATTATCTGCATGACTGGCAAAATCTTTGCGAAGGTGGCACTGTCATTAACCCCTTTTACAGATGAGGTCACTGAGCCTGAGAGAGGTAAAATAACCTCCCCAAGGTCACACGGCTAATGATTGGTGAAGCCAGATTTCAAGCACAGGTCTGTCCTTCTATAGAGGTCAGGATCCGGAGTATACAGTCTCATAAAAAGGAAGAAAAGAAGTGCTTACTCTGAAATAAAAATTTCAGTATCATGTTAAATGAAACAAAAACAAAGGAAGAGATATCATTCACCTAAATTTTTAGAGGCTTGAATAGGCTGACTTCACATCTCCAATGACAGCTTTTCTTGTTCTGAACTGAGAGTATAGTCATTGTATATTCTTTAAATTTATATACGGACTCTGAGATTTTAAAAATTCATTATTTCATAATAAAATACTTCTCCAGATTAATCTTATTTTATTGGTAATAACTGAAGTCTCAAAACATAAATGAATTATACTAAATAAATTTGGTTTTCCTAAATTCCTAAATCTATGTATACCTCCTGTCAGTATTTCATAAAGAATTTAAGCAATCAGCAGGTTCTTACTACTGACTTCTGAAATAGATAATTTCTACTTTTCATCGCTGTTTTCAATTCCATGACATCTTATATCCCAGGAAATAGGCAAGACGGATATAGTTATTAATTTTATCCATTGATGAAGAAAAAAAGCTTTATTAACTACTAATTTTAAAAATGTAAGGACTTTTGGGGCGCCCGGGTGGCTCAGTCATTAAGCGTCTGCCTTTGGCTCAGGTCATGATCCCAGGGTCCTGGGATCGAGCCCCGCATCGGGCTCCCTGCTCGGCGGGAGGCCTGCTTCTCCCTCTCCCACTCCCCCTGCTTGTGTTCCCTCTCTCGCTGTGTCTCTCTCTGTCAAATAAATAAATAAAATCTTAAAAATAAATAAATAAATAAATAAATAAAAATAAAAATGTAAGGACTTTACACTCATGAGTTTTTGGCAAAAACATTTACGTTATACATAGTGAAGCAATATATAAGTTATCGGCAATTTTGGGTTAGGAGTGGATTTTGGGGGAAAGTATTAAAGCATCATTGAGTACAACCATTTAAGTATACAGATTTTAAATTGTATCATTTTGGAAGGAGATCATTAAATTAGGTATTCTATTTAGTTTTTGAAAATTTTAAATTGCTATCAACCTAACGCACTTTGACCTTTTCTGAGGACTTCAAAACAGCTGAGTGATGTTAGCTGCTAAGCTTCACATGATTTATCAGCATCCAAACAGGGCTTAACACTGCTTGAATGACTACGGATCCCCAACTACTGTCCTTAAAAATGCTGACTTTGAAAAGTCCCTGCAGCAGCTGGAATTGCATTTGCTTAATTTTTCTGATGAGGAAACAGGTATCGTGGAATGGAATGAATGGAAACTTGCTTAAGATGGCCTACTAAGATGAGGTGGTGCTAAGACCAATTCAAGACATCTTGGCTGCTAAGCCCAGGCATTTCTCTCAGACCGTCACCACCACAGGCGCTTATCACGATGTAAAGTTGTGAGGACCACGTGAGTCTGTAATGGTAGTATAATGGACTAGTCACAAGACTAGTCTCAGGACCTTGGTAAAATCAATCCAGCCACTCAGGCCTCCACATTCTCTTCTGAAAAGAAGGAAGTCAGACCAGATGATTTTTATGGTCCATTGAGAGTCTACATGTCTACGATCCAACAATATATTCCAACACAACTATTTATATATGTAGCATGATATACATAACATTGTCTTTGTTAATGTCATTGTGTTGTGCACTTTCACTAATTGAGCTCCAACAAATTTCTTAACCTTCAGAGATCACAGACTATGCTTCTGCTTGGAGACAGGCTAGGAGGGCCTGATTGGAAGGCACAATTGCATGTATTTGGGTAAATGCCCAGCAGTTGGCTGTAGAGTTTCCCTTGGGGGACTTTAGTAGACACAGCATAAAACTGATCTTTAAAGTTCTAAAAGCCTTTTATAGAACTGGCTTCATAGCTCTTTGACGCCTTTTGATTTTTGTTTGGCTCTGGGAATTATAAGACAGTAGGAAACTCTTCTATGTATACCCCATAATAAAACTGGCTCTATGTATCTTAGCAGCATATTATAGAAGAGGAACATGACTGATTTGGTAGGCTTTAAGGCTCTTATCCTAACCTGGTGACCTTGCCCAATGGAAATCTTCCCATTGTAGAGGTGATAATACTGAGCTAAGGGAACTTACAATTTCCTCAAAGTTAGCAACAAGCTGGAGAAGAAAACTGCAGACAGAAAACTGAAATCCTGATAATATAATTTTGTAATATTTCTAAAATTATAGTACATCCAAGGCGGCATATTTTCTTATCTCCAGCAGGTTTACTGTAGCTAAAGACCAAAGAACCCATAAACTTCTGTTTTATTACCTTAAAATTATTAAAATGTAATCATTATCCATATAATATGTTCACTGTAGGAAAATGAGAAAATACAAATGCATAGACATTTATACATAAATCACTCATAGGATATATGACTTTTGAAACAAATGGACAAGTATACATCACCTACCCCTATTTTTAAATGTGTAGTTATACCTCCTCTATGTAGAATTAGAGAGAATTCAGACTTTCTGTGCTCTGGATTATGTACAACAGTTACTATAATGGGAAGAAGTACTGGGCAGAGATAAGAAAAAGCAGAACCACAGGAGATATTAGAATGAGTAGCTGACATGACCAAGATCATTAAGAAGTGATAGAGGCAAAGAATACTCCTACCAACTTGGGGGGAAGACAAGCAGAAAAACAGAAGCAGGAGATGTAGCATTGGCCCCTAAAAAGCAGTTCAGTGTAATTCAGTCAAACATCAGATGACCAATTACTGAACATTTATTATGTGCCAGGCAAGGTCTAGGCACTGCATTACAATAATGAACCAAACAAACATGGCCCTTAAAAAGGAGTTGTTTTATAGACACTTGTAAATAATCAAAATTATTTTACATAGTGGTAATTTCCATGGAGAAGGTGACCAAATACCCCAGTTTGTTGGGGACAGTCTTGATTTGTGCCTGTGTTTGTGCTGTGATTCAAATCGCCTCCTTTTACTCTCAAAAGTGCCTCAGTTTTGGTCACCCTATCCATAACATAAATTTCAAAAGGAAGACATAAAAGAAAGACATTAGGGGGCAGGGAGGCTGTTTTGGATTGGAAATGGCTAACTAAGGTGATAGCTGACCCGAGAATTAAAGTCATCACACAGGGCTTCGGAATGAGTTTGAGTTTGCGGAAGGAGAGCTGTGTAGTGAAACAAAGATAGAGTTCGGATTCTGACAAATCCAGTTATATACCTTAGCCCCACCACATCCTAGATTTGGCACCTTGGGATAGGTTCCCCATGGGCTGCTCAAGTGGTACAGCTTAAGTCTGATAATGTGACTCAGAGAGGAACACATTAAATTATATGAATTATTTAGGATATCCTCTCCCAAAACTGTGTTTTTGAGCAGATACTATACAGGACACAATGTTTTAGAGGAGATCTGGAGAATTAAATTTTTTAAATGTCTTTTAGAGGGGCGCCTGGGGGGTGCAGTTGGTTGAGCATCCGACTCGGTTCCGGCTCAGGTCATGATCTCAGAGTGGTGAGATCGAGCCCCAGGTCGGGCTCCACAGTGCGGAGTCTGCTTTAAGTTTCTCTCTCCCTCTCTCTCTGCCTCTTCCCCTCCCCCTCACTAAAATAAATAAATAACATTTTAAATGTCTTTTAGAAGACTCAGATCTACTTGAGATATGATTCTAACACCTGAATCTGTTAATAATACAGGATTGATGAGTAATTAAATGCTAAACAATATGGGACAGACAACTTGTATAGGAAAGTTCAAAAAGTAAGATGGTCATATCACACAGTGATATGACCACACAGTACATATCACACAGTGAAGACAGATACAAAGGGCAGGTAAGAAATGTAACATTCACTACCTGATCGTTGTTAGCCACAAAAGTATTTCTCTGGACGAGGAATAGAACCTTCTGGGGGGCTTTGCTGGTAGTTTCTGCAGTAATATGGTAGTGGAGGCATTCTTTCTTCCACAAATAATCCCACTGATCCTCTCTCCCAGCTGCTTCCTCACCTGCCTTCCTTGGCTCCCCCCTTATCAGCCTCGCTCTTCTAATTCCTTCAGAGGAACATACCTTAAAGGCTTACTGCCTCTCCTAGGTTGACCACTGTACTTGCCTCTTCTTGGCTAAAACCACATGAGACAGCTTCCCTCTCCTTTTCGAAATCTTAGCACATGTTGGTTTGCCAAGTTAACTGTCCTGCATTTATTGGCTCTATGGCAGGGTAACATAGGGCAGGAAGGAATCACGAAGAAACAGTTTATAAAGCCACACGGCTCAGCCCTTAATAACCACTTAACAAATGTTAGTTGAATGAATAAATGGCAATTATAGTTATTGAAAACTAATAAAATCAAAGGCAAAAGAGTTTAAAAATTGCAGTCATTTATCCAGGTTACTTTCCATTTATTCCTAATTACTAGGCAGTAAAATGATGATGAGGTATCCAATTACTTTTGGGGAAAAGTCAATTTGAAACAAACAAAAAAACAAAAACAAAAACAGAACATCCTATAGATACCAGATCAGTAATAATGACAAAAGTTACCATTTGTTGAATGCTTCACAATAACAGAAATATATGGAGGAATATCCCCATTTCATAGATGGATGGATGCAACTCAGAACAGCTGGGTGACTTTCACAACTGCAGGATTGGGGCTAAGGCTGAGATGCCAACAGGAGGCTCCCACCTCTTCCTCTGGGCATGCCCTTACCCTCCAGAAGCACAGCTGGGCACTGGGCAGAGAGAACAGCTCTCCTGGAACACATTCTCAGAATTCTTTTTTTCATTTTTAATGTGATATATTTATGTTATGATCATTAAGACCATGATGAAAAGACCTTAGAGGAAGCACAACAGAGCCAGAGAGTGAGCCAGACCCGAGACACATAAAGGAGGGTGTCAAATGATAGAAGGCTTTGTATGAGTTTACTCCCCCAACTCTCTCCCCACAAGGAGAACGTGGTGTAGTCTCCACCCTGACCACCCATTCAGTTCTCTCAAACTCACTCCCCACCTAAAAAATCATGATTATCGCCCCTCCCCAGCCAGTCGGAAATGTGGATCTCCTTCACAGGCCCGAGCATTCACCTTTAAAAAATTAAACATAGGTCCCAAATAGAAAACATTTTGAGATATTCTGATGTTACTGTGGTATCTCTATCACACAGGAGAAATGGACAGTGCTAGGCACAGAGCCATCCATTGCAGAGGCTTGATAAAAACTAGTTTATCAAATTATTTAGCATATACTGCAAAAAATATATCAGTGCTGATTTCTGTCATGGCCAGCTGGACTTTGCTTTCTTCCACAAGTAAGGGCAGTTCCTCAGCTCTTGGCCTCTCCCCACCAACCCACAATTGTATCCCCAAGCTGGAAAATGGAGCTTAGAGAGAAAATATACTTTATCAAAGAAAATTCACCATCATACCTAGCATACACCATCCATAGCCACATCATCCTGGTTATAATCCTGTTTTACCATATAACAAATATTGCATTGTTTTCTTGTGCCTTAATCTGACTGATTACAGTGACATCTCTTCCGAAAACAGTCAATTTGTTTGAAGGTGTAGGTTTGTTTTCCTTATAAGGTTTGAGAAACACACAGAGAAATTTTGGACAGAAGCTTTGTGGACAAAATAAAAGATAACCAAGGATGGTGAAAGATGTGGTAGAATGACAGAAATTTTACAAGTCACCCAGAGATATGATTAGCGCCCTCATGCCACTTCCAATATCTTCTGAGGGGAAGCGACATGACCAATGTTAATAGTTTTAAACAAAGGAAGCCTTGTCAGTAGTAATACCTATGGTGGGTTAAAATAAAATAATAAATATGGCCATGAGCATATTTCCCCTACTTGGAGTGGTTTTCCCATTAGCTTCTGGAACGGGGTCAGCCAGTAGAAGCACTAGCAATAAATCTGAAGGTTAGGAGGAAGGAGAGCCCAGCAACTTTCTCCCCCCGAGTTCCCTACCTCTCAGGTCTCCATGGGTTGGCTGTGTCCCTGGACTGAAGGCCCCATCTCCTGTCAAGCAGCTCCACCTATGGTTTCCCTGTCTAGGCTTCAGAGAGGGCTCCCCTCCCTTGGCCCTTCAGTTGTCTGCTGTTACTAGCTTCAGAGTACACATTACCCCTGTTGATTCCCCTATACCCTGCCCACATACACAGTCCCTTTATTAAATTCTTTTCTGGAGTGTGAGATCTCTTTCCTGTCAGGAACATAACTATTAC
The DNA here is from genome assembly GCF_964656455.1 of Halichoerus grypus. Classification (NCBI taxonomy): domain Eukaryota; kingdom Metazoa; phylum Chordata; class Mammalia; order Carnivora; family Phocidae; genus Halichoerus; species Halichoerus grypus. The sequence continues at coordinate 17,105,651 of NC_135714.1, forward strand.
ATATCACAATCAACGTATAATGTCCTCAACAGTCTTGGTCCCGTGACGTGAAACTTCAATATTTCTTTAAGGATTTAAATGAAGTGTTGATGACTAATTGCTGAAGTTTCTGGTAAGAAAGCTCTGATTACCTCAACCAACAGGGGCAAATGCAGCCCCTTCTATGGATATTAGCTCTTCCCTTTAGACTGTATGCAACATATGGATTAATTTTGTCCATCAGTCAACAAATGAGTTTTAAGAGTTTAGCATATCTAAAACTGAGATGTGACCACTGACTAGTTTGAAGTTCTCACAATGATAAAACAGTCTTCTTTTATAGTCTTTAAGCCCTACAAGTTTACCTCATACACTAATTACGTGGTAAGGAACGTCAAATACAAGGTCATTAAACATTAGCATAAGATTTTCTTCTGAAATGAAAGGGAAAACCAGTATATATCTGCAAATATAGGTGTTTTCTCCATAGAATTCAGGGATCCTCTACCTAGATTTGGCAACAATGGCAGAATTTGAAGAGATGAGGCAAGATGCAGAATCCCTCAAAATATCCCTTCACTCCTGAATGAAAAGTTCAGCTCATTAATAGAAGCCAAAATAATTCTTCTGATAAAGTTTCAAATACATACTCTGCTGGGAAAAGCAATACCATGGCATATATTCTTTGCAGTCAAGTATAAACATCATCCTTCTTTGCTTTCTTCTTACCTGAGGGCAGGTGTCAATAGAAGAAGCACAAGAAAACTGTATATCATGGCAGCACTTTTTGTGCATTTCAATCACACAAATTTGACATAGTGCTATAAGGAATATAATCTCACTTTATGCAAAATTTGAAGGAATTAAAAAATAAAAATTTAATCGAGAACAACATAATTTCAGAGCTGGCTGATCAAGCGAATAGAAACTGCTTATTCAATTGTTGCATGGCAGGACCACGTGAACTGGGAAATAGAAACACCTGTTATCTTTTGCCAGGATTAAACTTGTGTGAATATTTAAGTATGTGAGGTCTTCGGGAACATATCCTTTGCAGGAGATGGTCTGCCCAGTGTTCAAATGGGGACAGAAGAGAAGGTCAGAGGGGACTGAAGACTTGATCCTGTGATTTGTAATCAGGAGGAAGAAAAAAAGGAAATGCAAAAAAGTAGTAGATATAGCTAGAAACAGGCTTTCTTAATTCTCCGATTTTGTTCCAGTTTGCCCTTTATTTTCTCCTCACACTTTAAAAATGTAACATAAAACTATCTCAATCTTTATGTCACTAGCCTTGTGGATGGCTTGATTCACAGTAACTTCAACAATGAATGTAAGGCTGGAAACAACTCAGTGCGAACTTGCAAAATAAATGTGCTGGCTTGTGCGCTCTCTCTCTCTCAATCTAAAGTTTTCTACTTGATGAAGTGATGAATGCTTACTTCATGCTTTTAATACTATGATTTTGTTAAATTTGAAGTACTTTAGCCTGCAAGTTAAATAGTGATTCAATGCCTAACAGGATATTTTGATTTAAATTGCTTTTGTTTCCCTTAGGTGGAGAGTTGAACTTGGCCACACCTGTAACTTGCTGTCTTGAAGCCAGAAAAAGAGCCCCAGGAAATATCCACCTGAGACATATGTTTGGGGCATACTTGCTAATAAGAAAATGACTTCAGATCTTGATTTTTCAAGAAAACTATGTACAGAGAATTGATAAATGTCCAAACACTCTCCAAATAAGTACTATAAAACCTTCCAATACTAAATTTCACACATAAAGAAGAAACAGGTCCAAATCTGGTATCGGTAATATCATTCAACCTTTCTTAATGGGTCAGCATTTATAGGACAGGGTATTCTATGGGTCCCGAGGATACACAAATTGCCTATCAAATTGCCCACTCAAATTACCAGCATCATATTACAATCTTCACAAATCATTTCCATTTATTTAGATGTATAAGGGTATATCGGTTATCATGAGCCACATCTAAAATTGGGCATAATATAGTACATGAAGATGCAAGTCTCAAATCGAAAAGTAATTCGGATAGTTAATCCTGTATTGTCCCTCACTACACTGAACATGCCATTGACATGTAATATTCGCTTATGGATTTCTGACAAGTATTATATGTAACAAAGGATCTTTAAAAATGCTTCTATTTCCATGATAAGTAAAGCCAAATATATGTGTTTGTAAAATCTACTCTTTGAAGAGTGATTTGCCATGATAAAAATATGTAGAATGTTTCTGGGAAAATAGAATTATTTCATATGGACAAATCTTTACCACTGAATTTATATTCTCTATCACAAAGATTATTTTAGATGAATACCTAATCAAATTATTTATTTATAAGCAGTCATAAGCATTGTCAAAACTTATGTGAAAAGCTCTCAGAAAAGCAAGCTGCTTTCCTCTAACTTGTGATAACACCAATAAAACACATCAGAGGAGAGTTTGTGTCCATGAAAATTTCTTCGTACTTAAAATTTTCTGTGTTTGTGTAAAGGCATGGGCATTTTGGGTATCAAATGAAAGGCAACTGCCAACAATACAGAGTACGCATTTTGGAATTAACCTGTTTTCAAGTGTAAAACAAAATCACTATTTCCTCAGATCACATCTTTAATTGAAAAAGTGAGAATAAAGAGCTTGTTGGTAAAATGAAAAAAAAAAAAAAATCATCCAAGGCATACTAGTACTGTTTTAAATTTTTGATGACTACAAAGACATATGCTGACTGTTCGGGATACAATTAGCAACTGCTTGCATATCCAACCTTAAAGCAAATTTTTTCAACTAATTCAACTCTGCTTCCTACTTCTTCATTAATTACTAGCCAAGGGACTTGAAAGTGTCCTATTGAATTTTACATTAGATTCTGCAATATGAACAGTGTATATTATCATAGCATCTAGGAAATGCATAAATTGGCTTTTCCAATTTATGCATTTTCAGGGGTTGTAAAAATTCCAGCCAGATCTTACAAGGTTTAGTATTAGAGCCTGAGCCGAAAAGATTTTTACAAGAAACAAGTTGCTGTAATCACATTTCTCAGGCCATAAATCTATCTTACTACTGTATAATAATCTGTCCTATTTCTCAAAGTTCTTATTTTTTTTTTCCTCTGGGGGCTCAGAAAGAGGAGAAGGCGTCCCACCTATATTGATTTCTAAATATGCATTAAATAGGTCTTGAAAAATTGCTGCTATGCCAGTTTTCCATAAATTTTATATTATAAATTACCATCCAGTCATTGGACACCCACTGTATTTTGGATTCAGTATTTATGGTTTACGACTTCACAACCATTTACCATCTTCATAAAATTCTTTGAAAATGAAAGTTTAAGAAAACCAGACACAGACTGAGCAAAAAAAGGCAGAACACTGCCCCTAAATCCAGTAAGAAACAGGTAGAACCTTAAAATTGCCTTATCAAAGAGGAAAATACAGACTAGCAGGGAAACCTCATAGAAAGCTTTCTTTTACAAAATATTTCTCTAATTTGATAGCAAGATAAAAGATCCCATATCGAGCACTGTCCCATGAGACACACTATCACAAACAGCACACCATCCTTAATGGGAAGTTTAAAGCAAATGTCATATTGGTATCATTGATCGCATTGACAAGATAAAGCAGTCATATGGATGGGACTGTGTATTGGTAACAGAAATATTAAAAAAAAAACTGGGTGGAAAATACAACAGAGCTCAAAGTTAACAAAAGTCAAGTATAGACTCTCAGTGGTTATGCTTAAAAGCATCAGAAGTCACCACAATGTGCCCTGCTTAAAGATTAGCATCTGATAACAATGCCAATAATGTTTATTAATACTTAATGTTCCTGGAAACTTATTGATTTTCACAGTTATTCTCTCAAAAGTGTTTTTCCTGATCAGGTTGTCGACAGAATCATATATGTAATTCTGCTATTAACCATAAAGAGTTTATTTCCTACAGCAAGTGTTGCTCACATTCATCTCTCAACCTCTGCATCATAATGTATAGGTTTACTTGCTAGTCCTTCTTTCAAATTATTTAAAGAAAACAAATTTGCATTGAAAAAATAAAACTAACAATAGTTCATTGGCCAGAATCAAACTGTAGCATGGTATCATGCAAGCTTTGCCTCTCAGAAGTTTGATGGTCCATTAAAAATGCCTATTGTCTGAGTCAAAGTAGTTTTGGTCCCACCTGTCACTATCTTAATGATGGCACTGCCTAGCAGTTTCATGGTCAGCAAAACTACCGGTTTGGGCACATAATTCTGGAACATCTTAAAAATATTTTCTTGCTATCAACACTTAGATTTAAATAGAGTTTCTATTTCAATCGTGCAAATTTTTAAACATCGAAATAACTGCAATGAAACAAATATCAAACCTCTCATGGACATTTTACTCTTTAGCTGTTTTCACATTTTGCTCACATTTTGCCAGAAACTGAGAAATTCAAAAGAAATGGCCTTAACTCTTTCATGGCCCCAGCTCTGTGATCAACTACTAGAAATCCTCTATGCATTATAATAATCAAAGAGTTCTAGAGAATTTCTAAATACCTGCAAGAAGACAACAGATAAGTGATTTTCCAACAAACTGCAGCAAAAGCAGGAGAGAGGAGGAAACCCCTCACATAAGCATGCATTTAAAAAAAAAAAAGAAAATCTTTCTACTCTGCAGACACAGCTTCCTGAGATTGAGGCACATTTAACAGCAACACTGCCAAAAAGACATAAAAGATACATCCACAGAATCCAGTTCTAGCCCCAAATTAGAGCTGCACTGCACACATTTTTAGAAACGTGACTCTCAGCAAACACAATTGTATTTTATTGACAACATCAAAAATAAACACAACACAAATATAGTGAGCCTTCCCTATTCCGTTTCAACTTCATTACCATGCTCTACCAGCCTCTATTACTTAAAAAAAAAAAAGTCATTACCTGTATGAAGAGAACCTGTTAATAGTCTGAGAAGGTACTGGGCAAATTTCAGTATTTCACGTTTACACCGCTTTCTACAGCCACTCATCTTAAGCAACAAGGTATTCCTCTGATGAGAGCCAGAAGTCTTTGCCAAAAAAAAAAAAAAAAAGACAGTCTCTGAGGGGAAACTTCTGTCTCAGTTTATGTCACAGGCTACCTTACAACTCCTATGGAATTAGCTGTGAGTGCCTGAATCAGAAATTCCTCTAAAAAGCTAGAGAAGCCGGATCCAGATAGAACAGTAACAGGGTGGGGGAAAGGGGGTTGCTTCTCAGGATGGTCACCAAGTTCTTCGGTGGCAACAGATAGGCTGCCGGTTGCCACTTGTAGTAACCCACTGTGGTTCAGCCCAGCAACCCCTCTCCGGGAGCAACTGCAACCTCCCGGACCATTCACAGGAGGCGGGGACTGGGATGCCAGCTCATCAATGAATCAGCATGTAAGCAGGTGAGGGGGACAGATGACAGGTCACTGGGGCTGAAACCCTTTGGGTACCAATAAAAAAAGAGCCTGCTAATGCAATCAAGCCTGCGGGGGAAAAAATCTCAGGGTCTAAAGCTGTACAAAATGATTCCCCCCCACCCCAAAAAAAGGGAAGTAGAAGAGCATGCTGTTCAAGGTCAGACATCAGACAATTCCCTGATACAGTGTTAATCAGATTCAGAAAGCCTCAACAGTAAAAAAGGCACACCGGAGAAGCTGACCCTGATTCTAAACAAACGGAGTTGAAGATTTACCACCAAATGGAGGCAAGGCTGTTTTGTCACAGATAAATATATTCCACTTCATGGGCACAGAGGTGGAAAAGAAGCTGTTACCTAAATTTGGCTGTGTTTTTGGCACTGTCCAGGCTCAAGTATTTGGAAATTAAAAAAAAAAAAAATCAGTCTCGTTCAAAATACAGTAGCCTGGAAACCACAACTCTTAAGCCCCTGTACTTTGCCTCCAGGCAACCAAGCTCCAAAACTAATTTCCTGCATTAACCTAAGAGGAAGAACTGATTCAGTTTCTCCATTTTTCTAAAAGGCATAATGTAACTTGCTAGCTCCTTACCAACTGACTTATTTTGAATTAATGGTGAGAACAAGTGTGAGAGTTTGCAGTTTTCACAAAGTACTCTTATTGAAGACAGGGTTGTAGAGGTAGAAAGTGAAATGAAAGCCAGAAAACGATAGGTTCACCGTCCTTGAAGGTAGAGAGGTTTTGTTGTTTTATTATTGAGTGCCTTGGGCAGTTTCTAGGATTTGTCTACTCTCTAATTTACAGTCCCAGGATGTTTATTTGTTTCTGTTTGTTTTGTATAAATATAAATATTATCTCCATGAGATTTAGTATACATAGAATGTGCATCCTCCATATTTAAATACCTAGACAAATCTTCCCCCCGCCCCACTGACAGGCGTAACAGTCGTAGTTGGAACTAATATTTTCCAACAATATTATGCATGAAATGATATTCTTTTACAATAAAGAAAGAAGTACTCCTAGAATCATAAACTTAAACAGACTGAGGAGTAACTCACTCTTTCTAGAATGCTCTCACATTCCCAGACACAGCGGTATAACCATTTGAATGAGATAATAAAACATGCTTTCCAGGAATTTTCAGAACATCGACTGAAAGTGTCTGAGATAAAAACAATTTCATACACAAAGTTTAGCAACATAAGTTTTGAAGTCCTTGCTCACACATATTCGCATGAGTAATGGCGTCAAGTTTGAAATAGGCAGAAGAAATATATTATTGTAGTTCCATAGTTGGGCTAATTACTCTAAAGCCTCATTCTCTTATCTATAAAATGGGGATCTAGATACTGTATTTGTTCGTTGAAGAGTAAAATAAGATATGGTAGAGATGACATTAAGTCCAACCTTTCATTCATTTATGTAGAAATTATGTACTGAGCCCCTGTTACATTCCATGTGTGGTTCAACTGCTGGAGATAGAGCAGTCATCGAGAAAGACAAAACTCTGGCACCAGAACCACATATGGAACATAACGAGTGCTCAGGACATAATTTCTACATAAATTATATAGTAGTCATGGCACTGACACTTCAGTATAAAAACAAATTAGCAAAAAAAAAAAAAAAAAAAAAAATATATATATATATATATATATATATATATAACATGTGGGTAAGAGCTAGGGAGACCATGAAACTAGGTTGGTAAAATAGAATGTGAGTGATCAGAGGAGGCATCTCTAAGAAAAGACAGTTAAACTGGGATATACATTACAAGAAGGAGCCAATGATCAACCATGAAATGCTTAGGGGAAGGAACACATCAAGTAGAGTGAAGAGTTTGTACAAAGACCCCAAGCTGGGAAAGATTTCAGCATCCTAAAGGAAGAGAGAGAAGGGTTGGCCACTGAAGCATATTGAGCCAGGAGAGACTTAGGGGAGATGATTTCATGAAGACAGACGGGGCTACTAGACAGAGCCTACAAGTGTGTTGGGCCATAGAGCCAGGGTAAGGAGTTTGGATCTAGCCTATATGTGCTGGAAGGTCATTCCCAGAAAAAGGGAAATTGTATGATGCCATCTGCTACATAAAGGATGAACTGTAGGGCAGTAAGGGTGGATGAAGGAACACCTGTGAGGAGCATCACAATGGTGGCACGGCTTAGGGGAGAAAATCCCAAGGAAACTACAACTACAACAACAACAACAACAATAACACAATTCTTAGAATTAATCAGTGAGGTTAACAAGGTCATAGGACAGTAGCTGAACAGTGAATCGTACTACTGAGAAATCAATTGTACTAGCAATAAACCTATGGACACTGAACTTTAAAACACAGTATCACTTACAATGGCTCAAAAAATGAATATTTAGGTGTAAATCTAACAAAACGTGCAAAACTTGTATTCTGAAAACTATAAAAACTCAGATGCAAAAATAAAATAATATTTAAATAAATGGAGAGACAAAGTATGTTCATAGACTCAACATAGTAAAGATGTCCATTCTCCCCAAACTGATACACAGGTTTAATGTAATTCCAAAAATTCCAATCTCAAAATTGCAGTGAGATTTTTTAAAATATAGACAAGATTATTTTAAATATATATATTGAAAGGGACAAAGGAACTCGAATAGCTAAAATGATTTTGAAAAGTAGAGTAAGTCTTGAAATCATTCTACCTGATTTCAAGAGGTATATAGCTAAGTAACCAAGACTGTGTGCTAATGGTAGAGAGATGGACACATAGTTCAATAGAATAGAATAGAAAGCCTAGAAATAGATCCACACAATTATGCACAAGTGATTTTTGACAAAAATGCCAAGAGCAAGTCAATGAAGGAAACAGCCCTTCAACAAGTGGAGGCAGACAATTAAACATCTTTAGGCAAAAAGTGAACTTTAACCAAGAGCTCATATTTTATACAAATATTAGCTCACACTGAATCACACACTTAAATGTAAAACTGTACAAGTTTAAGGGAAAAATAAATAGAAAATTTTCAAGATCTTGGGCTAGGCAAAGATTTCTAAGACTTCACACCAAAGAATTACTTATAAAGCAGAAAATGAGGGGTGCCTGGGTGGATCAGATGGTTAAGCATCTGCCTTCAGTTCAGGTCATGATCCCAGAGTCTGGGATTGAGCCCCATGTCTGGCTCTCTGTTCAGCAGGGAGCCTGCTTCTCCCTCTCCCTCTGCCTGCCGCCCCACCCCTGCTTGTGCTCTTTCTCTCTCTGTCTGTCAAATAAGAAAATAAAATATAAAATATTTTTTTAAAAAGCAGAAAATGGTAAGTCAAATGCCATCAAATTTAAAAACTCACTCATCAAAGACCCTGTTGAGAGAATGAAAAGATAAGCTACGGAATGGGTACAAATATTTGCAAACCACACATCTGACAAAGGACTAATATCTAGAATATATAAAGAACTTTCAGAACTCAACAGTAAAAAGTACACAATCCAACTAGAACATGAACAAAAGACAAGCAGAGACATTTCACAGAAAAAGGATATACAGGTGGTCCCCGAATTACAATTCTTTGACTTTATAGTGATGCAAAGTGATACGCATCCAGCGAAAACTCTACTTCAAATTTTGACTTTTGATCCAGGCTAGTGACATGCAGTACAACAGTCTCTTGTGATACCTGGCAGCCACAGCTCCCAGTCAGTCACACAATCACTGGGGTAAGCAACCAATACACTTACAACCATCCCATATCCATATAACCATCCGTTTTTTTTCATGTCCAATACAGTATTTAATAAATTACATGATACATTACGAATTTTATTCTAAAATAGTCTTTATGTTAGATGATTTTGCCCAACTGTAAGCTAATGTAAGTATTCTGAGCAAGTTTAAGGTAGGCTAGGCTAAGCTAGAACGTTCAGTAGGTTAGGTATATTAAATGCATTTCTGACTTGCCCTCTTTCCAACTGATGATGGGATGGAACCCATCATAAGTTGAGGAAGATCTATACAGAGGGCAAATAAGCACATGCAAAGATTTTCAATCTCATTAGTCACTACTGACATGCACAATAAACTACGATGAGGCATCAATGCGCATCTACCACAATGGGTAAAATGAGAAAACAGTGGTAAGACCAAAGGCTGGCAAAGATGCAGAGAAACTGGAACTTTCACACATTGCTGGCAGAAATGAAAAATGGCACAGCCATTCTGAAGAACGGTCTGATAGTTCTTTACAATTCTAAAAATACATCAACCATATAACCCAGCAATTGCACTCCTGAGGGTTTATCCCAAGGAAGTGAAAATATACATTTAGACAAAAACTTTGACTTAAATTCTTACAGCATTTCTGCTTGTAATACCCCAAACTGAAAACAACCTAGATGCCCTTCAAGAGATAAACAGCTAAACAAACCATGATGCTTCCATTCTATGGAATACTACACAGCAGTAAAATGAACTACTGATATCCACAACTTGGATGAATCTCAAGGGAATTATGCTAGTGAAAAAAGCCTACCTTAAAAGGTTACATACTGCATTATTCTACTTAAGTAGCATTCTTGAAATGACAAAATTATAGAAAGAGGCCAGATTAGTGGACACCAACGATTAAGAAAATAGTAGGGGAAACAGAGAAGCAGATACAGCTATGAAAGTGCAATATGATGGAAATGTCCCCTATTCTGACTGTATCAATGTCAATATCCTAGTTGTGATATTCTACTATGGTTTCCCCAAGATGTTACCACTGGGAGAAACTGGCTGCTCTACCTTGGGATCTCTGTGTAATTTCTTACAATTGCATGTGAAAGTTTGCTTCAAAATTAAATAAAAAATTTTAAAAATACCTTTCTAGCATCTACTAGGCATTACTGTTTTAGGTTCTGAATATACACAAGTAAACCAAACAGACAAAACCAGTGATTCACAGAACTTATAATGGGGAGAAAGAGACAGTAAAATATGGCAAGAATGGAATATGCTGAATGGAGGGAGGGGAGAGCAGTGGAGGTAAATTGGGGTGACTGGAAAACTCTTCACTGAGGTGACATTTAAGCAAAGATTCGAAGAAGGTGCGAGCATAAGCCATGTCGATACCTAGAGTACATGCATGGGTATCATCTTTCAGTAGCTTCTGGACAGTCTGTCAATATTCTGCCATTCATTCTGTTGGGAAACTTTCTTGCAATCAGCCCTCTGTAGAGGATCAGTTTTGATGTGGAAGTCCAGAGCGCCAACCTGATCAATCTTTTCTCTAGGGAACACAATCACAAATCACTGATTTTTGTTGGGGAACCCATTGCCTGTATCTATTTATTGTTGGGAGGTGTGTAGGAGAAATATTGTTGTTTAATGCTACCCTTAGGAAAACAAAACAAAATTAAGACAATAAATAGAAAATGTTACAGAGTATTAGAAAATAAAAAAGAAAAATGTCCTTAATTATCAGCTAATTTGACTAGTATCACCATTACTTCCAATAATATCAATAATCAAAGTTACAGGTTCAAAAATAACAGATGTCCTTAATGTTTCAGAAATGCTTGTCCAATGCCACTGTCATTCACAGAGAAATGTGAGTGAACTTTACAGCAGCTCACAAAGGCTCAAAGGTTTACAGATGAGCAAACTACTTAGCACTTTAGCACATGGTGCAGAGGCTACTAACATTTCTTGCAGAAAAGTCACAGTACAGCTAAATCGAATGTAAAGACAAACTGGCATACCATGTGGTATGAACCAAAAGTCCTATGAGGGATGATTCCACAAGCAACCAGTAGTCTTGTTAAGTAAGTTACTGAGGAACATAAAGTGCAGGCTCCTTCTGAGATGTATTTCTCCTCATTGCATTTTGGTTGCAGTTTTTATTTTTTTTACCACATCTTTTTGAGAAGTCCAAGCAAAGCAAGTCTTAAATACACTTGGATCACCTTTTGTTCCTTAGAATGGAAGAATAAGCAGGGTTGATTGATTAAGGGAAGAGGGCTGGCTTTCCTTCAAGTAAGAGAGAACCCAATGATTGCTGAGAAGACTTGCCACAATAGAGTTTTCCCCCAAATTCTGTTCCTCTCAATAGATCTTGGTGTATTCTGTGTGTCTCAGTGGGAATACACATTGTTATGCTTTTCAAATTGTCACAAGTTGCAAAATTAAACATGTGCAGCTTAAAAATAGCTCACCATGGGGCTGCCGAGAGAAGCAGAGCAGAGCCTTGCGGCAAAGTCACAGGTTTTGAAAGTGGGTCTTGATAAAATATCAGACTAGCTAGCGTCCATTAGAGAGGAATGTCCCAATGCCAGGTCCATTATTATTCCAGAAACATCACTATTCACCTACTTCAATAAGTAAGAAGCATGCCAACACGCTCTTTTGCATCAAGTTTGGAAACAGCTTTGTGAATACAAAGCAAGTCAAAATCCAACTTACTGGCATGAGAAGTCCCTCTCTCATGTGCCTGGGTCTAAAGCAACCAAAAAACATCTAATTAGCATTCTAGATAATACCTATATAATGCAATTTTTCAGGTGTTCTATCATAACTTAATGGTCTCGTACAATGAGACCAAAACTATTGATCAAGAATTATGTATCATCCATACAAACAAATATTTACATGCAATAGATCCATTAATACAAATTATGAGAATCTTTGAAAAAGTGGGGAGCTGAAGAAATGAAATGTTTTCCAGAAAATGAAATTCTAGCTATTTTGTTTTGCTTTGTTTCATTTTTGAGAGGGAGAATCACAGTTTTTCCAACATGAGTGTTCAGAGATAAGTAAAAGTGTTTATGACCTAAGCATATATTTTAGGGAAATGGTCCATTGGAAATATGTGCTAGCTAGAGCTGAGGGCTCCTTCAGTGGAGTTCTACCCACCTGGATCCCTATGTAAAAGCCTTATTATTACTGTTACGGGAGCTGGGAACAGATGCGTTTTGCTGACGGAGAGCCCCGAGAGTCAGAATCAGATGAATGCATACTACTTAAAAGAAAATAAAAATATACTGAAGAGTCCTACAAGCAGAGATATGGCTGAGATCGTGGGCGTAGAAACGAGCTCGGTGTCAGCATGTGGCACTTTGAAGGACAGCAGACTGAGGCCACTAGGAGAAAGTTACCCCCTTCTCAGGCACAGATTTATGCCCGGATTATAAAAAAAGAGGATCTGGCCTGTCCTAAGACCCATTCTTCCACAAAATGAGGCCAAAAACTGTATCCTGAAAGAATTTATATTAGCTTATTTTCTTTGGGATTTATTATTATTATTTGCCACTTTTTGACAAGGCCTGTAGAGTTAAGGAACTGGTGTTCTAATTTAGCACTGGAATTAAATATCAAGTTATTTACTCAGACTCATTTTACTAGGCTATGAAGTAGACTTGCAATCTCCTGTGGTTATTGGGGAGTATTAAAACAAGATCCTACAAAATATAGCAATTTTACAGTGTTCGTGTATATATATTTTTTTTCTTTATTGATATCCCTAGAGCTTATCTATTATCAATTTTATCCAAACTCCTACCTTGTTTTCTTCAAAGTAGGGGTTGAGGCCTATTTACATCAGAACCACCTAGAATGCTTGTTTAAAAATACAGATTTCGTGGTCCCCACCTTCCAAATACAGATACAGAATCCAGGAGTATGTGGCAGAGAGTCTTAGAAATTTACTATCTCTTGCTTTCTCAAAAACACAGAATTTTGATAATCTAAGCAACCTAAGCCAACTACCTTCTTGGAATGCAAAGTCAAAGAAAAGGTAAATTGAAATTTAAAGATGATGAAATTATGGTTCTATAAAGGATCCAATAATCCATCAGACAGTTCAGCCTAAATCCACCTGCAGTTACTCTGAGGTTGGGATGTGGTCTTGTTAACGCATCCCCAGACTTCCATTTCAAAACAAAGCACAAATGTCAAGGAAGCTTCATTTTCGATTACATCAAAGGCAATCAACAGACAGGTTTAAAACAATCAGGTTGCTCACTTGGCTTCAGAAAAGCCATCAGCCACAAGCAGTCCTGTGGTGTCTATTTGAATCTAATGGACACACGTAGGCTTGGTGACACAGCCTTTTCATACCATTTTACCAGAATGGCCAATGTATTTAAAAACAGGCCACAGCCATGATTCAAACTTTAGTATTCAGCATGTTACTTTTCTTTACTCCTCCATCACGTTTTTTGAAGATTAGCCTTTCTTTTTCAATTAGCATATTAAAGATTTGGTTAATATAATTATGAGTAAGCTGAACTCCAGGCAATGAGGTTGGTTTGGTTTGTTTTGTAAGGGGCGGGGCACAGGCCTTTCTGCCTCATTCTCTTGCGAAGTGAGATATCAGAAAAGACAATTTGGGGTCTGGGGTAACTAAGTGAAAGGCAGTATATAATTTTAAAAAAATTGAAAGAAGCAATAAATATGTTAGCCTTCCCCTAATCCCCAACTAATATAAACCAATGCTGGACTGATTTAGGAAATTCTTAATTGAGTTTCTATCACTTACCAGGCAGATGTCAGGAACTAAGTTTCAGATGATGTTAGGGTACATACTGGGCATTTAGAAATGCTGATGTAGCATCCAGAACAAAGGTCAAGGCTGAAGGTCACGTTTAGAAGCCATCTGTGTAGAAGTGACAGTTAAAGCTGAAAATGGATGCAACCCCTGGAGATGGGATGGAGATTGGATCTCCATCTCTGAGATGGAGACAGAGGTGACCTACAAGGCTCATGTCACACGGTCTCAGTTATAAATGGCTTTGCCCTACTTTTCATTCAAGACTGAACTGCCTTACACTATTTGTCATAAAAACAGGTAGATTTTTCAAAAGATACAAATCTTAAAAAACCGAAGAAGAGCTTAAAATCAAAAACAAGAAAACAAAGACCTAGTCTAAAGATTGTAAGAAATAACGGTGATTACTGAAATATTCTTGATTTGTTCAACAAAAAATAGGATTTCTTCACTTATGTAAACAGCTAGAAATACTAGCTGCAATGGCGTTCAATGATCACAGAAACATATTTACTCAGTACTAGCTTGCACCAGGTTAGGATTCTCTTTAGTGTGAATAGTCACTTTCTCAAAGTTCCTGCTAAAGTTTCCATAGATGTTTTTATAACCAAACGAAGGCCATGGCCAAATGCCTAAAAGGCAACACATATCCTAGTCCTGCAGATAATAATCACCTACATCACACCATGACAACCACTGGAGCTGCAGGGACAGGCAAATTTCAGATTCAACGAGTGCACCGTTATGGAAAACAAAGCAATGTAACACCAATGAAACAGAACTGCCGCTGTTCTCCCCAAACTATACGTTCTTGCCTTGACTTAGCATCAAGCAAAATAGGAGATCACGCTGAAAATGCTTCTTTCAGACTTTGTGTCACAATCCTAGATTCAATTTTGACTAGCTGGAGGAAAAGAATGTCTTAGAATCCTCTGTGCCTTCTGCATGTCCTTGAGTGTGCCCTAAGGATTCATTTCCAAACAGCAGTCTGAGGACGAGCACACGGCACGCGCTCCCCTGGAACCCGCCGCCATACGCCTGTCTCATCAGAGCTACGTGATTAAATATTCAGGATCCTGCCACGGTGGTGCAGAGCAAAGTAATGCAGGGCTCTGACCTTCTCTAGGAAAATCAGTCAGGGAACAAATGCATGACAACGGGTGACACTAACTATGTGCTGTAACCGAAAACCACCTAATGCAGTTTTCATGTTACACACTCGCCAGTACGGAAAATGCACTATTAAACTCCCACTGCCGAAGTCACACTAAAAGCCTCCCTAATGCATGCTGCAAAGGCATATTCAGACCCCTCCACAGCTGACCCTCCGCCCCACGTGAACTTCGTAGCCAACATGCCAGGAGTGGGAGGGCATGGGATGAGCAGCGGACTGTCAGGCCTGCATTCTGGATCTTTCAAGGACCAACACTGGGCAAGTTGCTATAGGTGTCCATTTCCCGTCTATAAAATGAGGGCATTGGATTCAGTAACTCCCACCTTCTTTTTCAACCCCCCAAAAGTATAAATATCTGCAAAGGGCGCTCTGTCTATATATATTTTAAATAGCCACATACTGCTCCATAATATGGACAGCTTTAGTCCATTCCCCATACCTCCAACAACAAATACTTGGGATGTTTTCAGTTATCCAGGTATCACAAACAATACTGCATAAATACCCCTATGCACACACCCTTAGGATGTGGAGCTTTTATTTCTATAGGTTTGTGTCATTTACTTAGAGGCATGCCCACTACACACTGGTAAGTGAGAAAACAAGTTACAAAAACATGTATGTAATCCTAATTTTGTGAAATAAAACGACATTCTCTATATGTGCATATTTCCTTTGCAAAGAATGACAACCCAGTTTGCTGGGGAGAGAGAACAAATAATATAAGAAAAAGGAAATCGCAGCAAAATGTAAGCTCTCATGATATAATGCTAATGTCTAATATATAAGACTATGAAATTTATGAAAATTCTCTATGAGAAATATGCATAGATTAATGAAAAACATTAATCTCATTAAGTGATGAGTAATGTAGGCCATTTTTTAACTTGAATTCCTTGTGGTATTTTTATACTACTTTTGCAAAAAAGTTAACACGTAGACAAAAGGAAAAATAATGAGTCTATGATGCGAATTTCCCTTAAAGGTTCTATGCCCACAAAATACCAATAATATCTATTTATTGAATATGCTTTATGGGCAGGGTACCATTGTGAAAAATTTTGTTGAGTTATCCAGTCTTTGGAAGAGACATTTTACGTAGGCCTTCTTGTCCCTGAAAAAGGATGGAGAAACTGAAGCTGAGAAAGATTAACTCTCCTAAATTCATTGTGGTATGAAATATCCCATCTTAAATGTATTCCACTTTGCCTGACCCTACAGCATATGCTCCAAAGCATCATGGAATATGATAACCCACCTCTCTACTTCCTGTGAAGGCTGAAAGATCCACGAGAGTCAGTCATTTGGGTTAGAACCCTGAATTCCCCCCTTTTCTATTTATGGGAGTCATTAAATCTGTAACAGATAAGCCCTAGGTTTTAAAAGTATTCGAAGCAAAAGCTAATATAATTGCTTAGAAAAATAATAACAAATATTATTGAATAATACCATCTTTCCTATGCTTAAACATTTTTAATGGATAAAGTAATTTTATATAGGGGCCTACATACATCATTTAAGGAATTTTACAAGACAGGCCTTAACAAACTGAGCAGGATTTATTTATTTTATTGGGTTAAGTCTACTGTTGGTGCTGTACATTAACTCCTTGTGTGTCAGTGAAATTGAAAAAAGTTCTTCCCCCAATCATTCCCCCAAACGTCTGAGAAGTACGTTTTCCATGTTTTTTTTTACCATTTTGCCTTTAGCAAAGCACTAATTATTTCATAAACATTGGGGCACATTTTGAAGATTCACCCACAGTCTATGAGCCCAGATGGATTTTTCTTCCACTATAGTTCCTGAGACATCTTTTGTGTAGCCTACTCCCTAGATAAACTCTCCCCATCCCTTTCTCCTGACATAAGCCTAGAATCTCCATTTTATTTTGCTGCTGAAACACAGATTCATTTCCATAAATGTTTGCTCTGGTACTCACAGCACAGACAAATAGCCATGGACAGCTGCTGCTGTGTGGGATTTAAGGGCATTTCTTTCTTTCTTTCTTTCTTTTTTTCTTTCTTTCTTTTTCTTTCTCTTTCACTCTCTCCTTCTCTTTCTCTCTCTCACTCTCTTTCTCTTTCTCTCTCTCTTTCTCTTTCTCTCTTTTTTTTTTTTTTTTTCTTTTTTAGAGACCTAAAAAACTCTGGCCATAACAGCAATTAGCCCACTTAGTCTTCATTCTCCCCATTTCTTAGCATTCTTGATTCAGGAGGTAAGGTTACATGGGCCTTCCCTCAATCACTGGACACCTTAGAAAGAGCAAAGATTGAAGCCGTGGGCCATCTGAGCTTCCTATGCTAGCTCTTTCACTTAGTGTCCGTGATTTTGGCCAGATCACTTCAAGGTGTCTAAGCCTCAATTAAATCATGTGTGAAAGGACATAATGGTGCCCACTGAATAGACCTACCCAATAAAATTCTTATGAGAATGAAATAAGGTCATATATATACATATATATATATATATAAATAAAACACATTGGAAAATATCTGGTATATAGGAGATATTTCATCAGTGAAAAATGTTGCCGCTACTGTTAATTACTAGATCCAAAAATGAGAAGGAAATCTCTCTAGAGCAACTAACAGAATCAGGAAAAGTTCTAAAGTCTCACTAAGTGCCTAGGGGAATCTTCTTGAATACTGTTGGGGTTGTTATTTGGATAATAGTAGTACCATTTTAATTAATTAATGTTTTATAGGCAATTTAAGATGACATGTGCATTCTTTCTTTTAACATGTAAACACTGGCTGTATAGTCAATGGGAAAAAAAATTACTAGAACAAATGTACTTCTCTGTACAAAAACATGGACAGAACCATGGGTAGGCTTCAAAAGATTATAAAACTGAAAGTGGTATGAGTATGTATGCATTTTCTGACAAAAGAGTTCAGAGCTTTCATTCAAATCTGAACAGTTTTAAATAGGAAATAATATGTTATTCTATTCTAGATATGTTGGGGTAAATAATTTACATCACCTTTTTTTTTTTAACCTAGAAACTTGAGGAATGTATCAAATTAATGTCCTAAAAATATGGTCTAGAGCCCTGCCCTGTCATCCTTTTGAGGGGACTGTCCCCTTTGATAATTGTATAAAAATTATTGAAAAAACTCTAAGTGGCCGTCTCTCACTGTCTAACAACCTCCCTTGTTCTTTGTGAGAGGGTCATAACATTGAGCCCTTCTTTACTACTGGCAATCTAGGACATGGACGAAGAAGGAAAGAGAGAACAAGGAAAAGAAGGAAGGAAGAAGAAACAGATTACAGAGTCATGCACAAGGATGGAGAACAGGGAAGAGAAGGAGGGCCTTAAGGGGGAAGGAGGAAGAAGAGAGGGGAGACGGGGGATGAGATGGAAGGAAAAAGAGAAAGGGAAGAGAGATTATAACTTGGTAGCTTCCAGCATGTTCCTGT
The DNA here is from genome assembly GCF_964656455.1 of Halichoerus grypus. Taxonomy (NCBI): domain Eukaryota; kingdom Metazoa; phylum Chordata; class Mammalia; order Carnivora; family Phocidae; genus Halichoerus; species Halichoerus grypus. The sequence goes on from NC_135714.1 coordinate 17,124,190, forward strand.
GTAGGTGTCTGAGAGACATCTCTCCCAAACCTCTCTCTCAACTTCCTTATTCAGCACATTTTCTTAAAAAAACAAAAAGTTTTTTTTTTTTTAATTTATTTATGTGAAAGAGAGAGAGAGCTCAAGTGCAAAGGAAAACACTAGCGGGGGGGAGGGGCAGAGGGAGAGGCAGAGTCTGTGCTGAGCAGGGAGCCTGCCACAGGGCTCCAACCCAGGACCCTGGGATCATGACCTGAGCTGAAGGCAGACACTTAACCAACCGAGCCACCCAGGCACCCTCAGCACTCTGAGAGACAGTGAGAGCATTCTGATCCATAGCTTTTAAAACTACTTATGAATGATATTTTTATAATTGATATAGCATCTTTTAATAATCTGTCTTTTTAAAGTGTTACATTTTGTAGTACCAAATTACTATACACTGTTGTGTGCAGCGTCTTTTTTGCCAAACTATTTTTTTGGAGAATGGATGAGACAACATCATTCTCCTTGGTGAACTGAAACAACATCCCTTCTATTCGATTTTTGCTTTCTTGTCTTGACACAACGTTAGATGGTGTCTCTTTGCCATTTCTGCTACAAGATAAATTATTTTCAATTCAGTTTAACAAATGTGGATTGAGTGTCTTGTCTTATGACTTGCCTATATCAAGCCCAAGAAGTAGAAGAATTATATCTGCTCTAAAACTGTATAGGTCTACAAATGTCAGGGTTGAGACGTTATCAGTCAAAAAAGTACTCATAGGGAAAAGTTATTTTATAAAAATTAATTTGCTTTCCTCTTGAAAAGATCTGCAGTTTTCATAATGGTGTTTTCATTTTTTTCTTTGTGCTTCTGGTAGCATAATCGCAAAATATTTAACTTGACTCTTACATTATTCATTCACTCATTCATTCAAACTTTTATTAAGGAACTATAAAATCAGGTTACTTTGATACAACTTCTCTGATTTCTTTAAGATCAGCATGAAAGGGGAGACACATGGGATCTATCTAACTGGAGAGAATTAGTGTTCAAAATTTATGAATATAGCCATGTGAAAAGCCTTTTCTATAATGATCTCAATTTTATAGGGAGCAGCTAAGGCTAAGAAAGAGCCAAATGATTCCAGCTCAGATGATCATATAGTTGACTAGGAAGCCCAACTCTATTAGCCAAAATGGCTCAGTCCCATATGAGAGCAACATAAATCAATTTGAGTTTCTGATAAGGGGCAGAAACTTCTGATTTTCTGAAATCCTGTAATAAGGAGTCATTATTAGATATAGTTAGGGAGCTTGATTATAAGATGGTCTTATGGACATATTTACCACAATAAGTGAGTCAGTTGGGATCATATCATCTGCCTCCCAGTCTGATTAACCCATTCAAATGTTTTCACCTCCAACACTGGCCCTGATCCATTCCTGACATCCTAACGTGGCTTTGTTGATAGGAGCAAAAGGTACCTGACATCCCTCCTTCTGGGGTGATTTTGTTGACAGGAGCAAAGGGTGACTGGCATCCCTCCTTCTTGTGTGACTGACAATTAAGAGCTCAAAGTAAGTAAATTTAGAAATACCTTCTAGGAAGCTACTTCTCTCCAAACCCAGGTAAACATGGTGAAGCAAGTTCTTATGCCTACTGTCCTTCCAGAGGTAAAACCACTATACTGAAGTTACTCGGTTTATATCCCCCTGTACTTCCAAATCATTAAGTCTTACAGGCTTCATTCAAAGAATGCTTGTGGATCCACTTTCCTTTCTTATTATATTCACAGTTTTCCTAAGCCACTGTTTCTCAACCTAGACACCATTCTGGGAGAGATAGATTCTTTGTTGTTGGAGGCTGCCCTGTGCACTGTAGGATGCTTAGCAACATCTCTGACCTCCACCTACTAAATGTCAGAAGTACTCCCCAAGTTGTGACAACCAAAGATGTCTCCAGATATTTTCTAATGTCTCCGAGGGGAAACACCACCTTTCCCCTGCCCTCCCAATTGAGAACCACTATTTTAAGACCATGAACTTCAATGAGATCTCTGTGGATTCTTGCTTAGAGCCCTACTGACTCAGATTTCACATGTGATTTTGACAATACTAATTACATAGTATTACATACATTATATATGCGTGTAATGTATGTAATGTATTACATACATTATATATGCGTGTAATGTATGTAATGTATTACATACATTATATATGCGTGTAATAGATGTAATGTATTACATACATTATATATTAATTATATAGCTCCCTAGAATCCAATGAATCATGAGCAGTAAATCAAATGCACCGAGTATTCTAGGACCCTCTAGAAAAGCTGAGCCTTTGTCTCTGCAAGAATCAGACTCTGCAAGAACCAATGGGACTCTCTTTTCCCGATGGAATACCCACCTTGCAAGCTTTGGGCCACCTACACTCAATCAGAAGCCTAAGATTGGGACAAAGAGGCAACAGCCAAGAGTCTCAAATTTCACTCTTGCTAGCTAGTTTATTTTTCTTAACTGGGTTGAACTGATTATAATTTGCACACATTAACTGATTCTTTACTTCTTTTGATTTCTGAATTCAAGACCCTTAATCACTGTTCAGTTACACTGGCCCCCTATTCCTGTTTACAGGTCGTTCTTTAATACAGGTCCCACTCCAAGTTCTGTTTTATATTCTGCATCTGTGATTATCAATTTGTTTCTTTGTCTTGTAATATATCACCAGCATTTCTTGGGCTCAATTCACTAGTCTCCTAGTCCTGGCATCTTCTTTTGTCCTGAATATGTTCATATTGTAGCATGATAAGGACACTCAGAACATAAAGAAGAGATAGCAGATTACCAGGGGGATAAACAAAACAAAACAAGACCTATAAGAAAAAAAACACACATCTTCAGAAATACCCCTGCAGACTTTATAACTTTGGAGAATATCACATAACCGTACTCGAATACTTGTAGTAATGACTCTGAGCCTTTGATAAAGGAAAATGTATACTCTACTTGAGAAGAGAGGAAAATAGGTACAATTGCTTAGAAAGAATTCCATCTCATCTGGTTCATAGAGAACTTATAAAACTTGAAGGGATAAGCTTTGGTTACCTGAAAAATATACTTATTTAAAATACCACCTTACCTAAATATTTATTAACCTATTTGTATTTATACTTATTAGGTTGGATCATATGAAACTGCTATTTTTTACAGGCAAACACTGCCAATTACGTATTCAACCCAAGCAACACTAAGAAGTTCCTAAACACAATAAAACACTTATTACAAACTAGCAGGGTCTCCTTCAAAAGCAAGCATATTTAAAATTTCATAAAAAGAATTCATTTTTACTTTGCCAGTATTTGACGAATTCCTTCTTCTTACGTGGATATCCTTATGACCACAGGAATCCAAGAACATTAACTCTAAATGGTGCACTGAAACAGTGTGAGGAACCACTCTACAAGACAAGACGATATCACCAAGATGGGATAAGTAAGAGAACTGATTATTTTAATAAGCAAACCTACTTGCAAAGGGTCCCTCCTGGCTCCTCAGATTTTTGTTTTCTCAAGGTTAGAGCATTGTAATTTTAGATGTCCGTATCTGCGCTTCTCAGATTCTAATCGCTTGCTGCATAATAAATCACATGCATCGTATTTGTCATCTTTAAGATGACAGCCCTCAGCAACAAACAAACAACAAACAAAACAATCCAAAGACACATATTAAGCTTCACAACACTACTGCTACCCTGATAAGTGATCAACAGAGAAGTCATCGTTTCTGCAGTGAAACCTCCATGGTTGCTAATCATTGATGGTACCTAGTGTTGGAAATGAGTAAGAGATACGCATCTTCAACACTTAAATGTAACATAAGACAGAAAGTCAAAGAGGAGAAGGAAGAGAGACAGAGAGAAACCTACTTATATTAGATACCCAGGAATTCTGAAATGAACTCCATTCATCTCAGAGGAACATAAAGAAATATAAGAGTCAATTTAAATTTATTATCTGCCTGCCGCTGCTAACAGACACCCCATAGAGAACTGATGGGGAGAAAAGCATTCCTGTACGTTCTCCTCATGTGAACCCCAGGTGATGATATTGAGAATAAGCGTAAATGTGAAAACATGGTGCTTCCTCAGGGCCAAGTTTTATCTTACCAGCTCAATGGAGCTAGGCAGAGCAAAAGTTCAACGAACATTTGTTGAATTTATTTATGAGACTATTCTTGAACCATGCAAAAATCCATGGTACAATAGACCATGACCTCTCATCAGCAGTGGAGAAAAGAGCCGTTTGTGTCAGGTAAAGGAAGAAACAGGAGTGGGAGTGCCGGTTACTTGATACCTTTCCTGTATCTGTTAACACCAGTTTATCCACCCGCTGGTGAAGAGAATTCTCTTTTAATCTTCAGCGCTCCATTTAGACAAGGACTCCATTTCTCGTTTATGCTCAAGAAATGTGTGTCAGACCAGCTGCATTTAATATCACAAAACTATTTTCCATGGTAAGTGCGGTACATATTTGTTCCAATTCTTCCATAGAGAAAATAAGTAGAGAAAAAGGATTAAGAGAAAAGAAGATAATATTCAAACATCCAAAGCCAAATGAAGCCTTATAGCTGATGGATGTCAAGAAAATTTAAGCTAGACTCTACTGTCCATTTTCATATCCAAATTCTGGAAAGTTTTTGTTTCTTTGTTTGTTTAGTTTGGAGAATCTATCCATGATTACCAAAGCTGTTCTTACAGATTTAAATGACCACACTTCACAGTAAAAGGAAATGACTCAAAGCTGTTATATAACTTTGGAGCCTTAATTCAAAGTTTCGTTAAACCATTCAGTGAGCTAAGTCCAATGTTTATGTACAAAGTAATTTTTCAGTGAAGGCCATTTAGTGTCATGATTTAAAGCATGGATGCCTGAATTTGCATCCTAGCTCTGCCTTTATTAGCTGGGGGATGTTGGCCAAGTCACTTAACTTCTTTCATCAAAAGATTACATACAAATATTTCTGCACTTGGGTGATCCATGTAATTTATATTTCCCTTCTTTGTGTTTTCATTTCTCAGTTTTCTAAGATTCTAACAATTAACAAACTTTTGAAAAGAAAGAAACTCTAAGTAGTAATAAGTCGTCCACTAAAAAGGAAGCACCTGTGGTGTTATACTTTACAAAGTTCAATGTCAGTTATGATCAATAGAGTTTCCATCCTTTAATCGGTTAATAGAAAGCCTACCCCAGCTACTCAGGTTTTGCAAATAAGTAATTTCTGGGGGGCAAGTACATATCTGAGCTGAAGTTTGCGATCAACTGACTAAAAATATCACAAAAAAATTCGGCCACCCTCTCATTATCAAATACTTCTTGGTTTTCATCACTACGATGTTAAGCCCTAGCCTACAGATAATACTCTAACGCATCCAGTATCACTTTTTGCTGCCACACCAATAAAGCATGGCTGTAAACTCAGCACTTACTATTCACACGGCCTACGCAATTCTTTCCTTCTTCCATAATAACAAACCAACATTAAATCACCCTCATGACCACATTAAAGTCAATTTCCTCCAAATTGCATGTCATATTTATAAGACATGACTCTGCATTTAGACAGTGCTTGTCTCCTAAGGTGCTCTAAGTGCTGCCTATGTGTTTTATTTATGTGAATACATTACTGGTGTAAAAAGAGACAGATTATTTTATTTCAGAGGTACTCATTTTCTGATTTGCACTAAAAACTTGGGAGTCCTCAGTATCATAAATGTCATACTCAGTCAAATTACTATTCCATAGAGCTCATTATTCAGTCTGTCACCAATAAAAACAAGAGATATTTTATGAAAAACCGTTCATTTATTCAATCTCCTGCTAGGTGCTGAAGAAAGCTGAAAAAAATGAATCTAAGCCAGCCCTGAAGTTTTGGCTTCCATAGCCCAATTAGGAAGAGAGATAGGAAAACAATCCCAGTATATCACAGGGCTGTTATAGCCAAGCTTTGGGCATGTGAGTGGGGATGGAGGGGGAAGAAGAGAAAAATGTGTTCAGGGCAGGCACTACTAAAAGGAGTTTGCCATGAGTTTTAGGAAATGAGTAGGTCTTTGGCAAGTGGCTAGGAGAGAAAACAAGGAAGTCTCACATTCTAAGGAAAGAAAGAGCAGTACCTGAAGATCACTGAATCAGGAATGGGCCTGGAGAGGGAAGGAAACTATGACAAGTGCTCCCTCCAGGCCTCAAGTGTTCTTATTTTTAGTTAGTATATGCAGATCTCATTCCACACACCATTTGGGCAACCACCAGAATTTTCCCTGGAGAAGAGAGAAATCACAAGTCAATTCAAATTATAAAAGCAAATTTGGCAAGACCACATGGTTGCTGCCATGCTGTTTCCCTGACTAGAGAGAACGGATGGCCTTCTGGCTCCCTTGCCGCTTGCGCCCACGCAGCCTGTTGTATTTGAGAAATCTTGCGAATGTGTTAGCGTTGCCAATCTACCGCGCACATTACATTTTATATTTCCGCACACCATGGTAATATTTTTGTGCCACTCTATGATTAAACATAATTTTAAGTAGTGTGACTAGATATATGTTGGCAGGCAAAATGTCTAGTGTTCAAGAGAGTTAGCTGTCAAAGGATTCCCAGTGTTAGCAACAGGGTGAGGAAAGAGGCATCTTCAGATGGAAACAAAACAAAACAAAACAAAACAGGCAGACAAGACTGTTACCATCCATATAGCTACACAGCTACCCATCCACCTATCTACCTATCTATTTACCTACATATTTATTTTTTCATATATTTCATACAATAAAGGCAAACAACCTAGAAAAACCTAATGGGTCACTCGCTGCCTTAGCCCCCAACCCCATTTATTCTTCATGGGACGTGATTTCACATTGATGGTGCGTGTTGACTCAAGCCCACTTACTAAAAAACAAACAACAGTTGTTGTTTTTTTCTGAATCTGTGATGCTAAAATTCATGTGTTTCGCAAATCAGAAGACCCTCCTCTGAGTTGACAGGATCCACAATAGGGAACAAGGGACACTAGAAAAAGTTGTGCTAATGATCACCGCTGCTTCTCCTTATCTGTGTAGCAAAAGAGACCACTTCTCTCAGGTTTTTAGATCCATGGCTAGTTACATCAGATGTCAGGCTTTTATCTGATACGTTTCTGCATTATCTCTTTCCAGTAATGTATAACCTACCTGAAATGCTATAGAAGGAAATGTTGAGGTTAACACAGCTAATGGAGAAGTAGTGTGATGGAAAGCGGAGAAAACAAGGCTAACAACAACAATAACAAAAAAACACAGAGAGCTTATAACACATCACTCAGGAAGGGAAGTTTGGTGTCCTATGGGAGCCCAGTCATACACAATTAGAGACTGTAAACATGTAAATGGTTGGTGAAATCCACAATCTATCCTCTAAAACTAACTGTAAGCCTCCCCTCCTAACACTTATACCACCAACTTTGATACAATAGATTCCTCAGGGAAATTATTTGGTTGTGGTTCTTTTGACATAAATGACTCTGGACTATGAAAACTACAATTTTCCTTGAATTTCCTTTGTTTAGGGCCTTTTCTCTATGAGAGTGTTATGGTCTCAATGGGCCATGATCCTATGATGATCATGAAGGAAAGAACCAAGGACATCCCTTGACCAATTTTATATACATGCACATATTACACCAAAAGACCTGAAACAATGGTGCAATTTGCATATTATCCAGGGCAGATTTTCAGGATAGGTGAATGCCCTGTGGGTTAGAGAAGGCTAAAAGGAAGTCCTGAATTAGGAGAGAACTCACAAGCATGATGGTAAACAGTCAGGGATGGAGAACTGAGGATCTCTATCTCTTTGATCAGACATAACTGAATGGACATCACAGAGCCCTGGTAATAACAGACATCCAGTACGTGGTTCCTGAGAGCCAATGAGATACAGAAGTATGTGAATGGGTTATGGAGTCATGTCAGTCAGAGTTTGAATTCCACCTTCCCAATTTACTAATTATTCACCCGCAGAACATTTCCTTGGCCTTTCTCAGGCTCCGGATCATCTATATAACCCTAGAGTGTTGTGAAAAGAGTTATAAATAATGTATGTGAGATATTCAGTACATTCTTGACTTTCAACATGCATGAATTATCATTCCGTAAACAGTGTTGAAGAATTGAGGTGAATTTTATCTACAAAATGAAGTGCTGCTTTTGTGAGTTATTTTGTGGAACAACTCAGCACACTTCAAAGTGCTGCATAATTTCTGTGAGGGTCTTTTTATGTCTGTCGTTGTCTTCAAACCTTTAGAGTTTTAGGGAAACTAGAGCGTATTTTCTTCTGTTGGCCTAAAAACTATCAAATTCTTGGATTTAGCACATGAGTTCATGTTCATTTCGTAGATCTATGCACTTTACACATAAAGTTTCATAGTATTTTCACTCCAGAGGAAAGAGGGGATGGAGACTTTCAGGTGTCCATGAAATATCCACTGCTCAATGAAGAATAAATAAGATGGCAAGTGAGCCTTGTCTAAGAGACCCAAGGAGTGCGCATGACATATCCTGCTTCACACGAGACCTGAGCACGCAGACTGATTGTCTACCACATCACAACCAGGTCTTTAGATTTCTGGCCTGATGTTCTTTTCTCCACATTATCTTTTTGTTTTGTTTTTGTTTTATGCACAGATCATTTCTTTTTTTTTTTTATTTTTTATGATGTTCAGTTAGCCAAATATAGTACATCATAAGTTTTTGTTGTAGTGTTCAATGATTCATTAGTTGCCTGTAACACCCAGTGCACATCCCAACAGGTACCCTCCTTAATACCCATCAGCCGGTCACCCCATCCCCCCACCACCCTCCCTTCTATAACCCTGTTTGTTTCCCAGAGTCCAGACTCTCTCATGGTTTGTTTCCCTCTCTGATTTCTTCCCACTCAGTTTTCCCTCCTTTCCCCTGTGGTCCTCTGATCTATTCCTTATGTCCCATATATGAGTGACACCATATGGTAATTGTCTTTCTCTGCTTGGTTTATTTCACTTAGCATAATCCCCTCCAGTTCCATCCATGTCGATGCAAATGGTGGGTATTCATCCTTTCTGATGGCTGAGTAATATTCCATTGTATATATGAACCACATCTTCTTTATCCATTCATCTGTTGAAGGGTATCTCGGCTCCTTCCACAGTTTGGCTATTGTGGACATCGCTGCTATGAACATTGGGGTGTGTGCCCCTTCTTTTTACTACATCTGTATCTTTGGAGTAAATACCTAACAGTGCAATCGCTGGATCCCAGGGTAGCTCTACGACGTCCTGAGGAACCTCCATACTGTTTTCCAGAGTGGTTGCACCAGCTTGCATTCCCACCAACAGTGTAAGAGGGTTCCCCTTTCTCCACAACCTCACCAACACTTGTTGTTTCCTGTCATTAACTTTGGCCATTCTAGCTGGTGTAAGGTGGTATCTCATTGTGGTTTTGATTTGGATTTCCCTGATGGCTAGTGATGTTGAACATTTTCTCATGTGTCTGTTAGCCATTTGTATGTCTTCCACATCATCTTTTAAGCTTCTTCTCTTCAATACTCACTCCTCCCTTTCTGGAGTTGCTTTATAAACATTTTAGCTTCGTAAAAGTTCCTGTGAAGTGTCAAAATATTCCAGCCCTGTCCTTCCTCAGCCTGACTCGGCCTCTAAACCTGGAAAGTGTTTGATGCCATTTGTTTGACACCTCTGCCTTCAGGCTCCTCCAACTCCCCATGTTATTGTTAGGGAACTACAGGTTCCTTTTAAGTCAATGATCCTTCATCAAAACACAAATTCAGAAAATCAGACTTCTTAGTAAATATTTCAAAAATATATCTAGCAAAAAGCCCCAGTTCTCTTTTGCTCTTAGATTCCCTGTCACAATATTCACACCACTTACGAGTAATGATCTGGAGTTGGTATTTGGGAGTATGTCTGAAAAACTGGATCCCCCAGATTCATACTTAGAAGTCATCCATAAAATAATGTAAAAAGGCAAGGAAAAAAAACCCATCAGCTACTAAGCCACAAAAATAACATCAGGCCACTACCAGAGGACCACTTAGCAGACGGGAGACAAAGATACAGTTGTTCTCTTGACATACCTCCTTCTGGCAGAGTGATATACACAGCCTTCAAGTTGCTGAGAGATGTGGACGATTACCACTTTGGAACAAGGCCCAGTAATCATTGCATGATCAGTAGTGAGTAGATTCTACGTGTACCTGAAATAAACAACCTTATCCTTTGGATTCATCTCGCCATCTCTAACTGAATGTAGAGGACATCAAGACAGCTTTCTTTTGCAATGTTTTCCTTCTTCATAAGGATCTAAAACTGCTCAACATTCATCATCAAATTCTGACAAAGACTGTGAAGTTCCTAACTTGGTGATTTTCCATTACCAGGAAAGCACCTGGCATGTACCAGGTACATAATAAATTATCTGAAATTAATTTACTAATGAAGCTGACACCTTCCATACTAATAGAGAGATTGTATTTAAAAGGGAGGAAAATAAATTCTAGCCTGAACATTTCTGGAAGGAAAACAAAATGAAAGGAAACCTGTCACTGACCTGTACTGCTTTGGCAATGTGTTTTCTTAATTTGGAGCAAAAATACAATAAAATAAAATAAAAAATAAAAATGCTGTATAGGTTAAAAGTATACATATTGAAATTGCTTGATTCTTATCAAGTACATTTGCATAAAATATGCCAACTATACAATAGGAAGTCTATGGATGACAAAGTTATGTCTCATAACTTCATTAATTTTGATGCTTAGTTCCCAAGCAGCTAGCACATCAGTAAACCATTAGCCTGAAGATATTGACTTCTCCTCGTAGACTCCTCGTGGATAAATAACAGAACAGCACTGCTGGAATGACTTGCTTCTGGGGCAAGTAATGAAATAGTTGTCCCCTCAATAGCCAGACTCAACAGCCTTTGCATTCTCTCAAAGAAGCAGAAAACTATATTTTAAGGAACTAAAAAAAGCAGCACATGAAACACCAACCATTAAAGCGTCTAGGCATAAGGCTGAGTCTCACATAGCAGAAGAGGTTGCATAATATTTTCACAAAACTGTGGAATAGCCTAAACGTGTTAAGTTAGGAAAACAGATGATCATGAGATAGGAATTCAGAAACCAGGAATGGGTGTGTCCAAGTGGCCCTAAGGAATACTGACCTTTAATGCCAGTATTGGAGTGCTTAGACCCGAAGATTAGATTCCATGTCCCTGATATGAGCACCCTCAATTCCCTGTGCTTCCCCAAATGAGATACTTATTAGGCTACACTGTGATTGCTTGTTCAAATGGTCTTTTTCCCTCCCTGAATGTTTGCTCACTAAGAAATTATCCTGTTCATGGTCCATAGCATATGGTGGCTAGCACAGTGCCTGACACAAAGCAGATCGTCAATATATAGTTATTCAATCAATGAGAAACTCAGTCTTGATTTGTGTCAATCATCCATGAGAACACTGCTCTTAAATTCTAAATTCTCTTCTATAAGTTTGGGGAAAATCCATTCTTTCATTATCTAGAAGCAGAATCTAATTCCCTCAAGCCACAGTCTGAATCTGTCTAGGGAAGGGGGAATATATATGCTATATTACATATATATATGTATACATATGTGTATGTACGTATGTATGCGTGTATATACACACATATATATTACATATATATGAAATATATATATAACATATATATTATATTTGGTGCTAGACAAGTGCAACAAATATGGTAAGCTGACAACTTATTTCTCGTATTTGTTGTCAATACCCTGTACTATTGAAGCACATAAAATCAGTCACGGGCTATATTAAAAATGGTCATTTGCCTTTGTTCAGCATGCTTTGCAGAATGGCAAACTACAGAAAGTGACATGGTGCATAACCAGCGAAGAGGCTGGACAGTACCCTCACCCTGCTCCACTTGGCCTCTGTGATACTACACTTCTCACTCTGCTCCTATCCAGCGGCCATGCCTTCTCAGTTTTCCAGCTTCTTGTCTTTCAAGTCTCAGTCTAAACCTCCTCTTCTCTCTCCTGCACTCACTTCCCAGGTAATCGTACCCCAGTCAATGTCAACAACTGACTCCAACCTGAGTCTCTTCCCTGAACTTTAAGCTCAAACATCAACACAGCTAATTGGATATAACTGGCATCTTAAAAGTAACTAAAACCAAACTCCAAGTCTCCCCTTGCCTCAAAGCTTTTCCACACAGTCTTTCCTGTCTCTGTAAATGGCAGCATCATATTTCTAGGTGCTCAGGTTAAAACAAAACCAAACCTTGGGCGCCTGGGTGGCTCAGTCGTTAAGCGTCTGCCTTCGGCTCAGGTCATGATCCCAGGGTCCTGGGATCGAGTCCCACATGGGGCTCCCTCCTCGAGGGGAAGCCTGCTTCTCCCTCTCCCACTCCTACTGCTTGTGTTCCTGCTCTCCCACCCCACATCTAATCCTTCAGTAAATCATGTTGGCTCCATGTTCAAAATCAAAGAGCTTCCTACTACTCTCCCCCACATATCCTTGGTCCAAGCTGACATGATTTATTGCCTATTTATTACAATAACTGGCATCTCTGCATCTAAGCCCTTGGTGCCCACAGTGTATCCTTAACCCAAATGCCTAAGTGAGCATTTTAAAATCCAGATCATGTCATACCTTTGTTCAAGTCTCTCCAATGACTACCCATCCCACCAGAGTAAAATCCTGAAACTACACATATCATCTGTCTCCCTGATTCCTCTCTGACCTCATTCCCCTACTGACCCCTGCTCACACTGGTTCACACAGATCTGATGCTCCTTGAAAAGAACTGACATGTTTGCTGCAAAGATTTTGCCCTTTATGTTCCCTCTGCCTGGAATCCCTTCTTAAGGACATGTCTAGGTCTCATTGTTTTACCTCTCTCAGATCTCTTCTCAAGAGTTAACTCTTCAATGATGTTTTCCCAGACCATCCTGCTAAAAATGAATTCCTCACACTGCATACTCCCTATTCTTTCTGCTGCTTTATTTTACTCTCTGGCTTACTGCAATATGACACCAAACACACACACACACATACACACACACAGGCGCACAAGCACGCACACGCTCGCACGCGTGCACTTCTTTCTTGTATTTGTTTGCTGTTTGTCTCTCCCCTCTAGAACCTCTGATCCGTGAGTGCACACCCTTGGACCTTTATGCTGAGAGCTATGTGCTGAGCACTCCGTACAGTGCCAGGGCCTCAAAAAATACTTTTAAAATAAATAAATAATTGTAGAGTTACATCTGGATGGGAATCATTTGCAATCCTGGCTGCCTTTTGCCTGGTCACATACTTTCAACTAATGGCATCCTAACAGACACACAATCTTTTTTTTTTTTTTTTTTAATTTCATTATTAGAGACACTTTCACATTTAATTTGCCAGGCTTGACCTAAATTAAAAAGTAACAAGGAATATGCCAGGGACTACTTAGAAGAGGTGCTGCCATAAATCTTTTGATCCCCATGCTAATCTAGGGAATATAATTTGTTGGAAGTATATTATTCCACCAGCAATTCTTACAGGCAAACAAATAAGACTTTCTTGACAAGAATTTCACCCTGCCCCCTTCATATTAATGAAGAGTAAAGACTTTTGTTATGTTCTATGAAGCCACAAGTACAGCTTTACAGAAGTAAGTTAATTTATTTTAATGAATGAATTAAATAAATATTAATACTGCTGTGAATGAAGATAATTAATGAAACAAATTTTAAAAAGCCAAGGTATAGCTATCTATGTCTCATTCCACTGAAAACTGCCTGGAAGTACACAGGGAAATCAGAAGGCTTAGCAAACTATGATCTTAACCAAGAAACTATTTTAAATGGCAGGGGTTGTATTCATAAATGAAATCTCTATTTCACACACTAATACTTGTCTACTTGCATTTGAATCTTCTACAAAATGCTGTTAATACATAAATGTATCTGCATACTCTGTGGCACATTATGCAAGTATTGCTTGAAAAGCATTTAATGTATAAAGTTTAATAAATCATAAATCAAATACAATGTAAAGCTCATTAATATCATTGTTTTGGAAAACTGCCCGAAGCAGTGTTAGCTTATACCCTCTCTCACAGGATCACCGCCCTTCACTGCCTGATGCCCAATGTTTTGAAAGCAGTTATTTTATGTGTTTTCTCATATTTCATTTGTTTCAGGTAAGAGGCAAATCTAGGCCCTGTTACTCCATTTTTCCCGGAAGCAGATGTCAAAACTATTCAATTTTATAATATGAGCGTAAGATTACTTAGAAACAGATACAGTAAATGCCTTGCTGAAGATCACCTAACTACTAAATTGAGGAAGCAGGATTCAACCTAAGTCCCAGGGCGCCTGGGTGGCTCAGTCGGTTAAGTGTCCAACCCTTGATTCCGGCTCAGGTCCTGATCTCAGGGTTTTAAGATCAAGCCCCACGTGGGGCTGTACTCTTAGCAGGGCATCTGCTTGAGATTCTTTCTTTCCCTTTCCCTCTTCCTCTCCCCTCCTCAAATAAATAAATAAATCTAAAAAAAAAAAATAAAACCTCTGAACATTGTGACACTCTGCTTCGTCTTAACTCTTCATCAACATTTGCCATTTAGTATTACAACTTGTCAACTTAAAATCTTTTCTGGACTGTGATCTCCTTGAAGGAAAGAATTTCATGCTAGGTTTAACTTCATGGCCACGCAGCGCAGTGTTGGCACCCGGCTGACATTCCATGTATACTTAGGAAGGAATGAATACCAATGAATAAGTAGCTTATGGAACTCGTTAGAGTAAAGCACTGAGCCACATGGGTGACAGCAAGACAGGATATTTATCAGAGCTTGGGGTCTTTTCAAGGAAGGTTATGAGGCTTAGAAATAGTAACATACCTCAAGAAAAATAAGTAAAAAAATACATAAAATTAAAAAAAATTAAAAATATATAGTAAATAAAACATGGGGATGACCCTCTGGGCAAAGATGGGCATAAGAGAGTCAGAATTGCCAAGAACTTTGTCTAGTTACCTGCTCAACTGAAATTTTATTTTGATTCCGATGTGATCTGAAATGAGCATCTGTTCAAAATCACAAATTCAGCTTAAATTCATAAGGTGGAAGGGCTGACAGAGGTCACGTGGGTCCTGCTCCTACGCAGTTTAGGAATCTATCCTGATGATGGACATCAAACTCAGGACTGAGTCCTCCCAACGACAGAAGCCCATTATTCGTGAGACAGGCTGTCCCCCTGTGAGACAATATTGTTACAATCGTCTTTCTAGTGCAATCCAGCTTCTTCACGTGAAAACACGAACATGTGCACATGTGCATATGCATACACACACACACACAGAACTATCTAGGTTCACACTGGTTCACACAGATCTAATCCATGTGATTAATGTAATAAATTACATTAATACACTAATCTAATAAATTACATTAGATTATGCTTGAAGACCTTTCCAGCACCACATTCTAGGATGAAATGATATATAATTGGTAAATTTTTTAAAAAACTTATCAAAACAAAAGCCCCAGACCTACAAGTATATTTCAAAGCATATGATGTGATTGGTCTTTCTCTCCTTAACCATGAAACTCCATTCCAGAGAAGTGAGAAAGAGAAGAAGTAATACTGTCACCTGTTGTGTTCTTTTCTGTCTACTCTGAAGGTCTGTATTTTTTAATTTATCAGTCACAATAACTGTAAAATCTCTAACCTTGCCCAAAGCAACCTAGCTATGTAATAGCAGGCAGGAGTCTATCCCCGTGCTGCACTGAGAACAGACTCAGCAGCGTCCTACCGTCCCTGGAGCCTCCCAGGGCTCAAGCTTCCAGAAATGCTCCTGCCTCCACTCCGCTCCTCTCCCATCAGCACTGATCTGGGCGCTTGAGTTCCTACCTCAGCAATTATCCCTTCAGCATACTTGCCTCTTAAGGTAGAGTCAGGGGTGGGGGCACCAGTGTTGAAAGTGCTAGCCTGTCCACTGGTCTCTGCTCAGACTCAGGCTCCAAATTATATGACACCCCATGGGAGAAAAGAAATGGGAACAAAAAAGGTTTCAACCTACTCCTATCTCAAAATACTGCTTTTCTATTTCTATTCTATTCCTATACAATTCCACTTACCCCAAAATAGTAAAAAGTAGACTGATATTAAAGATAACATGTTTGGGTGCCTGGGTGGCTCAGTGGGTTAAGCATCTGCCTTCGGCTCAGATCATGATACCAAGGTTCTGGGATCGAGCCCCACATCGGGCTCCCTGCTCAGTGGGGAGTCTGCTTCTCCCTCTGCCCCTCCCCCCAACTCATGCGCCCTCCCGCCCTCCCTCTCTCAAAAATAAATAAAGTCTTTAAAATTTTTTTAAATTTTTTTAAAAAAGATAACATGTTTATGGGGCACTTGGGTAACTCAGTGAGTTAAGCCTCTGCTTTTGGCCCAGGTCATGGTCTCAGGGTCCTAGGATACAGCCCAGCATCGGGCTCCTTGCTGAGCGGGGAGTCTGTTTCTCCCTCTCCCCTGACTTGTGCGCTCTCTCTCTCAAATAAATAAAATCTCTAAAAAAATAAAGATAACATGTTTTAATCAGAAATGGTTAACTTTCAACAGCTGTGCCCTCTCCAATGAGGGTTGCATCTCAGTGTTGGGAGGGAGGATGAGGCATTCCTTGGGCAATCCCATCCCTGGGACAATGGCAGCTTCTTATATCTGCAATGTCTATTTCTCAGTAGTTCTCTATTTTTTCACAAGCCAATCCAATTTTTACTTCAGTCTTGTTATAATAAATAATTATTTTCTTTCTGTTTTTTTTTAAGTAGGTTCCATGCCCAGCATGGAGCCCAACATGGGGCTTGACCTCACAACCTGAGATCAAGAGCTGAGCTATGATTAAGAGTCAGACGCTTAACCGACTGAGCCACCCAACTGCCCCAATAAATAATTCTTTATACTAAAATTCCCTAGTTCTAATTACTGTGTGGTTTCTGTCTCCTGAGTGTTTCCTGACTGATATGCACAGTGAACTTAATTTGGGAAACAATGGACTAACACACACACACACACACACACACACACACACACACACACACTTTTTACTGGAGGATTTCTTAGAGGCTTTAAAGTATATTAATATATGAAATTTGAAAGAAAAATAAATCATATGCCGAATTTCATAAGCTTGTGTTCTTAGAGACACCCCTCCCCACCACACACACATACCATGACACAAAACCAGTGTTCTTTGGGGCACTGATGGAGACACAGATGTTTTAATCTCCAGTATGGCTGAATTCTACCTGGTAGGAGTCTGAAACCCATATATGTTCATGGGGAATGACTAGTACAAACTGCAAGTCAATGATTTTTACTTTTGTTCTTTTGATAAAAGAAGCAATGGAATAATGTCTTTGGCATTCCCTTGTCCTTGAGTACCTAAGACAACACCTGCTCATGAATAAGCATGGATAATAAGTCGAGAGAGGGGAAGAAAGACAAGTCTCATGGGGGGGCGGTAACAATATCTTAAGAGGAGCACAAAAGTGGAAAAAGTCCCCTCCACACTTCTAGAGATTTTATTTCATATTCTCCCTGTGATAATTCCTGATTCAGGATGTTTGGGCTTTCCCATAAATGTGTATGACATCCATGGAAAGTTGCAGACATAATCGGATTTTCGACTGCAGCTTGAGACAGTATCATTTGGGAAAAGACCTTGCAGAGGCCTCTGCTTTTAGAAATATATGACTTAAGTCATAAGTGTCAGACACTATCAGAATCTGGAGTTGTGACATGTTGCAGGACAGAGCGCTGGTGGAAGCTATTATTACCTTTTATGTACATTCACCAAAATGTTGTTAAGGAAATGTAATTACCAATGGGGAGGCTCATTTATCCAAATTATTCTGGGCTACCAAAGAAACCTGACATGTAAACAATTTAGATAAGGATTCTAATAAGCTAGCTATACCAAGTACCTGCAATTTGTCACACGGTACATGCTTATTCGTACGTGGACCAGTCCGTTGTCCTTGAAGTGCTATTTCAGCTGAATGCACATTAGGAAGACAACTTCAAGATAGAGTTTTAATTAAGCTAAAAAAAAAAAAAAAACCCACAACACAATGAAATTTTCACCTAATTTCAAAGTAGAATGCAGTGACATTCCAAGAATAAAGACCCAGCTAATTCATTAAAATGGAAAATTAAAAAAAAATTCATAGGAAGCTTTGGAAAATAATCTTGGATTTATTATACCTGGTGTTTGGGGGAAAATTAAAACAGTGAAATCTTAAATGCTTTGAGTCACTATGATATGGCCAGTAGTGTGTGAGGTAAAGGGTATATGAATAAAGTATAAGACACCACTGCTGTCTTTAATAACTTGTCTCATTTGGGAGACAAAAAATTTTAGAAATGGTTATATTTAGAATATTCACCAAAGAAAATCTAATAATAAAACTCCAAATGAACAACAGTATTTTCTAATGCTACAGTCTAGGTCTTGAATACACACTTCTGTTGAAATGTTTTCTAGAGAAATGGGCATTAACCCAAGGAACAAAGCCAGGCTCTACAAAATATTTTTTTTTTAAACAGCTGAGTATTTGCAGGTAGGGAGAGTTTAACACAAGAGCAATTGTGTGGAGTGGCTCTTTCGTAATGAAATGGGATGACTTGGGCCCCTGCAAACAAGGATCAGAGGGAAGAAAAACCACTTATTTGCGTATGTCATGAAAAAATACATTTTCATTAATTCATCCTCTCAACTGACATTTGCTGAGCTGCTTCTGTGCTCCTTGCACCATGTTAAGCACTGAAGAATTCAACAGTGAGACAATGCCCTTTTCCTTGAGGAGCTCACTGTCCAGTGGAGAAGACAGAAGGGTAAATGAATAATTACAGTCTGCTAAGAGCTCTAAGAGGAACAAGTACAGAGTGCTGTGGGAGTGCAGAGAAGGAGAAGGTCCTGGGGCAGTGCTGGAGTCAGCCTGGAGCGCCAACTGCTGAGCAGAGGAACTGTGTCAGCTAGTCACTGAATACAGCCATTATTAAAAATTAAGTTAGACAAAGTTTCCATTAAGTAAGTTAGCTTTAATACTAAGGTTATAAATATTTGAAGCTCTAGGGCGCCTGGGTGGCTCAGATGGTTAAGCGTCTGCCTTCGGCTCAGGTCATGATCCCGGGGTCCCAGGATCGAGTCCCGCATCGGGCTCCCTGCTAGGCGGGGAGCCTGCTTCTCCCTCTGCCTCTGCCTCTCTCTCTCTCTCTCTCTGACTCTCATGAATAAATAAATAAAAAAAAAACATTAAAAAAAAAAAAAAAAAAGAAAAAAAATAAATAAATAAATAAATAAATATTTGAAGCTCTATCACTTCCTAATTGTTTTATTACATTTTACTATTATCTGTGCCCTCGAGGTCATTCAGTTCTATTGTACATGTATAGCGGAAATGCCATATGATAGCGTGCTACTATGCATCTATTACCAACTTTGTTCGGTGGCATCACGTGGTAACTTGAAATTTGCCATGATGAAAATATTCACACAAGGGAATTCAACAAATACTACCAAACAGAGTTCTTTGTTTTTTGCTTTTCTTCCATAGACAACCAATTGTTAAGCATGTGTCAGCATACTACTGAGAACATCTCACCTAGGTCCCCATCTAGTCATGGTCAGGGAGAGCTTCCTGGAAGAGAATTAATTAAGATACAATGTTAATTAAAATCAGAATCGAAGTCCACCAAGTTCATTCATGTTGTCACATGACACACAATTTGCTGCTTTTTTTTACAAAGCTACATAATTTCTCATTTTATGTATATGCCACATTTTATTTATCCATTTATCCATCAATGGACATTTAGGTTGTTTCCGCATCTTGGTTATTGTGAATAGAAATTACGTAGAAATTTAATTACCAATGGGGAGGCTCATTTATTCAATTATGCGTTCTCTTAGTATTTTAGAGACTTAATAAAATTAAGAAATAAAGGTATTTAAGGTATTTGTCAAAGAAAACACCACTAGTGAGTGGAAGATCAAGGATTTGAACCCATGGTAGTCTGGATCAAAAATTGTATTTTACACACACACACACAAGGAAATATTACTCAGCTGCAAAAAAAGATAAGATCTTGCCATTTGTGACAACATGGATGGACCTAGAGGATATCATGCTAAGTGAAATAAGTCAGAAAGAGAAAGACAAATACCATATAATTTCACTTATATGTGGAATCTAAAAAACAAATCAATAAATAAACACAAAGCAGAATCAGACCTATGGTTGCTAAAGGGGAAGATGTGGGGGAGATGGGAAAAATGGGTGAAGTAGGAGATACAGGCTTCCATTTATGGAATGAATAAGTCCAGAGATAAAAGGTACAGTAGAGGGAACGCAGTCTATGGTACTGTAATATGCTGCATGGGGACAGATGGTAACCACACTTGTGGTGAGCACAGCATAATGTACAGAGTTGTTGAATCAATATGCTGTACACCTGAAACTAAGGTAAGATTGTGTGTCAACTATCCTGAATTTTTTAAAAATATTGTGTCCTAAGGCATCTGGGTGGCTCAGTCATTTAAGCGTCCAACTCTTGATTTTGGCTCTGATCATGATCTCAGGGTCGTGAGATTGAGCCCCTTGTTAGGTTCTGCACTGGGCTTGGAGCCTGCTTAAGAATCTCTCTCTCCCTTTTCCTCTTCCCTCTCCCCTCTCTCGCT
The DNA here is from genome assembly GCF_964656455.1 of Halichoerus grypus. Lineage (NCBI taxonomy): Eukaryota > Metazoa > Chordata > Mammalia > Carnivora > Phocidae > Halichoerus > Halichoerus grypus. The sequence goes on from NC_135714.1 coordinate 17,144,955, forward strand.
CTATCTCAAAAAAAAAAAAAAATCGTGTTCTTAATCAATATACTACTTCTCTCCCGGGTTTGCAATATATTTTTTCACTTTCTCTTGATTCCACAAAATTTTAATATGCTCTAAAATTCATTTTAAACATATATTATGATAAGAAAATGTGTGTAATTGCCTTTAAAGTAAAATATAAACTCTAAAAGCTATCTTCAAGGTTTGAAACTTAAATCAATGTTTTAAAAAGGACAATTATCAAGCTTACACCTCTTATTTGCTTCATCTCTATTTTTCTCAAAATAATTTAGGCAGAATTACTTACAGAATAGCTGCAAAATGACTACTTTCAAAGAAGTATTAGGAAATTTTATAGGGGAAAAAATTGCTTTGCCAAAGACATATGACAGCTTATAATTGTTTCAAATGAATTTCTATGTCATAAAAGAATGATTGTTTTCATGAAATAAACAAATTACATCTGCATAGAAAACTCCCAGTGCTATTCACATCGTTATGGTATGGGGAAAAGTTATACTTGTTAAAATATAGTTGTGTCCAAAACTATTTCCCTGGTTGTTTTGAATAGCTCCTTTGAAGTAGATCCTTTATGTCAAAGCCAATTTTCTGTTTCTCTCATTAAAATCTAACTAGCGTTATGACAAAGAAGAAAAAATGAATAAACAAAATGTTCAAACAAAAGTATCCAACGGTTGCTTCATAGCAAAACCAAAAAATGGTATCTACAAGGAAGCAGGGATTTCTGACTTAATTTGCTTTCATATTCATTCAGTCATTAAAGCAAATGGTTCTAATCTCTGCATATGGACCTAGCTCAAAAAGTATTTTAAAAATGTGGATGACATTGCATACACTCAAGCAACCACCATCAAACATGAAGTTCTACGTACATAAAGCTACTTATACATAAAACTGTACATACATAGCCTTAAGTATTTGAAAGTTTGTTTGACAGTGGTTATTCAAGTGTATGCAAAGTCATGCATATTTTCATGTCATCCAATTATATATAGATATATATACATATACACACATATGTACACACATACATTTATACATATATACACACACCCATATACACAAATATACACACAATGATGCTTTTCAGTAAATACTTACAAAGATACTCCAAGCAAGTATGTAAATTCATTATATTCTATAGAACAGATGCTTGAGCTACCTGAAGCAAAGCAGTATTTTCAAAGAAGTATCTTCCTTCCTTACCATCTGCCCTCACTCTATTTTCCATTAATTTCTTCTTTCTTTCCACAAATAATTATTAATCATATCATATGTGCTAGAAAGTGGCTAGTATGGAAGGTCCAATGATAAAATACTAAAGAAGGACCCCACCTTCGTGGAACTTTAATTGCACTGGGTATAAATTTGTTGAAAGATGAAATTCAAAAGATTTTAAATCAGACAGACCTTCATTCAAATCATGATAATATCACTTGTACACCTTTGGGAAATTACTTACCTTTGCTAAGCTTCCATTTTCTCAAAAGGAAAATGGCAACAATTTTAATCACATCATATATCTTGTGGATTAAATTATGAATGAAGAAAGATGAGTGGAGAATCTGACATAAAGTAGATGCTCAATAAATGCTACACATCTACTCTCCCCACATATATTTAAACAGCAATTTGCTGTTAAACCCAAGTTTCCCTGTTCCAGGGTTACAGATAGTCGTGAAAAGAAAAAATATGCCCAGGGTTTTCATAGTTCTAAAATAAAGAAGAGGCGCTTAGTTGGAAAATATGTTGGCTGCTGCCAAAGAGAAAGAGAAAATTTGAGAGGCAGTGACAGAGAGAGACAGAATGGATAAATAAATAAGCCCATGGTAGATATCAATACAGTGGTTTAAAAGATAAATGGCACATCCTTTCTTGTTTGCACAGTAGCATCATATTGTAATACTGACTTACATTTCCCATCCCAGTTCTATTTCTCTGCTTTTACATAGATGCTTTAACTCACTGGCAGGGCAGCTCAGGGAAGTAGGACTTATTCTATGCTGCCATGAAATAAGTTGCTACACGAAAAAAATGAGCTAGAGAAAGAAGTAGGACTACTGGACACTCAAATAGAGTGGTGGAAACAACTAACAAAATGGATGTTCTCACCAGGAAATTACTAACATCTGGGAACACACTGGTATTTCAGAAACTCCAGGCATGTCCTGCTTCTATCTTACTGCAGAATCCTTCATCCCTAAGATGGATGGGATGATTCTAAATGAGATCTGAAAACACTGGGCTCCAGTGGAATCCAGCATTCTTTGGACCTTAAGCCTCATCACTGCTTTCTACACAATTCCAGAAACTTTGACTGAACCCAGACTGTCATCCAGTAGTCTTAGTTTTAAATACAATTTCATGAAAACAAAACAAAGATAGGTGCAGATTAAATGGTTAGAAGAAAGCACTTTCAAAACTCTAAAAGTGAAAATGTAAAGTCAACTCCTAATTTAAAGGCATCTTAGAGAAACTCTTCTCTATAAGAAATTCAAGTGCAATATTAAAATGGCATTATAGTACCTAATGAAAAAAATTAAAGAAAGAGCTCTTTGCAGGGTTGTGCAACATTGAAAACTCAAGCATGTTTTTGTTGTCCAACCAAGCACTTCACAGAAGAGGTTGCCAAGATTAAGGACCCATGTAGGAAACTGGGAGCATCCTCTTGTTACAGATGGATGTTCCAACCTCTCAGGTCAGCCCCTGAGCATTAAAAACTAGCAATTAATTCCATTTAGACTGATTCCATGTTTTCCAAACAACTTTCTTGATTATGGTTTGGTTTCCTAGGTGGCTTTTCTACTGATGGAAACCTGTGATCCATCTGACAACTGAATTTCTCATTGTAAAGTAGGAAGTAAGTATTCTACTTCATCTTCCTCAGTCTCTTGTTGGTTTTCTAAATATGAATCAGTGTCTCCAAGTCTAATTACCTACAACACTGAAGAGACAGAATTACTGAGGCATGTAGGAGTTAGGGACAGAACTACATAGTAACACATTTGCCTCATTAACAGTATGTATGTATAAATCAGTCCTCAAGGCATTGAGGGGGACACAAAGAAGAACAACCAAATTTAGTCCCTCCCCTCAAAATTTTTTTCAAACCAGATGAAGAGGGAAGCTATAGACATATGGGGAGATAGAAAAAAACCTGAAGGTAGTCTGAAGTCCAAGGAAAAGCAAGATTTGTAAGTTTATATAAATATACTAAGAGCATAAAGACACACTTACAGTAGAAAGATTAAGATATCTCTGGATAGGGGAGATATATATATATATATATATATATATATATATATATATATAGTCTTTATACTATACGCATTTTCTGTAATAAACATGTATTTGCTTTTTCTTTTTTCCAGGGAATACAACCAGGAACATACTGTCATTTCTGTCTACACTACTCAACCCAAGGCAAATAGGAGAAATAGTACACCTAGAACAGAAAGAGTAACCCCAGGAAAATAATTAGAATCAGAAACAACCAGCAAGAAAAGTCACAAGTGGTTCTTCAAATAGCCCAGTTTTCCTCCTATCTTTCATTTAGCAATCTTTTATAAAACAGACACACACACACACAAGAACAATCTTCTCTCTTCTCAAACTCTCAAAATACCCCTGCATTTACTTAAAAAAAAATTCCCTCGGGGCGCCTGGGTGGCTCAGCCATTTAGCGTCTGCCTTCGGTTCAGGTCACGATCCCGGAGTCCTGGGATCGAGCCCCGCATCGGGCTCCTTGCTCAGCGGGGAGCCTGCTTCTCCCTCTCCCACTCCCTCTGCTTGTGTTCCCTCTCTCGCTGTCTCTCTCTGTCAAAAAATAAATAAAAATTAAAAAAAAAAAAAAATTCCCTCAACTTCTATATCCTTAGCCAACTTACGGTTAGATTTCTTTTTATTTTTTTTTAACATTGATTAATTCCCTAGCCCAGTACTGTCAGATTGAGCCTGCTCATTCTCCCTCAATACTGTATAGCACTTACCTTACTATTTGGAACCTCCCAGGTTCCAAATATATATATGCTTGATCAAAAAATATAGGTAGGTTCCATTTTTTTTTTTAATTTCTCCCCCACCCTCAGCCTTTAGGAACCACCAATCTATTCTTTATATCTATTATTTTGGTTTGTGTTTCTCGGACTCATTTCATGTAACATAATACCCTCAAGTTCATCCATGTTGTCACAAATTGCAAGATTTCCTTTTTTATAATATCCCATTGTTTATGTGGGTATATATATGTATGTAGGTGTGTGTGTGTGCATAATTTATCCATTCATCCACTGACAGACCGTTAGGTGTTTTTATTTCTTGGTTATTATAAATAATGCTGCAATGAACAAGGGGGTGCATACATCTTTTCAAGTTAGTGTTTTGTTTTCTTTAAACACCTAGAAGTAGAATTGTTGGATCATATGGTAATTCTATTTTCAATTTTTTGAGGAACCTTCATCCTGTATTCCACAGTGGCTGCACCAGTTTACATTCCCAACAGTGGACAATTGTTCCTTTTCTCCACATCCTCATCAACACTTGTTTCTTGCGTTTTTGAATGTAGCCATTCTGACTGGTGTGGTTTTGATTTGCATTTCCCTGATGAGTAGTGGTGTTGAGCATCTTTTCATGTACCTGTTGGCCATTGGTATGTCTTCTTTGGAAATATGTCCACTTAGATCTTCTGCCCATTTTTAAATCAGATTTTTTTTTTTTTTGCAATTGAGTTGTATGAGTTCTTTATACATTTTGGATATTAACCCCTTATTAGACATATGATGTGCAATTATTTTCTCTCATTCAGTAGGTTGCCTTTTCATGTTGGCATGGTTTCCTTTGCTGTACAGAAGCTTTGTAATGTGTTTTCTTGTAAGAGTTTTATGGTTTTAGGTCTTACATTCAAATCTTTAATATATTTTGAGTTAATCTCTGTGCATGGTGTAAAATGGTGTTGGAGTTTCATTCTTTTGCATGTGGCTGTCCAGTTTTCCCAACACCATTTATTGGAGACTGTCTTTTCCCCAATGTATATTCTTGGCTCCTTTGACATAAATTAATTGACCATACATGTGTGGATTTCTTTCTGGGCTCCCATTCTGTTCCATTCATCACTGTGTCTGTTTTTAGGCCAATACCGTACCTTTTTAATTATTATGACTTTGTAATAGAGTTTGAGATAAGGGTGCATGATGCCTCCAGCTCTGTTATTCTTTCTCAAGATTATTTTTGTTATTCAGGGTTTTTTTGTGGTTCCATACAGATTTTAGGGCTTTTTTTTAAATTTCCTTGAAAGATAACCATTGGAATTTTGATAGGAATTGTACTGAATCCAGAGCTTGCTTTGGGCAGTATGGGCATTTTAACAATATTGATTCTTCCAATCTACAAGAATGGAATTGATTTCCATCTGTGTCTTCATCAATTTATTTCATTAAAGTCTTGTAGTTTTCAAAATACACATCTTTAATCTTAAATTTATTCTTAATTTTTGATGCAATTGTAAATGAATTATTTTCTGACAGTTATTATTATATAGACAGATTTTTGTGTATTGATTTTGTATCCTGCAACTTTACTGAATTTATTATTTCTAACTTTTTTGATGGAGTCATTTGGGTTTTCTATATATAATATCATGTCATCTGCAAATAGTGACAGTTTTACTTCTTCCATTCCAATTTAGATGCCTTTCATTCATTTTTCTTGCCTAATTGCTCTGGCTAGGGCTTCCAACATTATGTTGAATAAAAATGGTGAGATTAGGCATTCTTTTTTTGTTCCTAATCTTAGAGGAAAAGCTTTCAGCTTTTCACCATTGAATATGATGTTAGCTGTGGGCTTCTCATATATGATCTCTATAATGCTGAAGTATGCTCCCTCTATAGTCACTTTATTGAGCATTTTTATCATAAATGGATGTTGGGTTTTGTCAAATGATTTTTTTTTGCATTTTTTGAGATGATCATATGATTTTTATACATCATTTTGTTACTGTGGTATATAACTTTGACTGATTTGCAGATGTTGAACCATCCTTGTATCCATGGAATAAATCCCACTTGATCATGGTGTATGATCCCTTTAATGTATTGTTGAAATTGGTTTGCTAATATTTTGTTAAGGATTTTTGCCTCTATGTTCATCAGGAATGTTGGCCTGTAATTTTCCTTTGGTCGCCTTGACTGGTTTCAGTATCAAGGTAGTACCAGCCTTATAAAATGAGTTTGGAAGAGATGCCCCCTCTTCTATTTTGAGGACGTGTTTGAGAAGGACTTGTATTAATTCTTTGAATGTTTGGTAGACATTACCACTAAAGCTGTCTGGTCCTGCACTTCTGTTTGTAGGGGGGAGGTGTTTGATTACTGATTAAACTCCTTGCTTAGTAATTGGTCTGTTCAGATTTTCTATGTCATCATGATTCAGTCTTGGTAGGTTATATGCTTCTAGGAATCCATTTTTTCTAGGGTATCCAATTTCTTGGCATATAATTGTTCATATTAGTCTCTTATGATCCTTTGCATTTCTGTAGTATTAGCTGGAACATCTCTTTCATGTCTGATTTTATTTGAGTCCTCTACCTCTTTCTCTTGGTGAGTATACTTACAGGTTTGCCGATTTTATATTTTCAGCGAAACAGCTCCTAGTTTCATTGATCTTATCTATTGTCTTTTTAGTCTCTATTTCATTTATTTCTGTTCTAATCTTTGTTATTTCCTTCCTTTTATTAGCTTTAGGCTTTTTCTTTTTTTTTTTTTTTCTTTTTCTTAGTTCCTTCAAGTGGTAAAGTTAGGTTGTTTATTTGAGACTTTTCTTGTTTCTTATATTTTCTTTTATAATGAAAACATTTAATATGTTTTCTGTAGAGTATAAATGATTACCATGGGCTGCAGTTGGGGGTAAAATCTATATTAGGACTTACTTTATGCCTACAGAGACATAATCAGTAGTTGCCAATTAACATGAAAAGTACTTATATTAGCTTCCTATTGATACTGTAAAATATTACCACAGATTTGGTGGCTTAAAACAACCCAATTTATTGTATCACAGCTCGGAGGTCAGAAGTCCACAAAGGGTCTCATTGGGATAAAATATAAGTGTTTGAGGGGTGCCTGGCTGGCTCAGTTAGCAGAGCATGTGACTCTTGATCTCGGGGTTGTGAGCTTGAGCCTCACATTTGAGCCTCATGTTTTTAAAACTTAAAAAAAGGAAAGTGTTTGAGGGCTCTTGGAAAGAATTTATTTCTTTGTCTTTTTCAGCTTTTAGAGGTCCCCTTCATTCCTTGGTTCATGGTCCTTTTTTTTTTTTTTTTTTAAAGATTTTATTTATTTATTTGACAGAGAGAGACACAGCGAGAGAGGGAACACAAGCAGGGGGAATGGGAGAGGGAGAAGCAGGCTTCCCGCGGGGCAGGGAGCCCGATGCGGGGCTCGATCCCAGGACCCCGGGACCATGACCTGAGCCAAAGGCAGACGCTCAATGACTGAGCCACCCAGGCGCCCCGGTCCTTTTTTTTATCTTCAGAATCAACAATGGTTGGTAGAATCTTTCTCATACTACATTACTTTGACATTGATACTTCTGTGTCCCTCTTTCACTTAAAGGAATCTTGTTATTACATTACAGATAATCTCAGAAAATATTTCTAAATCAGGATTTTTAACTTAATCACATTTTCAAAACTCTTTTTGTCATGTAAGGTAACATATTTATAGGTTGTGGGTATTAGGGTGTGAACATCTTTGTTGGGGGCAATTATTTTGTCTACCATGGTAATATTAAGAATAATATTTCTTTTTTTTTTAAGATTTTATTTATTTGACAGAGAGAGACACAGCGAGAGAGGGAATACAAGCAAGGGGAGAGGGATAAGCAGACTTCCCATGTAGCAGGAGCCCCACACAGGGCTCGATCCCAGGACCCTGGGATCATGACCTGAGCCGAAGGCAGACGCTTAACGACTGAACCACCCAGGCGCCCCAAGAATAACCATATTTCTTGACATAACTCTCTTTTTGGGGGGATGAACACTTTCATTTTCCCCCCATCTCCCTTCTTTTAAAAAACATAATCCAACTGAGTGTTCTAAGAAATTCAGCAATATCAAATTTGTACTTTATCACCAAAATGACAAGAGAGCAGAGACAGAGGTTATTCTGTGCAAAAAAAAACACAGCCTTCTTCTTGGCTATAGCAACACCCTTGATGAAAACTTATAGCCTTCATTCATAGTTAATGGAATGCTGAAAATGTGAGGGGACACAGCCATGGGAATTGATGTTACAAGCTTATGCCCGCTTATGCTTATGCTCTGCTTAATTACCCCAGGAGTTAGATTTGACTGAAGCTATAGGAGAAATAAATCCTGGGGAGCAGAAAATCTAGATGACAACATTCTTAAAAACCAAATATTGGAGAAGACTTCTTTTAGTCAACGATTAACCTCAACTGCTGTTAATGAGATACTACTGTAACCTCGAACAATGTGAGCTTAGTGGCTGGCTTTTATAATAAACAGTTCACAGACTTGCCCACATTAAAGTTGATGATAAATCTTATGATGACTACAGTCTACAAAATTAAGACTTAGTCTTTGTTCTTGATTCACCCTCTGCCTACAACCCCTTGACAAATAACAGGTTATCTTCCAAAACTTAGCGAGGTCACCTCCCCCATAAAGTCTTTTCTCACTGTGATCCAACCTTCATTCTCAAATAGCAGTGACTCTTGCTTTCTTTGGGATTCTGCTAGAAGTACTTCTGTTATGACATTCGTGACTTCCTTCTATACCTGTTTGGCTTCCCACACTTACCCATTAATACTCAAAGGTGAGGATCTGTTTGATTCCTTTTCATTAATCTTAAAGGTAACAAAGATAGTCATCAAAGGGGAGGTGGGTGGGTGGATGGGCTAAATAGGTGATGGGAATTAAGGGTGCACTTTTTGGAGTGCACCCTGGGTGTTGTATGAAAGTATTGAATCACTGAAACTAGTATTATACTGTATGTCAACTAACTGGAATTAAAACAAAAACTAAAAAAAAAAAAAAGGTAACAATGAAACCAGGGATATCAGACTATAGTCTGATATGGCTATACTACTTGCTAAAATATCGAAACACTTCAATGAACAGCTGCTTCCCTTGAGCCTTCCCTTGGGACTCTCAATCCAGCAACTACAGCTCCAGCCAGGAGCCTCTGGGACTCTCCTACAGAACAACAGCCAGCACCTTTGCTGACTGGTCATGATCCATGCTCTACAAAATCTTTTTTTTTTTTTTTTAAGATTTATTTATTTATTTGAGAGAGACAGAGTACGAGTGGGAGGGGAGGAGGGAAAGACAGAGAAACCACAGCAGACTGTGAGCTGAGCGCAGAGCCGGACGTGGGGCTCAATCTCACGACCCCCAGATCATGACCTGAGCTGAAACCAAGAGTCAGATGCTTAACAAACTGGGCCACCCAGGCACCCCACGCTCTATAAATCCTGACAGCAATTCCCAAACTTCAGGATAGCGCCTGGCAGGTAGTGGGTGCTCAGTAAATATCTGTTGAATGAATAAATCTTATCAATATACCTGTACATCAGTACACTTTGCTAAAAAAAATTTTGAAAGGAAAGGAAAGTGTTGGGAAGGATGTGGAGAAGAGGGACCCCTTGTGTACTACTGGTAGGATTGTAAACTGGTACAAACACTATGGAAAGGAGTATGGAGGGTCTTCAAAAAATTAAAAATAGAACTACCCTATGATCCAGCAATCCCACTTCTGGGTATATATCCAAATGAAATGGAAACAGTTTATCAAAGAGATAGACACATTCCCATGTTTAATGCAGCATTATTCCCACAATAGCCAAGATATGGAAACAACATAAGTGTCTACCAACTGATGAATAGATAAAAAAAAAATGTAATGTGTATATACTGGAATACTATTCAGCCATTAGAAAAAAAGGAATTCTGCCATTTGCAACAACAGGAATAGACCTTAGAAACATTATGCTAAGTGAGATAACTCAGAGAAAGACAAATACTATATAATATCTCTAATACGTGGAACCTTAAAAACTCAAATTCATAGAAATGAAGACTAGAATGGTAGTTACCAGGGGGCGCCTGGGTGGCTCAGTTGGTTAGGCGACTGCCTTCGGCTCAGGTCATGATCCTGGAGTCCCGGGATCGAGTCCCACATCGGGCTCCCTGCTCGGCGGGGAGTCTGCTTCTCCCTCTGACCCTCCCCCCTCTCATGCTCTCTCTCTCTATCTCATTCTCTCTCTCAAATAAATAAATAAAAAATCATAAAAAAATAAAATATTAGAATGGTAGTTACCAGGACCTGGGGAATAGTTGAGATTTTCTTTAAGGGACATACTCACAACTAGCAGATAAATAAGTGCTGGAGACCTAATACTTAGTACAGTGATTACAGACAACAAATCTGTATTATAACCATTAAACTTGCTAAGAAACTAGATCTTAACTGCACCCAACACGAGAAGAAATGATAATTACATGACTAGATCCAGGTAGTAGCTAAGGCTACAATATATTATATACTTTAAATTTACATAACGTTACAAGTCAAATATACCTCAATTAAAAAAAAAAAAGGAAATATACTTGTCAGTTCTTCGGAGAAGGTCATTCAAATCTTTATTTAAAACAATTTTACAGATGATACTTTCTACTATTTAGTACTGATACAAGATGGTTCAGCTCAGAATTTCCACAATGGTCAGATAATTTTATCTCACAAGTGAAGACAGCTTTATATTTCGAAATGAACATCAACAACAAAGAAATGAAAAAGGATGTCTTTTAGAGATGGCCTTTTGATGGACCTGAGTGCAGAACTAAATAAAATAAACACAGAGCTATAAAAGAGAGACATTTCTAAATAAATTCTAAAACAATCTTCAAATAGAAAAAAGTAAAAACTCTGAATAAAATGATCCATACAAAAAGACTTGAAATTTTTTCTTAGCACTAGAATCACAAGCAAAAACAAGGAAAAACAGAGGGGAATGTTTCTTTCATCTTGTAAGACAACACGTCCTTCAACTGAGATAAGATTCCAGTAGAATTTCAAAGACATTTAACAAGTTTCAGAAAGCTCAAGCTACTCTCTACCTTTAGATTCTTGGTCTTTATAACTGTTATATTAATAAAATCAAAGATTTAAAAAATGAGATTATTGTTTCATTTTAAAAATGCAGGTTTTCAAAATGAAGTAATAGCCACTGAAAATAACTTATTTTAAATGTGTCACTGCAAATAAATATGATTTGGTATTGGTCAGGGCATAAAAACCTTTAAGAAAACTTTGCTCTGTAAATTTGAAATTCACCCACTTTCATGAGTCCTCATTCTCGAACCATGGAGAATAGTTATATTGTACAGGTCAACATCAAACCACAGAAAAACTAACAAAAAATAGAACTGACAGTGTGTCCAATCTCTTAAGGGAGAAGGATTTTCTAGGCTTTGAAGCACTGGGGGAAAAAGTACAAAGGAAAAGATGAATAATATTAGAAAAATAAAAATAGACACATGTTGCCAGCTAGGAAAATAAATACGAAAAAAAGCAAATAATCATTTTGCAACAAATGCTAAAATGAAATAGTGTTCAACTTTAAAAAAAAAAAAAAAGCTTGTACAAGTTATTAAGAAAAGCTCTAAGACCTAATAAATAAATTGGCAAGGAACATGGTATTATTTTGCTAGAGCTACCATAACAAATTGTAGACTGAGTGGTTTAAGCAAGAGAACTTTATTTTTTCACAGGGAAGGTAGAAAGTGCTGGAAAGTTTGGTTCCTCTCTCTTCTGTTTGTAGATGGCCACTCTCTCACTATGTCCTCATATGGCTGTCTCTTGGTCTTTGTGTTGTTGGTGTCCTAATCTCTTAGGGACATCAGTCATATTGGATTAGATCCATCCATATGACCTCATTTTTCCTTAATATCTCTTTAAGGACCCTGTCTTCAAATACAGTCACATCCTGAGATACTGGTGGTTAGGACGTCAATATAGGAATTTTGGGGGGACATAATCCAGCTCATAGCAGAGACAAGCAATTCAAAAAAGAACTGTCTAAAAAGATACATTAAAATGTTACCTTTGCTAATAAGTAAAGGAATGTTAATTAAAAGTAAAATATGATTGCATTTTTAAATTTATCAAGCTACTGATGATCAAAAATCATTTTAATGCTGGCAAGGATTCAGTTCCATGTGTGAAATGATTTCTACTGACAGCAGCGTAAACTGGCAAACACTTTCGAAAGTAAACTTGCAATACATTCAGGATTATAAAAAATATTAAACTCTCAATATAGATCAACACAATTGAGAAAATGATAATAAAAATATATCTAGAGATCAGGATATTTGCTTCTGGGGAGAGATCTTTACTGAAATATTATGCATCCAGGTATCATTTATAACGCCAAAAATACTTGGAACAATTTAAAATGCCCACAATGGGGAAACTCTTATTCTACACTTGATGAGCTGTTATGCAGGCACAGAAATGATATTTATAAATACTATGAAAAACATAAAATACCTAGAATTTTATTTTTAAAAAATAAAGTAGCATGCAAAGCTATATGTTAAAAGGGTGCATAGCATAAAAGGAGGCAGAGAACACACCTAAAACCTTTTCTTGGAGATAACAGAACTGTGGGTTTATTTGTTCTTTCTGGTATTACACATTTTCAATTTCCAAAAAGCAGCACACACTGGTTTTTATAATTTAAAATAATCATTTCAACTTAAGTAAGATTGGATTAAATTTGCAAAGTTTAGTTTGAATTCAATAAGCTTAGGCTACCATTTCAGCGGCTGGTTTAGAAGCTTTCCTTTCATCCTGCCAGAACCAAACATTGTGTTGAGTGCCACCTTCACACAACACCCGTGGCCAACCCCACCTTCATTCCATCCCAGTCACTGCAGACGTAATAAAAATAAAAGATCACTCTATGGAATTTCTATGAGATTCCTATCATAAATATTTGACAATCAATAGTAGATCAAGCTCACCTTCCAGGGAGGCCTGATGAGATCACTCCCTACTCAGTCTGTCAAACTAAGACTATCCATTGTGTGGGCCTGAAGATCAGAGCCATGTTTCACAAGTTCTGTAGACATCTCAATAGCAGGAGACACTTTATATCTGCTGTCTTCTTCTATGACTCCAAGGGAAATATACAGAAGTTATGGTGAGTTCCAATATATGGGTACCAACTCTTAGTAAATGCAGGCTGCAGAATACTTCATCATCAGAATTGGCGAAATGGTATATTTTACTCTTTGGTAAAATACAGAGATTCAAAGTACACACAGTCTAGGGGCACCTAGGTGGCTCAGTAGGTTAAGCATCTGACTTTTGATCTCAGCTCAGATCTTGATCTCCAGGTTGTGAGTTCAAGTCCCGCACTGGGCTCCACAGTGGGCATGGAGCCTACTTAAAAAACAAAAAGTACACACAGTCCTGGAGTTCATGAAGAGCTCCAAACGGTAAATTCAGTGCAATCAACTGCTAATCAAAAATATCAGGACTCAAACCACGTTCATTTACTTGATTATATTAACTTTAAACGGCGTTCTAATTTCCCTACTAGGAGAGAAATAAGAAACGTAGTTGTGATGTTTTGAATAGTGTTCCCCCAAAACTCACATCCACTTGGGACCTTAGAACATGACCTTTTATGGAAGTAGATATAATTAAGGTAAAGATAAAGATGACATCATACTGGATTAGGGTGGGCCCCAAATCCAATGTGTCTTCAGAAGAGATAGAAAAGGACACACAGACACACAGAGAGAAGCCAAGACAGAAGTGAGTTAGAATTATGCTACCACAAATCAAAGAATACTGGAAACTACTAGAAGCTGGAAGATGTGAGAAAGAATTCTCCCCTAGAGTCTTCAGAAGGACCATAAGCCTACTGACACTTGAATTTTGAACTTCCAGCCTGTAGAACTAGGGAAAGAGAATAAGTTTCTGTTGTTTTAAGTCACCTAGTTTGTAGTAATTTGTTATGGAAGCCCTAAGAAATGAATGAAAATGAAACAGTGGTTTACAGAGAGAATTATTGTCACATTTCACAAAAACCATCCCTTTATTTTTTTAATTTGAATTCAATTAATTAACATATAGTATATTATTAGTTTCAGAGGTAGAGTTGAGTGATTCATCAGTCTTATATAAAACCCTGTGCTCATTACATCACGTGCTCTCCTTAATGTCTACCACCTAGCTACCCCATCCCCCCACCCCCTTCCCCTCCAGCAATCCTCAGTTTGTTTCCTATGATTAAGAGTCTCTTAGGTTTTTTTCCCTCTCTGATTTCGTCTTGTTTTATTTTTCCCTCCCTTCCCCTATGATCCTCTGTTTTGTTTCTTAAATTCCACATACGAGTGAGGTCATATGGTAATTGTCTTGCTCTGATTGACTTATTTCGCTTAGCATAATACCCTCTAGTTACATCCACGATGTTGCAAATGGCAAGATTTCATTTTTTTGATAGCTGAGTAATATTCCATTGTGTATATATATACCACATCTTCTCTATCCATGCGTGGAGTCTGTTGATGGATATCTGGGCTCTTTCCGTAATTTGGCTATTGTTGATAATGCTGTTATAAACATTGGGGCACAGGTGCCCCTTTGGATCACTATGTTGGTATCTTTGGGGTAGATACCTAGTAGTGCAATTGCTAGGTGGTAGGGCAGCTCTATTTTCAACTTTTTGAGGAACCTCTATACTGCTTTCCAGAGTGGCTGCACCAGCTTGCACTCCCACCAACAGTGTAAGAGGGTTCCCCTTTCTCCACATCCCTGCCAACATCTGTTGTTTCCTGACTTGTTAATTTTAGCCATTCTGACTGGTGTGAGGTGGTATCTCATTGTGGTTTTGATTTTTATTTCCCTGATGCCGAATGATGTTGAGCATTCTTTCAGGTGTCTGTTGGGCATTTGTATGTCTTCTTTGGAGAAATGTCTGTTCATGTCTTCTGCCCATTTCTTGATTGGATTATTTATTTTTTAGTTGTTGAGTTTGATAAGTTCTTTATAGATTTTGGATACTAGCCCTTTATCTGATAAGACTTTTGCAAAGATATTCTCCCATTCTGTTGTTTGTCTTTTGGTTTTGTTGACTGTTTCCTTTGCTGTGCAAAAGCTTTTTGTCTCGATGAAGTCCCAATAGTTCACTTTCGCCTTTGTTTCCCTTGCCTTTAGAGATGTGTCTAGCAAAAAGTTGCTGTGGCTGAGGTCACAGAGGTTGCTGCCTGTGTTCTCCTCGAGGATTCTGATGGATTCCTGTCTTGCATTTAAGTCTTTCATCCATTTTGAGTCTATTTTTGTGCATGAAAACCATCCCTTTCAATATTGGAAGCAGAATGGTGTGGTCGAAAGAGCTGGAGACAAAGGGTGCTGGCTCCATTCTGCAACTCTTCATTGGGCAAGCCAGTTAGCCTCTCCAAATACCCATTTAACCATCTCTAGAAGATATACATGATTACAATATCAATTGCACAGGATTACTGACAAGATTAAATGAGATGATACATGTAATAAGCACTGAAAAATTGTAAAGTGGACAGAAATGATTTTTTATTGTTGTCAGTGGTTCAGAGTAAATGTCAATTGTGCACTAGATGTCTTTTTATGTGATACGAAAACTGAAAATATGAAAGTAATTTATACAAATACATGTTTTGTTTGCCTCTCAGTTCTTTCCCTATTACAGAATATTTTGGCCTAAAGGGTGGGTTTTTATCCTGAAGACTGACTTTGAATCCTGATATGAATCATTTATCACATAATCAAGTGAATTATCAGGGATGTTGCAGAAGGGGAGTGACCCAGGGCTCAGTTATTTTTAGCATTGTTGTGCTGTCATTAATAATCATTTGTTCTATTTTTAGTCATGCAAACTGGGATAAGAAGTAGATAGTGAGACAGTTTTAGTGTGTGAAACTAGTGACTGAAAAAATAAAAAGTCAGGGACAAAGAATCCAGCTCTTAATGTCCAGATGCTGGGTTTTTATGGCATTCTTCATATCTAAGGAAAGCAGCAGATAGAAGGTATCAAAGACAAGAAAAACAATTGTAGTTATTTCAGTGATAAACACAGTTCAATAATGCTCTTAGAAAACTCAAGGGACACCTGGGTGGCGCAGTCCGTTGAGCATCTGACTCTTGGTTTTGGCTCAGGTCATGATCTCGGGGTTGTGAGATCAAGCCCCACATGAGGCCCCATGCTTAGCGGAGTCTGCTTCAGATTCTCTTTCCCTCTCCCCTGCTGTTTATGCTCTCTTTCTCTAAAATAAATAAATAAATCTTAAAAAATTAAAAAGAATTCAAGACTGTCATAACTACTACAATTACTCAATTCTTAAAGTAACAGATTAGGTGTACCATTCAAAAACCTGAATTCATGACTCAACTGTGAATCTTTTTATGCAGTAAAAATATTATCTATATTTGATAATGATTTCAAACTCTGTCTCACGAAATTAATGCCATCCAAACATGTTTTCAAAATTAAATGGAAGGTATGGTCACAGCTCCTGGCATTCTTATTTTCTACCTCATTCCCAAAAGGCAATTGATAGTGAACATAACTGATGATGGTGTTCCTATCAAAACAATCAGACAGCAAACTGCCCCCCCCCCCCACCGCCTCAAAGAGCATTTTATCAAGATTGGGTCATCAGCTCTGTGATCACAGCTGACCTTCAGTGGAATCACACTATCTTGATGGCTGTCACTTTCCCCCCCCTTTGATATTCAAACAGAGAATCAATGTGGCCAGTGACATTTCCTCCTGACTCTGACCTTACTGCCCTCTCCCACTCAATACCACCCACCCAACACGCAAGTGGAAAGTAATTAAGATGGAAAAGAACTTGAACCCCTGCAGAATTTCTCTCTATCCTCCACCATTATTTCAGACCATCACCCACTCTTGGGTAGTCACTGCCATATTCACCTGGTGAGGACCTTCCTTCATCACCTGACTTCTGTTCACGTCTGTATCTACATCTCCCACACGGCCCTCCACACACACTATGCTGCCGTCACAATGAGGGCCCAAGGCCCTCTCCCGCTCTGGGGCTTGTGAGTAGAAAAAATAGCAGGGCATGCCTGCATGGAGCAGACATAGTTAAGATTCTTCCTGAACAGGGCGCCTGGGTGGCTCAGTTGGTTAAGCGACTGCCTTCGGCTCAGGTCATGATCCTGGAGTTCCGGGATCGAGTCCCACATCAGGCTCCCTGCTCAGCAGGGAGTCTGCTTCTCCCTCTGACCCTCCTCCCTCTCATGCTCTCTGTCTCTCATTGTCTCTCTTGCAAATAAATAAAAAAAATCTTAGAAAAAAAAAAAGATTCTTCCTGAACACCTCTACCTGCTGAATCTCCTGCTCTTTTCTATGTACCCTTAGATTATACTTCTTATCACTTCACATTTCCTACTTAGAGTCTAAGTTTCCTAAGACTGGGACATAATATTCCACCGATACCCCTATTTAAGCATAAAATCAGCACAAAGAAAGTATCTGAAACACCTTTATTTATTTATTTTTAAAAATTTTATTTTAGAGAAAGAGCAAGCTTGCACTCAAGGTGAGCAAGGGGCAAAGGAAGAGGGAGACAAGCAGACTCTCCACAGAGCAGGGAGCCCAACGTGGGGCTCAGTCCCAGGACCCGGAGATTATGACCTGAGCTGAAATCAAGAGTCAGATATTTAACCAGCTGAGCCACACAGGCACCCTTTTTTTTTTTTTTTTTTAAATAGAGAGAGCTTATGTGTACACAAGCGGGGTGGGGGTGGAGGGGAGGAGGGGCAGAGGGAGAGAGCGAATCTTAAGCAGGCTCCATGCTCAGTGTGGAGCCTGATGCAGGGCTCAATCTCACAACCCTGAGATCCTGACCTGCTGAAATTAAGGATTGGATGCTTGACCAATTGAGCCAGGTGCCCCTGAAACAGCTTTACATATAAGCTAATGGAATTAAAACCTGAGCTAATTTCCTATTCCATAACATAACACAAGTTGTTTAAATTCTCCATGCTTCACTGTTTACTGGGTACAAAATTGTTTAGAATTAAGGATCAAATGATATGGACTATATGAATATGTTTCATATACTTTAAAGTCTCTTATAAATGAAATGACTATGATGATTTTTATTTTAAAAAATTCTATTGACGGGTGCCTGGGTGGCTCAGTGGTTAAGCGTCTGCCTTCGTCTCAGGTCATGATCCCGGGGTCCCGGGATCGAGTCCCACATGGGGCTCCCTGCTCGGCGGGAAGCCTGCTTCTCCCTCTCCCACTCCCCCTGCTTGTGTTCCTGCTCTCGCTATCTCTCTCTCTGTCAAATAAATAAAATCTTTAAAAAAAAATAAAAAATAAAAAATAAATAAAAAATTCTATTGACTCCACAAAGTACACCCAATTTATTGATGCTTGATGGGAGTAGACACAGAGATCACCTTACAGGGTGTGTTCCATAGAATTTTAAGGCCTTGGGGTGCTTGGGTGGCTCAGTCGTTAAGCGTCTGCCTTCGTCTCAGGTCATGATCCCAGGGTCCTGGGATCGAGCCCCACATTGTGCTCCCTGTTCCGTGGGAAGCCTGCTTCTCCCTCTCCAACTTCCCCTTTTTGTGTTCCCTCTCTCGCTGTCTCTGTCAAATAAATAAATAAAATCTCAAAAAAAAAAAAAAAGAATTTTAAGGCCTCATACATTTTCCAGGGCTGCATGACCCAATCTGACCAAGGAAATGAGGAGGGAAAAAAGCCGAAATAAAGAGATATGATGCTCACGTGAAGGAAAATGTCCAGAATGATTTCAGAGCACAAAGATTTCCATCACCACACTCAGAGTTGCCACCAGCTCTGTGGTTCCCTCAGATGTCCCTCCTTACCTCTAGGTCTGAGACTGTGTTGGGAATCAGTACGCAGTGGTTTTACTCTCCATTAAGTGAGGCATGGACATCCTCTGAGAAAAGTGGCTAATTATAAATATATTTTCAAAATAAATGTTACCATTTACTCAGCATTCACTAAGGACCAAGTATGAAGTATGCTACAACGTTTCATATACATTGTTCTTGTCTAATCTTGTGTGCCTGGGAGGTGCCAGACTGAGTCAGAAACATGTGGTTGCCCTGAGAAGGACATTAATCTAAAACAAACTATGTTTTCCAAATGCCCGATACTGATTTGTAGTTGACACTGTGGGCACCAGAATGGAGAAGGCAGGCTGCTGATGTTAGCACCTCAAACTAACAATCTCACTTGGCCAATGGACTTGGTTAGGTGGGGTCCCCACACCTCCTAGTTACACAAGACTTCAGGCTTCTATTGTTATTTAAGGCCACCCCTTTGTCATACCCTCTACCCCAAAGTAAATCACAGAGAGCACTCTCCTGGACAGCAGTTCTGGGGAATACACTGGATTTCATTTTCTTCACACTCTTGCTGTCTGGTTGATTACCCAAGCCTTGCAGAGTGAACAGAACCTGATCGAACTGAGCCTCTACAGAGGCCAGACAGAGGGGATGTGATCACAGACACCATAAGAAAGCCCTCAGCCAAACCCAGGGTACAAGACACCAGACAGAACAAACATCCTGTTTCTCAAAAAAAATCAATGGCCTGAATAAAAAAGAAAAAGGAGCAAGCATGATACATTAAGAGACTGGGAAAACGGCTGCCAAATGCAATAAAAGTTGAATTCTGATGTAAACAAACACACTATTAAAAGAATTCTTGAGATGACTTGAGGAAATATAAATAGGAAACTATAGATTGAGTAATAAACTTTTTAAAGGAATTATTATTAATTGTGGTAAGTGTGATCATGACATGAGCTTTATGTATAAACCTGTTCTTATCAACTGGAGATGCATATGTAGGAATTTGTAGGAGATAAGCCTTATGTCTAGCATTTATTTTAAAATACAATGAGCTCCGCCCAATAAATTAATAGATGAAACAAGTTTGGCAAATTGTTGATAACTGTCACAGCTAGGTAAAAGATACATGAGGTTTATTATACTATTCACTTGCATCTGTTTATGTTTGAAATTTTCAAAATAGAAAGATTTAAGAAAAGTAAATGAATTGATTCTGTTTATCTCAAAAAGGGGCATTTGCACCTGCCAGGTAATGTGACCAAGTTTTATAAATCTCCAGATCCATTTAGATTCATATGAAATCATAATTGGGGTGAACACAGGGATAGAAAAAACAAGAGGAGCCATGAGAAAAAGGAGCCTGAGGGAGGGAGGGTATTAACAGAACATCAGATGGAACAATCAATAATTATGTACATAGGCACAATATGAAAGATGTTAATGAACTCCAAGTAAGAGAAGTTCAAGGAAAAGGTGACAAAACTGCTAATAGAAAATAACACTCTGGTGGCATAATTCCCTTCTTCCTTCAAGATCCATCTCTAAAGTTATAGATCTGCGTGGCTTTTTTTTGCTAACTCCCAAAGGCTGGAAGCTGCTTCCTGTCTGAGATTTCACAAAGCTTTATTCATACTTTTCTATTTTTTTTCCCACTTTACAAAGGAAGAGATATTGACTAGCTCAAGCCTTGGAATGTGGTATATGGATTTGCTGAAGAAATATTAGCATATATGTGTGTGTGTTCCTTATGATTTTCTACAAACAAGATCATGCTGTTTGCAAATAAACTTTTATTTCTGTTCTTCCAAAAAAAAAAAAAAAAGGCACTATCAGTGGGAGGAATAGATGGATGGTTGATGGATGGATGGGCACTGAAGAAGGAGGAAGAAAGGGAGACAGAGGAAAAAAGAAAGAAGTGCTATTCCCTCCTAAGGGGAAAAACCACTGGCGTCAGAGTGTGGGGACTCATGTTTAAGAAAAGACTTCATTTAAATAATCCCAAACCAATCAGAATTAGATGCATGGCTTTCCTTAGTAGCCTACTACCAGGAATTTGTTTGCTCTGTTTTGTTTTAGCTAGACTAAGTCCACACATTCTCTTTGTGCAAGCAATTCATCAAATATGCCAGGCTAGAAACAGCTGAGATTTTCTCTCTCTCTCTCTCTGAGAAAAGAAACTTTACATTGAGCTATCACATGCATAGTTATTTTTATTTGACTCTCAGTTGAAATACCGCTGCTGCACAGCATATTGAATACTTTATTGACCATAAAATGTGCTGTGGCAATTAGAGGTTTTTATTTTTTCTAAGCATTTTGCCTTTCTGGAGGCACTTGGAGCTCATTCCCATTAATCAGTTTTTCTAGGATGTCTGCAATTTAGCAACACTGAGTCGGAAATTTAGCTAAATATCTAGCATCTTTGAGGGAGTGTTTCCAAGATCTGCAATTAAACAGTGCAGGGTAAAGTATGGTGAAGTTCCTAATACTTACAAAATCAACAAAGGTCTTTCACACTAGCTAAGACACTAAGATCTTACAAAATGTACATTATGTAAATCAGGAGCAAATCAACTTAAGAGACTGCCTTATAAATCATTCAGCTATGTCCAGCAGTCCCTGGGTGCACAAGATGCTAGTTAATCCTCAAGTTATTTTCGAAGTGAGCATTTCTTTTTGGCATCACCAGGGAAAACAGCATAGACCTCAGGCAGAAACCAGGTTTAAACAGCATGAACTTTCAGATCTCATACCTTAAACACAGAGTTTGGAACTAAGAACCAAGGGCACACACAAAAAACGGTATTCTGTAAGTCGAAGGGCTGGACCCATGCATTCACCAATAAATATTCATTGAATGCATGAAAGGAAGAAGAATCCTTTCTGGTCTCCAGGGAATATGGCCAGACTGTTCTCAGCAAGCTAATGGCAAATGGAATGCCTGAGCTAAGACAGAACTGAAACCTATGACCTTTATACCCCCCTTTGTACATTTCCCTCCCTGTGTCCCCAACCAGGTTAGTGGGGGAGACCAGAACTCGTCTTCAGCTCTCTGGATCTACCCATGTTGTTTTCTGTAGATTACACAGCTGCTTTACAGGAAACTTCTTACTGGAGCATTTTGTCTTTTCTGAAATCAGAGTCAAGCTCATGCCTTGAGGCTTTGGGTCTATACCTCTGATGACATTCTGATGAGGTGGGACAGGTGCAGTGGGGACCACCCCAAGCAGGGCTTCCTAATCCACTCTCAGTCTATTCCCTATCTCTTCCGAACCTCTCATTCTGCCATGGTTATCAGGAAAATAGAGACTTCACGAGCTACTGCTTAGTTGCACCAAAAACCTACCCAGCGTTGTGCGTGCTGGTGGTCTGCAGGGAACAAAACACAAATGTCCCCTCTTCTAAAGGAGCTCCTATTCTGGTGACTTAAAATGAGCATCGATGGCTATACAATTTCAATTATACAAGATTAATAAGTCATAGATATCTGCTATATGACATTTAACTGTAGTTAATGATACTGTAGCGTACACTCAAAAGATGTTAAAAGCAGATCTCATGTGAAGTGTACTTATCACAATAAAATACATGCACGCATACACACACATACACAGATACACCCACCCACACCCACACCCACACACACAAGTAAATGGGCGTGCAGTAAGGTTTGCATCTGCCCACAAGAGTCATCTTGCAAAGTACTCTAGGTGCAGTGTTTTTTTCCCGAATTCTCTCAAAACTATTTCTTTCCAGTTTCTGCTCAACTGAGATCTAATAAAGGAAGCTTCCCCTAGTCACCTTTAAAAAAATGTCTCTCCTTGCTTCATCATTCTTCCACTCCTGCACCATCTTTATGACTCTAACCCTGCTTTATTTTTCAACTGAGCCTTTCCCTCAATCTGACACAAGTTTACTTATTTATTAGTTTATTATCTGTCTCCCCTTGCTAGAACATAAACTCTCAGGGCAGGAAACTTGGTCAATTCACTACTGAGTCTATGGCACATCATAAGGCTCAATAAACATGTTTGAAAGAATGAATGTATGAATAACCATGAGCACTGGTATAACCTTTATTCCAGTTTACAGATGGAGCAGTCGACACTTACTGAGGATAAGACATTTGCCCAACATCATTCTACTGATAAATACTGAAGCCAGGGCTCACACCAGGTCTTGCAGAATAGAAAACCTGTCCTCCTGATCCCTGCTCCAAATCATCCTGTTTCACAGAACCATTACCTCCACATGTCTAATCCATGAAGCTTCCCTAAGCCTCAGTTTCCCCAGATGAGATGAAGACACTAAAGAGAAGAAAGGCCACTAAACAATTTATAGGATAAGGTAACAACAAAACTGCAAATGTCATCTGGAGAACCTTCTGAATAAGACAGAAGACAGATCATCTTGTACAGAGTTAATGTAAAAATAAGTACTATCAAGGAAAAGTGGAAAGAACGAGAACTTTCTAAGAGTCAAGAATGGGTGTTAATCTGCTCACTCTCTCAACCTCAGTTTTCATATCTATAAAGTGAGAATAATGTCTACCTTTCCCCAACCCAAGGCTGTTGGCAGAAGGAAGTGAGATAATGAATGTAAAATTTCTAGCACAAATTGAAGCAGAATAAGGGACTCATTTAGTCACATTACTTAAATAAGTCCTCAGTAAATAGACTGAAATATATAATTCAGTCTTTGTTATTCATCTATTAATGACTCACAAAAAAACAAAACAAAAACAAACAAAAACAGCAGAGAAAACAGTGCTGAGCACCTCAAAGGAACACACAGCCTTTCTCCAGAGCCCCTGCATCTGGAGGACAAGGGACGTGTAGCAATCACAAGCACTGGTCTCTAACCCCACAGAAGATGCTCCAAATTTATTTGCTGAAATCAATTGACCAGGCTGGTATAGTAGCATCCAAATATTTATCTGAATATAACTAATAAAGTTCCCAAACACTCTTCAGGAAATCACCTAATCACTTACTAGTCAAATATCTGATTAAAATATTTGGAGTTAATGAAAGATTTCTTTTTTAAAAAAAAAGATTTTATTTATTTGACAGAGAGAGAGAGATAGCAAGAGCAGAAACACAAGCAGGGGGAATGGGAGAGGGAGAAGCAGGCTCTCCACTTGAGTAGGAAGCCCGACGCAGGGCTCCATCCCAGGACCCTGGGATCATGACCTGAGCTGAAGACAGACACTTAACCATCTGAGCCACCCAGGTGCCCCAATGAAAGATCTTTAATAAAAGTAGTAGTAGGGGCGCCTGGTGGCTCAGTGGGTTAACCGTCTGTGATTTCAGCTCAGGTCATGATCTCAGGGTCGGGAGATGGAGCGCCGAGTTGGGCTCCGTGCTTAGCTCAGAATCTGTCTCAGACTCTCTCTGCCCCTCAAATTAGTAAGTAAATAGATGTATGTATGTATGTATGTATGTACTGGTAACATTCAGTACATATTCACAGACACTCTGCATTTTAATTTGCATTAATACAATTCTCAGAAAAAAAAATTGCTAATGCTCTAGCTCTGATGTGGTCTTAACCATTTATTTTCTCACAGTTTCTATAGTTGTTGATAGCAGAGTAATGATCTTATGTTATGGTTGAATTGATACAATAAATTGTATTTTTTTCTTAGATTGTATTAGAAGCTATGAATGGCTCTATCACCTCTGAAACAGCCTTGGGAATGCAACACATTTTTAATTTCATGGGCCTTTCTTTTTAGAATCAGATTATTTGCTTGACAACCTAAAAATTCTGTCCACCTTAAAGGGATATCCTTAAAAACATGTACTTTTCTCTATTTCTTTCTCAATTCCTAGAGAAATGAAGAAATATTTCTCCTATTTGGTCAGTTTGGAATCTCTGGACTGTTGGTTTTAGTTTCTGTTTTATGTTATTTTTTAATGCCTCCAAGTGGATAGCATTTAAAATAGCTGAGCTAAGTATTATAAGGAGTATCTTTCAATTTTGTATTCTCTCTCTCGTTTGGAGGAAACC
This sequence comes from Halichoerus grypus, assembly GCF_964656455.1. NCBI lineage: Eukaryota > Metazoa > Chordata > Mammalia > Carnivora > Phocidae > Halichoerus > Halichoerus grypus. The sequence continues at coordinate 17,169,911 of NC_135714.1, forward strand.
CAAAAGCATGTTTATTAGTTTTGTAACTATCTGACCACTTTAGGAGGGGCACAAATCTGCTTTGGTATTTCTGAATTACTCCTGAAATTATTCTTTACCCTTAAAAGCAAATCGATAAGAGCTCCAGAAATCTTTCAACTGTCATTTAGGGATATTGAAACACAAAGTAAACTCCCCTTGCAAAGAAGCGAATTACAAGAAAATCATCCAGGACACCTCTTTGTGTAGGTTAGATCACTGCCAAAAAAGAAAATCCGCTCAGGCATCAATGTGAAGCTTATTAATAACTATCAAGAACCTATATTCAAATATTATCTTACCTAAGAGAGTACTTTACAACGGAATCACAGTATTTACCATGACATAAATCTCCCTCTCAACATACAGTTAGAATACAATGGTTAGGAGATATATGGCGAGTGATGTCATTTCCCTCTAGTAGGAGAGAGTCAGCTACTTTATAACAGAACAGGCAGAAGACTTGGAACCAGGAGTCATGGGTTTGTATTCTGGCTTCATCACTTGCCAGCAATACCCATATCTCTTATCTGAATTTCCCTCTTTGCCTTGTAAAGTGAGACTAATGATCTTTGTCACATAATCTATCGCTGTGTTCAATAAATGTTAGTTGAATTTAAGTCTAGTCTACAAGTGCAACCACATAATGGCTTCTTAGGAGAACCAACCAAGGAGTAGATCAAACTGCAACAGTTTGGGACTGGTTGGGGACTATTTGTAGTCACAGGTGAGGTCAGTATTGGGATGGTCTCTATACGTTGGCTTGAGACTCTTAACTACTAAGTGTATATCCTTACGCAAGTTATTTAACATCAGTGTGCTATATTTTCCTCCTCTGAGAAATTAGGCTAATAGGATCAACTCCCTAATTTTACCATTAGAAATAAATTCAAAAAAATGTGTACTTCACACAAAGCCAGGCATCTAGGAAACTGGTTAATAAAAATTTGCTGTTATTGATATTTTAAATAAGAAGAATAAGCAAAATTCATTCAATGAAAATTTTAGGAGGCACTTTGGGTCCCAGAGACCATCCTAGGAACAGGGGATACAGTGGTCAATAAAGCCAGCAAGTTCTCAGCTCTCATGAAACCATTTCCTAGTAATGAATGATAGGACAATGTCACTGGGGACAATGTCAATAGTGCTCTGAAGACTATAAAACAAACCAATACGAAGAGAAACTAACTGCAAAGGTGTGTGTGCATGGTCATATTGGAGAGTGTATGTTTGGGAGGTAGTTTAAAAATAGGGTGATTACAGAATGCCTAAGACAAGTAACGTCTGAGCTCTGACCTACAGATAAGTAGCCAGCTGTTCACCCTGCTGACGTCTGTAGGACTCTAGCACGTGATTATTCAAGATGCATTTTCGGACCTTCTACAATCTCAATTCTGTAAATCCCAGGACAAAACAGGATCTGGATTTCAACATGTATATTTTATTCACTTTGCTTTGTCAGAAGGAATATCCACAGCTGCATAACCATCTACAAAGGGAGGCCTTTTACATGGCAAACCCATCATGTTCTTGGGAATTGAAGGTTCCCAGCTACTAGACTGACTGGCTGGGTGACAGTGGACTCATTCCTGGAGCAACCTAAACCTCAGTTACTTTGTCTACAAGATAGTCCTGAAACAAAATCAGTTACGGAATGGTTCTGGCAAAATGCCTGGTGCAGAAGAGACCCTCAAAATGGTAATTTTCACTTTCTAGTGAGGAATTACGGCCTACTAGCAATGTGATCTTGGGGAAGTTGTGTAATTTCTCTGCACCTCAGTTTCCTAATCTGTTAGATGAGGCTGATGATATTAACAATAATCCCCACTTATTAGGCTTGTGTGAGAAATGAACAGAGTTGTGTACAGCATTGTGAGTGGGTCCCAGCACAGGGTAAAACTCAGTAAGGGCTCTTTAGCACTGCCACCCATGACTTTGATGTCTGGCATAATAGATTATAATCACTGGCTCACAGATCACTGTGAAAGAAAAATCGCTGCTGTTGACTTAAAAAATATAATGGACTAAGTTGTCCATGTGCAAATGTTACAAATACTAAGAACAATCACTTGTACCATTCTTGCATCTTCTAGAGATTTTTTAAAATATTAATTAAATTTCTCAGCACAATGATGTGGTGAGTAAGAACCCTTGCTTTGGATAATTCTTCCCTTTTTGGTGGATTTACACATTGCCCTAAGATTGAGTCCGATTATCCCCAAATAGCTCGTCAATCAACACTGGCTGTATTTTATGTGCTATTCACAAATCACCCACGTGATTTTAAACATTAGCGATTTTTTAAAAAATGAAAGCATTCAACTGAATCTTCTTAGTTTTACATTATTGAGACACACAAATCTTCTTCAAAGATTTATAGAATATTTAATTTAGAAGATCGACTGACATGGTTTTGCCCAAGGAGAGGTATCATGCTACTCTTCAAGGATATCAGTAATTGATCAGGATACTTTATCCCTGAGCCAACCCAGAGTGTGGCTTCCACACTGAGCTCCACGATGTCACTCCCAAGCAAACATACTGTAGAAGACGAGACCTACTGACCAGCCCTAATCTGGACTCAGCCTCTCATGTTAGAGTTGACTTCTGAGAAGTCTGAAGTCCTCAGAGGTGAACCTACTTTCCTGAGTTCACACAGCAGAGACCTGGAACAACAATCCAAGTTTCTTGCCACCACTCCTTGTAACCTGCTACTAAATAGCTGCCTAGACAGGGCTGTGGACTCAGGAGCAATGGAATTACAACACAGGTTCATATCCTCATCCTTCACCTCGGCTGGACTTTAACGTGCTGTTCCTCAGGATTCCTGTTCTTTATTCTTCACTCTCCTTTCTGACGCCATTCACCAACATAAATAGCCTGTTACATCTAACCTGAAGAAGAGAGGACTACATACAGCCCTTAAACGAATCTACTCAGCTAGCTGCGCCCATACTCAAGAACAGCCTCCTACCAGCTGCAGTGTGGAATATCAACAACATGAAGATGCTCTCACCTATCACATTGCTCCTCATTTCCAGTACTCCTGGGTTGTCTTTGCTGCAAATGTAGCTCACTTCCTCCCTGCCCCAGGCTTCCTTTCTTAGTATTTCATGCACATAGCCCAAACTTCACCAATGTCAGTGACTAGAATCTAGTGGCTCGATGAATGAGTGTAAAGATCTTTAGTGTTCTGCTGGCGCTCATAATAAAGCATGGCAGTACAAGGAAAATTCTAGTAGCAACTGTTCTATTAAAATGGGTGAAAACATACCACACCCAAACACTCATGCTACAAATTATTAACAGTGGAAAAAAATGGCTTAAATTCAAGCTTCGAGTAATTACACGTCTTTATTAAAGGAATATTCTAAATTTGTTAAACAAATAGGAAAATGATGGACTTTTGAGATTGACTTTATTAATATATATGTTATTAATATATATAGATTTTGCTGGCAACATGGTAAAATGAAATAAAGTAGGAGACATGAACTATAAAACAACTGTTTTAGTTGTTAAGAGCACCCTCTAAGCTTTCTTTTTCTTTTTCAAGATTTTTTTTTTAATTTATTTGACAGAGAGAGAGCAAGAGCAGGAACACAAGCAGGGGGAGTGGGAGAGGGAGAAGTAGGCCTCCCGCTGAGCAGGAAGCCCAATGTGGGGCTCAATCCCAGGACCCTGGGATCATGACCTGAGCCGAAGGCAGATGCTTAATGACTGAGCCACCCAGGCGCCCCTAAGCTTTCAACAATATAACTTCTACATGGAAGCAGGGCAGTTACCAGGATGTGATCCATACATAGCCTTTCTTTGTGTACTTTTCTTAAATGCCCAACTGAGGCTTGTTCAGTGAACAAATGAAAATAATCTAAATTTTGGAGAAAAAAATATGCATTATTTGTAATTGTTGAGAATTGGATTCAACCTGGAAAGCCAAGGAAAATGATATATTCACTCAGAACATTGTACAGCCATTACAATGATCTCTTTCTCTTTTTTGCAGTAAGCTTAGAAGAAAATGGAAAACATAAAATTCTTATGTTCAAATAAAAAAGAATGAAAATTATATATATATATATATACACACACACATATATATAAAATAAACTTGTATAACCAAAACAAAAAACCACATATATACACAGAGAAATACATTACAACATTAAAATTGAATGTGTCCTATGAGACTATATAATTTTTAACTATTTCTTCCAGATTTATCTTTTCCAAATTTACTCCTATGGAGGAAATGGGGAAGAAAATAGTATTAGTCAAAAACAAATTCATTTTTTAAAAAAATACCTTACTTTCTAAATTGGAAGTCACCCAAATGGCTAAACAGGAGACAGGCTATTGTGGTGACACATACAAGTGGCTATTCGTATGATGGATAATTACAAAGCTATTCAGAAATCATGGTTTGAGAAAAATGTTTAATGATGTAATCTTAAATGTAAAAATATATTATAAATCTTTATATACAAGAATTCTCAAAATGACTGGTGGAAATACACTGGAGCCACACAAACAAATATAGTATGTACCACATAGGTAATTTTAATTCTTCCACTAGCCACACTCTTAAAGCAAAAAGAAACATTTATTATTTCTTTTCTCCTGCTGGATTTAGGCTTTATTTGCTATTCTTTTTCCAGCTCCTTTAGGTTAGCTTGTGTATTTGAGACTTTTCTTGTTTCTTGAGAAAGGCCTACGGCCCAGCAATTGCACTACTAGGTATTTACCCAAAGGATACAAACATTGTGATCTGAAGGGGCACCTGCACCCCAATGCTTATAGCAGCAATGTCCACAATAATCAAACTACGGAAAGAGCCCAGATGTCCATCGACAGATGAATGGATAAAGAAAATGTGTGTGTGTGTGTGTGTGTGTGTGTGTGAATATGACTCAGCCATCAAAAAGGATGAAATCTTACCATTTGTAGTGATGTGGATGGAAATGGAGGGTATTATGCTAAGCAAAATAGGCCAATCAGAGAAAGACAATTATCATATGGTTTCACTCATATGTGGAATTTAAAAAACAAAACAGAGGATCATAGGGGAAGGGAGAGAAAAGTAAAATGGGATGAAATCAGAGGGAAACAAACCGTAAGAAACTCTTAACTACAGGAAACAAACTGAGGGTTGGTGGCGGGGGGGTAGGGTAACTGGGTGACAGGCATTAAGGAGGGCATGTGATGTAATGAGCACTGGGTGTTATATGCAATTGATGTATAACTGAACTCTACATCTGAAACTAATGATACACTGTAGGTTGATTAATTGAATTCAAATAAGATAAAAAATTAAAAAGAAACAAGTGACATTAATATTTTTAAAGGTTTTATTTTTTTATTTGTCAGAGAGAGAGAGAGAGAGAGCTCAGAAGCAGGGGGAGTGGCAGGCAGAGGGAGAAGCAGGCCCCCGGCTGAGCAAGGAGCCTGATGCAGGACTCGATCCCAGGACCCTGGGATCATGACCTGAGCCAAAGGCAGACACTTAACAGCCTGAGCCACCCAAGGTGTCCCAGAAACAGGTGACATTAATTTTAATAACATTTTATTTAGCCCAGTATACTCAGAATATTATTTCAACATGTAATTGGTAAGAAAAAATTATTAGTGAGATATATCACATTTTTTTCTACAGTCTTTGAAACCAGCGTGTATATTTTATATTCATAGTACATCTCAATTCAGACCAACTATATTTCAAGTGCTCATTAGCCACATGGACCCTACTACACAGCATCACAGTAGAGTGAAGCAGAGAATGTTAGAAATTGTTGGCTTTTCTTATTAAGTTTAATCTATGGGCATGTGCTTTGTGTGTCCTCAAACCCTTATCCATGTACTCAGTAAGCAGTATTTAATCTATCTACCTATCTATATACACAAAATAATGAAATATTTATTTTATATTATTTATATTTATATATAGATATATGTATATTACCATACAACCTTTACAATTCGTTGCCCATGTTTAATGAACTGTTTTCCTTGTCTTATGCCCCTAGAGGCTAGCACAGTACTAGACTCAGTAAATCCCGGCTGGAATCAACTTAGAGAATACTAATGAAAAATAATTTTGAACAGAACCAGCTGTGCTTCATGAGAAGAGTCTCGGGGCAGAGCCAAGCATATGGTTCTTCAACCACAAACAGAAAACAAACAAGCAAGGACACCAACCATTTTATTTTATTCTGAAGTCGTAAAGCCTACCATAATAAACAGTTTCCTATAAATAAAGATGCATCCACTGGCCAACACGTAAGCATGTGATTAGAGTTATTAGTGGGATGGGCAGTGAGATTCTTCCACCAGTAATCAAAACTTCTTCCCAGTCCTGATTTTTCTTTCTTAGAGTGAATGCTCATAAAGTCTTTACAAGAGTGACATGGGGAGGGGAACCTCAGAAGGATGAGAAGGGGTATAGAGAGAGATGGAATTAGAAGGGGGAGGATTCATATGGTGATTTGAGATGGGCTCTGATGGTCAAAGTCTACTATCCCCAGATGATGGACTGAAGAGAAGTCTTTCTGTTTAGGACAGTGCTTGGTACACAGTGAACACCTAATAATTGCTTCTAGATTAATGGATGGATGGATGAATCATTGATCTAATCCCCTTACTTGTCCGGGCACTCAGGAATGCATCCCTAACAAAAAAACTTATGTCTACCCCTGGTAACAATTCCTGAACCTCCACCAGTTGAGTTCACCCAAGTGAAGAACATTGCCCAAATTATCTACTGCCATTATCATTGTAACTACTGCTGTTGACTGTGTCATGATAAACAAGGTCCATGGTTATGTGGTTCTCTAAACACAATAGCACATGCCATCTGGTGCTTATGATATGTACAAGGTGCTGGTGACTATGGTCCAACATAGAGCCAAAATGGACTGCTCGGTCAGCCTCGTTGTAACTAAAGTATAAACTGGGCTTTGCTCTCTTACTCAATAAAGGTTTATAATATTTTTTCTCTCACTGAATAAAAAAAGCTGGCTTAAATTTTGAACGCCAGCCACTGAACGCACTCTACTGGCCACTAAAAGCCACAGTGCGTTCAGGAGTATAGAGCGAAATCCCGAGGTAGTCTCAAAAATTAAACTCACCATTTTTAAAAATGTCTCCGAGCCAGGGTATTAGTTGGAAGTGGTAGGTACAGAAAGGCTTGGGTCTGTCCCCTGAGCTGATTAACCTCCACCAGTTATCTCTCTGCTCTGAATCTCAATTTTCTCAGCAAAAGGGACTAATGGCAACTAAACGTGCACCCTTGGTTATTCTGAGGAGTAAATAACATAAGTCGAGTGCTTCTTCTCCAGTAGATGCTAAATTTTTCATTTCAGCTTTGATGTGTGCACCCTTCTTTTTGTTGAAAAACGAAGGCGGCAAAAAGGAAGAAAAACAATCTGATTTATCTCGAATTGTAAAAATCCCCAAGTTTGCTTTTTATGGTTTGAAAAAGGAACCTTGAGCCAACACACAGAATTTGGAAGCAGCCTGTGAGTTATAATAGGTTTGCTAGGAAATGGCTCGAGTGCCAGGAACTCTGGATCAGAGGAAAATTTATGCAATTAGATCATTTGGTCTAAATGAGATTATACATTTTAGTAATGAATGGTATGATTCTTTAGGTAAAGCCAGGAGAGTATGTGTGTTTGGGGGGGGGGGGAACAGTAAGAAGAAATTTGATTTATTATAGAAACTTCACAGCCCTGCAGAAATGGAAATCCTACATGTATGATAAGCAGGCATTTTCCATAATGGCTGCAGATAACAAATAAATTATTTCAGACAATTGTGTAGAGTACAGAGGGGGTGCAGGTTGGCAATTTTAGGAACATGGCTATCATACCAGCCTGGAAGACAAACCTTGAAGTTCAGGAGAAGAGAACAGGTGAAGATGCTAAAGATGTCAATACTGAGTAAGGGCCAATTAATGGGCTAAGTTTGCAACTCAGAAGAGGAATAAGAAAAATCCAATGAGAAAGTTGGTAAGCGAGCTAGTCTGGATTTGGAGAGAAAGTGGAAGAGCCTCAGGCTATATATCCTGACACTAAGGCTTCTGTTTTCAGTGATTTATTTATATAAAAATGAAATAAAGTGTGTCATATTTTTACCCTTCGTTGGTGATGATTAATTATATCTGGCCAGGATCACTACCGTGAATACATCAACCACTGCCAACTCCCAGAAGACACTAGAAGATGGTTGAATTTGCTCTTTAAAACTAGGAAAGGCTTTCACTTCACACCCCTTAGTTGACCGGGCCCAAGAAAACACAGCTGCCCTTTCCACCCGAATCTCAGATGACCAGGAGACTGAAAGACCTATTGGACCTTGTGCTTCTTGGGACTGGGGACAGCCCAGGCCCCCTCTCGCCAGCCAGCCTCCCTGGAAGGGGACAAGTGTTAAATACGGCCACTGCAGAGGCATTTGCCAAAGTCTGGGAAGAAGAGTCGGCTCTGGCCGTCCAATTCATAACCCCTTTGCTGCTATCATTAGAAGTTCTGCACTGAAACAGTGACGCTGGGAGACCCATTTCACAGTGTGCCTCCTTGTGACACAGCCTAGTTCTTCTCCCCCAAGTTAAGTTGAGCTACTAAGAGGAAATACAGGCTATGATTAGGACAGTCAACATAATAACAATATTAATAGGATTTTTAAGATGGGCCATGTTGTTGTTTCTGTCGTTTTACCATCAAGGGAATCTAATGTCTTTTGTCTTAGGAATTCACTTGCGTGGCCTTGTTAATTATGCAAATGAGTGCCCACTGCTTTGGGAAAAGGCAATAATACATGACTGTGAGCGTCTATGTAAGACACGGGGTGTGTGTGTGTGATTGTGTGTGAGCTCCCAGGAGCATGCTTGTGTTACTCAACAAAAGCTATTTCATTCTGTCGTTATGCGATCGATCCCTGGGGAGAAGGTGGGCCATTCCAGAGTGGGGGGCTGTTTGCCAGGGGCCCCAGAGGGGTGGCATCAGGATGGTTCAGACAAGGCCTCAGGGAAGGGCTCATTCAGCAGCAGAGCAGCACGTTAACTTAGAGACCTTTGCACAGTGTGTGTGAGGACAGAGAGCTGGTTCCCCAGAGCCCAAGCACTCTGGTGCTACTTCAAGGAGCAAGCTGGTCGGGGGAAAAAGCACAAAGTAAAGCGGCTGTCCGTCCTCCAAGGAGGTGTTTGCACCAGCGCCACCATGTGGCAACAATGTGTAAACACAGCAGTGGACTAGGATTGTCTCCAGCTGGTTTTGCGTGGGGTCTAACCCTCTGTGGGAGATGGTTCCTGGACTGTATAAGAATGAGAGGAGGAAAGAGAAGAACACGAAACAGGTGTCTTTCTGTTAATGGGGCAGGTGGTGGTCCAAGCAATACATAGTGTAAAAACTGAGCGAATGTGATCATTGGGTGCTGTCAGCTTTGTGAGAGGCCATCCTTTTTTTTTTTAATTAACTTCTTTTTTTTATTATGCTCAGCCAACATATAGTACATCACTAGTTTTTGATGTAGTGTTCGACAATTCATTAGTTGCGTATAATACCCAGTGCTCATCACCACACGTGCCCTCCTTCTTGCAATAAAAATAAAGCACTGTGCTTGGCAGGCACTGATCCCACTGAATAGCTCCATAATAACCCTCGGAGCAGTTTCAGTTACACTATTTTACACAAGCAAAACTGAGGCCCAGAAAGTCTGAAGAAAATACCCCAGGTCACCTAAGGTTGCAAGAGGCCAGGAGGGACTCACATGCAAGGTCATTTGTCCTCAAAATCCTGGGCCTCCAATCCCTGTTCTTGCTGCCCTCGAAAGCAAATGTCCCCAGGTTTCCCTCTACTGCCCGAGCTGCTAGTCTAAAGTAAACATTCCCAACTGGTGAATCAAAATTGCAAATAACAAATACGACTTTGCTTAATTTCTCACAGTTCAGTAAGATTTTATGAAAAAAACAGTTTTTCCTTTTTGATCTTCTGGCAGCTTAGTAAGTTGGAGAAAGTTAAGACTATTCTGATCTCATTTTAAGTGAGGCACAGAGACAGAGAGTAAGTTTTCCCTGACTGGCCCTAATGCAAAGAGCTTGCAAGTCCCATATCCTTTAGAGAAAATCTGGTTTCACCCCATGGTAAACCAACATGGGGGGTAGTGGCCTGTAGTCAGAGTGCAGGTTTTACCAATTCATTCATTTCACTTACGTAAATAAAAGTCACGGAGCGCCTACCATCTAGTGGGCATTATTCTGGGTGCTGAGATATAGCAGTGATCCAAACAAAGAGCCTGCCCTCTTGGGACCTGCATTCTAGTGAAAAAGGCAGAAAATATGCAATGACACAAACTTGGGGATCAAGTGTCCGGTGGTGATCATTGTGATAAAGAAAAACAAAGCCAAGTAAATGGACAAAGAGCACGCGGGGGGGGGGGGGGGACAGGGAATCTCCGTCCTCAGAGAGACACCTGAGAAAAGGCAGGAGGTGGATCAGAGAGAAGACACCAAGTGCCCAAGTCCTAACAGGAATGTGCTTTGTGACAGAGGGAGGAGGGCAGCTGAGTGAGCAAACTGAGAGATGACCTTAGGGCGGGGGACGGAGCCAGATCACACCGGGCTTGACATGCCCTGGAGAGAAGGCTGGATTTGTATTCCAAGAATGGTAGGAAGCCAGGAGGGTTTGGAGCGGGGTGTGGCAGAGCCGACCTACCTTTTAAAGGATAGCCCTTTGGCCGCAGGGGGATTAGAGAGAGCTGTGGGGTGGGAAGCCATACCAGGGAGAAATCAGGAAGATGGGATTAGGAAGGCGCCAGCCATTCAGGTGGGAGAGGTGGATGTCTCAGAACAGGGTGGTAACTATAGCTGGGTTTATTTCCATCATTGCAATACTTGTAAATTCTGTGACCCTGAGTTTAATGAACCCCTAAGTCTCAGCTTATTTTTTTTTATTTTAAAATATAGTTTTTAAAGACCTCACAAGTCTGGACCAAGAGCGAACTCGCAACATAAAATGATATATCCCCAAATATATAAAACATTCATCATCATTTTCACCTGCCATCGAAAAAAAATGTATACAGAGGGAGCTAAATAAACACAGAATTTGATTCAGAAATTGATCTGAAATGTACTCACGATTTAATAAAAGCAAACACCAACTTACTGTAAGCACAAAAGCAAGCAAATTTATCATGGACTTACCTGTTTTACGTTGTATAGAGCTCTTGGTTCAGGTCAAGGAAATTAAAAGTGATCACTGAAAAAGACAAAACTTCCAAGAATTTGCTCTTGCTATATATATACACACGGTACCCTACGGGGAAATTGAAAGACATGGCATCATACAAGAAATCAATCCTAGTTACACAATTCACTGCCTACACACCTCCAAGCAAGAAACCTTTGGGTGCCCTCATCATAAGCACATAATCACTGACTGAATTAGAAATGGAATATAAAATAATAGTAATTCTACACAGACGTGTGTATTTTTTAGATTCTCTAAAAGCCTCAGGTTTAAGAAAAATTGTTATGAGCTTCTAGATTTTATGATTTGAGATTAAAAAGAACACTTAAGTGAAATAATTTGACTTTAAGGCATATTTAGACAGCCTCTAAGACCTGGGATTTTTAATTTGTTTTCATTTTTTTTTACAAAAGTAATTTATTCTATGTTGACAAGTAATCATAATACAATAAGCATGTAAAATATAGATTCTGCTCTCCCTCTAAGTAGTACTAGAAATTCCTCCACAGATACCTTAACTCTTTAGATCCCTAGTACATTTATTTTTTTTTAAAGATTTTATTTATTTATTTGACAGAGAGAGACACAGCGAGAGAGGGAACACAAGCAGGGGGAGTGGGAGAGGGAAAAGCAGGCTTCCCACGGAGCAGGGAGCCCGATGCGGGGCTCGATCCCAGGACCCTGAGATCCTGACCTGAGCCGAAGGCAGACGCTTAACGACTGAGCCACCCAGGCGCCTCTGAGTACATTTATTTTTAATTATAAATTCTGATTTAAGTACAGGAGTGCTAAGAAAACAGAGTATCACCCTGGTTTTATTATTACAATCCCGCATATCTAGGAAAAATGAGAAACACTTCAATCCCAAATCTTGCCCTCATTTATGACACATTTCTTGTTTGCTACTGCCACCTGCTGGTAGAGCCCTAAAATGTATACGTGAGCAGTCTCCACCCATCCATTAGGTTTTAGGAAAATTGATTGCATATTTGAAATTATTAAGTAACATAGTTCTCATTATAAAATGTACACATATTCATTAAAATATAGAAGAACACAAAGAAGGAAATAATTCCTGCATTCCCACCTCCCAGAGATAATATCTGGTATATAGCTTTCAAAAACATACAATCTCACAACCTTATGTTTTTCACCTAAAATATATTGTCAAAATTTATGTCATTTGGAGAGCCTGGCTGGTTCGGTCAGTAGAGCATGCAACTCTTGGTCTTGGGTTGTGAGTTCAAGCCCCATGTTGGGTGCAAAGATTACTTAAAAATAAAAAATAAAAAAATCTTAAAAATTTATGTCGTTTAATATTCTTATAGTGACCATGTTACATTTAATCATATAATATATAATTTTATTTTTGAACATTTGGTTTCTTAAATTTTGTTTATATACATATGTATATGCGTGTGTGTGTGTGTGTGTACACACTGATATATAGACATATGGGTATCCAGGTAAGGATATATAGGTATCTCTAGATGTATAAATATATTTTTAGTAGAGTAATATGTTGGACTCAGCTCCATTTTTTATATAAAAGATTGCTGAAAATATAGTTCCTTAGTCAAAGAATATCAAAATATGAAGGTTTTCAATATATATGGCCAAGCTCATCTCCAGAAGGTGATACCAATTCACACTCCTAAGAAAACTCTACTCTCTCCATATTTTCACCAACACTTCCTTTTATATACTTTAAAAAGCCACTCCAGTAGGTATCAAGAAGGAAACTGGGATGCTGCTACTATTGGTATTTATTCAATCATTGGACATTTTCTTTTCACATGTCTACTGGCCATTTCTATTTTCTCATTTCTAAAATGCCTTAGGCTTCTATGCCAGGTCTTCTGTTTTAGTGTTTGTATCGTAATAGAAGAAAATTAACGAAACTAACACAGTTTTGTGTATGTTCCAAATATTTTCCCCTATCATATATCACTTGATATCATCCATGGTAATTTTTAATATGTAGTGGTTTTAAATTTTGATTTCGTCAAATGTATCAGTCTTCTCCTTCATGTTTCATCCCTGTGGTTTTACACTTAGAAATTGCTTCTCTGCTCTTGAATTTGTCATTATTTTACTTCAAAGGAAATTGCTCACATCTCCTTCTCTGTGTTATCTAGATGATTTCCCCATAAAAGTTCATAAAGTTGCCTGGTATGAGAAGGAAGGGGGACCTATAAATCATTATCATGTTGTGGCCCCTGTCTTTTCCGCCAGGGCATGAATTAGGACACTGATGTGCAAAATATTTTGAAGACATTATAAGGAACCTCTTATTGTTAATGGGCTAGTTCTGTTCTATAGATGTCCATATTCATGTCCATAAGTTATGTTCAATTATCAACATAAAATAAAAATCATATTTTATGTCAAATAAAAACCCACCCTAAAATTCAACCACAAATGCAGGGTTCTATTATTGTGAGGCTAATGAAGTGAGAAGGGGCACTAAGCAGAGAATAGACTGGCCAGTTGCCAATCACTTCATACTTCAAGAATTTGCTTTAACAAGCATCTTGTATAATGGGATGTCCCCACATTGATCACATGGTGAAGTAGAAAGGGTAGTGAACAACAACAAAAAAAAATATCACAAACTGAGGCTCTAACAACACCGTGACCTGCAAAAAAAAATCTTCTAATTTATCCTCCTTGAGTCTCCTTTCCTTCTGATTTAAAATGATGTAATTCACATTAATGATTTCAAATTTGTCTTCACTCTCTAACTCACCATGATTTATATTGCTCAGACACACTTGGATAATATCTCATCCAGCTTAATAACAGCAATCAATAATCAATTATCACTATAATAATATACAACAATCACTTAGGTGCCCTCATACTCCACAAGGCATGCCATTTTGAAGAAACAATTAAAACGGAAATTTTTATATACATGTAATATGACTGTACCGTACTATCACCACAGTAGGATACAGTGTTGGATAAGTGACATCACCAAACACACCAATGAATAGGACTAAAACGCCTGTTACTTCTGATCCCATTCACATGCAGACAAATACAATCTTACATATGTCAAGATTCATATTATGAACTCTTGCCACTAGCAAATGACTGATAATGTATAGGCAAGGAAATATATACTCTGTCACTCAGGTATCTTGATGAGTCCATTACAAAGTCAGAACTTTCCTGTCTTTTTTTTTTTTTTTTAACCTTTTGGTTCTTTTCTTCTTGAATAACCTTAACACAAATAAATACTTTTTATGATTTTCCTCTTTCATTCAGTGCTATAGACTAAATGTTAATGCTCCCTCCCCCAAAGTCATATGTTAAATCCTACCCCGCAATGTGATGGTGGTAGGAGGCAGGGCTTTGGGGAGGTGATCAAGTTGTGAGGATGGAATCTCATGAATGGGGTTAGTGTCCCCATAAGTAGAGACCCCAGAGAGGTTCATCCCCACTCCACAATGTGGGAACACAGTAAGAAGACGGCCATTGATGAACCAGGAAGCAAATTCTCACCAGATACCAAATCTGGCAGTGCTCTTGATCTTGGACTTCCCACCCCCCAGAATTGTAAGAAATAAATTTCTGTTGTTTATAAGCCACCCAGCCTATGGTATGTTGTTATAGCAATTTGAATGGACTAAGATGTGTATCCATTAATAAAAGTTCAAGTTTTTCTTTAAATGTCCAAACCAGGGGGTAGATTCGCCTATAAAATTTGTAATTTTAGACTGTAATCATGGTTAGACTAAAACCCTCATTTGGGAAAGATAAATGGTAGTTTGATTATGATGGTTATGCTTAACCCTTCAAAGACAAGTATAGGACAACTGTCCTGGCCTGACCAGGCTGAGTTCTCTTTCTCCCCCTGAGACCCGGCTGCAGGGCAGAAAAGAAATCCACAATTTTTATAACTCTTACGATCAAAAAAGAGGCCACATGGCAACTCCTCCAAGTGAAGTATGTTTATATGGTTTTATCTGTTTGTCTTTCTTGAAACTAAAGTCTCAAAGTTATTCTCATGTGTTGTTTTACAGAAGAGATTCTGCATATAGATTCTGTAACAGAAACTATTACAAACAGCATTTTTTAGAGCAAATATAGAAGCACAGTGCACGTAACTCCTAAAGTACCCTTTTGCTAAAAATTAAGGCAGGGGCACCTGGGTGGCTCAGCTGGTTAAGCAACCGACTCTTGATTTTAGCTCAGGTCATGATCTCAGCGTCGTGAGATTGAGCCCCACATTGGGCTCCATGCTGGGCATGGACCCTGCTTAAGATTCTCTCTCTCCCTCTCCCTCTGTCCCTCTCCCACCTGCTTGCGTGCATGCATGTGCTCTGTCTCTCTCTCTAAAAAAAAATAAAGGCATAATATAAAAATAATAAGATTTTTTGAGGAGCTAAGCTAATATATCCAAATGTACTCAAATATAGTAGTAGTAGTAGTAGTAATAATATCAACTAACCTGACTGACTTCTCACACTGCACCAGCTGCCCCACAGTCAGGCTGCCCATGTGCAAATCCCAGTTCCATCGCTTACTGGCTGTACGACCTGGGGCCGATTCTTCAGCCGTCTTTGACTTGGTTTTCTCATCTGTAAGATTGGGAAGGTGCGACCAGCACCCACCTCAGAGGATAGTTGTGAGGATTATGTTTCGTGTGTTTATCTTGTGTAGGTCTGCGTCAGACGCTAGAACCCGCTGTTATTTTACAATTGACGCTTGCCTCTCCCACATTTCCTGTCCCATTAATTTCTTGACAATAAGGGTTTCTACCATGATGAAAAACAAAAGGTGGCATTCTCCCAGAAAGATACTTAGATGTTGATAAGCATTCTGCTTTCCTCTTTATATGCATGGCCATTTTAAGGCTATTATAAACCTGCAGTGGTAATGCTGAAATGTAATAGATCTCTAGGGTCACAAAACACCGCAAACAAGGATGGTAACTCTATTAGCATTTCACAAGTATAGACAGATTTTGAGCCCAGGTTCTCCTGCCATAGTAACTAGAAAGCCTGTGGAATATAAATATAAAAAGATGGGAGATATTATTGAAAAGTGAAGTCTGCCAGAAAGTGCATGTCACAGTTGCTGAAAGACACAGTGATTTCAGCAGAAATGCATACTTAGTAAATATTATGAAAACAAATCTGAGGTTCTCTTTAAAGATAGTGGGCCAAATACAGGCATTCCCTCCACAAATAGCCATGAAAATGAAAACATAGTAGTTTTTAAATAGGATGCATAGAGAGTGACATAGAACAGCAGAGAATAAAATTTTTCAAGCTGGAAATGTGAGGATGTATGGAATCTGATTTTTGTCACTTGAGGAAATGAAATCTTTACCAAGTAGTACAACATGATTTACTTGCCCAGCTCCCAAAAGGTTCAGTTAATTCCTCTCCCTACCTAGAAATGGCAGTAAAAAGGGACTAAAAAAAAAAAAAAAATCAGTGAGACCTCCCCCCAGACTCTCCTCATACTCTTGACAGCTGGGCAATCCACCATCTCTACCACCCTCATCTGCCGAAGACTGGCCATTGACTTTTTTGGGTAGGGTGAAACTGAGGGCTTTGGCACTAGAGGAAACCACATGCAGTTGAGATGAGCGTCCCATATTAAACATAGGAGAGATTCAGAGGAAGAGTTTATAATTCAGGTTGAGACTCCCCAGCCTCCCCACCACCAACCTGCAGGAGCTGGTAGTCAACCTGATAGTGTGCAGTCGTAAGACAGGAAGATGCTTCACTCAGAAACATACCACCCAGTGCTAGGTTCCTAGGACCAATGTAACACCTCACCACACACGGTGGGTTAAAATAACAGAAATTTATTCTCTCACAGTTCTGGAGACCAGAAGTCCAAAACTAAGAAGTGGGCAGGGCTGGTTCCTTCAGAAGACTCTGAGGGAGAATCCAACCCCAGCTTTTAGTCACTCACAAGCCTTGGTGTTCCTTAGCTAGCGGTTGCTCTCTAACTTTTGCCTCCATCTTCACATGCTCATTTCTTCTGTATACGTCTCTATGTCTTCTCCTTTTCTTTGTCTTATAAAGACAATCTCATTGAATTAGGACCCACCCTAATCCACAAGGACCTCAACTCTACCCTTATCACATCTGCAAAGACCCTCATCTCAAATAAGGTTAATATTCAGAGTTCCAGGTATACTGAAGTTTGAGGAGATATTATCCAACCTACAGCATACCCCCAAGAGAAAAGGCCAAAAATGGGGTTCTTATTGGGATTTCCCAATTAAATAGCACAGCCATATATCCCTCTACAGTGAAACTCAGAGTCTTTTTTTTTTTAAGATTTTATTTATTAATTATTTATTTTTTTTGACAAAGAGAGAGAGATAGCTAGAGAGGGAACACAAGCAGGGGGAGTGGGAGAAGCAGGCTCCCAGCTGAGCAGGGAACCCGATGTGGGGCTCGATCCCAGGACCCTGGGATCATGACCCGAGCCGAAGGCAGACGCTTAACAACTGACCCACCCAGGCACCCAGAAACCCAGAGTCTTTAATCTCCTTTCCTCCCTCCTCACAGGCCCAGAGCTTCTGATCTGTTATTCAGTGGCCAACTCTTAAATAGAAATTATGCAGGGATGAAATCTACAAAAATATTCATGAAATAAGAGAAATTTTTGAAACAAGAACAACGATACTATAAAAAGGGACAATTGTAAGATAAAATTCAATTAAAATTATTACTATGAAAATAGAAGAAAAACAGTGGAAGTTCTGGAAGACAGAACTGAAGAAATCTCTTAGGCAGTGAACAGAGCACAAAGAGATGATGAGTAGGATACAAAGAAAGATAAGAAAATTAAAGGATGAGACCAAGAGATATGATATTTGAATAGGAATTCCAGAAACTATAAAGAAAAAGAGGAAAATACATAAGTAAAGATATAATTCAATAGGACTTCCCAAGATACTGAGGATATGAAGTCCTAGATTGAAAGCACAGCAAAATACAACAAAATGATGAAATTGGACCTCCATTAGAAACATGATCATGAAATGTCAAAATACAGGAAACAAAAGAAAATCCTCATGGGCGGGAAAATAGTGTTGAACACAAACAACCAAACATCAGAATGCAAATGGATTTCACTAAAGCTAGAAAATAGAGAATTTGAAATCTCTTTACATTTCTAAGGAACAGGATTTTTATATAAAGCCAAGCAAAATCAAGGCTTTATGAGGCTCTGAAGCTTACATAATTTGGGAAGGTTCTTTTTAAGAAAAATAATTCAAAATTATAAATACAAAATTAAACATAAGGGTCTTGAAAGTGATCCATGCAAATGCAAGTTCCTAAAGCATGCCTTAATTTTTTGGTGTATCAAATCCAGGATCCTATAAACATTCAGAATATCAAAAAGTGAGAAGGTAGAAAATCTAAAAATTAACAATACTAAGTCCCATGCACCCTTTCACAGGAACCTATTGGAGGAACTCCTTCACTAAACGTCCTCAAAAGAAGACTCCCACTCCCAGAAAGATTAATTAGATACCCATTTCCCTCTTCTTCCTGCTCAGCACAACTAAGAACTCTGGACATCATGCATATAACAAACATAAGGAGATTCTGAAAAGTGGAAAGAAAAAGACAGACTGACTAGGAACCTAAGGACCCAAAAAACAACATGGTGGGGAATTCCTTGGGTTTACTTTTTGCCTCAAATATCCCAGACTGAGTGATGGAGAAGCTAACAACCCAGAAATGATGAAAGGCACAAACACAACAAGTCCCAAGAAAATCTTGCTCTCTCTAGCCAAACAAGCAGAGAAAGGGAAGGCTAACAGGACAAGAACTTTTAGACACTCCTGCTGAACACCTCAGAGAAAAAACAAAAATGCCCCTCTTCATCCAGAGGAATAGTGTCCAAAAGGTCTGCTGAGATACAATATTTAAGGAAGATCCAGGGTCTCATAACATCATGCCCCAAATATCCAGATTTCAATCAATATGTCATCTTGAATGAAAAAAAGAGAGTCAACAGATTTCAACACTGAGATGTCAGATACGTGAGAATCGCTGACGAACAATTATATAGTGCTTTAAACAAATGAAAGAAAATCTCAGCAAAGGGATGCCTGTGTGGCTCAGTTTGTTAAGCATCTGCCTTCAGCTCAGGTCATAATCCCAGGGTCCTGGGATCGAGTCCCACATTGGTATCCTTGCTCAGGGGGGAGCCTGCTTCTCCTTCTGCCTGCAGCTTCCCCTGCTTGTGCTCTCTAGCTCGTGCTGTCTCTCTAACAAACAAATAAAAATCTCAGCAAGGAAACTGAACATATCAGCAAAGAAACAAGACATAAAAAAACTTTAGAACTAAAAAATACATACTGCAATTGAAAAATAAATGAATGGCCTCAACAGCAGAACTAGTATGACAAAGAAAATCATCAGTGAATTTGAAGGTAGAACAACAGAAATTACACAATCCAAACAAAATGAAAATAAGCTAACAAATGAACAAAGCCTCAAAGACTTATATGGAGTATAACAGAAGATCTAATATTTATGTGATTGCAATCACAGCAGGAGAGGAGAAAGAAGACAGGACTAAAACAGTATTTGAAGAAATAATGGCTGAACTGCCCAAATTTGGGAAGACATAAACCCTACAGATTCAAGAAGCCAAGTGAGTGCCACACAGGAGAAACCCGAAGAAATACCTATGAAAATACATCACAATTCAACTTCTGAAAAATAACCTCACCTTCCAATCTTGAAACAGGAGAAAAGACATCTCACCCTACTTTCTCTGTCACTCTGGATATGGAGCCTGCTTAAGATTCTCTCTCTCCCTCTCCTTCTTCCCCTCCCCCCTCACATGCTCACTCTCTCCCTTTTTCCCTCTCCCTCAAAAAAAAAAGAGAAAGAAAGAAATTAAGCATATACTTATCAAATGACCCAGCAATCACACTCCCAAGCATTTATACCAAATATTTATTTTTTGAATTTTATTATTTATTTGAGAGAGAGAGCAAGCATGAATGGGGGGAGGAGCAGAGGGAGAGGAGAAGCAGACTCCCCGCTGAGCAGGAAACCCGACATAGGACTCGATCTCAGGACCCCAGGATCATAACCCAAGCCGAAGGCAGACACCTAACCAACTGAGCTACCCAGGCACCTACATTTACACCAAATAAATGAAAAGTCATGTTTACATAAAAATCTGTATGCAGATGTTCATAGCAGCTTCATTTGTAACAGTCAAAAACTTAGAAAAAAAGAAAATATCCTACAATAAGTGAGTAAACTGTGGTACATCCCTACTCATGAAACACAATTCAGTGATTAAAAAGAACAAACTACTGATACAAACAGCAACTTGTATAGATCTCAAGGGCATTTTGCAGATTGAAAAAAGCCAATCTTACATATGGTATGATTCCATTTATATCACATTTTCAAAATGGCAAAATTACCGAAATGGACAACAGATCAGTGGTTGCCAAGAATGAGGGATGGTGGAAGAGAGGGAGATGGGTTAGAGTATAGAAGTGAACATTTTTGTTGGGATGTAATCATTAGACATCTTCACTGTGGCGGTGGTTACATGAATCTACACCTGCAATAAAACGACACAGAACTACAAGAACACATTACAACAATGTCAGTTTCCTGGTTTTTATATTTCCCTGAAGTTACGGAAGATGTAACAACTGGGGAAAACAGTGAAGGGTACACAGGGTCCTCTCAGCCCTATCTTTGCAGCTTCCTGTTAAATTATAATTGATTCAAATTAAAAGAGTAAAACAAATACAAAAAGATCTTTAAAAAGAGGAAGAAAGAGATCCAGGAAATAGGGAATCCAACACAAGAGCGAGGCAAAGGGAAATCCAGGATCAATCTTTACAACAGGACTAAATATGAATAAATGTGGATTAAAAGTTCTTTGGGAAGTATCTCCAAAAAGGTGAAATAGATAAAATTGATCAAGTGTTTGATCACATTGAAAGGGTGGTTAGAAAACTGGCAGAGACTTTAAAGATAAATTAATAATAAATGTATATAAGACTGAAACAAACCAAAAAAGGACACATCATCTCTGGACAAAGGGAAAGGATGTAAAAGGCAGGAAACATAAGCATAATTATACAGACCTTCAGACATTATTGAAGATTTATTTATCCAAAATGATAGAATTATAATAGAAAGATGAACGTATGCATACGTAACGTGCATATTGGAGGAGTAGGTAAAGAGCTAAATCCCCATCTTCCACCAGGGTAAATCAAAAGGTAACACTCAAGACCAAAAGATCAAGAAGTAATAGCGTTAACTACATCATGTGACCAAAGAAACAGTATGTTGAAAGCACTGGGAGAAGGGGCTGCTGCTTTTCATAACAAACTTTGTAGAGAGATTTATTTAGCCAAAGCTCTATATGCATATAAAAAACAGGGGCACCTGGATGGCTCAGGTGGTTAAGTGTCTGACTTCAGCTCAGGTCATGATCTCAGGGTCCTGGGATCGAGCACCATGTCGGGCTCCCTGCTCAACGGGGAGTCTGCTTCTCCCTCTGCCTCTCCCCCTGCTCCTGCTCTCTCTTTCTCTCTCTCAAATAAATAAAATCTTAAAAAAAAAAAAAATTAACATACCATGACTCCAACTAATTCTGTGCTCTACCATTATATGTGTAACAGCAACTTCAAAACCTTTCAAATGACCAAAGCCTTTCATGCCCACAGAAAGTATTCCTAAACTTAGAGAAAATGTGATTTTGAAAAATAAATGTTTATACTTTAAATAAAAACTAAGAGTTATTTTTTTTTAAAGATTTTATTTATTTATTTGAGAGAGAATGAGATAGAGAGCATGAGAGGGGGGAGGGTCAGAGGGAGAAGCAGACTCTCTGCTGAGCAGGGAGCCCAATGCGGGACTCGATCCCGGGACTCCAGGATCATGACCTGAGCCGAAGGCAGTCGCTTAACCAACTGAGCCACCCAGGTGCCCCAAACTAAGTTATTTT
Source organism: Halichoerus grypus (assembly GCF_964656455.1). Taxonomy (NCBI): domain Eukaryota; kingdom Metazoa; phylum Chordata; class Mammalia; order Carnivora; family Phocidae; genus Halichoerus; species Halichoerus grypus. The sequence goes on from NC_135714.1 coordinate 17,192,155, forward strand.
TAAAAATGTTGTGAAAGTCAGTGGTGTCTCTGACTTACCCATGTTCTAAGAGGTCAACCTGCTGAACACAGAAACATCTGCACAGGATGTCTTCTTGAAACCACACAGAATGATGTATTTTGAATGTGAAACTCAAATTATAAGTAGACGTCAAAAACCTCAAGAATGTAACCATTAAGCCAAACACTTTATCCCCAAAGATACATTTTCATTTGGAACAATCCGATGGAATTCCAACTACGTCAAATAGAAATGGAGAATTTATCATCAACAAGTACAACAGCTGGCTCCTTCCCACAGCAGCATTTTCATTTATCTTATTGTGATCCTGTCCTAAATTTAGTGTCTTTTTTACTCTTTACCAGAGCAAATTTGGTCAACTATCTTGGAGTCAATGTTGAATCGACATTAATTTAATATTTCCAAACCCTTCCTACCCAAGTGTCATTTCTTGCATCCAAATGGTCTTTTAAGCTAAATCAGCTGAATGTAAAGCAGGAATAAAATTGTTCTGGGACTAAAAAGATCTATTTGTGACCGCTCCCACTCCCACTGCACCCCTCCCAAACAACAGGTCATTTAAACTGTATGTATGTACAACAATGGGGATGGATTAATTTGGTCCATCTAAACTCAACAGTGTTCAATTCTTACCGTGTACCAGAATCAGTTGGAGAGCTTTTAAAAAAACCACAGATGCTCAGAATACTTACCCAAAGACCGTTGTTATTGTTGTTAACAGCTTTATTGGTTTATTGGAATACATTTCCTATGTCATACAATTCAACCATTTTAAAGTGTCCAATTCATTAGATTTTAGTATATCCACAGGGCTGTGCAACCCTCACCACAATCAATTTTAGAATATTTTTATCATTCAAAAAAATCCCCCATAACAATTAGCTATTATCCCCAATCCTCCCTTCTCCAAGACCTAAGTAAGCACTAAACTACTTTCTATCTCTATGGATTTGCTTATTTTGGACACCTCATACACATGGAGTCAAACAATATGTAGCCTTTTGTGTCTAGATTCATTTATTTAGCACAAGGCTCATCCATGTTGTAGAATAAATCATAACTTCTTTCCTTTTTTATTGCCAAAGAGTATTCAATTATATGGATATACCACATTTTATTTATCCATTCATCAGTTGATGGACATTGGGTTATTTCCACTTTGGGGCTATGATGAATAATACTGCCATTGCTATTCATGCATGAGTTTTTGTGTGAATATATGTTTACATTTCTCTTGAATACATTCCTAGGATTGAAATCTCTGGGTGATATGGTAACCCACATTTAACCTTTCTAGGAACAGCAAGACTATTTTCCAAAGTGACTATACCCCTTTATAATCTCACCAGCAGTGTGGGGGAGAGGTTCCAATTTCTCCTCAACTTCACCAACACTTGTCACCTGATCTATTACTCTAGTATAGCCATACTAGTGGGTTCCTTCCCCCAAAGAGTTTCATTCAATTGCTATAGCTGGTGTGTCCAGGCACTGTGTTATTTTTTTTATCTCTAGCTTGAGATATTTATTTTTTTGTTTTACTGTGTTTTATTTATTTGAGAGAGAGAGAGAGAGATAGAAAGAGAGATGGGGGGAGCATAGTTGGGGGGGAGGGAAGAGGGAAAAGCAGACTCCCTGCTGGGCAGGGAGCTGGACATGGGGCTCCATCCCAGGACCCTGGGATCATGACCTGAGCATAAGGCAGCCTCTTAACCGACTGAGCACCCTGGGGCCCCTCCAGCTTGAGATATTTAAAACCGGGATTCAGAGTCACTATTCCAGCCTCTAACAAAGAGTATCACATGTGGACAACAATGGCTATATAAGAATAGGGGTTATGTCTCTAGCCTCAGAATTTAGAAAGCCACATTGTCAAGTGGAGGTCAATGAAACAAATTAGTGACCACATGATATATATACATAGAGAGAGAGAGATGACTTCTACATTCCTTTGCTTGCTACAGAAGAATGCAGCCTCATCCTTCACCACTCCCAACTCACCTCCAAATGTCAAACCTTACCAAATGACTAATCCCCCCAATCAGGAAATGCTTATTGCTGCTACTACATACATATACATGTATACATATGTATACATACACATACATACACACACAAATTAGTTCTTCTTCCATACTCTCCTCTACCATTTCACTCTAGTTTGTCAAACAAACTCCAGCTAAAACCTCTGCACTTGTAGGAAGCCTGCTCTCACTATTCAGAGTTAGATGCTTTCTCATTTATGCCCCCATGGGAAAACGAAGTATTTTCCATGCACTATATTAAGAGCTCTATGTTTTCTTTGTCATTTATTTCTTACAACTCTCTGAGGAAGGTGTTATTAACCCAATTTTACAGAGGAGAAGTTGAGGATCTAAATGGTTAACCTTGTGCAACAGGTCCTTGCACAAGATCTGTTCCCCAAACTATCTGACTCCCAAATTACTGATCTTCTCATTAATCTTCTTGCCTTCCCAATATAACACTTCATACAGAGCTGAAACTATACTGGAGAGGTACCATACTTTAAAATCTGAAAGAAAATTTGCATTTTTCCTACCCACCACTAATTGTTCAATTTTTTCTTATTTATTCATTCAATATTGAATGTTGATTCTGCACCAAGGACCATGCTAAGCATTGGGCATATAATTGCAGACCTGTCTTCCTAGAGCTGATATTCTGGTAGAGGAAGCAGATATTAATGCAATAATCTCAAATATAAATTCATCTATACAAACTCTAGTAAAAAAAATCTGGTGCCAATTAGAGTATCCAGGGTTTCTGTTTTTGATAGACATTTACCTGTATACCATCATCTCCACCGGGAACTGTCCCTCCCCACCCAGTGATGTGCTGGGAAGGGCAGGCCAATCACAGTATCCCAAATCTGGCCAAAACATTGGTATCCTGACTCAGCTTGGTTACTCATAGTATAACACATACCTGGCCACAGTCAATATATAAAGGACAGGCATAAGACCTGAGCCGCATAGACCAGTATCCTTCCCTAGTCTCTGCTCATTGTAATCCCTTAGGAACCCTGATGGCAGAGGTTCCAGTTGGCATATGCTTCCCTGATCCCAAAGTAAAAAAAAAGCATTATGAACCATACACAAGAGAAAACACCTTACTTCTTTGGTCAAAGCAAGTCATTTGCCACGGCTGAGTTCAAAAGGAAGCTATTAAATTCTGCTTGGCGGGAGAGACACAAAATTTTTCTGGGATTCCCATTTTCTTTTCAGCTTCTTAAACTGAGATGACCTAAGCCTATAACTGTCTAGAGTGAAGTTCTTCTTCCATTACCACATGAAGGAACCCATCTGCACAATGAGGCCAAAGCAAACAAGCAAAGCTTGAGAGACTGAGCTCAGGAGAGCATGGGAGCCAGAGGCCAGCTCTAACCCTAGACTTATCATATAAGACAATAGTATCAGTATCTCTTTTTCTTTCTTTCTTTTTTTTAAAGATTTTATTTATTTATTTGACAGAGAGAGACACAGAGAGAGAGGGAACACAAGCAGGGGGAGTGGGAGAGGGAGAAGCAGGCTTCCCGCCGAGCAGGGAGCCCGATGCGGGGCTCGATCCCAGGACCTGGAATCATGACCTGAGCCGAAGGCAGACGCTTAACGACTGAGCCACCCAGGCGCCCCAGTATCTCTTTTTCTTAAGCCAGTTAGAAATGGGTTCTAGGGGCGCCTGGGTGGCTCAGTGGGTTAAGCGTCTGCCTTTGGCTCAGGTCATGGTCCCAGGTTTCTGGAATTGAGCCCCACATCGGGCTCCCTGCTCAGCGGGAAGTCTGATTCTCCCTCTGCCCCTCTCCCTGCTCATGTGCATGCTCTCTCTCTCTCTCTCTCACACACACACACACACACACATACACACACATTCTCTCTCTCAAATATATAAATACAAATTTATTTTTAAAAAAAGTGGGTTTCTATTACTTGTAACCAACGGTGCTCAGATTCAGCTTGTCCGGATGGTCAGGACATGACATACTGTGAACTAAGACATCAAAGATGATATAGGATAATCAAGTGAGTCTATGAGTGTCAAACTTAATCATTTGAATTCCACATCTGCACAAAAGGATTATGACATCTACCTTACAAGTTCTTATAAGGATAAAAAGAGTTCGTGCATTAAGCAATCCCAGTCACCATCTGCCACCTAGCAGGTGTTCCTTAAAATCTAAGTCTCTGTTCCTTCCTTCTTTGCCTTATTCCTTCTTCCTGCCTTCCTCAGGCTAAAAACCACAAAATATTTCATCTTCATGTTGCTGTCACCCAACCGTGTTGACTAGGTTTAAGAAACACCTATGAAATGAAGGGGGGTGACTAGGACAGAGGGGGCTGAGAGCAGAAATATTGTAAGCATAAGGAAAATCCAAATAAACTGAAGCCTGGGCCTTGACCCCTGTGTTCAGGGCTGCAAGCAGTGAGGGTACATCACACACAAGATCCTTTCACTAAACTGGGGATGAGGCATTGCTGCTCTGTGCATTAGCTGCACACCTCACTAGACCATAATAGTAAACACTGGAAAATTCTCTGTATCTCTGCAAATACTTCTCTGGTTTGTCCAGGGTAATTACATCACTCAGGCCAAAGGCAGAACAGAGCAAGGGACTGGGGAATGTAGCACCGAGTTCAATGCATCCTTGTGTTTCACTCTCTTTTTGTTTTTAACTTTGCAATAAATTAACTGCCACATATATTATGCAATTCAGAGCAGAAGATGCACAGCCAGTATGAAATCCACCTTTAGGTGCCCTAAGACGACTCCATTCTGGCAAGAAGTGACAACAATAAAACATTTGGTCAGCATTAAGACTAAAAATAAAAAGCACTAAAAACGTGATTATTTCCTCTGCAAAAACAGATTGTAGCTCTGACAGTTTTATAAGCATGTATATGAACCTTTACCACCATTTTGAAGCTTCTCATCTATTACTAAAATGATGCTCCATACATTTTTAAAAAGCCATACTCATTGTATACTTTCTTGCCCACCTTAAAGCTTAAAACAAAGGAGACTATTTTATACATTTATTTGTGTGTTTTTAACTTACTTATTTAGTGAGGTATCACAGAAAAAATAATAGGTTTGTTCTGTAAACGTGTATTTATGTATTTTTATGTATTTTATTACATCAATTTGTACACAGCAAAGGACTAAGAATAATAGTAATAAACGGTTATATTTCATAATGCCTTATAAATTTAGAAAACACTGGAACAAACATGTCTTCTTTCTTACAGACAGCTTCTAAAGAGGGTAGAACAAATAAGATCATTAATTTACAAAGGAGGAAACCAAGCCTGGCTTTATCAAGTGGGCTGGGCAACAACTGCCTAGTAGGTGCCCTTGCTAAGACCGGGACCCGGGTCTCTGATGTGGTCATCACCACTGTGGAGACGACAGAGCCAGATCTTGGTGCCGCTTCTCACTAGCCATGTGACCTGGGCTAAGCCATTTCACCCCCTGTGCTTGGGTTGCCCCATCTCTATAATGAGGATAATAATAATGACTTCCTGTGAGCATTAAACGAGCATCTGGACATGGTAAGCTCAGAGTACTCTCTTGTTCTACCCGTTCAGAACCCTTCTCCCTACATCATAGTGCCTCGTGACCCAGGTGATTTATTTTCAAATATTGTATAGGTTTGAGATATAAATAAGCCTGGATTTGAGTTTTGTCTTTGATACTTATCATCATGTGACTTTGGGCAATTTACATAAGCTCCCCAAACCTACTGCCTCGTCAATAATCATCTCTTCATGTAAGTGTTATCTCTATTAAACAAAGTAATGTCCTAAATCATTTAGCATCTGCTCAGCATGGTGTAAGCACATTATTAATGGGAGTTATCATCACCTAACACATATTAACTAACACCTAATACCGTTTCTATAGCTGGAACTCTCACCTGTAGTGACAGGGCCTCTAACCTCATGAAAAGTCAGCCCTCTAGGAGGATTCCTTGAAAATCCCAAGGGGTGTTGAATATGGCAAGTTGTCTCGTCAACCCCATGGCCTCTGCCTCAGTCTTTCTTCCTCTCCAGTGGCAGCCACCTTGGGCAATAAAGGAATTCAGTGAGAGACTCTTCAGGAAGGGCAGGGGGACAAGAAGTCATCTTACTGGACATTCACTGTGGGTCAAACCAATCATGTCCATAAAACTAAAGGAAGGAAGGAAAGCTCTGAGGATCCCTAATAATATGGCTATCAATGCAAATAGGAATTACCACTACCAATATGGATGACATTAGGCCATTTACTGAACGCCCACTAATGCCAAGTTTTGCTCTCAGGGAACAATGGCTTTAGAATGTAGGCACTTCGATCATTTCCATGAGATGAGACGGGGGGGGGGTGCGGGGCGAGTTGGCAGAGGTTAAGCAGCTGTCCACGCTGAGAGTAGCGGTGTTGGGATTTAAACCTGGAAAGCCTGATCCCAGGAATGAAGGTTGATGATTAACATTACGTTCTGTGCTACCGCTAACTCCTAGCTTCCCCGTTTCTTTAACAGAGCCACATTCTCTGCACAACTCGGAAGCCTCAGCAAATCTGCTTCTAAGACTGTGCTTTGGTGAGGCGATTTATTCGTAGGCGTCAAACACGTAAGGCACTTGTATCCTGCGTATTCACAGCCTGGTAGGCGAAAGCATTTCCAAAAGAAATCCAAGTCCAAAATATTAAAGGCTGGACTCTGAGTTTATAGTACCCATTTCCCACAGAATCGGTAAATAAGCAGAGGTAAACCTGACAAGCCCTAGGCAACTCTGAGAGGTACGTCTTTTAAGGTAACAGAGAAGAAATGAGTAATGACGAGGTGTCCTGTGGGTCAGCATCACAGCTGTTCAGAACATGCAGACTGTCAGGAGGTAGGGTTTCCACTGCTGACGATCCCCTGAGCTGGGCAACAAACTTCTACATAATTCCCTCACCTCCTCATTTTTTATATTGGATTTTAGAATTCCACCTTCAAAGACAGGGAGGGAGTCCCTCATCAACTGTCCCATGCGAACTAACTTCAGTGCCTGTCTCGTCCTCCAGGCGGGACAGCAAATGAACAAAGGAGAAAACAAATCTATGGGTTTGAAGGCAGGCCATCTATAGATTCCCCAAAAGACATTTAGAGTCAAGCCCCAGAACTCAACCACAGGTCTTGTCCGTCTAATTTCTACCTGGAGACATTCATCTTTTTGCAAGTAAACCACACTGGACATTTCAAAATTGGGGAACTCAAACAGACAAAAAACAAAACAAAACAATAAACCAACAACAACAACCCATATTAGTTTTCACAGGTGAATTTCAAATCTATTTAAGAATAATGCTATTAGTAATGATTAAGCAATTGACTATATAAACAAGGAGATGAAATTTTATTTGAAATGGAGAATAAAGAAGAAAAAAACAAAAACCCAGAGCGCCGTTGAACACAGGCTGAAGTGGGACTTGGTTAATTAGCTGAATGACAATGTGGATGGCGCACAAATTTTGCCATGTCAATCAAAGACACACCATTCATGTGCTAATTAACTACTGAGAGCTCTGTGCTTAGGATTGTGAGGAATACAAAGCAGTCTCAGCCCCAGCCCCTAACCTCTAGAAACCACATCCTACTTTGCAAGATGGAACCAGATGCATTCATTCTACAAGCATCTACCCTGTGCCAGGCATGTTACTGATCACCTAGGATACAAATGACTAAGGCAGATTCTTCCCTCAAGGAATTCACAGCTGATTTGAGGGAAAATCCCTACAAATACTGATGTCTTAGTTCTTTAATGACAGTTAATGCAAAAGTCACCACAAAAATAGTTACCATTCATGGAACCCCTCCTAACCTCACACAAGCCCTTGCCATTTTCACAACAACCTATTACAGTGGATAAGGTCATGTCTTCATCATTGTAACAAACAAAGTAGCTGAAGTTCAGAGAGGTCATGTTCCTTGCCTGTGGTCACACAGCTAAGAGCAGGCATTACAACCCGGACCCAGGGGTTCCAAAGCTCAGGGTATTCTCCCCGCCATGTTACCCCCAGAGGAATCACATACAATGACAGCCAAGAAAAAGAAATGGTACTAACTGTGCTGGAGGAAATCAGGAAGGTCTCACAGAGGAAGGGACTCAAGGAGATAACAAATAATAAAATGTAGTACTATTAGAGAGAACTTTTATTAAATCCATCTTGGCTTATATAAATTCTCATGTACTTTTGGAAAGAATGTATCTTTTACACTTTAATTTAAAAAAAAGAGTAAGAAATTACATTTGCAATATTTCATCTGAGCTAACAATTCATCTTAGGAAATAATAATGGAAGAGAGCTACTCCTAACTAGATAATGGCAACTTTCTATTTGGCTCGTCTCCCTTGTCTCCATACAAGACCACTAGATGGGGATAGCCGCACACCTATTCAGAGGCTAGTCTGAGACATGGTCACACTTTAGGCAGCTTGCTTCACAAACAGTCCTTCTTTTAAAAATCTAAATTTCCATATTATTATTAGGCACAGCAAGTAGGTCACAGAGGGATGGATATTTAAGACTATGTAATGTCTTTTCTATATCTGTGCTAAGAACTGGCTGTGCCTTTCAGAGATAGCTCATGTCTTCCCAACTTAAAAAGTTTTGTAGATAGTTTCCTAAAAAAATGCATAAATCAAAAGCTTTAATGCTGTCTCTGTATAGATCGCTGCTTTTATGTGCAAGAGGAGGTATTATATTTGTGCTTACTTTCTCTTTTAAATTCTGGGGTGGGGGCGAATCACATTATGGGAGCCTGATGCTGTTACTCCTTCTATTTAAATAAATACAATTTCTAAGGCAATCTGCCCAAATTTTGCTTTTCAACAATTACCTGTAAAAATGAACACCAGATTCAGTGTGTGTTTGGTTTAAAGTAAATTGATTTGAATGCAAGCCCAGAACTGAAATTTGATTTCTTCACATTTTCAGTCTCGATATGCTTTCGACACTGGGAAGAGCATGGAGATGTTATTTTGGTGATAAAACCACCTTGAAAAGAAGCTCAGCACGTCGTTTCATGGAAAGGGATCTAGGCAAAGCCATTATATGGAGGGGCAAATGAAAGGAGCCCAGGAAGAAGCCTCGTACAGCCTGTGTGGGTATTAGGTTTAAGTGACAGGAAGAGAGGATAAGAAGCTTCACTGAAAGATGAAGATGATCCAAAGTAAGCACCATGTTCCTTTTCTCAAGAAGCCACCTTGCTGAACAACCATTTCCTGATAAGCAAGCACAATCCTTAAGAAAGTTTCAAAATTACTTAGGGATGAAAAACATATTTCATCAATGCTGGAAATATTTGTAAGCAACCACTTGAATAGTAAGACCCTCTACATACACTCACCTTGTCCTGTTTTTAGAGCATGTTGCACATTACACTTACGTCTCAGAGAAGAATTTAGGAGATTTTAGGAGAGACATACACCTTACCAAAGCACTGTGATAATTTATGTTCCGCAGCCCAACTCGAAATTTTTAAAACTCGGATTTCCAGGACAAGTTTTGTATTACATTTTCATTTGAATAGAACACAGGAAACCTAGGAAGGAAGAAAGGAAGGAAGGAGGAAGGCAGGCAGGCAGGCAGGCAGGCAGGCAGGAAAAAAGTACTTCTAAATGCCAGAAGAGGGCTCTGTCCTCAAACTTAAAACTATTTCACACTGTGGCTAAAAGTACTTTTGCTATCCTGAATGATGCTTTTGCATAACTTGGTTCAATTGTTGCATTAGAATCTTGAACCTAACTATATCTTTAAAGGGTAGAATTACTGCCTTGCAGGATGTCATCATTTACAACACAAACAGTAGCCATTATTTACCTAAGTTAACGACAAAAAGCTAAAAGGATGCCATTCTGTAGCATCACAAACTTCATAATTCATAACTTCAATGCTTAGCTCTTGCATTCATCCAACTGAAATATGTGATTCCTTTATTTGCTTGCGTATTCCACAAAAATCTCCCTTTTGGAATGCATTATTTTATGAGGACCACTATTTTTCTTGCTTAGCTGGAAAATAAGACAAACACATGAGAGATTGAAGAAGAAAAAAAGGCAAAAGAATGCAAAGTTTCCCAAATATTTCTTTTAGTAATTTTGGTTTATTCCAGAAAATGAGACAAGAGCAAGAATTTATTTGGGCCATGACAATGAGAGCAATATGTGATTCTCTCTGGTGAATGGGATGCCCATGTCCACACGCCAGCTAGTTGGAGGAGGCTTGGCTCCATTGTTTACTACATGTATGACTGTAAGTAGGTTACTTAACATACTTAATCTGTACTTTTCTCAACTGCAGAAAGCAAATAATAATAGCACCTATGGCATACTCACTCTATCCCCGTATCCTCTTTATTTTTTTAAGGCACTTACTATTTTCTGATTGTGCGGGGTGGCTCAGTTATTCATCTATTTTGTTTCTCTCCCACAACAGTCCATAAGCTCCAAAGCACACAGACCTTATCTTGGCTTTCACATTATTCCTAGTATCTGGAACATGGTAGGCTCCCAACAAATGTTAACTGAAGGAATCAGTGAGGAGCTGTTATAAACCTATATAAGATACTAAGCCAGATCTCGGTACATAGTAAGTCCTAAGAATTTCTGTAACACTTCCTCTCCCTTATATTAATTTTTGTATTTACTTTCCATGGATGGTTCAATAGTATAGATTTTTAAATGTGTGCTAGTGATATAAACTTGCTTTCATAAGTAAACATATTAAGTCAAAACTTAACGATTTAAAGACAACTATTAAGTAAATACTAGTATCGGTGGTGGGTACAAATGGCAATCATTGTAGACATGGTCACAGATAACCAAAGTTTGGTAGACTGCTACACGGGGAGTAAGTGTGACAGGAGGTCTAGGTCAAGAGTGAGGATAAAGACCTGGAGTATTCAGGAAGGTCTTCATTTTATAGCTGGGCTGAGGCCAGCAGAGGGAAGAGTAAAGAATCTCTACCTGGGGGAGCCCATGACTTAACATGTACAGACACACAGTTGTATCCAAAGGCACAAAACTACAGCTCTGGGTTCATGGGGGCGAATCCCTGAGTGTGGAGGCCTGTGACTTATACAATCATCCATTGGATGTCATCCTGTGAAAAGAGAAGCATCCATGGTTCCTGATTTCTTTATAAACACCAAACCTAGAAAACTGGACATGATGCTTAAAGGCATCATTCTAATGCTAAAAGTATGGGAAAGGAATTTGGAAAGAATCCTTTGGCTCAGAGTCAACAGATGAGAAAAGAAAAGCTACTATCTTAAGTGTTTGGGAGCAGAAATTCTCATTTCCTGAGAAGCAAAGTGAAGTGAGGATGTCCGAAGGGGGTGGGGTGAGATCCCAGGCTTTGCTGGAGCTTTAAAGTTAACAAAGCATAAAATGGAAATCTATCCAAATACATATAATAGTATCCATTCTTCTGCAGAGAGTATTATGGTAATTATCCAACAATGTTCCAGTTTTTCAAAAAAGACAGTTATTTAATCATGGAAAATAAAATTTATAACTTATAATTCAAGAGGTTGGAGAATAATAAAATCAACACAACTTGAATCCTTCCTTTATGTGGAAATATTTATTTCCACTTAATCATATAAAATCTCCCTATACAAATTGTCTTCCAGGCCTGAGCCCAATCTCTGCCTGAGGAAAAAACATGAAAAGATACCAGAAAAGAAGACAGAATTCTTGGATCACTTTAGATGTTACTTAATTCTATTCCATGTCAAGAGCTACATAAATTGTTTGATAGAATGGTTCACTTTTCAATCTTTTTTTTTTTTTTCATGAAAATATATACCCAGTAAACAATGAGCATTAGTGACTCCTTAACAGCATCTGAGTGGAATTATAATAACCACGGGGTGAGCGGGGGGGGGGGGGGGGGGGGAATGCTAGAAATACAGAGTGCTGTCATCTGAGGAGGCTTTTAACCTTAAACTGTGGGGGAGGGTTCAGAGAGTATGAGACCCGGGCTTAAAATAATTGTGGACACCTGAAGTTCCCTTTGTTTCTCCGACCAAATTCACAATTACTCTCAAATACTTTAAGTAAATGTGCCTTTGGCTCTTGTTGTGAACTGAACTGTGTCCCCCAAATTCAAATGTTGAAGCCCTAACCCACAGTGTCTCAGAAAGTGATTCTATTTGGAGAGAGAACCTTTCAAGAGGTGAGTAAGTCTGAGGCCTGAGGATTTAGGTGGGCCCTAAAACCAATCTGATTAGTGTCCTTATATGTAATTAGGACACATGGATAAGACATCAAGGATGGGCACAGAGGAAAGACCATGTGAGGACACAGCAAGAAGGTGGCCTCTGTAAGCCAAGCAGAGAGCCCTCAGAAGATATCAAACCTGCTGGCATTTTGATCTTGGACTTCAAGCCTTTAGAACAGTGAGACAATAAATTTCTGTTCCTTAAGCCACATCGTCTGTGGTATTGTTATGGTGGGCCCAGCAGACTAATTCAGTTCTCAGGAAAAAATTCCCTTTTATCTACTCTGTGCAATACTCCTGAAGTAAAACGATGTTTTTACTATCCATCAGTTTCCAGGATGCAACAATTTTAAAACAAATAGGTTACTTAAAATTTGATCAAAGTAGGTGAAAATTCCAAATAAACTTTATTCTCCCCCATTTGAATTGTTTGAAGTTGTTGTGGGTGCCATTCATAAGTGTATATTTCATACAATATATTTTATGTTGTTGTTTCCCTTAAAAATAGATTAATAAAAGAGATGCAAGTATCTATTATACAATCTCTGGTAAAATTCTGCAACACATTCATCTTTTAAAACATATTTAAACCCCAATAAATATGGGGATCTCTGTGGTTTACTTCTTATGTAGTATAACATTAAAATATTTTAAAGCAAGTTTTATTCCTGTTTCTCAGAGGGTGTTAAAGGATTTGATTCATATCACCAGTAACACGTTCCATATGATTTTTCTCTTTCTCCATGATCTGTGGTGCAGGTTCTCTGGAGACTTTCATTCTCCATGAAACAGGTAAATTATATATCTGAGAAATGTACTCTTATAGATCTTTTAATAGGTCTTTTAAAAAGGTTTTCCTCCCCGTTTTTGAAAGGAAGCAACCATCTCTAAGCAATTGACTATATGTGTGTGCTCCTCTTATTTTTTTAAATAATACACCCATATATTAAAGACGATGGTAGTTTTTAAATAACGCATCTCTATATTATTTAATAACAATGTGGGCTGGCAATTTTATTTTTTTATGTCTGAATAATAAACATTCAGAGTGTGAATAGGGGAAGGATGTATCTAGCATTGATTTAATTCTGTGGTTTGCAAGTGGCAAGAATATATATTCTAGAAAGGCCCAAAATGTGTAGACACAGTTCTCTTTAGGTGATTGGTGTTCTACTGTAAAATGATAGGTATCAATAGTTTACACCTATCATCTCCCTTTAGATTGAGCTCTTCTGACATTGGCAAAGCTTCCACATACTCTGAGCAAAGGGCTCCATTTTTCTTTTGCATGAATGTGTTGTAGGGTTTCCTACAATCACTGGTCACAGAGACCATTTAGCTTTCCCATCTTCTCAACAGCCCTCTTCGATCCCCATGACCCAGAATTTTAGTACTGTCCCATCTTGGCCTGCCTAACTTCACTCATTTTTTCAGAATGATTTGTCCATTTTACTTTAGTCTGTTTGTGTTTCTTATCCAATGGTTTTATCAATGTAGTCTTAGTGCTTGCTAGAGATTTCCACATTTGAACATTTACCTTTTCTCTTCTTTGTGGCCCCATCAGGGTTTCATTATTGTATTTCATTATTCACTTTATTTATTTTTTATTGAGTTATCTTCTTCTACTGTGATTATTTATCCCAGGCACAATGAATTTTACCTGGTCCTCTTATGTTAAACCAAGAAAAGCATGTAATATTAAAATATATATTGACTTCTGACCCTAGAGGATGAAGTGAGACTCCAAAAAAAATCTAACACTAAATGGTTCAGTAAAACAGTTACTAGCTTTACATGATACTCTGGTAAGTTTCCTACATGCATTCCTAATACATCAGTATGTGTGTGAGACTAATGGAGATGAAATAGTATAAGAGAAAAGGCAGTGCCAATATATAAAGCAGATTTTTATGATATAAAAATGTAAAGCTTTTCATAGGACAGATAATAGATTCTCCTCCACTCCTACCCCACCAAAAACTATCTTGTGGTTATAATTCTCCTTTTCTTATTTCTCTCCTTTTAAGATATTGCACTTGAGTATATAAAATATGAAAATATATATACACATTATACATACATATTAACATCTAATTCTAGGAGATTAGTGATAGACTTATACAGATAAATGCCAGATCTATCTATCTATCTATCCATCCATCCATCCATCCATCCATCCAACCATCCATCCATCTATCCATCCACACACATACACACACATATGATTTGGGAATATGTATAGTGTACAATGAAGATTAGAAATGAAAATCCAAAGAGCCAACCTCTTAAGATATTATCCAGGGAGAGGGGAAAAAAATATGTTTAGGTTCTTTGGAGACCATGTAGTTCAAAAGTAATGAAAAGTCTACTTTCAATGGTCACTGAATTTCATAGCTTACACAAAATTTCATTTTTATGTTTGTACATTCCTCAAAAACTAATTGAACGCCCTGTATTACTGAATGCTTAGAATGCACATAAAATGAACAAATCAGGATGGACAAAAACTACCCCGCTTAAAAATAATCAGTTCTTTAGATAGGTTAAGGATGACTAATACATTTGACTTAGTTATTTGGCCCATCAATATTTTCACCTACAAATAAAATTCTATTCCAATCTTTGACAACATGATCAGAAATGTTTAATTAGCTGACATTTTCCTAGAAGATTGATTTTATATAACAATCTATCCAGAAAAAAACAACTATAATTTCAAATTGTTATGTTCTTGGAAGCATGCACATACCAAGGATAGTCCAGTTAGTACCTTAATGATAAACCATTGGTAATGATAATAGGTGACATTTACTGAGCTCTTCCTACATACCAACCACTGTGCTGAGCACTTTCCAAGAATGACTTTTTTTTTAGTATTCACAACAATCCATTGATAGAGCACCTTACTGACCCTCTTCTACAGATGGAGTAACTGAACTTTAGGGAGGTGAAGTAACTTAGTCAAGGTCTTATTTCTATTCAGTGGCAGAGCCAGGCATTGAATACAGGTATGGATAACTCCAAACTCCACACCCTTAAAGGTTTTTCTAGTTTACCAGAATTGAAAAAGACTTCTGCAAATATTAATCAGTACTTCATTTGTTTCGATACTCTTTGACATTAACACTGTTTAAAAGCATTGTTCCTAGAATTACAAGGTATATGATACCTGATTGTAGGAGGAAGGCAGAGGCAGTAGCTAACAAATTAGCATAAGAGTACCCACTTAAATATGAACTCTCAAATTGCCCAGCCATCTCCTAGTAAAGGGGTGGACCTTGACTTGAACATGCTAAAAATAGGAAAGTAAATATTTGCTGGATGATACAGACCTAATGCAAGAAAGGTAGAGGACTGGAGAGGACATAAGGCACAACTCAATGCCCAGGCCTTCAGAACACCATTGAAGAAAAACTTCTCAACTCTGGAACTGTGACTATGACTTGTATGTCATGTCTCAACCATGTCGCACAAGTGAGTGAGTTCCCTCCCTTCCCTGTTTCTGAAACAGAAATTAGCAAATACAATTTATGGGCAAAATTCGACATGCTGACTCTTTTCGTAAATAAATGTTATTGGAACATAGCCACATCTACTCATTTATGAATTGTCTATTGTTGCTTTCATCCTCCCAAGACAGCTGTGACAGAGGCTATATGGCCACAAATTCGAAAATATTTACCATCTAGCCCGTGACAAAAAATCTGCTGACCCCTAAGCTGTATTACACTGCACAAATAAATGTCTACTGAGGTGAATGAACATGAGTCCAAAGCCATATACACAAGGAAAAAAAAGACTTCTCCAAAAACATAATCCCATTATTTCCCTGGTTGCTTTTTCCCTACGTTTCCTTTCCTAAACATTCTAAGAGTAATACCTATTAACACAAACACACACACACACCCCAAACAAGACCTCAGAATGTAAAGATGAGTAAGAGAGTACATATCATCAAGGAACTTCCTGTGAGGAAAGACAAACATTTTAGCAAATAATGAAAATGCAATTCTAAGAGCTATAAGAGATGTCAGAACAAATTGCTAAGGGAACTTGTACAAGGGTTGGAAAGCCCTGTCTCAAAGTCTGAGGAGTCATTTACCTTGTCACAGCCTTCCTCTATCAGTGAAGAAAATTCTACTTGATATGCTGTAACTTTGAAATCTGGTACCAAAAGGCTTAGATCATGTCATTGCCAAGATACTGATGATGTACGGTTACAAGGAGAAGAAACTTCAGAATGGGATATTCTTTAAGGTCCTTCCATCCTGTTTTAAGTCATGGAAAATGTTGCATGTTTGCTACTTTGCAATATTTATGTTAGTAACACACATACACATACACACAATATATAAGTTACACACAGATATGCACGCGTGCGCACACATTTCTTCTTAGTACTCCAAATGAGAAAAAGTTGTAACTGGAGGTCAATTTGTCAATCATGTAGGTATAGAACAGATGAAGGAAACAGGTCTTCTCATCTCAGGAAAGGAGTACTTGTAGTGTCCATGGACTTTGATCATACACCAACTTCTCTCTAACTTTGCCTCCTAAGACAGGGGTCAGCAAATTATATAGTACATGCCCAATTCAGCCCATGGCCTGTTTTTGTATAGACCATCAGCTAAGAATGGGTTTGACTTTTTTAACTTTATTAATTGATAAATACAATTGCATATATTTAACGTGTACAATATGATGATTTGGTATACATATATATTGTAGGAGGGGTTTAAAGAGAAAACAAATAGCAAGTGATAGAGATTATATGTCTATGCCTAAAATATTTACAGAAAATGTTGCAAACCTCTATCAAAGATAGGGAGATCTGAAACATTTAGACTTTTGAAATAATTACAGAAAAGAAATAGAGTCAAAAAATAACTAAGAAATTAATGGAGGTGATAATAATATTATTGTCAAGTAAAAAAACTAAAGTCTGTTGAAAATTCCTTTGACTTATGTCTCTCTCTTACAATTCAGAATCTATTTACTTTTCATAAAAATAACCAATAATTTAGTGTAGAACTTAATAAGGAAAGGAAACCCTCCCCTTCTTTTCAAATGTAGACACTCCCTATTTAAACAGACATGTGTAGATTCTCTTACTCTATCCTTCCCTCTCTTATCTTTCATTCATATTTTCCATTCTGTTGTCTTTCTGTACTGGTCTAGACAATTTTCTCAGTTTTTACCATCCCGATTATTACTACTCTCTTTAATTATATCTAATATGAAGTATAAATTCACCTTTACACTTTTATTTTCAATTATTATATATTTTATTTCTAGAAATTCTACTTTCTACTCATTTAAAAAAATATATTTATTGAAAACCTCCTATGTACCAGATACTATTCTAAACACCAGTGATAAAGCACTGAAGGAAAGACTAAATGCATAGATTTCAGTAGGGATAACATAAATATATAAGCAGAATGTATATCAGATGGTATTAAGTGCTGTTAAGAAAAATAAAACAGAGAGAAAGAGAGAGTGCTGTAGGGGAAGAACATCTCTGCCCATGTAGCCTGTATTGGATGAGGAACAACCTGGGACATCTGAGTTGCTATGGGCCTGGCTTACACATAATAAAGGCCACAACCGAATCTTATCATTCATGCCTGTGACAATAAGGAGACTGGGGAGAGGCAGTCTGATCTCGTACACTGAGACTGTCTCCTGGGCTCCCTCTAGGGTTTCTGATGATGATTGGGTTTCTGTAAGTATCTTGGGACATCTTTAAAGTAAATATTAGGCTTGATGTTTTTTTAGGACCCACAGTTAGTATAGATTTGAGCTGTTAAACCATCAAAGGGCTGAAATATGATTACAAATTCCAAAGGGAAATTTTACTTTTTCCCTTTATCCATTGCCAAGTTTTAAGACAAATAACTTTTCTTGCAGCCTGTTTTTTGCACACCTAGAAGGTCCCACAGCTTTATGTGTCTGTGCGTGGGGGGAATATTGTCATATTCCCCACCTAGCAGAGGTTCTAAGTTTTGTTCCTTTTCCTCTATGCCCCTATTGCCATCAAAACAGAGATTCACAGATATCCATGATCAGAAGATATCATGAGACAGACAGCAGCTTTAGTACTACATTCTTTTATCTCTGGATTTCAGCTTCCTTTTCACTTTTGGCCTCTAACGATCTCCCCTGTATTCTTGCCAGCCTAAGCAATGCATTTCAAAAAATGCTTTACCTAGTCATCCAGTGTTTTTTTAACTGTTTTGTGGTAAAAAATAAAAATTGTCTGGAATATAGTCTGTCTTGCTCTTTTCTCAACTTAATTTGGACAAAAAATCTCCTTTAAAATAGTCTCCACATAAAGCACAAAATTTCAATAGCTGAGTTAAGAGAAAGCTCCTGAACTTCCTCCAGGTTCATGACTAGAAATGAGTTCCTTCCCCTAAAAGTGTTCATTTTACCAGCTCCTTAAAAAATTAAGTCAGCAAAGACGAGATTAATTGAATCAGGACAGTTACTATACTAATTTAAAACCAGTAGAAATTTTGGCTAAGCTGTAAGATTCTAATTAGTGGTTTTCGTTGTTGTTTTTACTGTTTTCAGCTACAATCATGAAAGAGTTGCTGCGTTTCATTTCTTATATATAATCTTCACTTTACTAGGGTTAGATTTGTTTTAACAATGTTCACCAAATGGGCTTTACCACCATTTCTTTCCCTCTTTGGTCAAAGAAGGAATTATAAGACAAATCAGATCAGCTCAATTAACATTGTGTAGCTATCATTTCTAAAGAAACACGCACACATCCACACACCCACACACAATAAAACAGGGACTCCCAAGGCAACACACTTTCAAATAAAATACAAGTTTGCAATCAAAAGAAATAAATTAATTGTTTGCCTTGAGACAACAGTCCACACCCCAAACATCTGCATTCTGTTCTCAATAAATGGTTTTTACTCTCATCATTGTTCACATGATGATCAGGGGGAAGAAAAAGCCAATAATAAAACAGGGCCTAGAGGAATTGAAGAAAAAATTCAATATTGCTTACTTTAATACAGAACTCCTCATACAAACTCTTTCCCAAAATAAATTGAAGATATAGCAGAATGCAATATACTGCCAAACATAACATGCATAACATGTGATGCAGAACATAAACCCTCCCTGATGTCTCAGGTAATCAAGGATACTACAGCTTCTAAAAGGAATTTCAGTGATAACATTTGCCAACATTTCTCATGAGAGAGCTCTCCTGCTTCCTTTAGTCAACCTGGGGCAAGCACTTTCCTTGCATTTATTCTCTAAATCAGGAACGTTGCAAGGCATGATGCAAGATTCTTTCAAGGATCTCCTTTCATTATTTCTCAGGAAAATTCAGTGAAGCATTATGTCCATTTTTCAGGAAGCTGAGGTCAGAGAATTTTACATATTTTCCTCACATGATTTAAGTACTTAGTAGAAGAAGCTATATTCTAAAAGAGACCGTCACAGCTTCCTGTCGAAGGCACTTTTACCATTATACTGGTAATAGAAGGTATTTTTTTTTTATTTATTTGAGAGAGAGGAAGAACGAACAGCGGGGAGAGACAGAGCGGGGGGAGAGAGAGAGAGAGAAGCAGCAGCAAGAAGACGACTCCCTGCTGAGCAGGAAGCCTGATGTGGGGCTCTATCCCAGGACCTGGAGATCACGACCTGAGCCGAAGGCAGACGCTTAACCAACTGAGCCACCCAGGCGCTCCTAATAGAAGGTATTTTGACGTGTGGAATTTTTTTTAATTTATGAAAAAAATGAATATATGTAGTTAAGGGAAACCTCTAAAATAGGTAGATAAATGTGCAACAGTAGGTAAGTATTAGATAAGTAATAGGTCAGTAGTAAGTAAGACCAGTGGTTTTTCAAGTTGACTTAAAAATGAGAACAGTAACTACCTATTATTCCCCAAGAGTTTGCTTTTTACTCTGTATCTGGAATGAGAGAGAGAAGGGGCAGGACATTAAAATGGTGGTTCTAGAAATTGCACTGTGGAATGGGTTAGGCCACTATGAAGACATTTGTGACCAAAGCAATACCAGTTTGGGACCCAAGTGATAAAGTGCCTAGAATAAGCCACTGGTTGGTTTGGGTCCTCCTTCAGGAGATGTAGCACATTCATCCAACCAATGAATAGCACTACCATCTCTTGAGTTACCCAAGCCATACCCCCCCTCCTATTACCATGCCCCTAATCCATTACCCAATCCAATTAGTTTTACAATAAAATGTATCCCAAATGAGTCTACATCTCTCCACCTCAATTTCCTCTGCTGTAATCCATGCTTTCCTCATTTCTTACCTGAATAAGCCTCCCACACAATTTCCCCACATCCACAGTGAATCCTCACCAATACCTTCTTCACAAAACATCCAGAAATCTTTGCGCAATGTACCGTGATATGGTAACATCATTATCCTCCTTAGACCTTCAATGGTTCTCTTCTGCTCTTTGGAAAAAATAGATGAAAATATCCAACATCCAGGTCCTCTAACAACCTATGTAAACCCCCATGATTCCTCCTTGTCCTCTATTCCTCCTGGTCTTCTCTCAGATTCTCCAGAGCACTGCATTTTCTCCAGTCTCAGGGTTATGAGTTCAAGCCCCACATTGGGCATGGAGCCTATGAAAGAAGAAAAAGGAAAGGGAAAGGGAAAGGGAAAGGGAAAGGGAAAGGGAAAGGGAAAGGAAAGGAAAGAAAGGAAAGGAAAGAAAAGGAAAAAAAAGAAAAGAAAAGAAAAGAAAAGAAAAGAAAGAAAGGAAAGAAAGAAAAGAAAAGAAAAGAAAGAAAGGAAAGAAAGAAAAGAAAAGAAAAGAAAAGAAAGAAAGAAAGAAAGAAAGAAAGAAAGAAAGAAAAGAAAAGAAAAGAAAAAACAGGGGTGCCTGAGTGGCACAGTCGGTTAAGTTCCGACTCTTGGTCTCAGGATTGTGGGATCAAGTCCTATGACAGGCTCCATGCTCAGCAGGGAGTCTGCTTGAGATTTCCTCTCCTTCTCCCTCTGCCCCTCCCACTTGTGCTCTCTCTCTTGCTCTCTCAAATAAATAAATCCTTAAAAATAAAATTTAAAAAACAAAATAAATAAAAATCAGAATTGGAATCCGAAAGAAAAAACATGAAAAATATCAAATATACAGGCTAAAGCATTTTTCTACAAAGAGGAATAGGAATCTATAGACATTTAAAAACTGCTTATCCTGAAACTGATAACCTACACATCTCCATGAAAGTTAAGACTTACTTTATAGCTATGTTGGTATGTGGCTATCTGATACATGAGTCCATGAGAAGGACAACGGGTCATTAATTCTAAGGCAGCTTGCCATGCATATCAATAAATCACATTAAGATCACCTATATAATTAATACAAGTTGGTTACAAATCAATTCAACAACAATTTATTCTTTCAAATTCTAAAAATATATGGGAGGTTTCC
Source organism: Halichoerus grypus (assembly GCF_964656455.1). Taxonomy (NCBI): domain Eukaryota; kingdom Metazoa; phylum Chordata; class Mammalia; order Carnivora; family Phocidae; genus Halichoerus; species Halichoerus grypus. The sequence continues at coordinate 17,213,886 of NC_135714.1, forward strand.
AGAAAATGTTAATAAACCATGGCTCCAGGTTGGTAAGAACATTAAACAATGTGTCATATCATTATTATATTTGTGCCAAGGTTCCTCCATTGGCCAACTGGGGTTAAAATTCTCCGTTATTCAGTGGCCCTCTTAATGGGACAAAATTGCTGACCTTTCTAAACCTCATTACACATACAACTAATTGCATCTATGAGTTGCTCATTGAAATGAAAATTGTCTCCTGGGGCACCCTCAATCAAGGGCAAATATAGCAAATTGGAGCCTTGCCTCAATGTTACTTCTATAAGTTATTGGCATGTAGAACTTTACATAAAATTTAGGAATGAACCTGGCAGGATAAACTACTACATTGCTCTGAAAGCTAGGTTTAGATTGAATATGATTGTCCAAAATGTTTTCGTAAGATAAAAATAAAATGAAAATTGTAGTAAAGTCCACGTATAGGCATATATTCAATCACAATGAAAATAATCCACTTACAATGTATATTTCGGCATATATATATATATATATATATATATACACACACACACACATATACATATACATGTATCTCATGGAGTAGACGGAATGACAATCAATGGTTTCAGGGTGTGGGGTACAATTTTGGTGTTGTCATACCCAACATGGAACAGGACTTGCCTTCATTGCTCATCTTCCCTAGGTCAAAGATAGTTAATATGTGAAATGGATAACTAGTCTTAAATCATGTGAAAGGTCCATTTTAAGGAAAATATTGAAATTCTAGAATTCCCTCTAGATTCTATTCTCTTTCATAAACACGATTCCATTAGCTCCAAATCTGTAACTTGGGGATAGCTCCCTGGATTGACCTTCACTCTATCCTAGAAGAACAGAGGCATCACCAAATCCCTGCTTGGAGCTTCTCAAGGGAAAAGCTGGCCTGAAAAGAAACTCTAAGATAGGGAATTCCTGACATACCAACCTGGTCTTCACAGCTCAAAAATTTTAAGACATACGTTTCCTCGATGGAACAGTAAGGTCCAGGATGAATCCCTCTGGATAAGAAAGCATGGGTTCACCTAACACATTTTGAATTTAAGGCTCTGACCTTCCTGAGATTCCTGGGCATTCATTTGGCATATGAGAGGATACAAGAAACTCATGGTGTGATGTTGTATCTCCATAAGAGCTTTACAGTGTCTACCCTATTTCAATCACAGGACGTTTCCAATCCTTTCACTTGGCAGACTAAGGATCACTGCATGCTACCTTAATGATCTGCACCTTCCATCATGAGTGTCATGAGTTTAATTGGTGGAGCCCCTCTGATGGGTCAGACATTGTGTTAGGCTTTTGCAATTTGAAAGGGAAATGATTAATGAGACCAGGCCCTGCCTATTTAGAGCTGGCATCCCAGAGAGAAGTGAGGCATTAGTCAAAGAATCCTACGGACCACATAACTGCCTACCAAGCTTAGAACTTGTGCCCTTTGGTCAAGGTAATGTAGATGGTAGCAATATTTTACAATTCAACGGAGCACTCTGGAGCCTCCAACTAGACAGCTCACTGGGGGACCGGGACTAGATGACCCAGCAGACAGAGACACCATGAAGGGTACCCTGAGGGGATCAGCACCAATGGAGACTATGGAGTATAGACAGGCAAAGACTTCTGGGAAAGGAGGATGAAGATGAGAGAAAAAAAAAAAATAATAAAACTACCACTGACTTAACACCAAATGTATACCACGTAACTCATGTACATGATCTCCTGTCTCCTATAAAGTACATAAAACAAAGACCTCTCAATTTCATAAATGAGGAAGTGATACACAGAAAGACAACATGGCCCAAGTTCACAAAACTGCTAAGTCTCACAGCAGGTAGAAGAACTCCCAGGGGCACGTGTTCTCTAAATCTTTATCCATTCCCTCCCCCAAGCCCCTCTACTGGTTCTTCCCCCAAACCTTATACCAATCAGAGAATTCTCACTGGCACTTGCGGAATTCAGAAAGCTGTGATCACAGCATTTGCCATCGTCCAATACCAACTTTTGGGTTGAACATGAAAATAGGCTTTTGGGGCACCGGGTGGCTCAGTCGCTTAAGCATCTGCCTTTGGCTCAGGTCATGATCCCAGGGTCCCGGGATTGAGCCCTGAATCAGGCTCCCTGCTCAGTGGGGAGCCTGCTTCTCCCTCTCCTGCTCCACCTGCTTGTGCGCTCCCTCTCTCTATTAAATAAATAAATAAATTTTTTAATAAATAAATAAATAAATAAAAATAAAATAGGCTTTTGTCCTCCCAGTATATTCCATTCCCACTTTGCTCTTAGGGGATAGAACAGGGTAGGGGAATAGGGAGGACGAAGTATTAGCACCATGTGTATGAAGCAGAGAAAGATATTTATGACACACTTAGCCCGAGCCCCGTGGCTCAAAAACATGGAGACAGGAATAACAGGGAATGTGAGAACCGGAAATTCCTTAATGAATAGCAACACATTCTGCCTTTATAACAGTTTCAACACTGAGGCTCTGACATGGCCATTTCATCCTACCTCAATGGAGATAAGCCACCTGAGTTTCCAAAGTTAGAGAAAGACCTCGAAGTGTAAAACCCAGCATCTGATTATTGCATGAATCCTCCCCTCTACTGTTCACCGCGGGCGTCCGTGGCACTTTAAGGAGAAGGATGCAAGTGAAATAGTGAAGGAATATTTTAGGCTAATTAAACCACCACTCACATCTTAAAGAAAGCTTCAAAGCAAATTAATGAAATAGATAATAAAATGCTATCCAGGTGTTTTCAACAAAGCCTTTCCTCTTATGATCCTGCTTTACAACCGGGGTGAGAATACCCACAGCAAAGGTCGGAGGAAGTGGGCAGAAGTCACTGGGCCTTTCACGCACATGAGGATAGGAGCTCCTAGCACTCTCCCGCTGGATTCCAAATAGAAAAGCTACAGAAAGAAGAGATTAAAATAGCTTTGGGGACAGGTCGGAGTGGTATTTTTTTTTTCCCTTTTTCCTCCTCTAAGACTGAATAAATGTAGTATGCATGATTTGACCCAGAAAAGGAGTGTGTGACACAGGCCAGATAAGGATACAACAAGCATGAAGCTTGGAGGAATTTTAAATAGGCACATTCGAGGGTGTTTCTGAGAAAGCTGCAAAATGTGTCTCAGGCACATTTTGGGTTGAACATGAAAATAGGCCTCAGGGGGAGCCCTTGTTGGAGTTGCTAGTAAGACAAAATGGCAATTATTCATGGAGACCTTCCAGAAAGTTCTCATGTCCACAAATATTGTTAGTGTTTGATAGGAGTTATACCCATTTTTCCATTAAGCAATCATCAGGAAATAAAGAAGGCCAAAATACTTGTGAGCAATGATGTGCCAGATAAATGCACACTGTTTGGCTCAATAAAATAAATACCCTGAGGAATCCCATTCACCAGACAAATTGGTATATTCCTAATACCATAATCCAGGTCTTCTTGGTAGCTGTGCTTAGCATAGATGTTCTGCAGCTATACATATTTAAAATCATTCTTATCCCTTATTTTTCTCAGAAAAAAATGCATTCATTTCTAGAAAAAGAGTCTGCTTTACTTTAGATTATCCTCATGTTTTTCTTATTTTTTTCCCCCTAAGGATCAGGATGGTGAACTGATCACAGCCTTCTGAGATTCCAGGAAAATAAGCATTGTATCAATGATAAATATTCCTTCTTTATAATACTCTCCAGAACAAGTATCATGCTAAGAATCAAGCACAGATATCTAAAGGGATATCCCATATGCTGTAGAAGATGCAAAGAAATAAACGCAGGGCCTCTGTACTTAAGGGACCCACATCCTAGCTCAGAAAATAAACAATGAAAAATAATACTGTAGGACAGCACCCTGAGCTATCAGCTGTCAAAGTGTTGGGCTTGTTATTAAATATCAGGATCCACAGGAGTTGTTGAAGTAAACACTGTACTTGGCCACACCAGAAATTGTAGTGAAATTAATCTCAGTCCATAAATCCAAACTACACAAAAATGTCAATTTCTTTATTTTCCTAAATCAATACAAATCCAACTCTGTGCTAAAATTGTATCATAGGATAGAAAATAAACCACCAGATCATACAAAAATCACACAAAGATCTCAGGCTATTACATAATGCTGAAGAACTGAGTAGCCCCCTCTTCAGGAAGGCCATTAGTGCAAATCATTGGTTCACTCATTGTTTCAGACAACATAAGCCCCTTCTCAGCCATAAGCTCTGATGCTTCTGTGTAATGCTTGGGATATAGGATTCTAGGTCTGGGCATTTGCATCAAACTGAAAATCTGCACGATGTTGTGCCTGAGTCCAGCCTCCCTAAGTGCCCCAAGAGGCTACCTCCTCTGATGTTTTATCACCTCTCCAGATGCTACCATTATCTGAAAAGTTTCCCAATATTTGTAGAACCCTAAAACATCTGAATTCTTCTAAATCTGGAAGGCAAGAAATTCCTCTCGCTTCTCTTTCTTCCCCTTTTAGAGTAACTCACATGACCTCCACAACAAATGCATTTACAGAAGGAAGCAAGAGTTTCCAGCTTCAAGCAGATTTATTTTCTGCCTTGCAAAATCCCCAAAGTGAGAACATAACTACCTGGTTAAAACAGGGAAGGATACACTCACTGTAAGAAGAACAAACAGTGTTAAAATCACAAATTATAATTTACCACAGATTTCCTACTCAAAATAAATATTAACAGAGAAATGTTATTTAATAATTTTTACAAGACCTAGATAAATACTGGGCTAAGATAAATCACTCGTCTCTCAATAAGAAATTGTTATCGTCTGTTTTAGATCAGGCTATCGTAACAAAATATCCTAGACTGGGTGGCTTAAATAAGTAATATTTGTTTCTCACATTCTGGAACTCGGGATGTCCAATGTCAAAATGCTGGCAGATCTATTGTCTGGTGAGAACCCTCTTTCTGGTAGGCAGATGACCCTATTCTCCTTGTGACCTCCCATGGCAAAGAGCAGAAAGAGGAAGCAAACTCTCTTAAGACTCCTCTTTTAAGAATGCTAATCTCATCATGAAGGTTCCATGGTCATGACCTAATCACCTCACAAAGAGCCCATCTCCAAATACCATCACCTTGAGGGCTAAGGTTTCAACATATGAATTTTGAAGGGACACAAACATTCAGTCTATCACAGCATCACCCTAAAGAAAACTTTCAAGAAACCTGCCCAATGGTCACAAACCTTGAAACTTAATACAAGTATAGCAATTCAAGGACACATATCCCGTTATCACTGGTACAAACCATAAACAAACAGAAGTAGAGTACAGAGGAGAGAAACAGGCAGACTAATGTAAATATATTATTTTTGTTGCATGTGAAAACCCTTTAAAATAAGAGCTACATTTCGAAAATGTCAAAAATATCATTATAGCATATACTTTCCCTATCAAATGCAGTGAAGTATAATTGAAGGAAGGAAGTGCCCCCTTCAGACCCTTGTCATTTATCCTTCACTTGATGAGCAATTATTGGAGACAGAAATACTCCCTGAAACAATTCCATAAATCACTTTTGCTGGTTTCTGTATAAAGATAGAATCATTCATGTCCTAGATCTGAGCCACCAATGAATTATATATAATATGAAAAAATAATTCTCAAAATGTATTCAGTGTCTCTCATGTGCCAGACATGGCGCTATGTGCTTTATATACATCATTTCAAGTAATAGCCAAAGAAACTCTGGTATATCAGTATTCCTATTATATTTTTACAGGTGAGGGCAGTGAGGCTGCTTAAGGTGGTACTTAAGGCTGCACTAGGAATCATGGGTGTGTAACTCACATCTTTCTAATCTAATCATTTTCCAATCTAAGACTCTACGAAATACCATGGAGTCTTAATCAAAGGATAACTAAACTTAAAAGTTTAGTAAAATCAGATACATTCTACAGGTATCAAAGTAGGTGAATGAGCCCCCAAAAGCAAAAGACTAAAGAGCGGCCTGTTCAGGCTCACACAGCTCTAAGGAGAAAAGGAAACTGAAGCCCCATTTACCCAAACTTCAAAAGCCCTATCACTACCTTCAAGCTAAGGACTCATGTAATGTCTCCTCCAGGCATAGGGGGTCCTTAATGACTATCTCAGTGTTCTGTCCCACAGGATATAATGTCCTGCTCCAACAGAGACAATTAAAATAGACATGAAACTTGTTTCTGTAAGATGAGGAGGGAGTCCCAGCTCTAACAAAAGTTACTTGGTATCAACTTTGGCCAAGTCATGTGCTCTTTCTTGAATCCATTTTTACCAACTTTATAGAGTTTTGGGGATCAAAAATATAAGCAAAAGTACTAGGTGAACTATAAAATGTTATACAAATTATACCTGTTTTTAAGTCATTTAATCATTCATAAGAAATTCTATGATCGTAGTGCACACTGGGTTAAGAATACGGACTCTAGAACCATCTGCTGGTTGAACCCTATTTCAGTCACTGACCGGCTATATGATCTTGGGCAGGTTGTAAAAAATCTCCTTATCTGTAACTTTTCTAAGGATTAAACATGCTCCTCTAAAATGAGGATAATAATGTAAAATGGGGAAAGCAGTAAGGACTGCTGTGAGGAATAAATAATGCTAATACATGTAAAAGCTTTTATAATGGTGTAAAATAAGCTAGCTATCATGGCCAATGAAACCACCAGTACCACCACCACCAGAAACATCATCAGAACCATGATCACTAAAGATCTAATAGTTCTTTCAGTGATGGAATTCTCAGAGATTTCAAAGAAGATAAAAGGAAAAAAAAAGGTATCCTGCACACTCATCAGATGATACTAATAAGTGTGCAAGAAACCCTTTTGCCCCAGCAGGTCTCAATAACAACAACTGGGTACATTTATTTCCTCTCTCAGAGTACAACACAGAGGAACCAGGAGGGGTGTTCAAAGCCAGGTGAAGACATGAATATTAAAAAAAAAAAAAAAAAAAGGAAAAATACCTTGACCACTAGCCCACTAGCTTTAACACACATAGCATAATTATTTTCTTCAGATATGTAGACAGATTTCTGCAAGCATGCATTGAGACATAAAAAAAATTGCCATGTTTTATCACTTGATAAAAGTTGAATACAATACCTCTCATAAAAGTACTGCCTGTGAAAATATTAAAACACTTTTTAAATGAAAAAGAGTTCATGAAATCTCTTATTCAGATCTCTCCAAGCCAACACATTATCTCCCCCCCATTAAAGAGCTGTGGGCCATCTGTCCCATCTAGGCTACCAGCTGGTATGATCTCCAGAAATATCTCCTCAATTGTAGGTACTAATTAGGTTTTTCCATATGAACACATTGTAGGTTAACTATTTACAAATACAAATGTTTAAATCCAGTTTCATCTTTGCGGTAAGTTACTAGATTTTGATATTCACTTTTTTGAAGGTGAGATTCATCTGCGGGAGGTTGACCTGTTTCTACTGTTAACGTTACCACTGGTGGGAACAATGGCATGTTTTTGCTCTCACCCAAAATCAAACTTAGAATTATGGTCTCATTTTAAAAAAAGCAATTGTATCAGAAACCAACTGTGGGTTCCAAAGGAGTTACAAAGAAATCACCAGATAAATGGTCACTACCAAATGAACCCCAGTGTAGTGTGTATGATGATGCCATACAAAACAACCACTGGGCAATTAATTGTTTCCAGCCAATATTGAACACAACTCTAAATATCCATGGACACTTGATCAAAGCTTAAGAATTCCACAGCTAAGTTATAACACAACTCATCTTGGTAAGGCAAATAGTCAAAAAGAAGAGGAAGAAATCAGGAAACTGAAAAGCTGAAAGAACCACCCTTCTCTCATCAAATGTCTTTAGAAAAAAAAGGGGGGGGCTTAGGATGAAGAGAACATTCAAAAACCAAGTCAAAGAGCTTTAGACTTTCTGTAAATCTTTAGATTCACTAATCACATCTCCTCCATAACACCCTCCCCTACCGTTATTTCCCAGTACACAGTCCCTCCCTTGTTCTCCCCTTAACCTTTAACATGAAAGTCTCTTACAATTTTCTCATCCACCTACTATCCTCTCAATAGGATTTCTTGAGAGGACCTGCATCTGCCCATCTGCTTTCTACACCTTATCCCTTTAACTCTTACTTGATCTCCAAACTTCTATTAGGGACAACTCTGTGCCTGACTCTCAGATTTCCTTAGTTCAGATCTTGGCTTTGTCACTACCAGCTTGACCTTGGGAAATTCGCTTGACCTTGTCACCCTCAGTTTATCTGTAAATTGAGGATGATGACATGGCATTTAACCTTAGAAAGCTGTTGTGAGAATAAATTAATGCATTTAAAGCTCTTAGAAAAATGTCTCATAGTAAGTACTTGATAGATATTAGCTCTTATTATTACTACTATTATGATGATAACCATGTCTCTAATGATGAGTCTTTGTTCTCCTCTCTTATTGGTTACTCTGCTCCATGAAAGAGCCTTTCATTCCAATTCCACATGTTAACAGCCTGGCCCATCCTTCAAGGCTCAGGACCACTGCTGCTTCTTCCACCATCTGCCCCTCTGTTTGGGTAAACCCCTCTAGTGGTTTACCCAAAACTCTGCCGTGTGCTTCTCACTTTCTACATTAAATTCCTGAGATTCACATGTACATCTTATCATATTCATGTATCTGTGCATTCCTGGAGAGCAGGTTCTATGTATTTCCCACTGGCTTGCCCTCATTGAGGACCCATGGTAAGTACATAACAGATCTGAGGTCAGGACAGTAGCCACTAGTCACAAGCAGCTTTTAAGTTTTAAATTCATTAAAATAAAGTAAAATTAATAATTTAGTTCTTCAGTCACATTAGGCAAATTCTAAATATTCAACAGCCACATATGAGAACTGGATCTCATACTGGACAGCAAAGATACAGAACATTCCCATAATTACAGAAATTTCTACTGGACCCTGTGGCAGTAGACAGTATTTGAATAAATACCTGTTTTATGATTTTTAGAGTCCCTCTGGATTTTCTAATTCTTTTTCCCCTAAGATTCTATTTAAATTCCAGCCAGCCAACACACAGTGCAACATCAGGTCCAAATGTACAACACAGTGACCCAACACCCCCCACACAATACCCAGCACCCACCACAACAAGAGCACCCCCAAGCCCCATCGCCCATCCAACCCATCCCCTCACCCACCTCCCCTCCAGCAAGCACCAGTCTGCTCTCCACAGTCAAGAGTCCACCTCTTGGTCTGCTTCCTTTCCCTATGCTCGTTTATTTTGCCCCCCAAGCCCTACATGAATGAAAGCACATGGCATTTGTCCCTGACTTATTTCACTTAGCATAATACTCTCTAGTTCCATCCACATCATTGCAAATGGCAAGATTTCAAAGTAAAAAGTTTCTGCACAGCAAAGGAAGCAATCAACAAAACTAAAAGGCAACCTACTGAATGGGAGAAGATATTTGCAAATAACATATCGGATAAAGGGTTAGTATCCAAAATATATAAAGAACATATAAAACTCTACACCCAAAAAATGAATAATCCAATTAAAAAATGGGCATAAGACATGAATAGATATTTTTCCAAAGAAGACCTACAGATGGCCAGCAGACATGAAAAGATGCTGAACATCACTTACCATCAGGGAAATACAAATCAAAACTACAATGAGATAATATTTTTAAAATTCAGAGGGGCAAGCTTTCATTCTTTTTTATGGCTGAGTAATATCCTGGTGTGTGTGTGTGTGTGTGTGTGTGTGTGTGTATATATATATATATATATATATATATATATATATATATATACCACCTCTTCTTTATCCATTCATCAGTAGATGGACACTTGAGCTGTTTCCATAGTTTGGCTATTGTAGATAATGCTGCTATAAACATCAAGGTGCATGTATCCCTTTGAATTAGTATTTTTGTATTCTTTGTGTGAATAGTGAGTAGTGGCATTGCTAGATCATAGGGTAGCTCTATCTTTAACTTTTTGAGGAACCTCCATACTGTTTTCCAGAGTGGCTGCCCCAGTTTGCATTCCCAGCAACAGTACAAGAGGGTTCCCCTTTCTCTACATCCTCCCAATACTGGTTGTTTCTTGTGTTGTTGATTTTAGCCATTCTGATAGGGGTGAGGTGATATCTCATTGTAGTCTTGATCTGCATTTCCCTGATGATCAGTGATGTTGAGCAAAAATATTATTCTTTCAGAAACTCTATCCTACCATAAGCTTTTATGAAACAAGTGTTCAAAGTGAAAATAAGATTCACATCATCAAGAAATTTATTCTGTAAAACTAGTGAAAAATGCATTTCTGTTTAAGTAGTAATGAGGACGGAACCAGTTAGCCAAAACAGCATTCCAACATAGGAAAGACATTGCCCTCTTCCTCTTCCAAAATGATGGGCAGCCTACCCTCTTGGTGGTTCTAGTGTGACCAGTCTTTTAAACCACAGCTAATCCCTACAAAATTCATGCCCAGATTTCTAAATTTCTTCATAAAGTTTCAAATAGAGATTTTTGGGGAAATAAAAGGAAACTGTATAATTTTCTTTGTACTAATATTAGGCGGGGCTATAAAATCCAAGCTTCTCTGAATGTTCTGGAAGTACCTGTCTGCTTAAACTTCCTCCGTCTGCACACTCTCCTTTTACTGCTGGCCTCCAACCACACTGGCCTTCCTTCAGTTCATGGAAACAGATTTCCACCTTCCTCACCAACACACAGCTCACAACACGCTGCACCCCCACACACTACAAGATTCATTTCTTGACTCCTCATTTTGATTTTCACTTCCTCAAAGCTGTCTTACATGACCAGTCAATACAAAATAGTTCCTTCTTATTTTTCCTTACAGTATCTCATTATTTCCTTTCATTTATAATTTGATATTTGTTTCTTAACTTGACTAGTGTCTCCTGCAACAGACATTAGATTTGGTGAATGCCAGGACTATAATGTTTCATTTCCCATTATCCATCCAGCATCTTATGATGTGGTAGCTACATACTTAAGAAATATTTATTAAATGAAGATACAAAATTTCAGATGCCTACCTAATTGCGTTGGAGAAAACAACAAATAACTTTTAAAGAAAGCAGTTTTAAACTAACCTATTTTTGTGATGCCTTTTTGTGTCTGTGTGTGTGTGAGACAGACAGACACATGGAGAGGAAAGTAAAGAAAAGTTTAATTTTCAAAATATCACATAAAATTGTAAAATCTATCTTTTATTCAAACTTCTAAGGTCTGAGAGATGTTAACAACCTATTAGAGAGGTTGTCATTTTTTATATGCAATATGAGATTTGGTCACTTTTAGAAACACTGTGAACTAGGATTTAATCCTCAATGCCCATTATATTTAGTGGCTTAAAATACTGGAGTGATGCCCAGATAAAAAGTGGCAAGATACTTAAGATTGATTTAGCTAACTCATTGCCCTTTGAATAATAAAAAAAAGAAGCTTTCCATTAAAAGTAATGAATTGTTTCACTCTATTAGTCTGGATAGATGAGAAAGTTAAAAATTAAAATAAAGTAGGCAGATAATACTGAGAAAATATCCGGTGATCACAAAAAATTAGCTATCCCTTTGGACCTTCATTTTTCTCTTGTACAGCTCACATCAAATGTCTACAGAATAAACAATATACAGTACAAGAAATCATTTTAAATTACACTAAATTTTATGCCTACACAGACACACATACACACAGAGCACTGTAACCTAGATTTCCTGTATTTCTTGAGCCACATGAAGAACTGCTTTATCTATAGCCAGAGAACACTTTTTGGAAATGAGCCAACTGGATGTATCACATTTGGAGAAGCATTTAGGCCATATAAGTCCATCAGAGGGGCGCCTGGTGGCTCAGTTGTTTAAGCATGAGACTCTTGGTTTTGGCTTAGGTCATGATCTCACGATGGTGGGATCGAGCCCCGAGTTGGGCTCTGGGCTCAGCAAGAAGTCTGCTTCAGATTCTCTCTCCCTCTCTTTAATAAATAAATAAAATCTTTTTAAAAATTTAAAAAATTTAAAAAAAAACAGAATTATGGGCACTGAATTCAGCTGATCAAGAGAAACAAATTACCACCAGAGCAGCAACTAATTCTGCTATCTTTCTCTTTCATTTTAATTCATAAAGTCAAGTTATGATCTTAATCTAATACAATTTTAGAACTGGAATGGGCTTCAGAACGGTTCAGATGCTTTGTTTATTTTGCTGTGCCGATAATTTCATATTTGCATCATAACTGGATTTCTCAAAGTTCACTGACATTTCAGTGGGTTTCAATGATCATTAAAGGTTTTTCTTCTTTAATCTAAATTTGGGTCATGCTCATAGAGCTGCTTGTATGCAAACAAACCCATCAGTAAACAGCTGATCTCCACATTATGGGGCCATTCTACTTCCAGACCCTCAGGCTGCAAAATCATTGTCACTGGTAAGTAATGTCATGCAACTGATAACTGACCATCAGGTATATTCATTGTAAGAAAGGACACTGAAATATATTTTCAGCTGCATTTTGTAATTCAGTCTCATTCTAAAGACCATGTTACTACTTGAGGAAAAGACAGTCTTAATTTGCAACCACTAATCATAAAATGTAGGTGTCAAAGTTAGCCATTGTTAGTTTGGGAAAAATTGCTATCCTTTCATCTCTATGTAGCAGGCGCTCAGATACCCAGATGGATAGCCTGGCCTTTTGGCGGTTGTCTTGTGTGTCTTGACCCACCTGTGAAGCATGAGTTTAAAGTCAATACTGTTGAAGACCCCAATCCGTTCTAATCTCTGACTCTATGTAAGACATAAACATCATCCTGAAGGTGTCACTGTGGACTGAATAATTCCCATGAACTATACTTTTAAAGTCACTGAATTTCCCACCAGGTAATATTAAAAATGATAACTCTTCCCGGAGAAAAGGAAGTCAGAGCCATTCTATTTAAAAAGAAATAAAACTTATTTTAAAATTTTACCTACAGTTGAAATTGTGCAGGAAGATTTTTAAATAGTGGGTGGAATTATATTTTACTTTGGATTTTGAAATTTTTCAGAAAAATTTTAAAAACATGAGAATAAGCATTACAAAAATGCTTTAACTGTCTGAATAAACCCTTCAATAGAGTGGAATATGTGGTTATATAAATAGAAATGTCTTCAGGGGCTCCTGGGTGGCTCAGTCATTAAGCCTCTGCCTTTGGCTCGGGTCATGATCCCAGGGTTCTGGGATCGAGCCCCACATAACGCTCCCTGCTCGGCAGGAAGCCTGCTTCTCCCTCTCCCTCTCCCCCTGCTTGTGTTCCCTCTCTCACTGCCTCTCTCTCTCTGTGTGTGTCAAATAAATAAATAAAATCTTTAAAAAAATGGAAATGTCTTCATTTCAGAATTCCTCGTGAATAATCATAGCCTCACTATTAACTGGGACATAACAGGTGTTCAATAATGATGAGGTATATAAATGAATGAGTGCATGGATACTTGAAGTATCAGCAGTTGCCCACAATGCTTCATATTATAAGTAAACTTCTTATTTAAAATATTTAAGTTAAAATTTTTTAACCTTATTTATTAAACCTCTTATTTTAGAATGTCACTATGGGAGAATTTTACTTAAGTAAGGCAGACTGATCTTTCTCACTTGGACTCTGTGTTTCTTCTTAGCTAACAAATAAGAAAAGCACTTAACATTTTTCTCAATCCACATCTTTACAGTATCTTTCCTGAAAGGAAGCACATTGCACCTATGCATCTGAAAATAAAAAGCAGCTCAAGATGCAGCTCTGAAGCTAATGATTACAAGATGAAACATAAGGGGAAAGAAGATGTCCCCAACTTATTCTGGAAGCAAAATCTACAATCAGTGAGATAAAGTGGACATTGACTTTGCATCATGATTATAAATGAATTCTTCAGGATCTCTACCTGCCAGCTAAGCTTATAATTTATCCAGATACATACAGGATATTATCTTCACAGGACCTAAGACAGAATAATATTTTCAATTTTCAACACGCTTTCAGAAAATTAAATGGCAAATAGCATGCTGAGACCCTTTCATAAGACAAAAATAAAACTGTTTAATTAGTCAGTCTCCCGAAGCAGAACCGTTCTCCGGAAGTCTTCTTGTGATTTCCCTGAAGTGGTTGCAAGGAAGAGGGTTTCCTTCCTCTGGGATTTTATTAAAGACAAATCCAGAGTCCCGACCCAATCATCAAACAAGCAAATACAGCTGCAGGGTACTCAACTCAATGTGCCACCCAGGACTCTTTTGATAATATTATTCAAAAACAAATGTTTTTACACATAAATGTGTGTCTTGCTATTTTCTAACTGCGCACACATCTTATGTTTTGCCCCATGGTAAATTGTTAGTTTTTGTGGTGTTCTAATGAGTGGATTATAAAGTGAGAGATTATTTTCCTAGCAGATGGTTTATCTATATTTAAGTGATATAAATCAAATGTACAAGGTAAAATATAAGGTTATTACTAGTGCAAAATACTTTACTAAAATATTTTCCAATCGTTTTCATATAAATAAGATATTTGGTCAAAGAGAGCTTAAATGTAAGTTCGCTATGTTATTATTTTTTTGTCTTTCTTTTTATTTAAATTCAATCATTTATTATTTAGAAATAGCACATATATCCCCTGGGGAAAAAAATCTGTAATTTGCTTTTTCCCTTTTGCAGCTGCTCTATTTTTCTTAAATCCGTAACATTCAAAATCAGTGAGAAAGATTTCTTTAGACAAATATTTCATACAAAGCTGACTTTGTGGAAGGTATATTATCAATTATATCAACTTTTTACATTTCTTTAATATACACATTATTTATTTCATATTATTTATGTCTATTTAAGGGAAAGAAAATTCATCACATGAATAAACAGGAATTAAACTTACCAGAGTTTAATTTGAGCTTTGCTAGATGTTAATGAAAACTATGTATTATATGATTTAATTATTTCAGATAAAAATATGAATTTCAAAGAAATGAAAGCTTTCAACAGATTGCCTCATACTTCTCATCCAGACATAAAAATGCATACCATTTCTATTCTGTCTTCAGAAGATACAGTCCTTCTAGATCTCCTACATCACAATACAGTGCTAACTTTAAAAAAAAAAAGATTCTTGGACCCCACCCCAAATATGTTGGATCAGAACGGAGTTGAGGAAGGATGTGAGAATCTGCATATCAGTGGGCATATAAGATATTCCCTACACATATCAAAATGTGAGAATTACCACTTAGCTGGTCATTAAGGTTAAAAAGTTAGAAAAGCACTCAGTCAGTGACTCAATTTTAAAATTTCTTCTCTCTGTAAAGGGAGCCTGGGTAGCTCAGGTGGTTAAGTATCCGACTCTCGAGATCAGCTCAGGTGTTGAGCTCAGGGTTGTGAGTGTAGGCCGGGTGTTGGGCTCCACAACTTAATAAATTAAAATAAAAGGAAATAAAATAAAATAAAATGTCTTCTCTCTGTGAAATTTTGATTTTAAAAGATGACTTTTAGGAACTCCTACCAGTAAATCACAAAAAAATGACCCCCGATTCTTCCCATTCCAATATACATACCTCTCTACAATGTGACCTTGCAGCTCTCCCCATTAAGAGCTGGAATATGTAACTCAACCTCTTGCTAGCTGGTCTCGGCCACGTGACCTACTTTAACCTACAGGACATTAGCAAATGCGACAGAAGCAGAGATCTGGTGAGTGCTCGTGTAATGGGGCTTGCCCTGTCTTGCGGCTACCGTGTGAAGACATGTGGGTAGCCTGCTAGATGCCAGAGACACATGGCACGGTTGTCTCTTCCATGGCAGACAGCCGCCAGACACGGGAGGCAAGCCATCCGTGCCAGCCTGGCCCTAACCACCTGCCAGCTGAAGCGAGCGTGAAAGGGAGACCAGGAGACACCTGCAGAAGAACTGCCCAGCTGCGCTCAGCCTGAATTGCCAACCCTTGGCATTTCAAGCAAATAAATGATCATTGTTTTAAGCCATAAATATTGTGGGGGGCTTCCTAGGCAGCAAAAGCTAACTGATACACCCCTCCTCACAAAAAGGAAAACTAATAGAAGATGAAGTTTTTGGAGTCAGTTTCGGTAGTGCTCAAACTTTACCACACTCTTGCATTATTTCACATTTTTCATTTCAGGTCTTGACATAAATGGTAAACATATTCATATAAGGTTAATTGAATTCCAGAAGTTTCTTTCTACCTAATCAAGCACCACTCAGAGATGTCACCCATTCAGGAAGAACAAGCATTAAGTGAACAAAATATTTTCGAGAAATAAACATTAAACCCATGCAACTGGAAAAAACCAGCTGTGACATTCAGTTTTGACTTTTATAAAGAAGCTTTTATTGAAAATCTAAGTTTATCGTGGTCACTGCTTCCTTCCTCATACATTGCTTTTATTCCCAAAAAAGGTATTTGTAGAAGATGAAGTGAATTACACTGAACATGGTATTTCTCATCACAATGTTTAAGATACCTTGAAAATCCTATCACTGGGCTGTTTTTACATACAACTTTCATTATTACACTTCCGATAATTAGTATGATTCTCGTGAGATTGCAGATAATGATCAAAGGATGTTAATATGTTTTCAACACTGTCAGGGAGCATAAAATACTACATATTATTATAAGAACAGTATTATATTGAGGAGTACCTACCGTGTGCTAGACACATGGTTAAATATCAGGGATGCTATATTTTAGCAGGGAGAACAAGACAATTTTCAGTGTTAATAAGTTCTGTGAAGAAAACAAAAGAGGAAAATGTGAATGATCATGGCAGATAAAATAAAATGGAGAATCAGGGACTTCTTGGAAAGGTGACATTTAAGATGAGACCTGAATGGAAAAAAGGAGCCAGTCATGCAAATTTTAAAAAGGGAAGATAGCAAGTTCAAAGACCTAAAGTGGGAATGAAATTGGCTTTTTTGAATTCAAAAAGATGTCTGGTGTGGCCAAAACCTGGTGAGCTAGAAAGAAAGTGCTAAGAGATAATATTAAAATCATGTACAGTGGGGTGGGGCAGGTGGAGTCTCATTAGCCATCAGAAGTCATCCAGATCTTATCTTAAATGTCTACGTATAACTGAAATGTACGTAAGTCATTTTTGACAGAGGAATAGGGGGATTTTGTTTGCCAACAGAACTATCTGAATTTCAAAACCCACCCTAAGTACACAAGAAGCATGGATGGTTAACTGAAGTCACACAGCAATTACATAACTGACTATTACATAAGTAAGAATCCAGAAGTATTTGGAAAGGCAGAATATTTCTATAAAAGATTTACCATCCTGGTTAAAATATCCTTTAAGTATTTCCTCAACTTTTCCCAGCCAGGTATCTTGGTCTTAGTATATTAAAGTATTAATAGAACAGCAACAACAACAACAAAAAGTACATAAACTACATAACTAGTCAATCAAATGTTTGTTTTGGTTAAGAACTTATGCAGGGGCGCCTGGGTGGCTCAGTCAGTTGATCATCTGACTCTTGATCTTGGCTCAGGTCCTGATCTTGGGGTCACGGGATCAAGCCCCAAGTCTGGCTCTGTGCTTAGCGAGGAATCTGTTTCTCTCCCTCTTGCACTGCCCCTCCCCGCACTCATGTGTGTGCTCTCTTGCTCACTCTCTCTCTAAAATCAATAAATAAATCTTTAAAAAAAAATAAATAACTTATTCAAACCAGTCCAGGAGAAAAGCTATAGGGTTTAATTAAAATTAAAATAATGGTCACTGAAATAGGACTGTTTAAGTAAATTAGTGTTCAAGCATATTAAAGAGATCATGATATGTGGAAAAAAATAAAGAAAAATAAAAATTAGCAAGTCATCTAAAATCCAATGACTCTACAAAACATGTAATTATAAATTAAACTTTTTGCCATAAATATAATTTATTTCTCCTAAATTAGCTATACAAATTTTATCATTTACATATGAGAACTGAGTGAATAAGTAGAATGGCTATGTTTTAGTTGAAAAGAGTTTGAGGGGCACCTGGGTGGCTCAGATGGTTAAGCGTCTACCTTCAGCTGGGGTCATGATCTCCAAGTCCTGGGATCGAGCCTCATGTAGGGCTCCTGGCTCAGCAGGGAGTCTGCTTCTCCCTCTCCCTCGCCCCCTGCTCATGCTCTCTCTCTCTGCATCTCTCTGTCTCAAATGAATAAATAAAATCTTTAAAAAAAAAAAAAAGAGTTTGAGACTTAGAGTAAATATTGAAAACCTAGAAACGATGGCAGATGGAGACTTAAAAGAATTTTTCAAGTCCACACAATAGAAATGTTTAAAATATACAGAACTGAATACGGAAATAAATTACAATGGAAATGAATGTGAATAAACTGATTTGTAATGTTATTGCTCCTTTACATGCAATATTTTGATAATGTAATGGATTCCCTCACAAAGTAAACTTAAGACTGTATCATAAAATAATAACCTAATTGGTCAATAACATGAATGTGTATAAGCAATAAAATTTAAAGACACAAAATAAGTTCCATTTGTGTTTAATATTTTACACTAAATAGGTGCTCAATAAGATCTACATTATACTGTAAAGAGAAATGGCCCATTTTGTTTGTCTCAAATTCCTTCTCAGTAAAAATTCATAAAACTGAATTTAGCTCCTATTATCAACTAGTAGGAAAAAAATAAGGAAGCAACATAGGAGACTCAGGAACAATGCAAAGGAAATAGAATTAAAAGCATACTTCTTGTGGCACCTGGGTGGTTCAGTCAGTTAAGCATCTACCTTCGGTTCAGGTCATGATCCCAGCATGCTGGGATCAAGCCCAGTGTTGGGCTCCCCGCTTCTCAGGGAATCTGCTTCTCCCTGGGAGGGGAGGGAGCTCTGCACCCCTCCCACTCGTGCTCTCTCTCTGAAATAAATTTTTTTTAAAAAAAGCCAAAATTCCTGGAGAACTTAAATGTCTAATGGTGTAGAAGAAACAGTCACAATGCTTAGTAAAATATTTTTTAAATTTCTCACACACTAATAATTTGAAACAAAGAATTTTTTTAAATTTGTTATTGTTATGTTAATCACCATACATTACATCATTAGTTTTTGATGTAGTGTTCCATGATTCATTGTTTGTGTATAACACCCAATGTTCCATGCAGAACATGCCCTCTTTAATACCCATCACCAGGCTAACCCATCCTCCCACCCCCCTCTAGAACCCTCAGTTTGTTTCTCAGAGTCCATAGTCTCTCATGGTTCGTCTCCCCCTCCGATTTCCCCCCCTTCATTCTTCCCCTCCTGCTATCTTTTGAAACAAAGAAAAAATTTTAGAGAGGCCCAAAACAAAGTTCAAGCAGAAATTAATGGGCAATCAAGCACCAAAGTTTGCTTTTATCCTAAAGTTTTCTATATTTTTTTTAAGATTTATTTATTTATTTATTTGAAAGAGAGCGAGCAAGCAGAGGGAGGGGCAGAGGGAGAGAAAGAATCCTGAAACAGACTCCGCACTGAGTGAAGAGCCTGATGCAGGGCTGATCCCAGGACCCTGAGAGACCATGACCCGAGCAAAAATCAAGAGCCAGCAGCCACCTAGGTGCCCCTATCCTGAAGGTTTCTAACAAATTCCAGAAAACCTGCTTTAAGATTCTTCTTTGAAAGATATCCAGAGTACAGAGGACAGGAAATATCCGCATAAATATAGAACCACAAAGTTGAAGAAAAAATAATCTTGTCACACAAAAAAAGGATAGCAAGGAAACATGTCTGTTTTGAATTTGTCACTGGGTTGAGGGAAAATAAATAAACTCTCTTGAGAATTCACAACCACAAGCTGGACCTCATATGGATTCACAGCCTAAATTTACTCTACTGTGCCATAAAAACAAAGCAGCAAGCCAAGGATTTAAATTAAAGTGTTCCCATTGTGGTGATGCTCCCTGATGTCTGAAACAAATAAAAGCTTTCTCTAGAAGAAAACTCAACCCAGGCCTCAAAGAATTCCCATATAAAAAGTGTTCAGTTAAATGAGCATCTCTAATGTAAGAACAAGGAAAAAGTTATAACTAATAAGAGTCAGGGGGAAGACAAGACAGTAGATTCAGACCCACAAGTATTTCACTTATTGGAACTATCTCCACAGGATGCTAAATATATATATACTGTTGGAGCACCTGGGTGGCTCAGTCGTTAAGCATCTGCCTTCTCAGGTCATGATCCCAGGGTCCTGGGATTGAGCCCCGCATCGGTCTCCCTGCTCAGCTGAAAGCCTGCTTCTCCCTCTCCCACTCCCCCTGCTTGTGTTCCCTCTTGTCGCTGTGTCTCTCTGTCAAATAAATAAATAAAATCTTTAAAATACATATATATATACACACACACACACTGTCAAAAAGGAAAATATAATTGTAAATATGGCACAGGAGAAAGAGACTCATTTTTACAAATAACTGAATATATTTAAAACTCTAATAGATTTTCTATAAATAATATATAATAGTTGAAATTAATACTCATAAAAATGACTAAACAGATTAGAAGAGAATATTGGAATTGTAAACTGGGAAACAGTTTCAAAGAATTCACCCTATATTAAAGAGGGCACGTTCTGCATGGAGCACTGGGTGTTATACGCAAACAATGAATCATGGAACACTACATCAAAAACTAATGATGTAATGTATGGTGATTAACATAACATAATAAAAAAAAAAAAAGAATTCACCCTAAATAAAGTAAAAGGGAAAAAGAAAGATATGGGAAATAAGAAAAACATTTAAGAAACACCAAGGTAGCCTAAGAAGATCAAACACACATAAATGAATTTCCAGAAGATAATAAAGAGAATGGAGAAGCAAAAATATTCAAAAGAGATAACAGAAATTTCTAAAGCTGTTGAAAGTCATGAATCCTAAATTCTAGAAAAACTGTAAACTGAAAACAATAGAAATAAAAAGAAACTCATTCCCAAATACATATAGTGAACCTGTGGAATATCGAAGACAATGACAAGATCTTAAAGCAGACAAAAGAAAGAAAAAAGAAAAGTCAGATCACTTAGGGCTGGATAGCAATTAGAATGAGGACTGACTTCTAAATAATAATAAAGGCAGCATGAAAAAACATCTTCCAAATGCTGAGAAGAAAATAAAATTATATACTCATTCCATTGTCCAAAACTAAAACTGAATCAATGAAATATCAGACAAATGCTGAGAAGAAAATGAAATTATATACTTAATTCCATTGTCCAAAACTAAAAGTGAATCAACGAAATATCAGACAAAGGCCAAAATAGAGGGTTTACCACAAATGCCAACTAAGATAATCACAGATATAGTTAAGACTGAAGAAAAATGATACCAGATGGGAGTTTTGAAATGCAATAAGAAATGATGAGAAATGTGTTGGTTAATATTTTGGTAACTCTGCAAAAATACATATGGGAGAAAAGCAAGATGAAATGAAAATAGAGGAAAAAAATAGCACTGAAATTGCAAGACAGTGATGGCCAGTAACGTGTCCTTAAATCCTCGTGTAACTCAAAAGGATAGGCACACATATTTATTAATCTTCAATTTTATTAATTAGGAATGATAAAGTTTAAAAGTAACTACTGGAAGAATGAAAATTTCCAAACAGAGGGAAGAAATTTAATTGAAAACAAGAAGAAAAATCTAAAAGAAAGCAATGAAAAGGAAAAAAATGGAAGAAAAGGAATAGGAAAAAGGACTAAGAAAAATCATAAATAATACAGAAACAAATCCAAAGATGTCAGCAATCAAAATGAATAAAAATAGAGAAAAGAATACCAGCTACACGCTGCTTATTATATAAGATACACCTGAAACATAACATCAAATGGTTGAAAGTAAATATTTGGAAAAAAAAATATGTCAAGCAAAACAAAACAAAAATCACAAGAAAACTGGCAAAGTGATATTACTAGCAAACAAGATAAACTTTAAGGATGGAAAAAACTGTTAGAGATAAAGAGAAGGACAATATAATAACAAAATTTTCCATTTACCAGGAAAATGTAACAATTCTGAACATGCATACACCCTAATAATATACCCCCATAATATATAAAGCAAAAAGAAATGGAATGACATAGTAACACTGAAAAAATCAATGGTGCCTTAGAAATTTAAAGATCAGAGAGAAATTGCTAAAGCTACAAAAATATAAACAACACAATGAACAAGTTTGCTGAAATATACATACATTGGACAACTTTAAATTTCTAAAGCACTGTTGATTTTTTCAGTGTTACCAAGTAAATCTAAGGAAAGGTATGTAAGTTTAATGGGGAAATTAAAACTTTGTTGAAAGGTAATGAAGACCTAAAAAGGGGACAGAAAACTCCATGCCCATGTTTAAGGGGATTCAATAAATCTCAACAGTATTTTCCAAGGAACTTAACAAACTTCTAAAACTTATCTGGAAAAGAAAAGGGACACAAGACACACTCAAGACACACTTGAGAAAGAACAAAGTAGAAAACTTGCTTGACCACAAATAATTTTTTATGAAAGTTCTATTAATTAGTATATTGTGGCACTGGCCAAGGATGGACAAAATGGCATGTGAGCCCAGAGACAGACCCAGCACTATATAGACACTGGGTGGGACTTTGGATTGGGGAAGAAAGAATAGTCCTGGGACAACTAATTATCAATGCAGGGAAAACAAATTTGAAGACCCCTTCAACCCAAAGTAATTTCTAGATTAATCAAATTCATAAATATGAAAGGGACATTTTTAAACTTTTAGAAAAAAATACAGAAAAATCACCTTGATCTTAAAGATTTTTTTAAAACAAAATACAAAAGTTTAAGCTATAAAAGTCAATGACAAATTCTACTAAAGTTTTAAAAGACTGAAAAAACAAATCAGAGACTACAAAAGGCTCCTTACACTAATATTTGACAAACTCAATAAATAATAAATGAAAAACAACCCACAAAAGAAGAATATATGATCTGAATAGGCCTATATCTATTAAAGAAATTGAATCAATAATTAACAACCTGCCAAAACAGAAAGTATTGGGCTCAGATGGGTTCACTGGAATTCTACCAAACATTTAAGGAAGAAATTATACAAAATCTCTTTCCTTTTCAGAGGATAGAAGCAGAGAGAAAACTTCCTAACTTGTTCCACGAAGCCCGCATTACCCTAATAACAAAACCAGAGAAAGACATTAAAGAAAACTACAGACCAATATCTCTCATTAACAGAGATGCAAAAATCCTCAACAAAATTGAATCTTAAAAAGTATTAAAAGAACTCTACATCACAATGCTTGGTTTCAGTTCAGTTCATTTCAGGTCATGATCTCAGGGTTGTGGGATCGAGCCCCACATCAGGATCTGCGCTCAGCGTGGAGTCTGCTTGAGATTCTGTCTCCCTCTGCCCCTCCTGCTCATGCTCTCTCTCTCTCTCAAAAAACAAATAAGTCTTTAAAATTTTTTAAAAACAAATACATACAAGATCTATATAAGGAAAACTACAAAACTGTGATGAATGAAATCAAAGAAGAATCACATAAATGGAAAGATATTCCACGTTCATGGATAAGGAGACTCAATATTCTCAAGATGTCAGTTCTTCCCAATCTGATCTATAGAGTCAATGAAATTTCAACCAAAATCCCAGAAAGTTATTTTATGGATATTGACAAAATGACTCTAAAGTTTATATGGAGAGGCAAAATAATAATCAACACAACACTGAAGGAAAAGAAAGTTAATGTCCCAAAGCTATCCAACTTTAAGACTTACCACACTTGTAGACAGTGTATTGGCAAAAGAATAGACAAATAGATCAATGGAACCTAACAGGAAACCCAGAAATAGACCCTCATAAATACAGTCAATTGATCTTTGACAACAGAGCAAAAGCAATACAAAAGAGCAAAGATCATCTCTTCAATTAATCATGCTGGAACAAGCAAGCATTCACATGCAAAAAAAAAAAAAAAAAATCCGGGTGCAGACTTTATACATTTCATAAAACAGTCAAAACGGATCGCTGAACTGAAAACAGATCACAGACCTACTTGTGAAAAACAAAGCTATAAAAGGTTGAAGAAGATAACATCAGAGAAAACCTAGACGACTTTGGGTTTATAGTGATGGCTTTTTAAAATACAACACCCAAGACGTGATCCATGAAAGAAATAATTGATATGCCGGATTTTTTTTAAAGATTTTTTTTATTTATTCATCTGAGACACAGAGATACAGAGAGAAAGAGAGAGCAGGAGCAGGGAGAGAGGCAGAGGGAGAGGGAGAAGCAGGCTCCCCGCCGAGCCAGGAGCCCGATGCGGGGCTCGATCCCAGGATCCTGGGATCATGACCCGAGCCGAAGGCAGACGCTCAACCATCTGAGCCACCCAGGCACCCCTGGACTTTTTAAAAATTAAAAACTTCTGTCTCACAAAAGACTATGTCAAGAGATTCACAGGCAAATCAGACTGGAGAAAAATGTCTATAAAAGACACATCTGATAAAGGACTATTATCAAAAATATAGAAAGAACTCTTAATAAGAAAACAAGCTGATTAAAAAATGGACCAAAGATGTCAAGAGATTCCACCAAAGAAGACACAGAGATGGCAAATAAGCATATGAAATATGTTCCACATCACACACCCATAGGGAAATGCAAATTAAGCTGATACCGGGGCCCCTAGGTAGCTCAGTCTGTTAAGTGTCTGACTCTTGATTTCGGCTCAGGTCATGATCTCAGGATCTTGAGATCGAGCCCCCAGTTGGGCTCCACACTTGGTGGGGAGTCTGCTTGAGGATTCTCTTTCTCACTCTGCCTCTGCCCCTCCTCCATGCACACCCTCTCTCTCAAATAAGTAAGTCTTAAAAAAAAAAAAAAAAAAAGATGAGATACTAATACTTGGAGATACTAATAGAACAGCCAAAACCTGGAACAGAGATAACACTAAATGCTGCCAAAGATGTGGAGTAACAGGAATCTCATACACTGCTTGTGGGAATGTAAAATGGTATAGCCACTTCGTTAGACATTTTGGTGGTATCTTACAAAATGGAACATACTCTTACCATACGATTTAGAAGTCACACTCCTTGGTATTTTACTCAAAGGAGCTGAAAATGTAGATCCACACAAAAACCTACATAGGGAAGTTTACAGCAGCTTTATTCATAATTGCCAAAACTTGGAAGGAACCAAGAGGCCTTTCGGTGGGTGAAAAGATAAATCAACTGGTACATCCAGACAGTGGAGTATTATTCAATACTAAAGAGAAATGAGCTATCAAGCCATGAAAAGACATAGAGAAAACTTAAATACATATTACTCAGTGAAAGAAACCAATCTGAGAGGGCTACATATTGTATGATTCCAACTATAGGTCATTCTGGAAAAGGCCAAACTATGGGGACAATAAAAAGGTCAGTGGTTGCTGGGGGTGGGGCAGGTGAAAGAAGACTAGGCAGAGCACAGGGGATTCTTAGGGCAGTGAAAATACTCTGTATGAAACATAATGAGGGATATATGTCAGTATATATTTGTCCAAACCCATAAAATGTGCAACAGCAAGAGTGAACCCTAAGATAAACTATGGAATCTAGGTGATTATGCATCAATGCAGGTTCATCTTTAATTTTAAAAAAGTTGGGGGGAAACACCTGGGTGGCTCAGTCAGTTAAGCATCCAACTCTTGGTTTCGGCTCAGATCATGATCTCAGGGTCATGAGATGGAGCCCCCGCGATGGGCTCCGCACTCAGCTCTGAGTATGCTTGAGATTCTCCCCCTCCTCCTCTGCCCCAACTCCTGTTCATGCACTTGCTCTCTCTCATAAATTAATTAATTAATTAAGTCTTAAAAAAAGAAAAAAGCACCATTCTGTTGAGTGATGTTGATAAGGGGGGAGGCTCAGCATGTATGGGCATAGGGGGCATATGGGAAATCTCTGTACCTCCTTCTCAATTCCAGTAAACCTAAAGCTGCTCTAAAAAAATAGAAAAAAAAAATCAATAGATTTTAAATGGCCTATCAAAAATAAAAAAGATGGTCATTACCTCATTAGTGATTTGATAAATGTAATTTAACTATGAAAAACCACTGTACAGCTACCAAACCCCTCAAAAATGTGAAATTGTCTAATACTATGCACAGATGACCATGTGAATCAGTCCAAGTTTTCAACAGTTATTGATGAGGGGACAGTAAAATGGTAAAACAACTTTGGAAAACACTTCAGCATTATAAAGTTTAACATTTTCATACCCTATAATCCAGTAACTCTTCTCTAAAAAAACATTTGCACATATGCATCAGAAGGCATGCGTGAGAATGATCTCTGCTGTCTGTAATGTAAAAGCCAGAAGCAAACCAAATTTCAGTGAAAAATAGAATGGATAAATGGAATGAGGTATATTCATCTCATTCAATACTCAAAATGAATGAACCATGGGTAACAGCTTCAATATGAATTGACCTCAAAAACATATTTAGCAAGTGAAACAGTCACAAAAGAATATATATAGTATACCTCAAATTTATAAAGTTCAACTATACACAGAACTAAAAATATATTGCTTATAGGCAAAGGTGGTAAAACCATAAGGAAAAACAAGGCAGAATTCAGGGTGGTAGTTACTTTTGGGAGTACTGGTTGTGAAATCACTGAGGTGCAGACAGAGGGCCCCTAAATTACCTGCTATGTTTTACTTTTGAGTTGGAAAGTGGGTACATGCATTTTCATTTGGTAATCTTTAATTTACACATTTATATATGACACACTTCGTAACTAAGTTTATTTTTTAATTACACAGAAAAATGAATATGAAAGACTCAGCTGTATTTCTTGATGACATGCCCTTTCTTCTTTAGACACCCTGGGAAACTCAATTAGTGTACATCAACAGCTTTTGCCTGAGAGTAGAAAGAGTAGAAAGGAGATAATTGCCTCACCTTTATCTGTGATTCGTAAGCTATAGCCCACGGGGAAAGCCTGGGGGGCCAGTGATTCCAAGAGCTGTCCTAATTTCCCAAGTTTTAACCCAAGAGAATTGTGCTACGCTTCATTTTATTCTACATCAGGTATACATTTTCAGAAAAAAAAAATATTTTGAAAAAGACCACAAAACATGGCTGTTGGTAAATTTGCAGTTGATGAGATCTCTAATATCCTATTTTATTTAACATGACATCTATTTCACACTGTAAAAGGAACTGTTCCCTAAAGGAAAGCCAAGCGTTGTTATAGGAAGGAGGAATGAGAAGTCACTTGTCACTATCTCATAAAAAGCAAAGGAGCTTCTTCTAGAAGCCCCCAGCACATGTTTTCTGGGTTCAACCAGTTCCACGTTCCAGAAAACAGCTCTGGGATATATTAATGGCCTTAATCTAGGAGCTGGATGGATTTATCTTTTCCCAAAGTATAAGGATTTTGTAGGGAAGGTTTGGAAGCACAAACATAAGCTGTGATAAATACCAAGACGCATGGGCAGAGATACCAAACAGACCACAAATTCAACAACCACTCACTCTGAGATTTCCATAGGTTTTCCATTCCCCACCTCCCCAACAGCTCACAGGCATAATTAAATAATTTGATACATCCATAGAAGTTGTTCATTTAAATTCATTTAATTGAGATAGCATACAAAGAAAATTGTATAAATTGGATTTTTGGACCCTGGGTTATCCAAAGTTGATTACTTGCCACTACTAGTGAATAGGCTTTTCTTAGAAATTCTATCAATATTTCTAGCAAAAGAATATCTTAAATTCTTTTGGGCAGCCCTGGGCCAATTATCTCCAGGCATATTTTTCTCCCTATGCCTGTCATTTTGTGGAATTACATTAAATTTTGTTAAAAGCACTCCATAAATAATGAATTAGGACAAAAATAATTCATTACTCACTTATATGCCATAAAATATTAAATACAAAATTTAAGGATGAAAAAGCAATTTCTAATTCACATACTTTATACAAGATAATAAGGCCTGCATCTTCTGCTAAGTGTGGAAAAGGAAATATTCCACTTGATTATTTCCTTTCAGACTCCAGAGGGTAGAAAGAGGAGGAAAAATCTTTTTTATCCTCAAAGCCTGGGAGCAGCAGTAACTAAGAGGAACCCATAAAGGTGGCATGAAGAAAAGTCAGGAGACCAGGGTGCCAGGTCTTCTGCCACCAACCTAATTATCTCTGCAGTCTTGAAAAAAAAAGATCACCCAGACTCCTGTACTATAGAGCAGAGGCTATTTTAGCAGATGATCACTAAGGCCCCATCCTGGACTAGCAATGCATGCGGCTACTCGACCTTTCCACTGGGACAATGACCCGAGGCACGGTCTCATGGAGAACCTTCTCATCTCAGCTAACTAAGAGTGAAATTCCTTCCTTAATGAATTTCTTCTCTGTATTCCGGTTCTCTGCAGGCCTGTCATCATTTTACATCTACCAGTATGTAAAGTATGGTCACACACCCCTTTTATGAATTCATACTAGACCCTATTTTAAGTGTTGATATCACTTAAAACAGTTTAACCATCAGTATCAAGTTCTGGGCTGAACCTCCCACTACTTCCCTTTGGCCAGTGTAAAAAGATACACATTTATATTTATGGGGAAGTAAATGCAGTTTGGGGCTCTGGGTCCTTGCAGTTAAAAAAAAAATAGGGGCACCTGGGTGGTTCAGTTGGTTAAGCGACTGCCTTCGGCTCAGGTCATGATCCTGGAGTCCCAAGATCAAGTCCCGCATCAGGCTCCCTGCTCAGCGGGGGGTCTGCTTCTCCCTCTGGCCCTCCTCCCTCTCATGCTATCTCATTCTCAGATAAATAAATAAAATCTTTAAAAAAAATAAAAAAATAATAACACTTCTGTACTTTCTCAATGAACTACAAAATTTCCTGCCCATAACACATTCAAAGTAATGAAACAAAATTACTCTTGAATATTTTATATTCCTATTATTTATGATAGCTATATGATATTTACTGCTGTAGATGATTTTCTATGAATTCCACTCAAATAGTTCAATTACTTAAAATATAGTAAGCAAGAGAAGAAGTTTTTAAGAACACAATTGGGCTTCTTGAATTACATTAAAATTATCCTTTAGAAGGCAATATGCCTTTAACATTTTTGGTGAAGATAAAATGTTCAGTTTCTTTGAAATTTATATTCTTTCAACACTGAGTTTCATTAAACTTAAAAGTTATATAAATGGATAGACAATGTAGCATTTATGTTCATATGGAAAATGTAATTGAGTGAATACATCAAAATTAAAGTCTTAATAAATAACATTATAATGTTAGAATTCACAAGGTATTATTTAAATTAGACAATAATTTGTTTGGATTAAAGTTCATGTGATACAACCAGAGTATAATAAAAACCTGAAGTTAGAGATCTCTAAATCTTCTAGAGGATTTTTTTTTAAAGTGCCAAACAGAACTATGTACAAGTGAGGTGATTCACTTCCTCCATCTTTTCTACAAACGAGAGAATACCCACACTCTTGCACAAGTACATCCTTTTTTGAAAAATGTGAAGCAATAGTGATCAGAGAATCGAATCTGCCATGGGACAAGAATAGCTATAGGATAAAGAGGTGTCATGTGGGTTATCGGGCAAAGGACGATGTCATAAATCTCCATCTCAAATTACGGGGAAACACCCTCTCCCTACCCTGCATCCTGCCACTCTCAGGAATTTCAAGACAGCTTAGTTTCCTGGCTAAGAGCTTGCAACCCAAAATCCCTGTGTGGCTTTTTCTGGAGGCCTCTTCTGTTATTACCATACTTGACTCCACATCATCCTTCATCGTTCCAAAGAATCATGAACATAGGTTCATGCACAACAGACTTGTAAGGCAGGTTTAGGGTAATACAGAAGGGTTAGGGTATGGTAAGTACAGACAATGACTGAAAATATATTATCAGATATGACTGGGCTAAAACTCCATCAACCATCCCCACCATGAGGAATGCCATGTTGGCTATCGCCCTCCACAGAGCCTAGACATTCCACATTAGTCGGGCCTCTGTTTCTTCTTTTCACTGGAGACAACTCTGCACAAGCCGCTCTCTGAATTTCCAAAGGCCTTTCATTTTCTATGCACAACAATTCGCCCATCCATATTGTGCCCTGTTCTTCTAGAACATACATTTTAAGGAGGGTGGGCGCTGTTGAAGGAGGCTGAGAGGACCTCAGAATTCCTGTCTCAAACCAAAGTGGCTCACTAGGGTGCATATCTGTGTTTTCTTCTGTCTAGCTTACATTCCTCCTCATAATAATGGCACCTCAAGTTGGCTTTGGGAAGCGATCTCCTCCACTCCCTCTCCTGAATATGTTGGTGGGGTTCTTAATGAAGAAGTTTCTGTTTCTTCCCACCCCTGCAGGGCCAAGGAGTGAACATATGACCCAAACTAGGCTTTGAAATTATATTCTCTTAATACCTTTTCACTAGAATTTGTGTCTTGAGCAGAGTGACAGAAAGACCTAAAATGGCCAGGCTTCATCCTTCTGATGGCATCCTAGAAACATTACACATGGATTCCTGATGGCCGGACCTTCACAGAGGCTTTGGTTCATGTTGTTTCCAAAGCCAATGTCTCAGAATTTTCTTCAATTCTGTGAGCTACCCTGTCTTACCAATAAATCCTTTCATTACTTATGTCATGTGTCAACAGTTTCTACTACTTACAACCAACTCACACTAAATGATATTACTGAGATACTATCCTAATAGCGATCCATCTGCTCTGAAATCTTTACTATCTAGTATGTGAAAGAATTATTTTTTTTTAAGATTTATTTATTTGAGAGAGAAAGAGAGAGAGTGTGTATGAGCATGGTGGGGAGGGGCAGAGGGAGAAACTCTAAGTAGACTCTGCCCTGAGTGTGGAGCTTGATCTCACAACCCTGAGATCACGACCTAAGCCAAAACCAAGAGTTGGAGGCTCAACCAATTATACCACCCAGCCACCCTGGGAAAGATAATTTTAAATTGCCTTTTATTTTTCTTCCAAATACTTACTTAAAATTTTTTTTAAAAAATAACTACAAAAATTATTTTTTTCTGCTGAAGCTATCCTTGAAAACTTTTAGGAAGAGCTCTAAAGTAGTTCTTTCTATAATTCTTTTAATGCTCATGAACTAAAGCAGTGATCCTCAGCATTTTCATAGTTGGGCCATTCTATCACTTTACTTTCTTAGGCAATTGCTTTTAAAAAGGTCCATACAGACCATTTAATCCAAACTCAGCAACTCAAAAATTCTTTTCACACCATTCCTAATAGATGGCAAATTGGTCTCTTTTGAAACACTCATTAATTTCTTTGATCAACCCATTCCATTTTAATGGGACCTTATGTTGAGACATAATTTGATTCTCCATTTTCTTCTCCCTCCCCCATATCTCTTTTCTACTTCATACTCACCCAGAAATGTCTCCCTATAGATTCTATTTCTACATGAGCAATGACTTCCATCTGCCCATTTTCAATGATTTCAAGATGGCTATCCAATTTTATGGAACATATCCTTGTGTTCCTAAAAGTATTCCATGCATATGACTGAACCATATGAAATCTACAGGTAAAATGGTTGTTTTAAAAGTTTCTGAAGAGTCCTTAAAATAAATGGCTATCCACACTGTCAAAAGTCTAGGACTAAGATCTTTTAAAATAAGCTCTGAGATAAAAAAGGATTAATTGTACACAAAATGTTACAGTGACTCCTTTTTTAAAGGGTTTATTTCTAGTGTGTAAGATTATCTATAAACAAAGTATTGTTATAACTTCTGGCTGTCAAAAAAAGCTTTCTTTTACTCAGCAGTAAATTAAAGACAGCTTCTTTCAGCAGCAAAATCTGTGTTGTTAGAGACCACGGGAACTTTCCTCCTCAGGAATTCCTCTCTCAAATGTTGATAGCAATTACAAGAAACCACATACCTCGGAAGAAGCTGTGTATACTGAAAAAAATAAAAAGCTCTGAAACTTGCTGGAATAAATTATTCATCAATAATTGAGTTATCTGATAATTCAAACCCTCTAAATAATTCTCCATACCTTGATAACTTCCAAAAGATAACTGAGAATTTCTAAAATGTCTACCATGTATGTCCTCTGACAAGAGGTTTCTCATACATTATCTCATTACAAATTTGACCTACATTTTAAAAGTACAAATACTTCTATACTACATTTTTGGAGCCCCACAGAGATGCTTTTACTTCTTCTGAACATTCTGTGTTGCAAATTCCATCTGGTATGTACTTTCACCTAATACAAATTTCTGACAAATAATATTTGCCCTTGAATAGGACTCATTACTCCAAGTATAACTCTCCCTAATATTAAGGTAGCATCATACAGTGCTTACAAGTCCAGGGTTAAAAGTCAAAAGCTTAGGTTTCCAACCAGGCTCTGCCATTTCTATTCCTCTCTATACCCCAATTTTCTCATCTATAAGTAAAGATAGTCATTGTCATATGAGACAGAAGCAGGAAAATGTTTATCCTTAGCCTAGAAGGCTGACCTAAAGCCTGCAGAGTTTCAATAAGGATCGAATATGTTCTGGTTGCTACATTTTTTGAGTCTCATTACTGCACATATATATATATATGTACATATTACTGCACATATACATATATATATATACACACGCACATAAAATATATGCTTTGCATATATAAATATATATCACTGATAGTTAATATTGAACTGAATAAAATGCACTAGAGGAATTTTGCAAAAGTAGTTTTACTAGTAGAAATTTGAAGAAACTTTGTAATCTGATACTCGCATCATGCCCCCTTCCCTTTGACCAGCCTCGCACAGCAAAAAGTACAGCTCTTTCTGCCCACAGGTCTTGTCCCCGTGCTATGCTACTTGAATAAACTTACTAAATTGTACTATGAAGAACTCAAGAATTTTTTCTTGACTCTTGTACTGGATGACCCCGCATCAACTGTACCATATTTATAGGGTTGTTGTGAAGATGTAGCATTAGTTGCAAAGTACTCATGATGGTCCCTGGCACATAAAGAGTGCAATATAAAAATTAGTGTTTCATAGCCTTGACCCAGTAGTAAGAGACTTTTTTTTATCCAAAAAGATTTTTTTCTTTTTATATTATCAAAGTGTGTATTACTAAAATTCTCATAAAAGTAAGCTAAAAGCTCCCAAATCCTGCAAAATATGTTATTAGTATTTCTTCTCATAAGCTATACAATCAGAACAATTAATTTTATAAAATACCATTCACCTTGTCAATTAGCATCTTTGGAAAATGAAATGAATACTTAATAATAGCTATTGCTATTTATTGTGAGAATGTAAAGAATATAACCCAACTCCTAATAAAAATTACCATTTCTGAATACCTCCCATCTTCCAGGTACCTCGTCAAGGGGTTTCTACTGTATTTCACTTAATCTTCCCATGAACATTTATGAGACTGATATTTCTATTTCCACTTTACACATAAGGAAACCAAGGTTTAGACAACACAGCTACTCAGCAACAGAGCCAGGATTCGAACCTGATCTGGTACAAATCTCATCTTCCTCACTAAAAGGTGTAAATCCAAAATCTTACAATAGTCTAACCTTCATGAGAGAGGCACCAACATGTGTTGATGGCATTAATCTACTGGAAAACTATCTTCAAGGTTATCTTCCAATTAATACTCTCTCCATATCAAGTAAATAATTATGTTCACAACATGGAAATTCACACTGGTTATTTAGCTTAACTATTTACTATTATTTGCAGTTTGAGTTGACTAGCTACCCAACAGATTTTATTTATATAATGGATATATGTCTGGTAATACCTAAGATCCTAATACCCAGATCCTTGAATATCACTTTCTCTATATTTTTCACAACAAATGCTACTGAATTCTAAATTCAAAATTATTTATGCTCCAGTGAGAATTTCAAGGAGTCATTTCACCGAGTAAGTAAAAGCGGTTTATGATTAAAGCATTTGATCAAAAATGTTTATTGTACCAAAAAAAAAAAAAAAATGCTTATTGTACCAGGATAGGGCACTTATAATTGAACCAAGTTTCAAGTTTTCTCTACTCTCTCATTTATCTGGCCTTGGAAAACACAAATACTCCGAGTAACATATTAATATAAGAGTAAAGATAGCACAACATGGTATTATTTATGAGGCAGTCAGATTCTAGCCCCTTTTCCTGTTTAGAACAGCTAGAAATTAGAACTTTAAAAAAACAGCCTCTGAAAGGAAGCATGGCAGAAGTAGCTAAGTTAAGCAGAAATGAGCAGATTAAACATTCTTGGTTTGTTTAAAGTTAGCTGCCAATCTTGAGAGAAAGAATGTTCTCACCGGCTGGTCAAGCCAAATTCAGTTGTGTGGAAGTGTCACAGGAAAACAGGGAAAAGGTTTAAAAGGAAGGAGATGGACTAGCGAGTGGGAAAGAGAAAAAACCAGCCTAGAGCTGAAAGCACCAAATGACACGAGCAGTAGGGACACTTCCAAACACGTAATGAGAACAGCAAAAAGAAGACCAACTTGACAGGACTGATAGGAACAGCTGGAGGGAGAAGGAATAGGACCATTTTAGTATGTGCAATGGGAGGTTTTCAACAAATGGACAAGGTAGCCTTGAACATTTCCATAAACCTCATAGGATACTGCTATACTATATTTAGCACATTGGTGAAAATGTCCAAAAAAACTCCTAATACAGCACACTGTCGATACACAGACATGCACAAGTGTACCTGAATTTTTTAAAAAATAGTAACAACAGGACTTCTACTCAATTCAATTCCAACATTTGCTAATTGCCCAGTCTATGGCCCTAAGCTTAGGAACTATAAGAAACAGATTATGAAAGATTTCTCTCCAGAGAGAGCTTACAGTACCTGCTCCCATCCATTCCACACTCATTTAAGTACTTACGTTGTTAAAGGGAATGTCCTGGGTATTACTGGGGGAGACAAAAGGAGTGAAGGATGATGCCTTGAAGAAACTCATAGCATTTCAGGGGAATATACAGATATACATTCCCAAGTAATTATAACAGGAGACAGAAAAAGTGTACCCTAAGAACACAGGAAAAAGTGACAGAGGTAATAGGTGGGGACACAAATTTTGTATCATTCTTCAACCTGCACAATTAGATATATATTTTGTATGTGTTGTATGCTTCAAATGTTTTTAAAGAAAAAAAGAAACAAAATGTTAAAAAACAGAACAGATGCATGGAATTTGTGAATGCAGAGCTAAGGAAAATGAGTTGGTTGTTAAATAATGACAGACAAAAAGCACAGGCATCATTCTGGAGGTCAACTCCAAGTGTGGTGTTACTTTGCTTTTTACTGAATATTCTTTTCTTTACCTATCATATATCCACATGATTCTAACTGCAATTTCTGTATTGCAGGACAGTGGGGCACAGGAATCCTTATCTTTCTGCTAGTTAGCATGAATTTTTTTTTTACCCCACTTGCCTTACCCAATCCACTGATGGGGTGAAAGAAATCCAAGAATTGCTCATTTCATGAATTAACTTGGCGTAAATGTTTTCCTTCTTTATCTTCTTTTCCTTCTTTAACAGGACACAGTTTTCATAAAGTCTTTTTTTATTAAAAATTTATATATTTATGTATTTATTATATTTTATTTAAAATATAGGTGTTTTATGTTATAATGAATTGATAGCCTACTATATCACTTGTTGGAGGATTGTATATAGTGTTATAAAAACATTTCTAAAATAACACTGCATATTTTGATTCAACCATGGTTCATGATTTTAATCTAGGAAGTAATACTTAAGAGGCAGGATGGTTAAATCACTCTCACACACACACACACACACACACACACACACACACACACAAACACACATCTATTCATCTGTTTGTTCCTAGGTGCTAAGTCTGCTTCCTTAGGGTGAGCAATGCTTCCCAGTATCCCGGCTTTATTATCCTAGCACGGGGTGGGCCAACTGTTTCAACTGTTTCGGCCAATAGTAAGTATTTTTGGCTTTGCAGGTCACACAGCCCCTGTCACAATTAGCCAACTCTGCTGACATAGCACCAAAGAGCTATAGACAATATGTAAATTAATGACTGTGGCTGTATTCTAATTAACTTTATTTATGAACACTGAAATTTGAATTTCCTATAATTTTACAAGTCATTGAATATTCTTCGTTTTCTTTTTTTTTCAACCATCTAAAATAGTGAAAATATTCTTAGTATACCAGCCCCACAAGAACAGGTGGAGGGCTGTGCTTGTCTCATCTGTCTACCCCTTTCCTAAGACGCAATCATGATTTGAAGGTAAGTCTTCTCTAAAGGCATGAAAACATGCAGCACCTGGGTCGCTCCATCAGTTGAGCATCCGATTCTTGGTTTCAGCTCAGGTCATGATCTCGGGGTCATGATCTCAGGGTCATGAGATGGAGCCCTGCCTTGGGCTCCATGCTCAGCGCAGAGACTGCTTGAGATTCTCTCTCTCTCCCTCTGCCCTTCCCCCCCCACACACACCATATTGCATGTACTCTAAAATAAATGAAATCTTAAAAAAAATAAAGGTATAAGAACATATTTTTCAAAAGTGTTTATATTTTTGCATTTGTTTGCATGACACAACACGGAGCTATAGGACCTTGACACTTTTTAAAATAACAAAATTTATTTTTCATGGCCTATATCAGTGGTGCATGGTGAGAAAGTCAACCCTTTCAATTTTACATACAGCTTGGCACAAGATTCACTTACTGCAACTTGGAGTTGGTAATCCCTGCAAAATAGACTCGGGTTCATCAACACGAGGAAGCCCAAGGCCTAGGTGATTCTTCGAGAAGATTTTTCTGAACTACCTAGATAATTCTTCTGCAGCTTCCCCAGTACAGTGTTTTTGTTTTCTAGATTTCTGATAACATCTCTAAGCTTGCCATGCCCCAGCACTGGGCTTGGTTAAATGTTCTGGCTCACAATAGATCTTAGTTTTCAGTATGTATCTGTTCAGAGATTCCTCCCCACTGTGATCTTTCCCTCAATAATATTCATATAAAATGTGTTCTAGTGCCTGTACTACCTCTTTCTAGGGTTTTTGCTTTTGTCTTTTTATGTCTGAAAAGGATTTGAACAGCTAACGAGCTGCTCTTTCAGAGACTTAATGTCATATAGTATGGTGTTTCAATATTACACTCATTCATTATACTTTCCTATATCCTTTTCAAAACACTCACACTCTCTGCTATTCATAAATCTACAGTTTCTTATTAAACTTTAGTAGTAATTTCTATTCTTGACCTTGACACTAGGATAAAATTTAAGATATTCATTTCCATGCATAGAACCAACAGTAATCTAATTTGTTTTTTTTTTTTTAAGATTTTATTTATTTATTTGACAGAAAGAGACATAGCGAGAGAGGGAACACAAGCAGGGGGAGTGGGAGAGGGAGAAGCAGGCTTTCCGCGGAGCAGGGAGCCCAATGCGGGGCTTGATCCCAGGACTCCGGGATCATGACCTGAGCTGAAGGCAGAGGCTTAACGACTGAGCCACCCAGGCGCCCCCATTAATCTAATTTGTAACATTAATTCCATTCTTCTGGAGAACTTTCACATTACAGAGAGGTAATGTATATACATAAAGTGTATGCATATAAATGCATACATATTCATATCTGTGTGTGTATATATATATACATGTGTATATATATGTGTGTGTATATATATATATATACATGTGTGTGTATATATATATATATATATATATACCTATAAAGAGAGAAACACATATGTACATCTCTCCCTCTCCCAGTTCAAATCCCAGCTCTGCTTCTTCCCATCTCTGTGGTCTGGGGACAAGTCATCTAACCTCTCTATGCCTTAGTTTCTTCATCTGTAAAATGGAAATAATAATGGTATATATTTCATAGTATTGTTGTGAGGATTAAATGAGTAATGAATCAAAGTTCTTAGAATATGCCTCATAGTATAGGATGCATTCAGTAAGTGTTGGCAATTATCATTATCATGATTATCATGACTATCCTAACCTGAGCCCTTATTTGTTACCTCCAGTGGAAAGTTCAAGGATGCAGCTGATTCTAAATTCTGGAGGCTCAGTGAGTGGGGCCAAGGGCTCCGGGTGTTCTGAGTTTTCTGTCAGGGCTCTCTCCATGAGTGGATAAGGTGGTAGCTAGCAGCCCCAGACCCACATCCCGTGGATCAACAGCTGTGGAAAGCAATAGTCTTTTCCACCTACTATGGCAAAAAGTAACCAAGGAAGACACTGACTGGTCCAGTGAGGGGCATATGCCAATCTCTGTTGTCTGAGGTAGAGGTGGGGTGATGGTCAGCCCCACCTAATATATTCACAACCAAGAAGATGAAAAGGGAAAGAGATTCTGAGCAAATAGGAACAGATGACCACTGTAGCTCATACCCCCTTCGTATATGCGCAGGTGAGTGAATCTGGCACTGAACTAGATCAGACCGGAACACACATTTTGTTTCAGCTGCTCCACTTACTCAAGAAAGTAGACCAGTCCTTTCACCTCTGACACACTGGATTTCTACATTTCTACAACAGAGACTGAAGCATCCACTTAACCTACTACACAGAATTGTTGTGAAGATAAAATGAAATATTAAATGTGAACGTGATTAGTAAATATAATAAAAAGAATGGGGGGCGCCTGGGGGGCTCAGTTGGTTAAGCATCTGACTCTTGATTCTGGCTTAGGTCATGATCTCAGGGTCCTGGGATCCAACCCTGGCATCGG
This sequence comes from Halichoerus grypus, assembly GCF_964656455.1. Lineage (NCBI taxonomy): Eukaryota > Metazoa > Chordata > Mammalia > Carnivora > Phocidae > Halichoerus > Halichoerus grypus. The sequence continues at coordinate 17,252,684 of NC_135714.1, forward strand.
GCTCCCTGCTCAGCAGGGAGTCTGCTTCTCCTTCTCCCTCTGCCCCTCCCCCTGCTTGTGCTTTCTCTCTCACCCTATCTCTCAAATAAATAATTAAATCTTAAAAAAAGAATCTTGGTGCCCTGATCTTCTTAAACACAGAAATTATTTCTTCCCTTAGTCTCCGGTTTCTTTGCCGCTCTTAGAATAGCTATCACTTGACACCCTTGTGTCACTCCTTCTATAAAGTACCTCACCTTCTCTTTTCTGAAACAGCCATCCACTCACACTCTCTGCTATTCATCAGCCTCATCTCCATTTTTCCCTCTAAGATCTTCCTCTTCCCTTTGTCTCTCTTTGCTCAGTTTTGTTTTTTGTTTATTGTTTTTTCTGTCGGTCATGGTCCTTCCCTGGTGATAAAAGCCCACCTCCTATTCTTAACCTCAGTCGAGCCATTGCACCTTGCTGGTCAGAACACTCAGATCCTGACTTCATCTTGCTATTCTACTTGATTCTTTCTATTCACCATCACTGCCTGCATCCCTCAGGGCCTGATTCCTCCAACAGAGGTTCCTTCTGTGTTTCACTTCTGAGTTTGGCACCATTCTGAATGTTTAACACTGTGGGAAGTCTCACTCCACATAATTTGAAAAGTTGAATTGTCCCAGTCAGGTTTTGGGGAACTTCTCAGATTCCACTTACTGGATTCATTCTCTTGTGCTTCCTGAACAAGGAAACACCGGCCCTACACAAAAAGCCCATGGCCCCACCTGCCTTCAGTGCGGGGATTCAACAAGTGTGGGTGTTGGAGAAGACCTGGTTGGACTGACACTGGAATGGGAAATCACAGACAACAGCAGGCACAAAGCCCGGAGAACCCACTGGCAATCAGACGGTGCTGAGTTCACCTTCTGGATCCATCTCTTACCAGCTGTGTAACCTCCGGCAAGTTATTTAAGTGCTGTGAGGGTCAGATTACTCTTTCATAAAATGGACATATGAACACCAAATGGACACACCTTTCTCATAGGAATTTGTGAGGACAGAAAATACTTGGAAAGTAGACTCCACATCGTCTTCATTATCATTTTTATTGTTAAAAACTCTTAAATTTGCTCTGAAGCATCCAGAATATCCATATCAGGGCCTGATTCCTCCAACAGAGGTTCCTGATCATTGCTGAAGGTAAATGTCATGTGTTGGATTTTATTCTTTTTTAAAGATTTATTTATTTATTTGAGAGAGAGAATGCACCCATGAGAGGGGGGAAAGGCAGATGGAGAGACAGAATCCTCAAGCAGACTCCTCACTGAGCTTGGAGCCCAATGCAGGGCTCGATCCCACAACCCCGAGATCATGACCTGAGCTGAAACCAAGAGTCAGACACTTAGCTGACTGAGCCACCCAGGCTCCCCTGCGTATTGGATTTTAGATGGCACCTGCCACATGAGCACCCTACTGCACTCAGTCCTGAGATGCTTTCTGGTTAATATCAGCATTCTCCAGAGCACAGAATCAGGTTGGGGCTGGGAAAACATTTTCACTCTGGCAGCAAATATCTCAGAGCGATAAGAACATATACGGGTCCTAAGAATGAGAGGAACCTAAAAAGATAACGCCCCAAGAGAAAAAGGGTTACTTGGTGAAGCATATATATGTTTCTTTAAAAGAAATATATATGGTGCTCTAAATAACTCATTGGCACATGCCAAACCTTTGTTGAGTTTTTACCATCTGCTGGAATCGTGCCTTCTGGTAGAAACAAAGAACGAGCTCAGCCTATACTAATCTGCCCTATTCTCTTAGCTGTGCAAAAAGAATGGGAGCATCTTATGGTAATATCAGTTACGCACATCCTAAGAAGGGGTACTGTAAAGAGAGAACATTAAGGTGAACTGCATTGTTAGCACATAGTTCCTTCTGTAAGTGGTTTTTTTCTCTAATCTAACCATGTCACTTTCTGTTATAAGAGCACATCTTCAAAAATCTGCCCACAAATCAATGTGGACATCAGAGAAGGAACTCACATCAAAACAAAGCAATTATTGAAATTGTGCTTCATACAGTCTGATCAGCAGTAAAAACCAGCTTGATCAGTATAAACTCACACCATCCCAGCACAAAGAATCAATCAGAAGTATTGATCACCAAGTTTTACTCTGTTGTCAGAGACAAATTAATCAGTATTACACATGACAGGACCTATATAAAATGACAGCAATGCTAACCTAAATTTATATTCAATTTAGATCATTAGTATAATTATTTCAACCATATAGGAAAAGAAATATTCAATGTGAAAAATTCCAAGAAGGTAGATGCTTATGCACAGCAAGCATATTCAATATTCCCAAAGTACTTAATCTTATTATCACCTTGGTGATAAAGAGTATGTGTGCTTGTTTGGTTTTGAAGAAGGGAGAAGAGACTATAAGAAATGTTTCTATGTTCACTACACAAACAAAACTTAGGCTCAGATGGGGCACCTGGCTGGCTCAGTCAGAAGAACATGTAACTCTTGATCTCAAGGCTATAAGTTTGAGCCCCACGTTGGGTGTAGAGATTACTTAAAAAAATAATATCTTAAATACAAACTTAGGCTCAGAGGAGTTAAACACTTTAACTAAAAAGACAAAACCCACTGGTGGCAGAAGTGGGTCTAGAACTTACGCATTCTGAATCCTAATCCAGTATACCTACACCACGTTTAAAATGGCAAAAATGGGGAATTCAAGACAGAACAACCAAAACAGTCATTTTGTGAAATAAATAGCAAAACCTACAAACCGCCAAGTATTTTTAAAACCTGAAATCCTTGTATCTGGCCACTATACAACACAGCTCTTTAAGGACTTACAAAATAATTGCTCCTCAACAAATAATAATGAACCCCAAAGTTCCAATGTAAGGTCCACTTACCCAGCAACTCAGAGAACACTATTGAAAAGTTTTTTTAATCTAATTTTTAATCTATTCTGGATGATACTGTGACCTAGTTAGAGGGCTCATTTAATTTCAATTCTATGGCCTTTCCATTTTTTTTATTTTGAAATGATATAAAATAAGATTGTTTCATTTCAGTTTAATCCAGACAAGATGATCCTGAAACAGAGGTAACTTCCCCCCCCTTAGAATTCAGTTCATAGATTCCAAAGTCAGGCATGCTCTGGCTCTCATGATTTTTCACCCAAACACTACATATCCCTTCATCAATTGTGCACTCAATACTTGTGCACGATTCAAAACTGATTGATATGCACGCACAAATAAAGCAGATAAAATGTCCCCAATCATCGTGAAGCTTATAGTCTCACAGGGCAGACTAACAACTAGCATAGAATTACACACACACACACACCCCAAGTGCTGTGTAAGTAAACAACATGGTAACTAGCTTCCAGGAAGCGAGGAGAGTTGTTATCTACTTTAGAAAATTAAAGGAAGAAGGTAGAAATAAGTGTGAACTACACTGATCTTTTTTTTTTAAAGATTTTATTTATTTATTTGAGAGAGAGAATGAGATATAGAGAGCATGAGAGGGGGGAGGGTCAGAGGGAGAAGCAGACTCCCTGCTGAGCAGGGAGCCCGATGCGGGACTCGATCCTGGGACTCCAGGATCATGACCTGAGCCGAAGGCAGTCGCTTAACCAACTGAGCCACCCAGGCGCCCTACACTGATCTTTTTAACTTTGGATTCTGCCAGAAGAGGGAGAAGGAGCCATGACAGTGAATCAGAGATGTGGTCAAGTTGCAATTAAACACACAAGAAGCTCAGAAAGGCTTCCTGAAGGTCACATTTAGAATTCAAACTCAGGCTCCTGAGATTCCGGAGCACATTCCTTTACCCTGAAGTGAGTGGGCCCCTTATAACAGCCCCGTACACACTGAAGGGTGCTACTTCTGGGAAACTAGTCACATAGACTATCTCTGACCACTGTCAGAGGCCACCCCACATAGACTGGTAGTAAAAAATGGTCAATTTCAACCTCCAAAGCTGTTTTTTAATTGTCAGATGGACGCATGAGTGAAGGGAGAGGAAAACACTGACTAGGGTATCAAGATACCAGAATCCCATCTCAGTTCTGCCTTAACAAATAACCTTCCTGATTTTGAGTCAGTCATTTCATGTCTTATGCAACATACAGTGCTGTCTTAGTATAAAGAAGCTAACATTAAAAAAACTCTATAATTAAATGAATATACTAGATGTAATGGGGTGTGTGTCTGTATGTGGGAGCGTGTGTGTGTGTGTGTGTGTGTGTGTGTGTGTGTGTGTGTATGCTTTAAATAGACTTCTATATAGTAAAAAACCTTTGGAAAATTCAGTGAAAACATGGCCCTGAGTTTCTATTGAATCATAACAGACCCACATGAATATTTGGGTTATTTTATCTCCCATGATGACATCACTTATTGTTACAGCCTTTGAGATGACCTTACTTTTCCTTTTGAAAGAGTCCTACTTTAAGAAAAATTTTGTTTCAGACTCTCAACTATAGAGAACAAACTGATGGTTACCAGAAGGGAGGGGCGTGGGTGATGGGGGAAGTAGGTGAAGGGGATCAAGAGTGCACTTACCTAGATGAGCACTGAGTCATGTAGAGAATTGCTGAATCACTATACTGTACACCTGAAACTAATATAACACTGTACGTTTAGTACACTGGAATTAAAATAAGAAAACTTAATTTAAGAAGAAATATTTCGTTTCAGAGATGCAAAAATGTTTTAATGTAATCAACTAGTGCTTTTTCCCAAAGTCAGGGTGGAGAGTACAATTAGGAAAATAATTGAATCTAGCTAAATATTTCTTCTTTCAATTTATCAAATATGTACTCAACACCTATAATGTGCTGGGCATTATCTTTGCTCTTGAAGCCCTTAAAAGCTGAGGGAGATGAGGAAGAAGTTCAGCAACAACTAAGGTATAATAAGTGTTCAAGATACCATGAAACATAGAAGGGGGCCCTCTCTCTGCTAGGGATGCTTCCTAAACATTAACATCAATCAATGTTGATGGCAGCAATATTAATCCCAGCTAACAGCTGCTGAGCTATTGCTATGGGCTAAAGATGGTCTTAAATGCTTTACATGCATTATTTATTTAAACGTCATGGAGAAAAGGTAGAATAGCGGCTAATAGGTTACTGGGAGTAATCCTGTCTGTATTCGAATCTATCACCATTAAAATCTTTAAAAGGCAAGTAGAGTCATGTATAAAAGGTAAGCAAACACAAATTGCTGACATGTTTCTCTCCCACCTCCTCTAGACACAAAGATTTTGGACCAACCAACCAGCTTTGTGTGTTTATTTTTCAGCCTAAATCGTCCACATGAGGAGGGCCCTACGATTCTTGTGACTGTATTTGGAGATGGCCATGGTAGTATAGGAGTCCTGAACTGGCAGGAGCTGAGGTGATTTTTGCTGGTGAGATGGAAACTCAGGTAGGCAAGCAGATTTGTGTGGAGAACCACTGATAATACTTTCATAAAAAATTTGTATCTGAAAATATTTTCATTTTCCTAATATCAGTATACAAAGCAATACATTTATATACTAATAATCACAATGTCTCGCCTTTCCCGAAGTGTAGCCAAAACATGAGAAGTGAGCAGTCTTGGACGTAAAGACCAAGAGCTTCATACAAGGTTCTAACTCCCATAGACCGTGTTGGATCCTTTCCCTACCCCAGGTCTCTCTTCCTCTCCTGCCAATCCTGCAACCCATTCCCAATGTGGGAACAACTCTATCACGTCTGAGGTTTCCCCAGTGCAGACTGCAGGGTTATTAGACCCCAATTCTTTGGCCGTTTCCCTCTCAACCCTTTGGTATTTTGTATCTCTAATGTATCATGAAGAATTTCTCAGTCTATGGTTCATTCCCTCACCATGAAAACATTTTAGTGATTTTTTTTTTTTGCATGTTCCTCAAAAACTTTTAAGTTTCTAAATTAAGACTTCCTTCTTTAGTTTAAGATAATATGTGGTTTACAAAGTATTTCATCTTTCTTAAAAAAAAAAAAAAATGACTACCTAAACCTCAGGTTCCTCCCCATTACATGAGAACGATAATAGTCTCTATGCCACAAAGTTGCCAACATGAGGAAAGTGTCCACGGTGATGTTTTGGGAATAGTAAGTGCTCAATAAATGGTAACTATTATTATTATTATAATAACCCAGGAGGCAAACATTTGAGATTTTTAAAATGAGGAAAATGAGTCTTGGTGAGGTTTAAGTAACTTGCCCAAGGCCATAAAATGGACTGACTTCAGAGTTTTAACACTGAACTAATTGAGCTGAGTCATGATGGTGTTTCTGTAATTTTAATTTTTATAATATATTGAGGAAAAATGAGGCTCAGGGTAAGGAAATACCATCTATTTTTATATTCAGCATTATTTGCTAGTCTCTTATAATCTATTAATATTATTTCTACTATGTTATATGTGATTTTATATTATCTTATATTTTACTTATAGCATCACATAGTTTATTATTTATAACTATTTATATTACATTGTTGTATTTATGATACACTCAGTATGCAATAATGGCATTTTATGCTCAATTTGCTCTTTTATAAATGACCAGATTTCACCTTCATGAGTTAGGGGGAAAAAGGGACCAAAAACTCATTCTTCAATTCTTTTATTCAATAAATATGCATTAATCATCACTAGGCAATGATATGGAGGCAATGGAGACTCAAAATTGACAAAAACATTAATACAAAAGATCCCTGGCTTCTGGGAGATGATCTTCTTGTGGGAAAGAAACATAGAAACAGTTCATTATAACCCAGTAAGATGGCTGCCAAGGTAAATATGCAGGGCTCTGCAAAGAAGCCCCCCATCTAGCTAAGGATTCTAGACCGTAACTCAGTGGTTTATTCAGCCCGGGGTTACAGAGTTCTCATTATAAGCCTCATCCTAGTTAAGGTCCTGGAGATAAATACTGTGAACAAGGCATAGTCCCTGCCTTCACTTAGGCAACTCATAATCCCAGTGAACCCCAGAAAAGAGCTCTTCAGCCACTATTTAGTAAAGATTCTGGAAGAACTGAAAATGTGTGCCTCGTCTCTCTTCTCTCATTCACATTTAATTTAATCAAAAATAGTCTCCATCGAACTTCAGTAGAGGAAAGCAGCAAAACAACCTGGGAAACTTTGTTAATTGGGTTGATTTAGGCCATGTTTTCTAGCACAGTAAACATAAGCCAAAATGCTCCCTAATTAGGAAGAGTGTGAAGCCCGCAGAGAATACCAAGTTCTCCTCCAAGTCCTGGGGGGACCCAGCCTTCTGGATGCTGCTCAGAGTTCGTCACATCAGTAATTCAACATCACAAATGATGAAGCATTCAAGCTCACTCTATGTGCAGCCAATTTGTAGATGCTATTTTTCTGCATTTTTATTTATATCTTTAATTAGAATTCCAAAAGTTTTATCACATACCTCGGCTATAGCCCACTCTGTACATGATTCCAAAATTCTTCACCTTTCTAGCTATTAAATTAAAGAAGAACCATGATTTTCTTACTGTAAAAATTCCCCACAAGAGGAAAAGTAAACCAGGATATTGTTTCTTGGGTGATAACTTGCAGAAAGCTTTGTAACATAAAATCCCAAGTCTTCCCTTAAAGAACATCTTTGCTAACACAGCTTTGCTTGCTGAGTTAGAAAAAAAAGAAAGAAAGAAAGAAAGAAAGAAACAACAACGCTTTTGTTTCAAGAGCAATATTAAGATTGAACAGGTTTCTTCATGTTCTCCATATTTGAGAAAATTGAACCACTTTGGTCCCAAGTGTCTTACAGGCTGAGTTTGGGTTGCCTAATTTGTAAAAAACAATTCAGCTGCCTTGCCTACTTCATAGGTTGTATGGAGGGTCCTGGAACCTAAGACAGCATTTGAAAAACTACAATAAAAAAATATAAATCATAATGATGTTACTTTACATTTTAGGTCACTAACATTCTGCTGCCTGTCACTTTCAAAGCAGTGAAGCATAGTAAGAGGAATATTGGTTGGGTAATTATAAGAGGGAAGAGAACTGAGTTTTAGTTTGGGTTTATCACAAATTAGCGACTGACCTTAGCGCAAGTCCTATAATGCTTTCTGAGTTTCGTTCTCCCTATTTATGAGAGGACCTGACTATCTTATTTCCAAGCCCCTTTTCATTGGTAATACTTTTTCAACAATCACTTGTTAATTCAATTGACATCTGCTGAGTATTTAATGGGCCCAACACAGTATTAGTCACTGTAGATCAGGAGAGGAAAAGGTTAAAAAGTATGACATCAAAATTTGACCAAAGAGGCAGGATAACATTGTTAATCATCCTGGATATCTTCCCATGGTGACATCTGAGAAAAGATTTCAGGCTGAGGTGTCAAAATGAAACCAAGATCAGTCAGGAAGCGAAAAGACTTGCAAAGTAGAATTAGCTGTGCAGCCTTATGCAAGTCACCTTACCTCTCTGGACTTCAGTTCCCTCACCTATAAAATGAAGAGGTTAGGGTGACATAATAATCTCCATGGTCCTTTTTATGACATCGAAGGCAGTCATTCAATGCTATTCTTTCAATTTGTTGAATGCCTCGCAATGAATGCTTTCATTAAGGCAATGAAAGAACCATGTACCCCAGTTAGGAAAAGAAGTCTGGTGACCACACAGCCTGTGTTGCTCAGGACAGTGCCCATGGAGGCCTGCTGTCCCTCAGTAATTAGTTATTAACAGCACAAATTGCACATTCCCTCTCCCAGTATCCATCTCCAAAGTGTTCCAGCCTGAATGACCACTTACAATCATCACCCTGGTAATCAGGCACATACACACAAGCTGATAAAGCAAGATCATAAAACAGCAAGAGTCAAGGAAGGGAAAAACACAAACATCCTAGGACCCCCGAAGTCGAAGAACTAACAACCAGTCTGCTTGATTAGCTAGGGCTTCATGGATGAGTTGGGACAGGATTGTAACCTAGAAGTCTAGATAGCAGAGAAGAGAGGATTTAGTACAACCTGTCTGACGACGTTGCACATCAAACTGCTTCCCAGATGATCCCTCACTTTATAGAGCAGTGGTTGGACCTCTTTGGCCCTCAGTGTCATATTTAACTTCACCATCTCCAAATCTATATTGGTCTTCTCTTCTTTCAAGTGTCTATGACCCCAATTACTTAAATGCTCTCAACGTACAGGTCAAGAATGACAAAGAATGACAAAGGTACTGCCTATCTCCTGCAGATCTAGTAAATCCCTGCCTACAACATTTCCAAGAATCTTGCTCTGGGGTCCACCCTTAGCACACGATTCTTTTTGCTTCACATTTTCTCTTGGGGAAACGTCGGTCATTTCCAACCTTTGCCAGAATTGACTCCCAAACTATATTTCAAGCAACTGTGTGGAGCCATGACATCTCTTGGAAATCAGGCCCTTCTTTCCAAAAACTGGACATTGCCACTTGGATACCTATCCCTTGGACACTGAAGCTCAATTTCTCTAAAACACCTATTACAATATTTGTTCTATCCTACTTATTACTCATTTAAATGTTGATCTGCCTTGAGAGCTTGGCCTGTGTCTTAATGGATATTGGCTCATCAAGGCCTGTTTCAATCTGACAGTGCCCAATAAATACTGTTGAATTGACGTGCCTGTTGCTTTTCTTATTTTTGTCTCTGAATACAGATGATAGATACCTCCAGGATTTCCAAGGTAATTTAAAGTTGTCTTTATGCAATAAAAGACACTCACTCTACAGGGCGCTCGACAGAGAACCATCGGTTGTTCAATTTTCAGAATAAAGCTAACTCAGAACGAGGAGATTCACAGCTATATCCCCCTTTCCTGTTTTTCTAGCACCAGAGTCCACCGAAGAGATTTTAGTTCCCAACTTTGCCTTTCTCTTTCTTCTCTCCTGGCTAGTGACTGCAGACTGACCTCTGTTTGCTTTTCTCCCATCTGTTTTACAGAATCACTCTGCTTCTATTTTTGTCTTTGCTTTCCTGCATCTCAACCTCTGAAACCGTGACCTTTCAAGCAAATGTCGCAATGGTATCAGTGCATCCTCTGATTGAAAAATCAAAACCGAGCCCATACGTGGTATAATTATTCTGTGTACGCAGGACTGGTGTCTGCACTTGCGGAAGATAGATAATTGGATTTCAGATTACTGATAAAAATATGCACATTCCACCTGAGCCCCAGCATTTTTTTTTTTTTTTTTGGCTTTTTGTTTGTTTGTTTGTTTGTATTTTTCCCCTGGGATCCCAGAGAAACTTGAAACTTCAATTCTTCTGCAGGGCTCTCATCCCTACACACTTGGCTTCTAGGTCCAGCCTGTTCTATCTCCTGAAGGTCTTTAGCACACCTCTTCCTTCTCTCTCCAGAACTCTTTGCACTGGCCCAGCACTGACCACCATTAGTATTCATCTGGCCACTCGGTCCTTAACTCCCTCCCGCCTCCCATCTTGCCCCCTTCCGTCCATCTTCCACGTAGTTACTGAACTACCATATCACTAGTTGAATTCTCCCTTCAAACACTGTCAATGAGGTTCCCTAGCTGCAATCATTTCTCTTAAAATTTACATTAGTTACCCACATTGGAAAACCAGAAAATTTTCTATAAAAATGTGATTTCTTAGTTCACGGATTGGGCAATACTAGGCCCTAATTCCCACATGGGCACAATCCACTGGAGCCGAGGAGCAGCTCCCCATTAAGAAAGGACAGCCGCTGTCCCATTTGCCAGAGTCTTCCCCACTCACCATTGCTCCGATGTCACCTGAGCAGGGGGGCATTTATCACATGCTGACATACCACCAGAGAAGCTTCGCTCATTCACACAGCCCAGCTGGTTCCTGGGAGAAGTGGTTATGGAGACTCACGCACTAGGATCCTTGCCAGATACAGGGATGGCCAAATACTAATGAGGAAACCCTTTGAGCTATTTGAGAAGTAATCCCCTTACATTTATTTGGGGGTTCCTACAGAGGACATAAAGTTATGGGTGGCTGTCTTTATAGACATTTTAGTTAACATCTTACATTTTATCATAGTATCACATCTATAATTGGATATATGGAGTGTAAAGAGAGAAGAAGAAAAATGGTGGGGAAAAAAGTTTAATTTCTTGATAATTCTAAGAAGCGCTTTTCTTGTCATTTTCTGGATGGATTACTAGCACAAGGGGTAAAAAATGAAAGTATCTCAGATCTCTCTGAAATGGAATTTAACTTAAAACTCTAATGGCCCAGTTCTGCTTTGTTTTATTCCCTAACTCTCCAAATAATTTAAGTAGAAATTACAGTTATGCAATGAAGGACTCAATGTATAATATTATAATGAAAATTAATTTGAGAAGCACATTGGCATTTTTAATATACAGTCTAGTTTATAATAAAATGACATTATTAAAGTTAAGAGAAAGATTAACTTGCTGTCACTACAAATTGCATGTACTTTTTCTATTACCACTCTTTTTAAACAACTTTTTAACACTGCTTCCAATTTTTCCTCATAAATCAGAATCAAATAATTTTTTCTTCCTCTGATACTGTCTGTAATATCCTATTGATGATAGTTTTAGGATAACATTATCTGCCTAAAGTTACTATCGCTGACAACTGAAGCCAGAACACTGTAAGCCATCTCTTATAAGGTATTTGTAGTTACTAGGACTTCGATTAGAAAATACTGGGAATTTAGAAAAACAAGCATTATTTTATAATAAAAGTGTAGAGGAGTTGAGGAATAGAGATAGGATAACAGGATTATCCAGCTTCTTGGACATAACCTGCAAAGCAACATCAGACACAAGGAAGGTTCTGGAAATCATTGCTCTTGGAAAAGGGAAACTTGTCTGACATAGAAGACCCCAAAGAGTATGTGTGAGTAACAAGCTCTTGGCAAACATAAGTAACCTGACAAATCACTACCGAAATACCATCCCCATACACATCTGGTGAAGGACAGGAAATTTCATGATTTTTTGTGCAGAATAGTCAAGAGAGAGACATTTGGTTCTCCTTTATCCCTGGCCCGTGGTCCCTCCGAGGACGATTTCCCCTCATTTAACTGCCCTTTAATGTGCTGTTTACCTACCTACTTAGAATAGTGTTTCATTTACCTAAAGAATCATACCAAGAGCTTTACTTTCACAACTAGAGAATTCAGCTGTCAATTTGTATCTCCAGGGAATATAAGAAATTGATTCAAAAGTATGTTGCATCAAACATAATAAAAATATTCATGTATTTAAGTTCAAAGATAACTTTATGGAGGGGCGCCTGGGTGGCTCAGTCGTTAAGCGTCTGCCTTCGGCTCAGGGCATGATCCTAGGGTCCTGGGATCGAGCCCCGCATCGGGCTCCCTGCTTGGCGGGAAGCCTGCTTCTCCCTCTCCCTCTGCCCCTGCTCGTGTTCCCTCTCTAGCTATCTCTCTCTCTGTCAAATAAATAAAAAAACAAAACAAAAACAAACAAACAAACAGAATAAGGATTCTCTCTAAAAAAAAAAAAGATAACTTTATGGAGAATTTAGAAGGGTTTAAAATATTTCAAATTGAAGATAACTGTATCTTTAAATAAGTTATGGGATGTTTTTCCTACTCTTTTCTAAAAGAGCACAATTACCTTTTTTCACCTAAATATGCTTTAAGAGGAGTATGGAACTTGAACAGTGGAATTTGAATTCTATGAGGACCTCTCAGGCACATTTAAGACAACTGGCTACCATACACACTCTTGGATTTCTACTGATGATCAAAAAATAATCAGATAAAATCGTTTGTTCTTAAAGGAAGTTTGGACTCCAGATCTCAAAGTGGATGGCCGCATACACATTTGAAGTCACAGACATTCCCTATATAGATAAATGAATATAGACATAGACCTGGTTCTGGGACTCTGGTGTCACAGTCCATAATCATTCCTTGATTTCTCTATATTTGGAACTGATTCATTTCTTTTCCATACAGAGAATTCAGATAGTCTATCTTCTTAAACCCTAAGCTGTCTGTTTCTCCCATCCAGTTAACTACCACCTCATTCTACAGTTCTTGCTGTTACAAATGACAATAATATTTTCCAGCCCCAAACAAACCATTCAAGAATATCAAAATTAGGGCAGATGTTAGCTGCACTTAGTTATTCAAGGTTGAGTATTTTGTCATTATTTAATTATTCAAGTTTTAAGTCCTAGAATTCATCTTCTCACCTCAACAGTTAGACATGCTCATTTTTGCTATGCTTTTCATATTCCAAACATTACAATGTAGAATTTATTTCCTCAAAGATTTTTTTTTTCAGGTACAACTATACAATGGACTTTGACCTAACAAAATTCATTGGTTTTAAGGATTATCAGACTTTGATAAATTTATACAATCATTCAAATTAATAGGTCAAAATGAACCTTAAAGTCATCTTTAACCCCTCTTTTTATTTCACATCGAATCCATTGGCAAATTTATTTGATTCAACCTTTAAATATGCCCGGAATCTACTTGTGCCACCTGCACTGTTACTACCTAGTCCAAAACCCCTGTCTTCCACCAGCACTCACCCAATGGCCTCCAGCTGGTCTTCCTTATTCCACTCTTGACTGATGAACGATAGCCTAAGCGATCTTTAATAAACCAAGTAAAGTCATGCCACCTTCCTGCTCAAAAACCCCCATCCCACTATCACTTTTTTTTTTAAAGATTTTATTTATTCATTTGAGACACAGAGATAGAGAGAGAGAGAGAGAGCATGAGCAGGGAGAGAGGCAGAGTGAAAGGGAGAAGCAGGCTCCCCGCTGAGCCAAGAGCCCAATGTGGGGCTCGATCCCAGGACCCTGGGATCATGACCTGAGCCAAAGGCAGACGCTTAACCATCTGAGCCACCCAGGCACCCCCCCCACTATCACTTCTATCCTATCACTTCTCATCCTACTCATAATAAAATCCCATCTTAACCATGGTATGCTTGACCTGGCCCCCAGTCTAGCCTTGGGCTTCCCCTCTCTCTTCCTACTCACACTAGCCTTCACTGAGCATCTTGGTGTTCCTTGACCAGACCATACACAATCCCTCAGAGCTCGTTTCATCTCTTTGCTCTGCTGTGAAGTCTCCTTGCCCAGATACTGGCCTGGATTGCACCCTTGTGTCATTTGGGTCCAGAGGTCACCTCATCTGTAAGGCCTTTCTAACCACCTAATCCAAATGAGCATCTCCACTGTCACCTTCTGTTAATTCAGGCTGTTTTATTTTGTTTCTTAGAAAGAGTTTAGCACGAACAACAATTAGCGTGCCTAGTATCCACCTATAGGGACAGAGACAGAATGGAGACTGTAGCCAAGACCTCATGAATTCATTCAACAAAATGTTCCTTTGTGCCAGACACAGTCCCAGATGCTGATGTAATTGATGAAAAAATAAATAAAAATAGCTGGCCTAAGGGACCTTAAATTCCAATCCAGAGAAACAGATAAGAATAAACAAGTAAAATATAATTGGATGATGGCAACTGCTAGAGAGACAAAAAAGCAGGGAAGGGGAACAAGGCATATGGATGGTGTAAGACAGAACCTGGCTGTGTGCAGAGCAGGCAGGAAAGGCTTGGGTGAGAAGGTGACATGTGAGTAAGGGCTGGATTTGTCTGGATCACTTGTGATACCCACTCTGATGGCAGCCGTTCAATAAACATTTGTGGAATAAATGAATGAAGAAAATGCAGGCAGAATTTCCAAACACACCGCCTAAGTGGCTCTCTCCCTCTTCGGGACTGTCGGTGCCAATACCACCCCACTACCAACATCAACAACAGAGCAAAACACAACCAAGTGTCTGGGTTTCTGTTTTTGACAGAATCACCAAAAAATGGCACTTGATGAAGAAAAGTTACCATGCTTCAGCAAAAGCAACCCAGAGTCGATTTCACGTAATTCCCAGGCAGCTTTTTAGTTAGCGTGCTATCCGTATAGAAGGCATGTGAACCTCACAGACTAAATCCTTTTAGTTTCGCAAATGGTTTATCCCAGAACCTAATGGAAAAACTATTTTAAGTATTCCTGGATGGAGTAGATAGGAACAGCCTTCCACCTTCTGCCTGTGGGAGTAGGCATGTGACATTCACCTGAACAAGCAAACGTCCCCTCTCCATGTGGCCACAAGAGGTATGCCTATTACCCAAGGAAGAATAATCAGTGTCCCACCATTATTTTTGATAAATAGATGGAGACGGTCACTCTTCCTTCCTCAACAAGGAAGAAAGCAATGATAAAGGCTAAGAGCGCTAAAATCCATCTCACCCAGCATGTAGACAGAGCGAGGCTAGCCCCTAAGCAAACCAGCAGCATGCAAGGATGAGAGTAAGGAAAAGGAAGGGAGAGAAACGTCAGGCCAGGAGGAAAAGAGCAAGAACCTTCATGGCTGAGCTCTTAGATCCAACCACACCTGAAGCTATACCCATATTTCCACTTGCTCTTTTCAGCTTCGTCAGGTGAAATGGGTCCCTGAGATGTGTGCCTAATGGGGGCCTATGAACACATGGACAGAAGTACTTAATTATCATGGGTGTCTCAGTTTTGCTTGGCAAATGCAAATATTTAAAAAAAGACTACAATTCTCTTGTGATTTAAATGTGGTCAGTCTTTGATTTTGCTGAAGTATATGTGATGTAGTATATATATTTTTTTAAAGATTTTATTTATTTATTTGAGACAGAGAGAATGAGAGAGAGAGCACATGAGAGGGGGGAGGGTCAGAGGGAGAAGCAGGCTCCTTGCCCAGCAGTGACTTCGTTACATAATTCGCGAATATTTACATCCTGCCTTGGACTCCCACTATGAGTACATAATAATCCGGAGATGGGTGATAGGCTTCAACATACCTCCTCACTATGAGGTATGACTAAGCTGTTTGAATTCCATTTATGAGGTTTCCCAACTTCCATGCATAATACTGTAATCTACCCCACACCAAACCAAAACATTCTCATCTATTCGTAAGCAAGACACACACAATATGTAATAAAGAATTATTTCATTTATTATCAAGAATATTCAACACCATCACTCCATTTTATTCCGGGCACCTGGTGACGCAAACATGCTTTTCCGTAATAACCATGTTTTCTAAAGCAATCTTATTTTTGCATGTGTGCTTTAAGAGAGACTCCCACCGACATGATAATGCCCCATATGAACACACAATGAGAAAATATCCATTTACGTGTCTCATATCAACACTGACAGACTGGAAATCCCAGGATTTCTCCAGTTACTAGACATCTGTCACACATGCGCATGGGTGGGTTGCCAGAAAACCAGAAGTATTAGAAACAGAGATATGTTTCTCAATAGACAAGGCAGGAGGAATGTTTATTTCCCACTCTCATATATCAACTTTTATCCACATATCTGATGTTGGCAAAAGGATGTCATGGCCAGACTTCAGATGTGTCAAAAAAGAAGGAGGCTCCTAAAATCCTTCAGGCTGAGCAACAAATCCTTAGAGCAAAGATCCAAAGTCACAAGAAGTTCACAAAAG
The DNA here is from genome assembly GCF_964656455.1 of Halichoerus grypus. Classification (NCBI taxonomy): domain Eukaryota; kingdom Metazoa; phylum Chordata; class Mammalia; order Carnivora; family Phocidae; genus Halichoerus; species Halichoerus grypus. Next base: position 17,269,195 of record NC_135714.1, read on the forward strand.
CAATTTTAATTACTTTCCAGTGAGAGAGAACCCCAAGAAAAGCCTAGTAGACATAAATTCAGAAGGTCATCTCTCTGCTAGATGCATGCTGGGGCCCTGAGCAGCTCAGTTTAGCACATCCTACTGGCCGGTGATTTAGACTTTCAAAAGGTGTGAAAGAAAGAGACAAACTGAATGACTGAAATAGTTTTTTTTTTTTTTTTTTTAAATCAGCGCTTAGCGATGGAACCACATGTCTTATCCCAAGAAGCTATAAGTAGAAATTGATTCTGTGATTTTTTTTCCTGCAGTCTCCTATTTCAACAATTTAAGTCATACAGAAAAGAAGTACTCATTCATGAGAAGGGAGAAAAAAATCCTAAATAACTAATGAATTTCTTTTCAGATGATGATTTATCTGTGTGACTTCTGAAAGGTAGATCCTCACAAGAAACAGAGGGTGATTCAATCATTTCTTAACCTATTGAGGCTCCATCACTCACTATTCTTGATTACTTCCATCATCAACAAAAACCAAGGAAGGGAGGGAGGGAGGAGGAAAGGGAAAAGAGAAGGCCCAAGGGATGGGACACCTGGGTGGCTCAGTCCGTTGGGTGACTGCCTTTGGCTCAGGTCATGATCCGAGGCTCCTGGGATTGAGTCCTGCCTCAGGCTCCTTGCAAGGCGGGGAGCCTGCTTCTCCCTCTGCCTTCTGATCCCCCTGCTTGTGCTCTCTCTCTCTCTGACAAATAAAATCTTTAAAAAAAAAAGGCCCAAGGGAAAAGAGATCAGCTTCAAACTCATAAGTCGTATTAATTTCCAAATTTCATATCGACATAGGCCAAATAACATTATTTTAAAACTACTAGAAAGAATTGGGGCGCCTGGTGGCTCAGATGGTTAAGCGTCTGCTTTCAGCTCAGGTCATGATCCCAGGGTCGTGGAATCGAGCCCCGCATCAAGCCCTGCATCGAGCCCCACGTCAAGCCCTGCATCGAGCCCCACATCGGGCTCCTTGCTTGGCGGGGAGCCTGCTTCTCCCTCTCCCTCTACTGTTCCCCCTGCTTGTGCTCTCTCGTTCTCTCTGTCAAATAAATTAATAAAATCTTTAAAAAAAAAAAAAACCCACAAAAATTATTTTTAAAAAAATAAAACTACTAGAAAGGTTTTAATCACACACTCACCAAAAAAATAAGAGCATCTATCCATAAAGTGACTTTGACAAACTTAATAAAAAATAAATCTCAACACAAAAACACACGCCATGAAGCTGGAAGAATGGTTTCTGAAATGATTGCCGCAGCTGTGTTGTGGTTTTAAATAAAGCTTGCAGAGTTACATTCCTGAGGCTTGGTAATTGAAATAATTTGCTTTTCTACATGTATAAATACATAGTGTTAATCAGCAGCTTAAATTGAAATTGGTACAAATATCATGAACGGAGACTGTTTGCAAATCATTTCTGGATTCAGGCAATTCACAGCAAGTCTTCTCCATTAGCATCACTAATTGAAATTTGTTATGTAAAATTGCTTTCTCTCTCATGCCCTGGGGGGGACTAGGGTCAAAGCAGATGCTGTGTGTTTATTCAGGGGAAGAAGCAGGAAGCCGTTCCACTCCCACAGGTAAGACTGTGGTCCTTTGCCACGATGTCAGTGGGGAACTGCTGCTCCCATCTGAAGCAGGGAGGTCCCCAGATGGGGACCATTGGAAGCCAAAGGTGTTAATGTCATCTGATTTAGGAGTTCACAACTGAAGAGTAAGAATGCCTAATACATACAGGATACCTAACTGGAGGGCCCAGAGAAACAGAAAAAGAAGGGACAGAATAAGCTGCTTCTACCATGGGCAAGAGTCACAAAAAATGTGCATTGTCCGGAAATACAGGTCAAACTGTATTCCTGTTTCAGAAAGAGCAAAACCTTCCAGTCAAATTCTCCCTCTATCTATAGCTCAGCCTGGGATCCTTTATTACATGGCTTTCAGCTTTATTATAGTACTAACTTGTGAAAGAATTATGTAAATATGTGCCTTTCTTTCTTTCTCTTGATTATACTAGAAACTGTAAATCAGTCTGCGATGATATATTGCGAACAGAGATGTAATAAATGGTTGAATTAAACGTAATGAATTCAGTGCCACAAATTGGGGAAAGGGATTATTTAAATAATCCATCCAATAGGGAAGTAGGAATGGGTCTCATCTTTCATAAAAAATGTTCCACCAATAGTGAGGGGTTGGAGAGAGCAGGCATACTACTTTCGACCTCAAATTCTTGATATAAATCACTAGAATCAGTTAATTTGCAAATTCCCTACCACTACATTCTTTGTCTCTAGAATCCAAAATGTGCACATTGGTGTGGAGGCAGCTTCTACATCAGACTGACATTATTCTTCCAGTTGTTCTCATCAGACCAGGCCACAGGCATGGTCGAGGCTGGTCACTCCCGGGCAATGATGCTGATGCAGCTGCATTTGCTCAAGACAGAAAAAGCAGAGGTGCTGGAGAGATCCTTAGCACAAGCCACAACCAGGCCCCAAACTCCCACATTGAAAAATAGCTCTCACCAAGTCAACTCGAAGAAGTAAAGATTCCCTCAACAGCAGAAACCACAGTTCTAGGAATCACTCCAGTTTGATGACACTGTCATTCTAAAATGAATCTTCTTCCCCGGATCAATGTTCTTAACTCTGTAGAGCCATGTTTTCTTCCCAGTGAGTGAAGAAAAGAAAGGCATTTGTACGCTTTTATAGTGATGGTACACGTTTTTAAGTGTTCCAATGATTTTGAAGAAACCTGTCAGGTCATTCTCTCTAATAAGTACATCTGCTTAAATGTTTGCCTTACCTTAGTGTTTTATTGTGTTGTTGTTGTTGTTTTTAAGATTTTTTTATTTATTTGAGAGAGAGCGAGAGAGGCAGGGAGGGGCAGAGGGATAGGGAGAGAGAAGCTTTAGCAAACTCTGTGCTCAGCACAGAGCCCGACACGGGGCTCCGTCTCACAACCCTGAGATCATGACCTGAGCGGAAAGCAAGAGTCAGAAGCTTAACTTAATGAGCCACCCAGGCGCCCTGCCTTACCTTAGTTTTTAAGTCATCTTTCATTCTTCATAAAAGCATGAGAATCCTGTATCTAGCCAGAAAATGTTTTCCTACCTTGAAGACTTGGATTGTTCTGGGGATAATCAGAGGGGTAGGGAGAATGAGCCTTTCTGGCCTCTGAATTCCTGTGGATAATACTGCCATGTGCATCCCCCAACTTAAGTTCCGGAAGGCTGACATTTGAGCACATTCGTTCCTAACTGCCATCTAACAAAGCAGGAAAGGTCAGTACACAATGAAGTGAGACTCTCAAAACTGTACCGTTTCCATTAACCCAAAATCATCTTATCAAGAGGCTCGAGAGGCTTGGAGTAAAATCTGATTGCCTGAGTTGAGGCCCTAACTCTACTACAGGCCACTTCCATGACATCTCAGTCAAAAGAACTCACCTGGACACCGCTTGGTCTCTTGAGCAGGAAAATGGAAATAAGAACTGTAGCATCGTCACAGAGTTATTGTAGCGGTTTCATGGTTAACCCAAAGGCACTTGGAAAAGTATCTGGCTCACGGCCATCCAGTAAGTACTAATCCTTATTACTGAATTTAGTTCTATTTTCTCAAGAAAACACAAATGTGCCGAAATCTTTAAAAGAACAGGTAATTGGCTGCTGACTGGCGGATAAGGAGACTCCATCTTGAAACACATTCCACAGAGCTGAGTTTGGAAAAAATCTGCAAAAGCAGAGCGGTATAGAGCATGAGGTGCCCTCGTGTCCCGCCCCCGGCGCACAGCGCCATAAAGAAAAATGATCAAAGCCAATGGGGACCCATCTCTCTTTGCCCATATATTTATACAACAGGTTGACAGCAAAAGGTGTTTATAAAACATGTTGACAGCAAAAGGAATATTTGTTAAAATGTTCCAACAGGGAGAACAAGTAGGAATTCCAAAAAGTATCTGAGAAGAAGCAACTCTTTGTTTCCTAAAGCCCTGAAAACCCTGTAAAAAAAAAAAAAAAAAGAAAATGCCCTCATATATTCTAATCTTCTGGGGTCATGGTTTTCTTTAATATCCCAGCAACAGGACTCCAGTCTCTGTTTGCTTGGGGAAGTCCAGCATTGCTGCTCTTATTTCTGAGCATTGCGGCGGGAGGTAGCCTACATTTTCTTGTTACTTCTAACCCCATTTCATCTCCCAGCTAAATCCTCAGTGACCCTGCCCTCCGTCCTCCCTTCCTGGGGATGCACAGCCCAGCCAGGGTGGAGCGCACCCCTCTGTTCTCTACACTGCGCCAGACACCAGCAGTCCCCGGGAGCTGGAGAGGACCCTCGTGGGGGGGAAGGGGGGGCAAATCTAAACTAGACCAAAAAATCTAAATTGTGTTCTCTGATATGTTCATGTCTCCCTGAGGTTTTTTTTCTCTCTCACTGCCCATTTCCCTCAGTAAACCTCAGCCTGCTGCTGCCTTGGACCATTATCCTTCTAATGACCCTCCTACTTTTTTATTTCCTTCCAAATTCCAAAGGCCCAGACTTTTCTCAAACTGCCAGAGGTCAGTCTAAATTAACTGTCACTTTATTATGCAAAATAATTCAGCTCTTGCCCTCTTATCCTCTCCCTTTGGGAGCCTACCTTTTGGGGTTTACCTTTGTATAGTCCAAGGTCCTTAAGGTTTTCCACAAATAAAAGAACAGTTCTTTCCATGAACAAATTATGTTTTTCCTGTAGGGCGAGAAATATAAATTCAATGCCTACAGGACTATTTCAATCTCTCTATAGATATACAGACACACAGACATAGACACATAGAGACATATAACACACACACACACACGATACCTAGTTTAAGGCAACAGGACTATTGCAAGCCATTCTAAAGGTTGTTAAAAGATAAATTGAAGCATATTAAACATTCTAAGAGTTTGAGCAGAACTGGACTAGAATCAGGCGGTGCCAAACTGTCAGTGGTTAGGATAGGGGCTGGGGAGAGACTTTCATTGAGAAAAGGCAGAAGAAAAGCAAGGAAATTATTAACTGGCTAGAGTTTAAAACCCAGTTGGCTGTTAATGGTTGGCTGTCCTTAGGTTTTGATTTTGTAACCTTGAGGCATCTGTAAGCTTAGATTTGGGTTTGCTTACATTAGATCCAGCTCAGTCTAATGGCCTTCTTGTTTAATTTAATAAGGTATTTAAATTAAAAAGATAAAATGCTCTGGATTCACTGTCATCATATATATGTGGACTTTTCAGTCTGCCAGATCTGGGTACACATCCTAGGCCTACCATGTACCTGCCCTATATCAAGATCTTAGAAACTTTTCTGGAACTCATTCCTGATCTGTAAGAGAGGTAACCACATTTGAAATTCATTGGCAGGATTAAACGAGGTGATGCATGTAATTAGTATGCTGTATGGATCAGAGTAAGCATTAGTAAAAAAAAAAAAAAAAAAATAGCTAATCAAATTTAAAAAGAAATAAAATAGTAAGGGGGGGTGACAAACAACAAAACATATGGGGAAGGAGAAAAAGCAGTGAGAAAGGGGTATGCCTTGCTTCTTAGCTGCAACCCTCTCTCCTGGGAATCCCTCCAGCCCCCAGAGAAGGGGGCAGCCAGCAGGGATCAGCAGAAACTGAGTAAGGAAGGGTTGATATTTGGTTAATATCCAGAGTTGTACCAGAGACTAAAGTATTTCTGAACTGCTTTGTAGCCACTGTCCTAGACACCAAGAATAAAATCCTGTCTAGCCCACCTACTTCATTCTTTCCCCTGGGACCTTCCCATATTTCAGTAACTAAAGGTGAATGGCTGGCATTCCTGCTGAGCCCCTACTCCAGTGTCCTGCGCCAGCACCTATTCTACCTGATTGCTGCCTGTACGTGTTGTTAAATATCTTTATTACCCCCACTAAAAGCAGAAGTGACCCAGAGGTTAGAGAGAATCAGCAGGAGGGGTGCCTGGGTGGCTTAGTTGGTTAAGGGGCTGACTCTTGATTTTGAGTCAGGTCATGATCTCAGAGGTTATAAGATTGGAGCCCTGCACTCAGTGGGGAGTCAGCTTAAAGATTCTCTCCCTCTGCCCCTCCTCCACTCACAGGCTGGCTTTCTCTTTTTAAAATAAATAAATTTAAAAAAAAGAGAGCAAGAATCAGCAGGTGTTTCCACCTTTGTAGGTATGACTATTTTCTTCCTTCATTCTAGGGTAGGTATAGAAGATCTATCTTTTAAGAATTGTTAAAAATTGTTCTGAAGTTGTAAAGTTTCATTACTTCTTAGGGAGGAATATATCAACTTTTTCTATGAAGCCCATAGAGAACACATCCATGTAACTGTCACAGACAGTAAATGTAACCTATTTCTTCACATTACAATTGATTCTCAGATTCCACTCGGAAGTAGTCTGCAGCTTACAACTCAATCATTTGTGATTCCAAATATGCTCCATTAGCTTCCACGTGCATACACAGATTCACAGATACCATTAGTGAAAGTCTCCAGAAATATGAGGCATAGACAGGTCTCCGCCATCTTACATGTGAAATTTCACCGTCACTGTTCAAAATATGATAAAAGTAGGAAGAAGAGAGAATCACATCTCATCCTCAAAAAGGCTAATTCCTTTGAGTGTTTAAACCCTTGAATAACTTACTCAGCAAGGATTCGGAGAGCCTTCTGGGTGGGAGGGAATGCAGACTTGAAGTGAACTTGTCTGTGACTACAAAGGTTTCCTCTCAATGAGAAGGAGTGGTATTAAACCTGAAAGACGTAATGGCCAACCAGGTGAGCCACAAGGGACCCCACGTCCTGTCCGCGTGTCACAGTGCTCATCAATTACATCACTCTTCCCTGCTGAACCTAAGTGAGGCCTGAGAATCTCAAGAGAGTGCTGCGAAGACAGTATGATCAGCCCGTTAGAATTAAAGGCAGCTACGTCTTCGAGCTAGCTAAGGCATCTTTAATAACCAACATGGTACCTGACACAAAATGGTCCCTGAGAAAATGTTTGGTGAATGAAGGACTTACGGAATGCCTGATGAGAGTCTGAATTATCCTATTGCACAAAATGGTTAGAGCAGGCATTTGGGACCATCTCTCTGAACACACCAACAGCTTTACCAACCACAACAAAATTATAAATAAGACCCAAGGAATCCCTTGTTGAAAGCATCCCTGTCACAAAAAAGAAGTCCTGAAGTGAATTCTGTAAACAGATCAATAGCAAGTTTCAAATGAATAGGTCTTGTAGGAGTAATCAATGGCAGCTGAGTGAGAGATGGAGCAGGCTCCAGAAGAACAGAGAGCGTTTATCTTTGAGCAGATTACCCAGCCATTTAAGGCAAGGGAGGTAAAACAAGGCTGAGAACTATTGTCAAGATAGTTGCAATGTCTACCTCCCCATGCATTAGTTCTGTCTGTTCACACAAGGTAATTTGCTTGCTAAGCTCTCTCTACATCTGTAAGGCAAAGATCCTGGGCTTTTGTGAAGCTATACCACATTCACCGTGACTAAGGAGTTCAGCCACAAGAAGAAACAGCACCATTATTGGGCGGGGAGGGGGGCCTTCCAACCACATAATTTGGTAAAATTGTTACAGCTGAATGGTTATGTCGTACTTAATTCAAATGTGCCCACATGTGTGTCTAAAGCAGGAATTATTTCTAGGAGCCAGCTTTCACTGTAAAAGAGCAGCTTGTTGTGACTACTCTAATCCTTACGGTGCTCTCCTTCTCTGAATTCCTAAATGCTTCTTACAGGATTTTGCGGACTCATCTCTGTTGGACTATTCCGATCCAATCCCAATCCTTCTCCATCCTGTTCCACTAGGCTGACCGTAGAGACTGCTTTACCTGGGTTCCTGGGCTTTCTGACTTCTGGTGGTTTTTGGTTGGGTGGAGACAGAGGTTAGGATCTATGTTTCCTGGGCTTTCTCCCACAGAGCAATGAGAGTAGTGCTCCTCTAGACAAGGCTATCACTCCTCTCAGGAGGCACTTTACCACAGTGACAGTCACTCTCTCTCTCTCACTCTTGCTGTCTCTCACTCTCTCTGCAGGTTCCGGAAACGGCTTCCTATCCTCCGTCTCATAAGGCAGTCATGGCTCTCCATGTGTGCCCCCCTTTCAGTGAGGCACCATTCTGTGGCAACCTTATGCACCTATTTGCAAATGGTCCTTTCATTTAACTCTCTTCTGTTTTGTGCCAGGATTCTAATTGATATACATAAATACTATAACATTTAGCATTTGCTTTTACTGCCTTTTGGTATTTTCCATTTGATATATATATATAGAGAGAGAGAGAGAGGGAGAGAGAGAGAGAGAGCGAGAGAGAGCCTATATCTATATAGAGAGAGAAATTATGTACATATAATTTTTTTTTCTAAGATTTTATTTATTTGACACAGAGAAAGAGACAGCTAGAGAGGGAACACAAGCAGCGGGAGCAGGAGAGGGAGAAGCAGGCTCCCAGCTGAACAGGAAGCCCGATGCAGAGCTCGATCCCAGGACCCTGGGATCACGACATGAGCCGAAGACAGACGCCCAACCACTGAGCCACCCAAGCGCCCCTGTACATATAATTTCTAACTTAGTTGTATTTCCCCAAGACAAGAACTAAGTCATATCCTCCAGACATCGTAAGAGTTAAATTGAGTTCAGGATTTGCCATAATTCTTGAATTCTTATTGCTAGGAAGGGAGCATATCTGAGCAGAGTTTTAACAACAAATAACAATTAAAATTTGTTAAGCACTCATTATGTGACAGGCAATTTCCACATAACTCTTAATTCCCATAACTGCCTTGCAAATCATATTATATTATTCTTATTTTCAGGAAATGCAATCTAGACTAAGATGCATCTTTAAAAAGGTGACACAAGTAGGAAGCAATAGAGCCAGGATGCAGACCCGGGGCCATTGGACACCAGAGTTCAGGCCCTTTACCAGGATTTGACACCAAGCCTCACAAATGAAGTGGGAGACTCATCCTCTGATAAAACACTCACTGTGAATGGAGCTGCCTCCTCATTAGGTACAGAGTCCCCAAGAGCCAACAGTGACGCAGGATTTAATTCTGGAATTCAACTCAAGAAAAACAAATAAGCAAAAATAAGTGTTCCTGTGCATTATTTTTTTTCTTCATCTATCTTCTCACATATTGCTTTTCAACCCTAAAATCGTCTATGGTGATTTGGGCCATCTTGCATTTAGTACTCTTGATTTGTATGTTGTATTAAACATTCTATGCCCTGGTAACAGTGAATATTATTTGCACAGTGTCTAGTGTATTGTAAGCACTTAATAAATATTTTAATCCATTAAGCTGTTATAGAGCCTTTTTGTCATAGAAAATCAAAGCCTGTATTCAGCATTTGGAGAAAGAACATCTTATCATTCACAGCCAAATAAGAGTTCTGATGATTTGATGCTGAAAAGGGAAACATGGCAAATTTTCAGATGAGTGTAATTGCACACTGGTAATTACACAGGTCTGATTTCATTATAGTAAATGCTAATTTAATGTCTGATTCACTTCTCTAACTGGCACTAAAAATGCTTTTACTTCACATGCAATATTAGATCATAGGATTCTGAAAGAAAATACAAGTCTGTTGACTTAGGAGCATTTCAGGATAAGCAAAGGACATGCAAACTATGGTTTACATAGAAAAATGGAGATTTTAGAAAAACAAATTTAAGTTCTTCATAGTTTTTGAACCATGGACCTCTTTTGCATTTTTATGAAGCATATGGACGCCCTTCTCAGAACAGTGGTTTTAAATAAATAAAAGGCAAGGCATTATAAAGGGAACTAATTATATCAAGGAAAACTATCAAAACATTACAAGAATAATTTTGTGATACAGAAATATACTTCACTGTAAAAATATTAACTGTCATTCTATAGAAACAGGTCCAGTAACTATGGGAATTGTTAATCAAATCTGCAAAAATGACCATGTGATATTAAGATGATGACTGATCAATGATTCTATCAGTCATGGAGTTGCACACAATTTCTGTGGTCCATTGCTTTTACCCATAATGGAAGGACTTGCTAACTTGCAGTTGGCTGGACATTAGTAAAATAAAGGTGTCATTTTTACTCCCGTGTAGGTTTACTGAACCCCTGATTTCTGTTGGTGGATTCAGGTGAAGAAATCCTGCCTTGGCAGAGCTTTAAAAGAGGAAATAGAGTAACCAGAAATAGAGGAAGGAGGAAAAGACTTCCTTTCTCCAAAACCAAGCGGAGAGAAAGTAAGAACCGTTCAAGCGGAATTACTTTTAGAGCCAAATATACCCTTGCTCCGCAGAATAAAATAAAATGCTATTTTTAAAAAATAAGTTAAAATAGATTTCAAACAGACTGCCTCATAAAAGTCTTTGAAAAAGAAACATACTGGATTTTTAAGTGATTGACAGCATGGAGCCACTTTTAATTTTTCTAATGTATATTTCATCATAAAAAGTGAGTGAAAGTTCAAAGGAAAAAAATGGTAGGACTACTCATTTATTTGATATTCATGATAAAAGCAAATATGTTCCATCTACTGGGAGCCTGAATCCAGATTATTAGCATTAGTGCACTCCCAAATTTGTAGTGATGTCACAGGCCATGTGCAGACGAGCCCATCTGTTACCAGCCAGTCAACCTGGGACAGACACCATTCCATTGCAGGATGTGCATCACAAGGATTAAAGATCAGCAGAAACACATTGGCTGGGATCAAAATCAGCACATGGAAAAGTAACTCCATTCAGACGAACACTATGTTACCTCTACTTAAAGTATAACAAGGTGCCAAGATCTGTCACATGGGGTCCTGCTAGAATGGATCAGAGGGATCCATAACAAAGGGAATGCAGAAGTTACTTCCTAACAGGAGCTGATGATTATTATTAAAAAAAAAAAGAAAACAGTTCCAAAATGGAGTGGCTTATGCTCAACCCCTTGTCACCAAAACGAGACTTCTAGTTTTGGCTCTTGCAGAAATGGCATCTCATACAGTCAGTCAGGAATCACCTGATCAACACTAGTTACCGCTTGCTCTCTCCTAAAGAGAAGTGGCCTTGCCAAAACCAACCTGCTTTTTGGCCTCTTATAACTTCCTTGTTCCTGCTCCCTTCTGCCTATAAAAGTCTTTCATACGGTACAGCTCCTTGGAGCTCCTTTGTATCTGCTAGATTGGATGCTCCCTAATTTGAATCCATTTTTGTTCAAATGAACTCTTAAAAATATTAATATGCTGGTTACCTTTTAACATTCCCTAGCACCCTAGTGCTTTGTGTCTCAGGTTGATTATCCTAATTTCCCCTCTTTTCCACGTCAAACTGAATTCAAGTTTAACTGTCAAACCAGAACTTTGGGGGTTCTTGACCTAAAGTAGAGCATTTTTAATACAAATCCCCAATCCTGCTGGGTCCCCAGATGTCCTCTGGCCCTAGTTCTATTTCTTCCCCTTCTCCTTTTAGAAGAATAGCTCATTGGCAGGAAATCTTAGTCCAGCAAAGAGATGTAAGGTCTACAAATGTATATCTCCAAGTCACTCAATCTCAGAGTGGACACTGAGGAATGTTCTGGGGTTACAGGCAAAGAACCAGACCTCAGAACAGTTAGGATGAGGTGGGAGAGCATTGAGAGACTTCCTGAGAAAGTGAGGGTAAGAGAGGCTTTAATATGGGGACATGAGGGCCATGGAAGCTTGTGTCTCCATCTGGAACATCACCATGTTCCCTGCTCAAAATTCTCTGGGTACAGAATAATTTATGCATGTTCTGCTTGCATTAATTGAGCTTGTACATTTAGCACCATTGATTGGCATCTTTTCATCTACCACGGTCCCTCTTTTAAGAAGTGTAGACCTCTCCCCTAGATTCAGGTCCTGGTCTCTCCTAGCTAACCCTAGCTAATACCCAAGATGACAATGAGCAATGTTTTCAACACTTTGATTTAACAAAATCACTATTTTAAACCTTAGGTTTTCCTGAAGCAATTTCTATACTTAAATCAATTATTTGGTTTTCTTTTCATTCTGGACAACATGAACACAAACACGAGGGCTCGCAGATAGTAGAGTAAAATCTGGTCAGACAGGCCTAATGTTCCTCCTAAACCACCTGGACCTCAGTGCCCTCATTTCTACAAAAGGGATAGGGATCACTGTTAAAATGTAGTGAGGAGATTATAGGGAAGATAGCCTAAAACTAGTTATGGTTCCTTAAGTGAGAATTCCTGGGCCGATGTTGGTCCACAGTGATGCTTTCATGTATCAGTGATAAAATTGAAAGAAAAATATAAGGAGGTTTTCATAAGGCAAAATTTATCCAATTAGAATACTGTCTCTTATTCTCAGATTACCCTACATTTTAGGGTAGAGCTCTTTCTTTTACAAAATCATTATGATTATAGATGATAGGGTTTTTTTTTTTTTTTGAGTCCCAATGTACTTTGTATTGCAAAATGAGAACAGGAGCCTATGCCATGCTATGACTCACTTTCCACTTTTTAAAAAATTGCACATCTCAGGAGCGCCTGGCTGGCTCAGTTGGAAGAACCGCAAGTGACTCTTGATCTTGGGGTCATGAGTTCGAGCTCCACGTTGGGTGTAGAGATGACTAAAAAATAAATAAACTTTTAAAAATTGCATATCTCCCAGGAGTAGAGAAGTCTGAAAAGCCCAGATCTTAGCTGTGAGGTAGAACAGTAACTGAGCATAGCTGAACTCTTGAGTTTGCCTTGCAGCCCAGAGGAATCATGGTGAAACTAAGCAAACACTATACATTAGAAATGATGGTCGGCCCTACTCCTCCCTGTCCCTCAGCAACCTCTCCCTGTCAGAGGGCATCAGCTGTGAGCTGCTCCTCCAGCACCAGGAGCTGATGTGACTAGCATGTCCTCTGCCTTCGGATGAGCTTAGCTATAGAATAAAGAGTTCTCCTGAACTCAGGCTTCTTGCCTGGCTTTCTTCAACTCAACGGATCAACTTCATTTGTTCCTTAATTGCTTTTCCTGGACACTTAATTATTCCATGCACATTTTAAAAGATTTGGAAAACACAGAAGAGTATAAATGGAGAAAACAGAAATCGTCTCTAACTCTACCATTCAAAGACAATCAGTGCTGCCATTTGAGTCTTTTTTTCCTGCCTTTGGTAATTCATATATTCTTTTTGGGAGGCATAACTTAGATCATACTCCATGCATAGCTGACTATCCTGATTTTTTTTTAAAAGGAATATGGCCTCGAGAGACTTCTCATGCTATTAAGCATTCTCCGAAATCATTGTGCTTAATTACCACAAAATGTTTCAGTGTATAATATTTTTCTATTATTTAAAAACAGCCTAATGGAAATCTTTGTTTATAAATCTTTGGGAGAAAATACAAGTATCTCTGTAAGCAAATTAGTACAATAACTAAGCCAAAAGGTATGGAATTTTAAGATGTTCCCTGTAGCCTCCTTACTTTGGATTTCTAAATCTGCATCTTACTATCAATGTAAGAATGCCAGTATCTCCAATATTGGTTCTTCATCTTAACCGCAGTTAACTTGAAAACTGGAAAGTCAGCATCTAGTTATTTTTATGTCTTCATCTTAAAAACCTACTGGAGTTGTACCGTTCTGGTGTTTATGAGTCATGCCTGTAGTTTGCCCACTGTTCTAAAGTTGACTTAAGTTTTCTCAACAAAATGTTTTTCTGTGCCTTCCTAAGGGGGGACAAAGAGGAAGAGAAACTGATATTAAGAACCTACTATATGGTATGCATCCAAGATTATGCCAGTATTGTAGTAGCCCCGGGAATGATACGATTAGGCAACCACCAAGGCTCCTCAGTAAATAGGCATGCTAGAATCCAGTGTGTTGGTCTCCAAAATGTTAAGCTTTGCAATATGGTCCAGTTCAGGGAGGCGGTCACCATGTGCAACTTACAATGACTCTGTAGTTTTACCTTTTACTCCTTAAATGGATTTACCAAAGATCAAAGGAAGCCAGAAGTGGTTTAAAAAAAAAAAAAAAGGATAAAACCCATACTCACTAGTAGTTTTCCACTTCTTCCTTTTCCAAGGATACCTGCTTCTTTGTATGGGAAGTTCTGTGATGTCAGATTGTTAAACTGTGTTTTTTTAGGAAAGTGCTTAATTTTTCAACCACTATTGTTTATTATGGTATTTTAAAAAGTCTCTAAATTCTTAATTCCCTAGCTTTCTTCTGAAAGAAATCCCTTTACTTCACTTTAGAGAAACCCTGCTGCCCTCTTTTGACTAATATTCATCTTGCAAATATATTACCATTTGTTTTTCACCAGACATTATTCAAAGAGAAATTAACTTATATCGAAATAATGCAAAAGAATAAAAGTACTGTCATAATTGGGCCAAGATAAAGCAGCCAACTATTTTTTTCTTCTAGCATAAACATACTCAATTGTAGGTAAGGTTCAGGAGATGAATAGGAGGGCAATGAAAGGGAGATGGTACTTCAAGCAAAAACAATGAATATTATTTTTTCAATTAATAAATTAATAATGAAGATTTAAACCTGTTCAGGAAAATACCCAATTATAACTAGGTCACCATCTTTGGTCTGCAAGGGCTTCTGACCTGATCTAGTCATTATGGTGCTAGAAATAGTATTAAATCATCTGACTAATGTCTAATATGTAGACTTAAGAAGCAGCATAATATTTGGGTTTATGCAAGCTGCCTGAACAGAAGTAAAAACTAAAGCTCATGTATAGATCTTACATTTTCTAAACATTGTTTTTAGGTGAGTTTCAGATGGCCCATGATTGTGACAGTTTCCAGAAAACATCACCATTCAGCTTTAAAACCTTTGACTGGACTAAATTGTCTGGACCCAAACTTGGCTCTGGATTTTTTTGCCGCTTCACGTAAAACAAACAGTGCTCATATCGATCTCAGAAACCACTACTTCATTTGCCACAAACCCATGTCCCATGAATATGCAAAGGCATATATGAAACACGGACAAGGCCCTCCCCACAGGTCTACACAGTCACAGAGAAAGACTGATGTTAATTCCCACTGACACAGATCTGAGTCTACTAACTGACTAACATTTATTAAACAGAAATTGCATCTACCACTTTTACAGTTAAGTGTCCTTGTTCGTATATAAACTACTAAATGCTATTAAGTATAGTACATACATGAGGTGTTAACTTCTCTTTTCAGAATTATTGTGTAGTTTATAGACATCAAGGCGGGGAAACATTGTGCTAAGTACGTAAACGACATTGGCTCATTTAATGCTCAACTGCCCCATTAAGTGGGTATTACTGCCTCGCCTTTGTGAGGAAATGAAGGCTGAGAGAGAGTAGTTAATTTGCTTAATATCACACAGCACTCAGATCCAGAAGGTATGGCTTGAGTGGCCGCTCAGAAAGATACAGAAGAGCAGTAGACAGTGAGAGGGGTGGTTTCACAAAAACACAAAAAGTTTCACAGGTTTTAGGTTTTGAGACTTATCTGGGCTTTAATGTTTTAGGGGAAGGTTTAGAAGAAGTGAAGGAATGTGTGCATTTCAAGGAGAAGAGGAGGAGAGGAGCTTGTGGAACCAGGATGTAGAGACAGAAGTAGATGGGCAGAGGAAAAGCCTGCAAAGGAAGAAAGGGAAACGTGTAGGAGAGTAGGCAGAATTAAAATAGCAACTGAGAAATTGCGCCAAAAGGCAGCCTGGAGCAGTCCCTTTCAAATCCCTGAGTCCCTGACTTCTGTAGGAAGAGAGCACAGAGAGTTTGAATTAGCATGGACTTCGGGAAGCTTGCACATTTGTTTCAGGGCCTGGGGAGCTCATGGGCAAAATTGGCACGGGAAGCCCATGGTGGGAGGTCCTCCTGAATAAGGGTCTCAAGGACTTCACACCAGGGATGAGCAGATGTTGCACGTGGGAGCTTCCGACATGCCACACCTCATTGATACAGGCGAGAATTAAAAAGCTCAACAAAACTTTTTAGTCCTTGATGTTTTCCCTGAAAATCGTTTAATGGAATTATTTCGAATCTTGAAATAGAACAAAGACAGACCTTCCCTTCTAAGTTATGTAGCTCAAGGAGTAACATTTGAAGACCACAAAGGGAAGCAAATAAGCTCTACAAAAGTAAGGACTTTTAAACAGCCCAAACTAGAAAACATCTGTACAGGTGAGGGGTGGTAGACCAGACTGCCAGAGATTTTTTATATATTTTCTAAAATCCTAGATACACAAGCCATGTGTGGGGGACCACTGTTCCTGTATTCCATTTGATCTACAGCATTATAGCAACTATCATTCCACAATGCCACTGACTATCTACATTTTGTATCCTTGTTTGGATTATAAGTGTAATGAAAATAGGGCACAGATCTTTCCATGATGTCTTTGTCTTTGTAGCTCTGGCCAACAAACTTATGTAGTAAGTGCTCCATACCTCATTAAATGACTTTCCAATGGACTGATCAAGGAATGAAGGGAATGGAGGATAGATAGGTAGCCAAATTAATGGCTAAAAAGAAACTCCTTTGTGTGGAATAAGCTACAAAGGAAGTAAATATTTTGCTTGTCAGAGATCTTCCAGGGTGGGTCACATCACCATTTGCTGGGAGCATAGCAGAAGAGACTCAAATTCGGGTGAATGATAAACTAAGCTTGCTTTGTAGGCTTCTGCCGAGCTGACAGCCCCTTATTCCACTTGCTATTTGTGGCATGAAAGGATGGGAGATGTAGGGAGATATATTTTAGGATGACAATAAGACCCATAACAATAACAGGCCATTTTTTCCACAAGTAAAGCATCCGTGCTTTCATTTGCGGATAGCATGCTGGCCAGTTCTTGAGGACAAGCTACTGTGCAACATAATACTCCATTTCAAAAGAAGGTGTTGGTGAATAGCAGTCTCAGAAAGTTGTACTCAGAGAACCGCTTAGTTCTAAATGCTACAGTGCCCCTTAGCCTTGGGAGCAGCCCAGCCGGAACCCAAAAGTACAGCTGTAGGTGCCCTGGACCACATCTTCCTGCCCCACCGTTGGGGACAAGGTCAGCTCCCCAAGTCTGGCCCATTACCTACAGAAAACTCAAAAGGGAACAAACGTAACTGATTTTTTAAATAATTCCCCCTCAGGATGACCAGCTGGGGCTCTAAATTTTGATAATTGGAACAGGCAAATACATGGAAAGAAAGAGAGACAGAGAGAAGGAGGGAGGGAGGAAAGACAATTCTTTAATCTTCCTTCACATACAACAGGATCAAGAGCAAGTTCCACCATTTCCACATGCAATCTAAAAGATCTGATGTTTTATGAAACCCGTATCTTGACATATTTACCTCCCCTCCCAGATATTAATCACCTTTATAATACTTTCTGCACCTATCCAAATGGAATTTAAGAGCAAACAACACACATACCACACTAACCAACATCAAAGGTATGAATGGTTTCCATTTTCACTCTAGAGGCAAAGATGGATTTTGAAGCTTTGGACAAAAGTATATGGGGAGATAGTTCTGCATTCTATCCTTCTAGATAACAAAACATACACACACACACACACTAAACACAATGGAAACCGTTCCCAGGAAAGCAGCATATCGTCCAGCTATCCATTGGCTAGAGTTTGCGACCAGATTGCCAGAGCTTGAATCCTATGCCCTGCCCTCAGGAGCTCTATGACCCACCAGTTACTTTCCCTTTCTAAGACAGCACTGCCTCCTTTGTAAATGGGGATAAAGATTATATCCGCTCTGTAGGATTGTGAGCATTAAGGAAAGTCATTCATGGAAAAGTACCCAGCTAATCTGGCCATATAATATATGCTCAGTAAATCATATCATTGTCATTTTTTAGCAAGTCTTGAATTTCTGAGGCTTTCTGTGTTGTCTATTCTCATGATGAACAGAATATAAGAAATTACCTGTAGGGATAACCCTGAGTCAGAGTTGAGTCAAGGGCTACACTGGAACTCATCCAAGGGCCCGTGTACTTCTGGCCCTTGACTTTTGCCAGGCTCTTCTCACTTTGAGATGCCATTCAATATCACTTTGAGAGAGATCCTCCATAGCTCCTTTCCTCATTTCCTTCACATCTTGGCTTAAGGGTCACTTCTTCAGGGAGACCCCACTTGACCCCTCCCCACCAATCCTGTTTTAAATCTCTGCATGGAACTTCCCATTGACTCACACTTTTCTTTTTTATCAACTGCCTTTTCCACCTTTCCCCTGACCCAGGCCTTGTCTGTCTTTTGGTCTGCTGTTTCCCTAGTGCCCAAAACAGTATCTGGCCATGGTTAAGTCCTAGAAAAAAATCCCTGTTGACTAAATGAGTAAGTGCTTACACAAGTGCATGATGAATGTGGGCACTGGGTTGGCTTGGTAGCAAGGGTGGGCAGCAATATCAGGATGGCCTACCCAGCAGGGGAACTAAAGCAGGTAACCCAGGACAAGGGCTGAAACCAGTGTCTCCAGATTTGTTTCTAGGGACAACCAAAAGACAAGAAAAGCTACTGTCCGATTTCTCATTCCTTTCTAGCCATACCACCTCTCCTCCAGATACTGAAAACTAATGTCCCTACCATAGCCACTGCTCATCCTTCTTCCTGGGAACTCTCTCCTATCAAACCCTCAATGACTGCTGCTTCTGGCCCATCACTCAGCTCTCCAACTCAGGGATGCTCTGCTCGCCCCAGAACCATATCCTCCCGACCACTATTGCTATTTTTCAGCTTGGCTCCTTCATTGGGTCTTTCATGGCACTTGTCAAAACCCCGTCATTATTCAACCTGTTCACTTTCTTTTATTCTATTTTTCCCATCAGAATATACCCTCCAGGAGAGCAAGCCCCATTTTGTGCTGTTCAGTATGGCAGCCCCAGCACCTTACATAATTCCTGGTACATAACTTGAGTTTGACAAATAAATATAAAAGGAAGAAAGAAGAAAGGGAACCAGGACCAGGAAGAAGAAATACCTGGAGCAATCTAGCTTATTTTATGAAAGTCTTCCCTGATTCCACTCAATATTCAGCAGCTACTATTGCTGGCAGGAAGAGAAGCCACTGTATTCTGTGGAACCAAGCACCATTCTCTCCATGAAGAAAAATACAGATACCATATTTAATACATGCTTAGCATTGTGCTTCATTGTTCTAGCAAAGTCCTAAAAACAACAGCCACAGCCTCATTTCTTGACCACTGATCTACAGCTCTTTGTCCTTCAGCCCAGGAATGACAGGAAATGGCAATGAATCACCTTCCCCCCAACTTCTGTTTCTCATTTTCTTGCCACTGGCTCTATTCACCCACTTCAAGAGTCTTAAGTCAATCAAACTTTTATAACCAAATCTCCTTAACAAATGCAAAACTCACTTCCCACCAAACAACCCTAATTTAGCACAAACTCGAAATTTCAAAGGAAATTTGAACGTACTTTGCTTTAAATGTCAGGACTGGATATTCAGATGGAATAATTAAGGGGGAGGAAACATTTCCTTCCAATAAAAAAAGATTGCTAGTTTGTGCAAAGTAGGAAGAATATTACGTTTTAAATATGTCTGCCTCCGTCCACATACTACTAATGGGCATCCTGATGATTCACCTAAAGCATGCGTCCCTGTCCTGATTGCCACGAAGACCAGAACCCTGGCAGCTTGAAGTTCAAACAGACATCACCCCTTAAAAAGCAGATCTATCAGCCTGCACCTCCTGACATGCTTGCAATTTTCCATTTTCATTACTCATTTTCACAACCATCTAGAATCTCTTCCCTGTGTACCTGATGCCAACAGATTCAGATTCTTCTTACTATGATAAAAGTAAGCAGTTCTTAAGTACACATAATTCTGTGTTATTTAGAAATGACTAAGATTCGGGCAGTTTGATAAACAGCATTTTTATAAGCAGTTTGGAAATTCTACTAAACCTGATTATAATTTTCCAGGCTTGATGTTGAGAACCTGATAATCATATCTGTGAGAAGTTATGTTATATATATTGATGGTACACAGTATAATCTTCCAATTCACTGGACTGAAGTTAAGCTCTAAAGATGCCAGAAAACAAACAAAAAGCAGATCTTCAGAAATTATTTTGTTCAGAACACAACACTTTTCACACAACATCCCATTTTCTCAACAAGCCTGCTTCACAAAGGTCCTTCAATTTCTCTCATTTCAGGGAAGACTTCTCAGTTACTCAAATGTCCTTAAAGGGCCTATTCACCACTTAATCCTAACGTATTCTTACAAAGAAAATAAGCCATGGGTTTGCTGCCAGAGTCAGAGAGGCATAACCAGATCCGACGGGACATGGGAGATGGGGTCTAACTAAAGCTTAGATTAAAATTGTGAATCCTGAATCCATGAATCCAAAGGTTTTCCAGAATGAACATTTTTATCATGGTTTTTGTGTCCTATCAGGAGATGTGATATTTATTAACTTCAAAAGCCTCTAAAGACTTACTGAGACATCAGTGATAGACAAAGTGAAGTAAATGCACCCCACACCTATGCCAATCAATCAGGGCATGGAAAGAAATATTATATTTGGCTATTTCCTCTTATTCTTTTCATTTTTCATTTCCTCGTATTTATAATATTCATTATGTTTGGAAAGTAAGATAAAGATAATAGTAAGTGTTTTTTCTTTATAGAATGTGAGTGCTCAAATGATTATGGTGTGGAGAAGCATAATAAAAACAGTTGAAGACATTGGGAAGACTAAAGTCACACAATAAGGAAAATAGCCTAAAAGCCCTGATATTTTTTTTTTTTTTAGGTGTGGGGGCGAGGGGGGGAAGGAGAGAATCTCAAGCAGGCTCCTTGCCCAGCATGGAGCTCGAGGCAGGGCTTGATCTCACGACCCCGAGATCATAACCCAAGCTGAAATCAAGAGTCAAACACCTAACCAACTGAGCCACGCGGGCGCCCCTAAAAGCCTTAATCAGAGATGTCCCAAGTAGCAAGCTACTGACATAATTGTCAGATTCAGGATAAAGCCAAAGTAAAACATTTTTTTTTAAAGAGAAAACTCCTTTCTTATGTAAAAATACAGACTCTAGAGATAAGATATATAGTAAATGCTATGTCAAGGGTAGATGATAATGGCTGGGGACAGAGAATTTTACTTTACAAAGATGCCACAGAGAGATTTTAAATGGGGGGTTGCCCCCTCCCCCCATTTACTTTACTAAATTGTTTCAGACACAGACTTATGAAAAAAATGAATATTCTCTTTTTAGTGATTACCATGTTTAAGGAAATTATGCTAAATTCATTTGCATGTAGATGATTCAGCCCTTTGAATAATGATTTCCTTAACTAACATGGTTATTATTATAGATGAGGTTATATAATAGAAAAGCTTAAGAGTGGCTGTATCCACCTTTGATATATTCTAACCCACAAAGAAAACGTTGCTGATCAAAACCAGTTGATTTAGCAGAATATTTGCTGAGTCTTTGCAATTACTTTTTGACTTTCAAATGTCAACTTTGGGTAAGTACAAAAACTGTTAAAAATTCCCCCTCTAGTGTTTTGTTATTAGTTGTTCACTCATGATCACTCATATTTCGACAGCACTTAATACATGCCTGGTACTGTTCCAACCGGTCCATGTTGATTATTCCATTTTATTGCCATAACAACTCTATGGCTTATGTACTATTAGGTATGGTTACTATCACCACTTTGGAGAATGGTAATAATTGAAATAAGGCAGACAGACAGAAGTTAAGTGACTTACCCAGGGTCTCAAAGATAGCAGACCTGGAGTTGGGATTCAAAACCAAATCATCTGGCTCCAGGATCTTTACTCCTATTTCCACTACACCCAACTGACTGTGAATAAGGATAAATCAAAGACAAGTTTAATGCTCTGACTCATACACAGAATAAGTTAAAGAAAAGAGGGAAGA
Source organism: Halichoerus grypus (assembly GCF_964656455.1). Classification (NCBI taxonomy): domain Eukaryota; kingdom Metazoa; phylum Chordata; class Mammalia; order Carnivora; family Phocidae; genus Halichoerus; species Halichoerus grypus. The sequence continues at coordinate 17,291,121 of NC_135714.1, forward strand.
AACTGGGCCAGAATAATTACTTAGGAATATTCTCTGTGAAACTTTATGCAAAGTGTGTTGGATAATTTTTATCTTTTAGCAAAACAACAACAAAAATAGAACTGTTGACTAAATCCTCACTCCCCTTGCCTAGACTCATAGGAATTAGTTGCAATAAAGATGGGTAAAAACTTCAAGTCCATATTTCTGTAATAACTTTGTACCCAAAGCCTGTGAGCCCAAGGAGGAACAGGAGATAAAAGGAAATAAGAAAGATACACAAGATCTGAAAGGGCCAGGACTCGTAATGGTGATTAAGAGCACTCTCACCAATGACTGTTTTCACCCTCAGTTACAATCATGCCGGAAGTAGTTAATATATACCCTCCCCTTTGCTACTTTCATATTTTGTATGCTCTGTTGTATTGCACTAACCATGCTATCACAACTATCCAGCTCCTTCTAAAGGGCTTCTGTTCCAGCCTCAGAACTGGTCTAGAGCTTCATTCTTTGTGGTTCATATAACCGCTCCAGGCTTCGCCTCCTAATCTCCGACCTGAAACTCTGACTCTCTCTCCTGTGGGTCCTTCTAGTCTCCTGGGCTTTAGTTTTATACCCAGTCTGGTTCTTCATTTCCAGTCAAATGGATCACCCGTGCAATCTTCCTCTTATACGAATAATAGCAGCTACCTACAAGCCTCATGCTAGGCCCTCAAGACTCATTTACTTCAAATATTGATCAACCCTGAAAGGTAAGAACTGTTATCCCTATTGTCCTAACGTAGAGAGAAGGCTAGACAAGATCTCTCTTGGGAAGTGACATTTAAACTAAGAACTTAAGCATAAGAAGTGTTTCAACTTTGGGGCACCTGGGAGTCTAAGTTGGTTAAGCATCGGACTCTTGGTTTGAGCTCAGGTCATGAACTCGCAATTGAGGGATCAAGCCCCAAGCCCCAGGCTGGACTCCACACTCAGCACAGAGTCTGCTTCAGATTCTTTCTCCCCATCCCTCTCCCTCTTCCTCTGCCCCTCCCTGCTCACACTCATGGGCTCGCTCTTGCTCTCTCTCTCAAATAAATAAATACATAAACTCTTTAAAAAAAAAAAAAAAGAAGAAGCGTTTCAACTTCTGAGGCTCAGAGACAAAACTACTCCAGGCAGAGGGGTCGGCATATGCAAACATCTTTAAGTAGAAACAAACCCTGGTACTTAGAACAAACTAGTGTGGCTGGGGAAAAAAAAAAAAATGTGTGTGAGGGGCAGAGTATGCATCTCAAGATAAAGGACATGTGGGGCCGTGGAGGCCTGGCAGGATTGAAGAATGCCAACTTCAAGATATATTTTCCTCCACTATAAACTATGTACTCAGCCAACTCATGAACCACGTTTTGTGTGGACCCCGAGAGCCTAGCAGATGTGTTGACCCTTAGTGTCAGCTTGAATACTTGTTGTGGAATTGCTGGTTGTATCAGTGATGAAATTGCTAGTGATACTGGAATGGGTGGTGGTGTTTGTGGTGCAAATGGTGGTGGTATTCATGGCAGAATTATTGGTATTTTTGGTAGTGGAACTGCTGGTAATGCATATATTCATCATAGTAGAAGCACAGTCTACTGATGGTCACTTCTGAAATGAAGACCTACATCCGCTTCCCATACAGTTCCTACCATTCAGAAGAAAATGCATACCTAACCCTGAAGCCTAGACTCAGAGGTGAAAAGCAATTAAAATAGTCCAGCTGGGGGGCACCTGGGTGGCTCAGTTGGTTAAGCGACTGCCTTCGGCTCAGGTCATGATCCTGGAGTCCCAGGATCAAGTCCCTCATCGGGCTCCCTGCTCGGCAGGGAGTCTGCTTCTCCCTCTGACCCTCCCCCCTCTCATATGCTCTCTCTCTCTCATTCTAAAAAAAAAGAAAAAAAAAAAAAAAATAGTCCAGCTGGTTTGATTAACGTGCTTGACCGGAGGTAGACCTGAGGATTTGGACACAGCCGCATTTCAATAATTTCTGCTCTTTAATGATTACATCCTCAACATAATTTTTCTGTACTTCTAAAAAGACACCTCAACTCGCAGGCAAATAAGGCCTAACGTGACCTGAGTCCCCTAGCCATGATGTGGTTACCTGAGAATGTTGTTCCTATGGGGGAACACATTTGGAAAGCTTAAAGACTGATTTGATAGTTTTGTTAGTAATTCAGTATTTATCCAGAAAGCAAAGAGGACAGGGTAAACAAGCAGCTTCCTATTTCATGAGAATGTTATCCACCAGCCAGCCAGACTTAGGTAAATCACAAGTCCCCTTAAAAATTTACCAGTGCCACTAATATAACACTGTATATTAACTAACTAGAATTAAAATAAAAACTTTTTAAAAAACGTACCAATGCCCCCCAACCAGACACTATTATAGGGATAAATAAGACATAGTCCTCAACCTTTAGCAGCTACTAATGACGCCATTTATTCAGTACCAGAAACTTGTATTAGGCTCATATTTGTTTTTGGTTCAGAATATCTATCATATTATTGAATCTAATGGAAATATTATTATTCCAATTTTATACTTGAGAAAACTGAGGCCTAGAGAAGTAACTATCTTCCCTATTGGAAAACCCATTCACGAGCCATTAATTAATCACTCTCCCCCCCCCACCCCACCCCACCCCGGCTCCTTAAAGACACAGGAAATTATTCAATATGACTTAATGATATCAATGAACTTTAAAGCTAAGGATCTAGGGTCCATGCAGGAGAATCCAGGAGGAAAGGTCCACAGCATCCTTTGGATCCACTGGAAAGGATTCAGGGGCAATCAAACACCTGAAGGATGGATACTGATGATATAACTGAAGTTACATGAACACACTGTCTGAGCAGGCTGACATACTCTAACTAGTGTTACTTGGTAGAATGGGGCTGGGACATAGAGAGGTTAGTAAACCTATCTAAGTATACAGGGTCAAACAATGGTCACTCAATCAGTAGCCAATTAATTAATCATTTTTGTGTCTCCTCATAATATTGTGTCCCAAGGAACTCAAAACAAAACTCTGTGACAGATAGAGAAAACCATTTGCTTAGCTCTGCCTAGAATTCTCTTATGCCCTGAAATTCCACAATCAGAAAGTCGTCCCTTTAAATCAAGGTACTATCCCTTGGAATAAATGAGGCATTACTAGACATGGTATATCATAAATTAATTCACCTTTTGTTTTTTCAAGGAGTTGTTTTTTTTTTAATTAAAGATCTTACTTATTTGAGAGACAGAAAGAGAGTACAAGCAGGGGGAGTGGCAGGCAGAGGGAGAGGGAGAAGCAGGCTCCCCATTGAGCAGGGAGTCCAACGTGGGGTTCGATCCCAGGACCCTGGGATCAGGACCTGAGCCAAAGGCAGACCCTTAACCTACCGAGCCACCCAGGTGCCTTCAAAGAGGTTTTGATTAATAAAGTTGGGAGTGGTGGTAAGAATTATAATAAATAAAGAAGAGAAAGGTTTGGAAGGGAAAAGCTAGAGGTGATTTCTGCCAACTTACAACTTCAAAATTATAATTTGACAAACTCAAGGTTTTTTGAGAGATATACTCAATAGACATACATATGTGTTCACCAAAGATGTGCACTAGAATGTTGAGAGAGTGCTGCTGGCAAGTAAGTAAAAACTGGAACTATGGAAATTTCCATCAGTACTAGAATGGATAATAATTGTCGTATATTCATGCGAGGAAACACGATAAGCAATGGGGGCAAATTAATCATTGCTGCACAAAACAACATGGATGAATTTCATAGATGCAATGATCATTGAAGGAAGCCATACATATAAGAGTTCATACTGGGTGATTCTATTTATCTAAATATAAAATAAACAGGTGAATCTAAGCAATGCAGGTATAAGTCCAGATAATGAATACTCTCATGAGGGCAGGGCAGTCAGTGATCGGATAGGAACCACAGGAGGACATTTGTGGGGCTGGTGACATGGATGTGTTCAGTTTGTGAAAATTCACTGGGCTGTACATAATGACAGAGCCATTTTTTTTCCTATATGTATATTATGGCCAAGAAAGGGGGAAAAAAACTGGTCAAAAGGAACAAACAAACAAAAAGAAAAGCCAGGTCTCTGCATCAGAAGTCTAGATTTAAAGTCAGGTCCCTAACGGTAAAAAAAAAAAAAAAAAAAAAATCCTAGGTAATCACTCAACCTCTCTTGATCTTGAGTCCTTTGTCTATAAAATAGGAATGGTGCCCATCACACCAGATTAAAGGAGATTAAAAATTGTGACCTGCTTTATAAGTTATAAAGTTGTGTACAACTGTTAATTATTTAGACCAGTGGTTTGCAACCCTAGCTGTGAGTGAGATTCACCTAAGGAGATTAACAACAACCAAATAGATGCCCACGTCCCTCCCATGCTGGACTCCCCAGGTCTGGGGAGGGACCAGCTCATCTCTAGTTTCAGAAGCTCAACAAGTGACACAACCACAGTCTTGGACCACCGATTTAGAAAACACCTCCTTATTTCAAAAGTTAATATGCCATTTCAGGCTCATTTCTCGGATCTGTGCCATGCATCCACATTTTGCCAATCACAAGTTACACAGACATGAAGAATTTTCAGAAAGTCTAATGCAGTTGAAAGAACAAACACCTGAAGAGTGGACAAGGGGACTTAGGAGCAAAAAGGTATCTCATGTTAAACCAGGTACTCTGATGCGAAATCTTTTTTTTTTTTTAATTTGTGAAAAACTCACAAATGAATCCTAAGAGGAGAATATCTTCATAGTAATACCCAAAGTCTAAATATATGCTGTTGCAAATCTGTGCCAGGAATCACGATCCAATTTATGCTTTGGTTTTGTTTTTCCTCCACTTATGAAACGAACACCAGATGTCAGAACAGTTTTTGATAACATTTCTTTTGACATGCTTTTTTTTTTATTTTTAATAGTATGTTGTTTCAACATCGAGGCTCTTTAGACTTATAAAATTGCTAGACTTCAAGAAGTACATCAATTCCCACCGATAAAGTAAAACGCATAAAGTCAGAACAGTTTGAAGTTTGTCTTTGAATTCTTATGACATTCAAATTGCTTCTTTTCTCATCCCCTCATTTCTAATTTTCTCCTTAGATAAATTCATTACACACAAGAAAGGGCTCATAGCAAGGCAATCCAATATTTGCGTGTTGCGGGAGTATATGTTGTTCCAACAGTAGGTACTGAATAAATAATTGCTGAATTTAACAGATTAGTCATTTTGAGAGTAGATCATATTCTAGAGCCAAAGATAAGACCAGAGATTTTATGTGGTCTAGCTGTTAAAATGCAGTTAAAACTAACAACTCTTCCTTGGATCTATAAAGCTATATTTGCATGAGACTTTTATTGGCAAACATATAGTGCTGTAGTGGGTTACATCTCAATTGAATTTTTAATGCTGCTGTGTGCCTGTTAAGGGTTGCCTTTATTTCCTGTTTTAGGATCCTGGTTAGCATTATTCATAGCCTGAAAAGAATCTGTTCTAGTAACATACTACATTTTTATCGTATACACGTCTGCAAGAATTGTCAACTAGATGACAATTTGAAAAAAAAAAATAAAAACAATGAAAAGCCACTTATTAATGAAATGTCTTAGAACTTAAATTTTCTTAAAAATTTTCTTAAGTTAGGTATAGTTCATCAATTCCCAGCTATCTTAAATACAGCACCACAAAAATAACAAGTACATCATTGGTGACTATCTGAAGAAAAACAGAAATTACAAGGAAGTAACTGTATCATAATATTGGGATAATATGGAATTTTCCATTTTCAGCAGATCATGTCATCAAAGCCATAATGCAGAGAAGTATAGAATATTCAACAGCAAACATTAAAAATTCATATTCTGATTAGTGTTACTTTATCACTTATAAATAATTTAAATAAAAGTTTGGTACTGCCCTGTTATTTGACATTGTTAAGGTGTGAGCTCTTCCAACCAAGGTTGTGGTGTTTTGTTTTGTTTTGTTTTTAATTTTCAAAGAAAACCTTAACTTTTTCCTCTCACACAGTGTGAGAGGGTTGAACTCCTTTGATGGTTTAGTACAGAGAACTTGCGGAGTTAAATGTCGTGATCCTTTATATTCAACCACTTCCCCATTGCTCCTTGAAGCCATCCAAAAGTCCTCTAGCCTGCCCTCCTCCATCACTGCAGCTGTCTCTCACTGTCCCTGTCCCTTGAAGCCATGTCTTCTCAGGTCTTCTCCCTTCTTGCTCTGACATTCTCATATTGTTTTCCATGTGAGTAGAGGATCTTGTCCATCTACTGTAGGACCCACTATTTTTTGTCCCCAATTCTAAACTAGAAAACAAGTGGGTTGAAGAATTTAGTGGAAGGTCTTTGATATGGTTGTCTTGCTAAACTGAAGGGCACCCCCCTTTTTTTTTCCTTTCTTTTGGTGAACAATTAATCTTGACTGAGCAAAGATCCAGGAAGATGAGGTCACTTTCGGTCAAATAGGGACAACTGATTTCACCATTTCTTTTTCTCTTGATAGTTGATAAGGAGAGAGGATAAAACTCTCCAATGGCAGTTGGGATCCAGATTTTGCAGAGTTATAAACAACAGGTTGCCTTTAGAACAATTTCATCAGCATGACGCAGTGGTAAAAGCATGAGCCACTAAGAGTTACACTTTCTAAATTCAAACCCCAGCTCTACCATTTATTAGCTGTGTAACCAGGGCAACCACTCAAATGCCTTGGTATTAGGAATGGTAATAATCCTATTTCATAGTATCACTCTGAGAATTAAGAAGTTCATACATTTAAGACACTTAGAATAGGGCCTAGCATTACAAAAGTGCTCAAATGTTAATTATTATTAATAGCTTTTGGATTTCATTAGGCTAGTGAGAGTCAGAGAGTGAGAATCACAATAAGAGGAACGTGACCACACTTAACTATACTTTTCATAAACAAAAAGGAGCTACTTAGGAAGTAGCCTGTAACATCTGCCTTCAGATCAGAATGGGAATAGATCTGTGCCCTGTATTCCTCCATTTGGCGGTCATCCAATAACATTCAATAAAGCTCAGGCTAATTGATCACTATCGCCCATCTTTGCATCAAAGTGCCTTAACTTTGCTTACTAATAAATTATATGGTGTTCTCTCTGGCATCCCTAGAGAATTTTGCACATTTCACTCATTAATTGCCAACTCCACCAACAATCCAGGGCTTCAGGTGTCTTAAAACAAGTCCATCTGCTCTTACCTACACTAAGCCCTTTCTACCATTTGTCTCACTTCCTCCTTATGACTTTCCTGTGCAACAGAGCCTACAACTTTCCCCATTTTACATATGAGCATTTACTATTTGCCTGACATTTAAAACTGAAGATGAAAAAATGATCCAGATAGACATAATCACTACCCTCCTAGAATTTACATTCTCAGAGAGACATTTAACAAAACGATTTACTTACAATTGTGATACATACTTGAAGGAACAGTGCCAGGTGCTAGAAGTTCGTATTTCAGGGGATCTGGTTCTAGGGAACCAGACAAGAACAAGTGTATACATATACACAGGGGGTGGGCAAGGGTGGGGTGAGAGGCTCCAGGAAAAGGACTTGTTTTTGCAGTGAACCTGGGGTAGGAGGTAACATAGCCTATTCTAGAATATGAAAGAAGATCTCATTGGCTGGAGCTCAGAGGGAGAAGAGAGGAGAGTTGCAGAGGTTAATGTGAGTGAGGCCAATTGAGGCTATAAGTAATATGGGGCCTCACGACCATGTTAAATATTTTGGGCTTGATTCATAAAATAATGGAGAGTCACTGAAATTTTTTAATCATAGAAATGACATGCCAATACTTATTTATATAACCTGACTAGAGTATACATATTGGATTTTGCCTCCCTCCCTCTCTCTCTCTCTCTTACATTTAATCCTTCAGCCTATCTTGTGTGATAGATCGTGTAAAGCTCTACATAAAAGATTGTTTAAATACATGCTTTACTTTCCAGGGTGCCTGGGTGGCTCAGTCATTAAACATCTGCCTTCGGCTCAGATCATGATCCCAGGGTCCTGGGATCGAGCCCCGCATCAGGCTCCCTGCTAGGTGGGAAGCCTGCTTCTCCCTCTTCCACTCCCCCTTGCTTGTGTTCCTTCTCTTGCTGTGTTTCTCCCTGTCAAATAAATAAATAAAATCTTTAAAATAAATACATAAATAAATGCATGCTTTACTTTCCAAATAATGAAACAATCTGCCTTTCAGCCACACTTCATTTTTTTAAAACTATAGTAACAATCTTCAAGAAAAGACAGTAAAGGCATTGGCTGTAAGAAATAGGGATTTGGGGAATAAGAAGAGATTTTTTTTTTCCCTTTTGCCAACATTCTAGTATTTCAGGAATTTTGATAAGACAGCAAAAAAAATAGTGTACCTTTAAAAGCAAGGTTTTAATTTATATACCAACTTAATTGGCCATGAGATCTTCAACTTCACTTTCTTCTAGCCCAAGTGTCAAAGTCTTTTTCCTTGCTGTAAAAATCCTCAAAGAGTAAAAAGATTTATATAACACAAAGAAGCTCTTCAAACTTTATCCTAGTCATAATTCAGTGTTAACTCATTTATAAATAAGTTCCAGGCAACACGCGGCAGTGTGAAATATGAAAGTGAAAAGACACATTTCCTGTCTTTCAGAGTTTGGAGGGCAAGAAAATTAAAAAAAAAAAAAAAAGCACAAGGGAGAAACCGTTGAAACCTCCTTAGCATGGAAAATCTGTAGGACTTCTAGTAATCAAACTAAAAGACTCAGAAGTCTTTTGAGACCAGGAACATATACTTCATCATTGTTTTGCCCCATAAACTGCAACACAGGTATTAAATCAATATTTAATCATGAAAATTAACACCAAGGAGATCTGCTGATGGATCATGAAGACACATCATGGATGAAAAATAATTGGAAAAATTTGAGCAATCTTTAAAAAATAAATAAATAAAACAAAGCACTAGTGTCAGCAGAAAACCACAGTGTCCCAGCTAATAAGGCTGATGTAAACCTACTAACAGTGGTTGAGCTTCTTGGTTGGCTGATTCACTTACTGAATGAGTAACCATCACCTTTGTCTTCATGGTAGCCAAATAAGAGGCCTTCTTGCCTGGTAAGGGAGAAAGCAGTACCAATCCACAGAGTTGGAGTAGACTTGGCTCCTTGCACTGAAACTGCCCTAGTTTTTTTGTGCAGAATCACAAAGGCCATCAAGAGACTGAGAACCAGAATTTTGTACATTTCACTTGTTAATTGCATCTTATTATTTGTAAGTCATTCTTAAAACTTCTCCATAACCATCCTTTCTATATACTATACTTATAATCGCATGTTCAGTTTTTATTTCTGGTGCTGTGTTTAGTTCCCAGAAATACTGAAAAACCTGTTACTCTAGCAAAAATCTGTACCTTCCTAATATTCCACTATTACTCTTCTCAGTGAAACTATACTTTTTTTTTTTTTTTTTTGCCATGTTTCTGTTTTAGGGTGTTCTCCATTGCACATACTTGATACTTCATTCTTAGATCCACTTCAGTAAAAATACTGAGTTTTCTGTACATCATTTAAAAAACCTACATAAATGTAATTTTAATGTCTGCATAAGAGTCCATCTTATGAGTACTAAGTCCATACCACCACCATGATTAAGTAGCTTAATCCGGTGTTCAACAATTAAGATATGTCTACATTTTCGCTATCAATAATGCTGGCATAAACACCACCTCCCATAAATTTTCCTCTGCATTTCATGCTACTTTTAAGGTAGAATCCCAAAAGAGAGTTTGAAAGATCAGGAATACTTTCAAGGTTATTTAGCTATGTCATCAAATGCTTTCGCCAGAAGTTATAAAAGGAGTTAGCAGGAAACTGCTTATGACAAAGTATTACTTAAAATGCTTGGGATGAAGTTTAACATACTGTGTGCTCTTTATCTTTGGGGCACCAGATGGGGATGTGGAAGTGAGTCTGGCTAGGAAAGGACTATTTTATCATCACTGCCACCATTTAGAATTGCCCAAGCATCATGATAACAAAATGCAGACCCACTTTTAGTTGGTTTTATTATATTAATAATTATTATTGAACTCTCTGTAGACAATGCACCACCTCTTTATGTCTACACCTTAGGCAGAAGTGTATCAAATTGTTGACATGGGCAATGTACAGGTTCTTTATTCAACATTTATTACATACTTGTCATGTGCCCACATCACACTAAATGTCAGAGAGAGAATGCTGAGGCTTGTGCTCTCAGTAGGTAAAGTGGGGGCTGATGTGCTGGGTGATATTTTTATTCTCTTCTACATACTTAGAGTGCCCACATTTGGAAAATGAACAAATTACCTTTATCATCAAAATGATGATACATGTGTTTATTACTACAAGTTGCTATTGGTAAAATGAAATCTAGTGGTACTCATGCTTTAATCTTGCAAACTTGATCTAATGCTCCTTCAACAAACTTGTATTCATAAAAGGAGCCATTTGAAGGGCTCAAAGAGAGAGAGCATACAAAAAACACAAATTAAAGAATGTGGGTTGACAAATCCTGGGAAGTTGCTATGTCCAAAATAAGTCCTCCTTTTCCCTCTTCTCTTCCCAGAGCCCACTCAAATGCATAAGGACACACATCAAAAAGTCTCATGGAATGCCCTAGATACAACTAACTACAGATACTTTACAAATTTGATAGAACCACAATTACAGGAGGCTTTTGGGTGATTCCAATTTGTAGTGGGTCACTGTTAAGTCCCCAGATATATTATTTGAAGCTCTTAAACTGCTTGAAAAGTATGTGCTTTCACAGGAGTCTGCATGATGGAGTGGGATAAGGATCCTCTGAAAAATGTAAGCAAAGAAGGAAAGAATTAGAAGAAATGATAGCTGCTCGGGTGGTGTCATTTAAGTTCTGGGGCCGAGCCTTCATGAATACAGGGGACTTTTCCCCATCGTACAGAGGATACCAACAGACATTTATTTATTTCACAAATACTTTTCAATGTTGGGTATATAGAAGTGAGTTAAGTAGACAAAGTGTTGTCCTCCTGGCCCTTACTTATAGTTTAATAAAGTCCAATTAACAAGGAGACAAAGTAAAAATTACATATTTTCAAATTTGTTGGAATGTAAAAGAACAGGGTGGTCTCAGAGAGGAGGATAAGGAACCCCTGTGTAAGACAGAGTATGCACAGAAAGCCTCTCTAGAAAGGTGACATTCCAGCTGAGTCCCAGACATCACAGAGCCAGATACAGAGTGAAAGGAAGAGATTTCAGGTCAAGGAAATGGCAAGGAAGAGGCCAGTAAGCAAGACTGGTAGCAAGTGAAGCCCTGAGGGACCAGATGGCTGGAATGAAGTAAACAAACAGGAGGATGGTGTAAGGTGAAGTTGGAAAGGTGCACAGGGACAAAGTTATCAAATAGAGAGCTATCTGGAGACCAGGAGACAGAATAATATGGTTGAGGCTTAGAAGGATTTGGGGAAGGTTAGAATGGAAGAGAGTTGAGAGAAGTAGGACTGCTGTGAATTCTGCCATGAAGGGGAAGCCACTAGATGTTCTCTTGCATGGGAAGGACACAAAGAGGGGATTTCACACGGAACCCATAACATCACTGCTGCAGTGCATCATTGGTATGTCACAGGTACCAGGAATTGGGGGGGAGGATGACCAACTGGACTCCCACGTATCACGTCTAATGGCTAAGCAAAATGGAGGTACATAGTTACCATGTAAACCAGAGTGACAATTTTTCATTCAGGGTCTACTTGACCACATAGCTACTGGTGCTAACAATCAGTGCTAATACCCTTTAGGGAGGAAAGAAATAAAATTAAATTTAGCATCTCTAATCTATGATTATATCTGTAACACGCACAGTCTGTTTAAATCTGATAAAACTATGGATGAAATGATGGTTCATTTCTTTATTCCTTCCAAAGTCATCTACCTCTCAAGAGAGGATTGTTTTGATACGGGTAATGCAGGTCATTGAAGCAACACACACCTCCTGTAAACATACTAGGTCCGGGAATAAAATAATAAATAACCGAAATTCAAGACCATCTCAAGGAATATAATATCACTAATTACATGGAAAAAATGCTTTCATTGCATGAATTCTATTACCAATAAGATTAGTACAGAAAGGATTGAATGTTGCCACTCCAATATTAATTGGTCTTTCAAATCTCATGGTTTGAAAGAAATGGTTATTTAGCATCAGTTTAGGAAGACTGCAGGCACTGATTTTTTTTAAAATAGTGCCATGAAAAGGGAAAAATAAGTGCTAAGAGGCTTGAGGACATTATTAAACTCTTTTATTATTCTTTTTTTTAATATAGAGTAAATTACAGAAAACTTACCAAATCAACAGAAAGATAGTAGACCATAATGAAATATGCAATTTATTTTTTAAATGGGAAGAGAACTACTGAATCATAAATGGCAGACCCATTAGGAAGTTATGCAAACGCTTCCCTTTTGAGTAATATGAATTCCGTATCACCCTAACTAATGTCTATGCCCCAACAGTTTTACTCATTATCATAAATTTCAGAAGTCTCATTCTTTCACAATATATTTCAAAGACATTTTATTTTCATTTTAACAATTAAACAATTTTATTGTCTCATATCTTCAAAATACATTCTGCAGTTTGTTCCAATAAATGTGACTTGCTTAAATTCACTTGCTTAAAACAGAGAATGAGTTTTCTCCAAACCTTGCTTTGCTGTCATTGCTATCTTGTGCATTAAGGAATTGGAATGTGTGGGGCTGGAAACAGAGGAGTCCAAAAATGGCCCATAATTTCAGACATCTTGTACACTTCTTAAAACAATCCTGTCATAAGGATTTTGCATTAAGAATGAACAGGAAAAAAAAAAAATTATTCAATCCCCTCTCTAGCTTTGACTCTCTACGAGAGAACAGATTCGTGCCCTAAATAGTGACTGGGTTCTAGAATCAGACAGACCCAGGTTCAGATTCTTGCTCCCTTTACAACTATGCACTTGAATAAGTTACTAAACAATTTCTGGACCTCATTTTTCTAGTCTGGAAAATGGACACAGTGATACTGCATTGGAGCCACGTACGATGTGTATAACAGGATCCAGATCCATGCTTAACACAAATCAGAGGTCCCATTAACATTTATTTGGCTTTCCTTAGAAGTCAGTTGGCATACATTTCCAAAATCTGGCTCACTGAACCTGTCTCACCAAGTATCTTCTAAGTCGAGCAAGGTCTTTGTCTGTTCAGGAGGCTATAATAAAATATCACATACCGAGGGGCTTATAAACAACAGAAATTCACACTTCCGAAGGCTAAAAGTCCAAGATCAGGGTGCCATGTGATCAGGTGAAGGCCCTCTTCCTGGTTCTTAGAAGGAGCTTTTTCACTGTGTCCTCACATGGTAGGAGGTGCTAGGTAGCCCTGTGGAATCTCTTTGCAAGAGCACTAATCCCATTAACGAGGCTCCATTCTCATGACCTAATCACTTCCCAAAGGCCTTTCCTTCTAACACCATCACATCAGGGATTAGGTTTCCAACATGTGCATTTTCGTGGGGGGGGAGAGGGGGTGGGGACACACAAATATCCAAACCTAGGCAAGCAATCTCCTATAAAAACTTAGTCAAAATAGGAATCAGACTGAATTTTCTTGAAAAGGCAAAGTAAACTTTCTAAGCCTGTGTCCTCATCAATGATACAGAGACACGGCTTATTTCACTGGGTTAGAGTAGAGTTGCTCAGGCTTAGCACTACACACATTTGGTTCGGATCAGTCTTTCTTGTAGGGGGATGTCCTGTGTGTTCTAGGTTGTTTAGCAGGATGATTGGCGACCACCCAGCAGTTACCATGAGTAGCCCCCCAGCCCTTAAACTGGAATAACCAAAAAAATGTCTCTAGACATTGCCAAAGGTCCTTTGGGAAATAAATTTGCACCCCCCCCCAATTGAAAACCACTACAGTAAGCACAATTAAGTAACTTGCAAGCTATTTAACACGGGACATGGAACACAGTTATGCTCAATAAATGTAAGCTATTAATTTTTACCTAGAAATGCTACTGATCACTATTTTATGTCTTCAATATTATGCATAAGCATTTGTTACAATGAAGGGACTACTTAAGGAGAAACCACCTATTTCCATAGTGGTCCCAAAGCTGCCAGAAATGAAATGATTCGATAGAATTCTTTCCATGCCAATATTCATTTGGACCTTGGATTTAGAGCTATGCTGGCATCTAATTCTGCCTGAACTCCTCCTAGGGGGTCATCCTATCTTCCCTGGTTGGTCCCATGCTGCATCCCTTAAAGCAAGGTGACATCATGCTCCCCAGGAAGCAGGAGCCCAGAAACAGGGATAACTCTCAATCCTGAGTTGAGTTGTTGCCAGTCTTTGGCTCCATGTGGGTCTGATGAAGGCTTATACCTGATTGCAATTTCCTTCAGGCTCTTTCTTTCAAAATGCCTCCTTCCAAATTTACCATGCAAAGGTGCAACTGTCACAAAATAATGATTTCAAAATTTGGGATGCTTAGTAGATTCTTGAAAGACTTTCCCAGAAAACTCGAAAGGTATTATAACAACAGATTTATGTATGTGGCTTCATCAGCAGCCTCATCCTGTGGGCATTAGAGAATGGGCTTGGTAGTGAGCCATCAGTAATACCCCAATAAGTGCCACTAACCCATCATATCCAGTACTCATTTGCATAGACCACTAGGACTGCCAACCTTAGCACCCCCCACAGTCAAAGGCAACCCCTCACCTCTTTTATAAATAAAGTTTTATTGAAACACAGCCAGTTCCTTGGGTCTTTTAAAAATCATCTATGGCTTTCAGGCTAAAACAGCAGAGCTGAGTAGTTGTGACAGATAACCATCTAGGCCACAAATCCTAAAATATCGGCTCTCTGGCTGTAGTCGTCTGCTAATGACTCTCAGAGACATAGCCACGTCCTGACCTGTGAGTATGACCTTGCTGGGAAAAAAAGAGTCTTTGCAGACATAATTAAGAATCTTAGAATGAGGAGAATTTCTTGGTTTTTTTCTGAGTGGGCCTAGAGGACATCATTAGTGTCCTTATGTGAGGGAGGCAGAGGGGGATTACACACAGGGGAAGAGAAGGCAGTGTGAAGTCAGGCAGAGGGTGGAATTATACAGCCACAAACCAAAGGATGCCAAGGAAAGATGGCAGCCATCAGGAGCTGCAGGAGGCAATGATGGAGTCTCCCGCAGAACCTCTGAAAGGAGCATTATCCTGTCAATACCTTGATTTTGGATTTCTGTCCTCAAGAACCATGAGAAAATATATATACTTTTTAAAGCCACCAAGTTGTGGGCGCCTGGGTGGCTCAGTTGGTTAAGCGACTGCCTTCGGCTCAGGTCATGATCCTGGAGTCCCTGGATCGAGTCCCGCATCGGGCTCCCTGCTCGGCGGGGAGTCTGCTTCTCCCTCTGACCCTCCCCCCTCTCATGTGCTTTCTCTCTCATTCTCTCTCTGTCAAATAAATAAAAAAAAAAAAAAAAAAAAAAATTAAAGCCACCAAGTTGTGATAATTTATGGCCTTATACAAAGCTCACTGACTCCTGGTGACTTGAGTGTGCTGGCGCCCCCTGGAATTGTGCAGCATGGTACTGCAGGCCTGAAGGCCAGGGTGGATGTCTCCCAGTTGAAACTTGCATCGATGTTCCCAGTTATTTGTTACGGACTGAATGTTTGTGTGTCCCCAAAATGTGTATGTTGAAATCCTAACCCCCCCCCATTGTGACGATATTGGGATGGGGCCTTTGGGAGGTGATCAGGTCATGTGGGTGAGAAGACTGCTGTCTACCAACCGGGACACAGGCTCTCACCAGACACCGAGTACCCCAACAACTTGATCTTGGACTTCCAGCCTCCAGAACTATGAGAAATAAATGTTTGTTGTTTAAAATCACCCAGTCTATGGTATTTTGCTTTGCTTTGCAAGTGGACTACACAGTATTATTCTACCACTTTGGGAAAGTTTAGAAAACTACTGCATATAGATTGTGACAATGTTTTTATATTTTCTATTTTATTCTTTCACTTTATCTATATAAAACTTTATATATGTGTATATATCCAAGCACACAAATACGAATATATATGTTCTACCTCCCAACTTAAGAAAAATAAAACATTACATATATCATAAAAGCCACAGCCATACTTTTCCCAGACAGTGACTAAATGTGATGCTTACCAAACCTGTGCCCCTCTTTTTACCTTTACTGGTAATGCAATTATCCAAAAACAGTAACACAGTATTGTTTACAACACAATTTTACATGTTACATAATAGGTGTCCTTTCCTGTATCCTTCTAAAACTTGCTTTTCTAGTTCAATCAACATAATGTTTTTAAGATTTATCCACTTTGCTACATGCCTTCCAACGTTTTCATGGACCACTGGGCCTGTATCCACTCTCCTGCTGGTGGACATTGAAGCTGTCAATTTTCATCATGATAAAGAGCACCGCCATAAATGTCCTTAAACATGTCTCTTGCCTACAATCGCAAGAGTCAACGCCAGCATTCTTACTCAGGAATGGACGTTCTTGGTTACAAAGCATGTGTCTTCAGCTGTATCCTATGGAGCCATATTGTTTCGAAAGGGATAGAATAATTTACAGTGCAAGCAGCAATGTTTAAGTGTTCCTATTTCACCAATCCTCACCCAAACCTGACATAGGCAGGCTTTTGAAATAGTTGCTAATTTCATGTGGATGAAGTGAGCATCTTCTCTTTACTGTAAAACTCTCCCTAGGCAATAACAACATTTCTCCATGTAACTCCCTAACCTCAAACTCAAAATAGAAATAAGGGAGAGCGTCTGCCATGATAGAAACAGTGAAATCGAAAATAAGGAAAAAGAAAAGGAAACTTTCTGAAATATAAACCTGCTTGAAATGGTATCCAGTGTATGTTTGCAGAACTGGGGAAAACACTGGGTTAACTGAGTGTGACGTTAGGTATCATTTCAACTCTAGTGCAAAAGTTTTCTTGCCCATTAAACAGGCAGCTAAATTACACTCTCTGCAGTTCTTCCTTGCTCCAAAAGTCTCTCATCGTATTAAGAGATAAAAAGAATCCCAAGCAAGGCTGGCAATTCTATTACTTTAATGCTTCTTTTCTGCAGAACGTGTGAAAGCCTGCAGAAAACAGTCATGTGTCCCTGGGGTGATTCTCCACCTCATCCGCCTATAGCATCTCTATCAAGTATGAGCTAGTCCAGCCGTCCCGCCTTCCCCCAGCCCCACCTGCTCCCTTTCATTCACTCTTGCCACAGGGATCCCCACATCCTGAACCCTCTGCCTAGAACACTCTTCCCTCCTCTTTAAGGAGCCATGCCGAGCTCCCCAGCAAGATCATGGCTTCCGGGTCAACATGCTTATCCTTTCGGCGGTCAAGTCTCCATTGTTATATAACAAATAAGGTTCAACACTCAATCCTATAAAATGTGGGGTTCATGTTAGTATGAAGTCAGTGAAAAAAAATGATATTTTTCAGGTTCTCTCTACAGTCACAGAAGGCAAAAAAATAAACAGTGAAAGGCACCTACTACACAATGGACTGAACCGAGTCTCCCCAACGGTCATATTGTGGTCACATCCTAATGAGCTTCCCTCTAAGAAATGAAGAGCCAAGCATGGAGACTGAGCAAAGCACAGCAGCCAGTTGTGTTACACCAGATTCTGAGACATTGCTGAATTCATTTATTGTGGAATGAGTTTTCTTGGCTTTTAGTCCACCTAAACTCTAATTTACCTGCTATTAGATTGCTGTCCATCTCCCACCTGGAGTGTTAACTTCATGGGGACAGAATTCTGTGTTATTACACAGGGTAAATGCTCAGGAGTTATTTGTTGAAAGGAAATGAAAAGAAAAAATTACCACTGAAGTACTTTATGACTGGGAAAGAAAGAATAAGCTCCAAAGTCCTTGCTCAGCCCTCTGAGGCACTGATTGATACCGAACCCCTCTCCAACCTTGTATTACCCTGCCCCTCACTCACCATCCTCCAGATATATTTCTCTGAGTTCCTAAGTCACACCAATCTTTTTCTGCCTAGAAGTTTTTTCCCCAGGTCTTTACCTGACTGGCTCCTTCCCATCTTTCTGGCCCTGGATAAACATCATCTCCTGAGAGCAATTCCATCTGAATGACCAATCAAAAGCCAATCCCATCCCCCTCCAATCCAGCTTTCTGTCCAGTCTTCATTCTAGGCTGAAAACCTGTTGTTTCTTATCACTTTGTGTTTACTCTTGTCCTGATCTTTTTCTCTATAACAGCTGCATAAAGGTTTACCTCTCTGTATCCCCTCAGCACCTACGACAGTGTCTGGCCCTGAGCACATGCTCATCCAATATTTGGGGAGTGAAGAAGTAAAGATGATTCTACTCTGAAAGCACAGGACTGAGAGCAAGTGGAAGGCACAAAACCTAGAGGAGAACTCAAAGACACCACAATGTTTTGCTCCAATACAGCACTTAGACAATAACCCACCCTACCCAGGAGACAAAGGTGAGACATGGGGTCTAGTCTCCCCTTTCGACAAGCAGAGCAGGCAGCTCTAGTCCTCAACATCAGTGCAAATACACTGTGTGTAAGGTCTAAATGACATCAACTTATTATCAAATTAAAACTCAAAAAATAACTTTTTTTTTAAGTGGGCTCACTAGAGCCCAAAGTGGGGTGTGAACGCACAATGCTGCAATCAAGACCTGAGCTGAGATCAAGAGTTGGATGCCTAACCAACTGAACCACCCAGGCGCCCCTCAAAAAATAACTTTGAAAGACAAAAACACACAAGCAGCACACACGAAAGTGTTTCATCTCAAGCGGCGTAAATGATTTCTCATGAAAATCTGGATCTCTTTAAGATCATCCAAAAATAAAGGCAAGGCAGACTAGATGCTTCTACAAATCAAGTCTCCTGGTTTCATCATAGAATTAAATGTGTCTTATTTAGGAGCAGTTTGTGAAGCCCCAGAGATTCCCCAAAATTCATTCTGAAATTACAGATTTTATTTCCAAAAACAACCATGATTAAGCATGACATTTACAGATGCCTGCTCTTCAGTAAAGCTGCAATTTGGGGAAAATCAAAGCCATAAGGAACTAAATTACGTAAGGGAGGCTTTTCATTACGCTCAATCTAGCTCGCTCTGGGTTAAGAGCAAATGAAACTTGATTATTCGGCCAGTTACTTCACAGCTTCTGTGTTTAATTTACTTTTCCTCAGAAGATTAAAAAAGTCATATGAACTATTATTACATGTAGATTTGAACTTTTTGTTTTTAAAGCTCATTTCGTAAGTGATTCGTGTTTTTAAAGAGCAAAAACCCTTCATCTGCTATGATTTACCCTAGCTCAACCAATAAAATGCCTTAATTAAAGCCTAGCTGAAATCTGCTATCCATTTTTTTAAAAAGCTATTCAAAATAAAAGTGAAAAGAAACCTTATTATTTATTGACTATTTAGAGTTTTCTTAGCGAATACAATGAGCTGACAGTCTAAACAAAGAAATGATTCTTCTTAAAAAACCAATTTTGGTAACCTCACATTGAAAAAGCTTCTATTAAAAAGTAGCTCCAAATGTAGTCTCTGCTAAGATGTTGCTGCCTTTTGAATTAAGATTTAAAATAAGGCAGGCTTATAAAAAGACAGCCAACCCCTAACATCTTCTGCAAATGCTCCTGTATTTGTCAATGAGACAAGATGCTGGTTTTCTGTATGAAGGGTGGCATCTATTTATACGATCTGCAAGAAGTTTTAACAGCTTAAAGAAGAAAAAGTAAGTTGGTTATCAGATTCTCTCATTTTAACTGACCTGTACTTTCTAACATCTTGACCCATGCAATGGAACTGCCTGAGCTTTAACGTAAAGAAAGAATGGATATTTTTTATAGCTTCAATCCTGAGATGCATGTGGTTGACTTTTTGCGATGAACTTTCTAAAAGTTTTCCTAAGCTCTGATAGCCACTGAGTGTGTGTATTCAAACACACATACATACACAGACACATACCTTGAGTCTGGGATTTGTAGTACACTTGGACCTGCCAGGCCCCTGCCTAATACCATAAGCAGCTCCACTGGGGTCCCTTGGAACGCAATGCTGGGTTCCATCTTTTAGTTCAACCATTAGCATTTTCATGGCTCCCAATTCCATCAAAGCCTGCCGGTCCCCCTCAGTCACTGCCTGTTTGACACAAATGCTCTCTTTTTACTTCTTGCTCTCCTACATAAAATTTCTCTTTCCCTCTGCAGGTGCATACTTTCACAAATTCCACAACCTCTGCCAAGCACCCATTCACCCACAAGGATCTCCTTATGGACTGCATAAAAACAAGGTGGTGACATGTCTGAATCCTGCCTCCATCAAGCCCCCGATCTGCACTCTAAGTACAATTGCAACATTCTGTCATGCTCATCACTCACATGCCTGGCTTTTCAACATGGCCATGTTGTATGATCATGCTGAATATTTATCAAGTCCCTACTAGGTGCTAAATATTGTTATGGACACTGGGGACACAAAAATGGTTACGGTATTGTCCCTGCAGTCTATGCGTTTACTATGTCATTGGGGGTAAAGAAGAATTGCATTATTATTTATAATTGTGTGCAAGCAATTCCATTCATTCACGTCTTCAATAATATCTGAGCACTGCCTATGCACCCATCATTGTGCCAAGTATTAGCTAAGCAATGGTGAAGAAATCAGTTCTGGTTTTTGTCCGCATGCTCCTGGAGTATACAATCTGGTTGTAGGAAGCAGACAATAAGCATGCAAGTAAACACAAGTTTAAAGTCAAATAAGAGAGCTGTGAATGAAATAAAGAAAATGAAGGAATAGAATATACCAGAAGGAACAGGGCTGCACAGAAAGGGGGATCTGAGAAAGTGGGGTAGAAGCTGCCCCTGGGAGCCCAGAAGGAGCTGGACATGTTGTGACCAGCCATGTGCAGGCCAAAGAAGCTACATGTGCAAAGGTCCTGAGGCTGAAAGGAGCCTGGCACAGCCAAGTCACACTGGCAGCGTGATGAGAGCTTAGCAGGGAAAGCGGAGAGTGCAAGATGATGAAGTGGAGAGGTATTCAGACAGACCGTGCAAAGATGATTTTAGAGGGAAATGTGTACATTATACTATGTTGTGTGTTTTATATCTTATTACATTATGACATAACATGTATACCCTCCACTTCAGTTAGAAACGCTGACTTCTTTTAGGCTTTGGACTATCTTATATATCTTATATCCATACTTTTAATTCTCCTCTGAATATCATGTAGGAAGTAGACTGGAGAAGACAGAAGTGGGGAGTATACAGTAATCCAGTAATAATAGAAGTAATCAGAGAAACATAGTATGTCATATGGCAATAAGGGTTACAGAAGAAATCAAGGCAGGTGAGGGATTAGTGGTCAGCAATGAGGGTGGTGTCACGCTCAGGGTGTCATGGGGGCCTCAGAGAATGAACTACATCAGTGAGACAAGCCTTCTCGGAAGAGAAAACACTTGAGCTAAAACTGAAGCGTGAGTGGGAATCGGCCAAATAATATTAGGAGGAGAAGAGAGAATGGGGGGCGGGGGGGATGAAGGAAAGAGGATGCAGGGAAAGGTTTAAGGAACTAGAACCTGAGGGCTTGAGTGAAGGAAAAGACCAGAGCCAGCAGAGGTCAGAGCATGAAGCAGGGGTCTGTGCAAAGCTAACCATCTAGAACTTTATCCGAAGGTGGTGGGAAGGATTTTCAGCAGGGGAATGAATTACAGCTATCAAGCACTCAGCCCTGCAGAGGATGGTTGGGAGGGAGGTTATCCAGGGTGGTCCATTAGCAAACACTGAGCGTGATCCAGGAGTAAGGTGGTGAAGGCTGTGAGGATGGTGGGGAAGAGGGTGGGTCTGGCAAGTATCAGGGATGCAGAAAGGACAGAACTTGATCGCTGCGTGGATGAGTGCACAGGGTTAGGGGGGAGAAGAGTTCAGTATGCCCTATACGATATGCAAAATTGTTTGAAACATAACCCTTTGACTTCTGACCTCATCTTTCCCAGTAGCCAAACACTATGGTATGGCTGGCTTTCTTTCAGCCTTTGAAGGTGCCAAGCTCTTCCCAGCTCTGGGTCTCTGTGTGCCACCCCCCTCCCCCACCCCTCCCTGCTCCCTGTGCCTGGAATTCTCTTGCCCTTGGTCTTGGCTGGGCTGTCCCTTCTACTCATTCGGGTCTCTGTCCCCATGTCACCTAGAAAGGGCTCCCCAGATCTTCCCCCAGACCAGCTTAATTCCATATACTCATCACACCCTGGTCTCTAAAATCTTTTTCTTTTAAATATTCATGTGTTAATTTTCTCAGAGGTTTGTTGATCCACACTCCTGTGGACATGTTGTTTACATATACGGGCGGGGTCCCTGCTGAGCTCCAGGAGGGCAGTAGCTTCAACTTTCCTTCTTCCACTCTGGACCCAGCCCCTTAAGGGCCCTCAATACCTATGGATGGATGGATGGATGGATGGATGGAAGGAAGGAAGGAAGGAAGGAAGGAAGGAAGGAAGGAAGGAAGGAAGGAGTAACAAATTGCACAGAGCTTAAAGCTTAGTAGTAAAGCTGCCGTAAGTTTGTTTTGGGTGATAACAAATAGAAAACAGATTGCAAGGTACACATTTGAAAATAATACACAGAAGAAAAGAAAGAAAATAAGCCCCATTTAATCTTAACCTCTCCTAAAAGGTTGGCTTTAAACCAGGGATCAGCACACTTTTCCTGTAAAGGGCCAGACAGTAAATATTTTAGGCTTCGCAGGTTGTAGGGACACTGTTACAACTGCTTGCCTCTGTCCTTGTAACAGGAGAACAACCACAGACAATTCATAAGCATGCATTTATGTATTCTGTAAATACAGAACATAAAATTGTATTTACAAAAACAGTCTGAAATTGGCCACGGAGGTTGCTGACTCCTGTTTTAGACTAATCCAGGAAAAGCATGATAAGGCAGACACAATTGAAACATATAAGGAAAAGGAACCACCTTTTACTGAGAATCAGACTTTGTACAAGACGCTTTGCATACATATCTCATCCAATCTTTTTAACAATTCTGGTAGGTAAGCATTATGACACCTATTTGGCGATACTGAAGAGTTCAGAGAGGACACACAACCTGCTCAGATTATACAGTTAAGGAGTCAGAATTTAAATCCACGCAGTCTTTCTGACTCTCAGCTTTCTTGCTTATCATCTATCCTTTCATCAATTTTCCTCTGGTAGCCACAAACCACCTCCCCACCCCAGTTTTGGAAAGAGGTATAAACATCTGTGCACATCATGTAAACACACTGATTCCAATTCCACAAACATTTACTGAGTGCATACTATGCGCCAGGCATCGTGATCGGGGCTGGGGATGCAACACTTACAGACCCATCTTTCTCTCTGATCTGTCTAAACTGCTGCTTGTCAGTATCAGATACTGAATTTCAAAGGCTACCATTCGGCACACCTGCATTACGTCCTTTATTTCCCTTGACTTGCTAATGGTGTTTTTCACCATATTAATGATATCTTTCCCGTGGTCCTGTCAGCCCTCTGTAAACACACCACAGGTGTGGATTTTGTGTTGCCGGTGCGCAAGGCCTGCTACTGTCCGTCCCCTTGCAGAGAAGTTTCCCCATTAGACTGCTGCCCACAGCACCAGCTGCTCTACACAGCTGACTCCCATCTACACAGCTTCCCATTACCAGCCGATTCAGACAATGTGATTCACTGTGTCCTTGAAGCATTGCTTCCATACGTTTGGCTTAAATACCCTTCTACCCTCCCAGGGCCCACATAATAACCAGAGTGTTATTTTTATTAATTTTGGGACGGATTTAAGAGTAAAGATATGAATATATATATACACCACTTGTGTCTGATTCTGAAAATATCTGCTTCTCCCCATGCATTCTCCTGTGGGACTTCCAATTTAACCAATAAAAAAATCTCCTGTATCTCTTATCTGGTGATGAAAATTGTATCTTAGAAAAATGCTACAGTCCAGCTGTTGTTTTTCAATTACCTTCTATGTAATAGCATCAGTATTGGAGAAAAATGTTTGAAGAAAAGGAAAAAGTCTTACTGTTTTC
The DNA here is from genome assembly GCF_964656455.1 of Halichoerus grypus. Lineage (NCBI taxonomy): Eukaryota > Metazoa > Chordata > Mammalia > Carnivora > Phocidae > Halichoerus > Halichoerus grypus. The sequence continues at coordinate 17,315,304 of NC_135714.1, forward strand.
AGCAATCTCAGACTACTTCTCCCTGGAACCATTCCCTTTATTTACATCGCAGCCTACACCTACCCAATTTAAGGTATGGGCTCATTTAGCAGAGATTCTTGATGAATACATGTTTCCCTAACTCATTACATTTTTTTTAAATGGAATCAATATTTCACATCATCTGTGTACTGGCCATCAATGCCCTATTCTACCTTTAAGAGGAAAAATTCATTTATGAACTTGTTAGTCTGTCATTTTCAAAGAATCACCACCTTTAAGCATTTAGCATTGATCACGGTGTCAGAAATCAAAGGAAATGCTATTCCAGGGAAAAGCTGGGCTTTAAGACTCTGCAAATAACAACCCAGATGACCTACTTGTGCCCCAGCTTGTCTTGGCCAGAGTTCAGTCTTGAGCAAAATTGGGACCAATCAGGAAACAGGATTTTCTTTCTTGTGTATCAATATCAAAGCTCGTCCCTCTGTTTCATCTTCTGAGTCAAAACAGTCAACTGAATACTGTAGATTCTCTTTCCTGCTGCCTAAATTGCTCTTGTGTCATCTCCCCTGTCTCTTTCTGCCATCAACCAGGACTTTGATAATTCTCAACTGAGTGGATGCAACAGACTCTTCGTATGGCTTCTTTCATTCAGGCTTGCTCCCCTGATGTCCTTCTCTATGTGCAGACTAAAGGGATCAGGCCTGGCCATTCATAATAGTAATAACTACTATTTATTGGTACTTTATATGCATTACTCATTTAAGCACAACAGGCCAAGACACATACACACATGCCCCAGACCAGTATCACTCCCATTTTTCACATGAGAAAGCCAAGCTTTAATGAAGCTAAAAAAATGACCAACCTCAAAGAGCTACATATAGAGCTCTGCTCTATATCTAGGCTTCTCTAACACATATGTGACCTTGATGTGGCATTCTATTGCAAATTCCTTTTCCATAGATGCAACATCTATTGGAATAATTTAGGTCAGATGCCACCTTTTTCCAGGGAAGGTGAAGCATCTTGAGGGACAGTTTTATTAACACTATATCCAAGAAGAGAGAGGTAGATCCTCAAATTGCAATTAGAAGGAGAATGACAAAATTGGCAAATGGAGAATTGGCAAAAACAAGATAGCTTCTCTCTATATAGAGAAAACTCACTGAGAAATGACCTTAAATTCTGTGATCAGACAGATATAGCAGATGCTATTCCTTACAGGTGAAAATATCACTAACTGATAAAGAATGCAGTTCTTAGAAACACTAAAATGTGGATTAGCTGAATGTAATTAGTTGGTTTAAGAACAGGGGAGAGCCAAGTGGTCCAGGCTAGGACATTCAACACCCTTAACAGGATGCCAAACTGTCACCTAATTGACCTTGGCTTACAGACTTTAAGCCCCCTGCGGTGGTAGTGTTAGGAAAAAATAAGTATGTCGGCCACATCTTGCAGCCTTCAGAGATGTCCTATAAGAAAAATGAGGCTACACTGCAGTAGGAAAACAAAAATCAAGGAAATGTATCTATGATAAAAGAAGACCTTTGGGTGCTATGAGTCCCATAATTTAGAGTGTTGCTGCATGGGAAAAGTATCCTCTTGTACCTCGTGTTCAAGTGAGAGATTAAGGGAAACTGGAGCTTAGCAGGAGGTAGGACTGGTAAGATTTGGGAAACAGTCCTTTCTCATGAACTTCATGTTGATGCTCCACCAGCAAAGACAGAAATAATCGTGGCATGTCTCATTTAAAACAAGTTTCATTTTCTGGGGGTAGAAGACATTAGGCTAAACAATAAGGAACCTTTGACTTTAAGACTATGTCCAAGGAAGATAACTGTGTAATTAGAGCATGAAATTTTCAGGAAAAGCAAAATAGACTGGAAGCCTACTAAATATCTGAGGGAAAGGTATTGCCAAGGAAACCCAAACACTAGCCACCCATCTCTAAGTCTTGTAACTCCACTACCTGGGACCTGCGCCATTATATTTATGCAGTTGCATGAAGGGCATCCTTACCTATCATTTACTCAGCTGTTGACTGTGAAGAAATACAAACAACAGCTTATAAACCAGGACCAGGAGCTAAGGGGAGTTATGGACATAAAAGATCCTCCCAAAGAGCAGATCACTGAGACTGTCCAATGGCTGGCTAAAGAACTTAGTCTACTATCACAGTAGAGAGTTTCGTCTTAACAGTTCCATCCTTGTCCAGCAAGATGTATGTTCTGTAGACTTCAGACTGCTGTGTTCTTCCCACTCTCTCCTTTTCTAAGTGGGAGTCCAATTGCAGTTCACAACTGTATTCAGGATATTGGGGGCCTGTTAACTTTTAATTAGGTTGCTCAAATATGGAAATCCATATCCAGGTATGATTGAGGTGGCCATCAGTCACCCAAGGATCTTAGATTAGCAGATGGATGAATAACTCATAACACCTGGGATGGTAACTGCCAAGGAGAGGGTAAGAACATTCCATGTAGGTTGAGCAATGTTAAATATATGCTTGGGAAGAACTGCTGATATGAATGTGGAATAGCCAAATGGGTGAAGCATGGAAGTCAGTATTAGTAGACTACCCAACAGCCATTCCCCTCTCTTTTCTTCCTTGCTAACAGAAATATAATTATGTTTAAAATGGCAATGTTCCTGGCTCCTAGAATGAATCATGATTGGTTTTTCTAGATAAATCATGACATTCCTGTCTATAGCCCTTAGGCAAATACTCACTTTCCCAATCATCCTTGCAATTTAATTAGCCAAATAAGACCTAAAGAATAAGTTCACTAGGGACAGAGGGGGTTTTATACTTTGACAAGAGGAAATATTTTCCTTTTCTTTTTGGAAAAATGCGGAAGTCGTTTTGTGACCATGAACCAATGAATGCGAGGATAAAATACTCACAGGCTGGGGATTGAAGAGGAGGATGGGAAACTCTGGGACCATATTTCTTGTTATGAAAACAAGTCAACTTTATAATTGATGCTATCATTGAGATTTCTGTTACAGTTAAAAACATGTCCAATTCACAAATTGATCATATACCGTGTGTAGGATATGGGAGAAGGACCCTTGTGAAGAATAGAAGGAAGCAATGAAGATAAATTATCACTGAATCATAACTTCTTTTAAGATTATCTATCCTTCTTGAAATGGTTATTTTAACAAAGTGCTATTTTTTGAATTGACTCTCAATTTATATAGTGTGTAGAATTGTTAATGAATATACAAATGGCCAAAACCCTACCAAAATAGACAAAACACAATAAATAGTGCTACATACAACTGAGTATTTGCTGAACAATTATCAGTGGATGGTAAATATACTGAGATGCCAATAGAAACTTACAGTTGAAAATATGCCAAGCAGTTTACCATACCTTTACTTTTGTTCACTTAAATGCAGCTTCCTAGAGGCTAATTCTATCCCATGTTAATATTTTCATATCCCACAGTTTTATAAACTTCGAGTTTATATCCTGATAAGTGTTGTCTCCTCAATCAGTGGACTTCTAATTTTTTTCTCGTTTTTTTTTATTTTTTTAATTTTTTTATTATGTTCATTTAGCCAGCATATAGTAGTACATCATTAGTTTTTGATGTAGTGTTCAATGATTCATTAGTTGCATCTAACACCCAGTGCTCATCACCACACGTGCTCTCAATACCCATCACCCGGTTACCCCATCCCCCGGTTACCCCATCCCCCTACCCCCTCCCTTCTGTAACCCTCAGTCTGGACTTCTAATTTTAAGGCCAGCTTTAGAAGACATTTTAGAACTACTTGTTCAGCCTCTTTATTACTTCATTTCCTCTCAATATGATACTTGTTTTTATTTATTCATTCTTTTATTCAACAGAGTATTTGTTACTTCTCTAACTAATTCAAATTCTCAGCAGCACTGACAAACCTGATCACTTCCCCCTTCTTGGTATCTGTGATGGCACATTCTGCCGATTCATCTCCTTGATCTCTGACCTATTACCTTTGGCATTATTTTCTGTGCCCTTCCTTGCCCTACCTCTAAACATTAAGGAGTCCCAGGATATAGTCCTCATCTTTCTACCCATGATCTTGCCATGAATGATTTCATTCAGTCCCAATTTTAAATAAAATGTATAAGACTCAAACATTTAATATCTTCAGCCCTAACATTTACCGTAAAATCTATTATATCCAACTGCCCACTTGAAATGTCCACTAAGATGTTTAGGAGATTATGGAAACCTAAGGGTTATATCCGAAGCTGAATTCCTGGTTTTTCAATCCCTTACCAATTTCTTCTCCCTCAGTTTTCCCCATGTCAGTAAATGATACCACCACACATGCTGGAGCTAAAGTCAAATGCCTAGAGATCACCCCTATTTCCTCTTTACTTCCCACATCCAACTCATTAGCACATCTGGCCAACCCCACCTACATGGTAGATCGATTTGAATCCATCTACTTCTCTCTTGACTTCCCAAACCCTATACAATCTCCTCCCTGGTATACCACAATAACCTCCCAACTCATATCCCTGCTTCCATTCTTTCCACATCATCATGCATTTCCCATAAATTGGCTAGAGTGCTCTTTTTAAATGTAAATTATATTCTGTCACTTCTCTGCATTAAGCCTTCATAATAGTTTCCAATCACATTTAGAGCCAAATCCAAATATCATCTTCTAGCCTTCTAGGTCCTCAGCATGATCTAGCTCCCACCTACCGCTCTGACTCATCTCAAATCTTTCACCTTACTCCCTACACTCCAATCTCCTTGTCCTTGTTTCTGATCTTTGTATGGTCCCAGCTTATTCTGTTTTGGGGTCTTTGCCAAAGCCGTATCACCTGTCTGGAAAGCTCTTCCCCCAGATAGTCACAGAAATGACCATTTCTTATCATCCAGGACTCTTCTCCTAGCTCACCTCCTCAGACAAGTCTTCTCTGGCCAATGAGTCTCAAGCAGCCACCCTATTATTCTCAGTTCATCATACTGCTTTCCTTCTTTCACAGCAAGTATTGCTAGCTGATATTTTCTTATCTATTTATCATCTGTCCTCCTCCAAAAGAATCTATACTCTTTGAGATCAGAGACCTTGCCTGACTCATTGCTGTGTCCCTATTTCCTAGACACTCCACAGATGATCAATAAATATTTGAAGTTTTTTGAGTTCCTAGGCACTAGAGAAACTCTTTCTAAAGTTCCATTCAGCTTCTTAGCCTTTAAAAAGGGGTTTTCTGTTATATTCTTGTGGTTTTAAGATTAATCAGGAAATACATTGTGGAGTCAATTCTCCTTTCATTCAATCAAGAAATATTTACTGTGCCAAGAGTTTTGCTATACAAAGAAAAATGAGACATCAGAGTCATTATCTAGTGGTAGAGAATGACATGGAAATGAATAAGTATAATATAAATTGAGGTCAATCAAACCACTAAGAGATCTACCAGTGTTGCGTGGTGCAAAAGGGGTCAGGAGTGGAGAGAAACAAAATCAGTGACAAGTACAGAGGGACTGATGACATTTGCTACATACCAATGAGTCAGGAGTTGAGTTCTATAAACGAAAAGAGGAAAACACTGCACTGGTTTCATTTCTCAATCCCATATAATGATGCTCCCAAACATGACAATGATGAAAGGACGGATTGGTGTTTTTCTATGTCATGATGTTATTACAACCTGAAAGTCAAATTTTACTAAATTCAAGGACACTACTTCCGAATGCCTTATGTGATTCAATCACGTGCAATTCTATTTTAGCATCATGCAAGGTGAAGATCAAGTAGAACTATAATGAAATAGATGCTCTCTTGAGCTCCCCCCGCCCCCACAGCTGCCACACACACTCTCTGCCTGTTGCCACCTCACTGTCTCCAGCACTACCCACTGCCTGTGGCCCATGACTTCACATTACTCTCTGATCTCTCATACGAAGGAAATTCTGCTAATCCTTGACCAATGGAATGGCCTGCTCACCGGCCCTCAAATATGCCTTGCTCCATCCCACTTTCTCAACCCACCTACCCATTTGAAATACCTTTCCCTCTTGCTTCTGTTATCCAAATGCTGCCAATTCGCCAACTCAAGACAGACCCATCTCTTCCATGAAATCTTCTTCTTCAGCCACCAGCCACTATGAGCTCCAGCTGTGGATTCTAATAATGTAGGTGGTTTCACTATTCAAATAACTGATAGGAATTCAACACTTTAGAACATCTTCATTGTCACTATGATCATTTGTTAAACAGCCAATGTGTGCCAGGCACCAGAATAAGAACTTTACAGTTACCAATCCTAAACTTCTTAATAACCCTCCCCTTAACAACAAAAGTGAGACTCAGGAAGGCTAAATCAAACAGTCTGTGTTCCTAGAACTTTAGTTTTCAAGGCCAGGGTTGAGCACACCTCTATCTAACCGCGGCTGTGCACATTAGCCTACTAAAGTCTATTAACTGCCTCTAAGAACCTATGCTGAGAAGCATTAGAAAAATACATATCCTCAGCAAGGCTCTTTCTCTAACGATGTTGCTTATATTATAGAATATTAGTGAAACAATAAGATAACCACATGAACGTTTTTTTTTTTTCATTCTCTACTACTGCTATAACAGACTGTCATACACTTGTGGCTTTAAACAACACAGAGCTATTATCTGCTAGGTCCGAGGTAGGACATTGGACAAAGGTGTTGGCAGAGCTCGATTCCTTTCTGGAGGCTCTATGGAGGAACCTATTTGCCTTTTGTGGCTTCTGGAGGCCACCCATATACGTTGGCCCATGGCCCCCTTCTTCCATCTTCAAAGCAACAACTCTGCATGTCTCAGACCATCCTTCCTTAGTGACATCTTACTGTGATGAGAGCCAGGAAAGGATCTCCACCTTTAAGGACTCCCAGTGATTGTGTTGGGCCCACTTGATAATGCAGGAAAATCTTCCCAGATCAAGGTCCTTAACTTGATCATATCAGCAAAATCCCCTTTACCATGTAAGGTATCCAGCCACAGACTCCAGGGATTGAAACATATATGTCTTCGGGAGCCTGTTCCTCTCCCTACCACACAAAAGCATCTCCTAGGGGCACACTCCACCTCTCCACCTAAAACTCTCTGGGAAGAGAGGCAATACTCAGGAACTCTGAAAAAAGCAGGGACCGAACAGAAGCACTAGAATAGAGGAGAAGAGGCCGAGGTATTAGGAAGAAAGCAAAAGTAGAAAGCAAGTTCCAACGTCTGAAACACCATACCGTACACTCTAGAGCTAGGGCATCCCACCAATCGTTTTTAAGAGAGCGTATTTGCAGTTCTATAGCTAGACAATGAGTTACAAATCATCAATTTCCTTTTTTATTTTCAGATTTAATATTCAACTCACATGATCTTGTTTGTAATTAATATAGCAGATCCATCAGTCATTTAGGAGACGTCTGGGAGACAGATGTGAAGAGTAGAAAGAACAAAGGCTGTGGAGATGGATGGACATGGACTGTGAAATCAGTCATATACATGCTCTGACACTTGCTGTGTGACCTGGAGCACGTTGCTGAACATTTCACAGCCTCAATCCCTGTATCTGTAGAATAGGGATGATTCTACCTACTCACAGGATCGTGGAGTGGATGTGGGGCTCTAACCCAGTTGCACAGGTACACTCGAAAACAGAGCCCTGACACCTACTGGGGCAAAATCATCCAACCAGTCTGCCCATGTAGGTTGCAAGTATAACGAACAGAGCAAGAACATGATCTTCATTTTTGGATTCTTTTTCACTCGCCCACTCAGCACCTGGAAGAATGCCTAGTCCAGAGTAGACATCCAATATATATTAGTTGAACCATATTAAAGTTTGCTTTTCCTTTTGAATCTTGAGAATAAACCTCTGGTTTGGATCAGTGATGAATTATATAGTCAGGTTGGCCTAGAAAGACCTAATTCTCTGAAACATGTTCGGGGGCTCTTGGACATTCACGGATGGCTTCACAATATTCAGACACAGACTGTGAAATGTAAAAATGGTCTTGCATATAAGCCATGGTGGATTATTAACATGCAGAATAGATTAAACTACACAAAACAGCCCAATTCATCACATCCAGCTATAAAAACTATCTTTAATAGAGTCCAAGTGACAGCTGGATGAATGCTTTCCAGAAACCTTAAGACTGATTTAAATCACAAAATACTCTGTAGTCAAAGAACAAGCCATTTCCACCCAATGGTAAAGGAACATATAAATTAGGAAAAGAAGGATTTGGGAAAAAAAAAAAATCAGTATTTCAGAAGCTAGATAGTGTTTTCTAGTTCCGGTCATTCATAAACCCAGAATTGATGAGAGTTTGAAGTGTATAACTCTTATAGAAATAGTAACTGTTTGGGATAATCTCCCCAATTAAGTTAAAAGTTATAAATCTATACTATTCTGCTCAAATCCTTATCCCCATCCTCTTCTGAGAAAATGACATTGGTTCACAGAACATGATCATGGTGAGCATGACATCTCCCCTAAAACCTAACCTGTTCTCTGCTGCCTCATAAAAGAGGCTCACAGCTTCTTCCCAATTCCATCCATACATCTGCCTGCTTATTCATTTAGTCAATAAATATTTGGGCACTGAGAATACAGATATAAACAACAAACCACCCCTGGACCAGGACAACTCTGTCTCTTAGGGAAAACCCACATAGCAGTAAAATATTGCACACAAAATACTCAGGACTTCAGAAGAGTGAACTGTATCACTGCAGCTAGACCTTCCAGACATAATATTAAGTGAAAAAAATCTTTTTTTTTTTTTAAGATTTTATTTATTTATTTGAGAGAGAGAGAATGAGAGAGAGCACATGAGAGGGGGGAGGGTCAGAGGGAGAAGCAGACTCCCCGCCGAGCAGGGAGCCCGATGTGGGACTCGATCCCGGGACTCCAGGATCATGACCTGAGCCGAAGGCAGTCGCTTAACCAACTGAGCCACCCAGGCACCCTAAGTGAAAAAAATCTTAAGAGACACCATTTGTATAAATTTTAAAACATACACATTGCTATGGTCTGAAGTCTGTATCCCCCAAAATTCACATATTGAAATCCTAACCCCCAAAGGTGACGGTACTAGAAAGTGGGGCCTTGGAGAGGTGGTGAGGTCATGGTATGAACGCTCTTATAGGAGAGACCCCAGAGAGCTCTCTAGCCCCTTCCACCAAGGGAGCATACAACAAGAGTCCATGACCCAGGTTAGGGGCCCTCACCTAACCATGCCCTCATTCTGACCTTGGACTTCCAGCCTCCGGGAGTGTGAGCAATAAATTCCTGTTGTTTACGGGTGACCCAGCCTGAATGGACTATGAGCATGCATAAAGCCTATCACATACCGGTCACACGTACCTACATGTACAGACCAAATGAATTGAAATGAATTGAAAGGATACACGCCAAATTCGTGGTGGTGGTTGTTCACGGCAGGGGAGAGGAGATAAGAAAGGGAACATGGAAGGTGGCAAAAGTGAGGACAACTGTATTGTTAACATTTTATTGCTTTTATGGAAAGAAGGCTGGAAGCAAATAGTTAGTAAAATGCTTAACTATCAACTTTGGGTAGGAAATCCTCAGGGGATTATTATTTATAGTCTTCCGTAGTTTCAGAAGTGGGTGAAATTTAAATAGACAATTGCATTGCAGTACGGTAAGTGTCTTATATGGAATAAACCAGGTACAATGGTGATATAACAGAGAAAGGCTTCTCTCTATTGTGTTTTCGGACCATAGGTCTGCACTGCCCTGTCAAGGTCTGTGCCTAAAACGTGCACAAATGTCTCCTGCTGGACAAAATGAATCTGCCGGTACTTATCCCCTCCAGCAGCTGCCCTACCCCCGCCCCCTTTTCCTTCACAACTCAACTTCTTACTAGAGCTGCTTACACCTGCTTCTCTTCATTCCCTCACTCACACCTCAACCCTTTGCCATCTGGCTTCAGCCCCGCTAAATTGCTCCCACCTCCTGATTGCCAAATCATTTCAGTTCCCATCTTACTTAACCATGCAAAGCACTTAAAATAATTGACCCACTACTGGAAGAGTCTCCTTCCCTTGGCATCCGCAGTACTACTCTTGGCGGTCATTCCTTCTGCCTTCCCATATGGGCCATCTCTGACCCCTTCGCTGGCATCTTCCCCCTGGAGCAGCCAACTTAGCATTACCGTGCCCACTAGGATTCCATTCTGAGCTCTGTTCTCTCCCCTGTTCTCATGGCTTTACCTGCAATGCCCTGGCTTCTAAATCTGTGTTCTAGCCTCTCCTGAGATCTAGATGCACGCCCCCAGTGGCCAGCTAGTTTTTCCCACCTTCTTCACCAGCACTTTACCTTCAGTAAGTCCCAAAGCAGCCATATCCTCAAGAATTCTCACTGGAGGGTATAGCTAGACACATGGACATTTTCTTAACCTCTACTTTTCCTGCCTTCATTGCAATGCTTAGTGACTTGTTGATTATAACTGCTCTATATCCCTTCAGCCTCACACCTCCTCTATACCTACCACACTGCTTTAATTCAGATCTCCCATTCCACATAGGCTGCACAGCTTTTCCAACTAGTCCCCTCGCCTTCTAAGGAATTACCTCCATTATTTCTTTCTAAAACACAAATAATAGCCATTCCCTTGCTCCACATCCTTCAATAGCTCCCCATTGCCTGCAGGTTTGAATTTAAACTCCTCAATCATAAATGCCAGCATCTCAAACAATCTACCACCATCTACCCTCCCAGCCTCGCTTGTGGCTACATCTCCCCACACTGTCGATATTCAGACCACGTGGATTTTCTCACCATTCCCTGAAGGTGGCTTGAATTTCCACATAAATCTGAGCCCTGGCACACGCTCTTCCTATGACCTCAGAATCCTTTTCTCTGTCACTGGATTAAACTCCAGCACACTTCAAGACCTCACTGAGATGCCATTTTCCTTAAGGGTTCCTTAATTTCTCTAGGCAGGTACTTATTCCTGTGCCTTCGCTCCCACTGAACTTTGTGCGTGGCTCTCCTTTAGCATTGAAGTCACACTGGTCTGAGAATGATATACCCCTCTCTCCCAATGGACAGCAAGGAGGAGGTAGATCTTTGTGATGGTTTCTTCATTCAACACATATTTGAGAGCCTTATGATTGGAAGGCTCTGCTCAAGGCATGGGGAATACACAGTGAACAAAACAGACAACATCTATATTCCTGGGATCTAAATTCCAGAGCACTCAACCGCGAGCCATCAATTTAAGGCGAGATTCAGAGATGTTTTTTTAAATCATCAGTAAGGCCATCATGAATTCAGAACGTTACCACCTATTACCACTGTGGCTTTTGTGCATCATCTTAGCTCATCCCCTCAAATAGATCTCATCGTTCACTTCGTTGCAAGCACCGCAAGCACCAGGCAGACAAAAATGCACATACTACAGGTTCTTTAAATACTTAAGGCTCGGTCTTTTTCGATAAAACTATCCCTTCTCATGAAGGCCTGTAGGGACCTCTGCACAAGAGGGCAAGCAATCACACGTGACAGTCAGGTAGACAATGTCAACCCTAGTTCCCTGCGAACCAGCAGGCGTCAGACCCACACCGCATGGATTCATGAAACAGAACAACAGATGAGCTCTCTGTGGTTGAGGAAGAAAATGCCCATATGTTAGGGCTGGTAACCTGTATTGCATATCTTTCTAAATTTAACAGGTGCTAGCGCATGTGGGTCTCATGTAAGTATTTGAGTATTTGTACACAGAGATGGAGGCTTCTCTGGAACTGGTATACCTTTATGATGAATGAAACAGAAACTCAGAATGCAGAACAAGGGTGCCAGACACCCATCAAGACAGAGACTGAACATTGTAAAAAAGTTCTCAATGGGGATGGGGACAGAGGCCACTCGCCTAGAGCATTGAGGAAAGATGCATAGCTAATAACAGCATGGCAAGGTAGCAGCACTTAACACTTGATATTTCTATAACTGAACACACAAATATATGGAAGTTAACTTTTTTTAAAGATTTTATTTATTTGTCAGAGAGAACAAGAGAGAGAGAGAATGAGAGAGAGAGACAAGCAGGGGGAGCAGCAGAGGCAGTGGGAGAAGTAGGCTCCTCACTGAGCAGGGAGCCCGATGCAGGATTCGATCCCAGGACCCTGGGATCATGACCTGAGCCGAAGGCAGATGCTAAACCGCCTGAGCCACCCAGGGGCCCTGGAAGTTAGCTATTGATAAAACTATCGCTGATAGTTCCTCACCACTCTTTGCTTAACTGCTTTGTCCTAGGCTCTAAAATCTAGTATATTAGACTTTTCTCTTTATACTAGTCAAGGATAAACAGAAGTGCCCTGCACAAGAGGTCACTGGGATCAAACCTTTTGAGTTTCATATTACTTTCTAGCATGTTTATTATCTAAGAAAGGAGTTAAGCTTTACTAATAATTAGTACACATGCTTCTAAACTACAGGTGTATAGCTTATGATTAAATCTATAAAAATGAAGGTACATGCTCAACATTTTTTTTTACAGATGGGGGCACAAGGCAAAAACACTTTGGAGACTGCCAAGTTCTAGATGCCAAAAGGTTAGCAAGGAGATCTAAGTAACAGACCAAAGTCAGGTTTTGGAGGTTAGGCAATGCAGAGAAGAAAGGTAAATGGGAAAAAAAAAAAAAAAAAGTAGATTAGAGGAGAAAATAATTCCAGATTCCACAGAAGTTGGCAGTACAAAGCCATGATGAATGGTTTGCTGGTCATTGGGATAACAGCCCTATGCTTTTTGCTGAGTGGAAGAACCAAGATGTGATGTGGCTATTTGGTTAACTTGTTCCCCTGCTTAAAACTTCCAATTACTTTGCATTGCCATAGGACTAAGTTCAAATCCTTAATAAAAGCCTTAACCTCTCAACCATCTGGCCCTGTCTCCCTCTTCAGCATTATCTTCTGTCCTTTTTTTAATTTTCAGATTTTCTTCAGGTCTTGAAGTCTGTTCTCGACTCCTGCTTCTGTCTCTGAGTGTCAGGCAGATGTCAGCTTAATTTCTACTCTTTTAAGGAACTATTTTCTGACTCCTAAGACATATTCCATTTCCTTCCCATATGCTCCTGTAGCATCCTTTACTCATTGTTCTAATATTCTCAGCATGCTGCTAATGCATTGTTGAAGGTCTTCCTTCCTTGCTAGCCATCTGTGAGGACAGAGAAGGTATTTGTATCCCCCAAGCACCCAGAACAATGTTTGATTTCTAAGACATGCTAAATAACTGTGTTGATTGGAGTGAAGTTGAGTGAAATATGCCCTGAGATCCAGAGAGAAAGAATTTCTCTGAATTCCGCAAGTGCTTGCTTATTGCATTCCATGATGGCAGAGGTAGGAAGCTTACCTAATAGTTATAAAAATATTTGACCGTTTTATTTATAAATTTAAAGGCATTCCGTTATCCATTGGTCAACAAATATACAAGTGTCCCTATGGGTCCTGAAACTGTGCACAGTCTCCTTACTCTGGGTTGGCAGACACCAAGCAATTAATTAAAACTGCATTCATGAAGGAACAGTATGAAAAGGATTCATGACTTATTCTGGCAGGAAGGAGGATGGCTGGAGCTCACCGCTTGCAGTACTGCGATATATTCTCAGTTGGTTAGTCTCAGCAAGATCGCCTGTGCCCTGCAGGGTGGGTTGGAAATGTGGATGCAGGATCAAGCAATGGAGGAAGGGTGGGGGGAGGGGGGAAGGCAGCTACACAAGTAGAACGTTCTGAATCAAAATCATGTCTTTGGAGGCAATCATAAACGTGCTCCAACAAAGGCTCCCCTATGCACTGCACTTTCAAAGCCCCATCTTCCCCAGACCTTCACCTGGAGCTGGCTGGCCCACCTGAGTCACTTCCACCCAGCCCTTCCCTCAGGCTCAGGGAGGCCCTGCAGGTTACTTTCATTGACATTCAAACTCCTCAAGCACCAATGGTTCTTTTTCCCCAACCCACAAGGTGGGTTATCAAGGCTCCCTCTTCCATCTACCACCACTTGGACTGGGCACTGGCTTTGGATCTTTACCTTGGATGTAATCTAGAAATCCACAGGGAGATTTTTCAGGTCATCTGCCCTTTACCCTATTTACCACCCAACTGGATACGAGGCACACTCTCTGCTGAGCTGAGCCCAGCCCTCCCAGAACCACATCAGGTCAGCCCAGAGCGCCCTGCTCAGGCAAGAGAGAGAAAACAGTACAGGCTGTGTATTAATTAATACCGCCATGGTTAATATCTCCACTATCCTAATCACTAGCTGTAGGACTTTGGACAAGTTGCTTAACCTCTCTGAGCCTGAATTTACTTATCAACAAAAAGGGTATTTAAAACTATCCAGTATCTCTCTTACCAAGATATCCCTCCAGTATCCCCAAATAAGTGGAACTTTTGACCCTACACACATACACAGACACACAATTTCCTTCTTCTGTCTTCTGGATAATAACTTCCCAGCAGCATAAGCAAAGGCCTTTCCTCAGTTGCCAAAGTTTGAGTGTTGAGCCTGATTAAGAGCTGCTTTTCCTTGGTCTCCCACCTAACTTCATGCCCACGGTCAATCAGTTACAAAAACCATCCATAATGCCGCAGGAATCTGCCAAATTCATTTTCTCCACCACCACCATGCCCCCCTACAAAATTGGCCAACCCTGCTACAGTCTGGACAAATGCAATGTCTCCTCAACTGACCTTTCCACCTGAACACTCCCCCTTCCTTAATCTTTCCTGTAGAGCAAGATAAGACAAATCCTCCAAAGGTGTCACTTTTATTACGCCACCATCTTCCTGTGAAATCTTGAATTCTTGCTCACTGAATCAAATCCACATTTCTGAGACTCTCCCCAATCTCGTTTCTCAGCCTCGACACTTCTCGGGACAACCATCTCCTCCAGGCAAACTGTGGGCCCCACAGATCCCTTCCTGCCACCTACTAAATGGTCCCTTACAACCTCTCTAAGCCCCACTGGTCACTCAGTGCCCAGGTCACAGCCCAGCCCCTCCATAGTGTCCTCTCCAGCACGTCACGCCAGCGTGGCCTCCCTCCCTCCTGCATCAGAGAGCAAGATTATGCCTACCAGAGAGTAAGTGCCCCTTCTTCAGAACTCCCTCCCTCCAGAACCACCCATGTGCTCCCAATCTCACCACTCT
Source organism: Halichoerus grypus (assembly GCF_964656455.1). Lineage (NCBI taxonomy): Eukaryota > Metazoa > Chordata > Mammalia > Carnivora > Phocidae > Halichoerus > Halichoerus grypus. Next base: position 17,330,450 of record NC_135714.1, read on the forward strand.
CCTGACTTCCCATCCTTAGGATTAAAAGAACTTTTTCTCAAGTCAAAATAATCATGTAAATGACCTCAACCCACAGGCTCTAACTATTTGTCAGGCACTGCACTGAGCCCTTTACAGACATTAGTTCAGTTACTTCTCAGTACAATCTGTCAAAATGAGTCCTCTTCATTGATTTGCCATTCAACACACATTTCACTGAATTCTAACAGGGAAAATACTAAAAAATAAATATACACAAAATATAGGTACATATATATAAGTATCATAGTATATATAAATGATATTCTAGTACATAATTTTTTCTTTGAAGGATTATATAAAACCTATGAAAGTAAAATAAGGCAAGGGAATAGGGAGACACACGTGAGTTGTTAGAGCAGATGAAGTCATCAGAGAAGTATTATTTTAATGGTGATCTGAACAAGTGAGGAAGCAAGCCAGTGGGATATATGGGGCAAGAATATTCTAGGTACACGTAAAGAAACTAAGTTACAGAGAGGCCATGTGACTTCCTAAGGTTACACAGGATAAGACATAGTGCCTGAACCCTAGTTCTGATCCAGAGTCTTGTTCTGAGACCCCATTCTTCATGCCCCATTAATGCTCTGCAGCAGTTCACTCCATTCACTCGCTGTGGCTTTTTGAAATTCTTGTATTCCACATGAGTCGGCAAGCACGTGTCATGTCATGACCTCCATGACATCTTCCTCTCCAATTTCTTCTCCAACTATGACATGTTTCCTTGGTTTTATATCCATCGCTCACCTTTCTTCTTCATGGTACTAATCCTAGACTCTGCCCCTTATTCAGTGTCATGTGTTTAATTACCTTTGCTCTCTGCAGCTGGCTCCTGCATTTGAGTCCCCAGCTTAGTTTGCTGGCCAGCTTCTCGGGGGTAGGGCCATGCCTCATTCATCTCTCTATTCCTGATACCAGTCACAACACTAGATGCTCAATAAATGTGTGCTTCCCTGAAATCAATTAAACTTGAACTCCACGATCCAACTGCCTTTGGGACAGTTGACCTGGATTCTTTCCCAGTCGAAATCAATATTTCTAAAAATGAGCGTGTTATCATCCCTCCAAAACCTGAAAACCTGTTTTCCTCCTGTGTTCCTTGCTTCTCATCATGGCACCACGAGGTCCCCATCACCAATCTCCCCATCTTTCTCCTTCCCATTCCTCCCACCCTTCCCATTCCTACTGCCTTTACCCTTGTGCAAACGTTGTCTCTTGCCTAGACTAATGCAACCACCTCCTAATGACATCCTTATCGACGACGCATCCTACACAGCTATGTAAAATTAATGTTCCTCATTCTGTCACTCCTCACTAAATTCAACTGGCTCCCCACTGCCTGCAGAACCCAATCTCACTCTCATGTTCCAGGCCCAGATAGCCCAGTAACTACGCCGTCTCCATTTTGAAGGAGGAAGGTCTCCTTAAAGAAGGCCTTAAATTTCAGAGTCCCAAAATGGATCTCACTTCCTTTCAACTAAACTTCCCCTATATTTCCCATCTTAGTAAATATATGCTGCCTATCAGTGACCCAACCCAGAAATCCAGATTTCCCAGGCTCCTCCTTCTCCCCCAACCCCAATTACCACCTGGCATCAATCCCTGCTGGTCTTGTCTTCTATTTCACATGCACCCTCTACTCTCCGCCATATCACTGATCTGGTGATCTGCCAATCACTGCAGTTATCTTCCCAACAGGCAAATGTGATCACACTGTGCTCTTGACTGGAATTTATCAGTGGTCCCCACTGCCTTCTTGTCCTGACGCTGGGTCCTTCTCCAGGCCCCATTTCACTGCTCCCTTCTACTCCCCGGCTTCACTGCAACACACAGAACTTCTCACTGTTCCTTGACTGTACCATATGTTCTCTTAGGACCAGCCATAGACTCACAGCTCTCCCCACCTCAAACATCCATCATCCCACCTGCAGCCTGGCCCGGGAGAACTCCTTCACATCCTCCAGTCCCATCCGGTCTAGGGAGCATCTTTTGACCCTATTTAGCCTGCATGAGTGATTCATGTCTATGTTGCCAAAGCACTCCATGCTGGACACTGTCATAGGACTTCCTATGTGCTAATCACCATCTTCCATGTCAAGCTCTTTAACTAGACTCAGGGCTCCCCATGGGATAGTTTCATCTCTGTATTTTAGTACTTTGAACAACACTTGACAAATAATAGATGTTAACATGTTTCTAGAACTTAGAACAATGCTTGACAAATAATAGATGTCTAGTATATGTTTTACAGAAGAATAAGTTGGCTCACATTTGAAGAATCCCCTACTGACATGGGGAGTAGTAATATTATCTAGTCTATAGGTTAATGCTGTTTTTCTGTGTAATGTTTGTTTTGTATTTTATGTGACTCTGTGAAACCAGTTTCACTTAATAACAAATCATGTGGTTATGTAAGGTCCACTCTGTGCTCCTTCAGCTTATTATTTCATAGTAGACCAGGACTTGCCAATATCCTCCCTCAAGGACATACACTCGGGTCCTGTGAAGGTATTTAGCAAGTGTGTTTGAAAATAAAGTAAGCTAACATGCTCTACCTAATCAATACACAATCCAGATCAAGTAGAATTCTGGGATGGAGAAGGAAGACCGGATTTAAAAGCTTAATTCCTAGACCTTAAACAGCTAATACTACCTTCTTCTATTCGGAAATACTTACCAGCAGTGTCCCTCCTACAATAGGTAACTGATAAACATGTTTTAAGTGGATGACTGTTGAACAACATCCTCAAAACTATTTATAAAACCATCAAAACAAATTGCATTAAGTCCAAAGTTATAACTGTCACTGCTTGAGATCTGAAGTTCTATTCTAATGATATTTATGAAAATCTCATGCTCAGGGATCCAAAGATAAATGTAACTGTTTTAAATTGCCATCTTTCTAACAAATTATGTCTATGGTTCAATCTTCCCAGTTCAGTGTTTGTAGATTTTGCACTGTCAGTATGTATCCTGTGAACTGAACAATTTTGAAAGTTATTTTAATGACTAATTTTCATTTGAAATCTACATCCCCCACTCTGACTAGGAAGGCTTATAGGGTTCAGCTGCAAATCCGGTACTTAAATCACATCAGAAGTGCTGGTGTTTATTCCTAGCCTTGCAGTTTAGATGTTTTGCCTTTTTAAAAACTACCTTACAATGCCTCCAACAAAAATGGAGTTTATTCTACAAACACACAGCAGGATAAGTCCCTCACTCCCTTCCCTGCGTACGGCTGTATTCTATGGTCTTCGGCTTTCTTTTTCCATGTTTCTCAATGCCTGGTTCTGAATGCTCATTATTTTATACTTGTCCCCCCAAGGTTTCCCTCCCCACCACCTTCAAATTAATATAATGCACCTGTCTTTCAGAGCCTGCACCAACCCTCTGATCACAGCTTCAGCAGGAAACATGGATGAAACCGGACCTTGAAAGGAGAGGGAATTGAGAACAGATTGTGATAATACTGTGCATCTCAGTAGGAAGAGACTTGGCTTCCAATGAAAGGGAGTTTGGGGAAATAGCACGGAAAGCGTGATTTAAGAATTCTTGGGGAAAATGCGAGAGAAAGGTTTGGCAGAATCAGATTTTCACAAATGCTCACAATATTAACTCAGGTATAATATTCTTATGGTCAATGGTTGACTGGACAAAATTAAATTTAAAAATTAGAGTGATAGTCTACTTAATTTTTAAAATTCTACACTAATTTAAAATGCCTCCGCCTTGACCAGACCATTATTTAAACCGGCAGTAAAAGAGCAGGGAATGTTCAATTACTTTATGATTATCTTTAAACAGAAGTTATTACTCATTCTGTACTCTCCAAGCTTCAAAATCATATTTGTTTTATGATTTAAAAAAGTGCACTTTTTCAGACTCCCAGCATAATAGCTCTTAAAAATCTTTAAAAGGGCTTAGATAACATCAGGTCTTTAAGTGGCCAACAGATAAACCCATATTACAGATGGAAAGATAGAAGACAGGAAGAAACTGGGCAAGAGAACAAATATAGGATCGTGAGCACAGTTCTTTTAATAGCTCTATTCTGTGAGACCCCAGAGAAAGAAAGGTCAAGTTCAATAGCACCGTTTGCTTTCACTGCATTCACTTGGAAGGGCATGTCATCTATGCCAAATAGACATAATCTCATTTTTCAGCATCCATCTCATTTCATCCTTGCCTCTGTTACGGCGATGAATATTTTAAAATACACATGTTTAGTAACCTTTCTCCCCTACTCAGCCACACACGTGGTACATACTCAGTAAATCTCTCTTGAATAAACAGTAACCTTCCTGAAGGCCAACTCCACATATCACTGATCCCAGCACCAAGGAGTTTCTTTGCAAATATTTGCTGAATTAAACTCATGTCATCATTACAGAATCCATTCCTATAATCTAGGAGTGGCTATGATTACCATCATTTTATGAATAGAGAAAGAGGAACAGTGACCTTCTACTCACTGGCTATTTCACATGTTCTTACCTTTCTAAGCTAAATTAAAATTTCTCTCAATTAAACCCCTCTCCAAATTAAACTTGCCCTCAGGACTGGATTTGCAGGGTCGTTTCTGAAATGCCTGTTCATTCTGTATTATTGTTTCATTTTTGTTTCAAATCCCCTGCAGAAACAAGAAGAAGATTGGAGAATCCCCTCCCGCAGGATCGAGATGGGCTAGAGTACAAGAGTTTATTTCCACCTTTACGTTTGACCATCATAGAAGATACTTCAATTCCTGCAACATTTCTCTGGAGCACATACCATATACAAAGCATGGATACACGGTTTGGGCAAGACCATTTCTTTTTTTTTTTAAGATTTTATTTATTTATTTGACAGAGAGAGACACAGTGAGAGGGGGAACACAAGCAGGGGGAGTGGGAGAGGGAGAAGCAGGCTTCCCGCAAAGCAGGGAGCCCGATGCGGGGCTCGATCCCAGGACCCCGGGACCATGACCCGAGCCGAAGGCAGATGCTTAAAGACTGAGCCACCCAGGCGCCCCAAGACCATTTTTTTTTTTGTAAGTAGTTTCTCATGCTAGTCTAATGGAAATTCATTAAATTACAAAAAGGTACAACCCAAAATAAAGCTGCTAGCAGAACAGCCATCCTGAGATGTAGATCTGTTTAATAGTTACATGTGCTCTTTTCACCCAATTTTATTATGAAACTCACGAAGGCATTTGGGAGTCATGTGTCCTCTTATTAAAAATTAATAATCATCATACTGGGGGACAGCCCTGGGGACACCTCAGCATCGGTAACACAAGGCGCAGACCATATTACAGCGAAGAAGTGAGAGAGTGCGTCATCATATAGACTGGGGTGGTTACTGTACCCAAGCCGATTCTGATTGCCGTTTGGGTTGCAGATACTACTGTCACTTCGTAAATAAGCTGCTTCACTCAAAAGAGTCTTCAAAATATTAAGGAGTGTTGACGTCTAGAGATGAAAGTCTGTTTCTCCTCCAAAACCTTTTTAAAGACCGATAAAAAAAAATGCCAGTTCTAATTCCCTAAAGACTTTTTATTCACTGCTCCTGAGCAGATTCTGCCTAAGTTACATGAAGGGACCTTTCCCTAAGCCAATCCAAACTCCAGCTAACCGAAAAGTTACAGACTGCTGTCATAAAATGGGTGGATTGCTTGTTTTTACCTAAATAAGTAATCAGGGTGGAATACGTAGGGGAGAAAGTTTCTAAAAGGTCAGTTATATATCCAAAGGGTATTTAAATATATCCGAAAGGGCATTTCCAATGGGAGAGCCATTCAACCACACCAGCTGTGTTTGTTCAGAAGGAAGAAAATCAGCCCATAATACGGGCATCGAGGCCAAGTGCTCAATAGGGCAAATTCTATATTTGCATCTCTGTTCGAATTATTCCTTAGGTTGTCCGAGTGTGTGGAGAACTTTTGTGTTTCAACACTGCGAGCCTCTCCTTTTTCGGAGTTCCTAATCCATGTGCACATGTACACATCTAGAGCGGCCTATGACACACTCACTGAGCAGTGAGAGGGATACAGCCACAGAGGCGAGAGGAAAAGAGCTGAACCCCATCTTCTTCTTAGCACAAGCTGTCACAAGATCCAGCCCCCTCCCACCTCCCTCCCAATGCAGCCTGATGCTCTCTGTGAATTCTGATATGAAAGAAATGGATATGTACACAATGAGTGATGTTTCCGGTTTCTTTTTTCCATTCCTTTCCACAGTCACTGCTATAATTATAGAAAAGATTTACCATCTGATAAGGATAATGACAAAGAGGCTAATAATGATGGTAGATGGTGGTATAGCCATTCAGGCTCTGGGCCACTCTCTGTAACATGAAATTCAGACTATAGACAATCACAATCCTGATTCAGAGGGAATACTTAACTAATCTTTCCACTCTTATCTGTAGGGGAATCAAAAGAGGTCATAGTCACTCACTGGGGGCCCCTCAGACTACAGATCCCAGAGGTGTTGGGTCTGGAAGGTATTAAGGATGAAGGAGAGTCGTAGCAACAGCATCCAAAGACAACCCTGACTACTGCTCTAAATACATAGAAAACACCGGGTACTTATTAAACCCTTCTTCGGAAACAATATAAACTCTTGTGGCAATGCATTACGGATGCAAGAGCACGTACAGCGGAGACGCACTATTTTGATGTTGTATCACTATCCATATAGACCTGGCCCACTGAATGGAAAACACAGGGACCCAAAAAGGAACGTCACTTCCAGTAGATGGCTTAACAAGCAGTCGAATGTGAATTATAATTTGGGGTCTTTAATGGATCTACCACTGGGCAACACAGTTTAAATTCAATGAACTATGCCTTCAGCAGGTTTTCTTTTGTGAATCATTGTGCCAGTACTTACTAGGGGTATGAAAATGGGTAATTCGTGTATGATCCTCACCATCAAGGAGTTACCATTTAATAGCTGCAAACAAGACAAACATGCATAGCTTATTCTGTCTTGTCATTCAGAGATAGGCAAAATAAAAGAAAAATGACCTAAGAAAATTCAAAGCAGAATTTTTTGGGGAAGAGGCAGGGAGAAATCAGTGAGACTGCACAAGAAAGACACTGCATTTGCAATGAGTCTTGAAGGAGGCATTCCATGTGAAACCATTAACAATGTTCAGTGGACAATGTGGGGGCAGAAAGTTCATTCTAAGCAGTAGGTACACCTTGAGATGTGTCCGATTTAGCAGGTCAAAGTGCAGACCTATAAGTCATGGAAGATAATGTTGGGATGGAAGACTGTCAACACACTGTGGGAGGCCTGACTATCAAGCTAAGGAAACAGCATTTTTAGTTCTATAAGTAATGGGAAGGCATTAAAAGATTTTGCACAGGTGAACGATCGGACTCAAATCAGTTTTTAGTGAATTTGATTGGTTTTGAGTGGGGAGGCACTTAGCACAGACAGGAGGCAACCATCGTGGTATGGGAAATGACAAGAACATGACCTTGGGTGTACGATGAGAACATGAAGCCAGGATAGAATCAATAAGGCTTGGGGACTGATTCCACAGGGAAGGAGAGGCAATGATTAAAGTGGGAAGTACCACAGATGAGTAAACACTTCTGTGGGATTTTTTTTAACTGTAGTTCTCAAAAAACAATGCTACCATTAGCAAAATTTGGAAAATAAATAGTTCTTTGAAGAGAGGACAGGTCTTTTCTAACATACTGACTTCAAAGTGCTAGTAAAAATTGCTGAGATGTCTGCTCAGCAGCACGTGGACATGGACTGGAAAGGGATCAGGCCAGAGCTACAGAGTAAGGAGACTTCTGGATCAAAGATGCACCAAGACCACAGTCTGATTCAAGAGAGAATGTAGACGGAGAAGACAATTAAGACAGAAGTGTGTGAAAAGTTGTACAAAAAGGACAAAGAAAGAAATAAGGATCAGAAAAAAGAGATCTGAGAGAATGAGAAGTAAAATAACGCAGTCACAGAATCCGAGGGAGACTTCATTCAACAAATCATCTGTTGTTGAGCAGATGTACCACGTGAGGGTTTGTGTGAGATGCTGGGGATACACGGTGGGCAGAACACAATGGCTCTGCTCCCATGAGTTCATAATTTTCTAGGGAGTGTTAATAAACAACACGAAGCATCACAGTGAGCTTGGGATGATGTAAATTAAGAAAAGACCATTAGGACCTTTAACCAAATGAACAGTCTTAAAAAATAAAAGAGGTGATTCAATGCCCAAGGATGAATAAATTTATAATGACAGGTGTACTTATAGAAACTTAAACCACTTTTAAGAATGGCAAGGGCCCATGAAAGAAAATATACACTCATCCTCCCATCCTTCTTCCCTCCCCACCCCCGTTCTGTCTCTCTCACATACACACACTTTAATCTGCTTAAGAAGGGAGGCTATTAAGTAAACAAGCACACTCTGCTATGAAATCTTGAAAAGCAATATTATCCACATGTTCTAGAAAACCCATGAGGACAAGGAAAACAAAAGGACAAAAAAAAAAAAAATAAGGACCATATACTTTATCTTCAAAAGATTCAACCACTATCTGGTCTACAATTCTGCAGAAATCTTGCACATACATTTTATATTACATGGCTTATTAATTTCCAAACCATCCACAGCTTTATTTTATGAAACTCTGCATAAGCACTGGCCAGAAAAAAAAAAAAAAAAGTGCAGCAAAAAGGAGGGGAGGGGTTGTTGAATTTTAACATTTGGTCATATCATTTTCTTAGTACCTTCTTACATTTAACAATATGAAGAAAACAGAATAATGCCCATGTGATAAAAAGCTTTTCCTGGGTTACTCAGAATACACAATCTTTTCACTATTACCCATATGGAATCACTAATTTGGGTTTGGTTTATCCTTAATAACACAAAACTTCAGCCGGAGCCATCATACGTCTATCAACAATACAAATTCGCAGAGATTTTTCACTCCAGTATTGCTGGTTTGCAAACTCCGGACCTTCCCCGGGTGAAATCTGAAACTGACCCCCATACAGAGAGGACAAGGAGACCAAAGAAAGGGGCAGACCACTCCAGACTGGTAAGTGGCAGATGCAATAAGCAAGGGAACTTATATAGGAGGCTTGTCCTGGGAGCTGGAGTCAAGTAGATTTCCACCCCCTCCCGCCAGAAACTTACAAGTTCATATAGAGGCCTTATGGGAGGGCTCAGTCACGTACACCATCCAGATAGCCTCAGCAACACCTTTCTCTCTCAAGGCTATGTCCTTGAAAACAGTTCCTGCTATGGTGGGCAGAACATACATTCCAAGGACAAGGGAGCAGGTGAGGAGCCTCCAATCGCCCTGGGCCGGCTGCTGGATCCGACAGCAGTCACGTCCTCTGGATGACCTCTTCTAACTGTGATTAAAACATCCATGCATTTCCCTCCCCACTTTCAGCTGTAGACTACATCACATAACATATGCCATCCTTAAGTTAGATGGCACAAATTGAGGACACTGATGAATAATCTTACAGGGTTTGTTTTTTTTTTTCATTTTTAACTCCGACCTTATTTCTGATTCTCTTTCAAATATACTGCTGAATTATCATCTCCCTCTGTCTCTCCACTGGTAGCAGGATTATGTTTGATTTCATAGCCAGGGAGCAAAATAATAGGAATAGACGATTTCGTGAAAAATATATTCTGGGCAGGCTTTTGATTTAATGTGGAAGCTCTGACAGGGAGGCTAAAAGTGAGCACCACAATTTGTAAGAAACCTTTTCTATTTGTACTTATTTACAAGGTGTCCGTTTTCTGTACTCTAGCATTAACACTGTTTCAACTACAGTGACTTAGAAGTGATGTTCATCAGTTAGCATACTAAATACATTACCCGCTGAAAGAGATCAGGGAAAACTTTTTTAGCTATATTATAAAGTTTCAGTAACCCAATTCAACCCTGCTCCCATCTTTCCTACATTTCCCTCCTATTTTTCCTTTCGTGTGGTTTTCTCCTTCGTCTCTCAGCAAACCACTTTTCATAGCATTCTGGCTCTAAAATCAGGTCATAAAATGTACACGCAAGTGCACACACACACATACTTTTCTCTAATTCCTGATTTCCCTCTCATCTTCATTCATTCTTCTCAGTCCAATCCTCCAGTTAAATTTTGTTTCAAAAAAAAAAAAATTCTGATTAAATCATTTTATAAACCTCCATCCAAGAGGCATATATATTCAAGGGAAAACCATCATGGTCATATTGGAAGTTATGTAAATGTCTCACTTGTTTGAAAGAAAACATGAAATCAGGAGCGATTGTTTTAAAAACAAGAACTGAAGGTAGAGTTCAAACCTTTAAAAATGACAATCCTTCCTTATCCCAAGATTAATGAAGACCACCCTATATCTGAGCACAAATAACCAAAGTACTTAAGCATATATTTGGTGGAAATAATATAGACTATGTATTCAGGGGATCATTCTCAAATAATATTAACCTTGAAATAGTAACAAGAACAAAAAGATGCTCTAAGCTCTTTTTTCTTTATTCTTCTCATATGACAATTAACTCTAAAAACATGCAAACACAATTCAAGAAACAGGTGTCAAATCAATTGAAACCAGAAAACTCTTCACTTTTGGTCTCACCTTAACCAAGATATAAATCGACACCTTTCTATTCTCCAAAGGAACAATGAACACATGCTGATTTTAAAAGTGGTACTAAAAGTGTTTTTTTAAATGTATCATATTCCCCAGATGTGATTTCATCTTTGTTTCCATTTTATCTAACAAATAGAGATTATGGCCACCTGTGGCACTGTGAATAGGCTGGACAGGCTGATTCAATCCCCATCTGGCCAATTAAAGACTAGGCCCAGCCAAAAAGCTGTTATCAGTGAGTAGTGGAACAATGAAAGCCACCCCTTCCCCCAGACTTTCTTACTGATCTATCTTCAAGTTCCCACCACTGTCTCGTGCATGAGTGCAGTTCCTAAAAGGACAGCTAACTCTCTACCCTATTCTTAGCCAAAGATACAGCAAAGACAGAGACCCTATAAACTTAACGATTTACTTAGCCCTGTACACTTAAAATGCCATTCTGGAAAAAATCCAATTTCTTAACGATTTTCAGTATTCCTCATAAAATATATCCTAGACATACTTGGTTCATAACGAGTGAACTATTGCCGTAAGTGAAACCAGAACTAAACATCAGTACAGGTCAAAATTGGGACTTTAGAGGTAATGGTCATATTCTTTTTTTTTCCAGCCTGTAAAAGGCCAAGACTTTTCTCTTTAAAATGTCACGGTCAAATAAGACTAGTGTCCTCCCAGTTACAATGACCTTAACTACTAGAGGGAAGACAAGAAAGGGAAAAATGTCCATATCTCAATGTCCAAATTAGTGTTAGACTCAAGTTGTCCAAAGTGACTCCATTTCCCTGGATATAAACAGGTAGAATATGGAAATACCTCTTTCCCAGCAACTCAAGTCCAAGTGTATCATCCTATAAATCCAAACTATGCTAGAGCCATATTTACGACCCCTCATCTTATATAACCAGGGAAATGTCCAGCTCTTGATTAGCCTCATATGTCCTGCAACCCCCTTCATTATGTTTATGGCTCCTCTAAAGATCTTACACATGGGAGCCACCTAAAAACAAACCTATTCAACCGAAGGTGCTGGGGGGGGAGGGGTGAGGAGGAGGTGGGGCGTGATGTCTCATCCCCTGTTTCACTATGGATCCCACTAAACTCATCAGAACATGTCCTTCCCTTGCTTTCGCAGAATACAGGATACTCTGAAAGCCAAACACCTTGTACAAGAGGGCCAGGTACCTTTCCAAGGTTGTACTGTATATAAATTATTTCCAAGTGTCACTGAAGACCATTTTCTCTGAACACACTAAACTGAAGCTGGCAATAAAACAAGACGCACGCTCCTGCTGAAGAATCTGACCCGAGAAACATTCCCGCCTGTATGTTACCAGGGAACCAAAATAGAGTTTTAATGAAGAAATGTTTGGGAGCATAATGAAAAAGTGGAGGGAGAGGTTCAATACTATTTCAGTTCTTTTATCCCCAGGTGTTAGGCGAAGGAAGTGTGTGGTCTGCAGTCATCTGGCAGATGCATAAACAACATGGGAAATTTTCAGAGAAGGCAAAAGTAGGCACAGGATCGGATCGCAGGGGACCCCGCCACCAGCGAGTTTCACACACACTTCAAACAGCTCTTCTTCCCGACCTGGACCTTGCGTGCACCCCCCCTCCTTGGCACCCCCATTCCTGCCGCTCCCACCTCCCCTTCCAGTCCCGCCTGGGTGGCCGTCTCTCATGCAGCAAAGGCAACAAGCGTCCCCAGCCGAGGAAAGGGTCCCCGTCTCAGCTCGCGAAGGAAGGAGGGGGAAGAGGGGCGCCCGCTCGCATGCTTAATGCATCCTACCGCCTGTGGAGCTCGCCTCCTCCAGCTGAGCCGAGATGCTTTCCACCCTCCTCACATTCATCTTCGGGGACGCAGGGTGCAGGAGCGAGACTCGAGAGTCGGCGGCCCAGAGGCGTGTGTTGACGGGTCTGGCACCGGAGCTCACTCGCCGCTCGGCCCGGGGCGTCCGCGGCGCTGGGAGCGCGAGGCGGCGGCGGCGGCGGCGGCGGCGGCGGCGGCGGCGGCGGCGGCGGCGGCGGCGGCGGCGGCGGCGGCGGCGGCGGGCAGGGCGCGCAGAGCGGGCTGCAGGTGCGGCGGAGGCCGGCGGGGGGCGCCGGGGGCGCTGCGCGGCACTGGGCGGCGGGGGCGCGCGGGCGGCCTGGAAGCGGGCGCCGTGCACTGCACGCCCGAGAGCGCCGCGCCCCCTCCTCTCGCGCGTTCTGGCGCCGCCCCTGCCACCTGCTGCCAAGTCACCACCGCCCGGGGGGCTGGCGCGGTGGCTCCTGCGACCGAGCGGCCAGACCTGAAAGCGACCAGAGGGGACGACGGGTTATGAGCGGCTCCTCGGGGACCCCTTCTTGCTGTGCGGCGCCCGGCCGGGAAAGCGCAGGTGGATTCCGCAGGGTCTCAACTCGGACAGCTAGACTGGAGATGGTGCACAAAGTTGGGCCGAGTGCGAAGGACACCAGCAGGGAAGCGCAAGGAGATGCCCTTCTCCGGAACCGGGCAGAGAGCCAGGAACTTCTAGAACTCCGAGACAGGAAACTTTCCCAGCTGAAGCTAGAACCAGTCATGCGACTTGGCTACGTGTTGAGCAACGCTGGCTCTGCACACCAAGGTGTGCGGGGACAAGGCCTAGATGAAGAACGCAACCTTGGATGGGGGGGTTGGGGATGCCGGAGATTGGGACGCGTTTCGGACAAGCGTCCATAGGAAGGTTTCATTGGAGGACTCCCTGGCAGCAGTACTGGAGGTATCCCTCACCACCCCCATGGTCACCTGCCCTCTTAAACAAACCAAGGCTGGGAATGTTTGGGAAGATAAAGACAAACCAATAAACCACTTGTGGCCATGGTTACTGCTTGAAAATAAATAAATAAATAAAATGCTCATTACTGTGTTGCCAAGAGTCAAGTGCATGAAGTCTCTTTTGAGAAGAAAGGTCAAGTCGACCAGTTCTCTGAGCAAAACGAATTCAAATTTCCTTTGGGTTGAAGCCATTTCTAAATGTTTGCAAAAGCATCCACTTTCCCTGTAGACACACCCCGCCCCCCACATACACACACTGTCTCCAGCTGAAATCCTGCCCTTTACTCCAAGGTCTGGACTGACATTTTCTTGCCCTACCCCTTCCCCCAATCCCAGGAGTGACTCACTTGGGGTCTTGTGAGGCCTCTCACTTCTCTTTTGGTTCATAGTTAAGGGGATTGATGCTAACACCACCAATGCTTGGGGTCAAATCCTAGTTCTACTCATTTTGTTACTTGGTGCAAATTATTTACATCAGCTGTAACAATAGGATAATGATGGTACCTATTTTACTGGTTTGTTGTGAAGAGTTACGGTAACTGATAGATGTAAAGGGCTTAGGGCTGTGCCTGGCACGCAGGAATCTCTAATTCTATGGCAACTCTTTCCAGAAAACACTCTCACAACTTGTACTGTTAGATGATCACTAACACCTACTCAGCTCTACATTCCATCATTTTCCATCATATGACATCTAATGCGACCTTTGTGTATTGATTAGAGTCCAGAAGCCTGGGTGAGAATCCCAGTCCCAACTGTTACTAGCTGTGTGTCCAAGAGCTAATAACCTCCCTTTCTCATCTCTACAATGTCAAAAATAATGTCTACTTCAGTTAACTGTTGGAATTGATTAAATGAAGCAACATATGTAAAGTGCTTAGAATGGCTCCTGGCACATAAGAAAAACTCAGTAAGAGCTACCATCATTATTATCAACATCATGAGAGTTAGTACCATTGTTATATTTAGTTAGGATGACTCAAAGAAGAAAAGGCATCACTGCACTTTCTTCGACAGGTCTACCAAACCTTCCTTCACAGTGTGGGAAGCAATATACAACCCTTCCATTTACAAAATACACAGAACACTTTGTGGGGCCAACTCTCTTCTCAAGTCTTGTCAATTGAGCATCTGTCTGTTTTGATCCTACAAAGTGTCTATCCCTGGATTATTTGTAAAGAAGGCAACAAAATCAGGTAAAGTGGGCACTGCGCTCAATAAGTTTACAATATATTATTTCCAGAATATTCCTGTGGGAACTTGGCTACCATGAAATTCATTTCCAGAACCACTTTACACAAATCCTCCATCATGGCCAGATATCACAGGGAAAGCCATCTTTTTGTTGCCACTCTTACTGTCTTCTCTGATATTTGGGACTAAAGGGCCAGGGTGACTGCCTGGCTTGTATTATTTCCTTACCGGCACTGCAGATGTCTCGCACCGTGATAGAGAAGGGATTCCTAATCCATACCATGTCCTGCCATCCCATTGCTCCTCCTTAGAAGCTATGACAATCCTAGCCCCTACCCCAGCCCAGCCCCCAAGACGTATGCACAAACATTCCCACATTTTCTATAACTAACTTTAGGCTACTCTTCATGTAACATGGATACATACTGTTCCCTCAAGGAACAATGTTTTAAAAAATGCAGAGAATAGTAAACTCATTATTTGCTAGCCTTTAAGCTCAGATTTTATAAACATCATTTCATTTAATCTTTGCAAAACCCTACAAAGTAAGCACTGTGATTATTCCTATTTAACTAGTGAGGAAATTATGACTCAGAGAGGTGAGCTGGTTTGCCAATTTAACACCAATAGCAATCATGATCTCTGGGATTTGAACCCACCAGTCCGACTCAAGAGCCCTCAAACTTAATTACTACACTGTACCACCACCAAAAAACTAGGATTTGAATGCTCTGGGCTCTGACATTTCCCAGCTCTGTGTCCTTCAGAAAATCACTGATCATTTCTAAGCTTCAGTTCCTCATCTGTTAAAAGCGGAATTTCTGCTTCACAAGTTCATTGTCAGGATCAAGTCAGGTAATGAAAGTGAAAGCTATATATAAAACTTGAAATGTTGTGGAAGCATCTAGGATTACTTTTATTATTGTCCTGATCTTTTATTACCTATGTCACTGTCTGGTCCTTTTTGAAAGCCCCTTCTTTCGGCACGATTCCTTCTTGTGTACCAGGACTCAAACAATAACAATAATAGCAAAACTTCTCGTATCTAATATTTATTGAAGTGCTTACGATGCATGTTCTGTGTTAAAAATTCGACATCATTATATCACTTAATACTCGGAAGAATTACTGCATGGAGCTATTTTTGCCCTGATTTTAAAATAAGACTCAGAGAGGTAAGTAGCCCAAGATCAGCCAGCTATGAAGAGGTGCTGCTGAGATGTGAAGCCACATCCATCGGATGATAAGACTGGAGCTTTCAGTTTCTACCTGATGGTTCTCAAACTTTATATACATAAGAATCACCTAAAGGGTTGGTTTGGAAGCATCCGTGCTCCAGCCTCCACAATGGATTCACTGAGTTTGGGAAAGAAGTCTTGAAATCTAATTTTTGTTTAATTAATAGACTGTAGTTTACAGCAGTTTTAGGTTTACAGAGGTCCCCTATACCCCTTTTCTATTCCCTCTCCCTGCCCAGCTTCTCCTATTTTAATATCTTACTTTATCTTTAATATCTTTATATTACTTTATAAAATATTTATATATTACTATATAATATCTTACTTTATCTTTAATATCTTTATATTACTTTATAAAGTATTTATATTTATTACTGTATAATATCTTGACCTTACTTTATAAAGATATTATCTTTAATATCTAGTCAAAGGTGGTACATTTGTTACAACTGATGGACCAATGTCGTATTATTATCAACTGAAGTCCATAATTTAGATAGGACTGGTGGCCTTATAAGAAGAAGACAGATTACTCAGAGGAAAGGCCATGTGAGGACAAAGCAACCATTCACCAGTCAGTAAGAGAGAGCCCTCATCAGAAATCAAATCCTGCTGGAAACTTGATCTTGAACTTGCCAGTCTCCAGAACTGTGAGAATATAAATTTCCATTTTTTTAAGCCACACAGTCTGTGTTATTTAGTTATGGCAGCCTGAGCCGACTAACACACATCTGAAGACCATACTCTGAGAAATCACCACCCTACAGCAGAAGTGTGTGGTCTGCCATCCAGCAACATCTGTGTCATCTGGGACGTCATCAGAAATTTAGAAATTCAGCCCTGCCCCAGACGTCCTGAATCAGTAGCCTCGTTTTAAAACATCCTCAAGTGGTTCCAGGTATGCAGATTAAAATGTGAGATGTTCTCCTCAGTAAGACACTGTTGTAGTTTACTTGGGCTCCTTGGAGGCAATCAGCGCTCATTGGGCATGAGAGGAGGCTAGTGTTTCTTTGGAGCTAGTGTATCTATTGGAGCAAGTTGAATGAAACTGTACAAAAATGACTTTATTGTAACTAAAGAAATGTGTTTCTAGAGAGTTCTTTTTAATCAAAAGTTGGGCAGAGCCAAAAACTAAATTTCATTCTAAATCATGTTTCTTCAAACTTGAGGCTAGTGTTATAGTCACAACCAATTCAATTCATTGCATTCCCCCACCCCCACCAGGGTTTTTATTATATGTTTTATTATAAAAATAGCTCCATGCAGTAATTCTTCCGAGTATTAAGTGGTATGATGATGTCGAATTTTTAACACAGAACATACATCGTAAGCACTTCAATAAATATTAGATACGAGAAGTTTTGCTATTATTGTTACTGTTTGTATATCTTTGTTATTTGTATTGTATATCTTCATAAAGATAATATCTTTATAAAGTAAGGTCAAGATATTATATAGTAATATATATAAATACTTTATAAAGTAATATAAAGATATTAAAGATAAAGTAAGATATTATATGGTAATATATAAATATTTTATAAAGTAATATAAAGATATTAAAGATAAAGTAAGATACTAAAACGGTGAAACAATCCTGTTTCACTTTTTGCCAGTCCCTACTCAAATGGATAGAATTGTTTATTGCCTAGTAAGCTTTCAGCAGCAAATATCCTCAACCTTGATCATCTCACTACACCTGCAAATTTCTTTGCAATTCTTGATCTCTCCGTATTATAATAATCAAGGGAAATAACCTCCTTTGAGATCTTCACATTTGAAGGAATATTAAAATGCCATGATAAGACAAAAACGATGTAAACATTTTAGGGCAGGAAGGTTCATTCTGACATTCCTGTAGAATTTCTATATTCACTAGCTGATTTGGTCTTTTACCACTCTGGTCTTTTACCACAAGTCAGATTTCATTATCCCCATTTTGCAGATGAAGAAACTAAAGCCAATGGCAAGTAAGAGACTTACTTGAATTTTTACCAGGAGCATGGGATGCAGCCAGGACACAAACTTGCATCATTTGACATTTTTAGCCTTGGTGCTCTAAGTCCTGCCAAGTTTATATAAGCTGGATTACTGCCAAACGAACTGCAGATTTGCCTTGCAACTTAGTCGTGCAAGGTAAGTTCATATTATAAATGTAAAGTTGTTATATCGTTTAGCTGCATTTCCCCAGACTTGTGGACTTCAGGAAATCCACTGGCTCCATTCTCTATGTGGCAGGAGACATGATTAGGGGATTTGCTTCAGAACAGATTTAGCTTAACCAGAGGGCTCTGCAGCAACTTACAGTATCACTCATGAAATCAATGCTGAAAAGGTCTTACCTACATTCCATATCTCTAGGTTCCATATTTGAACCGTATGTTCTAATGGGTGAGAGGTTTGTTAAATTCCAAGCCACTTTATACCCTGTATCTTTGTATTTTCTTTAATTGCTCACCCGTACTGCATTTAGACTAAAAATAGCTCCTTGGGGAGTAAGAATCTGCCAGTGTATCTATTGGAGCAAGTTGAATGAAACTGTCCAAAAATGACTTTATTGTAACTAAATAAATGTGTTTCTAGAGAGTTCTTTTTAATCAAAAGTTGGGCAGAGCTGAAAACTAAATTTCATTCTAAATCATGTTTCTTCAAATATTTGATTCAAATAGATGAAGTTCATTTTAAGAAACAGGATAAATTTGCATTTCTTTGTTTATATGTGCATATACAAAATACTGTGTTACATCACTGATAAGGAAGTTATTTAACTTAGTATATTTAAGATTTTTCAATAAATTAACATTGGGGGAAATATGTTCAATTCTTTTTGTTTTAAAATGTGTTTACAAAATTAAAGTTCTTTATATAAATTAGAAAGGTTGTAGGGAAAACAAGAAGCATTGTTTTTTCAGATTAAAGTTAAAAAAAATATTGCCACAGTTCTGAGCCTGGATAATTCAAAACTAGGTTGACAATCTGTCAGAACTGAATGTTGAAACTGCCACATGCACACTTGTCAAAAGAGATGAAGCATTTGATGTTCAAGTTCAGGTGTTAGTTAACCTGTCAACAAATGGACAAAAGAGAGGAAAAAAGACAAACCTTCAAAGTCTCAGCTTTTGGGTCTTCCTAAGTCCAGACTCTTTCAGATGGGCAACGATAACAAGTGGTATCAAAGAAAGAAATTCCAACTATGTTGGAATGGTGAGTGCCTATAGAACATGCATTTGCAGATTTGGAGAGAGGTTGGGGAAATGCAACAAAGGGTATATCCTTAGACATGGAAGTAGGCTCAGTTATCGATGAAAATTCAGAGTATGGGTGGCGGATATGGGGGTAAAGACAGAAGATCATGTGGTGGCTAGACTATTGGATAACAAAGTTATCTGACGTGACAAGTCATTTTTATTTCCCTTATTGATTTTTGGCAAGTATGTAAATTTTATCCACAGTGATTAGAACACCTATCAAAATATTCTCTTCCATTCATTCATGTGTAACTAAAGTCTGATGAAACAGAACTCATTAATTATTTGAAAGATTTTTTTTTTTCCCCTCTTAGGAAAGGGATACATGGATAAGTCAGAGAGCATGACACATCAGGAGCAACAGGATTCTACTGGGAAAATGTTGGTAGTACATTAACTTTGATATTATCAAATCCAAAGCTCTTGGTAGATAAAAGTTTGGCATAATAAAATAATATAGAGTGGTCAGACCGATGGAGATGCACAAGTGAATGGGTGCATTTCATTATCTCTGAACCTTGATTTCTTCATGTATAAGCAGCACCTGTGCTTATCAATCAAATGTTAAGAATGTATATTCGTCATTCAGCATGTATGAAGCCAGGCACTGTGTGAGATACAGAGGATATAATGAAGGAAAGCCAGAATTCCTGCCTTCAAGGAGCTAGCAGTCTAGGGGTGGATCCATACGGACTAGTGAGTGACTGTGGCCAGAAGGATGGATGCTTATATATCACTGACTCTGCACTTTGTACATTAGTAGTAACTTATCCAATCCTCATAGCCCCATAAGAGCATCTATGTTAGTTTTGCCATAAAACATCCTACCCCCAAACTTAGCAGCTCACCATAACAATCATTTGGTTAGCCACAGTTCTGTGGTCTGCTAACTTAGGGAGTGTTCAGGTAGGCATACCCATGCATCTGTGGTCAGCGGGCAGTGATATAATTAATGCACGTGTCATGCAGTTGGAGTAGAGGAGACAACTCCTTATCCCCACCTGTACTGGGGCTCCCTCATCATCCAGCAGACAGGCCCGAACGTCTTCATTTGGTGATAGTTGCAGAGTTGTTAAGAGCAGCCACAGAAAGCAGGTGACACCATTCAACACTCCTCAAGCCTCTGCTTGGTACCCATTTGCTACTATTATCTTGTTGACTAGAGCAAGTCACAAGGCCCACCCAGATTCAAGGGCGGGGGGGTGGGGGGGAGAAAGTTTGTCCTTGATGGAGGAAATTATAAAGTCATATTACAAAAGGCTCTACACAGGGAGAGGAAGAATTTGTGACCAATTTCTCAACCTACTCTAGGGAGGTACTATGAATATCTCTGTGAGGCATAAAGAGATTAAGGGATCCAGGCTCATCAAGCCAGAGAAAGGGCGGGGATTCCAACCAGGCAGTCTGGCTCCATAGCCAGTAAGTGTGTCCCTGGACTATAGTGCAAGTGCCACCCAGGGCTGATTTGTGTGCTGGTGGGAGAGTTAGGAAGTTAGGAAGAGCCCCTAACTTAATTCTGGGTATTAGAGAAGCTTTCACAGAAGAACCAACATCAAATGCAAAATCCTAATAGACAAGAATGAATTAATCATCTGAAAAGAAAGAAAGGACAGGAACACTCCCTATAAAAGAGACCACATGTGCAAAGTACTAGAGATGAGACAGTTAGTGGTACATCCAGAGAACTGCCAGTAGTTCCCTGGGCTGGGGCATTGGGAGTCAAGTTCCGTGGCAGGAGAGGTGAACTTGGGCCGTGCTGTAAATGTCTTAAAACCAAGGGTTGAGGCTTTAATCAAAGACATTAGCAGCCTCTTGGAAGGTTCAGTCCAGGGATTAATAGGTTCAGGTCCTCCTTTAGAGTCTTCATTATGGCACCTATGAAGAGTAAGGATCAGAATCAGGTAACACTGCAAGCAGGGAAATCATTTGCAAGGGTCTTGCAGTGCTCCAACAGTAAATAATGGCCTAAACTAAGAGAGAGGCAGTGAGGATGAAAAATAAAAGACATATTGGAAAGATATTTAAAAGACTGGACATGATGACTAGCAAATGTGCTGATGAAGGGGTCTTGATGACACCCAGGTTTTGGCTTAATAGCTACTTGGGAATGACAGTACCATGACCTGAACTGGGGAAGTCACAAAGTGAAGGCATTTCAGGGAAAGAAATGATGTCTTTTGATT
Organism: Halichoerus grypus; assembly: GCF_964656455.1. Classification (NCBI taxonomy): domain Eukaryota; kingdom Metazoa; phylum Chordata; class Mammalia; order Carnivora; family Phocidae; genus Halichoerus; species Halichoerus grypus. The sequence goes on from NC_135714.1 coordinate 17,351,745, forward strand.
TGCCGGTGTTGAATTTGAGACGTCTATAGGACTACATCCAAATGAATACATTCAACTATGAGGTGGGAATGAGCCTGGAATTCCAGAGGGGCTGGGTTGGAGGAATAGATATAAAGGTCATCTGAATATGGAAAAGATTGTCCAAGGAGAATATGTGGAATAATATTAATAACACATAGCATTTGTTAGGCATTTGTTCTGTACTGGGAACGGCTTTAAAACGCTTTACGTTATTTAACAAATTTAATTCCCACAACAATCCTAGGAGGTAATACTATAATTGCACCCATTTTACAGATGAGGAAATTAAGGCACACTTAAGTGGTTAGAGCCAACATTCAAACTTGAGCAATCTGGCTCCAGAGCCCATGCCTCTAATCTTGAAGTCACACTGCTCCTGTATGCAAGATGAACGAAGATTCCAGTTAATACCGTTAAACACCTGGCTTATAATGGTAAATGAGATGCAAAAATCCAACCTGGAAATCTAGAGGTTCATCATAAATGTAGGGTCATGTCATTAGGAGTTAGATGGAAAAAAATATGTCTCAATTGTTATGCACAATCACACACACACAAAAGTACATTACTAGAGAGAGTGAAAATGATATCAGCTGATCGTACACAAAACTGGAAAAGTCCCCCCCCCCCCCAAATCCCAAGGTGCAGGCTAGGAGTGGAAGCATTTTCTAATTCCATCTCACCCTACCCCATCACTCCTCCTGTAGAAGATAATCACATTAGTCTGCCCCGTTGAAGAACCGGAACTCAGCACAGGATCGGAGCCAATTTTCAAATGCATTTTATCAGAATTCTGGCCAGCCTTGTACCATGGAAACCAAGTAAAGAGAATTTTCCACAGAGACAGTGGCTACAGTAACAAGAGGTAACAAGATGTCAAGTACACGGAGGCCTAAAATAACGTAGGCATTGTATTTAGGAGCAAAGAGATCATGAGTAACCTTATAGTGATTAACAAGCAACTCTTTGTTCATATATTTAAGATTGCTCTTTGAATAGGAACATCATTTATTTGGCAGACTACTGTTATAATACTTGGTATTTCCAGATAATAATAAGAGATATCATTTCTGAGTGCCTCTCATATGCCAAATTCTGTAATTGACATTTTTTATTATGTCTAACAACTACGTACAAGGTAGCAGATATTCTTTTGACAAGTGAAGATACCCACATTTAGAGGAGCGACCTGAGATCACAAGTCTGATCATTGGCAAAGCCAACATGCAGAGTCAGAAATCACCAAATTCACAGACCTTCTTGTTTTGTTTTGTTTTTTCTCTACACCATACATAGAGTCTCCACTGAGTTCCAATGACAAAAGAGGTCATAAATGGTATCTGCTAATTCAAGGATCTCCTCTTAGTCAATTGTTCCAACTTAGCCTTTACCATTTTGGCTGGCATTTCTAAACCATAGCAATCCAAGCATCCTCTGGCTTCACTTGTAGAGATATTTTAATAAATAATAAAAGGGTAGGAAGTTGAAGACAAGTTGAGGAGAAAGAAAAGATATTGATGTCTTATCCCTTTTTTTCTGGGAAAGGGGGGTTGGGTGGTAGTAGGCAGCGCCCCTTGCCTATAATTTCTAAGCTAGGGCAGCGACTGAAACCAGAATTTGATGATGGGGCTAGTTCAACAGTCCAAATCCAGTCTCTATGTGAACAACTCAGAGTGGGGGGAAGTCACTATAAAGGTAAATCAATGGCTTAGGCAAACCTCCAAAGAGGAGTTTTGACATGGACTTTGGCAAGTGGAATCTGGAGTTTTTTTGGATGTCAAGATCCCATGACTTGGCTTCTTTTTATCTAGTTCAAATGCTTTTAGGATTGGGCATTTTGATGGCATTTAAAGGATGAGAGGTCTGTAGTGACTAAGGGATAACCCATAACAGGGAGCATTCCTTCTTGAATATCAGCGTTTTTTATACTTTTTAAGACATTGCAAGGCCATGTTTGGAAAAAAATTAGTGAGTTTCTTCCTAATATTGAGAAATAAAGATTAAAAACCAGCTTTTGCTGAACACTTACATAGCAGGCACTTCTGAAAACATCATACATATATATATATGTGTGTGTACATATACATATGTATCATGTGTAATATGCAAAATGCGTATGTAATATGCATTATTAATTACATCATTTAATACTTACATGAGGAAGGTGCTACCAAATGCCCATTTTACAGAAGAAAACAATGAGGTAAAGAGAAATGAAGTATCTTACCAATGCAACTGGATCCATTGAGCAACTGATGATCTGGAATGACCAGCTAAGCTGATAAACAGAAATGAGTCTAAAAAGAAAAGTCTAAAAATTATTAATAACGGGCGCCTGGGTGGCTCAGTTGGTTAAGCGACTGCCTTCGGCTCAGGTCATGATCCTGGAGTCCCTGGATCGAGTCCCGCATCGGGCTCCCTGCTCGGCAGGGAGTCTGCTTCTCCCTCTGACCCTCCCCCCTCTCATGTGCTCTCCCTCTCAAATAAATAAATAAAATCTTTAAAAAAAAAATAAATAAATAAAAAAATAAAAATTATTAATAAGATCTATCAAGTCAAGAGTAATCAAAGTGTGAAAGGTCACTTGTCTTGAAAACAAACCTGCATGGGAAGCAGAGAAAGTGGGCCAAAAGGGAAACTCTCACCGACCCTGGGGTTGGGCAAGCTGGATTTTGACATTGGTTAGTGGTATTTGTCTAAATTTCAGTTCTTCTTCGACCATTAGTTTTCTCATCTGTAAGATGGGAGTAGCAAGTCTTCTCAGCAATGAAAGGAGGTTTAAATGTGATGGTGTATGAAACAGACCTTTGTAATTTGCATATCTTTATCTGTTAGATCCTAGAACAATTTAGAATGATCCATCTGTCCAATGAATTAAAGGCCCACGGGGCCTTACAGTAAGTATCATCAAAAGAATATTGCTAGTGAGACAATTTGTGATGATAGGTGAGCAGGAGAACATTATTTTTTTAATTAATAGAGATTTAGCTAATGGCACATCATCAAGGATCAATAACTAAGCAGATGGTAAAAGTAAAACATAATCATTGTTTTTGGTAACCACCCCAAATGTAATGGTTTTAGATTGTTCGAAATGAGTACAAACCATGCTTGGGATTAAAGGTCATTTTCAAATAATGAACAGCAGTGCGTAAAATTAAAATAGAGCCAAAAAGCGCAATGTGAGCATTCTAACAGGAAAAGGTGCTCTGTGAGTGCAAAGTTCCTGCCTGCCCAGTGGAAAGTTGGACAGCTACACCCTCCCTTTTGCCTCAATTCCCTTTTCTCTCAAAGCATTTTGTTCATTTCCTGCTCACAATTTATCACAAATTGTAAATAAGTATTTTTGTGCATTTAATTTTTAATGACCATCTCCCAACACGCACACGCACACACACACACCTAGAGTCTCCAAGAGGACTAGAATCACATTTGGTTTTTGGACAAGTGGATATCCAATGCCAGCCTCGGCCTAGGGAAAAATAAGCACTCAATAAAAAAAAATCTGTTGACTAAAAGGACGAATGATTCTCTGTTGTTTCTGGGTTATCCCTTCTTCTACTTCTCAAGGCACAAAACACAGAAGAGGACACTTCACTATTTTCACACAGTTGAAGTATTACACTTTGTAAGCTGTACCTGGAGCATTACTGAGTCTGATCCGCATACTACCTGTGTGTGTAGCAAGGAGAAGATTTGCGGAGAGCTGATTTGGAGCTATTCAGGGAAGAGACAGAAGTCTTATTAGAGGTGTCCAAATCTCACTGCTCGTGTTGACACATGCCCAGCTAAACCTCTAAGTGCAAATGACTCTCCCCAACACCCCACTAAGTTTCCGGGTTCCCCTTGCTCTTACTACAGTCTGTCTTCTCTGAGTAGCCACTGATGATGGTTCCTCTCTTCCTCTCTTCCCTGAGAGGCTGCCCAGTTGGTTTAGATGCAGACAGTAAGTAGAAGGTCCCATGCACAAGCCCAGATGGGTGAAGTTCTGAAGCTGATTCTGGCCTTGAACTCATGAGCAATGCCCACGACAGACCCTCCCGATCCACCTGATACACGCTGGTATGCAGCACTATCTTCAGATCACATTCTAGGATCTGATTACCCAAATTCTCCTTCTACTACTGTCCTTTCCTCCTGGGCGCCCAACCCAGGATGTACCTTGCATCCCTGTTCTTATTACTCTGTTGTCTCTAACATTGAAATCTGAAGGATGATCAGGAAGGTTCTCATCACACCTGGCCCAAATTATGAATAGCAGGGATATCAGATTCCTGTTCCTCAGGGAAAGAAGAGATTTTTTTTCTTCCGAAGCACAACTGTGTTCTCAGTGTTCTCTGTAATTGGATGGTAATGAAAAAAAAAAAAAAATGTTTGCATTATCTCCTGGGGAAGGTCAATGCCTCATCCCAAGAGGCCACATGACTCCATGAGGCACCAGAGTAAAAGCTAGCTGCAAATTCTCACATGCTTCCCACTTTCCATCCACCTCTCACATGATGGAATAACCAAGAGAACTCTCCCCAGAATGTATAAAAAGATCAGATTCTCCTCAGAGTTAAATGCAAGTCTATTTCTTGGGAAGCAGTCTCATCTCAGGAATACTTGGAAAAAGAGAAACAATGAACAATTCACACCCAGACTATGATTTACCAAATCCTACTATTTGCCTGGCGTTGTATATCAATCTATTCTAAAGATTCTTACTGGCGTGCCAAGTGCTCACTCAAGGCCCAGCTTCCTGGCGGCCCATGAGATGAGATCGTGCAGATTTTCTGACAACTTTCTTGGGGACCTGAGCTGAAGTTCTGTGTGCTGAGGAACAAGCTTGCCTCAACCTGGCTTTTCTCCCTTCTTCCCTGGTCCTGCACTTATTGTGGGTAAGTTCATCTGAATGGTGACAACTAGTTTTAAAACCTAGGCAAATATCAAAAAACAAATAAGATTAACAGTTATCAATCAAGGTGATAAAATTTCGAGAGGTCAAAATCTAGTTGGAACTTTAAAATTGCAAGGTAAAGCCTTTGTCATTTTTTTAGTCCCGGCTCTTATTAAAAATAAATCAACCTTGGGCACCTGGGGGCTCTGTCAGTTAAGCATCTGACTCTTGATTTCGACTCAGGTCGTGATCTCAGAGTCGTGAGATTGAGCCCCTCATTGGGCTCCGTACTGGGCATGAAGCCTGCTTAAGATTCTCTCTCTCTCCTTCTGCCTCTCTCTCTCTAATAAAAAAAAAAAAACCTCATTGTTTTATATATATATATATACACACACACACTTACATAGTCTATACATATAGTATTAAAAGAATTACCTTCATTAACATTCATTTGCTCTGACACGTCTAGTATATTTACTTTAATTTCACTCACAATACTGTTTTCCTCCCCGGAAGCATATTTATTTGTAATTAAGAAATTATAATAAGAAAGTTTACAGTTCAGCAAATAAAATTGTAAAGAAAAGCAAATGGGAACAAGAGTTTAGACATTAGCCCTGGAGGGCTGTACCGCGCTTTCTGTCCTCCCATATCCACTTAACAAGAGCTTCCTTTGGCTTGATGATAAGAACACAAGTGAGGACTGCTACAGCAGCGCTATTCTTAATTTCCCCCTCCGTGGCAATCATTTAACAATGAACAGCAAGAACAAAGGTTCTGTTTAAAATGTGGCTTCAAGAAAAAGTTAGCCAACAGAGGCGGCCAAACACGTTCCCTCCTGCCACATGATGACTGCGATGAAAATGGGGCAAGACAATTCGGAATGTCAAAGATTAACTTTAGATCCTGACATTCCTGTCTGAATAATCCCGAGCTAAATTCTCCCTCTTTATGTCAAGGAACACACACTCTCTAGGCATTTCGGTTAGCAGTCTCTCCACCCACCATCCAGATTCTCTTTTTCTGGGATGCGTTTAGGTGTTGGAGAGAATCACATGGTTTTTTCCAGAAATCCTCCTCAGCTATATCTAGTTATTTTAAATCATCTACCCATAGCAGACACTGCAGGGAACTTATAGAGTGGGTTCAGTCCACACTGACTAGTTCCTCCCAGCTCTTCACCTTTCCCGCTCTGAAGAAAAGATTCGGGGAGGGAAGCTGAGCACCTGAGGGGCCAAGAAGGTGTGGGAAAACCCACCCCATCCTTTCCCAAGTGTGACATAACCAAGATGATCATTAACTAGCCTGTGGACAGGAGGCTTAAGAAGTCAAAAGCAGCATCTTGAGGTCTTGGGGTAGGTTTGAGATATTCAGAAGCTGCACTGAGTTTCTCAGTGATCCCTTAAAAGTGGCCTGTGGGTGGTGGTATTTGGGGATTCTTCCTACCAACCAGCCTACGGAGCCACAAGAGACAACAGAAGTAACAGCCTCGCCCAGAGAGCAGATGCTGATGCATTTCACTGCTCATGCTCCTCCTGGCATGCTGCATAAATTAAGTCCTCAATAAATATTTGCTAAAAACCAAGGCTTTTTCAATAATCGAAACAGACATTGCCTTTATCATTTTACTCTTTAAGTGACAATGGAATGGATATGTCATTCTTTTGCTTTTGATTTGGGATATTAGAGAACATCAAGTTTCATCTATTCCTTTTACAAAATACTGAAAGTCCAGGAATGTTGAGCAACTTGACCACAGTTGCTCATTTAGTTCCAGTTTTAGTCAAGACTATAGGAGCCTGTGGGCACTTGACAGTCTTGGCCTTCTCAAGGTCTGCCCCTGGCCCCCGACTTATTCAAGCTCAAGAGTTCAAGGGCCTACTTTCCCAGCTCAGGACCTTCCACAAAATATTCCCTCTGTTGGGAAAGTTCGGCTCCCTATTTCTAAGTTGTACCTTCCCATCCTCAGGTTTCATTGCAAATATCACTTCCTCAGAAAGTTCCTGAGTGCCCAGGCTAAAGGACACATCCCTATCTTCCTGTTCCGCTCTCTCTCACTCTCTCTCTCAAGTTCCCCTGTTCCTTTCTTTCCCAGCATTTACCACAAACCCTAAATATATATTCCTTGCAAGTATTCACTTATTTAATATCCATCTCCCAAGACACACACACACACACACACACACACACACTATAGTCTCCCAGAGGACTACAATCACAGTTGGTTTTTTTCACCAGTAGATATCCAGTGCCAGGCTCAGTGCCTAACACAAAATAGCACCTCAATAAAAATCTACTGAATGAAAGGATGAATAATTCTTTTGTTTCTGGGGTCTTCCTTTTTTCTACACCACAGTACATATTTCTCTTCCTTCAGTGAAAAGATAACTGATGGTATAGGCATCATAAGATGATTTTTCTGGATTGTGTTGGCATTATACAGGGGTTAGTTAGCTTGAAGATTCCGCTTCTAGGTATGACAGCTGATCATCAAAGGGGGCAATTAAAGACAAAATCAAAACGCCACTGCATTACACCTGGATCTGTATTAGGATGATGCTTTCTCCAAGGTGGGTCAACAAGGGAGCATAAGTATCAAAATAGTGCAAATGATCATTTGAATACCTACTCCAGAAAACAGCAGAAGACAAAACTGGGAATTAGAAAATAGGATGAGTTTATTATTCAGATCACATCCTCAAAAAGAAATAACGATCTATTTTTGGTACATTAAATGAAGCAATTTAATTTTTTTTCACTCTCAACAGCATCTCCTCATTGGTGGATTGCCATCTCCTTCATCATGAAAGCCCTTCAAGGATTCCTTGATGCCTTCAGGATAAAGCCTACCTTCCTCTGAAGGATGCGTTTGTCCCTCTATAACCTCTTCCCTGCCCTTGCTTTTGGATCACATCCTAACACTCACCTACTTGCCCCTGTGATCTGAGCATACAGAAACGCCACGGTCCCCACCAGCCACAGGGACTCACAACCCCATGCCCTTGTGTGTGTCATGCCTACTCAGGAGAACCAGTTCTTTAGTTTCGTTCTGTATTAACTCTCCTCTGCCGCTGAGGCAAATCGCCATAAACCAGTGGCTTAACCAAACACAAATATATTACCCTGAAGTTCCGGGGTCCTGAGTCTGAAATGAGTTTCATGGGGCTAAAATCAAGGTTTTGGCAGGGTGAATTCCTTCCTGAAGGCTCTAGGGAAGAATTCATTTTCTTGCATTTTCAGGCTTCTAGAGGCCACCTGTTTTCCTTGGCTTGTGGCTGGCCTCCTTCCATTCGATGCCAGCAATGTCCGGTTGAATCATTCTTAGGTTGCATCACTTTGACCCTGACTCTTCCGCCTCCTTGTATGTTTAAGGATTCTTGTGATTCCATTGGGCTCTCCTAGATAATCATGCATAATCACCCTATTTTAATGTCAGCTGATTAACAACCTTAATTCTGTCTGCAATCTTAATTCCCTTTTCCTATATAAAGTAACATAGTTACAGAATATTGGGATCAAGACATGGGTGGCCATTATTCTGCCTACCACAAATTCCAGGTGTGCCCGATGTTGCAAATCCCATTTGGTGCCATTTCCCCTTTGAGTGACAGAGTTAGGTGTTCCTCATCTCATCTTTTATCTCTAATTTATTCTGATACGATATACAATCGGGCTTTTTCATGTTAAAATCACTTATACATATGTACATCTTCTTCATGTGACTAAATCAAGATTGCATCCTGTATACAAATGAACCTGCCCGTGAGTCAGGGACTGTGCTGGATATTTTATATCATTTGATTTGTACAATAGTACTATGAGATAGAACTTACACCCATTAAATAGACAGAAAAACTAAGTGTCATGGTGGTTAAATTCATCACCCAGTCATGCCTCTTGCAAGCCAAGGCTAAGATCTGAACTCATGTCTGTCTGGTTCCTGTGTAGTCATTTTACTGCTAACCTACATTCTCTTATCTTGAGGTCCTCTACGACTCACACTGAGCTTCCAACAGCCAATAGCTTTTCATTAAAGATTTGTTGAATTTTGAGTTTATTTATTGAATTCTGAGTTTATTTTGAGCTGTTTGTTAAATAATCTCTTTCCCTATTACTATTTCACTCTCCATCTTGATGATGAAATTAATCTCTTCATTACATCACAAATCTTTATCCTGCTCCTCATCTCAAAGACAGATTTTTTCCAACCTTGAACAAACCTGAACATCTTTTTACCAATTCTTTTTAACCAATTTGAACATCTTTTCTCAATTGACAGAATGACTGTACATTGTTTTAATTCTTTAACTGATAGATTATTGTTATCCAAAGATAACGAAAAGCGCTTAAGAATCAAACTATACCTTTTCTTGAAATGTCAGTGCCCCCAAGCTTATCACCTACTCCTCTGGAGAAAAAGCTTTGGATAAGTGGCTCCCAGCTCCAAGACTTCAGAAGATTTAGAGTGGAGCTGGAACATCTCTACGTGTGAACATCTTCCCAATTAAGTCTGGTCATCAGCTGGGTTTTGGGATCAGCATTTTAAAAGACTTTGAATAATATTCTTTAGTCTACATCACCTTATCATGTGGGTCCTCATAAAAAAATTTCTCTGCACATTGTGGAAATTCAGGAAAGCTTGATAATACATGAATCAAGCACTGTAACTTAGTTGATAGCTTTACATGTTGTAGGTAAACATGTACAGGAAGGACTTAATGCTAGAGAAGAAAATTCTTGCAGTTTGGCATGAGAATTTGTCCAGTTTATTCTAAGGTACGCCTTTTCATTAATGGAATGCCCCATTATACACAAATACATTTTCCTTTATAACAATAACACAGGAAAGCAAATAAATCAATATTCCTTTGGTTACTAATGTGTGCACTTTCTTTTTTTGGTTCACATAGAACTGTCACCTTCATTAAAGGCTTGGCTCAAAAAAATAAATCTATTTACCAATACATAGGCTGACCCACGTGTCTACTCAGCTGAAAAAAATGGAGTCTATTATATTTTTAAAATATTGAGAGGTAGAAAACTTTTTTCTCTTTTTTTTTTCTGGTTGTTTGCGGTGACATCTATGAGTATAATTGAGATTTTGTACCAAGCATCTCTGATATGCATTACACTCAGATAGGAGCTGCCTCTGTACAGGCATTAACACAAAATAAGCATGGTTACCTTTCACATGTGCTGTGGACCCAGCAAAACATATACTCTTACACCCACAGAGAAGGAGAAAAGCAGGTATGGCAAAGCATGCACTGTCCTTAATACTTCTTTCCAGAATTTACATATGTCCCTTCTGCTCGTATTTCATTGGCCAAAGCAAGTCACACAACAACAGAGGTCGGTAGAGTGGACAAACACAAAGGGAAGGACTCCAGGCAGAAAGAAGAGCACCAGCAGAGTCTCAGAAGCCAGCAGAGTCTCAGAAGCCAGAGAGAAAATGGTCTGTTGAAGTTAGTGGAATTGGTTGGTTAGGATTTAAGCATTGAGTGGTAGGTACTGACAAAGATGACAGTAATGGCAGTAACCTGAGGACATGTAAAGCTCCTGTAAAGCAGATCAAAGAGTTTGGATCTTACCCTGAAAGCAATAAAAAGTCAGTTAATGGTTTAAACAGGACAGTGACATGATCCAAATTGTGTTATAGAGTGATAACTCTGACTATTGCATAAAGACTTTATTTTTGTACATCTTGAGATACCGTTAATATCCAAGTCAAGATGTCAGGAAACAGTTGTCTACACAGGACTGGAAGGAATCATTAGCATGTAGACTTTAGAAGTTTCAAACATGTAGTGTTGGATGAGATGTGGCCCTTAGACCTGATTTGTTTGCCTCCAGGTGCATGAATGGAATTTAACTTGAAGGTCTTCTGATAGGGCATGTGCTTTTCAGTTGGACTAATCCCCACCATTATTTTTTTTATACTTCTTATTAACTGTCTCCTAAAGGCATTTGAGTTTGTGACTTCTGATATAGTTAGGACTGCCAGATAAAATATATGACATCCAATTAAATTTGGATTTCAGATAAACAATGAATAATTTTTTATTATGTCTTATATTTTTATTTGCTAGATCTGGTAACACTAGGCACAGTTGATAATTTAAGTGATGGAGATGGATGGCATCAGTAGGGACAGTGTCCAGAGTAAGAAGTGAAGCAGATGCTAGACAGTGCCTGACATACAGAAAAGAGTTTAGTATTTACCTTTAATAGAAGCCAAGGGCACAGGCAGACAAACATCAACATTTAGAGAGCATTTAAGAGAAAGGAGACAGAGAACAGAAGAGAAGTAGAATTCCTTCTACTTCTACCAAGAGTGCACGGTAGGGAAAACCAAGGCCAAAAATGCTTCAGGAGAGGTCAACAATGTCACATGCTGCAGGGAAATCAAGCAAGATAATAACTGAAATTTTTCCACTGGATCTGTGACAAGGTCATCATTGGTGTCCTTACAAAAAACGTTTTAATAGAGTGGCTGGGGCAAAATCGGTTACCCTCGATTGAAGAGAAGAAGAGAAAGAAGAGACAGGATATATAACTCTTCAAAGACTCTTGGCTATGTTGGCAGTGAATAAAAGAATTATAGCTAAAATAGATATGGAGTCCAAAAAACATTGCCTTTTTTTGTGGCATAAGAAGAAATTGAGTGGTAAGAATTTTGAAAGTTGTGAAGAAGACACCAGTATAGAAGAATAAATTAAAGATAGTTAAAGATAAGGAAGACAAAGGAATAATCGCTGTAGAAATTTTCTTAAGGAAGCAGACCAAGGTATGATCCATAGCACTGTTACAGATATTTCTTTTAAGAAAAAGGGCACAATTGTAGCAGAAAGGATGAGAAGCATGGGTGTTCATGCAGTGAATTTTGGTAGCAAGAATTTCAGAGGATTTCTGTATGAGGGCTTCTACTTTTTTTCCTGGGATAAGCTCTTTGATTGACTTTGGGTATGTCAGGAGCTGGGGAACATACAGTGGTAGGAAGAAGTTTCCAATAATCTGAAGAAGGTTTAAATAGCCAGGTAAATCTTAGGAAAGAGTACTCAATTAGGAAATGTATGAGAGTAGTGAGTAGACTTGAATACTCTGTTGGACTGAAACCTATATTCAACTCCAGAGCATCTGCCAGGGTTCTGACAGTCTGCTGGGCTCTTGGCCTCCCTCTCCATGGGGACTCAAGCCTTCTCTAAGGGTCTTATTTTAATATGAAGGGAATCTGGATCCACATGCTATGGCCCTGTATTAACTCTAGAATATTAAGTAACCAAGTGATGCTGTGAAATAATAGAAATTAGCAGCCCAAGAAGGAAAGAAGGGAATGAAATCAGGGATGGCTGTGACTCTTGAACCTTTCCTGCCTATGCTCATCTCCTTACATAATTTAAAGATGATACATTTGTGCTCAATTAGTTTTTAAAATATTTTCTAGCTTTGAATTTTTTCTAGAATATTTATTTATTTTAGTCATTGGTAATTTGAAGAGAAAGTTACTGCTTAATAGCATAACCTAAAACTTAACATATTTCATATTTTTATGAAAATTTTCATATTTTTGGATGATACTATAGTATCATCAAATTTCAACAAATAGTTGTGATTTCCTTCATATGCCAAGTGCTCATATTGGTAGGATAAACAGAATACCTAATCTCAGAAAGTAAAAACTAGTTCATAAAATGTGACTTAAAATCTAATGCAAATGCCAAAAACTAAATAAATGAAAACTAAATAAATTAGCTAATGGTTAGTTCCCTTATAAATGGATTTACCATAGGTTCCTTTAAACAACAAGCTCTCCTGGAACATTTGAAATATAATTTAATTTAAAGACTCTCAGTGTTTGAGAAGTTCTTTATAGATCTTGGATATCAGCCCTTTTTCTGTAGTGTCATTTGCAAATATCATCTCCCATTCTGAGGGTTGCCTCTTTGTTTTGTTGACTGTTTCCTTCACTGTGCAGAAGCTTTTTATCATGATGAAGTCCCAAAAGTTCATTTTTGCTTTTGTTTCACTAGCCTTTGGAGATGTATCTTGAAAGAAGTTGCTGTGGCCAATGTCAAAGAGGTTACTGCCTATGTTCTCTTCTAGCATTTTGATGGATTCCTGTCTCACATTGAGGTCTTCCATCCATTTTGAGTTTATCTTTGTGTATGGTGTTAGAGAATGGTCGAGTTTCATTCTTCTGCATGTGGCTATCCAATTTTCCCAGCACCATTTATTGAAGAGACTGTCTTTTTTCCATTGCATATTTTTTCCTGCTTTGTCAAAGATTATTTGACCATAGAGTTGAGGGTCCATATCTGGGCTCTCTATTCTGTTCCATTGGTCTATATGTCTGTTTTTGTGCCAGTACCATGCTGTCTTGGTGATCACAGCTTTGTAATATAGCTTGAAATCGGGCAACATGATGCCCCCAGCTTTGTTTTTCTTTTTCAACATTTCCTTGGTGATTCGGGGCCTTTTTGATTCCATACAAATTTTAGGATTGTTTGTTCCAGCACTTTGAAAAATGTCATTGGAATTTTGGTCGGGATGGCATTAAAGGTATAGATTGCTCTGGATAGCATAGACATTCTCCAAAGAAGACATACAAATGGCTAACAGACACATGAAAAAATGTTCATCATCATTAGCCATCAGGGAAATTCAAATCAAAACCACATTGAGATACCACCTTATACCAGTTAGAATGGGAAAAATTGACAAGGCAAGAAACAACAAATGTTGGAGAGGTTGTGGAGGAAGGGGAACCCTCTTACACTGTTGGTGGGAATGCAAGTTAGTACAGCCACTTTGGAAAACAGTGTGGAGGTGCCTCCAAAAATTAAAAATAGAGCTACCCTATGACCCAGCAATTGCACTCCTGGGTATTTACCCCAAAGACACAGATGTAGTGAAAAGAAGGGCCACATGCACCCCAATGTTCATAGCAGCAATGTCCGCAATAGCCAAACTGTGGAAAGAGCCGAGATGCCCTTCAACAGATGAACGGATAGAGAAGATGTGGTCCATATATACAATGGAATATTACTCAGCCATCAGAAAGGATGAATACCCAACTTTTACATCAACATGGATGGGACTGGAGGAGATTATGCTAAGTGAAATAAGTCAAGCAGAGAAAGTCAATTATCATATGGTTTCACTTATTTGTGGAACATAGGAATAGCATGGAGGACATCAGGAGAAGGAAGGGAAAAATGAAGGGGGGGAAATCAGAGGGAGAGATGAACCATGAGAGACGATGGACTCTGAGAAACAAACTGAGGGTTCTAGAGGGGAGGGGGGTGGGAGGATGGGTTAGCCTGGTGATGGGTATTGAGGAGGGCACGTTCTGCATGGAGCACTGGGTGTTATGCACAAACAATGAATCATGGAACACTACATTTAAAACTAATGATGTAATGTATGGGGATTAACATAACAATAAAAAAAATAAAAAATAAAAATAAAAAAAATAAACTTGTATCATTCAAAGGAAAAAAAATCACAACCAATATTGGAAGGCCAATCTAGGTTTCTAGGAAACAAGTTGGCTGATAAATAAAGAGTTATGCTACCTATGGTTAAAAAAAAAAAAAAAACTAATGATGTATTGTATGTGACTAACATAACATAATAAAACTAAATTTAAAAAAAATAAAGACCCTCAGTGTACCTACAAAGACACCTATTACATTGAATGAGATGTGTCTGTACCTGGCAGGTCACCTCTGTGATTCATGCATATATTTTTGTGCATTCATTATAATCTACTTCCATTACCCTCCCTTCAAGAGCCTTGGTGAATAAAAGGGAAAACTGCATGGGTGCTTAAGTGGAGAACATCTCAACGTTGGTGAACTCGCTCTCCTGTTCAATTTTCCCTTGTTCTTCTCCTATTTATTCTACCAAAAGCTGCCTTGGGAAAAAAATAAGCTGCCTTAGGGACATGTTTTATCTAGTGCTTATACTGTACCCTGGGAATGATATTAGCTAATGAAGAATTATTGGCAAGATCATAAATGCCATGAGTGAGAAACTGTATCTCTCTTGCTCAATATTTTGTCTTATTTATATTTTACAAACAGTGCTTATTATGTTGTAGACACTGTTCAGAAATATTTACAAATATGACTTCATTCTACCCCCACAGCAACCCTATGAAGTAGGTGCCACCACAGTTTTACAAGAGAGGAAATTGAAGAGGAGGCCACAGAGCTAATGAACGAAAATGTTTAGATTTGAACTTAAGCTGGCTCCCAGTCTTGTGCCTGTAACAATGCTGAGCTGTTGCCTCACACCATGATGTCATCATTGAATTTTCAGCACCAACGGTGTCTGTATTTTGTAGATGTTCAGTAAATATATAACCAAATGATAGAGGAAAGGTAACAGGTTACATTTCCATAGTCCTTTCACTAAACCACCAGTTCTCGAAGATCAACATCTCACCTATCTCAACCCTGTTCCCTATCCCTCAAAATAAAGGATCAGAACCTACCTAGTGTTTCCTATCATTGAACAAATAATTATTAAGTTCTGTAAAGAAACAGAAATCAACTTTAGTAAATGTTAAAGGTCTTATTGGCTTTATTCAACAATTCATCAGGCAACATCCATCTAGCAGATAGGAAGGAGCTCCAAGGAGCTGTACAAAATTAAAGAATTGTATAGGCGCAAGGGAAAGGGAACAAGGAAGTGAATCAGGCAAAAATTAGATTGATTATGGCAAGGTCACTTTCCATTGCTGGGAGAGGCCAAAACTAATTGTTTCAGTTTGGTGATATGGGGCTTAGCATAAGGGACTGCACTTTGGGCCCGTTGTCTTGTTTAACAGCACCTATCCTGAGAAATGCACTGGTGATATACAGCTGCCACTTGAACATGGGGGTTAGGGGCACTGACCCCTGTGCAGTCAAAAATCTGCATGTAACTTTTGATGCCTCAAAAACGTAACTACTAATATCCTACTGTTGATAGGAGGCCTTAACAATAATATAAACAGTCCATTAATACAGATTCTGTATGTTATATGTATTATATACTGTATTCTTACAACAAAATAGACAAAAGAAAATGTTATTAAGGAAATCATAAGGAAGAGAAAATACATTGTACTGTAGAAAATCCACATACAAGCAGACCTATGAGTTCAAACTGGTGTTGTCCAAGGGTCAACTTGTGTTTATTAATTGACCTGCCAAATAGCAAGGGTGAAATCTCATTGAGGTGAGTGGGATAGGGTTCTGGCCTAGGCGTGTTAGCTGCTGAGACCAGCCATCATTTTTAAGTCAGGGAGCACAATAGCCTATCACAAGCAACTACTAGAATATTCTGAGATTGGATTAAACTAAAAGCAGCCAACCTAACAATGCCTCAGCTACGTATTTGCACCTTTTCAATGATTACTGTCAACTACTAAAAGCTTGGAACATCATCTGAATATTATTACTGCTTCTCATGAATTAAGAGGCATTTTCATCTAGAGATCAAGTACCATGAAACTGCTACAAAACAATTTGAATTGGAAGGTACTGGGGAAATATAGAGAAGCACAAAGAAAGGAGGACAAAGGTAGCAGTAGTAATTGCCTTCTCTGCAAAGAGCGACAAATCAAGAAAGCTTCTGTTTTAAGAATTTTTACGGAGGGGAGTATTTCCATGACAACTGAGTACTTAGTTATTCTAATTGCAAGAGAAACAAAGCATCTAAAAAGTCGGGAAATATGTTCCAGGCACACAGAATAAATCCCAGCTAAACAAGAAACATTGATGTTTCGTTAAAAGCAGTGAAAATTCACCACCAGATTTTTTATTTTAATGCGAAATAAAAAATAGACAATATTTCTTGAAATTCTCCAGATCGATTCAGACAAAATATAAGCTCTTAAAATTGGCTTTCGGTACATGTAACCCTGCACATTGATAAACCTTTGAATTTTGACCTTAATTAATGAAGATCAAATTGATTAAGGAAAGTAGAATATATTACCAAGCTGAACATTATATGACAAAGCCATGGAGTTTAATTTAAATTGATGTTAATTGAATGGTCTGATTTATCAGAATAGTTGTCTTCCTCTTAGATGCACAAATGATATTGCAAACAAAATTTGATTTCAGTTTATTCTCAGATTTGTTTGAGAAATATACTGGTTAATGTAATAGAAAGTGCAGCAAGCTGACCTAAATCATTAAGGCTGGTCTAAATTTACAAGATATACGAAAGAGAGAAAAAAATGACTCTTTTTAGTGCAAGATCACTCTAATCCAAATGGACCATTATCCCTTTGAGGAATTCTATTGTGTTTCAGATCATTGCCTCGAAAGGCAATGGACTTCCTTTCTCATTCTCTTGAAAAATATTTCTCCTGACCCTTTCAGGAATTCTCCACTGGGAGTTAAGAGGTGTGTGCTGTTGGCAATCAATGCATACAATTGAAGTGGTGATGAATGCATGGTCTTTAGAGTTGGAAGAAGGGTTCAAGCCCTGCTTTAGTCACTGCCTAGCTATTGATAAAGGGGAAATCATTTGATCTCTCTGAGCTTCAGTTTTCTCATTTGTTTAAAAGGAATAAAAATATATATTAATCTAAAATGTTCACTTGACAAATTTTATTATGTACCAGGCAGGAGATTAGGCAGTGGAGATAAAAATAAGTCATTATCACTGTTTTTGAAAAATATCTAGTAAAAAAGATATTTTTAAATAATATATATTCGGAATACTACATGATCAACTATATCATCAAGATATAAACAGAACATTCATTGAGCTTAAAGGATGAGGAGATACCTTTTCCTGAGGAAGATGAAAACAGTTACTCAGAGGCAATGAAATCTGAGCTATCTTACAAAAAGAGTATGCTGGATGGAGGGAAATGGAGGGAGACAGGGAAAGAAGAAGCCTGGATAAAAGAATATGTATGTCAGGTCTCCAGACTTGAAGGAGAATGACTTAAAGTTCAGCAGGGTTAGAGTATGGTAGGCAGTGGGGTGGAAACAAGGACAGAGAAGTTTGGGCCAGATTATGAGGCACTTGACAGCCATATTGAGAAACTGGGAATTTTTCCAGAGAAAAATGAGAAGATGATGTAAGTTATGGCAACTAGGAGTAACACAACTGTACTTTTGTCTCTTAAAGGAAACAAAGGTTCTTGTCACCCAACTTAAATGAGGACTGATTCAACTAGTCCTAGAGTATGAGTTTACTCAAATCCTTCATGATTAATTCAGAAGTTGGTTGAAAGTAAGATGACCAAGGTACCTTGGTTAAGCAACTGCTTTTGGCTCAGGTCATGATCCTGGGATCCTGGGACCAAGCCCCAACTTGGGCTCCCTGCTCAGCACGGAGTCTGCTTCTCCCTTTCCCTCTGCTCACCACCCCATCCCCCCCAATTCGTGCTCTCTCTCACTCTCTCAAATAAATAACTAAATCTTAAAAAAAAAAAAGGCAGAAAGTAAGATGACCAACTTATACTCCAGGACCTTCTCAGCTTTACAATGAAAACTTCCACCTCCTCCTGGGAAATTTCTCAGTCTTCATCAAACTGTGATTTAATAATTTAACAATGATAAATCCATCTTGGGACCCATTCAAAAGTAATTTTATACCAAAACACTAAAAGAACTTCAATTCAAGATTGTTTCCCCATAAAGATGGTCCAGCTGCATAAACAACCAAAACAGCATTTCAAATGGACCCCAATGTGTTCACAATGTTCAAGGAACATGGAAAGTACAGAATATGAAGTCCATTTGTTTGGGGGCACTTATATAATATCTTTCCTCCAAGGAAAGAGCAAGAACACTTTCATACCATCAGCAAAGTGTTGCTGCCAAGTTTGGTTTTTAATTTACCTCCTTGATTAAGTAAATAAATAAACACAGTAATGACCTAAAAACTAATATTTAAATTTCTAAAGCACTTATTTTTTACTGTTTCCCAGGGAATTTGTTTTATTTTAGAGGCATTCAGCTGTCTGTATGTTAAACTTAGAGGCAGAAGAATATGACAGAAGTTTTTTTTTTTTTTTCTAAAACTTTGCTGGTATATTTTGTTTTATTAAGGGTAGTATTTCCCCTTAAAATTTTAGTGACTTAAGTGTTATATTAAATCATAATGGGAGTATGTATGTGTGTGTAAAAGTTTTAAATTATTCACATAAAAAGTCTATATTAAGGAATTAGATAATTATATTTTAAAAGCACAAACAGAAAGAACTATTAAATATTATTATATCTCAAAGGTAATAAGCAGTAAAAAGTATAATATACTGCCATAATATTATTATAGTTGGTGTTAAAATTTTGCCAAGAATTAACAGTACTAAGCAAATTGGAAAACAATAAAAAAGAAAAACTTTATATAATATGTAGTGAACTATTATGTCTAGAAAATATTAAATATGTGAATTTAGTACTTACAAAATACATCCTAACTGGCCACTAAAAATAATCCTAACCCCTGGTCAAATAGGGAATTTTTGTAAAACAGATTTTTTGGGGGCACGAGCAAATTAGGATAGTGATATTGTATAGCAGTTCTAACTCTAGTTTTTTTCAAAAAACTAGATTTTCAAAAAACTAAGGATTATCACCAAAGTTCTTATACACCAAATGAGGGGCTCAAACTCACAACCCCAAGATCAAGAGTTGAGTGCTCTACCAACTGAGTCAGCTAGGTGCTCCTGACTTTAGTTTTAAAGTATCCTTTGTCTCATGGTATGATGGTAAGATCAGAAATTCTGAGGAACATGGAATATCATAATATCCTTTTTTTTCCCAAAGAATATCTACTAATATCTTGAAAGTCACTTGTATCGCGTTGTTAAAGGAGGTCATCAAGAGGACATAACTACTGGTTGATCTGTCAGCTGGACCTGGGCAATCAGAGGCTCCTCACGCTCTCCTCTGTCTTTGGAATATATGTTCTGCTCACTGTTCCCACACTAGGAGCTGTTTCAAAAATGTAGCCTTGGGGCGCCTGGGTGGCTCAGTCGTTAAGCATCTGCCTTCGGCTCAGGTCATGATCCCAGGGTCCTGGGATCGAGCCCCGCATCAGGCTCCCTGCTCAGCTGGGACTCTGCTTCTCCCTCTCCCACTCCCCCTGCTTGTGTTCTGTCTCTCGCTCTTGCTGTCTTTCAAATAAATAAATAAAAATATTAAAAAAAGAAAAATGTAGCCTTGAGAGAATTAGGTGTTATTGAGACCATCTGGACAGTCCATGTGACTGAACCTAGTTAAGGCCTTTGTATAGACTTTTAAGATTCTGGCAGGTGAGTGTGGAGATCTATTTATCTTGTGGCTGCCCAAGACAAGCCTCATATGTAAGTCCCTTTACTAAACTTGCCGCCTCGCAACCTGGAGTGGTCTGCCTCTTTCTTCAGTCTCTCCTTGTCCCTCGTGTACCTGGGCCAATTTGCAAACCAAGCATAGAATGCAATTTGCCAAATGCTGGTTAAATTGTGACAAAAATCCCCATAAAATGTATCTTAAAAATGAAATTTAGAACACAAGGCCAATTTGGCAGACGCCTTTGCCCCACTAAATCAGTGTATCACCTAATCAATTGTAATGCCTGCTTATATGTTTGAATGATGCATAAATTAATATTTCATTTATGTGGAAAAGGACTTATATGTGAATATTCACACGATGTTTCAATTTGGATTCATCATGAGTACCTGCCCTCGCACCCACGGAAGGTGTTAGAAAATCCAAGGATGTGTTCAGGTAATGAAGCTGACCTGTGCATGACTTTTGGTAAAGGCCACTCTGCCCAAATCTGCACCTTCATAAACCATGAGCCCTACACCTCCTTCTCGTAGGTTCTGAATGAATTCAAGCCCTTGATGGGACTGAGGGCTAATTCAGCCTCTATTTTCCAGTGAAATAAACGCTGTAAAATAATTTGAAATGTTCAGCTTGAAGAAGGCAGGGACATATTACAACGTTCAAGTTGTTAAAGCAGTGTCAAATGGAAGAAAGGCTAGACAGATTCTATTGTTCCAGAATCAGATAAAGGGCAGGAGATCAACTGAGGGGTGGCAATGCTCACTCAGCATAGACAAGAATCCCAGCAATGAGAAAAATGAGAAGGTATTCTTGATGCTGAAGTCAAAATAAGGATTATCACCAAAGTTCTCATGAAGAGGGCAAATAGCAAGGTCTGAAATCTCTATGGCCCCATCCATCACCCAATTTTAAAAAATTGACATATTTTGATCCCTTCAAGGAGTATTGAAGTGACACACCACATAGGTTTATGTGCTTGGTTGTCATGTGTCCCTGATATCAATTACAGGAGGAAAAAGAATCACTACCAACAAAGCCTGATACTGCATAATCTGAAGCCTTATGCCCCACTAACATTTTGCCAGTAATAATTTTCAAGCCACCTTTTCTAACAAGTAGATTACCAATCCAAATAAATTGCCTTTGGATCACTATGATTTGCTTACCTGGATCTATTCATTTTTGTTGGATTTTATGTTAACACTCTGTCCAAAAATCATTATTTCGATATGCTGCTTCTCAGCAACCACTCTATCATTCCCTAGATGGGGTGTTGTTACATTTCTAGATGAAGAGCAGTGGTCCCTGTTTTATATTTAAGCATAATTTTGTCTTTGACAATTACCTGGGCCAAATAGGGTCACATTATGTGGAAGGACACCTGCAGGCTGCCAGTGAGCTATTTGCCTGCCTAAGAAGTCCCTAATAGTTTTGGATAGATTCTGTGGAATGTGATCCCTGAGTACCTTACACTGTCAATTAAAGCTGAATTAAAACAGGGCTCAGATCAAATTTCTACTCGGTGCCAGGGAAAAGCATGTTTCCCATGTCTGGGGTGAACAAGAATGGTGAGAATGAAGAAAACTTCCTCTCTTGCCCACATGTGGATTATGGCACACCTATAATAATAATAAGAAGAAAAATATAGCTAATATTTGCTGTGTAGTTATTATGTGGCAAATACTATGCCGAGCACTTTTTTCCATTCAGATGTTCATTCAACAATATTTCCTGATTGCCTTCCTTTGCCTGACAGTGTTCTCAGCACTGTAGAGTCAGTGGTGAATAGGACACAAATAATTCTTGCCATCATGGAGCAGATGGACTGTGGGGGAAACAGAAAATAAATTAGAAACTAAAGAAATAATGTAAGCCTGGGAAAAGTGCTATGAGTAAGGTCAAGTGGATGCTATGTGATAGAAAAAACCAAGAGGAAAATGGATGGTCAGGAGAAGCCATCAAGGTGGTGACACGTAGGATGAAGAGTCAGCTGTGTCAAGAATCTTTCAGACATGGGAGAGGGCAGACACCAAGGTCCTGAGCAGCAAAGAAGACCTTGAAGCTCTGCATGCATCATTTTGCCGTTTACTCCCCAAGCAGTCTTACTACGTGGGCATCATTTGCCCCGTTGAATGGATGACAAAACCGATGTAACTTGCCCAAGTTCATACAGATAAGAAGTAGTACAGTCAGTATTTCAACCCCTGTCTATAATTATTCCATTTTAAGAGAAGCATATTACCCACATTTCCCTAATACTTTTTCTTTTTGCACTTGACAATATATCCTAAAGATCTTTACAAATGGAAGTAGTTAAACTTCACCTTTTTCTCCCCTAATGTCTTTATGAACGGATACACCCATTTATTAGTTTCCAAAGGTTGCTGTAAAAATATGTCTCACACTGAGTGGCCCAAATAACAGAGATGTTTTGTCTCGTGGCTCTGGAGGGCAGAAGTCTGAAAGCAGAGGACTGGCAGTGCCAGTTGCTTCTGGGGGCTCTGAGGGAAGGACCTGTTGCAGGTCTCTCTCATAACTTCTGTTAACCTCAGGCAGTCCATGGCTTGTAGATGGCTCTCTTTTCCCTGTGTCTTCTCAGATTGTCTTTTCTGCTTTAAAAAAAAAAAAATATATATATATATATATATATATATTTATTTATTTGAGAGAGAGAGAGCATGGGCACATGAGTGAGGGGAGGGGCAGAGAGGGAGGGATTGGGAGAGAGAGAATCTCTCAAGCAGACTCCACACTGAGCATGGAGCCCAATGTGGGGCTCAATCTCATTACCCTGAGATCAGGACCTGAGCAGAAACCAGAGTCAGACCCTCAACTGACCGAGACACCCAGGCTCCCTCAAATTTTCTGCTTTTTATAATACCAGTCATACTGGATTAGAGCCCACCCTAATGACGTCACTTTAACTTGATTTCCTCTTACTTTAACTTAATAGGTAAAGACCCTATCTCTAAATAAGTTCACATTCTGAGGTGCAGGGGGTTAGGACTCCAACATATCATTTTTGGAGGACACAATCCAGTCCAGTCCAGAACAACCCATATATATTATTTTACAATAGTGGGGCTATTTCACCTGCTGGGGTGCTTTTGTTTATTGGTATCTAATGTTCTCTTATTTATTGTTTTATTTCCTCTTCCAACTACATTCTGTATCACAACCAACACACCATCGTGCTAGGCTAACTCATGTTAGCACCTGGTTTATAATTTTCTTACTTATCTACACACGTACACGGATACGTACACACAAATATATGTGTATAAGGAGATGTTTCTGTGCTTTATAAAATATGAATTACATTATAAACACTAATTTTCATCTTACCTTTCTAACGATACCAGTCATAGAGCCTTATTCAAGTCAACTTATATAACTTAATTATTTCTTTTAACAGCACTAAAATGTTCTATAATGTATATGGACCATAATTCATTCATTCTACCATTTTCATTGGTTAGGCTTTTTCAAGGACTCTGCAGTACTCTTTCTCTCAGTCTGAGCTTTGTATGGTTTATAGCTCCCAAAGGGATAAGCAGCTTGGATGTGTAACCGGGTGACTGCCTGTATAACTCATCATCAGGAGTCGGCCATCCCTGTCCTCAAGCAAGCTCAACACAACATTGCTTACACCTTTAAATGTAGCCATTCACTCTATAGTCAACTAATCTTGCACAAAGCAGAAAAGAATATCCAATGGAAAAAAGACAGTCTCTCAAACCGGACAGCAACAGGCAGAAGAATGAAACTGGCCCACTTTCTTACACCATACACAAAAATAAATTCAAAATGGAGGAATGATCTAAATGTGAGACAGGAAACCATCAAAATCCTAGAGGAGAACCCAGGCAGCAACCTCTTTGACATCGGCTGTGGCAACTTCTTAATAGACACATCTCCGGAGGTAAGGGAAACAAAAGCAAAAATGAACTATTGGAACTTTATCAAGATAAATGTAGCCATTCAATGAGGGCTTTGGGAATCAGTCTTTCTCCTCATCTAACTGGTTCGTGAAATCATTCAGAATAGAGATTTAAAGACTATCTTCATGATCCTCAGTTTCCTCGTCTTTAAATACAGGTAATACTGTCGCCTAGGTTTGTTAGAAGAACTGATTTCAGGAAACTTTTTCCACAGTCAGCATGATGAGTCAATAGTAAGCATTCAATAACTATGATCCCTTTTATTATCATTATGCATACTTTCCCTTTCTTATTTTGACCAGCTTTATAATCCCATCAACTGACTTTTTATAATTATTTAGTGGTATTGTGTAAGAGCACAACTTAATAGTTCCCTCATCCCAGTGGTGCCAATAGAATGTCTTTGCTGCTGAATTTCATCACTGAGAAGTTTGCTGTGAAAAAAGGCAGAAAAATTGAGAAAGATGGCTGAGTAGGCAACAACTGAAGGTTCTCTAGGACCAACTGCCATTAACATGGGGACAAAAACTGTGGTTGAAAAACACTGGAAAAGGAATCAAAGTATTTAACGATGCCCCAAATCAAAAATTTTATACCATTAAATTGCTTTTTCTGTGTTATATTATTATGAAAATACCTTGACTTAGAAGCATCAAAGAATAAAGCAAGGACCTCTAGAGTTAAAAAATAAATAAATAAATAAAGGTATTTGCCAAGTAAGAGAAGATTACTGAAGAAATTCGCTGTGCAGTCTGTCGAGAGGGAAAAAACTAGGGTTTTAAGAATTAGAAAGGGGGTTTCACTGTGGTTATGCTTATCAGGCATCGAAAACACTTGAATGGCACAGAATAAGTCTAGAAGTCTATCATGTTTGACTAAATAATTTTCACTGTTTATTGGTTACAAAAGGATCTGTTTGATCTAGTAAGAGTCTGGTATAGGGGGCCATTTAAAATGCATGGTAGTCTATTAGTTCAGGTGATTAGGGTCATGGTGATAAAATACAATATCCCATTTTGATATCATCTTAGCAAGTGTTCCTGTACCTTGAAGATATTCATTTTTCAGGAGAAACAAAGAGTCCAATTTCTAAATATTCATTGTGTCTATTAATATGCCATCCCTACTTTTAGATCAATGATAAAAATGCTAACCCATTTAGAGTACGGTTTAAAAATTATCTATGGATTCAAGCCTATATCTGGGATTTTTAAAATCTTTAAATTGTTTTGAGTAGAATGGATAGCTATTGATTTATATTTTAATATTCTAATCCATGACAGGTATTCGGAAATGCAACGCAAAATATTACCTTCAGTGTTTTTGACACTCTTGAAAAGATATGCCATATAGTAACTCAAAAAGAAGTCAAAGTGATAAAGCTATGTAATTCAGTATCTCTGACAGGCAGTAGATTAGGGTAACTTCCTGTGACATGCTTAGTCAAAAGGAAACGGGTATAAAATGTGGATGTCTGAGAGTAGGAAAATGAATGCAAGAGAAAAAAAACTCAAGTTTTGCAAGCTAAAAGGCTTGCAAAACCCTGCACAGCAATACATGTGTGAGAAATAATTTCTATGAGATGAAACAGTGAAATATTTATAGCAGAAGCAACTTCTGTATATTTAAAAATATTATCGGCAACAATAACTCCCTTAAACCCACATTACTGTATTTTTCATTCAATTATGTATCTTTCTGGTCTTTGTGTCTCACTAATCAAGTATAGCCTTTCATGGGGCATAATCTTTCCTTAGCCAACTTAGGGTGCTCAATGCCAAATGAGAACCTAACTGAAGGAGTCATTTCATGCAGGCCTTAGGATAGTAATGCTATTTTGGTCTTCAGAAAAATCAGCTAAAGATAGTCTCAAATTTTAGAGACAACATCATGAGCTTATGTTTTCCCAGTCTTCATTTAGAAATAGAACATTCTAATATTTCATTCTCTTTTGCGTTATTATATATGCCAAGATCTATGAATATAAAATGAACAGCATATCCAAAATAACAATGACCAAATACAAATACACTTTGTTTGTCTTTCAATTTTTGCTATTTCCTAGAGAACACAGTCAGCGGAAGCAACCCCGTTCCTTGTAAAGGTTCTTCTCAGTAAATGAGAGTGGTGGGTGCCAATTCAGCTCAAGGGGCCTCCTGTGATAGGGAAAGCTACAGCAAGAGAGGAATTCCATTAACAACTCCTCAATATTTCATTCACAAAGAGAAATTACTTTTTTGGCTGTTATTCCCATATTTAAGCATATTTTACCACTGAGCAGGAGAGGGGATAGATTTTTTTTTTTTATGAGGCATCTATAGAGACTGAAGAATTGGCTATGAGTTTGTTTCTGTCAGGCTATTTCTGAGAACATCTCCAGGTCTCTGTTGAAGTATGGAGAGAGCCTTTCCCCTCTCCAACATGTATTAGGTTGAAGGGATTCTTCAACAACATTTCAAAAGCACAGTCTCCGAGGCAAGAGGATGTTACTCTGATTTTTTTAGAAATTAAGGAATTTTGCAAAGGAGTTAATGGTGGTAAGGAGGAAGATGATACACACAATGTCTTAAAGTGTCAATATCTAGACAATATCAACAGGGAATTCCCTCAATCGGCTGGAGGAGGATCACAGAAAATGGGCAAAGGAAACAGACACACAGTGTATAGAAGAAGAAACCCAGCACGCTCATAAGAATTTCTAAAGGCATTCAAAATTATTGGCAATCAGAAAAAGGTAAAAAAGATATCAGTGAGGTATCACATTAAACCTTTAAGTTGGCAATCGTTAGAAAGTTAGATATTGCCCAGCACTCGTAGGGATATGGAGACCCTCACCTTATGAACTGCTAACGAGAGTGATGACAACTGGTGCAGGAATTCTGGAAAGAAATCCAGCACTATCTGACTATATTCACATATAGAATATATAAATATAATAGTATATTTACATATGTATATAAACATATTTATATATTTAGGTATTTGCGTATTAAATTTTTATATATCACAGTATACCAGTCCAGGATGCATATCCCAGGAAAATTCTGACACTCCATAAGGATTGGTTCAAAGCATTGCTTGGGTTGGTAAAGGTTTGGAAGTAACCTGAGTGTCCATCATGGTGAGAGAGGACAGGCAAAAATGGTGTTGCACATCACAGAAAATTATTCAGTAATTAGAAGGTACACATTTTTTATAACGTTGGCAATATAGTTTATCTTAAAAACTTAGTGTCTATTGGAAAAAAGTAAGATCCAGTATGAAACCTACAAGATAGCATTTATATGAATTTAATAGACATGCACATAACACTTGACAAAAATATTTATATTAAAGGATATCCTTTAAACACATTAAAACAGCTGTTTAAGGGAGTATGGGGTTTTTTAAAATACAAACTTTATAGTGAAATGAGATGTATGAATAACCAAAAGATAGATGTCAGGCCCAGAAGAGTATATATGACACTCTGAAATCTTTTACACTCCTCTCTAAAATCTACCTCTTTTTCCTATTTCTCCAACCGCAGTAGTTTTATAAAAAAAAAAAAAGTCCTTGTGGATTGGGGGTGGGGTGGGGGTAAGCAGAGAATGTGTGTCTGCAGAACAGGTGTACATGGAGATAGATTAGGGAGAAAACCAAGGAACCTGGTGCCTGCCTCCAGGGACTCACAGCTAAGCAGCTGTGCCACGTCCAGAGATTTCACCTCATGGCTGAAGAGACCCCGGTACTCCCGGTTCAGCCAACCCTGGGTTATGACCACAAGCTTGGGAGCGGTAGGGGCCACAGAGGGATCCTGACTGGTCACAGGACGATCCTGACGGGTCAATGATGATTTTAAATCATCATAAAAATCCAGGTCCCTCCCTAGAACAATCCCAACAGTTATAAAGAATTTGGATTGGTTGGTTATTTTCCTTTAAATAATATTTATCATAATTATCACTAGTCATATTAGATAGTGCATATTCTCTACTTGTGATTTGAGTAATCAACAAAGCAGGATTTTTTAAAAAAAAATTAGGACTTCCGGTAAACTTCTGTTTCTCACTTATTTACATGCCTCATATTCCTTAATTTAGACCTTTTTCCCCTTTCAAGTCTAGTTCTAGTCTCGCAAAATGGTCACCCTCTCTGCTGAAATGGATCCCCTCAGATCAATCATTTTTGGGATGTGTATGTGAGTGTGTGATTGTGTGAGAGAGTAATTTCACACATACACACACATTCACTACATATCCCTGTACCCGTCAAATAATACTATCTATGCTGAATCTTTACCATCCTTTAATAGTCTAAATAGGGCTAATAGATTGGCACCCCGGAAATACAATCCAGCGGCGAACTATTTTTCTCCTCCAACCCCAGCCGTTTGGGAGGAAACATGTTTATGCGTGAGTGAGAAACGGTGTATGCGGTATTCATGTGTGCATGCATGTGTGTGCATATACGTGTATGCACAGAGTGGATGTGGATGGAGACATGTGTGTATGTGGAAACCAAGTAACATCAGAGTTTTTAAAATGTATTTGCAGGGGAACCGGGGTGGCTCAGTCCGTTAAGTGTCTGCCATCGGCTCAGGTCATGATCCTGGGGTCGTGGGATCGAGTTCCGCATCAGGCTCCCTGTTCAGCAAGGAGTCTGCTTCTCCCTCTCCCTCTGCCCCTCTCCCCACCCCCTTGTGCTCACTCACTCTCTCTCTCTCTCTCACTCTTTCTCTCAAGTAAATAAATAAAATCTTTTTTAAAAAAATGTATTTGCATAGTTTCAGGGAAGCATACACTCTGCTCTTGAAACAGCCCCTGTCCCTCCCTTTAGCTCATTTATAAAGCGTCACCCTGTGACACCCAGCCTGGCCCTAAAAGGTGTTAATTAGACCTCATACCCCAGCTCCACTGTACTGCTCTGCAGTGCTCTCCCAGACACTTTGAACACATGTAAAAATCTGAGGGGAGACCGCTGAGCAGGCAGAAGCCCGAGTGCATTGGACAAACTGAGAGCCATCCGTCCACGTTCCCATCAGACTAAAGAGAAAGACACAAGCTTCTTGAGGGAGCTCCAATTCTGCACATTACAAGTTGCAGAAACAAGCATATGGCACATGGCTTTCATCATATTTTGCTTGCTTGGAGAGCACGGCAAAAGAAACAGAAGAGCAAAAGGACAGAACCTAAGATCCTTTTTTTTTTTTTCCCTTCACTTTGAGCCATTTACAAAATGACACATCACAAGAAGATAGGAGCCAATTTTTAAATTTGGATCCCTCACCAGCTCTCCATACACAGTCCGTAGAAAGCCTTCTTGCCAACTTTAAGGGATTTATTCTGCAGATGAAACCTTTCCAAATGGACAGATGTATGAGCACTGTTTCATGGGCCGATACTAAAATCAAAACTCTGCCTGCAGAGTCAAAAGCAACGAAATTGTGTTGCAAATGCTGATTAGGGTAGGAGGCAGTGCAGGTGGCCACGGAGGGTTAGTGCAAATGGCACCGTTGGATGGGTTTCTCTGCAAATGCAGAGCCCAGCTTCGTCAGCAGAGACCCTGTGGATCTGCACAATGGCAGGTTGTACGCTATCTTATTTCTGTTTAGGGATAAGTTTACACCTATGCAGTGTAGATAAGGTTAGGCAAATTTACGTGAGAAGAATCACATCCAGTATTATCATATTCCTACTATTGTCCAGTTTGCAATTTGCCATCCAGAGGAATAGGAGAAAGGAGGAAAGGATTCATGATAAAATAACCAAATTTTAAGAATTATAATTAGAAGAGAGCTTTCAAAGTTATATATTTAAGTAGATAAATGCTGATATGTGAACACATCATTGCCTTTAAAACCACCCATTTGTTAAACTCTATATGTCTACTCGTTCAATTAACCTCTATTAAGTGTCTATTGTGTGGCAGTCATTGTATTAAGTCTCACATGTGAGTGTGTGTGTGTGTGTGTGTGAGAGAGAGAGAGAGAGAGGTCACATTTAATGTTACAACAATCTATAAGGGGTTTTTGAAACGCCTTATGGGAAAACATTAAATTTGGGAATATGTTGCACCATCTCATTATTCTTTAAACCATCAGTCAGAGTTTATCTAGAAGTAACTACACCTAGGTGTATAGGTATATACCCACAGAAAAGAATCATATGTCCCCACATAACATGCAGGTGTTCATAGCAACATTGCAAATAATAGGCCCAATTGATAACATTAGAATGGATACGTAAATTATAGTTTATTTAAAAATGAAATACGCTACAACAATGAAAATGAGCAGACTCCAGGTACATGCAATACTATGGATGAACTTTATAGAAACAGCAATTGAGTGAAAGGATGTGTGCTATATGACTCCATTTACACAAAGTTCAAATACAAGCTAAATTCATCAGAGGAGGTAGAAGCCAGAATAGTGTTACTGGGGATGTGCCTGGTGCCTGGATGGGACCCCAGGTGGAATGTGGGGTGCTGCTAATATTATGCTTTTTGATCTGGGTACAAGTTATATGGACACCTCCTTTGTGAAAATCTGAGGTGTACCTTTTCTCTGTGCATTTTATACTTCAACTAATTGTGTACATAAAAGAACCACCTCTATAATATTAATGGTGAGAAATATTTGCTGTGTAATATTCAGTTTAAAAAAGGTTACAAGCTTACTGTGTGAATACAAGTTGGTAACTATATCACCGCGTCCTGGCAGAGAACACAGAAAGTGATGGGAAGATGTTAAGGTGTTGAAATTAAGATCAGTAGTCCTTA
This sequence comes from Halichoerus grypus, assembly GCF_964656455.1. Taxonomy (NCBI): domain Eukaryota; kingdom Metazoa; phylum Chordata; class Mammalia; order Carnivora; family Phocidae; genus Halichoerus; species Halichoerus grypus. The sequence goes on from NC_135714.1 coordinate 17,382,641, forward strand.
GAAGACAAAATTGTTCCATAAAGCAGTTTTCACTTATATCTGTACAGTACACATTTATCACCAATGTTGTTTCTGATCACATAAAATATCAGCAATCCTCCCTGATCAGTTATTCACATGACAGCGGGTGTCTCAGGCCCAAGAATGGGGGTCGATGACTCCTTTTCTGGCACTAAGTATGAAAAAAGAATGAAAACATGCATACATGCACTAGAACAGTTTACATTACTCATGGAATAAGGTGGGACTTTCACAGGAGAAGCAAAATCTATCATCTGCACAGAAGTTTTTGTCCTCTAACATTTCTAAAAAGAGATAAATCATGCTATTTCAAACTCTAAACTGAAAATGAAAAGTTGTGTCCTTTTAAGTTCCAGATACGAGCACAAAGCAGTAATCTGAACACCAGGTGGCAATTTGGTATCATCGCAGTAGTGTATAGGAAGAGTGGATAAATTCTCCAGTTACTGCTAAAAGTGACTCCTCATGTTCATACAAGGGCATGCCAGAGAGAAGATCTTGTTTTTCATCCCCTTTTGTTTTCTATGCCTTCTTCTAATTTATGTTCAGAGAAAGCAGAGTTCAAGCAGACTGTGAAATTGAGCAGGACATCATCATAAATATGGGGGCCTACCAATGCTATATGACATTCTTTTCCTTTTTCTTTCCTTAATTCTAAGTGTACTAAGTCCTAAATTTTATGCATAAAGATGTCCCCAGTAAATTTATCCCTGTCTGTTTTACTCTAATCATGCTTTTCCCTTGGCTTCTTTCCCATTAATGTAGAAAGTAAAAGAAACCTACTAAACTGGATTAAGCAAAACTGCAGAATTTATTGGTGAGCTCTAGAGATGTTCCATGGAAGGAAGAGCAGGAAGTCCATCTGGACTTGAAGGAAAAGTGGAGACAGTCACATGAGAGTCTGGACCCTTGGCCCAAACTCTCCTCTGTTATCCTTCATATCTGCTTTGCTCTACCCATTTCATTCTTCCTCTTTCCCCTTTCCTTTCTCTTCCTCCTCCATTTTTCCTTCATCTCCTCCCCCTCCTACCCCACCTCCTCCCTCCTCCTCCCTCCTCCTCCTCCTCTGCTTCCTTCTTCTTCTTTCTCTCTCTCTTTCTCTTTCCTGTTCTCTGAAATGGCATACATATGAACCACATAAGGCTGCCACTAAGACTTCAGCTTCATATTTGCAACTAGTTGGCTATAGGCCCTGAATCCCGATTCCAAACTAATGTTAAAGGTAATCTGATTGGTCCTATTTGGTTCTAGTGACTTGGAGTCGTGGAAGGTGCCTTTTTGGGAAAGAATACATTGAACTCTAAGACCATGAACTTTCAATGTTTTTAAGCAGTAGACCGGGGACACCACCCTAAAACACCTTTCCAATTCTCAAGGAAAAAGAAAGAGAAAACCCAGATTGAACCCTATGAAATTCTCTTAGGCATGTCCAGGGCAGTGTGACCACCACAGGCATGACTGGAATCCTGAATACAATGGCAGAAGAATCAGTACTGAGAACACACATCATATTGCAATTTCATCCGGTTGTATCCTGTCTGAACCTTCTCATTGCCCTCAGAATGAATTCCACATGGCCGCCAAGTCCTGAAGTCTTGATGCTGTATGGAGTCTTGCCTGCCTGTCTAACTCTTCTTGTGTATCTCTTTGCTTGTTCGCTGTGACTCACTGCCCTTTATGTACCTCAAACATGCCAAGATCCTTTCTATCTTAAAGACTCTGCCTCTGATGTTCCTTATGCCTCATAATGGCCCCCACCACCTTTTCTTCACATAGCTGACTTTCTCTCATCCTTTGAGTCTCCTTTCCACAGTCACTTCAGACGGGCATTCACTGGCCACCCTATCCATCAGTTTCTTACAAAGATACTCTCTATTGCATCACTTTATAGTATGACACTAATCTCCATCTAAATGATCTTGCCTTCTCAAAATTTTGTTTATTTTCTGTCTCCTATATTGGACTATAAGCTTCACAATGACAGAATTTGTTGTTTGTTCACTGATTTTTTCTGCCTCATCACTGTAGAATGTGTCCCATGGTCGGCAGACAATAAATATAACAAATGAATGTAAAATATCAACTAAAAAGTTATAATCCTAAATGTAAAATTAAAGCAACCTAGGTTTCTAAAAGCAACATCAAAATGCCCACTGGTTCAAAAATGGCAGATTCAAAATCGGTCATTTTTTCCCAACTTTCTTTGTGAACTATGTCTGAGACATGTGGAGGAAAGGTATCAAGAGGGAGCCTTTGAGGACCATGGCTTTGGCATGCTCCTTCAGGATCCACACTGACAAGAGTCAGCAGAGTAGAGGGGAGGCCATTATGCCACCTTCATAGGAATAAACATGAGGGAATTCAGAAAAAGAAAATGGTGCAACTTCTGTGGAAAACAGTTTGGCAGTTCCTTAAAAAGCTAAACATAGAATTATCATGACTCAGCAATTCCACTCCCAATTATATAACCAAAAGAATTAAAAAGAGGGACTCAAACAGAAACTTATATATTCATTGCAGCATGGTTCTGAATAGCCAAAAGGTGGAAGTAACCTGAGTGTCCATCCAGAGACAGATAATAAAATAATATATATATACATACAGTGGAATATTTGCCATGAAAAGGAATGTTTCAACATTGGTAAACCTTGAGAACATTGTAAGAGGTGAAATAAACCAGCCACAAAGGGGCACATATTATATGATTCTGTTTATATGAAATACCTAGAATAAGAAAATTGATAGAAACAGAAAGTAGATTGGAGGTTACCAGGGGCTAGGGAGTTTGGGTTAATAACTACAGACTCTTTATTTGTGGATAAAGAAGACACTACATGTCCTAAGCTGCAGACTAGGAGAAACATTTGCAAAATATTTGTAATAGAAATCTGGTATCCAAATATACAAAGAACTCTTAAGATTTCAGAGTAAGAAAATAAACTCTATTAAAAAGTGAGCAAAAGATCTAAGCACAGACAACTCAACAAAGAAGATATACAGTATGATGGCAAATAAGCACAGGAAAAGAGGTTCAACATCCTATACCATCAGACAGCTGCAAATTATAACAGCTACACACCTATTAGAATAGCAAAAATCCAAAACTCTGACAACATCAAATGCTGGCAAAGATGTGGGGCTACAGGAATTATCATTCATTGTTGGTGGGAATGCAAAATGGTATAACCATTTTGGGAGGCAGTTTGACCAGTTTCTTACAAAACTAAACATACCCTTTCTATATGATCCAACAATGTACTCCTTGGCATTTATCCAAATGAGTTGAAAACATGTCCAGAGAAAAACCTGTACGTGGATGTTTATAGCAGCTTTATTTATAATTGCCAACACTTGGATGGGTGCCTGGGTGGCTCAGTTGATTAAGCGACTGCCTTCCGCTCAGGTCATGATCCTGGAGTCCCGGGATCGAGTCCCACATCGGGCTCCCTGCTCGGCAGGGAGTCTGCTTCTCCCTCTGACCCTCCCCCCTCTCATGTGCTCTCTCTCATTCTCTCCCTCTCAAATAAAAAAAAAAAAAAAAAAAAGACAATTGCCAACACTTGGAAGCAATCACAAAGTCTTTTAGTAGGTGAATGGATAAATGAACTGCAGTACTTTCATACAATGGAATATTAGTCAGTGCTAAAACAGTATGAACTATAAGCCACAAAAAGACCTGGAAGAACCTTAAATACATATTACTAAGTGAAAAAAAGCCAATCTGAAAAGGTTACACATTATATGACAAATTATATAATATTCTGGAAAAGGCAAAACTATAGAAACAGTAAATATGCCAGTGGTTGCTAGGAGTGTGTGGAGGAGGAAGGGACAAATAGATGGAAGACAAAAGGGTGTTTAGGACATGATCTTATAAATGGGGAATACATATTATTACACATTCCTCAGAACTCATAGACCATATACCAAGAGTGAAACCTAACTTAAACTAAGGACTTTGGATGATACCGATGTGTCAATGTTGTTTTATAGATTGTAACAGATGTACGTCTCTGGTATAGGATTTTGATGCTAGAGGAGGCTGTGCATGTGTTAGGGGAGAAAATACATGGGAACTTTCTGTACTTCCTATTCAATTTTGCTATGGATCTAAAACTGCTCTAAAAAATGTTTATTAAAATTAATTAATTAATTAATTAATTAGTTTTAAAAACCCAAAGTTTTGGAAGTAGTGGTGATGGTGGCACAACACTGTGAATGTAATTAACGCTGCTGAATTACATACTTCAGACTTAAAATGACCAATTCAGTACCATTGGGAGGGTTTAAGGTATGCAGAGCTCTGGGATTCAGCATCTTAGATAGGGGGTGTGTTTCTCCTTGGAGGGCCAGAGCACTAGAACATGAAAAATCTGTTCCTGGACACATGAGAATATTGTGGATGTCTAGAAGTAACTGGAGAAGACATGGGGGCTAGTGCGTCGGTTCTGGTTATGTCTATTAATATGACCTAATTTATTGCCATATGCAGAGGACACCTGCACAAAGGTGAGTTACAGAATCATACCAGAAGACGTAGACAATAGATTATCTTTCTTTCTAAATCCAAACACTACTTGTCTTGACTCCCTTATTTTTGTTAATGGCCCTACCATGTTCACCATCCCTCAAGTTCAGAACCTTAGAAAAAACTTAGGTTCCCCCTTTCCTTCACCCCTCAACTCTCATATCCTATCAATTCCTGAGTTCTGCAGATTCTTTTTCAATGTCTCTCACATTCACTCTATTTTTCCTTAACGTCTTCTTGCAGGCCTTCGGTACACCTTCTTTGTTCATAGCAAAATTTTTCACCTGGCTCTATTCTGGTTTCCTCTCCTTTAATCTCTTTTATACACACTCTTGCTGAATTTGTTTTCCTAAGATACATCTCCAAGCATTTTCACTTGACTTCAAGATAGACTCGAGTCATTCCTGATTGTCTGTAGAACCAAGTAGGATTATCTGCCTCACTCTGGAATTTGAGATCCTCCATAACACAGATATCAATTCACGAGACATTTACTAGGGATCAACACCTGCATAGGGGAGGAGGGAGCAGGGAAAGAAGTCAAATGGACGCAGGCCTGACAAAGCTTTGGCCAACTCAGCAGGGAACTCGCAAGAGAATATTGCCAATCAGACCGTCCCTCATCAAACTTAAAGAATCTTGCCTTCGTATCCCCATAGGGTATGGGTGTAACTTTGGGCAAGGCCATTCTCTGCAATGAGGCAGCCTTCAAAGACACTGTCAGGTGAGGGCTGTCTCTTGGCCAAAATCTTCCCAGTGGGGCATGTGAATAGGATGTGGGTAGGGAATATCCTTGTCTACCATTCCATTCTTCTCCAAACTTCTTTCTCACCTTCGGCATACAAGAATTACTCTCCTAAAATCATGGCCTCTTGTGCTTTCTACCTTTTTTTCTTATACAATTTCCTTTGGTCACTGTGAATCCCACCAGCTCCCTTCCTTTCAGTGACTTTCCATCAGTCAATGCCCATATCAAATATCGCTTCTTACAGCACACTTTTCCTTAGCTTATCAATTACATATGACCTCACACCACCTGCCCCACAGATTTCTTTGCTCATGCTGCCCATAGCACCACTTCTTAGCGTTGTTCTTTCTTATTCTCTTCCCTAAACATAAGTGTTTTGCATATACTATGTTCAAATTCACCTTTGTAATTTTTGAAGATTCTGCAATAGTACCTTAGGATGATAGGACCTCAATAAACAATTTATGAATTGAACATATGCACCCACATGAGTATTGTCCACTCAGATTAGAGAAGGCCACGATGCAGGACACTGAGAAGGGAGATTAAAAACAAAGTTGAAGTTTGGTTCCTCAGTTTACCATTAAAATGCCATTTAAAACTTTTGAAGTGACAGGTTCAGAATTCAAGGTGGGCCTTCATGTCTAAATTCAATCATTCATATCATCTCCACTCCAGAGGGCTACAAACTAAGTGGAGACCCAAACATCAGCTTTATCAACGTCAAAGGTATATTTTACATGGGTCCAAATGGGTTTCCTTGCTCTTTCCTGATTAGATGCTACATGAGTCCAAATGGGGTTCCTTGCTCTTTCCTGATTAAATTAAAGACTTATCCAGCTAGGTTCAAGCTAAGATGCTAGAACTGGGAGTGAGTCAAGAATCTGAGCTGGCCTAACAGAAGAGTGAGAGAGGGAATGAGTAGAAATATCAGAAATTTGTATTTCAATAACACTCCCTCCTTCTTAGAAATATGAGAAGTGGGAGGAAAAGTTGGGACAATGTGACTTTTTTTTTTTAAGATCTTATTTATTTGAGAGAGAGAGAGAGAGAAAGCACAAGCAGGGGGAGCGGCAGGGAGAGGGAGAAGCAGGCTCCCCACTGAGCAGGGAGCCTGATGCTGGACTCAATCACAGGACCCCGAGATCATGACCTGAGTTGAAGTCAAACGCTTAACCAGCTGAGCCACCCAGGCTGCCCTTAAAATGTGATATCTTTATTTGAAAAATAGTTTCTTTAGAGCAGTATTTCTTTAGCAAAGTGTGGTCTCTGGACCAACAACATCAGAACCGCTTGGGAGATTGCTAAAAGCATAAATTACCTATCAGGCCTAGCCCTATACCTACTAAATTAGAAACTGAATATTTAAACAAACCTAGGTGATTCTGATGCATGCTAAGGTTGGAAACCACTGCTTTAGAGCCACATATTTTTTCTGCAGGATATTCCTGGACTGTATAATTATCTCATCTATATCCAACATGTTTCAGTAAAGCTGGTTTAAAATCAGGAAATAACATGCATCCTTGTACTAATCTTTTTTCTTTAATAAGAATGCAAAGCATTCCTTTTTAATGGGGATAAAAACATTAATTACCATCCTATAGAAACAGCTGTCGATTGCCTAGGGAGACTTCTGTTTAGAAAAGTAAAATTCTGTAACAGAACAAGTACATTGTTTATGCAAGGATGAGCACAGGAATCATTTGCGGGTGCATTTCTACATAAATTACATTTGTTTATAATATTAATCAATCCACGGCATTAAATATTTCACTTTCTTGGGAACGCTAGAAAAAAACCACTCCATCAAAGACAAAAGTAATGTAAGGACAGAAACGTTGGAAAATTGCACATAGTACTCAAACTGATGAAATTTCTAAATATTTTAACACGGAAAGATGTATAAGTCAATATATACTATCTATATTGACTATAAGTCAGTATACCCTCTGAGACCCATTACGCACTGGCACATTTTATTCTGCTACTTAATAGCCAGAACTTCCATCTAAACCTGCGATATTATTAGGTTTCATAAATTAAGTGGACTAGGGCTGGTAAAATACTCAAACACATCTCTCTTCACATGGTGATCTAGTTCATCTTTATCCTTTTCCCTTTCATTTTAGAGACATAACCTATTACAGCTGCTCTGGATGCCTAGGGAGCTATGTATTAATAGTTAAAAAAATAATGTCCTTTAGATTTCTAATAAGGTTAAAAGTCTACTTCAGTGTTGCTTGCAAAAATAAACTATATTCTTATTGCATTAATATATTTATATCCTTTTCACTCAAAACTAATTTTATAAATTTATACACGCATATCTACTCAATCCCATTAAAGTGAAACATGATGATGCGAAAGAGGCAAATATTAGTAATAGCGTAAGGTACTCAGAAGGATTGGGGTTTAATACTGATTCTGACACTTTTTTAGTCTTATGACCTTAGTCTGTTTACTTAACCTCTGTGGGTCCAAGGTTTTCATTTCTAAAATGAAAATTTTAAATGTATAAAACTTATAGGACCATTAAGAGTACATCAGAAGGCTAATTGCTCCTTATGTAACCCATCTCAATGACACTCTTCTCCCCATACACAAAACAGTCATGAAATGCTTGTGCGACTTTCTTCTGGAACCAGTGAAGGAAAATGACTTTCTGTATGTGTGCTCTCTGGGCAAAGAACAGAACCAACAGTATAGGAACAGAGAGAAGCATGAGGATGTTAACTGTAAGAAATCCTAGAAAATGTAGTGAGATTGTGTCTGCTGTCAGGCCACATACATTATAGTTGGAAACAAATCTAAACAAATTTCTGAGGGGGCTGGGAAGTACCAACTGCCGTCTGAGTCACATATAATAATAAACTGCGGGGTGCCTGGGTGGCTCAGTCAGTAGAGCATGGGACTCTTGATCTTGAAATTGTGAGTTCAAGCCCCATCTTGGGCATAAAGCTTACTTAAAAAAGTTAAATTAAAAAGACCAGAAATAACCTGAATGTTTAACAATAGTCGACCGATTAAATCAACCGTGGCTTAGAGTACAATTGAATACTACATACACATAAAGATGAATGGTATGCTGAAATAAAATGCTAAGTTAAAAAAATACCCAAGAAATGTGTGCAATAAACTCAGATATGTATTAAGTTGTTATAACATCAATGTGAAACATTGGTATGAAGATGTATCCACATCATGTACCTCTCATATGAAACAGACAGACATGCTATTCTTGATGAAAATATGTAAATACAACCGACTGATGAGAAACATCAGATGAACTCAAATTGAGAGACATTCTCTAAAATAACTGACCATTTCTCATAAAATATATGAAGTAATAAAAGACAAGACTGAGGAACTGTCCCAGATTAGAGAATACTAAGGATATACAACAACGAAAAGCATTATGGGACCCTGGATCATATCCTAAAACAGAAAAAAGACACTGGGAGCAGAGGATCGCTAAAATTCAAATATGTCATTTAGCTAATATATTATTGACCTGTTAATTTTTTGGTTGTGATAATTGTACCATTTTCCAATAATCTGCATGAGAGAAAAGTAGTAAAAGATATGCATGAACATTCTGTACTATTTTTGCAACTTTTCAGTAAATCTAAAATTATTTCAAAGTAAAAACTTTAAAAAGGCATTGCATGTATTATAGATGCTTTTATATGCATAGAATTCTTCTGGAGGCACAATTAACTATTGACAGTGATGGCCTCTGGGAAGTAGACTGACCTGAGGGTTCTGGGGAACAACAGATATTTCCTTTCATTGTTTATATTTTCTTCCCTTCCTCATTTTTTCCCATGTGCATATATCCTCTTTTCAATAAAATCTAGTTAATCAAAAGTAAAAAAAGCCATGGTTTAGTGTATCAACATTATTTCTTAAATTTTCTTAAATTCTTTAAAAATCAGCTTTGATGGTATTTTAACTTTGGGTGTCAAAGATTATTGCAATGCCTTTGTAAAAAATACCAAACGAAAACATATAAACTCTTGTTCCGCACGTGTGTGTGTGTGTGTGTGTGTGTGTATGTGTGTGACTTTGTGTGTGTGTGTGTTTGTGTGCAAAAATACAAAAAGATCAAAAGGATGAAAGAACCGGGTGCCTGGGTGGCTCAGTCGTTAGGCGTCTGCCTTAGGCTCAGGTCATGATCCCAGGGTCCTGAGATTGAGCCCCACATCGGGCTCCCTGTTCAGCCAAAAAAAAGGATGAAAGAACTTTAAAAACAATATTGTTTAAACAGATTTTAAAATGTAAACAAACATATGAGTCTCTGATATTCTTTATAATATTTTAAATATTGTAAATAAAACCCAAAAGCAATTCTACAAGATGTGACATGGCAATGTAACCAACTATCTATTTGAACTGAAGCTACTGTTTTTTTGAGCAATTGTGAATCCTAGTTCTCTGGCTATGGGCATGAAATCAGGATAGGCAGGCCATAAGAATTCATGCCCCAGTGAGGAGCTGATCCTCTTGATGTGGTTGGAAGTGGTGGGGTTCAGAGCAGCTGGCCAAGAAAGAATCTTGAGACATCTTTGGTGCAAAAATGTAGTTTTATCAGGACCCATGGGCAGGACGAGCTGCACTGGGGTTGTGAGGAGTGACTGATTATAGAAGATTTTCTATCCTATTGGAGGGAGGGTGATATTAGGACTCTAGGAAATTGAGTCTATAGGTTTCTGGAGATTGCTTTTTTCTTGAAAATCATTAAGACAGCTGCAAACTGAGGGAGACTCCTATCCTGCATGGCTGTGATATCAATCAGTTAACTATTTATTTTTCCTTTTCCTTCTTTCCTTTGTCCTAGGGCAGCCAGGAGTGCCTGAAGGTGGTCACCACCTGAGGGCAAGGGGTGGTGAGGGGGTATTAGCTTGTGCTTTGCCCTCAGCTTGCCTTCTGCTCCCTCATCTCACTTTTGAATTGTTATCTAATTGTAGAGGTTTTTTTGTTTGTTTTTTTTAAGATCTACTTATTAATTTGAGAGAGAGAGTGAGCACACGCACGGATATGTGAGCAGGTGAGGGGCAGAAGGAGAGAGAGAGAATCCCAAGCAGACTCCCCATTGAGTGCAGAGACAGATTCCACGGGGGGCTCGATCCCAGGACCCTGAGATCTTTACCTGAGCCCAAACCAAGAATCCACCGCTTAACAGGCACCCCATGATGTAGATTTTAACACAACACCCTGTTATAAATGTTTGCTGAACTAATACAGCCATAGAATAATATTTTGTGCATTTTCAATATTTGTCTACTTTTAATCATCCAATCTCAATACAAACAATCTGTGCTTGAGATGTATAAGTTTACACAGCACAGAAAACCCCACAAAGGCAATTTCTGCAGTGGGGAAGTTAGTAGAAGTTATGAAACAAAACAGAGATCTCTGTTCGCCGTGTACTCTTCCTGTGTTCAATAAGATGTTCAGGGCTAACTGACACGTTGAACACAATGGGAAATGCTGAGTGTTTTGTCTTTATTAGCATATGTAATGCTTCAGTTTGCTGAAAATGTGGGTAATCTGCACTGCACAAAGAGTCTTCTTTTCAAAAATATATGTTATCATTACTTTTTCCAATACTAGAAAGGAAGTACTGTTTTGTCTAGTGAATCATAAGTTGTCCCCAGTATTGTTCTTCTCCAACAATTGATTTTCTTAAAAAAAAAAAAAAGTTTTCAAGAGATGTTCTGTCTTGAGCTTAAGATAAAATCCAAGAGTGTTTTCATACTCTGGGCTACTTGTTAAATGGGGCTGAATCAGTACTTAATACGGAGGAACAAACGAAGACAAGGAGGAAAGGACAATATCACACCTCAGTTGCTTAGTCAATTACCTTTTTTCACATGTTTTACCATCTTGAGAAATAAAATCTTGCTACCTCTGTCCATAGCGTAAGAACCTCTAAAGGCTTATTTGTAAGCTTTTGTAACATGGATGCTCGGAAACCACAGAGGGAACAACAGTAATGAAGTCACCTGCAAAAATCAATTTCACCCAAAATTTTGGCCATGACTTCCTTCCTCCGGGCTTACTTTTTATTGCACTGTGTTGGGGTATGAAATATATGGTAATTTCTTTTATTTTTGTGCATGACATTTATAAAGTGATCAGAAGTAGATGCTAAAGCACTTTCAAAGCAGAAAAAGCTCATTTGAGATTCAGAAAATTTGCTCTTGCAACACGCCCATTTCAAATGTTAAAAGTGAGTTTGTTTACTCGAGAAGATCACTGGGGCCAAAGGTATATTTGCAACGGCAACATGTTATAATCCAGTGATGTGTGGTCTTTCAGAAAAATAAAATGAACCTCCCTATCAGCTCTTTGTGGAGAGTTCTCTCTCTGTATATGTGTTTCTCTTATGTTTGCTGCAAATATTATAAGGAGGTGTCAATTCTGGGTTTCCTTTATCTAGCCACTTGGGAATAAGTTCTTATTTTGATGACTTCAGATCATGTGTTTCAGTTGTACATGCTCAATTGCAGGTGAGAAGCAGGTATAGAATAATCTGCCTCTTCTGTTTTAGGATCTTTGGTTTTTCTTTGAGCTTAAAGAGACCTTTTGTGGTAAATGCCCAGTAGTGCAACCCCAAAGATACAGATGTAGTGAAAAGGGCCACATGTACCCCAATGTTCATAGCAGCAATGTCCACAATAGCCAAACTGTGGAAAGGGACGAGATGCCCTTCAACAGATGAATGGATAAAGAAGATGTGGTCCATATATACAATGGAATATTACTCAGCCATCAGAAACAATGAATACCCAACTTTTGCATCAACATGGTTGGAACTGGAGGAGATTATGCTAAGTGAAATAAGTCAAGCAGGGAAAGTCAATTATCATATGGTTTCACTTATTTGTGGAACATAAGGAATAGCATGGAGGACATTAGGAGAAGGAAGGGAAAAATGAAGCGGGGGAATTGGAGGGAGAGATGAACCATGAGAGACTATGGACTCTGAGAAACAAACTGAGGGTTTTAGAGGGGAGGTGGGTCGGGGGAGATTGGTTAGCCCGGTGATGGGTATTAAGGAGGGCACATACTCCATGAAGCACTAGGTGTTATACGAAAACAATGAATCCTGGATCACTACATCAAAAACTAATGATGTACTGTATGGTGATTAACATAACATAATAAAATAAAAATAAAAAATAAAAAAGAGACCTTTTGCTTCTTGAGTCAAGGACACTGTCTAAAAACCCTTTCTATATGACCTCATCCATATCCATGAATTTAAATACCCTCTTGATGTTGATGACACCCATGTTTATATTTATACACTAAACGGCTGCTACAACAAAGTGCCATAGACTGGATAGCTTATAAACAACAGAAATTTTTTTCCCCCTCATAGTTCTGGAAGCTGGAAGCCTGAGATCTAGCAGCATGGTTGGGTTTTGGGGAGGACTCTCTTCTGGGTCGCAGAGAATCCTAATCCCATTCATGATAGCTCCATCATTATTACCTAATTACCTCCCAAAAGCCCCACTTCCTACTACCATCACATTGCGAATTAGGATTTCAACATATGAATTTGCGGGGGGGTGGGGGCCACCAACATTTAGTTCGTTGCACACACCTGACCTCAATCATTCCTGGGTTCTATGCTTCACGAGGTCAGAGTCTACATATATTTTTACTGCTATAGCCCCACTGCCACACACCATGTCTACTATATAGTTGTGCAAACATTTGTAAAATACATTAGTAAATCCACATAAGTCTGTGAGCACCTGGAATGAAGCCAACTGTGAGGTTGAAGGCACAGTTCTCCAGACTGCCAAGTATGCCTGAGACTTTTAACTCAAATATAAGGAGTCAGGATCCAACCACAAAGTTAGAGGGAGAAATTCATATAAGACCCTGTTCACTTCTGACACGAGCTGCAAATTCAGAAGCGTCCCCAAATCAGTCTGTTTTCATGATTCACTAGGAAGCTTCACCAGAATTCAATTCTATTCTATTCTATTCTATTCTATTCTATTCTATTCTACTCAGAGATAATGATCTATTATAGAGAAAGGACACAAATTAGAACTGTCAAAGGTAGGATGCATAGAAGGCTTACAAATGTGAAGCTTCTCAACAGAAACTGTCTTCAGCCTGCTTTACCCTCTGCCATTCATAGGTGACAATATGAGCAGAGTATTAACAGTCTGGGAAGATTGCCTGAGGTTCTGTGTTCATTTTTTATTAGGGCTTTATTACGTAGACCTGATTGATTGATTGATTGGTATACCCTGTGTCCAAGGGGTCCACTAAGAGTCACTTCCTTAGTATAAACTATCAGGTGTGCCCTGAGGGGCCCACCATGAATAACAAAGACTCCTATAAGTTCCAAGTTTAAAGGTTAAGGCCAGACCCCTCCTGGGGCAAGGGCAAATTCTTTACTGCCAGTGAGTATATCCATTTTACAGACTAAATAAAAAAATCATATACAGATTTTCCTTGACTGACAATGGGGTTATGTCCCAATAAACCCGTTGTAAGTCAAAAGTGCATTTAATGCACCTAACCTACCAAACATCATAGCTTAGCCAGCCTTGCCTACTTTAAACATGCTCAGAACACTTCCATTAGCCCACACTTGGGCAAAATCATCTAACACAAAGCCTATCATATAATAAAGTATTGAATATCTCATGTAATTTATTGAGTACCGTACTGAAAGTAAAAATTAGAATGGTTGTATGGGCACAGAATGGTTATCAGCGTATCGGTTGTTGACCCTTGTGATTGCTGGGTGACTGGGAGCCGTGGCTGCCCAGCATCACCAGAGAGTTATGGTACAGCATGGCCCTAGCCTGGGAAAAGATCCAAATTCAAAATTCATAGTACAGTTTCTACTGAATGCCTATTGCTTTCACACTATCATAAAATCAAAAAATTGTAAGTCATACCATCATAAGTCGGGAACTATCTGTACAATAGTTGGAAAAACTAGAGTCGGAACAGAGGACTATTTGTTCCTAAAGTCTAACTTGTATCTAAATTGGAAATTCTCTCCCCATCTTGCTTAACAATTCTACCTCATGCATTTTTTTTTTTATCTTGGTGAATAACACCTCCATTTTTTCTAATTCTCAATATATGAATGTTGATGTCTCCTCCCCCCCTACTTCTACCTCATTCCCAAGATCCAAATAATTGCTAAGTCACATCAGTTCTATTTGTTTTAGAAATGCCTCTCAAATCTGGCTCTTTTTCTTCACTCTTTACTGCTAATGTGTTAGTTTGGGGTTTTCAGCACTTCTGACTTAAAATCAGGCATGTTGCTTTAAGCAATCTTCTCTCTGCATTATCTACCTACTCATTATTTTCTCGTTGGTCATCAGATGGATCTACCAGAAAAGCAGAGGTGTTCACATCACTATCCTTCTTAAAAATTTGCATTGGGTCCCTCAGGCTTGTACATAAAATTCAAACTCTGTGGTATGGATTACCTAGCTTGGAATAATCTAAGCCTAAACTAGAATCCAACCTCCTCTCTTAACTCTCTTCTCCATATACCCTCTGATCCTGCCCCCATGGGCTTTAATCATCACAAGAACACAATAGGATCTATCATAATTCCAAGTTTCTCTCACTAGGTTTTGCAAGAATTGTCCTTGTCTCCTTCTCCACCAGCCACAGTTCTTTTAATTAAGATCTAGTTCAAATGTCACCTCAGTGGTAATGCTCTCATTCACATCTCCAGGCAGAATGATTTGCTCCCTCTTCAGAGCCGTGACTATTTATTGTTCCTATTTCTGTAACAGTTGTCCAAAATACTGTATTTTAATTTTTTGCTGTATATGTCTCTTCAGTTACATTATTTACACTTTATGCACTTTAAGATGGTAGGAACTCTGTCTAGCAAATGACTAGAGAGGGCCTTACACTTGTTGGTGATCATGGTTATAGTTTCTGAATAAATATAAGCCCTTTGGATGAGGCACTGTGTCTTGTTTTCCATCATATCTGTCATGGCTACCACATAGTAGGAGCTAAATAAATTCTTGTTTATTTTATTTTTTTTAATTAATTAATTTATTTATTTGAGAGAGAGAGAGCACAAGGAAGGGGGAGTGGCAGGCAGAGGGAGAGAGAGAAGTAGGCTCCCCACCGAGCAGGGATCCAGATGAGGGGCTTGATCCCACTGGGATCATGACCTGAGCTGAAGGCAGACGCTTAACTGACTGAGCCAATCAGGTGCCCCAGTAAATTCTTGTTTAGAAACTAAACTTTACAAATGAGTGAGTGAAGGAGTGAATACTCAACCTCTAACAAAATCATCAAATTTGGCATTAAATCACCCAGGTCACTGGGTTTAATAATCTTAATTCTATTTTTTAGGGTTAATGATAAGAATAGCTATCTTAAAATACAGCAAAAGCAGGTTTTTAAAGTTAACTTCCTGGGGATAATTCCATGAGTCTTAATAAAAATCATATTTAATTCATTTCAGTGTAATAAGTATTTATGTGGGGCGTATAATACGTGCAGAACCTTTTCTCAGGCACTAAGTAGTTTTCAAAGATCAATAGCACACAGAGCCCCTCTTTAGAAAGCCCAGACTATAACAGTGATGACACAATTAGAGGACCTAATTAGAGGAACATTAGAGGAACAATGTGGAATTATACTATAAGATGTTCAAAATAGTGTCAGGACTCAGAGTAGGAATAATCAAATCCATTTTGAGGGTCATCCAATACATCATGTCTTGGGGAGGATAAGACCACATTGAAGAAGGCAGAGGTGAGAGAAAAGAGCATTCCTAAATGAAGATATTCCCGTATGTGGAGGTGAGGAGTGCATGGTGACAAGTAGGCAGTTTGACGGTTACATCGCATGTGTACATACAAAGTGGCACTTCTCAAAGCGTGGTCTGTGAGACCACCGGCAGTCCCCGAGACTCTCTCAGGAAATTCATGAGGTGAAAACCATTTATGCACTATCTTGACATTTTTTCTAATGATACAAAAGCAGCGGTGAGTAAAACTATTGGCTCCTTTGCAGAAATTAATGCCAAATCACCAGACTGTATTAGCTTGTAATTGTGTTCTTTGCTGACATAAACTCACTGGAAGAAAAACAAAAGAGCTAGTTTCAGTTATGTTCCTGGGAGCACCTGGCTGGCTCTGTGGGTTAAGCGGCCCACTCTTGATTTCAGCTCAGGTCATGATCTCAGAGTCATGAGATCCAGTCCCACATTGGGCTCTGTGCACAGTGGGGAGTCCGCTTGAGATTCTCTCTCTCCTCCCTCTGCCCTCCCCCTGCTCTATCTCTCAAATAAATAAATCTTAAAAAAAAAAAAAGAATGCCCCTAAAGAAATAGTTAATTTTTTAAATTTTATTAAATCTTGATTCCTGAGTATGTGTCCTTTCAATCTTCTATTTGACAAAATGGGAAATATGCATGCAGTACTTCCATCTATAGAATAAAACAGTTATCTTCAGGAAAAGTACTTGTGTGGTTCTCTGAGTGAGAGCTGAAGGAGCTGCTTTTCATTTTTTAATATAGAACATATGTTTACATGAAAAAATGACTAACAAACTACCATTATTCAGCCTTTTCAGTACCTGGCAGATATTGTATCAAAATGAATGAAGTGAGCCTCTTACTTCAAAGAAAACAACAGATAGTGATCATTGCCAGTGATAAAACTTGAGCTTTCAAATGAAAATTAGAATTTCTGAAGCTCATACCTAATATAGATATGCCATACCTAAGCTTCATCTCGTCCCAATATTTTCTGATGAAATTGGTTGTTACATTAACTAATGCATGTCTTATACTGTCCAATGAAATGTATCAACCTTTGGGAGACCTTCATAATTTGTTGAATTAATATTTCCCAAATATCCAATGCATGGATAAAAGACCCATTCAAAGTACAAAATAGATGCACAGATTTTAAACTAACAGTATGAAGGTGTAATTGATGTATTTTCCAATCGCATATTGCAATTAACCTTTAAGAAAATACTACTTGTCGGGGCACCTGGGTGGCTCAATTGGTTAAGAGTCTGACTTCAGCTCAGGTCCAGATCTTGGGGTCCTGGGATGGAGCCCCAGGTCAAGCTCCCTGCTCAGAGGGGAGTCTCTTCTCCCCCTCCCTCTCCCCTGCTGGTGCAGGCAAGCTCCCTCTCTCTCAAATAAATAAATAAAATCTTAAAAAAAAAAAAAGAAAAGAAAATACTACTTGTCAAGTTTTGGAGTAATATCAAACAATAATAACCACAATTTTCTGAAAAGGCTATCAAAATGTTCTTCCCTTTTCCAACTAAATGTCTGCATAATATCAACTTTATATATTTCAACCAAAATAACATATTGCAACATATTGAATGCATAAGCAATAAAAAAGCCCAGCTGGTTTTTTTTTTTTAAGATTTTATTTCTTTATTTATGTGAGAGAGAGCGTGTGCACACAAGTAGCGGGGGGAGAGAGCACAAGCATAAGTGGGGTGGGGGGGGAGAGAGCTCTCGCCCAAGTGGGGCAGAGGGAGAGAGAGAAGCAGACTCCCCGCTGAGCAGGGAGCCTGACACGGGGCTGGATCCCAGGACCCAGGGATCATGACCTCAGCCCAGGGCCAACGTTTAACAGACTGAGCCACACAGGCACCCCCGGCTGTCTTTATTAAACTAGACACTAATGAGATTTGCAAAGAGTTAAACAATGCTGTTATTCTCATGAAATTTTTGACAATATAGTTATTTTCATAAAAATATGTAATTTAAGTTAACATGTACTAGGTTTATTATTTTTAAATGAATTAATAAAGAAATTTAAAATCTTTTAAGTTCTAACATCTAATATGGAAATTATTGATTGATATGACTGAACAAGCTCTTTGGAATCCTCAGTGATTTTTAATAGTTTAATAAAAGGATCTGAGACCCAAAAGTTAGAGAACTATTGGGATAAAAGAATGCCACAAACATTTTTAAGTCATTCTATATATAGAATACCAGCTATATGCTGGGCACCATGGCAGATGCTGTGTTTATACCAGGAAAGCAAACCTAATCTTTGCCCTCCTGAAGTTCAGGTCTAGTGAAATATAAAGACAGTAATCTATCACAAAATTGAATCTGCAATTACTACTAACTGTCACAGAGCAAACAAGCTTTGAATAAAATGTCTGGATAAGGAGAGAGGGGGAAAAATATACTATGTACAAATACTCCTAGAAGCAATAGGAAACTGCTGAAATATTTTTTCATTCATTCATTTTGCAAGAAATATATTCAACATCCTTTAAACCTTTCTGCATTTTATTTTAAGGTGCATTTATTGTAAATGGCACATGGTTGCTTATTTTATCCAGTAATATAATCATTTTTAAAGTGTAGAATCTGTCCACCTATATTCAACGCAATTACTGATAGAATTGATTGTAAATTTACCATCATCTGATTTAATTTCTATTTGTCCCACCTGATCTATCTTCTTTTTTTCTATTTTTTTCTTGTCCCCATATGAATTTATTATTTTTATCATTTTTGCTCTCTGTGTTAGCCTGAGTCCCATGCTTTGACTCTATCCTTTGGTAGTAACTCTAGATGAGGGTTTCTCAACCTCAGCACTATTGACAGTTTGAACCAGATAATCCTTTGTTATGAGAGAGGCTTTTCTGGGCATTGTAAGATTTTAGCAGCATCTCTGGTTTCTACCAATTGACAGCCAGCCACATCCTCTAAGATGTGACAATCCATTCTGTCCCAGATATTGTCAAATGTTCCTTGGAAGACAAAATCACCCTTGGTTGAGAAAAATTGCCCTTGACTTTTCAAATTTTTAATGTAAGTACTTTTTTTCTTTTTCTGGATGTGCAAAGGCCTTTCAGCATTTATATCTGTGTATCCCTCGTCTTCAATTGTTACAACATGCCTGTTGCTATTTTCACTATATATTTCAAACTCCATAAGAAATTCTATCGTTTTACACCATTGACATTCATTTAGACTTATCCACATTTACTGTTAAATTTCTCTTCGTATCTTCCTGCAACTCTGAGCTTCTAACCATGATCATTTTCCTTTTACCTGTAGAATATTCTGGTTTTTTAAAGATTTTATTTATTTATTTATTTATTTGAGAGAGTGAGAGAGAACAGGAGTTGTGGGGGGGGGGGAGGACAGAGGGAGAGGGAGAGGGAGAAGCAGACGCCCCACTGAGCAGGGAGCCCCATGTGTGGGGCTTGATTCCAGGACCCGGGGACCATGACCAGAGCCTAAGGCAGATGCTTAACAACTGAGCCACCCAGGCGCACCTATCTTAGAATATTCTTATATTCTTTTGAGTCATATACCGGTAATAAATTCTCCCGGTTTTTGTTTGTCTGACAATTCCCTTATTTCACTGTTATTTTTGGAGAATATTTCCACTGAGTACAGAACTATCAGTTGATAGTTGCTTTTTTAACAATTTAAAATTTCATTTCTTTCACTTTCTTCTTACATTATTTCTGTTGAGAAATCTGCTTAGTCGAATTTTTGCTCTTTAAAGGTAACATTATTTTTCCTCAATGCTTTGGAGATTTTTTCTTTTTGGCTTTCAGCAGTTTGACTGTGATACACCTCAGTGTGGTTTCTTTATATTTATCTAGCTTAAGATTCATAGTGCTTCTTGAATCTGTGGCTTGAAATCTTCTGTCAATTTGGAAAAATTCTTCTCCATTTTCTCTTCGGATATTACTCAGCCTCATTATCTCTCCGTTCTCCTTCTGAGACTCCAATTACATGTACATAGATATTTTCACTGTATCTCAGGTGTTTTTACATTTGTGTGGTATGTTTTCTATCATTTTGTCTCTCCTTGCTGCATTCTGTATATTTTCCTCTGACCTATTTTCTATTTCACTAATTCTCTTTATTTCACTAATTTTCTTTTGGAGTAGAGTCTAATCTGCTGATAAATCCATTCATTGAATTCTTGACACAGTTCTTGCATCTTTCCGGTGTATAATTTCCACTTGGTACTCATATAAAATATGTTCTAGTTTTCTTACAAAATTCCCACTTTTATCTTATTTCTAGAACATCTTAAGCACAGTTATTTTAAATTCCCTAACTGATGAACCCATTATCTGGATTATCAGTAAGTCTATTTATATTGTCTAGTGCTTATTTTGATCATAAATCACATTGTCTTGTTCCTCAAATGTCTGTATAATCTTTTTTGGGGTTCCAGACACCACATACAAAACATTGCTTGGGATCATTTGAGGTCTTACATGATGCTATCTTCTTCCATATTTGGGCTGAGCAATTCTTTACTGTCTTTGTAGCTTTCAGATGCTTTCAGACAATTTTTTTGGTACAGTTATTCTTTTCAAAATATCTGGGGTAAGAGACCAGTTCTCTTTCTTCCTTTTTTTAATCCTTTACAAATGATAGGTGGTCCAGCATTGTGATAACACAGTGTGGAACACTGTGCTGTGTTAGAACGCAGTTGTGGCAAATGTGATCCATTACACAAGTTCAAGAATACCTGAACTAGTCTCTACCATGTACAACAAGGTTAATGCCTTGCATGTGTATTTGGATGTTACAAAAATATTTAACTGCTATAAGAGTTTCTAAATACTCTCAATTTCTGTATTTGGTTTCTTGCTTATCTATAATAGTTGAGGGACCACATGTTAAGGACATTATTATAGGCCACATGTAGAGATACATGGTTCCAAGAGACAGATAGGAGATCCTGCAGTTAAAGGAAGATGTCTAAAATGAGCAAGACCTACTTTATTTTGCGTCAAAAAGTGTATGCTTCAAACTAGATTAATGTGATTTCAATTAAAAAAAAAAAATGGGTAGGGCGCCTGGTGGCTCAGTTGGTTAAACGACTGCCTTTGGCTTAGATCACGGTCCAGGAGTCCCAGGATCAAGTCCTGCATCTGGCTCCCTGCTCAGCGGGGAGTCTGCTTCTCCCTCTGACCCTCCCCCTTCTCATGCTCTCTCTCTCTCTCTCATTCTCTCTCTCAAATAAATAAATAAAAATCTTTTTAAAAAATGGGCTAATCTTTAAAGCTTTTGCTCTAAAAAGATTCAGTAAACATTTGCACAACTCTCCCAGTGGTAGAGGAAACACTATGCCTTGAGGATTATTTAAAGCAAACTAAATAATGTCATCTGCATATGTACTAACACCTCATTAAGTCAGAATCTGTGGTAATTTGGCCATGTAAATTAATAGCATAAGAAGAATTGCAGTAAAGTCTTAAAACCACTTAAAGAACTACATTTTCAATCATTCTCAAATACTTGAGAAGCACCTTTTCTCTTATAGAGATAAGGCATATGCTAATTACAAACTCTTTCCATGTATTCTTTACAGCAATTAGCCTTAAGGAAATGGAAGCAAAGCTTAGTAAATTTGTTCTGTTACAAACCCACATGAAATTCATTTAAAAGAAACAGAAAGAAACTTCTTTTCAATGTTTCTACAAATGTAGCCAAAATTTCCACCTCCAAGTTAGTTCAAATTAGAAGCTTTAACTAGAATATTACTATATAAAGTATAAAGTTTTTAGTTAAGTATCTGGGACATCTGTTGCTTTTGTTTGACTAGCATCCTCTATTCTTCCTTTTGGTAATACAAACCCAACTTGCCTTGGGATCTTCTGTAAATTCAAGTGATGCGGTGACTTGGACCTGACTACTGAATCCACAGGTGATGTGTGAGCCAGGTACGGCCAACCAGAGAACCTCATCTCTCTGACTATAATCGCTGATTCTAAGATGGGCATGTGACCCACAGTGGGCCAACGAAAGACATACTCAGAATTTTGCTGGAACTCTTAGGAAAGAAACTTTTCTCTGCAGATATTAACAAAGTAGCAGGTTGCAAGCCTGAGACATACATGAGCAAATTTCTATCACCTATGGGCAAAGAAGAGCTGAAAATGAAGCTCACATTGAGTAAAAGAGGAAAAGAACGCCAAGAGGAGGAAATAGATCAATATTTAATGTTTATTGAAAGCCAGACCCTGAACTAAACTTGTACTGACTTATTTCTATGAGTCAATAAAGTAAATCTATGCTGTCGTTAAAACCAGTTGGGTCATTCTCTTATAAGAGTCTTGACTAATTTCGCTGCTTATTTTGTTATGTGTAGTGGGCCATAGCAGGTACTAAGAATAAAAAGAAGCTCAGAAAATAAAGTCAGGGGAGCCTGGGTGGTTCAGTAAGTTAAGCATGATCCCACTCTTGATTTTGACCCAGGTCATAATCTCAGGGTTGTGAGATTGACCCATGTTAGGCTCCATGCTCAGTGGGGAGTCTGCTTGAGATTCTCTCTCTCTCCCTCTCTCTACCCCTCCCCCCACCTGTACTCTCTCTAAAATAAAATAAATCTAAAAAAAAAAAAAAAAAAAGAAATGGATGTCCAGGAACCTATAGTATTATTAGACAGAAAAGATATTAGTAGTCAAGTCCTTAAAGGCAAGAACTTTTGTTATTTTATCTTATCCTGAGTGCCTAGCAGAGTAGGCACTCAATCAATACCTGTTGAATGAATGGATGAATGCATTTGTATTGTGCTACTGTTTTAATAACATTCTTCAAGAGGGTTGAAGATACTTAGAGCCCTTTCAACCTATAGTAGAAAGTAATGTCTAAACCCATGTGCATCTAAACCCTTAGAAAGAAAGTTTAAAAGAGATAAACTCTGCCCATAAAATAGAAACTAAGGCAGAGCTTTCCATGTTTGGAAGAAAATTTTGCAGACAAATCAAAAGTAAGACACCATATCACCAGGGTGAAGGAAAGGTAGTTATTTATTTCATTTCATTAATCTTCCTCTTGAGCCCCCCTTTAATAGAAGGAAATAAAACTTTAATTTTAATTCAATCAGGATATAATGGAATAATTTAAGACATCTCTTCAAGTAACCCAATCTCTTTAAAATGACTCAATTTTTTTTTTTTTTTTCAGATTTGGGCCCTCACCCGGCTACCTCTCTTCAAGGAGGCATTTGCACGTTAACTATGAGGCTTAAAAAAAAAAAAAAAACTCATTCTAATTTTCCCAATTAAAAAATAATTAGCAAAAATGGGGGGTTCCCTGGTGCCTTGCTGGTCCCCAGTTGCGCCCCTGAGGTGTGCATGATCTGATCTTTGTTCATGTACTGCTGGCATTTGCTGCTGACATCCGCAGTTCCTGTAACTCTCGGTCCTTGTTGCTTAGCTTGATCAAGTCCTGGGGGGTCTCTGCTGCTGCTCTAGCCTCCTCTTCATTCTCCTTTGTCCTGCAAAGCAACTATTGCTGCCATTTTGACCCAGACTCAAGCGGTCCACCTGCAGTGTTGGCTTTGATGAAGGGTCACCCATCTGGTAATCACTGTTGTCAAGCCTTCAGCAGCCTCGATGTGAATGTTAGGGGAGCCTTTGGGAACTTCAGGGTTCCTTCCATGGTTAGGAACACAAACTCAGTCTCTCCCATTCTATCCAACTATGTTTCTCCCAACTTTGTCTCCTTCATTTCTCCATAATCCCCCAGAGAGACGGGAGCCTCATTTCCGTCTTCTTCCTTCTAAATGGCCAGGAGAGCTCCCCATATCATAACTTCTTAGACCTACTCCCTCCCCTTTTCCCTAAGGACATCATGTGAGATAAATTGCAGGGACAGAGAAATGGGCATAATGATTAGGGAACAAAATTGAGAGGACACTTCAAAACATGCTCCTTACACTTATATTTCAATCGGCTGATATGCACAGAGCCTGCCTACTGAAAGTTTGCAGTTTCTGAGCCAAACTACCTATGATCAGATTTCTCAAATCCCATTCTTAGCCATGTGACTGTGGGCAAATTCCTGATCTCTGCACATCTCAGTTTCCTCATCTGTAAAATGGAAACAATTATAGGATGACAATTACAGTATCTATCTCACGGGGTTGCTTTAAGAATTACATGAGTTAGTTTAGGTAACTAGATGCTACCCGAACAAAATGTTTGGAAATGGGTCTAATACTTTGTGAACTCTCTTTAATCACAATAGAATGATTGCTGGGGTTATAGAAGAGATCGGCCTCCAAATTAAGATAAAAGAGTAATTTGATATTTGAAGTGATGATAATATTTCAGACACTGTTTCTGCCATTGGCCTGTACCGAGTTGTTACTGGAGCCTGTGAGAGACTGAGTTATTTGTGTTTTAGGTTTTTCTTTCCCCCATGGAGCCTGTGAGAGACTGAGTTATTTGTGTTTTAGGTTTTTCTTTCCCCCAAGGCTTTGACCTTCCTGAATCTCCTTGGGGTTTGAAATGAATCTGCAGTGAGCTTTATTATTTGCTCTGACTCAGTGTGGGACAATTGTTATTTAAATAAGACTGTAGGTGTGTGCTGGAAGATGCTAGGTGAAACACTGAGGAAGCCAAAGAGAACAAATAAACCTACCCTTGAATTGTTTACTGTTCTATTATGGGAGACACTGAAAAAAAACAGGCCAAAAATGAGTCAGTTCCAAGAGGTAAGTGGCCATTTACAATTTCACTGAGCAGATGCAGTTCCATCCAAAAAAGAATTCACCAATTAAATCTGAGACAAGCTGATAGTATGTTGGGCTTTCTGCTTCCCATTGCCTCCATAAACAGAAAAAACAATGCAGGACTCGACTCAGTGCTATCCCAGTGGTACAAAAAAAAAGTAAACAGCTCTCTAGGTACCTAACTTAATTACAGAAGCACAGAGTGATGTAGAAAGGCCCTGGAGAGAAATAAGCTCAGAGCTCATACAAGATGTGTGCTGTGTGTGATACCTCTGTTGAACAGGCATGAACACTACACACCAGCCTGGCCATGAAGTGCCCAAGCAGATCTGCCGTGGCCCTTGGTGGAGATTGCCCAGCAGGGTGAATTAAAGCAGCATCTCTGCAGAATCCATTCCCAGCCTCCTGCTCTGCAGAGCAACTCTCAAGGATGACCCACTCTTTTATAAAGACCAGTGTCATTCTTTTCCTTCCCATTTAGGTAAACTTAGTGAGTGCCCTTTAAGATGATAAAAAATTAAAGCCAATCATTAGACTAGCTCTGTTTTTCAATGCCATGTCTATGCATTTCCCTTTAATAAATATCCCCATGTTAATAGAGTGTCAAGAAATGAGATGAAACAGAACAAAACCCACAGAATCATATATCAGTGAATAGATCCAAGAGACAGTCACCAAGACTACCTCCATTTTACAGATGATGAAACTGAAAGACAAAAAGAAGAGATTCGAAAATAAAGAGCCTATATTTAAATTCATTGTAAAGAATTTTTTCTCATTAAAATTCAACAGTATTTTATCATAGATATGAGATAAAATGAAATGGGGGGAAATATTCGGGAGGCAGAAGTATTTATGTTTCATTATCTATTCTAATGTTTCTTTTTTATGATTTCATTTTTGCCACAGTGTTTCTGGAAGATGCTTGCCTTTTCTGGAGACTGATTTTCAGTAGTGTGTGTTGATTTAAGATGTTTACAATTCTGATTACTCGTTATGGCATCTTTTTAATGTACTTTTATTCATATAGGTCATTGCACACCTGAGACAAAAAAGGAAAATGGTCTGCTGGTCTGTCATAACAATAAAAGAAGATTTAAATTAGAAGTGTGGTAAAATACTGAGAAATTGAGTTGAAAAATCAGTTCAATTCACTCACCTATTAATAAAAGGAAATAGGTTCTAAAAATGAATAGCTCGAAGCCACCAAAAAAAATATAGAAAGAGTTTGTATGTGGCTTGTTTTTCCTTATGAAGCAATAACCATATGTGCAGCCAAGGGAAAGAACTATAAAAAATAAAGAAAAGTGAAAAAAAAAAAAAAAACCCAGCTTGATTTACTTAAGGGTAGATTTGTTCAGATGCATGAGATGGAGGGTAGACGTGACAAGCAGGCCTCTTGAACTGTTAGTTTCAGAGGCAGAGACTGGGAACGCTAGTAGAGCTATCTACCTTCACAATGACAAAATTGGACCAGGCTTCAGTTTCGGTCAATATTAGGGGCTTCTCTTCTTGGTGGGCATGTTTTCATAAAGGAAGCTCCTTCTCAATAAAATGGAATCGGTATTAAGTAAGTTGTAGGAGACTAAGTATGAAAAGATTTTCAATCCCACTTTCAGTCAAACAAATGGGTTCAGAACGTTTCTGTTTTACTTATGTGTTCATTGTTCATTCCTCCGAGAATCCTTCTAGAGAGTACTCATACTATTCATTTTCTGGAATGTTCACTTTCCTAAATGCAATTTAAAAATTATCTTTAACGATATTTTATGTGCCCAACACTCATATGGTGGAGTAGGGATATAAAAGTGAGTAAGATCTGCCTCTGACTTTCAATATACTTTCCCCACATTGAATTTTCATTCTCCTTAAGTCCCACCTGAATTTCCACCTCTTTCATGAAGACTTTGAACTCTTCCATCGTACTGTGCACTTCCCATTTGAAATCCTATTTGGCCATGTAGTTTAGCCTTTGTTTTTTCTGTGATTTTTTCCCAGACCCACTTGATTATCCATTTATTCAGTAAATACTGATCATCTAATACCTGTTCTCATGTTCTAAGAGACTGGGGGACACAACAATGAAAAAGAACAAGGGCCCTTCTATCTAAGGTGCCTATATTTTAGTATACAAAGGCAGATAATAAGGAAACAAATAAGAAAAATGAACAATTGATAGGAACTATGAAACAAATCATAGGACTGAGTGATGGAAAGGGGAGATAATTTAAGTAAAAATAATAACACTCATACAGTGAAGCACAACTGATCTCTTAATAAAGATGCTTATTGGATTTAGAGCCCATCTAACTCAGGATGTTCTCATCACAGGATCCTTAACTGCATTACATTTGCAAAGACCCAATTCCAAATATGGTCAAATTCACAGGTTCCCAATGGATGATATTTTTTGTTGGGGCCACCGTTCAATGCATTAAAGTCTTAAACCAAGCTTCTGAAGTAGATATGCTTGTCCTCATCTTAAAGGATTAGACACTCCATTACCGCTAGAGTAAGTAACTGCTGTGGTCACTTGGCCAGTATGTGGTGGAGCTGAGATTTGCACTTAGATGCTGACTTCATGGTCAGTGTGCTTAACTACTATTCTTCATTGTGTCTCGGTGGGGACAGTATTTGTGCTGAGATTCAGATGATGAAAGAACACTCCAAGTAGGAGGAAGTATGACTGCAAATAGAGGAGTTGTGACTTCCCAATCAGATGGTATTACAGTTTTGAAATATGGCCCCCAAATTCTTAGACACTCTTCCTATCAATCTGGGGGTCTATATGCCTCCCCTTGGAGCTTGATGGCTTTCTGACAGTAATTGGCTAATAGAGTTCAGTGGACTTGACCCTGCATGACCTCTGAGGCTGGGTCATAAAAGGAGATGCATCTTGTTTGCCGGCTCAGGCCTGGAGCCCTGAGCCACCATGTGAGAAGTCTGACTGCTCTGAGGCTGCCATACTGTAAGGAAGCCAAGCCACCTGGTGAGAACACTTGTGCGTACTCTAGTCCACGACAGTATAGACATTATATACCATATAGTAATAGACATCAAGTCTTCCCAGCTCAAGTGCCAGATACATGAATGAATAAGACTTCAGATGATTTAAAAACCAGCTGTGGCATTAGCTCCAGATGATGCCTCTTCCCAGATAGGTCATGATATGATGTAGCAGAAACAAGCTAGGGTGTTGTGTCATGTCAAAATTCTTGCCCATGGAATTTGTGAGCATAATAAAATGGTTGTTGTTGAATGCCACTAAATTCGGGGTGCTTTGCTATACAGTAAGCAGTTACCACAGCGATGCCTTTTCTTCTACTGGGTCTCCTAAATGACATCCCGTGGGGCTAAACACAGAACAGGTGTAGAGTGGTACAGCAGAGAAAAAAGAGAAAACAAGTACTTATCAAGTGCTGCTCAGGAGACCAGAAATCACTCTAGTTATTTTAAGTAGGAAGAGAATGAAGGGAGTAAACTAACTGCTTACAAACTTTTGGAAGAATTGGAGGTTAAAAGGTCAAGAGTCTCACAGCTGATTTTTAGGAACTCAGAAAGAGCAGGAAAGCAGGAAAGTTGACACCCATGGATTCCACTGCCTGCCACATAGAAGCAGGTGTTTTGCAGGAGTTCACTAGGAAGCCACTGCAAATTTCATGTCTGCTGTTTGCCCATGTGTCTGCCAGGAGCTGCTGCCAGAGAATAATGGTTTATCTTTCCCTCTCACCTTCCAAATCTTGGATGAGGGCCAGTCATTGGCAAATCTGTTCTATGAACTATATCTTGCATAAGGGGGAGGACCACGATGGGCAGGAATGGTGCTGAGATTCAACAACATAGGCACTGTCTGCCTTTCTGAATCCTCGGTGTCCATATATAATCTTATACATGTATTTAAACTTTAGAACAATGAAACAAGATCATTCTTCTCCTGAATATGATCCGATGATTCCTTCTACAAATGATATGTTAATCCTCTCCCCAAACAAGGAAACCCAAAGTCTTATTAGTAACTGTATCCATCTCTGGATGATGTTCATTCATCGGTCGGTGACATTCCCCGTCTTTAATTTAAAGCCTACATTATAAGGTAATTACCACCAACACCTTTAACACAATGAGGAGGAGAAAAAAAAGAAATTGATAAATACACATACAAAACATGCAAGAAAGAAAATGCATAGCTACTCTGTTCCTCCATTCTATAACTGGTGGCTCCATGTTCCCTATGTGCTCAGTGACAATCTCAGCTAGTAATTGTTGTTTATTTGGCAGAATAACTCAACCTTTCATTCCTCAGGAAATGAAACATTAGTGGTCTTGACTGTACTGAGTTGCTTCAGTCTTCCATTAACTATGACATCTAGACATTGAAATACTAAAAGGGGGTCCCGTAAAATTCCCTGGGTTCCAAGAATCTCCTTTGGACCCTGTTGTGTAATGGCTAACTATTTGTCCTTAATAATCAGTCTCAATCACTCCAGGCAACAAAGTAACTCCCTTTCTTAACTGTCAGTTGACTGGTATGAAAAACCCAAATGACTAGCTGACATTCTACAACTTCTAGTCAATTTAACCATTAGTGTGTACCTGGTAGACACTTTCTCCTTTAAGAACTAAGACTTAAAAATCAGCAGATTCAAGCATTGCAGGAATGGGAAGCACAATTTTACAAGTAGATCATTAGGGATAATAATGACAAGAAGTCATTTTCTTTCCACCCTTTTATTCCAAGAGCTTTATATTTTGGATATGGGAGAAACATAAATTGGTCAGAAGCTCCAAAAATGTATCTCATTGGATTGGACACATCCCAAGTCTGCAAAGGGTTGTCAATAATTTCAACATTCCATTCCACTAATCAATAGGCTTAGTTGCTTCTGGGTGATTGGGTACATGGCAAGGAAGTGAATTCCAAAGATAGGAGCCAAAGTCTCATTTCTTAAGCTGTAAAACAAAAGTAATGTTGTGTGGGATATCATGATGGCAACTGAGGCATTCAGTATATCTATATAACCACATTCTCATTAACACTTGTTTTCTTTCTTCTTTTTGATAATAGCCATTCAAACAGGTGTGAGGTGGTATCTCGTTGTGATTTTGATTTACCTTTCCCTGATGATTAGTGATGTGGAGCATCTTTTCATATATCGTTTAGCCATCTGTATGTCTTTTAAGTAATAACTATTCAGGTCCTTTACCCATTTAATAATCAGATTATTTGTCTTCTTGTTATTATGTTCCTTATATGTTTTGGGTATTAACCTTATCAGATACATGGTTTACAAATATTTTCCCCATTCTGTAGGTTGTATCTTCAGTTTGTTGATTTTTTTCCCTTTGCTGAGCAGAAGCTTTTTAATTTGATGCAATCCATTTTGTGCATTTTTCTTTGGCTTTTGTTGTCTGTGCTTTGGGAGTCATATCTAAAAGATCATTGCCCAGATCAGTGTCAAGAAGATGTTTCCTTATGTTTTCTTCTAATAGCTTTATAACTTTAGGTCTTACATACTAGGTCTTTAATTTAGTTTGAGTTGATTTTTGTACATGGAGTGAGATAAGTGTCCAATTTCATTCCCATGCTGGTGGAAAACCAGTACTCCTGACACCATTTGTTGAAAAGGCTGTCCTTTCCCTGTTGTATGTTCCTAGCACTCTTGTTGGAAATCAATTGACCATAAACGTGTGGACTTATTTCTGTACTCTCTATTCTGTTCCATTGGTCTATATGTCTGTTTTAATGCAGTATCATGCTGGCATTGATTACTATGAAACTATAGTACCATTGATCATTATAGCTTTGTAGTATATTTTGAAATCAGGTAGTATGATGACTCTGACTTTGTTCTTCTTGCTCAGCATTGCTTTGGTCATTCATGGTATCTTGTGGTACCATATGAATTTTAAGATTTTCTTTCCCATTTCTGTGAAAAATGCCATTGGGATTTTGATAGGGATTATACTGAATCTGGTAGATCACTTTGGGTAGTATGGACATTTTAGTAACAGAATTCTTCCAATCTGTATACACTATCTTTCCATTTATTCATGTCCTCTTTAGTATCTTTCATAAGTGTTTTAGTTTTCAGTGTACAGATCTTTCACTTCCTCGGTTAAATTTTATTCCTAAGTATTTTTTTTTTTGATGTTATTGTAAATGGGATTGTTTTCTTAATATTTTTTGATAGTTCATTGTTAATGTATAGAAATGCAACTGATTTCCGTATATTGATTTTGTATCCTGCAACTTTACTAAATTTGCTTATTAGTTCTGGTTTTTGTTGTTGTTGTTGTTGTTGTTTTGACGAAGTCTTCAGGGTTTTCTCTATATAAGATCATGTTATCTGAAAATAGAAACAATTTTACTTTCCTCCTTTCCAATTTAGATGCCTTTTATTTCATTTTCTTACTGAATTGCTCTGGCTAGGTCTTCCAGTACTATATTGAATGGAAATTGTGAGAGTGGGCATCCTCGTCTTATTCCTGATCTTAGAGAAAAAACTCTCAGTTTTTCAGAGTTGAGTATGATGTTAGCTAAGGGCTTACCACATTTGGCCTTTATTGAATTACTTCCTTCTATATCTAATTTGTTGAGTTTTAATCCAAAAGCTCTTTGGAAACATAGCTCTCAAATCCATTTTATTTGACTTATCTCTCCCTGCCTCTTTCTCAATAGAATGGCTCCTGCTTTGAGGCTATCATACTAAAATGGACCACATCCTTAACTTGTTCTTTGCCCCAAGGTGGGATCTTCATGGAATTTAATTGCTCAAAGTATTTCTCAGTTGTGTCTTCTATTCTGAGTCATATAGAAGAAAAGTGGTTTT
The DNA here is from genome assembly GCF_964656455.1 of Halichoerus grypus. Classification (NCBI taxonomy): domain Eukaryota; kingdom Metazoa; phylum Chordata; class Mammalia; order Carnivora; family Phocidae; genus Halichoerus; species Halichoerus grypus. Next base: position 17,414,282 of record NC_135714.1, read on the forward strand.
TCCAATCCTTCAAGATTTCATATTTCTGGAGTCTTTTTTATATCTTTTCATTTCTGCTGGCAAACTGGCAAATTCTCATCTCTAGTAACTTATTCATTAACACTTAAGTTCTTTTCAATCACTTTTCCTAGAGTTTCTGGCATAGGAGGTATATTATCTATCCTCCACATCATTATATGAAAGAGTTTTATCAAATGTTTTTCCACTGCATAACATGGTTTCCATCTTTCTACCTCTGCCCTGAGCTTCTTCTCACTTGCTTCTAGACTACTAAGTCAAAGATAACACTTTCACGTTTTTCTTATGGCAGCATTCTACTTCTAGTATTCATTTCTCTATTAGTTAGGAGATATAATATCAGCTAGTGAAATAACTAACTTCAGTACCTCAGTAGCTAAAGTTTATTATTTAATGCAGAAGTTTATTACTTAATCATTCATTGTCCAGGGAAGTTGGAGCAGGACTCTTCTTAATCACATCATTCAGACACTCAAGTTTTCCATTTGATGATGACACCATTCAACTCATGGCTTTTAGGTTCACCATGAGGAAAGAAAGAGGTAATAGAGAATTGCACATGGAATATTTTTGTGGACCAGGCACATATCACTTCTGCCCCATTCTAATGACCCCAATTTAGTCACAGAGACAAATCTAGTGAAAGGAGGCTGGCAAATGCAGCCTATCTCTATGCCCAGGAGAAAAATGAGATGGGTAAAATGAACACATAGCATTGCCCCTGATTTGCAGTTGGTTCATTCCCTGTTATACTATTTACTAGTTCTGCACCTCTCTGAAGGTGTTCTTTCATCTGTGAAATGATATTTATACCACAAAATTGTTTTCTTGTGGATTATTCTAAACCCAGCCAAACTATTAATTAGATAAGGGTAAAATAAAGATATTTTCAGAATTTTAATGTGATAGAGATCATTTTTCTTTTTCTTCTTTGAAATTAAGAATGGATATGTGACTAATTCTGGCCAATAGAGTATGGGAAGAAATCAAGTCTGCCAGTTCTGAATGGGGATGGTGAAAATTGTCCTGCTTCCTAATCTCTTAGCTCCTTTGACTTTAGAATACAATTACTGCGCCAATAAAAGATGAGAGCGTGTCTGTCACCTTGGGTTCCTGAATAATTATATAAATTAATATGAAGAACATAGTGCTATGCCAACCTACATTGAACATGTACCATGAACAAGCAACAAACATTTGTTCATTAAACAACTGAAATTTGGAGGTGAATATGTTTACAGAGCCCTGTGGTTTTCAATGGAGTTGACATTGATCCCCAGGGGACGTTTGGCAATGTTTGAAATACTTTTGTTTACCACAACTGAGGGAGTGCTGCTGGTATCTATGTCCTAGACCCCAGGGATGAACTAAGCATTCTGCAATGAACAGGACAGCTTCCCTCAACAAAAAATTATGATTCCAGTGTCAACAGTGCTGAGGTTGAGAAACCATGATAGCTTTTCCTGACTAATAAACAACACCTCAAAAATGTTTCCTGCAGTCCTTCTTGAGAATCTACCAAAGAATGTGCTGCTACAAAACAGAGATGTAAATCAGAAAGTGGGATTCAGGAACCAATGGAACCAACCCAGAAGAGAAGGAGTTCTCAGGTACAAGTGATGGAGTGATCCCAGATGCAGGAAGCCTACACATTAGCTGGCTGGAAGTGGAAAACAGACACAGTGTTGAGGAGTGAATTCTTTTGGGAAAAGATGATATGCTACTTGATGAATTTGAATGTATTAATAACAACGTTCAAGTTTTATTCAAAAGTTTGGGAATTAATGAGTGATAGATACAGAGAAAATTAAGTAATTAAGTAAGTAATTAAGTGAGTAATTAAAATTAAGTAAATTAAAATTAAGTAATTAATTAAATGATTAAAATAAGACAGTTCTGTACTCCAAGCAGAGTTGTACAAGAAAGGGAACAATACATGATAAGATCCATGGTACAATACATAGAAAAACTGTGAGTTACTTTTAAATTTATCATAATAAAACAAAGATATTGACATAACCAAAAGTTATGATGTGACTGTATTATCCGACTAGGGGGAAGGGAAATGTATATTTGAGAGCGTATATGCATATGTGGAGAAGGAAGGAAGAGGGAGGGAGTTAAAAAGTTAAAGCCTTATCCTCTCTCATAAGAAGCCAAAAGATAATATTTAAAGTGGAAAAATAAAAAAATAGCAATGTAATCCTATTACTTAGCTATGAGGGTAAATGTCAAAAGAAGCAGCTAAAAATAGTTAAAACTAATGACTTCTGTAGAGGTGGAAATTGGAAGGATGGAGTAATTGGGTGAGGACACTTGTTTTTCATTATTTAATAGTACCACTTAACTTTCTAAACTGTGAACATATATTACATTGGGCAGATGCAAAATAGTTTTTATAAAAGTAAGGGCCAAGTACACGAATTTTCAGGCATTAAAATGATATAATACATAAGAAAATCTTTTGTAATATGCAAGTTGCTGTGTGAATGCTAATCATAGTTATCCTGATAGCTGATACTGAAGATATTGTTAATAATTGGAGGGGAGGGTGGTGGGGGAATGGGGTAACTGGGTGATGGACACTGGGGACATATGTGTTGTAATGAGCACTGGGTATTATATAAGACTTACGAATCACAGATCTGTACCCTGAAACAAATAATATATTATATGTTAATTTAAAAAAATATATGACATATTTTCAGGCAAAAAAAAATAATAATAATAATTGATGCCAGGCTTCAGCACAGGTGAAATCATGTATTTGCTTATCAGCTGGTCATCTGTAGCAGGAACCAAGTGCCACTGTTTTTTTTTTTTTTAAAAGATTTTATTTATTTATTTGAGAGAGAGAGAGAATGAGAGACAGAGAGCATGAGAGGGGGGAGGGTCAGAGGGAGAAGCAGACTCCCTGCCAAGCAGGGAGCCCGATGCGGGACTTGATCCCAGGACTCCAGGATCATGACCTGAGCCGAAGGCAGTCGCTTAACCAACTGAGCCACCCAGGTGCCCCAAGTGCCACTGTTGTTACCTAATTACTTTGAAGAAAGAAGATGTGGTTCCTGTCAATCACCCAGCAAACCTTCACTGTGTCTACCTTGTAGTAGGCATGAACCCTGGACTCTGTCCATGTAGCATAGTACGGCTATTTGACCATGACCACAGGGTCTGACCTTGATTTAGGACACTTCCTGACTGGGAGGTGTTCTCCATTGGGCCCACTTCTTAAATTCCCTTTTATTAGGAGCTCGTTAAAATTGGTATAGACAAAAGTATTATCAGATTCCTCTCCTACCACCCAAAGCCTCCTGCCAACCTTCAACTTTTCCAAAATCAGAATTAATGGCATCTTTTGTTTACACTCCTATTTGGCACTTTGTTCTTCCTCATATTATACTCAGCTCCGTTGGTGTCTTTCACTGTCCCCTCAGAGTTGAAAATATAATTCATATTGCAACACAACATAGTGGCTAAGAACATGGGCACTGGGAAGAGAAGATGTGAGTTTGAATTCAAGCTCTGTTACTTTATAAAGCTATGTAACCAAGGGGAATTATTTAATCCCTCTGTGCTTCATGGAGAACCATCGATCATGTTAATGGACATCACAAGAAAGCTGGAGTAGCCATCCTTATATCAGACAAACTAGATTTTAAACTGAAGATTATAATAAGAGATGAAGAAGGGCACTATATCATAATAAAGGGTCTATCCAACAAGAAGATCTAACAATTATAAATATTTATGTGCCCAACTTGGGAGCCGCCAAATATGTTATTCAATCAGTAATAAACTTAAAGAAACTCATTGATAATAACACAGTAACAGTAGGGACTTTAACACCCCACTCACAGCAATGGTCAACAAGGAAACAATGGCTTTGAACGACACACTGGACCAGATGGACTTAACAGACATATTCAGAGCATTTCATCCTAAAGCAGCAGAATACGCATTCTTTTCAAGTGTACATGGAATATTTTCCAGAATAGATCACATACTGGGTCACAAATCAGGCCTCAACTGGGTACAAAAAGATTTAGATCATACCATGAATATTTTCAGATTGCTAGGCTATGTAACTTGAAGTCAACTACAGAAAAAATTTGGAAAGACCACAAACACATGGAGGCTAAAGAACATCCTACTGAAGAATAAATGGGTTAACCAGGAAATTAAAGAAGAAATAAAAAAATACATGGAAACAAATGAAAATGAAAACACAACTGTTCAAAACCTTTGGGATGAAGCAAAGGTGGTCCTAAGAGGGAAGTATATAGCAATACAAGCCTTTCTCAAGAAACAAGAAAGGTCTCAAATACACAACCTAGCCTTATACCTAAAGGAGCTGGAAAAAGAACAGCAAACAAAGGCTGAAACCAGAAGAAGAGGAGAAATAATTAAGATTAGAGCAGAAATAAATGATATAAAAATTAAAAAAAAAAAAACAGTAGAACAGATCAACGAAACTAGGAGCTGGTTCTTTGAAAGAATTAACAAGATTGATAAACCCTTAGCCAGACTTATCAAAAAGAAAAGAAAAAGACCCAAATAAGTAAAATCACAAATGAAAGAGATCACAACCAACACTGCCAAAATACAAACAATTATAAGAGAATATTACGAGCAATTATATGCCAACAAATTGGGCAATCTGGAAGAAATGGATAAATTCCTAGAAACATATAAACTATCAAAACTGAAATAGGAAGGAACAGAAAATTTGAACAGATCCATAACCAGCAAAGAAATTGAGTCAGTAATAAAAAATCTCCCAACAAATAAGAGTCCAGGGCCGGGTGGCATTCTACCGGGGGAATTCTACCAAACATTTAAAGAAGAATTAATACCTAGTCTTCTGAAGCTGTTTCCACAAAATAGAAATGGAAGGAAAACTTTCAAACTCATTCTATGAGGCCAGCATTACCTTGATTCCAAAACCAGGCAAAGACTCCACTAAAAAGGAGAATTACAGACCAATATCCCTGATGAACATGGATGCAAAAATTCTCAACAAGATATGAACTAATTGAATCCAACAGTATATTACAAGGATTATTCACCATGATCAAGTGGGATTTATTCCTGGGCTGTAGGGGTGGTTCAATATCCATGAATCAATCAATATGATATACAACATTAATAAAAGAAAGGACAAGAACCATATGATCCTCTCAATAGATGCAGAAAAAGCCTTTTGACAAAATACAGCATCATTTCTGGGGCGCCTGGGTGGCTTCAGTCGGTTAAGCGGCTGCCTTCGGCTCAGGTCATGATCCTGGGGTCTTGGGATCAAGCTCCACATCCAGCTCCCTGCTCGGCAGAGAGCCTGCTTCTCCCTCTCCATCTGTCTGCCACTTTGCCTACTTGTGCTCTCTCTCTCTCTCTGTCAAATAAATAAATAAAATCTTTAAAAAAAATACAGCATCCTTTCTTGATTAAAAACTCAAGAAAGTAGGGATAAACGAATATACCTCAACATCATAAAGGCCATATATGAAAGACCCACAGCTAATATCATCCTCAATGGGGAAAAACTGAGAGCTTTACCCCTAAGGTCAGGAACAAAACAGGGATGTCTACTGTCACCGTCGTTATTCAACATAGTACTGGAAGTCCTAGTCTAGCAATTATACAACAAAAAGAAATAAAAAGCATCTAAATTGGCAAGGAAGGAGTCAAACTTTCACTATTTGTAAGCAACATGATACTCTATGTAGAAAACCCGAAAGACTCCACCAAAAAATTGCTAGAACTGATAGATGAATTCAGCAGTCATAGGATATAAAATCAATGTACAGAAATCTGTTGCATTTCTATACACCAATAATGAAGCAGCAGAAAGAGAAATCAAATCCCATTTACAATAGCACCAAAAACTATAAGATACCTAGGAATAAACCTAGCCAAAGAGGTGAAAGATCTGTATGCTGAAAATTATAGAACACTTATGAAAGAAATTGAAGAAGACACAAAGAAATGGAAAAACATTCCATACACATGGATTAGAAGAACAAATATTATTAAACTGTCTATACTACCCAAAGCAGTCTACACACTCAATGCAATCCCTACCAAAATAACACTAGCATTTTTCATGGAGCCAGAACAAACAATTCTAAAATTTGTATGGAACCAGAAAAGACCCCAGATAGCCATAGTAATGTTGAAAGAGAAAAGTAAAGTGGGAGGCATCACAATTCTGGACTTCAAGCTCTATTACAAAGCTGTAATCATCAAGACAGTATGGTACTGGCACGAAAACAGACACATAGATCAATGGAACAGAATAGAGAGCCCAGAAATGGACCCACACTATATGGTCAACTAATCTTCAACAAAGCAGGGAAGAATATCCAATGGAAAAAAGACAGTCTCTTCAACAAATGGTGCTATGAAAACTGGACAGCAACATGCAGAAGAATGAAACTGGACCATTTTCTGACACCATACACAAAAATAAATTCAAAATGGATGAAAGACCTAAATGTAAGATAGGAAATCATCAAAATCCTAGAGGAGAACATAGGCAGCAACCTCTTTGACTCGGCCACGGTAACTTCTTACTAGACACGTCTCCAAAGGCAAGGGAAGCAAAGGCAAAAATGGGACTTAGATAAGATAAAAAGCTTCTGCACAGTGAAGGAAACAGTCAACAAAACTAAAAGGCAGCCTTCAGGGTGGGAGAAAATTTTTGCAAATGACATATCAGATAAAGGACTAGTATCCAAAATCTATAAAAAACTTCTCAAATTCAACACCCAAAAAACAAATAATCCACTTAAGAAATGAGCAGAAGACATGAATAGACACTTTTCCAAAGAAGACATCCACATGGCTAATAGACACATGAAAAGATGCTCAACATCACTCGGCATCAGGGAAATACAAATCAAAACCACAATAAGATACCACCTCACACCAGTCAGAACAGCTAAAATTAACAACTCAGGAAACAACAGATGTTGGAAAGGATGTGGAGAAAGGGAACCCTCTTACACTGTTGATGGGAATGCAAGTTGGTATAGTCACTCTGGAAAAGAGCATGGAGATTCCTCAGGACATTAAAAATAGAACTACCCTACGACTCAGAAATTGCACTACAAAGCTTTTATCCAAAGGATACACAGATGCTGATTCAAAGGGGCACATGCACCCAGTGTTTATAGCAGCACTATCAACAATAGCCAAATTATGGGAAAGCCCAAATGTCCATTGACTGATGAATGGATAAAGAAGATGTGGTTATATATATACAATGGAATATTACTTGGCGATCATTGCAACAATGCGGATAAAAATAGAGCGTAATATGCTAAGCAAAATCAGAGAAAAATAAATATCATATGATTTCACTCATATGTGGAATTAAAGAAAGAAAACAGATGAACATTCGGGAAGGGAATGAAAAATAAGATAAGATAAAATTGGAGAAGGAGGCAAACCGTAAAAGACTCTTAAATATAGAGAAAAAACTTAGTGTTGCTGGAGGAGATGTGGGTTGCAGGATGGGTGAAATGGCTGATGGACATTAAGGAAGGCACCTGTGGGTGTGAGCACCGGGTATTGTATGTGGGTAATGAATCCCTGGATTCTGCTCCTGAAGCCAGTGCTGCACTGTGTAGTAATTAACTTGAAATTGAAGAAGAAGAAAAGAAAAAATGCAATTGACACATTCCAGAAATAGCACCATTCTCTAACCCAGTGTTTCTCAGCACAGCATTTGATGGCTTTACTTCTGGAACTTTCTGAAAAGATCCACTTCGAAGAACCTACCACACTCACTGTATGGGGCAGCCACACCGACCTCCCCTCAAAATTTCTAACAAACCAAGCTTTGTGGACCTCAGGGCCTTCAGCCTTGCACGCAACTCCTGCCTCTTCTGGCTGCTTCATGCTGAGCCTGGCTAACTCTTGTCAAGTGAAAAAGTTAAATGTCTCCTCCTTAGAAGTCTCAGCATTTTAATTGCACCACCTATTACCTACATAACACTCATTCACCTCTGTAATAAAAAGTATATATATTTGTGTGTGTGTGTGTGATGACTGTTGCCCATAAGCTCTGGGCTGGGAACTGGTCTGCTTTCTTCCCACGCTCCCTGCAATACCCAATTTGCTTCTGGGCACATATCACAGAGTTTTATAAAAAAGACTCTTCTTTCAAATGAGGAAATTACAGTCAGTTTCATAAAGGAGGTGATTTGTGGGCCAGGCTTTTTAATGTCATAATTTTTCTAGAGTAACATGAGATGGAATAATATTTTCACATGATTAAAATGTGCTTGTGTTTTGATTTTCAATCTAGTTTGAGTTATAGGATTCCATTAAAACTGGAATTGAGATTACTGAAACATAAAAAAAAAAAAATTCCCCGCATACTATGGAATATCCAAGAAAGTATACCGAAAAATATTTTCCTTATTTCTTGAGTAATCAATGGTTTAAAAAATTCAAAAGAACTCAAATAACAGTGACATGTCTGTGTTAGCTATGTTTCTAACATAAAGACAACTGAAATCCAGTTTCATGTCTATAGAACAACTATTTAAGGTAAAATAGTTGGGGCACCTGGGTGGCTCAGTCAGTTAAACATCTGACTCTTGATTTCAGCTCAGGTTATGATCTCAGGGTCCTGGGATCGAGCCCCGTGTCAGGCTCCAAGCTTAGCAGGAACTCTGCTTGAGATTCTCTCTCTCCCTCTCCCTGTGCCCCTCCCCCTGCCCTCTCTCTTGCTCTCTCTCAAATAAATGAAATCTTTTAAAAAAATAAAGTAGAATAGTTGTGTTGATCATAAATACTTATATTCTCTGAGAGCTTATGATGGTCAAACAACCAGATGAAAATTGGAAAGTCTGGTCAACTATCACCTGGAAAGGTGCTTGTTTGCTTCCGATAGTGCCAAAAATCGGGATATTTCAAGACAGCCTGATATCTGACATTCTTTTTTATCTTTTCTAAAGATTTTATTTATTCATTAGAGAGAGAGAGCACAAGCAGGGGAGGGGCAGAGGGAGAGGGAGAACCAGACTCCCCAGTGAGCAGGGAGCCTGATGCGGGGCTCGATCCCAGGACCCTGAGATCATGACCTGAGCTGAAGGCAGATGCTCAACCGACTGAGCCACCCAGGCACCCCTGATACCTGACTTTCAAAAGAAAACAAGGCCATGACTTTGCCCACCCCCAATGCACACAGAGTCACAGCCTTTTAACTGTAACACATTCATTCAGGTACTTTGGTGTTGATGAAAACCCAGAACTGTTTTTTTTTTTTTTTTTAAAACAAGTACACTATATGCAGTTGTTTACTCTGTCACTATTCTATTTTAAAATAAATTATTGGAAATGATTGACTTATGTGCTCTCAAAAGAAGAAGACCATCTTTTTATAGTGTGGATTGAGCACAAATTAAGTATTTGACAAGAAATTGTGGCTTAATTATTACATTTGCCTATGTTTGAACACAAGGCTGGTATGCCCAGTATTATATCTTTTTTGGCTTGTAGGCAAAGGAAAACCACCCAGAGTAGTTTCCACTCAGGTGCAAACACAAAACTGAAAGGGAAGTAGTGGGCATCACACAAAAACCTATCTCATGTGGGCAGCAGTCATGTCATGTCAGGTGCAAAGGCCTGGGGAGAGCGTGAGAAACATCAGGTATTTCACAAGCTGAAATGTTAAGAGTTTTGCTTCATCATCTACTAAATGTGTACAATAATATTTATTATCCAAGAAATATAAAAGCATTTAAAGATAAGGAAGATCCATTATAATTTAATATACTCATATTATTTTATTATAGATGTATTTACTATAGAAAATGTGTAAGATATGTAAAAATAGAGTTAATGAATACAAATCATCAATAAATTCTATCAGCTAAAGCACACTTAATGTACATTTTACTGTATTCATGTTCATATAGATGTATATATATTCATTTATTCCGCAAATATTTATTGTGTGCCCACTATGTTCCAAGCACTGTTCTAATTCTTGGGACATCCTCATAGAAGTCACATTCCAGTGCAGGCAGGGATGGAACAGCGTAGTGGGCAGAGGATGGAAAGACAAGCAGTAAAAAATAAACATAAAGCATATCATACACCATATTAGGTGCTATTATTCAAAGATGGGGTGGTCTAGAGAAAAGTTACAAAGGGGAAATCTGCTATGGTCTATTTACATGAAGCTAAGGAGCAAAGGAAAATAATTTTGTGAGACTGGTATCCAGTTTCTCTAGGAATCTTTCACGGAAGATCCTTTAAGTCCTCACTAAAGAAGAAAATAGAATTTACATTTACTGCCAGGCCCATCCCAAACTTGTGTGCGCTTAGGGTAAGAGTCACATGGAGAGCCCATATGCCATATGTCTCCATTTAAAAAGTATAAATCAAGCCAAAAACAGTTAAATAAAATATGTCCTATTTTCCTACTTTGACAAATGGAAAACCTGGAAGGCCTGGTTTGAATTTAGAATTCATGGACTCCTAGATGTCCTGTCCCGGACTGAATGGAGAAGGGACAGTAGGGCAGGTCCTGATCCATGCCTGTCCCATTCTCGTTCTACCTCTTCTCTGTTCTGTACCATGAGGAACTTCATTAGCAAGTATATGGACACCCAAGTCCTCATGTCCATGCTCCATCTACACAGACATCCTGACACTGCAGAGAGCCCCAAGCATGGCCAAGGCTCAGGCCTCTGGTGCTCACATAGCTCTCCTGGCCTGTCCTGAGAGAGGGGACCCGTGCAGGCCCTGGGAACACTAAAACAGCTGGAGAGACAGGTTTAACAGATCCCACGGGTTTAAGGGTTCAGTCCCACAAGACTGTCTCTACTTCAGATGCCAGCCATAAAAGGGGTACCCAGGCTGCCCATGTGTCTGCCATAGCCCTCCTCTGGTTTGATAATTTGCTAGAATGACCCACAGAACTCAGGAAACACTTTATTTACTATTACCTTTTTTTTTTTTAATTATAAGGATATAACTCTGAAACAGTCAAATGGAAGAAGGGATGGAAGACTGGGCACAGAACTTCCATGCCCTTTCAGCACCTCAGTGTGTTCACCAACCTAGAAGTTCTCCGAATCCTTGTCATTTAGGTGTTTTTGTGGAGGTTTCATTACTAGGCATGATTGATTGGATCGCTGACCATTGGTGATTGAACTCAGTCTCCACCCCACTCTCCCTAAGGAGGCACTGGAAGCTAAAAATTCTAACTTTGTAATTGGGCTTGGTCTATCTGGTGACCAGTCCCCACTCTGAAGCTATCAAGGGGCCCCCAGACATAGTCATCTGGCTAGCATGTGTAAGACACTCATCACTTCAGGGATTCCAAGGGTTTTAGGAGCTATGTGTCCAAAACTGGGAAAAAGACCAGACATTTACTTTTTATTATACCACAAGGAGACTTTCTGAGAAGCACAGTACAGGTCCTGCGAGAATGAGCCAATTCTAATGTCTCTCAAACGCAGAAAAGCCAGTGACAAATGATAATCACCCAGCCACATAAGGCTATGCTTCTCTCCTAATCCAGTCTCTCCCTAAATGTACCTTGCAGGGTCAGGAGCCCAGCCAATGAGAAGGCAAGGATCTAATCAAAGATGGCAGAAGGGGCCAACTGCATTCCTCTTCCCAGTGAGGCTTCCAGATCTGAAGCAATGCAAGCTGGTAGGAGGTGAATGTCTCTTCATGTGTTACCCATTCAATTTTGATTATTACACTGACAACTGCGCATTTTAATTACTGAAATAAGACGGTTGTTAGAATTAAAGATGATGAAAAAAATGGTACAAATCTAAGTTTTCATCGAGACGCAGAGAAAGAAATGGCCTGTGGAGCAAATATGAAGGAACAATGGGAGAAAGAATTAAATTACCTTGTTGGCATCTTATCACATTCAGCTAAGTCACTGACAAGTTTATATCACCATTAGATTGTTGAATCTTGTTTCTTTTTTTTTAAGATTTCTTTTTATTTATTCATTTGAGAGAGAGAGACAGAGAGAGAGAGAGCATGAGCAGGGAAGAGAGACAGAGGGAGAGGGAGAAGCAGACTCCCGCTGTGCCAAGAGCCTGACACGAGGCCCCATCCCAGGACCCGGAGATCATGACATGAGCTGAAGGCAGACACCTAACCATCTGAGCCACCCAGGCACCCCTGAACCTTGTTTCTGTCTTGTGATTCTATACATTGAGCCATGCAGGGATCTGAGATTTATTTGTCCTATATTCTTTCTAAGACCAGATCTGTTTTCCTTCTCAAAAAAAGGGAAAACTTGAGGAATAAAGTTAGAAAAATATATTGTTTTAACATATCTTCTTTAACAGTACCCATAAAATTTTCTCTGGAATGAATATTATTCTGAGAGCTTTCCTTTAAAGTGATTATCCTTGGTTATACACTTTATTTGCATAAAGAATATTCTTGGCACCGTGTTCCATATAATGCTTCCCTTCGGTGACATGGTCATTAGGAGGTTTGACTAATGGTTCACAGCCCTGGGCCATGGCCTACTTCTTGGAGTGATCAGTGACTTGAGCAGCTTCCAAGAGTGAACTATAGGAAAAATTCAACCTTTGGTGTCATTCAAGTTTGTCTCCTGTGGTTTAGTTGATTGATTTTTCCATCTTCCCTTTTGGGCAAGAGGGTTTCAAACGAAGAAAATGTTAGCAGTTATAACAGGAGTTTTGAAAAGAAGCTCCTTTTGGACCTCCTGCCCTTGGTTCTTGGGGAACTTTGTCTGCTCATGGGTGATCGTCCCTCCTATTTACCATTTGAGCTACTTACTTTTCTCTTGATGAGGCACTCTTGAAAAATGGCATCTCTGATGAGGGACTGGGACTCCTGGTAACTAGGTCCCTTGTTTGCAAGTCTATTTCTGTGTTTTTTTAATAAAATATTTCAGGAATTTGGGGCTTTGTTTGCTGTAAATTAAAATTCATTCTATTAAGTGTATGTTCTTCCAAGACAGCTCATCGAGCTTTGTCGGATTTTGAACAGACTGAAGCAGCCCTTCCATGGAGGGGCTGCCTTCGCGTTGGAGTTGGACCTCGGAGACCCGGCTCCTTCTGTTATTCTTTTTCTCCACATACAACTCCTTCCCTGTCTCCTGGGTTCCTAAATGAGACTACTATTTCCTCATATTGGTTGGGAATTTTCAGGAGATCATTATCCCTCATCATATGATCAAATAGTCTTTCTTATCTCCCTATACCCTTCTTGTCTCCTTTGCCTTAAAGAAGGTCCTTACAGTTAGCTTTGCTCCTTCTTACTCTTGGCTTCTTCCTACTGTGTTTACAAATCCTCAGATCACATAATATATGCCTTGCCCTAATTAATCACAACATAGGGAGGAAGTTTCTGGACACTAAGGTGTTAGCAAGAGAGACAGAAACATGTGTCATGTTTTAGGACTTAGCATGAATCCAAATTAAGTCTTAAGTGGGATTAAAGCATATCTGGGCATCTTCAAGTGAAGAGAATTATAAACTCCAGGGGGATAGGAATTTCATCTGTTTTGTTCTTCAGTTTATCGCCAGAATCTATTATAGTGCTTGGAACATAATCTTTGTCGAATAACTATGTGTTAAATGACTACATGAATGAAAGAAGGTGGAATGGAGAAAAGTAGCTAAAAAGGAAATAAAATTATCTTTTTATCTGAATAAGAAGGGAAATATTTAAGCTGATCCCTGGGGAGAGGTCAGGCTAGGAAGGCAGCATGAAAATTGGGATTGGAACCAGGTGAGTACCCAGCCCAGCACCATAGACACATATCCAAGATGGGTGGAGAGAGGAGTTTCAGGTAAGGATAAAAAGCTGTTCTGTGGGGGTACTTTGTGGGACATGAGGATATTTTTGAAAGGTAGGATATGGTTTGGTTTACCTTTAATTCCAAGCTGGCAAAGGGAAGCAAAGAGATACTCTCTCCACTCCCACAAGAGATAAAGCATGCCTTCAGCACTGTGAAGATTCTCAGAAAAAAAATAGCCCTATATTACTACTTGGAAGGTTTGTGACTTTGGGGAGAAGTGAATACCATGCCCTTGACTTGGACATCAGTTGAGTCATGGTGGGGCCAGTAGAGAAGAAACATAAGACCAGAGCTTATAAGCAACACCTCAAGGGACTCCAAGGAAATACTGGGTTTGAATTTGAAAGGAGCCGGAATTCTTATATCTTGTGAAAAAGAATGAGTCAATAAAGTTTGCGTTGTCACCAATATTATTATCATTAATAAAATACTTAATGGAGTAGCCAGTTTCTAATGCCTACTATGACCCAGACACTATGCCAAGTGCTGCGAGTAGTGTTAGCAGGACAGGATCCCTGTCCTAAAGGATCATCCAGCAGGCTCTGTGTATAAGAAAAGAGGCCATTCCTAGAAGGTATGACGGGCACGAAGGTGTGCGCTGACTGCAGAGCATTGTGGTGACCCTCAGAGCATTGTGGTGAGGCTATAGGAGCATGCCTCAGAGGCATTGGGAAATGCAGATAGAAAAAGTTTTCAAACAAGATTCACAAGTCAAGAATTCAAATGAAGACCAAGCCCCTGGTCACTGAGGTTATATCTGAAGTTCACTTTTTTGAACATAAAATAATCCCACAGACAGGAGTCATTCGTTAAATGTGCTATGTTAACCTAGACATTTTTAAGGCACCTCCCTCTTTATTAAAATCCTCTTCAAATTAAGTTCCCAGTTGGAAGCTCTCCTGCTACAGTAAATTGAATATAGGATTGACCTTTCTTCTCCTCAAAATAGTTCATTTATTATATCACAAGCCAGAATGGTAGGAGACAAATTATTAAGCAAATACCAGCTACAATTAACCTTGACCTGATGCAAATCTTTCTTTTTCTTTTTCTACCTTGAAAGTGTATTCTGTGGAGCTAGTTATCAAGGTCAAACAATTCAACACTTTTGAGCCAAAACATGGCTGTGATTAGAACAGAAACCTCTCACCCGTAGCAGTGCTAAAATCAGAGCAAAATCCTTACAAACACAGTCTTCTCAGTACCAGAGAGCACGTTCATTATACTTGTTGAGCTCATGACATCTGTCAAACAGGATGAGTTAAATATTTCTACAAGTCACTCATCAAATAATGAGATTGTTAAGACATCCAGGAAATGCACAAAAGGAGCATGTTTCCCTTTAATAATTGATTTGTTCAGCCATGAATACTCAGAGCAGTAGTAGAGAAAAGAGTGAGCACTCTGGTGCAGAGAAAAATAATTAAAAGAAGTCTAATACCTTAAGCGTTCAGAGAAACATCAATGGATGGGGTCTCATATAATTTGCACATAATGTCATTATTTCAGATTCAGCAATTATTGTAAAATAATGACACCCAATGAAATATGGGGAATGTAGATACACTGTGAGATTCATAAAGGAACTACAAAAAAACATTTATTTTACCATTTAATAATCCCACAGACCACTGCTGATTTACGGTAACTAATTAAGATTCAGAAACAACAGACTCAAGATCAAAGAAGCTACCTAAATTCACCTAAGTCAAGGTTGTCTATTCTTTCATTTCAATTGAGCTTTATTTTTTTTAAACATTTTATTTATTTATTTATTTGAAAGAGAGAGAGAGAGACAATGCAAGCAAGGGGAGGAGCAGAGGGAGGAGCAGAGGAAGAGGGATAAACAGACTCCGTGCTGAGCACAAAGCCCTTTGCAGGGCTCAAGCACACCACCCTGAGATCATGACCTCAGCTGATATCAAGAGACAGACGCTTAACCGACTGAGCTACCTAGGTGCCCCTCAATTGAGCTTTAAAATAAACAGGGACCCATATGCCTAGAGTCGTCAGAGTGTTTAACAAGTATCCAATAAAAATACTTCCTATTAGGCCAGAGAATGACACTAAACAAAACAGATAGAGTTAAAGGAAACATAAAACCTACTCTTATTTATCAATGAGCATCTCCAAGCATTTCATTCAATCATGTCCAATACAATATGTACTCTTTACTAGGTACCACACATTCTCTGAGACACTGCGGATATACAAATATAAAAAATGACATGGTAAGCCCTCTTCCTCAATAAGCTGACGATACTTTGTAGGGAGAGCTGAGTATAGAGTAAAAAATCACCAAAGGATAAGTGTTATGACAGAGGAGGCAAAAGAACAGAGAGGCTAGGAAGAATTAGGTAAGGCTTCATAGAGGAGATAACAATTGAACTTGACCTCAACAGGCAGAGAATCTGAGGAAGGACATTCCAGAAGAGAGGAGCCTGAGCAAAAGCACTAAGTAGAAAATTTTCTTTTCGTTTCTTTTCTTTTTTTAAGATTCTATCCATTTATTTGAGAGAGAGAGAGAGCGCATGAGAGTGGGGTGAGGGGCAGAGGGAGAAGCAGACCCCCGCTCCCTACTGAGCAGGGAGCCCGACTCGGGACTTGATCCCAGGTCCCTAGGACCACGACCTGAGCCAAAGGCAGACTCCTAACTGACTGAGTCACCCAGGCACCCAAGTAGAAAAACTTCTGGGTGACTTCTCCAGTTTACCTAGGGAAAAAGAATAGCATAAATGTCAAGAGCAGAAGCTCAGCGGACAGAGAGTCCAGGTTTAAATCCCAGACTTGTCACTTACTATCTGTGCTAAGTTGGATACCTCACTTCAACTCTCTGTGCCTCAGTTTCCTGCAAAGGGGGGACAGTAGTAGTAAGTTGGGGATAGATTTGTTCTGAGGATTGAAGGAGTTGATGCGTGTAAATGACTTCCAACAGTGCTGGACACATGGTAAGTGCTGTGTAAGAGTTGTCTCTGTCTGTCATTGGGAGGAGAATCATTTCTTTCCCTCATCCTTTACTGCCTATTTCCTAATCTCTTAGATCAGCATGGGAATCTAAGGTTAGGGAAAGTCAGAGTGCATTTATTACAAGCTGAGCCAAATAATTTGAAGAACCATAAGGGGAATAAGTGATTAGGAGGGACAGAATATATCCGTGACTTAGAAAAGTATGGTATCCAATGTGCAGTCCATCAAGAAAAATGTGGTCAATCCTAGTGAATCTATTTATTATTTTTGGTAAAATATGTACAAAGACTGTTCTACAGTATGTTGAAGCAGAGTCTGCAAAACATAGGTGGTTAAGCCTCCCTCAGTCAAGTGGGATACATTTTTTTTCCCCAGTGTTTTCTAGAATAGGGTGAGGGGACATCTCAAGTGTCCAAAGCTGAGAGGCACAAGTGATTAAAGTCAACTCGCCACTATGTGTTCTTGAGTGTTCGTTACTGGCTCTGGTGACGACCACGGTCCCCGATCTCTGTGACATAATTAGGATGGCAGTTTCTCCTCTCAGAGCCAGTTTTCAGGGAACATATTGTGTTTCAACAGCTCTAATCCCTCTAGGGAGATGGGAGCGGATGCCAAATGCCACGCTGACCTCACTCTGGCGCAGAGGCTGTTCTGCGCAGACTCGCTGAGGACGCTTCAGCCTCCGTGCGCACCTTCAGGGTGTCCTTATTCAGAGGCCATTTCCCACCCATAGAGCTACTCACAGATCGCCTGACCAACCAGAGTCACAAGAACCAGCCAACCTCTCGTGACCTAAAAGGATTCATCATTCTCGGCCTACTCTTGAAAATGCACTATTGAATTTCTTACTTTAAATTCAGATTCAGGGTCTCAATACCAAATATCTGCAGAAGCCAGACAAGCAACGTCAATATAGAAGAGCATAAGTATTAAATCATAGGTGCTAATCTGCTTGTGTTGCCGTCAAACATCTGCCGAATCATGCTTCAAAATATTGTGCAGATCAAATGAAGTCAAAGAAATACAGCTGGCTCTAGGGCCACCTGTTTTCGGTACCTATAGCACTTCCTACCTTGATCTTGTGTTTCTTTTCTCGATATATTTATTCAATGATCTCTTGCTTGATTCTCCTGAACCTCTGCTTTCCTCCTGTAAATTGCCCAGGGAAGCCAGTCATGTGCCGTCACAAGGAGCAGGATGATTGTGACCCTGAACCCATATAGGAACAGAGAGTAAAGTTTAGGAAGGAAAGCCTTGACCTGGGATTAGAAAAGCCCCCACTACCTATGTACCTTGAGCAAGTCCATTCCCTCATCTGTAAAATGGGAATAATATTATGTGTCCTGACTCCCACAAAGGATTTTTTCAGGGGTAATGGAAATTAATGGGCATATTTTAATTATCATTATGATGCCCAAGGGCACACGCAGAGAGAGGAGGCAGCTCTATTTACTGAATGAACGGCCACAAAGGCAGCTGTAAGACTGAGGCAGGTATAAAGTAATCCTTTTGGATCCCAGAGGATCTGACGAATTTCCTGTATCTCTTCTCATTCCACCAACAGTGCTCCAGATTCACCAAGTCTGGATTAATAATGACCATATCATCTGGTCAAACCCACCCACCATTTAACTAAATCCCAGCAAGGGAGAAAAGTCAGATCTTCTTTATTCCACACACACATGCATATCTCTCCAAGAATACTTCCTGTTTGTTTTTGCATCCATGTTGGGAAATTTTTAAAAATGTGTTTAGTTAACAACTATCTCTTTGGCTTTTCCAAACACATTGCTTTTCAGACACTTTATTTATAGATCTTCTTTTGGTGTTCTTTCACCCACTGTGGAATCCTACATTTATTTATACTGGATATATTCTTAGCAGATGTTGCCCACTGTTGAGATCCACATGTAACAATTTAGGCAAAGTTGAAGAGAGTAACTTTCATGGTATTTTTAGGCAGCTCTATCCTTTTTTTTAACCTTCTAATGCAGCCAAATAAACAGAAATAAATATACATCATATAGGAGGCTAGTATTTACGATCAAAGGAGACCATTAAGAATATCTGTTATCAATATAGGCCCATTATAAGATGCTGAAATTGGGTCATAATATATTACTACTATAAACATATACATCCATCTTGTCAATCTTGTGTAGTAAGAAAAACTAATCCCCAGGTCATAGAGTCATAAACTCAGATGACACCTCAGTCATTCTGCTTTCAGGTGTGACTATGCCTGAGTCATCAAGGTACATTGTTCTCATCAACTCAGAGATCATTAATAACCACTGGGGGCCTCCTGAGACCCAGAGATTTTACTAGACACTCCCACATGAATGACTGAAACATCAATAGCCCCAGGTGGTTTTTGTTTTTTACATTCTCCTGTATCCTACCCTATGGTCATCGACATCCTCACTGACTAGCTTGGCATGTGACTTGCAGTCAACATGGGACATTAACAAATGAAGCACACAGAATGTCACAAAAGTGCTTGTGCATTTCCGCTCCTCTCTTGAACCCTTCTTCCTCCTTGAGAAGTCTGTGTGAGCCTGTTGGGGACCCTATGAAGCAAAACTGAATCATCCCAGCATAGAAACCCCTGAACTAGAGAGTCCCCAATAAACCCATGGGCTACTTACAGACAAATAAGCAAATCAATAAGTGGGCCTGATCCAGACCTGTAGACTGTGAGAAATGACAAATTACTATTTTTTTTTTTTTTAAAGATTTTATTTATTTGACAGAGAGACACAGTGAGAGCAGGATCACAAGCAGGGGGAGAGGGAGAGGGAGAAACAGGCTTCCCGCGGAGCAGGGAGCCCGATGCGGGGCTCGATCCCAGGACCCTGGGATCATGACCTGAGCCGAAGGCAGACGCTTAACGACTGAGCCACCCAGGCGCCCCAACAAATTACTATTTTAAGCCACTATGGGGTTTTTGTGGGGTTTTTTTTGCTGGGGGGGGGCGGGTATGAGGACATGAGGTGGCTATGCAGCCACAGCTATTATAATGAATTTATTCAATTTCTTAAAGATAAGGATTATCTAATCTCCATTAGAAGAATATTCTAATACTTGAACTTCTGTGTTGTTAAACGAGTTCTCTCTTATCAAAACCTTGATCTTTGAGTGTCTTCTTTTATCCTCAGTGAAGATAGGGATCAGCATTTGCCTTACAGAAGTGCTTCAACAGTCAAGGGCATGATTTAGAAATGTCAGTAAGGGTGCTTTGGACTTGTCCTCATTGGAACAGATCGTTGTTACCTATTTAGCCTTCCTTTATATTTTACTTTGTTTTAAATTCCTTTAAAAGCTCTTTCTTTCTTTTTTTTTTTTTGTACCTGTCTACTGAAAGTCACTTCCTTTCTCTCCATCAGTCTTCATTAAAACAAATTTTTTTTAAAGATTTTTATTTATTCATGAGAGACAGAAAGAGAGGCAGAGGGAGAAGCAGGCTCCCCCCAGAGCAGGGAGCCCAATGCGGGACTCAATGCCATGACCCTGGGATCACAACCTGAGCCAAAGGCAGATGCTTAACTGACTGAGCCACCCAGGCACCCTAAAACAATTTTTTTTAAACCCCTAACAAAGTGCTTAGTGGTTTACAAGGTAACTTTGAATTTGGCATATCTTGTTCAAAACATTGTAATCTATCTGTTGCAAATAAAGACTCAGAAGATTTACTCATCAAATGCACACAGCTAAGAGTAGTGACCCCTATTTCAGGTACAGACTCAGGACTCAAAAAAAAAATTAAAAAGTTCAACAGGACAGAAGGAACAAAACTTTTAAAAAAATGTATTTGTTTCCTTTAGGCCAAGAGGGAAAGGTTACAAATTTTACATACCAAAGAGGGAAATTAAAACTTATTGTTGTTTTCCTTGTTTGTTGAGTATAATTTAAATCATCATCCAGAAAATACCATGTCAGTTTACACTATTACTAGTGGTACATTAATGTCTTCTTCCCTACCTCTAAAAACCAAAAATGCTCAAGTGTTCAAAATTTACATGTGTCTATTTATAATACTTATTAGCAGCTTGTATATTTTATACTCCTTGATGCACAAGTCGTTATACCAAGGAAATAGTTACGAATGCCCCATAAATTTAGCTACAATATAGCCTGATGTAATACTGTTAAGTTCACAATAAATTTGAAATAATCTATATTTCTAATAAATGATGATCAGTCAAGTAAGTTATATTAAATTATGATATATTTGCATAGTAAAATATTATATGGTCTTATTTAGTAAGAATATTTTCTGTTAAGGGAATGCACAGTAAAAATAGCTCAGGTTGAAATACGTCAACTATCATCTCATTTTAGTAATATATATATTAATGACAGTCTAAAAAATTATATATTAAATTCTGTGTAGGGCTCCTGGGTGGCTCAGTGGGTTAAGCATCTGCCTTCGGCTCAGATCATGATCCCAGGGTCCTGGGATCAAGCACCACATCGGGCTCTCTGCTCATCAGGAAACCTGCTTCTCCCTCTCCCCCTGCTTGTGCTCTCTCTCACTCATTCTCTCTCTCTCTCTCTCAAATAAATAAATAAAATCTTTTAAAAAAAATCTGTGTAGAAACAGGAAAATTTGAGTAGGGTTTTTTTTGCTTACCTATATTGCCTAATTATTTGCAATAAATATAAGCTATTTTTTTAATTAGAAAAACAAGTTACTCACCAGGTGAAAAATGGGCAAAGACTTAATCTAACAGCCTTTCATGAGAAAGGTTCTAGAAACTATAGTTGATCACACACCCGATTTTCATTAATCCATAAACTCTATTGACTATATTCCACATACCAGAGGGATGCAGCAGAGAACAGTTTCTTGCCTCATGGAGCACACATTTTGTGAAGGAGGCATACATAAAATAATTACATATCAGGTGATGATACCCCCATGAGAAAATCATAAAGCCTTGCAGGGGGCAAGAGAGTGAAGTGGGAACCCAGCTTCCATGGGCGTGGCTGAGGAGGTGAGACGTGGACGGAATGAAGTGAGGAGGAAGCCACATGAATATCAGAGGTAAGTTTTCCTGAATGAGAGAAGAGCAAGTGCAAATGCCCTAAGGCAAGACTGTTCATTAGAAGTTGTCAATATGGCTGTCAGATTTTTCTTAAAAAAAGGATAGTTTAGATAGTTACATAGATAGATTTTAGTCATAGAATAGTAAGGAATTCATATTGCCTTCTAATTTTTCCTGGCCAGCTTTCTTTTAGGATGCTCTGCTAAATTCTGTTCTTGGTACCACATTTTAATGAGGAGCACTGAAGGATTGGAGTGAGTCAAGAAGAAAGTGTTCAAGATAATGAGGGGGTCTGGAAATGGTGTCACTTGAAGAACAACAGGAAATCTGGTTGCTTAATTGAACAAAAAGAAGATCTGATACAAACAGGAGAGGGCTTGGCTATTTTTAGTCGTGATGAACTTATTCTCTTTGGCTTCAGAGAACGAAATCAGAATGAAAATGACAAGCAGACCTCAGCCAAGTGTAAGAAAGCAGGTCCTAATTATTATGGATCTTCTGAAAATGAGTATTATAGAGAGTTCTAGTCACGGAGCGAGTCAGGGGTTGAGCACCACTTGTAATGAGATTCTGTGAAATTGGTCCTTTTTTCTCAATAGGACCTATGATCTAGGTGTTCACTCTACTCTGCAGAGGACACAGTAGTCGGCCTGGGTGATGAAGGCTTACCAGAATATGGTGTCACCCATCACGGGTACCAGTTTGGGTGGGTGTGTCATTAGAGGATCTTTTACTTGATTCATGGGAAAGACCCCTGAAATACCACAGGCCACTCCAGAGAAAACACCTAAATCTATAGAATCCTAGAACCTTGGACTGGAACAAGCGTGAGACATTCTGTAGGCAAAGGCCACTCATGGTCGAGGGCAGAAGAGGGAGGTGTCATCTGCCCTCTCAGCACATGCTGAGAGGGAGGCATCTGGCTTCTAATTCAGTAGCAGATTGGGTTATTTAACAAATGCTTAAGTGAGCAAATGATGGTTCTATTTTGATAGGTGTTAATCAAAGCTATTGTCACAGAGGCAGAGTCTTTTGCTACAATCTGTTCTTTGATAAATGTGCAAAATAGATCACGGGAACCTTCCTTCTAGTAATAACATTGCCTGGAATATGAGGGGTGAATAAAAGGTATTAAGAGAATGATTTTTTAAAATACTTTAACAACAACATCACACCTACACACTGCAATAATAACTGTTACTTTACTATTATTTTTCAAGTAATGTGGAGAGCTTACATCCTGAGACACAAGATTCTCCATTTGGTTCTTGCCCAATTATAACCCATCGTTATATCCCCATCACTGCGCATGATGCCTGAGATAAAGTAGGTCTTCAATAGGGGACTGCTGCATGAAAAAGTGATTGAGAAAAATCACTGTACTTAACAGACCATGCATGATATTGGCAACACTGAAGTTGCTCAGATCATTTTAGACTTTTGCTTTAGAATTTGACTCTGATGTTTCCATTTTAACTTTCTTCACGGTTATGAATTTTTATCCCTGAATGTTCTTCTTGCAAACAGTCAAATAGATGGTCAAGTCAGTAATGGTACTTTAAAATTTAAAAAGGAGTGAATGTAAAATAATGGCAATGTGATTTCCTGGTGCCTTTTAGAATGGCAGAGTTGTCTATCCTCGAAACATGCCCTACCAGAGCCTTTAACTCATCCACACTCCTACTGCTCTGGTGCCAGTTGTCTTCACCCACTACCTAAAAACTTGCAATTTCCCCCTAGAACATCTTGCTTCTAGTCTTCTTCTATTCCGTAGGTTCACAGCTTATGAGCAAAACTGTTCATGTCCTGGCTTTGACATTCACTAGCTTTGTGACCTAAAACAATTACTTAACCCTTCTAAGTTTCAGGTTTGTACCTTGTAAAATGGGGATAATATTAGAAGCACTGGCTTAATGTCATTTCATGAGGATTAGTTGAAAGGATACCAGATATGCTCAAATGCTGCCCATTAGAATTATGTCATTTGCATGCTTACATTTTTGGAGCAGCTTCCTTACCTATGGTTAAAACTTAAACTTCTTGACATGCACTTCAACACTTCTCATGACTTGAACTTTGGGTCCAATCCCATCTGGATCCATTGCTCTATCTTCCTACCTTCTCCCCACTCCTCACTTCACAAGTACTAACATGGCAAATAACTCCTATCCCTGTTAATTCATAAATTGCCCTGGTGCTTGCTGACTTGCCATATCTTTCTTCTGAATGTCCTCCTCCTAGAATGCCCTTATCCCATTTCTTTATCTGATGAGTGTCTGCTCATCCATCCAATATCAACCCAAATATCATGGCTTTCTGGTGCCTCCATTTTATGCTAATTCCTTATTTACATGTTGGTTATCTCCCTAGACCCAGCAGCTCAGGCAGTCATAGATCTTGTTTCCCTCTGTATTCCCAGTGCTTAGTTCACTCCCTGGAAATAATAGACTTGCCAACTAAATTTAAAGATTATTCCAAAAGAATGAGCTACAGAACTCATTTCTGCAATGGCACATTGCAGATCCTAGAGTCTGTTTAGCCTCCGGGGCTAACTGACTTTTTAAAGGGGGCGATGCAGATGAAGATGACTTGTTTTAAGCTAGCACACATCACTGGTTAGTAACATCTAAGATTCAGACTTTTGATTTCACTCTAGCTAGGAAATTAGACCACCTACATGTTTACTGAGTTCTGGAAGAGGACGAGAAGGTAGAACAACAATGACGAACGCGCTCTTGCTCTCTCATGGAACCTATCACAGTGGACAGCATCCATGCGTCCCCAGGTATGTATCTCCACCTGTCTATGAGCACTGTGGGAGCTGGGACGGCCTCACAGAGTTGGCATGATTGGCATGCTTGACATACAGTAGGTACTTAATACATACATGCTCACCCGACCGGATTGAAAAATGACAATATTCCCTCTGGAATGATAAAACGGGAAAAATTGTAAGATGAACATGAAAACAGCACTGTCTTTCAGACTGAGGGCTGATGAGAATAGTTGATAGACTTGTTACCAGCTCCAGGGCTGAGCAAGCTTATTTTCTTGGCATCATGACCGAGGATGCTGACTAGAGTAACGGGAAATGTTCATCAGACCCTCACTGTGCTCCTTCTGCTATAGAATATTCCTGTTCCAAAACAGATCTTGAGGTTTCTCCCATCACTACCCACTAACACGTTAGGGGAAGCTCTTCTGCCGATTTCTCAATTCACCTGCTTATCCACCAGTCAAAATTATTATGATCTTGGAAATCATGATTGTAGTGACTCAATTAAGGATTTGGGTTTCATCCTATGTACCAGTTCTGGTGGATTGGTTGTGGAATCTGGCACTGTGTTGAGAAGGATTAGAAGGCTTCATCTAGACTCACTGGAAAAGAGAATCATTATCATTTATAAAAGAAAAACTAGTGGCATGTATGCCATGAATTTACAATTCTTGGACAAAGTCATTTAAACAAATAAGCTGGCAGAAAATTACTGAATTAAAGAAATCACTTTGCCATTTTTCTAAAGACTTTATTTATTTGAGAGAGAGAGAGAAATAGCAAGAGAGAGCACGAGCAAGAAGGAGAGGGAGAAGCAGTTTCCCTGCGAGCAGGGAGCCCGATGCGGGGCTCAATCCCAGAATCCTGGGATCATGACCTGAGCCAAAGGCAGATGCTTAACCAACTGAGCCACCCAGGCACCCCTCACTTTGCTTTTTTTAATTATAACAGCAAACAAGTTTGATATTTCTAGTAAGAGTGTGTTTGGCAGTAGATACAGGGTGAAGGACTAGACCAGGTATCTTTATAAAGACAAAAAGAAATGGAATTAATATTTTTACAACTTCATATCTCAAAAATTGTCCTAGGTATATAAAGTAACTCTCCCTATTCTCCATTTAATCATCGAGGAAGGGAGAACAAGGAACTTGAAGTTGTAAGTGGAGTATTGTTAGGGTCTGTTTGACGATAAATGGCCATGCTCCTCCCACAATGCCATGTTGGACCCCTACACACACACACACATAAATGCCTTTATGTATGCACAGGCATATATTTAAGCCTATACAATGCAAACTTCACATATCAAGAATGTGATTTTGAAAAATTAAGAAGTAAATAACAAAGTTCTCACAAACATTCTAAAATTGCTAAACATAAAAAGCTAAACATTCTAAAATTCTCTTCCTTATTGTCAGGTCCCTTGGATTTCAATTCATATCCTATTGACTCTTAATTTACATGCCATCCTAACAACTTGTTCATCTGACCTTTCCTAAGTATAGGAAACTAGCTAGAGTTTATGCACACAGAAAAAATTAGAGCTGGTAATCAGCAATCAAGGTGGAAGAAAAGCATGCTACCTTACTGTCAATTATGATAACTATGAACGTAAGAATAATAATTGAGGAAAGATTGGCTTGTATTCAACACAATCTCCCTGATGAGGCAAAAATGCACCTGATGGATTTTTAAAAGATTTCCATGGAATATTATTTGTTAATTTAAACATGATATATTCCTCTGTTATCTAGCAAATAGATTTTATAGAAATTTGTCATTTAATGTGTTGCTAGGTCAAGCACAGAATTTAAATGAGCCATTACTATGTAAAACATTTGGAAAATTTTTCTATTGATAAAATACAAGCATTTTGTAAACCTAACAAAATGTGGACAAGCTTTTTTAGTACTTGTGCCCAGAACTAAAGGCTGCTCTTTTCAACATGGTTTTTGTTTCCATTGTTCGTAATAAACGCAAACTTAAGCCAACAAGTAACCACAACACCAGCCAATTCCATAAACTTCCTCAATCTCTTAGTGTCTGGGATGAAAGGGAAAGTTTCTTTTTCCTTTGTTTCTTTCTTTTTTGGCTCACTAACATCTTAAAATTTTACATGAGTTTGAAGGTTTCAGTCACTGCTATTCAGTAGATGGCTGGGTTCCCATGGACCTATGGTGTCAAGAATCATTTCAACAGGAACAAGGTAAGTAAATAATGAAGGTTATAATCTCAAGGGACGGGAAAGGCATTTCTTGGAGAGGAGAAGTGTCCTGCTCAAAGTCACACCATTAAGAACAGACCATATGTCTCCCTTTCAATTTGTGCATCTACTTTGTCCCTCCCCTCTTTTGTTCACCTTACACAAGTCACCCTGAGTCGCAATGAGTGGTCTAAAAGTGGAGAAATGACAAGACTTACAACCACAAACCGGATAATTTTGAGACATAAAAGAAAGAGCAAATGGCTCACCACAAATTGCATAATTCAGAGATGATTTCAGAAAGAAAGCACTCACTGGCCTACGGTCCATTCATCCTCCATCTGAATTTCCAGCCCCAATCCCATCCCACCCGAGTTTATAAAGCTCTCTCTCCGTTTCCATGGGGCCACACATGAAATTTCCTCCCATCCGAATTTAAATGGACTTAATTCTAACAAATGGCCCCTTCTCCACCTGCTGAGCTGCCTTCGTTTTTCCCAGTATGACTGGGAATAGCCTGCTTTAAAGAGGTGCAACCTGGAAACCACAGAACATTCTGCCCTCTTTCTGTGTAGATGCAAATGCCCTCAAAGAGCTACCCCTACTGTTCACTCTTCTCTCCTGTCTTCCAGGCATACGGCTTCACACTCACTAAATATAATGCTTTACATTCTCAGCTGCGATGACCATTTGTATTTATGTTACCTTTCTCTGGTCATAACATCTCTCTCCTTTCTGGGTCCTAGAAAAATGACCTTTGAGTCTGTTTCCTTTTGTTCCCGCCCTATCTCTTAGCCTGTTTGATGAGTAGAAGATGAAATAACTTACAGAAGGATACACAGCATGACCAGGAAAATGACTCATCTGGCCAAATAACCTGTCCCCTGGAAAATTACTGAGCCTTGCCAGTGTATATAGACATTTATTCCCAAAAATACCACAGCAAAATTTAGGGGTTTTTCAGGCTCTGGTGTTTGAAATATTTCCACATTATCTTAATCATGAATTCGAAGCTTTCAGCCCAAGAATCGGACATATTTTAAAATCTTATGAGCCCTTTTCTATTACATGCCGGTATTTACATGCATATTTATATTCATTTTTCTGATGCGAAATACATAGCTTTCCCAAGCGTTGTGGGGGTCTGCCCATCTACTATCTATTTATTCACTGATTTTATTAATATTAATTGAGTACTTTCTATGTACTAGATCTCATGAGAGTCACTGGGGTATGGTAAGAAATAATCAGACATAATTGCTGACCTCACAGAACTCAGCAATCAGCAGAAAAAGAAGATATTAAATAAGAGAGGCATTAAAGAGGAAAGGCAGTCGATAGGGCCATCATTCAATAATGATGACAGGGACCTCCATAGTACTTTGATCATATGTAACACGAAGACCTTTCAAAAAATAAATCCACATTATCAGGCATACTAGCGGCTGGAAAGATACATCACCATCGAGGTCCCCTAGCCTTCGTCTGCAATGTTTTCAATAACGGTACATATCAAACTACCACCAAATGCTAAAGCTTACAACAACAAACATGTAGTTCTCCCTCGTACATGTGCCAGTCAGCTGAGCTGAGTCTGCGGGTCAGCTGGAGCCATGAAACTGGGAGTTTGGCAGGGAGCTTCCTGCAACACATTCTTCTCGTGGCATCAGAAGCCCGGGAGGCTAAGCCAACTGCAGAACAGACTTCAGACCCTGATTGCACCAGCATCCCTGTGGCCATGTCCGAAGTCAAAGTTTGGGAAATACATTCCACCCACCGTGAGGGTCCGGGAACAACACTGTTATGACACACGGGGAGAGGGGCACGCGGCCCAATCATTCAATCTACTGCATTCAGTTTGCAAAATCCTGATGGTAAAATTTACTTATTGCACAGTTGGCGATTGAACAGGTGTTAACACTCTGAGGAGTAAATATGTATGCACTTGATTTTTGGTTCCAAGGAATTCAAATGTGTCAGGGAGATAAAATATACATAAGGGCAGAGTGGCGGAGGACCTGACTCTTCCCTAAGCTGGGTCCTCAGGATTCATGAAGATATTCTCTGCTGTCGTATTTGCATGAATGTGTTCATTCTCAAGGAGGAATTCCAAGGCATGCAGCTGGGGGAGGAAGCAAGCAAGCCACTCTTCATCAAGGTAGGAAGAGAGGAGGGGTTGCAGAAGAGCATAAATAAGGAGCTACACAGAGCTAGCACTTCAGATGGGAAGATGGTGCCATGGGAAGTTCACAAAGAACAGATCTGGACCTAGATGCCTGGCTTCCTGTTGGACATATCAAGGCGGGAAGCAAAGACATTGAAGATCTTCTGTCACTGTCTAACCCAAATTCCCTCTACCCCAAATGTGCAGGAGGGGAAAGGAAATAGAATCCTGCCTCACCTGAAGAAAACCTTTCCAATTTAATTAGAGAAAGTCAAACCAAATGCATGACTTCTCCAGCAGTGCATCAGTACGGGCAGTTTTACCTGAAGTATACCTCCTCTGGTCCCCCAGGAGGGAGTCTGGGTTTTCCTAGGAATTGGAAGAACCTGTCCCAAACAATAAACTCCTGCTTCCAGGCTTTCAGCTACGAGGTTTCTGAGGTTGGGCTTGTGTTTTACCAAATCTTACCTCTCTACCAGTACTGAGAAGCTTAATTTGTATAAAACGGGTATAAATTAAAAAAAAAAAAAAAAAGCCTTTCTGATATTGAATTGGATATGGGAGGACAAGATAATCCTAGGGAGAGAATTTTATCAGCTTTGGGAGGTAGGTCCTCAGGGTTATGAGTGAAAAGTCTTTTAAAAATTGTTTTACGACCTCATTCCAAAAGATTTGAAGGAGATGTTATTCGTTGAATGCCTAATTTGCACCAGATACAGTGTTATGAGTTTACATAGCTTACCTCGCCTTGTCTTCTCAGATTCCCTAATTTATAGGTATTGATCGTCCCCTATCATATATAAGGAAACGAAGTATGATGATTTTTCAGTGGATCACATGAAGAGTGACTCTCTGGCCTCTGGGAAAGCTAGAAATGATTGTGACCCCTCTGTATAGGTAAGGTTACCCAAAAAGGAGGACCACAGTTTTCCATTCCAGGGGAATCAACTTCATGCTCACCTTTACGCTCTCCTGAAACTCCTTTCACACCCAAGTCTGTAGGGATGAGAAGAGCAGGGGAAGAAAACACAGCTGTCACAAAACAGCTCCCAAAGGCCCAGGAACTGGCAGCCTCAATTACCTCTAAATAAAAGGGTGAATCATGGGATGCAAAGAAGAACTGATTGAAAGTGTGTTTATGAACCTACCATCCTCAGATCTTTTTCCCCAGTATGGGCTCCTAGGTGTCTTCCCTCCCCTACCTCAGCAAAGTCTGGAGTTTTCATTTTTTGGAGATGATAAAACAAAGGATCTCTGAGCTGGAAGACACCAGGTAAAAAAGGAAGTTGGAGGGACGCCTGGGTGGCTCAGTCGGTTAAGTGTCTGCCTTTGGCTCAGGTCGTGATCTCAGGGTCCTGAGATTGAGCTGTGCATCGTGGGCTCCCTGCTCATTGGGGAGTCTGCTTCTCCTCCTGCTCCTCCCCCTGTTCATGCTCTCTCTCTTTTTCTCTCTCAAATAAATAAATAACATCTTAAAAATAAAGGAAGTTGGAGCCACCACAATGAAAAAAGGAGAATTGTGTGTACTCGTGCACAGTGGACACTGGAACCCTTTGTCTGTTTCTCCCACCCAGCTCTCACAATGCTGGCAGTCAGGGTCTCACCCTCCAAGGGGGATTTTGATGAATGTGGCTCTGTGGAATCCAATCAGCCTACGAGGAAAGAATAACAACACTGTAACCGGGAACCAAAGACAGAACTGAATGAAACAAAAAGCAACAGACACCAAAATGAGCACTTAAAAACTTAAGATATGATCATTTCAGTAAGTGACATTTATTTATTTTATTTTATTTTTAAAAATTTTTTTAGAGAGAGAGAGAGCACATGTGAGTGGAGGGGAGAGACAGAGGGAGAGGGAGAGAGAGAATCCCAAGCAGGCTCCATGCCCAGCACGGAGCCCAATAGGGCTCGACTTGAGACTCAATCTCATGACTTTGCGATCATGACCTGAGCCGAAATCAAGAGTTGGACACTTACCAACTGAGCCACCCAGGCACCCCAATAAATAACATTTAAAAAAGATTTGCAATATAAAGTTGAGAGACTGTTCCAGAAAACTACCAAAAAAAAAAAAAAATTAGAAAACCAGAGGTCAGTTTCAGTGCCCCACTGTCTGAATAATATGTGTTCCATAAAGAGAGAAGACAGGAGAAGGAAAGAAATTATAAAAATATATACATACATACAAGCATCTTGTAAACGGACGAGATGGAAGTTGTGCACAATCACTTCTACTCACCACTGGTGAGCATTATGGGCTGAATGGTGTCCCCCCCCAAAATTCCTATATTGAACTTCTAACCTCCAGTACCTCAGAATGTGACTTTACATTAAAATCAAGTCATTAGTGTGGGCCCTAATCGAATACGACTGGTCCTCTTATAGGAAAGATGATGTGAGGACACAGAGAGAAGACAGCCAACTTCAAGCCAAGGACAGAAGCCTCATAAGAAACCAACCCTGCCAACACCTTGATCTTGGATTTCAGAATCGTGAGAAAATAAATGTCTGTTGTTTAATCCACCCAGGCTATGGTATCTTGGACCCACAAGAGCCCTAGCAAACTAATACAGTGAGCACGCTGGTTACGTGGCCATTTACAAGGAGCTGCTAAGGGCTGTGTGTCCAGGAAGAAGGGGCAATCAGACAAGGTGGCAAACACAAGCCTCCACCCACCCCACTGGATGGTTTACTTTAGATCATGCAGCTTCAATAACTAGCAGAGCAAATCACTCAAATCTAGGGCTTTTAGCTGAATTTCCAGCATTCCTTTCCTCCCACCAACATTGCATTGAAATGTTGGCTCTGGTCTTTATCATCTAAACGCAAAGTGAAAATAATTTTGAAAAAATTATAGAAAGCCAAAGGTGAAAGATATTTAGGAACCTTAAAATCACCATACGCAAGTATCTTTCTCCTCTGCCTCCGGGAACAATAAATTTGCTGCAGGGCAATGAATTTTGTCATGCTATCACTTACCCCAGGCCCGCTATAGAAAAGTTTCTAAAAATATATCTCTGTAGAAGGTAAATTCTCTTGTATGTTCCGGCAGTTTTCCTCTGAACTGTGTTTTTCCCTTTATGCCATAGTTAGAGGCCTTTTCAAGTTTATTGCTGCTGTGATCTTGTGTGCAACTCTATTTTAAGCTGTCCATGCCAGAATGAACTCCTAAGGTACTACTCCAACAGAAAAGAAAGGAAAGATTTAATACCGTAGTCAGTAATGGGCCTGGAATTAGAGGATCTCTAATATTTGGAGATGGGAAAAGTAAAGACAAATCTGGCAAACCATGATGATAATACTTAATTTCTGAAATAAATCAAACTTGATCTAAGCATGACTGTGGATAATATATTCTGTGTCTTCATAAACATAAACTAGTTATTATAGATCTCCCTGGTGAGGTCAAAACATAGAGGAGCCTTTTCAATACCACTGGAATGACCAGAATAATCAAATTATGCTGGGAAATTATGTAACAGACTGCTTTTATTATCTAAGACATGGTTCTGAAACTTGATTGCCTACATGAATCTTGATAGTTAACACAATCGTGAAACAGGCTCCATTTTCAGTGAAAGGTCATACATTTGTTTATTCAGTAAACATTTAGTACTTAGTGCATGCCATGCACCATTCCAGGTAATGAAGATAAAGTCTTTACCCCCACGGAGTTTACAGATGATAGGAAAAAGCACTAAATAGGTAAAGATATGAGGTCAAGTCAGTTATGTATGTGCCTTAAGGGTTTAATAAAATCAGGGTAAAGAAATAATTGTGACCACTGTGGCAGATATTAAATAGGAGATAAAGGAAGCCTTCACTGAGGAGATGACATTTGAGCAGAGATATGAATGACATGCAGGAGGAAGGTCTGCAAATTTCTGGGGGAACAACATTCAAGAAGAGAGACAAGTGCAGGGATGCTGAGGGACTGAGGGACGGACATCCTGGATATGCTCAGAAACAGTGAGGGGTCAGAGTGAGGTAACAAATAAAAGGAGCTGGCTTTGGAAGGGGTAAGTGAGGCAAGACCCTTGAATCTTGGAATTATGTTAAATGTTTTGATTTTATTTTACTTAAGCTGAAAACCTTTCGAGGGTTTTCAGTCAGGGCAGGACAGGATCAGATTTACATTTTAAATTTTGATTTCGGTGCAAGAAGAGAGATTGGGGCAGAGCCTGCAGTATACTGGCTAGAATGGGGAGGTCATGGTGTATCAAAAGGATAGGGTTTGTGATATATGTTCAAGATAGACTCTAAAGAATTGCTGGGGGTGGGGAGCCTGGGTGGCTCAGTCGTTAAGCGTCTGCCTTTGGCTCGGGTCATGGTCCCAGGGTCCTGGGATCGAGACCCACATCAGACTACCTGCTCGGCAGGAAGCCTGCTTCTCCCTCTGCCCCTCCCCATTCTCATACTCTCTCTCTCAAATAAATAAATAAAATCTTTTAAAAAAAAGAATATCTGGACTAATGGATGAAGAATGTGAGAAGAAGAAAAGTGCCAAGGAAGACTCCAAGCCTTGGGTTTGAGCAACAAGATGAATGCTGGTATCTTTCAGACAGCATGAGCATGGAACCTTGCAAACCAGAGTGTGCAACTCATCTGAAGGGGCAGCTGTTATTTAGTTCAGAAAGCTGAAGACTATTTTCTCTATACCTAAATAATTTTCCTTGTTGTCTCAAAGATATTATAAAACCCAGTTCTTCTGTCTCTACTAACTGAGCTTCACAATGGTGGTTGTAAGACCTCCATTTATTTAATAAAAATTTCAGTCAAATATCAGTTATTGGTATCACATCTGATGGACTGAAAATGAGCACGTTTTTCTCTATACCATTCACTACGTTGACAGATGAAGAACGACTGCCATGGCGTGTACCCCCTTACATACCCAGTCTCCCACCTCCTTCTCTCAAGTCTACTCTCAGTGCCCTCATCTTTTTCCTGAGTCTACTCTTAGCCTCTGATTCCTGGTTTTGAACCCAGAAGAGAACCGACAGATCATCTAGCCTTTTTCTCTGGTGCCTATGCCCAGGGCAGGCTCTAGAAAAACATATTAGGGTATGGGTGAGAGTTGTGAGACCAGGAGTACTGTAACCGCTCTTGGTGGCATCTAACCCTGCAGTAGGGGGTGCATTTGCTGTAATTTTTTCTCTCCCCCAACCTACCCTCCCCACATTTATTTTTTCTGAACTAGCTAATGGTTCCATAAAGGACCATTTTTGTTTACCCCAAAACTTCAGCTAGAAATTGACAACATAGCCTCAGAGATCGTACCCATGCAGTTATAATAAATCCTGAGATCAGTACAATAGCATACTTTTCAATGATGATTTTGCTAAGTTTATCCTGATGGAAACAGAGAGGACCTGCAACCAACTAATTTCAAATAGGCCTTGGTACTGAGAGTTAAACTAGTCCACTTCCTTATGTCTTTCACTGAAATGATAATTAAAACATCTCTACTCTTAAGTGATTGAACCCATGCTGATTTTAGTGCATGTAGTGGAAATAAAATCAACCAAAAGCAAATGTATGGCTGTTAACTGAGCCCTTTGAGACTGTGTCTACACAACTTTGCCACCTCAGTTAAACATATGCAAATATGTAAAAGGAAGAGTCAAAAGTCTTCAAGTGAAAGAATCCAAATTGTGAATTATGAGTCTGATCACAGTAATATTACAAAATTGATTTTTCTTCTTCATAAAGCTTACTTTCACATGACCCAATTCCAGAGAGCACCCAAATTTATGGTTCAATTTGATTTGACTTAGCTATGGTCATTAAAAGAGCCACAAATTTGCCATTAATCATTGATTATATTCAATCAGCTCTCAAGGTGACTTATGTTTTCTCACTACTTGCAACATTACAATCTGCCAAACAGCCTTCCTGGCATGAAATGGAACATTTCTCTATAAGTAGTTAGAGGGTTCAGTTCAAATTGTATAAACTACTTATTGATTAGACTTTCTAATACTTTTGCTTTTAAAGACCCAGAGCCTTAATGGCTACAGATGTGTTTAAATCTCTGATTCATGAAGATGAAGGGCTTTCCTTGGTGTGTGGAGACAGAATGGTAAATTCTACAAATGGCCCCCACACCAGTTTCTTTGTTTCTTTGCTTTTTATTCCCTGTACAGAAAGCTTTTAAATGTCTACCCTGAGGTAGCACAATGTTCTTTCAAACCATCTTTTCTTATGTTGACAAAGGGAACAGCCTGAAGGCAGAGCCCATGTCCTTCATCTTAGTATCTGCAGGACCACGTGCCTGATACATAAAAGACACTTCGCTTTTGCGTAAAGGGATTTGGTACATGAGTGAGCTGTCATGTATTGAGCCTTAGCATCATTTCCACCCCTTCTTATGTTCTTCCCACACTATATTGGATGGGATGGAATGCTAAAAACAATATATTACAGCTTCTTCTGTGACTATGGTTGTGAATACAGAATATTGGCAAGACTTGGAAGGTGGAAAGGGAACAAGACACCTTGCTTCTTGCACAGTGGCAGTGGACCAGGACGCTGTACAGATGTGAATATTTATAGCAGCTGCATTCCATTCACTGTGGTCCAGTGTCTAACTTTGAGGATGAACCAGCAATTGCCTGCTGATCATAGATAGGGAGGCATAATCAAAAACCAGAAGTCATAACTTCCGCTCTTCCATCTTTCTAATGGTATTGTATATATCTAATTCTCGGTACAAAATCTTTTCCTGGGTCCCCCACTAAATGAGAAGGAGCTCATATTGTTTTTTCTCCCTGGGATGTCCTCTGCACCACTTTTCCACGGCAAACATTATTTTTCCCTTTGTGATCCAGCCCTTATATCTCTCTGTGATAGTTTTTAGACCCCTCCTCCACCTACCTATTATCTCATTACATTTTAATGTGGGATTTTTTTTGTTTGTATGTTTGGTTTCCTTGGCAACCTGTAAGATTTCCCAAGTCATGGAAAACATCTTACTCATGCGTGCATTCTCGACACCTAATAAAGTCACAGTTTAAAATATGTAACCAATAGTTCTTTATTACTTTGAATTTAAAGTGTATAGGCTCTACCTCTTATTTATGGTTGTAGCTTCTACAATGTTTGACACTCAACAAATACTCAATAAACATTTGTTATATCAAATTCTTAAATCACCCCCATCATTATCTTCAGTGAGAATCATTTGGATTCATTCCACATTTGGAGGTTGCAAAGTCCATATTAATGTAAGCTGGATTCTGAACTTGTCAAAGATATTCCAAGGCAAGGGAGTAGCATGGGCAAAGGTGGGAGGTGTGAGAAAGACCACAGCATCCAAAGAGCCCACTTATGGGGCACAGCTAGTGTGCCTAAGTGAGGAAAGGAATGTGTATGGCTTGGGATTTGCTCACCAGCCCTGGGCTGCTTTAATCCACCACAAGCCCGGTGATGGGTATTAAGGAGGGCACGTATTGCATGGAGCAATACAATGAATCATGGAACACTACATCAAAAACTAATGATGTACCATATGGTGACTAACATAACATAATAAAATAAAAAATAAATCAATCTGCGATTAGTAAAAAAATATTATATATATATAAAACATTTTTTATATCAAAAAAAAATCCACCATAAGCAATGGGATAAGCAATGACTCCAGCTGTGCTAATAACTGTTCTTCCCAGTGATCGATGTATATGGGTTCAAGAGTTCAGTGCAAGAGCTATTTCTTCACCAGGATGGCTGCCAGGATAATTTGCTCATCTTGGCTCTTCTCGAATGTATACCATTAGGTGACATCTTTATTGTATGAAGAAAGGTCCCAAAAGCTAATATTAATTTAGATAGAGTCCACTGATGTCCAAGATTCTTTATAATTTAGCATTGCTAACATCATATTTAAGGCCAAGTTCTAAACAGGTAGACACAAAATCCATAGGGAAAACATGGCACATCTTCCTGGATCATCCGGTATACTCAACACTAAGAAATTTTAAATGTAATTTTTATTTTTTTTATTTTTTTAAATTTTATTTTATTATGTTATGTTAGTCACCATACAATACATCATTAGTTTTTGATGTAGTGATCCACGATTCATTGTTTTCGTGTAACACCCAGTGCTCCATGCAGTATGTGCCCTCCTTAATACCCATCACTGGGCTAACCCATCCCCAACACCCTCCCTTCCAAAACCCTCAGTTTGTTTCTCAGAGTCCATAGTCTCTCATGGTTCATCTCTCCCTCCCCTTCATTTCACCCACCCCTTCATTTTTCCCTCCCTCTCCTAATGTCCTCCATGCTATTCCTTATGTTCCACAAATAAGTGAAACCATGTAATTGACTTTCTCTGCTTGACTTATTTCACTTAACATAATCTCCTCCAGTCCCATCCATGTTGATGTAAAAGTTGGGTATTCATCCTTTCTGATGGCTGGGTAATATTCCATTGTATATATGGACCACATCTTCTTTATCCATTCATCTGTTGAAGGGCATCATGGCTCTTTCCACAGTTTGGCTGTTGCGGACATTGCTGCTATGAACATTGGGGTGCATATGGCCCTTCTTTTCACTACATCTGTGTCTTTGGGGTAAATACCCAGGAGTGCAATTGCTGGGTCATAGGGTAGCTCTATTTTTAAATTTTTGAGGAACCTCCACACTGTTTTCCAAAGTCGCTGTACCAACTTGCATTCCCACCAACAGTGTAAGAGGGTTCCCCTTTCTCCACAACCTCTCCAACATTTGTTGTTTCTTGCCTTGTCAATTTTTGCCATTCTAACTGGTGTAAGGTGGTATCTCAATGTGGTTTTGATTTGAATTTCCCTGATGGCTAATGATGATGAACATTTTTTCATGTGTCTGTTAGCCATTTGTATGTCTTCTTCAGAGAAAGTGTCTCTTCATATCTTCTGCCCATGTTTTGACTTGATTATTTGTTTTTTGGGTATTGAGTTTGAGAAGTTTTTTATAGATCTTGGATACCAGCCCTTTATCTGTAGTGTCATTTGCAAATATCTTCTCCCATTCTGTGGGTTGCCTCTTTGTTTTGTTGACTGTTTCCTTTGCTGTGCAGAAGTTTTTTATCGTGATGAAGTCCCAAAAGTTCATTTTTGCTTTTGTTTCACTAGCCTTTGGAGATGTATCTTGAAAGAAGTTGCTGTGGCCAATGTCAAAGAGGTTACTGCCTATGTTCTCTCCTAGCATTTTGATGGATTCCTGTCTCCCATTGAGGTCTTTCATCCATTTTGAGTTTATCTTTGGGTATGGTGTTAGAGAATGGTCGAGTTTCATTCTTCTGCATGTGGCTATCCAATTTTCCCAGCACCATTTATTGAAGAGACTGTCTTTTTTCCATTGCATATTTTTTCCTGCTTTGTCAAAGATTATTTGACCATAAAGTTGAGGGTCCATATCTGGGCTCTCTATTCTGTTCCATTGGTCTATATGTCTGCTTTTGTGGCAATACCATGCTGTCTTGGTGATCACTGCTTTGTAATATAGCTTGAAATTGGGCAATGTGATGCTCCCAGCTTTGTTTTTCCAGTTACATCATAGAGTAGAATGCTAATTAAAATGAATTTTTAAAATAAGACATAAGACTTCAAGTCAATTTCCTTCCCTTTCTTCCCCATATTGCAGAAAACAGGTGGTCAGGAATTCTTAGAGTTCTTTTGGCAACTCTGAAGGAAGGTTTGGCTCTTTTGTTTCAAGGATTAAGGGAAGCAGTTTCACCAAGAAGCCTGACATTTTGGACCCTCAGTCCCTTCATTATAAAATGAGAAACATTGGTATATTCCCTACCTATATACCTCCGTGAGCTGTTCTAAAATAACATGTGTGGCAGAGAAGGTACAGCAAATGACTAAGAATGTGGTTTCAAAACCCAACAGCCAAAATTCAAATCCCAGCTCTTCATTTCCTAGCTGTGGACTTTTAGGAAAGTGATTCTCTTTTGACCTCAATATTTTCATCTCAAAAATGGGCATGTTTCTAAACAACCATACCTACCTCATCCTATTGTTAAGGGAACTAGATGACTTAATTCAAATAGAAGACTTTAGAACTGCACTTGCCACTAGAGAGGCCATTATTTGTTCTTATGATAAGACAGGGCCCTTTTAAGTGGACATCTTTTCCATTAATTCCATCATTTCCATTAATAATGTTAATATCAAAGATGTATAAATGCTTATGTGCTAGACTTTTTATATGCATTATCTCATGTGAAACAATCCTAAAATAAAGATGCTAATCAGTAGTTTATAAATAAGAAATTGGGGACTCAGATTAAAAAAAAAAAAGAGCTCGCTTTGGCTTGAAAGACTTCGTATGCAGTGGACATGGAACTTCAAGTCTGGACTCCAGCTCTGGAACTGTATTCTCATATGACTCTGAATCTCAGATGTTCTTTAGTACCAGGAGAGGTAGGCAGTGATGGAGAAAGGAGAGATCACACCTATATCAAGCACCAAATATATATATATCAGATACCAGTCTGGGCTATTACATAGCCCATCCCACTTAACTTTTCCAATAATCACAGAAGGTTGGGATCCTTGCATCTATTTTTTTTTAAAGAGGAGGAGATAGTAAAATATGGAAAGGGTTTCAACGCATATTCTCTACCTCCAAAGCCCTTGCTTTTCCTGCTACCACGGTCCCATTAATTCCAGTGCATGAGGTCAAGAAGGTAGCTAGTCAGAAAACTAGATACTAAGTTATCTGTCTCACATGAATCCCCAACAAATAACCCCAGCGTGGAAGGAGGTGAAAGTAGACATAGTGTACAAACTGCAGATGGGGAATAAGCCAGGAAATGCTATTAGAAAATGTCTTATTTTGACTTGTGATAAAGACTAGTTGGAACTTAATGATGGCTAATTTTTAAATGTACATCTTTTTTTAAGATTTTATTTATTTATTTGAGAAAGAGAGAGAGAGCACAAGCAGGTGAAAGGGCAGGGGGAGAGGGAGAAGCAGACTCCCCACTGAGCAGGGAGCCCAACGTGGTGCTTGATCCCAGGACCCTGAGATCATGACCTGAGCCAAAAGCAGATGCTTAACTGACTGAGCCACACAGATGCCCCTTAAATATACATCTTATATATAAAGTCATGCCCCTTATTACATGACTCAGTGTAAGACTGCACTGAATTTCTATTATCACTGCTGTTGAGTTAAATAGGGCCCACAGCTGTAAATGTGCTCTATAGTCTTCTACACTTAAAGCCTAACTAATCATTTGCTTATGTTTGTTGAATCAAATAAAACTGGGCTAAATTCATTCCACTGTCTTCTTCCAACCTGCCAGTATGACTTTATCTTGCTAGTAAAAGGAGATGAATGGGCAGAGGCTAACAGCATTCCATAGCTTCTTTCTATAGCAAACAGCATCCAGGAAATGTCCAAAAGACAGGGCTATCAATTGCCTTCACTTGTCAATAAGGACATACTAAGAAGTGACCTGGTCAAGGCAAGAGAGGCCTGAGAATGCCTTCGCTCCTGATGTCTCTCTATTTCAAGAGACTGGGTGATGGTGCTTCTATTTATAAACTCATCTGGAAATGCATGAGCTTTGCAAGGTCCAGCTTTCCCCTGTAGCTATATCCCGAAGGGGCATGCAGTAGAATAACGATGCCAAACAACCTAATACCTTGGAGTCAACCAAGGCAATGCATATTAACATGAATTTACTATCAGGCAGTAAGGAAAAGCACATAAAAGAGACAACGAGGCATCTTGACTTTGAGAGGGGTGAAGGCACTCTGACTAAGCTGAAACATGTACGTGTTGATAGGTAACAAAGTAATGCTGGCAGGTGGGGGAGCCTGGGCTTTGGAGGCTGATGGACATCCACTGCTTGTCCACCCTCTGAAA
The DNA here is from genome assembly GCF_964656455.1 of Halichoerus grypus. Taxonomy (NCBI): domain Eukaryota; kingdom Metazoa; phylum Chordata; class Mammalia; order Carnivora; family Phocidae; genus Halichoerus; species Halichoerus grypus. Next base: position 17,455,148 of record NC_135714.1, read on the forward strand.
GTCACTGGCCTCCTTGATTTCATTTTTCTTGTCCAGGAAATTGGGAGAATGCCTCACAGGGTTGTTGGGAAGACTAAATCATTCAACATGTTTGAACACCTAGTATGGTGTCTCACAAATTGTATGGACTCATTCAAAGTAGCTTCTGGTATCCTCCCTCTTCCTCCTCCTCCTCCTCTTCCCCATCATTACTATATGCAAGAGACCAGAAACAACTGCACCAAAGTCTGCTTGTATTAGCTGGTCTAAATCTATGCCCTAGGCAAGATGTCGTCAGTGGTTCTTAGGGCCTGTGACTCTTTTTAAAATCTGTTCCAAACCACCAAATATAAACCATGTGACCTCACTTTAAGGATTGGGCATTGAAGGAAACCAACAGGAGAAAAAGAAGGGGAGAGCATACTCTCACAGTGATTCTGATCTTGCTCTCCCTGTTTCTCTTATGCTTCTCTTCCTGTGCTCTTAGAATCCACACAGACTCTGAACCCCTGAGGTCACCCTGTAAACAGCCATTGGGAACTTAGCTATAGCCCAGGATTCCTTTCGAGGCCCCAGCTCAAACTAAGCCTCATCTCAAACGTAGTCCAGGAGGAAATGGGCCCTGGGAAGCGCTACATCTCCACTGCTTATCACTGCAAGGCATGATGGGCTTCCTCTCTAAATTTCAAGGAAAAAAAAAAAAAAAGAAAGAAAGCTGAGACACATCAGTGTTAACAGAAACACAGTAATTAATATTTGGTAAAATTTAAAGCTGACTTACTAGATTTTAATGACAGAATGTTCCCATCTCCTAATAAACTATAATTTTTTAAATTTAATTTAAATGAAGTCTGATAATAGAGAGGCCCTTCCAGAGCACTCCGCACATGCCGAGCATGGTTCTTAGCACATCAGATTAGCAAAATGTAAGGCTCACCATGATCCTATGAAGGATGTGCTATGAGTATCCCCATTTTTTTTCGGAAAAGGCACAGAGAGAATGAGTAATGTGTGGAAGATCACACAGCTAAAGAGCAGCAGAGTCAGTATCTGATCCAAGGCCAAGAGATTACAGTCTGTGTTCTCTTATCTATACTGGTTGCCTCCCTGGAAGAGGGACCTCTGGGGCAGGACTGTGGCTCTGAGACCTCTGTGGGCCATCTTCAGACTGAGTAGCACAGATTTTAGTCTTTTATTCATCTTGTTTCACTTCTTCAATATTACATTATTAGACAAAACTCCTTGAGATATTTTTAAATCACAGATAACAATTTCACTCTACTCCCTACTCCGTTCCTTACAAATGTATTTAAAGATACATGACTGTGGATCTATGAGAAAATCTTCAAATACTGTTTAACATTGTTCTTTTGGTTGAACATACTTTAAGAATGATGGTATTTGTTTTAGGAAAAAAAGTAACTGATAATTAGTTTTTGAGATGTCCTAAAACTGCAGGGCATCTATCATTTCAATTTTCAGTAATAAGCCTCACAGTTTTAATGAGCTATTGATTAACAAAGAAAGTAATATGATCAAGTAAAATGCACTAAGAAAATTATTTAGAAATCCCACATTGTCAGTTAAGCAACTCTTCTCTGAGCAGAAGGTATTTAGTTCTTAAGTCATAAGTGGAGGAGAGAAAAGAGGAAATTGAATGATTTTTGTTCGTTTTTCCTTCTCTCATGACCCAGAAAAAAATATAGGGAGGGGATAGGGTTGGAGGGAAAGAGCAGATTGGAATCTGGAACTCCCTTTCCAGTGGGAAATGAACAAGGGCCAAAGGAGGAAGGATGCCTGCTGACACCTGTCATTTCCACAGACTTACTGGAGCAAAAGGATCTCTAACACTGAGAAGGAAAATCGAGTGTCTAGATTTTCTGGGTGGCTGGAGAAGTCCTGTTTTGCTGAATAATTTTTGAAGTTAGAGCATGTTTAAAGACAGAAGATTATAAGACCAGCTAGAGGAGACTGAAGGAGAGCAGATTAGAGTGTTAGCTTTTTTTATTTAGCTATACACCAACCAGAGGAACTAAGAAAGCACACAGTGGCAAAGCCTTTGACAAATATAAGTCAGAATAAATTTTCATCCCAAGACTAAAGCAGGCTGTGTTGAATCCAGGTCAGTTACAACATTTGTAAATGTTCTTACCTGTACCCGGGCAGCAGTATTTCTTTGAATTCTAATCTATATTTTAGCTATCATCTTACTTCCATTATGAAGAATATTTAACTACTTCATACAGAGCTGGAATTTTGAGTGTATTCACGTATGTGAAAACTGGAGAATCAGGGCAATCTTCACTGATTCCAAAGTTCTATTGGGAGGTTGGAGATTTCAAGTGAATTAGTAGCCAACTGTGCTGTCTGATTCCAACTCTATTTTAGGGAAAGAAGATACCGTAGGGCTGTGGACATAGCTCTCTTATTGAATAAGGTACAAATAAGTAAAAAATAAAGAGTACAAAATATCAAATTTTATCAACATGAAAAAGAGTTCAATATATTGAGGCAGTATGGAAAGCAAAAAACAAAACTGAAAGACATAGAACTTACTGATCTTTCACTTCCTACTTCAAATTTATTATGCATATTTGTATGAATCAGACAGAAGGAGAGATAATATCAAAGGGCATGCAGAAGGTTGAAGTGATGACCTAGTAAAAAAGCAGGAGTAACAAAGAGGGTGTGAATTTTCATGTAAAGACATGTAGACAATACTGGGTCAGACCAAGCATAACTGTCATTATTCATTTCATTTCTTCACACACAGGCTATATGGCCAGACCCTCTCATTTTTCACCTTCGACTATTTTCTGGCATTCACCATACTACAGGTGTTTCATTGCCTCAAATCCTAGGCCATCTGTCTTTGAACATATCGGCTGCTGACAACCCAAAGCCAGGCTCCCGTTGGCTTTGAGGAGTTTAGCAGAATTGAGCAGGGAGAGATCTCTTCAAGAAGAGCCAAAGAGTGGAGGAGATGAGGTCGGCAGTTTGAGAAGACACTGTGCTGGCAGATGTGCTGACATGGTTGGGCCCCAGAACCAGCCAGAAGGCTGTAGAAATACAACCCGAATGCCATTACCAACCTATGGTTTAGGCTCGTTTCCAAATTTTATCATTCACTCTCCCTAAATTCTCTCAGTCCATTTAACAGCATGTTCAAAGAATTAGAAAGAATGTAGATCAGCATCAGACATAATGACTTAGCCCCTTTCCTACAGTTGATGCCAATTCTAACCACCCACCTGTGTCTCCTTCTCATCCTACAACCTCCCATCCTAGCAGCCCTAAGGAATGATATAAACAACTGAGAGTTATTACTGCAAGCTCTCAAGTTTTATATATGCATGAGAAGGGAATTATCTACTGCATATTTTATCTGTGTGAGATCTTCAGAAATTACCACAGGTAATATTTTTGAAATCATTTACTTAGTAGGTTCCATCCTAAATCCTTCATTGTTATGAAGGTCCTTGCTAGAGATGAGCCTCTGCAGTGCTAGAAACACAATCTAGGTATTCCTTGTATCCCTTGTAGGTCTAGCACAGTGCCTACCTACATCCACTAGGCATTCATTCATTGAACCAATATTTTTGTGCTGCTAAATTCTGTGCTTGACACTAGAGGTAGTTAACAAGGTAGAAAAAGCTCCTGCTTTCATGGAGTTTACATTCTAGCTTCTTTGGCAGATATTCAGATACATAGTAAATGGTTTTTGAATAAACGGATGGTTGAGTGAACAGAAGAATGTATGAATGGATAGATATGTTTTTATGGGGTAAAAATAACTAAACTTAAATATGGAGTTAACTTTGGTCTTTTTTCTACCAGTCCAAGTCAACCAACTCATGAATTGGAGAGGAAGAATGATGAATGCATATGTGTGCGTGTGCGTGTGTGTGTGTGTGTGGAACATTTCATTTGGAGGAATGGTTGAAATAATAAAATATTTTCTAGCTTTGACACTATTAAATAGTAGTCACCCTAGTAATTTATTTATAAATCAACACTTTCCAAGGAATTCTGTACAGAATCTAATTCTGCATATTGTTATTTGGTGTTATGCCAAAATAGGTTCCTGTGGTGAGATAGCATGGGGAACATCTAGTTAATTGAGTTTCTTTTTGGTAGGTCTTAACAGAACATCTAGTATGACAACATGGTGTATAGTTCTCTAAGAGAACATGTTTGCCAGTTTACTTCAAAAGAAAGTCATGTTGTGGCGCTTGGGTGGCTCAGTCGGTTGGACATCTGCCTCCTGCTCAGGTCGTGATCCCAGGGTCCTGGGATCAAGCCCGGCATCAGGCTCCCTGCTCAGCGGGGAGCCTGCTTCTCCCGCTCCTTCTGCCCCTCCACCTTGCTCATGCTGTCTCTCTCTCTCAAATAAATAAATAAAATCTTTAAAAAAAAAAGAAAGAAGTTCATGTTTAAGGACATTGTATAAAGTACACTTTGCTTAATATGGATTGAGTAAGTATAATGCATACTATGTGCTCTTCTTGGATCCCCCTTCAGAGCCAATGCACTCATCCCCAGCTGCTGACAATATCAGTTGCTGAATGCTCACTGCTGTGCTGATCACCAGGCATTGCCCTTAGGATCAGGGAACTGCCCGCAAGATGTTGACCTGTGGCCAATTACTGGCTGATGACCCAATATAAAGGCTCATCCTCTTGTCTCAATGTGAGACAAATCTTAAGGATCATCCGACCTCTAGAACTCCCTGTAGGATCAGCTAGGAACTCAGCTGCAACTACAAGCAGGTTGGCTTGTCTCTCTGTCCCATACCGACTTCCTCACTTCATACTTCCAGATATCTCTCTCCCAAAGCCTGCCCCAATAAAATTTCTCTATACAATTCTCCGTCATGGAGTCTGCTTCTTAGGAACCCAATCTAACACAATAAGCATGATTTCAACAGATACGTAAACGCTCACATGAACTTTTGACCCACTTGCTTCTGTGCCACAAAAAGGATGTTCCTCTTCAGGGGAACTAGAAATTTTGATTCATAAATTGCTGAATCTTGATCAATGTTCCAAGTATATAAGAACCGCGTAATTGTGGATACCTCTTTTTCTGAAAGTCCTTCCTAAATTTTTCAGTCTATACAATTTACTTGAGAGATAACCATGTACACCATGTGCCATCATTTCTAACATCGCATTTAACTTTTATCTAAAGTCAAAATCAAGTGTCTCATCTACTCAAGTCACCAGTAGCAGAGCTCAATTTCAGGCCCATTTTGTCTGACTTCAATGTCAAGCCTCTTTTTACTGTGTTTTACCCTAGAATTAGTAACAAATTTGTGAATAGAGAGGGAAACCAAATGCCATTTTCTTAATTTCAACAAATGGTGTTTTGTTGAAATATATCTAGTGTGAACTACCAGCTTTCAAAAAAAAAAAAATGGCCCATTCTTTAAGAAAATCTGACATGTAACAAAAATGTTTACACACACACACACATAATTACATTTAACAGCTGAAGGGAGCCTAGAATTACCCTGGCCAACTACTTTCAGTTTTAGAGCAGAAGAAATGGAGGTGCAGAGTGGAGGAATGATTTGCCTAAAGTCCCACAGATAATGCTAGAACTCAGTCAGATCTCAGACTTCCAAAACCAGTTTTAAAATAATTCAGTCTGTCATTCAGGTTCACAGTGGGGGACAGGGAGAGTGATTATTAGCTTTACATGTGAAGTTACAATAGAATTGTTTTAAATAGCCAGATGTCTCATTTGATTTCTAAAAATTTGATTCCACACTTCTTTTTCAGAGACATAGCATATACATAAAAGCTAAGAATACATGTACACTGGGCTGTATGAAAAACTACCTTTTATTCTTAGCTCATACCAGTGAGCATTATGAGCTAATAAATCATCAGTAAGAGCTTCAATCAACCTTACAGCAGTCTAAAAATCTACGATTTTAAGAAACATCAAATAATGGAATGTCGACTGAAACAAGACAAACACACAGATTGGCATCACTTTGACAATTGCATCAGAAAATGGTTTTTATAAACATATTTTTCTGTGCTCATCTTTTTATAGATTCAATCAGCACTACCTTCACAGAAATCATGCACGGAGATGCCATGGCAACCGCCACATTCTGCACAGACACACACACGAAATCAACATGCCTAAATAACTGTAACTCACACCCACTTAAGTCCAGTAGATTTGGGTTCCAGATATAAAAATAGCAACAATCATTTTTTTTTTGACAACGATGGGCCGGCCCTGTTATTAATGCTTTAGGTGATGTTAACAATATGATAGTGGAGAGTGCAAAAGCAAAACCCAAAAGGGAGGAATAAACAGTACAACACAAATCTAGAGCCATCCACCATCAACTGATTCTTTTAGGTTCTTATTATAAGTGAATCTCACCTCAGCCCTGTGCTGCTCAAAGGAGGACTTTATTGGCAATAAAACAGAATTGGCAGAACATGGGGTCAGTGGTTTTCTACCAAAAAGTAAATGACTGCGTCAAACTTTCAATCTTTTTCTCCATTTAAAATAATATGGTTTTGAAAACCCATTTCAAGAGACGAATGTCTTGATTTGAGTAATTGTTCAAGAGTCATGTTCCCAAAGTAACCTCAGTTTTCTTTCTTGAGCACCTGAGAGACATGGATATGGATACTTATCCCCAAGTAATGTCAGCCATTTAAATAGAATGAAGAGTCCTAGACACTACTATGACAGGGACAAGGAATACAAAAAAAAAAAAGAAAAAAAGACACAATGGTTTGTGGTAGCATTTTGGCAACTTTCACAGTCCAAGCAGTTACAATAAGATTATCCCCTGGTGTTAAAAATACTGTTTCCTGGGTCTTGCTCTGGTTCTGCTGAATCAGAATCTAAGGTGTTTTACCACTTAATGAAGAAAGTTATCCTTTGGAAAAACACCAAAGGAGTGATTCCAGATGGGAAGTGTGGAGGACCCACCAAGCACTAGGAATCAATGTGAACTCATAAAGGAGTGCAATATGGACATTCTCTAAGCTGAGCAGTGACATGCAGCCATTGTGGCTTTGTTAAATGACTCCTGGCAGGGAAATGGGGTAGACATGGAAACTAAAGACAATAATCAAAGAGGCATGCAGAGTTAGGAGATAAGAAAACAGCTACTCAGGTATAATTCATTGTGCTTCTACTTGTTGACAACATGAATGGGTATCACTTGGATCAGTTGTCTTAGCAATGGTACCCATACAGTGAAAGCAATATCAATAATTAGAATCTATTTTTATAACTCCTTACTATTTGCAACAGTTATTTTATAATGTACATGGAAATGGGCATGGAATAGTTAAAGAACAAAGTCATAAAAAGTCAGGGGAGATGGTTTTGCCTTCATCTGTTGAAACTAACTATAAGCCCCATGAAATCTTGAGGTCTCCACCTCTTAGAACAGTGCTTGGTTTATATGAAGTCCTCATTAAATGTTTGTTAAATGATTAATAAATGAATAAATAGTACAGGGGATAACTAAGGAGGAAATAACTTGGAGGGAATGAGGGGAAGACATTTTCTTGGATAATATCCGACAGGATGTTGTTCCCTTGTCTATCAAAATCAAGCACCTAAATAGAACACAGCATAGACAACAGTGGGGATGGTGGTGACAGGGGGTTGCTCAGGGGGTTTCCTGGGGGATTCCAGCTCTAAGAGAGTCTGATGACCACTTTTTAAAAAAAATTTTTATTTAAATTCAATTAATTAACATATAGTGTATTACTAGTTTCAGAGGTAGAGTTCAGTGATTCATCAGTTGTATATAACACCCAGTGCTCATTACATCATGTGCCCTCCATGCCCATCACCCAGTTCCTCTCCCCCCAACCCCATTCGCCTCCAGCAACCCTCAGTTTGTTTCCTATGATTAAGAGTCTCTTATGGTTTGTCTCCCTCTCTGATTTCATGATGGAAAGCCACAGCTACTGGAGTTGGTGGGTTTGCATGGAATTGTTCAGTAATGAATAGGAAAAGAATTACCTAGAGTTGTAGAAATTCAATTGCCAAGAAGCTGCTAGAAGGAAGGAAGTCCAATGTAAGCTGATATGACACAGCCTAGGACATTAAAGGGGGTAGGAAGACTTCCTTTGACCTCTGATGTCTAAGAACCTTCACTGATGCTTTAATGGAGAGTAGTTTGTTTTCAGCACCAGTATTCTGTTCTGAGTATATCTGCATATAATGCAGTTTGGGGTGTGTGGATGTGAGTGTGTGTGAAAGACAGTCTAAAACACTGTTTAGCTAATCCGTTTCTGGTCATTCTAACAACTTATTTCCAGTCTTTTTGAAGCTGAATTTATAGACCAAACTGGGGAGTTTGGTGCCGAGTGTACAGAGCATTTGAGCAGCTCTCCCCAACTTCCTGTCACAGACATGCAGACACCCAACAGGGCACGACATCACTGACAGTTATCTTTTCTGAATGTCACAGAACCTCTCTGTGAGGCTAACTCATGTAGACTTAAGTATTTTCATTTTGTAGAAGAGGCAACTGAGATACAAAAATACAGAAAGTTCATGAAGCTAATTAAGCCTAGAGCAGGGCCTTAATCTTTGGTCTTCTGATTCAAAAATTGCTTTTAAAAAAATACAGACTTGGATAATAGAATAAGATTTATTTTAATAGAGAATTATGTATTTCTTACAAATAAATTCTTTAATGTGTCATGCTCTAATTTTATACCTGTAGTTTAGCAGAGATGTATCATGAAAAGTCTACATAACATTCCATTTTACAATTCTTTGTAAAGAAAGAAATGTGAAGTCAGAGATGAATGCCTAAGTTCTGATCCTATACATTTTGATGAGTTAAAAAAAAAGAGAGAGAGAGAGAAATATTGGAAGTTTCCATGCAGGACTTTATTTGTGAAGGAAAATTATGTTAATAAAGAACTCAATTCATCTTTTCGTTGGAGAAACTTGATGGAGAGCACCTTAACCAAATTATCAAAGTTAATGTCACCAGTAATGAGACAAACTGAGACCAGATACCTCCTCATGGGCTGTTCTGAGGACACAACATCTTCTGTGACATTCTGTACAAAAATATGAAAACCTGAATTTGAACATGAAGAAAGATCACCCAACACATACTACAAAATAACTGGTGGGTACTGTTACAGAAAAAAAAAAAAAAGTTCATGACACTTTTAAAGAAGGTAAGGCAGACTTTATTTGGGCCCTTTATCTGAGATTTTGCAGAGGGGTGGAGAGGGATTGGGTTCAACTCTCAGTACTACATGGATAAGTGGGAATTTATAGCCAAGGAGCAGGGCAGGAGGCTGTGGATGGAAAACTACTAAGAAGAAGCATCAGAGGTAAGGGAGGATTCTGGGTACACTGACCTAAAAGGGTTCTTGCTGAAGACAAGGCAGGGATATCAGACATCACCTGGAGAATGGTGGGTGGATGAAGAACCTGATCAGATATAGAGGGTGACCAGATATTGAAGGTGGGGGCGTTCTGGTTAAACTGATTTAGCAAGGTTCTCACTGAAACTGGATTTCATAAGGAAGGGCACAGATGGGACTGAGAGAAGTTTCAGGAGCCCGACTCAAGTTTGGACAAGCAAAAAATTTTTGTCAGTACTCTTCTAATGGGTCAATGCCATGAAAGAAAAAAAAAAAAAGATTTAGGAATTGTTCTCAATTTTTAAAAGATTTAGGAACGGTTCTGGGTTAAAGAAACATGACAGCTAAATGCAACATGAGATTGGATTGGCTCATGGACCAGGAAAAAAAAAAGACATTAATAGGACAATTGGAATTTAATAAGGTCTCTAGATTAGATGGTAGGGTTGTATCAATGTTAATTTCCTGATTTTTACAAATACCCTCTGTTATGTAAGATGTTAACATTTGGCGAAGCTAGATGAAGGATATATAAAAATTCATTTTGCAGCATCTGAAATTATCTCAAAATGAAAAGTTAAAAAAATTAAAATTCAAGAAATGTGTTAAGGTAGATCTCATATAAGTGTTCTTACCAAACTTTTTTATTTAAAAGATACATCATCTTAGTGCCAAAGGGATCTGACTGATAAATCAATTACATGTTAAAGCTGTAAGAAGTAGTATGACTTGTCCAAAGTTGTACAAACCTTGAATGTTAGTCTCCAAACACTGGCATTCTCTCTTTAATACTGCATCCTAGGGCACCTGGGTGGCTCAGTTGGTTAAGTGACTGCCTTTGGCTCAGGTCATGATCCTGGAGTCCCGGGATGGAGTCCCGCATCGGGCTCCCTGCTCGGCAGGGAGTCTGCTTCTCCCTCAGACCCTCCCCCCTCTCATGTGCTCTCTTTCTCATTCTCTCTCTCTCAAATAAATAAATAAAATCTTTAAAAAAAAAAAAATACTGCATCCTACTTCACCTCAATTTTCTAAATACCTGAGACTAGGTACATAAGCCAACACTTCACATTTCATGTCTTTTTCAGAGACAAGGGAGGATGGGGTTAACTTACATTAACCATGTAAATGAGAGAGCAACACCTTGCTCTGTATGAAAATGAATAAAGGAAAACTCATTTAAAATGGAGTTAGTAGCCCTCAAGAGGAAGCTCTCATTCAGACCCTAATAGGAAAAAAGGTACCTAACATTTTCCAACAGGAATAAGCTTACTTTACTATCCCAGCAGGAAGAAGGTTTTTTCCTCATCTAGCAACAGCCCAGCCAATGAGAAACTGCCACAACTCAGCCAATGAGAAACCCTCACCGCTTTGACCTTTCACTTTCCTCCAATGGACTTTCACTCAAAGCAGCCTCTCCCAATGTTTTCTATAAAGTAATGTTACTTTCCTTTGTTCTCTGGACTTGCCTGTGGTTTTGCCATAGTTTGCCTGTCCATTGCACTTCCTCTGTCATTTCCAAATAAACCCATTTTGCTGGCAAAATAACTTGCTGTTTTATTTTCAAGATTGACACCTGGAAAGCAAATATTAATACCAGTTTAAAGAAGAAGACCCTAAGAAGTGGTTATGTGTGATGACTTATTGATTGGAGAACACAAATCACAGTTCAAAAAAAATCCAAGAACAATTAAAATTCATGGTGTAAATTGCAAATACACAGAGTAAATGAGGCAATTATAAGGGTGGAATAGTAGTCATGGGCTGTGGCTTCAATCAGTTGTCTTTAAACATTCTTTTTTGCCTTTTTTTCATGAAAAAGATTTATGAAAAATTTGTGCATCTATAGACTGACATCTAAAATTTCATCTTTAATTTATAACTAGTTGTAAAAGGCATAATTTCTGGCATATTACAAATAATGTTTTTTTAAAGATTTATTTATTTATTTTAGAGAGAGAACACGAGCAGGAGGGGCAGAGGGAGAGGGAGAGAGAATCTCAAGCAGGCTCCACACTGAGTAGGGAGCCTGATACGGGGCTCAATCTCACGATCCCAAGATCATGACCTGAGCTGAAACCGAGTGTCAGATGCTTAACTGAATGTACCACCCAGGTGCTCCATATGTCACTTTTTAATCAACCTGTCAGATTACTCTGTAAAATCTATCCAAAGTCATCCAAACACAACAGTAAGTTGAGAACCACAATCATTCATTTGATAAATAAAAGCACACTCTTCTTTTGCAGTCAAAAATTTCACATCATTCTTTATTCCCTCTAAACTCACAATTCCATTCCAACTCCCCCACAGAGTTTCATCCTAAAAAAAGGTATTTTGTGATTGGAAGTCTTTAATGATCACTGAGTCATACTTCAGTACAACAAAAATCTGTATGCAAATTGAAGGGTAAATTATTTTTATTTTTATTTTATTTTTTATTTTTTTTAAAGATTTTATTTATTTATTTGACAGAGAGAGACACAGCGAGAGAGGGAACACAAGCAGGGGGAGTGGGAGAGGGAGAAGCAGGCCTCCCGCGGAGCAGGGAGCCCGATGCAGGGCTCGATCCCAGGACCCTGGGATCATGACCTGAGCCAAAGGCAGACGCTTAACGACTGAGCCACCCAGGCGCCCCAAGGGTAAATTATTTTTAAACATCCAGTAACCATAAAGCTTGAAATGTTGAATATTCTTTTTGTATTGAGTTATGATTATAAATATTTTTGTGCTCATTTTAACAAGCATAAATAATTATTAACACAAGAAATAAAATATTATTGGTAATATTTTCTTAATTAAATGGATGGGTCTGAGGCTTTTTCCCTATATGGTTTTTATATCCAACAATGGATACTACACATTACCATTACCATATCATTATATTAATAAGACAAGGTTCAGCACTAATTCCATCCCGAGTTTATATCTTCTATAGATTTAAGCACGGGAAAAATTTGTTCATCTAAACAAATGGATGGAAATGGAAAAAGTTTAATTTAATTCTTCAACTCTGTCCATTTGCTAAAAATGTCACATAGGAATCACATCAAAAATTATTTTTGATGATCTATCAGACAATTAGTCAATTAGGTACTCCTGAAATATTTTTGAGTTGAAAACATATGCCTTGCAAAAAAAAAATTTTTTTACACAGTCATTAAAGTCATTCCCTTCTCAACAATGTCACCAACTTTTCCATTTGTCTTTTTCTTTTGGTGTAGAGTCAGGTTTCCACTGGCTATGCACCATGGGGAGAATCTAGAGGGTTGAGAGTCAGGATTTTTTTTTTGTAAAGTAAGAGAAGGCATGTCATGAAAAGGAAGTAGGATTCCTCAGATTCCTCAAAACCAGGTTCATTCTCTCCCAGATCAACTTGTGGGAAAATAGAAATTACATGTGGAAATTGAGAATCTATAAATTGATTCTCTTAAAACTATCCATTTTCTCAGGTACTTCTTAGAAGATATTGTGCATCCCAGGAATATGCACACCCCTGGGTCATCTTAGATTATTCCAAGCACACACATTATTCCAAACACGAGGAATTTCCATCAAGAAATTGCACAGAATTTAAGCCACATAGAGGAGGATTTTGATAATACATCTCCTCAAACTGTGGAATATTTCCCAAAGTATATTCAAAGGAAATACAGTCTTGAATTTTTCCATACAAAGTAACTTAAAATGGTTCATCACATTTGGAAAACATTGCACTGTATGATCCCTTGGGAAGGATTATAATCCATATTATCATACTCTAGGCCTGAAAAATCCTACAGTAAAGAAAGAATACAGTTTACCTTAATTCAAATTTTAACAGATATATTTGCCTATGTATGTCTCTTGGTTGGTATCTTTCTGAACACACTTTCTGAATTGCTGAGTTATGATTTGATTGAATGTAGGGGTTGCATGTCGTATTTCTCTTAATGAAATCCACGGACGGTGGCCATGTCCTTGGTAGATGTTTAATAAATATTTGTGAACTGATTTACTGATTCATATACAAAGGAAATTAGGTTGACAAAAGAAGAAAACCAAACAGAAATTGATTAGCAGGAATTGTATCATAAAGGAAGCCTTTAAACAAAACCCCTCTAACTTATCACATAGAAGCAGGTGTAATACTGTAAACAAGAACCAAAGCTCTCACCCAAGAAGTCACCTCGAGCTCACACTGCTGTCTCCCCCAGGGAAGCCTGGCTCGGGGCGGGGGGGGCGTTGTGCAGTACATCATAGAAGGACTCTCAATGTGTAGTCACTGCTGCAAGATCACAGAGGATTAGGCCTCCAGACAGCAGTGACAGACACATAATCCTGTCATCACAAGCATTCTTTGGAAGATCCTTCACTTGGGGAACAAAAACAGTCATTGCTTTTTATCCTCATACAATGTGAATCTAAGAGTAGAGCTGACTCTTCTTTGGCAGTCTCTCGGCAGTAGGGAGATAGCAGAGGTAACATGCTCCATAAATAACTAGGTCAATCATGGTACAGCAAAAAGAGAGCTGGACTGGGAGCCAAAAAAGACAGGCATCTCTGTCTTTTCCTTTTACCAGCTGGGTAAACTTGAGTATTCCCTCAACTTCTCTGAGCCCCCATTTCTCCATCTGTCAAGACCTTATCAACTTAAACATATCTGTGGAGCATATGATCCCTTCATCCTAACTGTGGAAAGAAAAATCATCTTTTAAGAAGACGTCAACATTTCTTGCCTTCAAAGCAAGAAGATAACGTCCCAGTAATTATCTGCTTTAATTGATTTAGTTGCTTAACTAGTTCTGACATCTGCCTTGAGAACACTACTTTTAAGTAAACAATCAGAATGCTTCTGGGGAAAACACCAATTCTATTCCTTCAGTATAAAAAAATGATAAGGACCCTGGAGAGTGGTTATCCTGCATTAAAGAAACAAGGTCAACTTTTATAGTGTTTGACAGTCTATTATATCACAGAAGAAAAAGTGCCTCATATTGCAGTACTCACTATCCTAAATTATTGCAGCCGAGCAGAAAGATGTTAGGGATTAAGAAAATCATGGGTTTTTTTAAATTTAAATATAAGTTTGAGCACATTTTTATTGCTGATATCAAAAATCTTATACCGCTGGGAGAAAGGATTTTAGTAATAGCCATAATGAACAATTACATAATCAAAATTAATAGAGAAAAGTAATCCTTTAGTTCGCAGTGGATAAAGAATAAGTTTAATTAACACAGTAAATGTGCTTCTCCCCAACCTATCTCTAGCAGGGATGACAAGAGAAAGAAGACAGAATTAGGTCAATCCCTCTTGATGGCAGGACTCTTAACAAGTGACCAAATAAGTGACAAAATAAGCTGATTTTACAAAGGAAGGAAGTACAAGGAAGGAAGTGGTTGTTTTCAATTTTTTGATGACGTTCTATTGCGATTTTAATCAATCGCCTCCCAAGGCCTAAAGTTCTTTTTGTGTGATATTTGTACATTGTAAATCAAGGACTAACAAGAGTTGAGGATTTCATTTTTCAGTATGTGTTTGCATCAAGTCAAATAAATGCTCTCACATAATGTATTCTAAGAAAAAAGTTGTGCCTCTGTTGTGTTTTCATTTATCACACGACCTCAGATCATTTCAAAGCAGTATCCCAAGCCCAAGTTAATGTTGTTCTGTATGTAATGTTGAAATTCCACAGCCTGATATTCAATAACCAACACAGAATAAATTACCAGTTAAAAGACCCATGATGTCCAGGACTCTCAGCTCACCTAAATTCTCTTATTGCATACAGCATGGAGGAGAAAGAACTCACAATTACCTGGTAGACTCTCAGCTGAAAATGGGATGCTCCCCAAGGATTCCCAAGTCCTCATTCAAAGGGACACACCAGAAGGATCTTTTCACTGTATGGTTCTTAAAGTGTCTCCAAGTCTTCACCCAAATGAGAATAGATCCTCATAATGATATGAATCAAATTCAATGGACAAAGGACATTGCCACCTGGCCAAGCATATCATCATGTGCCCAGCATGAGTTAATGCCATTTATACAAAGAGTACCAAGAATCCAATGCCATAACATTGTAATGTTTTGCTGAACCATGTTACATGTTGTTGGAGGACAGAAGTACTGAAATTTCAATAATGTAAAATACTTCAGCAAAAGCAAAATGTGTAAAAGCAAAGATTTGCCAATGCTTATTTAGCATGACCTCTGGGAGAATATACACTGATTCCATGTTACTATAGTTTTATAAGCAAATTATTTTTATGTTTTCTATTTTAAAGATTTAATATACTTCACACTTAACACAGTTTAAAATTTAGGCTCTAGGGTCAGGTGACCTGGATCCTATCTTAATGTCATCTCCATCATTTATGGAGTGTATGATATCAGGAAAGTGGCTGGACTTCTCTACCTCAATTTCTTTTCACCTAAAAAATGCAGATAATAAAACTGTTACTGTTTCCTTAAGATTGTTGTAAGGACAATGTAAGATCATGCATAAAAAGGACGCACATATACTGATAGCTTAATCAGCTCTTCGAAACAGTGGAGTCTCTCTCATCCCTTGGTCTCCTCCATCTTTGGTCACCTTCCTCCTGCTTGTTCTGTCCTACCTTGGCTGGACCTAACTGTTAATTACCTCATTAGCACAGTCAATGGCATTATTTTATTATTATCCACCCAGTAAATTCCTAACATTGGGTCAATGTTAAAATCCATCCAATTTCTTGGCTTCTAAGACTCTGTAGCTGAACATCGAGGAAAACCACACAGTCACACACATGGATGCTACCATGTAGTATTGTCTCAAACATCTGCTGAAACTTCAAATATGCTCAACGGGATTTCATTGTATCATCAGCCAACTCTTTTCTTCAGCAACTATATCAAATTATCTTCTCATTCTTTATGGTTCTGCTCAGATATTACCTTCTTCAAGGAGCTTTCTCTGCCCTTTCCATAAGGTGCTTTAAAAGTTTGTTCCCGGGGTGCCTGGGTGGCTCAGTTGTTAAGCGTCTGCCTTCTGCTCAGGTCATGATCCCAGGGTCCTGGGATCGAGCCCCACAATGGGTTCCCTGCTCCGCGGGAAGCCTGCTTCTCTCTCTCCCACTCCCCGTTTGTGTTCCCTCTCTCGCTTTGTCTCTGTCAAATAAATAAATAAAATCTTAAAAAAAAAAAGTTTGTTCCCATTATAGCTAGTACATATTTGGTCATGATACCTGACTCATAGATAATACTACATAGATACTACTTGTCTCATGGATTGATGAATAAATATTGTGTGTACTTGCCTAGGCCTATTGTAACATCATAATCTGTTCAAGGGTCCACTATCTTTTTTTTTTTTTTAAGATTTTATTTTTATTTATTTGACAGAGAGAGACACAGTGAGAGAGGGAACACAAGCAGGGGGAGTGGGAGAGGGAGAAGCAGGCTTCCCGCTGAGCAGGGAGCCTGACGCAGGGCTCCATCCCAGGACCCTGGGACCATGACCTGAGCCGAAGGCAGACGCTTAACGACTCAGCCACTCAGGCGCCCGAAGGTCCACTATCTTTTTAAAAAATATGTATTTATTTGAGAGAGTGAGAGTGCACACGTGTGGGGGGAGGGCAGAGGGAGAGGGAGAGAATCTCAAGCAGACTCTACCTCCAGCGCAGAGCCGGACATAAGGCTCCATCTCATGACCCTGAGATCATGACCAGAGCTGAAATCAAGAGTCAGATGTTCAACTGACTGAGCCACTTAGGTCCTCCCAAGGTCTGCTATCTCATGGCAACTTTCCATCCCCTGGACCACAAAGTTCTTCAGTCAGGATTATATCTTATGCATTCTCATATCCCTACCACTGCTTCCATGGTGCATACTAGAAGCTAAATCATTTTTCCTGACTGAATTGATCAATAAGTTGAAATTGATAATACTGAAATAGTCAGTTCATTCATTCAGCAATGATTTAATAAGAGCCTCTTATGCATCTCTACTATGCTAGGTACTAGAAATTCAAAGATTAAGAGACCTAGTTCTCCTTATGGACTATGCTGACAAACCGGGCAGGAGAAACACAAATGTATGTTTGCTAGAGGATTACATAATCACTCTGGGGAAAGTACATACAAGGTACTGTAGATACACAGGATGAAGCACCCCAAGTGTTGGAATTGGCTAAAGAGGTAGTGTTTGAGCTCCTGCTTCAAGTATCTCCCTTTTTGTTATTACATGTTCACTGAGCAAATTTCATAGTCCTCATTTACTTCTCTGAATTAACTGACTCTATTAGTAGCATTCCTTATTTGCCAAAGGTCACCAGTTATTCAAGGAAACAGAACAGGCCTGTACTGAGTTGAGTCCTTTGTCCAGAGGAGGACAGAGCACCTTGATTGACATTCCTATGAAAACTGTATGCAATGCAAGAGAATTCCCAAAGTAAAATGAAGGTCTGTTATCATAAAAGGGAAAATGGATGTTGGGAATGCAAAGGAATCAAACAACGGATGAATTCTCCAATGGATGTGATTGGCTTTGTTTTCAAGGCAGCTATGTTTCCTAATGTAAATTTTTTAAATGTACTTTCAGGTTGTATCCATTTGGAATCTTTCAATTGCAAGTAAGAGGAACCTGATGCACAGTGGCTTCAACAAATAGAGGTGTTTTTCTCACTAAACAAGAATTCTGGAAGTTCCAGTCCAGGACTGATGATGTAACAACTTGCATCTTAGGGCAGTGATTACAACGTGTGGCCCCAGCTGCTGGTTGTTAGGGACTGACTTATGTCCTCCTAATATTCATCTATCAAAGCCTTAACTCCTGGGGTGCGTGGGTGCTCAGGTGGTTAAGTGTCTGCCTTTGGCTCAGGTCATGATCCCAGAGTCCTGGGATCAAATCCCACATTGGGCTTCTTGCTTAGCAGTGAGCCAGCTTCTCCCTCTGCCTGCTGTTCCCCCTGCTTGTACTCTCTCTCTCTCTCTCTGACAAATAAATAAATAAAATCTTTAAAAAAAAAAAAAAAGCTCTAACTCCTAATGTAACTATATTTGAAGATAGAGCCTTTGAAGAGGTAATTAAAGTTAAATGAAGTCTTAAGAGTCGGGCTTTAATTTAATAGGACTATGGTCTTTACAAGAGGAAGAGACACCAGAGATACACACACACAGAAAAAAGCTCACATGAGGACACAGAGAGAAGGTGGCTACCTGCAAGCCAAACAGAAAGGTATCAGGAGAAACCCAATCCACTGGCACCTTGATCTGGGACTTCCGCCCTCTGGAACTGCAAGAACATAAATTTCTGTTATTTAAACTACCCAGTCTATGGTATTTGGTCATGGCAGCTCTAGCAAACAAATACAAATGAGATAAACATAGAACATCAGAGTAAGCACTTGGAGACTTGGTTAACAATTTGACAGAATTATTTTATGCCTACTGAATCGAATGATAAAATATTTGGACTTGTATTTTGTATGTCTTTTCCACTTTGTTTTTCTATTTATTTATTTTGTTGTATTTTAATCAGTATAATAGACTAGAAATAGTTTTTTAAAATGATCTTAACCACACATAGGTTGTGTGGTTAAGATCTTAAATGTGTGGTTAAGATCTTAAAGAACCTAGGCTCGCTCTCTATTTCTTTTGGCTTTTGTTTTTAGATGAGCAACCTCATGGTCACAAGACAGCTGCTATACCTCCAAGCATCATATCCTCATTCCAAAAAGCAATAAAAAAGAAAGGTAAGGAATGAAAGGCAATAGGGGTGCTTGTTGAATCTGTCCCTATTAATCAAGAAAGCAAAAACTTCCCGGAAAACCTGTGCTAGATGTTTCTGCTCATATCTATCAGTCAGAAGTGTGACAATGGCCACCCTTCCTGGAAGAGTGGCTACGGAGAAGGGTGGCTGTTGAGTCAGCTAACTAACAGTGAATTCCAAACAGTTTTACACCAATCTCTTAAGAGCTTAGTTAGCGTAAATCAGTCTCCTAGATCCCGCTCCATTTTAGATACATGATAGCTAGCTAGCCAGCAAGCAAGCAAGATCACACTGACCTAAGGTAATTCCACCAAGATAAGACTCAACTGGGAGGTTATGCATGTAGCAACCAGTCAGCCTTTCTTTTCAATTCACTAAACCAACATTGATTTATTCTGATATATTTATGCCATATATATACATAAATATGTATATATGTATACTGTGTGTGAGTTCTTTCACATAAATTGCCTCAATATAGGTGACAGTTCCTAGCTACGTCAGGAGCAAATCCTATGAAAATAAATACATTTAGTTCACTGATTAAAAGAACCAATTCCAGGGACACCTGGGTGGCTCAGTTGGTTAAGCGTCTGCCTTCAGCTCAGGTCATGATCCCAGGGTCCTGGGACTGAGTCCCGCATCTGGGTCCCTGCTCAGGGGGGGACTGCTTCTCCCTCTTCCTCTGCTGCTCCCCCTGCTTGTGCTCTCTCTCTCTCTCTCACTCTCTGAAAAATCTTTAAAAAAATAAAAGAAAGAAGAGAAAAGAACAGACTCCTAAGAATCATCCATCTAAGAGACTTCATATTAATTGAGATTCTTCAGTAACTAGGCATCTTGTTTAGCACTTTCTATCTTTAAAGCTTTTGGTCTGGCATCACATTTTATACTGTTATTGGCTCTATTTGATAGATGAGAAAACAGATACAGAATACTTAAGAACTAAACCAACATTAGGCATCCACAGAGCCAGTACTAGTATCCACGTGTCCTGAATTATATGCCTCACTGTCTCAACTTTTCCTAACAGGACCAATCTCCAGAATCCAATATGGGGCCCACTAATGTCCCAAAGAAACTCTACATTCCAGTTCTACTGATACCTCTTTCCTGCTCACCACAAAGTGGTTGCCTCTCTCTAGAATATTCAAATGCTAAACTGTTTTTTTTCTTTGAGACAGAGTACATGAGCACGTGAGCAGGGTGGAGTGGGGGGAGGGACAGTAGGGGCTGAAGGAGAGGGAGAAAGAGAGAATCTTAAGTAGGCTCCACGTCCAGTGTGGGGCTTGATCTCATGACCCTGATCATGACCTGAGCCGAAATCAAGAGTCAGACACTCAACCAACTGAGACTCCCAGGCACCCCAAATGCTATTTTTATTTTCACTCAGGTTAAGTACTGTTCTGTTTGTGTTTTCATTCTTTCACTTATTCCATAAGTGGGGACACAACCAAAAGCACGACAGACATGGAATTTACTAGGAAACCAACATTTGCCCAATGATGAATGAAACTCAATTGCAAAATGATTACAAAAAAGAAGTTCAGAGTGCTTTTTGCCTAAGGTAATCTCTCTCTCTTTCTTGATACTCTATGCTGTTTCACCAGCTATTACATCACCTTCCTCTGCCACCAGGTACAACAATATAACGTCATCTCTGAGAATGGGAATGAGACCATTCATGAAGCCAACAAAGAGGAAAAGTGAGACTGCTTCTATTTCAGAATCTCCCTTCCAGCCACTCCGACCCTAAAGACATTACCTGGTAGCCTTCCTCTTAGTAAAAGCATACATTAAAGTGTCTGACATCAAAGTGGTAGATTTTCTTGACTCTTTTTTAAATGGACTCAATGACTTTGTAGGTGAGGTAATACCCCCATTCCTAAACAGTTTGTTTTATGGCTCTTTCGAAAGCTATCCTAACTTCAAGTATCCAACCCATTATGCCAGTAACTGCTATGATTATTAAACATAATTGAGATGTGCTCACTTTTCCCCTTCAGACATTGGTATATGGAAAGGAGACAAAATAAATATGATTTATTATGATATGTTGGAATATAATCCTGGTGCAAATCAGAGAAAATAAGACATGTATCAGACACTGCTGTGTAAGAGAAAGAATTCTGAAAAGCACATTTTCATCCTGCCTAAACAATTGTCTCAGCTGTGTATCCATAGTTAAATCACTTACTCTGTTTGGGCCTCAACTTTCTCATATATTTACTGCTTATGTTGAACTTTATGACTTGTAAATTCCCTTAAACTCTATGGTTTATGACAGAAGGTAGAAGTTGGAAGCCATTGATTCAATTCAGACATATATTTGTGTGCTTTTGTTGTTGACCCCAAACACTGTTTTTACAGTTATTTGGCTGCAAATATTTAAAAATTGGAAGATTTCTGTCAACAATATAGGTTTCCAGTTTCTCGTGGATAAAAAAGATCCCAAATATCCAGCAGCACTAGACTCCTGTTTCTGATGCTCAGCAACTTCAGATGGGACCCATGCTTTCCAGGTCATTGGAGTTCTCATGGCTCCATATTGCTTCATGACTTAGGTTACTGGTCTTTCCTCTCCTGTTGTTTGGCTTTATAGTCCCAAACTGTAAGGCCTTTATACTTTCAGTTCTTTCCACATGGAATAGCACGCCTCCAGATATTTACCTAATCCTATTTTATTTTCATATCCACAATTATCAGTACCCAGAAATGCATTTCATTTGTTTGTGCATATTTTTGTTGTTTGTCCCTCTACTAGAATAAAAACTGTTAGAAGGATGGGACTTTGTCTTGTTCACCAGGGTACCTGCAGCACATAAAATAATGCCTGGTATATGGTAGGTGTCAAATAACTGTCTATCCATTGATTTGTTGTTGACTATAAATTCCTGTCCTTTTGGAATTCATATTCTCCTGTCTGCCAAGCAAATGGCTTTCAGGAATCACTTTATTATGGGAAAACTCAAAATACAATCCATCACTATGAATATATTTAAAAATAAATGGGATTGCCTTGCTCTTAATTACTGAACACATGACCATTGGAGAACAATTAGAAAATTTAAAAACTCATTCAACTGAGATACTGATTTCAAAATATCAGTGACTTTCCATTCCAGGATTTTTTTTTCAGGAATTACACATTTATACTACATGTTTATACTTTTTTACATACACTTGAAGAGAACTCAGTCTTCCTTCTCCTGCAGCAACTCATGCAATAAGAAATCTTCCCAAACCTCCATCTTCTCAAAAAATCATTGAAGGAAAGTAGTTCTTGACATTTCTATGCACATACTTATGCCTCTTATGAGAGGAGAAGGATTCATCTGATTGCTGAGATAATGAGAACCTGATATTCATTCTTTCATGTTTCTCCATGGGGCAGGATTTACATACTTACAAGTTGTCATTGAGAAGCAAGCCTTCACCCTTGGTTCTCAGACTCAACAATGCCCCAGGCAGCATGGTCTAACACTGTGGTCTAATTTAGGAGCTGCTCTACACATTCATTCAACCCCAACTAAATCTCAAAGTCTAGAGTTGTAGGAGGTTATAGGGGGCCCCCACAGAATTTCACTTCTCCAAATCCAGTTTATCAAGAATAAGAAAATATTGTACTTTACATCTCACCTGGCTACTGTGTCTATTTCTCTAGAGGTCCGGAATGTAGAAGAAAGAATGGTGAGTTTTGCACTTTGCAAATCCTACCAATGCTAAAAATTCAGTTCTGTGACCTGATTTTCCTATTGAAACTTCTTTCATTATTTTTTTGGATGCAGCCACCATATTTGAGATATTTCGAGTATGACAGGTTGGTCACTCCTTCAGTGAAAGTTGCTCCCACCCTTAGCAACAGGTGTTGGACTCCTCCTTTCTGAGAAATGCCGTCTTGATAGTTCAGTGGCTGCAGTAATACTGGGTAGAAAGAGGATGTATTGTTCTTTGCTTTCTCCCTCATTCTACCTACACATATGGCTTCATATGGCTTTATCCATAAATTTCTCATAAATTATGTTTGAACACAACTCCAGTGGCTATGTAACCACTTTTAGTGTTTTTTATTCCAATTTTTAGTTAATCTCCCTGCAATTATAATCTCACTACTGTTACATTTAGTTTTACTTCTGCTTGAGGATGTGTTTGCAATTTAGACCTGAAACACAAATATTATTGAATTATTGATTTTATTGATTCAGCTCTTCCTCCCAAACAAAGTGGCTTGAACTAAAATAATCTGAGAATGAGAAACGTGAACTTAATCCTGCATGGTCTCAGAGCACCTCATAAATGCCAATGGGTGGCTTCTTCCCAGATGTTATGGGAAACAAATGATTAGAACAAAAATCAGAAACAAAGCATGTGTGCTCTGATCTAGGTTACGTTCTCTTGGTTTGTTCCCATAGCACCCTGTATTTCCTCAATGTGACCCTTCATTACACTTCATTATCATCACTTGTTGATTACCTTTCTTCCTGGACCACAAATTTTATGAAGGCAGGGAATTTGTCTATTTTGCTTAAGCCCTGTTTCCCACTGTTATAGTGCCTGCAGTTTTAAAAATGGCTTAAAAAATATCTGTTGAATGAATGAATGAATGCTAGGTGGAAGTAAAATACCAGGAAACATAGGATTTACCACAAAAAAACAGATGAATCAAGCTCCAGAAATGAGGCAGGACAAGACTAGAAAGATTGGCATGGTATCTTCTCTGAGCCTCCATCCTCCTAATGGCTCCTTCCCCCAATTGCTAACCCCCATGAGTGGGGACAAGAAAGGGACACTTGAGACAAGAACAAATACTACTTGCAGTTAGGTATAGAAAAGGAAGTGAAACCCAATTCATTTTTCGAAAAGAGCAAAAGTATTAAATGAATAAACACATCTAATAGTATTTTTGACAAAACTAAGAAAATCTAATAAATAGTAAATAAAAATTCTAATATAATCTAATAAAAGAAAAGCCCAATGCAAGAAACTAGGGAAGAGAAATAAGCCAAAATCACTGATGCAGAGATTTTTTCTTAATTGTTAAGCACAAAAATAATGCCCTGTGCAAATGAAATTAACTATGCAATAAAATGAATGACATTGTGTGTTTGTCAGAGGGAACAGGAGATGGTAAAAACCAATAAAAACTCACAGAGCAGGAAACTTTAATAGATTAATAATTATGGAACACATTCAGAAAAGTTGTTAGAGAATTTCTTCCAAAAGCATACATAAGTTTATATGACAAGTTTCCAAATATTCAAGGAATGATATATCAATAATATATAAATTATTTCAGATCATGAATACAGTGTAAAGATTCCATATTGATATCTGTAAAGATAGTACAATGTGCTGATATGAAAACATGACAATTAAAGATCAATGTTGCTTATGAATACTTCTGACAAAATTATAAATGAAGTACTAACAAATGAAAATTTATAATATTATGTACTCAAAAGAGTTCATCTGAGGGATTTGAATCAAATTGGGATAAAATCACTAGATGCCAAAAAGACTTTAAAAAAATTCATCATGTAGCTATGATTTAAAGAAAACCTCTTTGTCAACAATTTTCAAAGGCTTACTTTTTACTGTGATGAAAAGTACCTATCCCAAATGCTGAATCACTAAATAAATTGCCATTCATTTGGGAATAAGTTAAATATTATATCATATAAACAGTGAACATTCATTATCTCTAATACTACTTAATGTAATTTTAGAAGTTTTAACACTGCATTGAGATGTAAAAATTTTAAATTATATAATTGAAAAGGAAGAAACAAAATTATCATTATTTTCAGATAATACTTCAAAAAAATCAACTTAAGTGTCATAGAAATATGGAAATTTATTTCCAGTGACATGGTCAGATCATAATGAATATACAAAATCCAATGGCTCCAGTCCCATCAAAATGGCTAAAATTAAAGACTGACCATACCAAGTGTCACCAAAAATGTGGAGCAACTCAAATTTTTATGAATTGCTAATAGGAATGTAAAATGGCACAAACACTTTGGAAATAATTTGGCAGATTCTTAAAAGTCAGACTTACATTACCAAACAATTCATGTATCCTATTCCTATGCATTTAACCAAGAAAACATGAAAGTACATGTCTATACAAGTCCTTCCACATGAATGTTCATAGCATCATTATTCATAATAGTAAAAAATGAGAGACAACAAAGTCCATCAACAAGTGAATGAAAAACATGTGGTATACCCATACAGAACATTATTCAATCATAAAGAAGAATGAACTATTAATAAATGCAACATGGATGAATCTCAAAATCGTTATGCTGAGGAAAAGGAGCCAGACACAAAAGAGTAGATCCTGAATGATTCCATTTATATAAAAATCTAGAAATGCAAATGAATATATAGTGAAAGAAAGCAGATTAGTTGTTGTCTGAGGCAGGAGTTGGGAATGGGATGGGTTACAAAGAGGCAAGAGGAATTTTGGGGGCGGTGAAGACAATATTTGGTGTCTTGTTTTTGATAGTAGTTTCATGAGTATAATACAACTCAAACTATACACTTTAAATAAATGTGGGTTATTGTACATAAATCATGCATCAATGAAGTTAAAATTTAAAAATACAATAAAACATTCTGGACAAGAAAATCCAAAGATCAAGAGACACTCACTATAGCATATACCCAAAACGAAATTGTCTAAAGTCCTTCAACTTCTCTCCTCAAAATGTTTTGTTGGCTCTTACTTGCTTGTAGACTATCTCATTATAGTAATTAATCAACAAAATGTAAAGACATGAAAATACAGAATTTATGTGACAGTATGAAGACCTTATTAATTTATTCTCCATTTCTCCCATAGCAAGAGAGAGAGAGAGGAAGAGAGACAGACAGAGAGCAAGCGACACCAAACAAGAGAGAAATGGAGAGACTGAGATTAATTTTACTGAGATGGCCATGTCTAGCTAAAAACTTCATTTCCTTCATCTTCTTCAGGGGTAACTATGTGCCATACAATTGGTTGGAAGATGAAAGTGGAAGTCTTATAGTTGGGGCTTCTAGGAAAACTATTTTTTGCTGGTAAAAGGGGACATGCTCAGGTGACACAAAGTTTGCCCTTCACCCTTTCCCCTTTCTTTTTGACTAAAGAGCATGAATGAGTGACTTGGAAGTACAGCAGCCATCTTGCGACTGAGAGTGAGAAAACCAAATGCTAAAGATGAGAGAGCAAAAAGAGGAAAGGTATCAGAACCAGCCCTAGAACACCTTACCCATTTCTTTTGCTGTGTGAGAAAAATCAATCCCTTACAAGTTTCATGCAGCTATATAAAATTCTACTAACTCTAGCATTTGTGGAGAGAGAAATAAGAATTTTATTACCAAGCCAATCACATATTATTATTGCTGAAAAGGGACTTAAAAATCAAGTCATCAAGTCTCTCATTATACAGCTGATGAAACAGGTCCAGAAAAATATGAGACTTTCCCAAGAGGATACAATTAACAGAGTCAAAACTAGAACCCAAGCCTCTTGGTTTTCAATCCAGTACCACTTTCACTGTCCCTGGTGCCACACTAAAGAAAATTACTGGGGCACCTGGGTGGCTTAGCCGGGTAAGCATCTACCTTTGGCTTAGGTCATGATCCCGGGATCCTGGGATCGAACCCCATGTCGGGCTCCCTGCTCAAGGGGGAGTCTGCTTGTCCCTCTCCCTTTGCCCTTCCCCTCCCCACTTATGCTCTCTCTCTCATAAATAAAATCTTAAAAAAAAAGAAAAGAAAAGAAAAGAAAATTACTCACTGATAGCCTATTTTTAGCCAAGTACTATGCTTGGTGATATATGGAGGAAAGAATGTACAAGACCATATTCCTTTCCTACAAGATGAATGCAATCTAGATGAAGAGGTAAGACTTCATCGGACTATGAAATAGCAAGAGTAGTTTTAAAATAGAGCTAGTGGAATCAGTCCCATCACATTATGGCCCATGATCTTTAGACAGAAAAAGTCAGACAACAGTATAAGCCTGTATCATACATGGTAAGTGACTGAGTGTTCATACCCATGTTAGGGGAAAATCACTTTGGGTAGGAAAAATCAGAGATGTGTTGTATCAGGGAATGATGTTTTCTCTTCCTTGCAGGAAAGATAGAGTTAAGAGAGGCAGAAGACAATAAGACAATGGGAGGACATTCCTAGAAAATAGGCAAAAAAAGCCTTTGGCAAAAAGCTTGGTGTGAAGGACCAAGAAACATCTTGGGGAAAATGCAAATGAAATGGTTTGAGTACAGTGGAAGGTTTTGTTAGGGTTCTTATGGAAAATGTGGCATTAAAAAAAAAAAAGAAAATGTGCCATAAAATATAGGTTAGAACCAGAAGAGCTTTAAATGACAGAGTGAATAATTTTAACTTTATCTTTCAGGTAATAAAGAACCAGTGTTGATTTTTAATCACGGAAATGACTTGGCAAAATTGGTGTTTAAGAAGAACCTGGTGTCTGTGAATTGAGAACAGAAAATAGAACACAGAAGATTAAACAACATATTGAACAAAAATTATAGGCAATATGTGGTTCAGTATATATATATATAAGTATATATATACACATATTATAATTTTTATGTAATTTATACATAATTCTAAATCACAAGGAAATGAGCAATAAAATAGTTAAAGATTTTCCATTTCAATGCCCAGTATAGTGCCTGGACCACAGTAGATACTCAATAAATGTGTGAATAATTCATTCACAATGTAAAGTACATTAATATCCAAACCAAAAGATTATTGCAGACTCTCTTCAGCCAGAGATATTAAAGCATCCTTTATAAATCCTCGAAGTGTATATAAAGCATTTCTCTTCCAAGATAAAAATGGGAGTTTTAAGGATCACTGAAAACTGGTGAGTTACCTAGGTAACTCATTAAGTAAAATACATGAGAATTGAGTTCTGATTAAAAGTAGCTCCTTTACTGCCTGCCTTTTGAAAAGAAGCAACAGATACAGCTTCAAAGCTTCTACTTAACAAGCAGATAAAAAAGAATAGATGACTTGATTCTGATATATCTGAATATCTACCTATGATTTCAGTCACCTTTTGAGCCTTTGGTTATTTTTAGAATCACCTTCCAACAATGGCCAAATGAGTTCAGAGAACTAAGAATTCAGGTGAGAGACATACAACTGCAGTCATTTGAGTATTTTAGAATTTTACGATTTTCTGAGTGACCTAGATAATTAAATTAAAAAAAAAAATCTGCACTCACCTGTACTATCTACTAAAACATACCTGCCAAAATGTTTAGATAATAGCTAACATTTGCCACTCTATGTATATTTGATGTTCAGAGTGACTACTTAAGAAGATACTTCTTTGGGGATGCCTGGGTGGCTCAGTCGGTTAAACCTCTGCCTTCAGCCCAGGTCATGGTCCCAGGGTCCTGGGATAGAGTCCCACAATGGGCTCCCTGCTCATCAGAGAGTCTGCTTCTCCCTCTGCCTTCTGCTCCCCCTGCTTGTGTGCACTCTCTCTCTCTCTCTCTCTGGCAAATAAATAAGTAAAATCTTAAAAAAAAAAAAAAAAGAAGATACTTCTTTGAAAGATGGCTTCATTAGCCAATCACCAAAATATCAGGATGATCATTAGAAAATGTCAATTAATCATCTTGATATGTTGCTTGATTCACAATAAATCTGGCTGATTCTGTTGCTTTCACTTGGCATCTTGTAGATAAGGGTGGTTATGGGGTGAGATACCAAAAAGGACAACGTCTTCTGGATGTCAAAGCTTCTAGTTGAAAGAAAGACAATGTTTCCCTAGATCCTGAGAAGTAAGGTTGACTGACTTGATGTTTCCCTTCATCAGAATTCTTTGTGTTGATAAGAACTAGGGTGTTAACATTTTTGAATTTTGAAAACCACAGCTATTCAACTAAGAGACTACTTTATCAAAGTCCAGGAAGTCAGCCCTGTACATGTGGTTAGCACATGGTAAGGACAGATGCAATGTTATCATGGGCTACCTTTGGCTCTTCCTGTGAGATCAAACCCATTGAGGGTTTGGGGGTTGCAACTGGTTTTGCAACCAATTGAGAGATAGATAAAGCAACATTCAGGCAGACAGAGATTGGAAGTATGAATTATCACCTTTATCAGAGCTCAAGTTGATATTGAAAAATAGGGCATAGAGAGAAGATTTTATTGGCTTGCTAATAGGAATATACCCTAGAGGTAAACCTACTCACCCTTCAAGACCAGAACTGAAAACCCAACCCCACTCACAAGGGCAGGGCTTCTAAACCTAAAATTGCTGGATAGGTAAGTCTAGATGAGGAAGGATACATCCCCGCTGCCAACAGACAGTTCCCAAAACAGAAAAGGGCTAACTTGTGCTCCGTATTTTCCTCCCTAACTCACCAGTCATAGGGGGCCCTCCTCTACCTTGGAGAAGGACAGTGAGGGTCTGAGGGCCGGCGGGGGGTGGGGGGGGCGGGAATGTCAGGAGTGTTACTCTAATCCCTGGTCCCTTCAAATGGGAACATGACTCAAAGGGGAAAAGTTCCACCCTTTTCCAACAGAGGGCAGCATTCATGCCTTAGCCTTTTTCATATCCAGTATCAAAAGCAGTGCCCTGATCAAGAAGTCCTTGTTGATAAAAGTTAAAGCGTGATGACCTCCGAAGAGAGAGACCAGTTTTTAGAGTCAGACTTGCCTCCTGCTTCTGAACCTCTCTGACTGTACACCCTCAGGCAAGTAATTGAACCTCTTTGTGATTTCATCAACTGTTAAAATCCAGATGGTAAATACCTAGCTCACAGGAGTCTCTGGAAGGTGAACTATCCAGTAGCTCATCCCAATGCTGGTAGGGGCAGAGAGGCATCCAAAACTGTGATCTCCCTTCCTTTTCTTTCCCCCTAATAAAACCTGCTCTCAGGGGGAAAAAAAAAAAATCTGGTACAAGGCATCATTTACGCTCCCATCATGAGTTTTCCTCTCCCAGGGCCATTTTTCTACTGAACCCTTTTCCCTCAGTGTAATAAAAGGCTAATTCAGTCAATCGTGGTTGAAGAGCCAAAAAGAGGGGTTTAGGAAGAAAACACCATTCTAGAAATCAGAACCTGTCTGGATTATTCTGAACTCATTATTTTCTGTACCACCTCCACCCCTCATACCTTTGTATCATCCTAATCCTTTTTTTTTTTTTCTGGAGAATTGTCACAGGAACATACATCCCTTAAATGGCAAGGAGGATATGAAGCACAATGAGGAACAGAAAAAGAAATAAGAAAGATCCGTGCCCTGATTGCCTTGCCACTAAAAACAAATGAAATGGGTATCCAGATCTGTGACGTGGCGCTGCAGCATTTAGAGAATTGAAACCTCCCTCCCGGGCTTGCTTTTAATTGTCTCTTAATGGCACATGGAATTACAAGACATTAAATCACTGTAGAGGAGCGCCAGTGGAATTACTTTATCTGAGTAAGTCACCTTTAGTTTATGAAGTTGGCCATGAGGCAGCCTAAAGGCTAGAAGAGGCCAAAACTGTTTTGTCGGAAGCACTCTGGAAAATATTCCCGAGGTGTGAGACCCCACCTGCAGCCAGAGGGCGTCAGAAAAAAACGAATGGCTAAAGACGGGTGTCCCTTTGCCTGAAGGACACACTTGGTATCAACCTCACTGCAAGGAGATCGCTGCAAGAGAAATTGGCGATGCGAAAGGGACACAGAGGCCCAGGTAGGAGCAGTTTGTAACGTGGAAATAACAGCCTTTGGGAACAGGCAAGGCGGACTTTAAATCCCAATTCTGTTTCGTTGCTGGGGTACCTCGGGCAAATACTCTTTCCATTAAGCGGAACGAATAGCACTGACGTAGTTCATGGCTTCTGTGGGGATTGAATGAGCTACTCCCTGGAAGGCAGGGTAGCAAAGGAGGGAAGTGACAAGGTTTCAGAGCTAGAGAGACTGGGTTTGAATTTTGTTTGCGACAACCAGCCTTGTCACCTCACTTACTGTGTCCCTTCATTTTCTCGTTCTCAAATAAGACTCTTTACACTACCCACTCTATGGAGTTATGAGAATTAAATTAGTGTAACACACGCGTTAAGTGCGGGGCACTTAAGGAGGACTCCATAGCCATTAACTGTTACATAACATGCCTGCCCCTGGGACCTCGGATTCCTTCTTCCATTCCTGGTTAATCGCACTTCCCCAAGCAAAGGTTTCTCAGGAGTTTATGTGATTTGAAGAGCTCAATGAACTTTTCCTCCAAAACCATTTCACTAAATCTAAAACATCCATCATTAATAATGAGTTTGGTTGAAGGCACCGTCTCTCTCCCATGACAATGAAAATAATCATCATCTAGAGAGATTACATTATCATATTATTCTTAAAATATGTTTAGACATTATTAACTTCTTATACATTAATTCCATCAATAGAGTTCCAACTGCTTGAAAAGTCTGGGAATTGAGGTAAGACCTTTGGACAGGTGAGTTTTGAGGAGACAATAAAAGGAACAGAAACATGGATTTGTTTAGGCTGAATATGACAAGGAAGTAGAGGAACCCATGCCCCATCATGGGCAACTTGGGAGGTCTCAAATATATGTGAGCTGAGGGACAGAAATTAAAATTCTTTTTTTAAAGATTTTATTTATTTATTTGAGAGAGAGAGAGAGGTTGAGAGAACAAGCAGGGGGAGTGGGAGAGGGAGAAGCAGACTCCCTGCAGAGCAGAGAGCCCGATGTGGAACTCGATCCCAGGACCCTGAGACCATGACCTGAGCTGAAGGCAGACGTTTAACCGACTGAGCCACCAAGGTGCCCCCAGAAACTGAAATTCACACTTTTCTCCAGCTTCCCTGATATATCATGTCAACCCCACATCTAAAAGAACTTAGGTTATATTGGAAAGATTTAAATTCTATTTATTTAAAAATGATCTGATACATTTCATCTGTAACATTTATTTACAACCTTCTATGAACATCTTGCAAGAGATTGTAACCAAAAATAAAATGAGATGAAGGGAATTAAAAAATTCTCAAAGGACAAGCATAAACTAATGAAATAAAGCAAGGTTTTCTGAATGATAATGTCATCCTAACATTTGGATAATGAAGTTTAGGGTAGCTGTTTTAGATGGAGTCACAGGGAATTAGGAATCACACTGTTTCAGAATAATGGCTAATCCTTACACTTACCATATTTAAACTAAAATTAGGGAATGCCTCCACCACAAACTCTTGCTCTTTCTTTGGGAAGGCCATGCACCTGCCTCCCTCATCCTCCTTGGAGAGGGTGTATGAGCTCTTTGCAGCACTTCAGCAGAGAGCACTATGGACCAATAGCTACTTTTGTTAAGAACGAATATGTCTCTGTGTGTGTGTGTGTGTGTGTGTGTGTGTGTGTGTGTGTTTATTTTCCTATACACTTATATATACCTTTCTCATTTTATTATCAGGGAGAACCTAAGGTATGTTTTACTTTTATCCCCATCTTACATGGGAGGAAATAGAGATTCAGAAATAATTAGGCCAAGATCACATAGCTAATAAAAATAACTACTGTTGATTGAAAGCTTACCAGATCCAGACACTATTCTAAACACTTTACATATACTAATTCTTTTAGTCCTGCGAGGTACTATTATTCGTATTTTAGGATAAAGAAAATTAAGGCAAAGAGAAATTAAGCTTGCTCGAGTTCCCATAGATAGCAAATGCATGAGAAAGAAGTACAAACGGGGCACTCTGGCCCCGATGCCTTCCCCTTTCACTGCCATGTTACACTGTCGCTTGGCTAATGCATACTAAAGCAATTGACAATCCATTTTCTCCCACTTGAAACATACTGCCTCCTTTTCTTATGGTTTGAGATAATTTTAGGTCTATTCTTGTATGGGAACATCAAGTCAGTCAACAGCCTTTTCCACAGTCATGGCATTGAACACATTGGCCAAGAGCACTTTGCACAGGATTCCAACACATGCAGTTAAAAACATGGAGCAAGAACTCAACACTTTGAGGACTTTTGTCTAATGACAAATTATCTGCTTCATATTTTTCTGAGGTAACTAATTGTTCAACATAATTTTTCAAATGATTGTGTTGGTGCTGAATTACCTCAGCTTTACGTGAGACCATGCACACAGCGGCTACCTGTAGAGGGTGGTCTCTTTGAGTCAGTCAACTGGAGTCAACTGGAGTCAACCCCATCCCTAAATAATCTACTCCATGTGTGTCACTGAAAGTGACATTACAATGAATCTGTCAGTTCAAGCAATATCAGTAGGGAAAAAAAAAAAAAAGACATGCATGCCTACCTGGAGGGCTTTGTGTTTCTCAAGTAATCTCTTTTCTTAATTAATCTTAAGGGCTGTCTGGTGTTAATTAAATTTTCATAGAAGAATAAATAGATAGCATAGGATTGATTAGATGTTTGGAGTCACACCATGAAAGCCAAGTCAAATAAAGCTAATAATATTAGCAAACATTTATTGAATATTTATTCTAGATCAGGAACTGAACAGGTAAGTACTTTATAGACTTTCTCTTATTAAATTTATCTCCTCAACTCTAAGAAGTAGGTACTATTTAGATATTTGCTTGATAGGTGTGGGAAACTAAGGCTCAGAGGAATTAAATTACTTTCCCAAGATGAGATACCTGGTGAGGCCTGAATCTAAACAGGTGTGCTTTGCTTCAGACTGGAAGCTCTTAGATTTACTTTTTGCAGTCTTTTTAATTATTTGCAGCATGATCATGGGTATATTCCATATCCCACATTCTGCCTCAAGATGACTCAGTGTAATTCTCTGATTGAGAATCAATTATGATAATTATAAATCTGTTACTTTCTGCAAGAAGCCAAGGAGCAGAATCATAAAGTAATGTGTGATACTAAAGTGAGTGCTGCCAAGGGAGAGCAACAGGGTATTTATTCTATGGATTACTCATGCTCTTTCCTCACCCTCCTGTCCACATGGTAAACATGTATTTAATTTTTAAGACTAAGTTCAAAATAATCAACAAGCTCTTTGATGTTTGTCTTAACCCCTCTTTCTTTCCCTTTAGTAGAAATGGCCCAATTTCTGTTGTAAATCCATGTGTGCATATATTATGAGCCCCATGTATACAGGCCAATTTTGGCACCAATAACTCTTTATTACACTTCTTTTTATTTAAATTCAATTAACATATATTGTATTATTAGTTTCAGAGGTAGAGTTCAGTGTTTCGTTAGTTGCTTATAATACCCAGTGCTCATTACATCATGTGCCTTCCTTAATGCCCATCACCCAGTTACCCCTTCCCCCACCCACCTCCCCTCCAACAACCCTCAGTTTGTTTCCTATAGTTAAGAGTCTCTTAGGGTTTGTCTCCCTCTCTGATTTTGTCTTATTTTATTTTTTCCTTCCCTTCCCCTATGATCCTCTGTTTTGTTTCTTAAATCCCGGCATATGAGTGAGATCATATAATTGCCTTTCTCTGATTGACTTATTTCACTTTATTACACTTCTTTGTGTTCTTATCTACCCTTGTGTCCAGACAGCATATTCAAGAGGAAAGTTACATGTCTGCATCTCCAGAACCTAGAACAATAATAATCATACATTAGCAACTTCTTACTCTTTGGTGAATCAATCTATCAATAAACTTCTGGGGGAGAATAAACTACAATAATGGCATGTGGGTCCTCTGGCTCTGAAGGAGTGAATTCAGTGTGTTGTTGCAAATACCTGCTAATCTGACAGTCGTGGTGTGTGAAAAGCAAAAAATATCATTTTTTTTAATTGAATTTTTTAAATCAACTTTTGCTTATTTCATAAAGAATGTTTATTAATGAGAATTTAGAGATATAAATAGGCAAAAGGGATGATTGTTAGATACCTTCCAGCCAGAGAGAATTGTCAGGAACATTTTTATGTTTGCCTTGTAGAGCTTTTCTGTGCAAACATATTTCTGCCCTATTCAGCAGGTGTAACTTTCCTAAATCTAGAAACCTGGATTTTGCACGTGAGTTGTGTTTGGTATGAGATTTGGAAGGTAAAAGAAAGTAAAGTGAGGTACTGGGGACACCTGGAGAGACTAGGTTTTCTTTCAAATATAATGGCAAGAAGTGCTTGATTCTTTTAGGCCAGTAACGGCAGAAGTTCTCGTGTCTAGCCCATGACAATATAGGTGTAAGTGAAGGTCAGGGGCAGCACTGAGATTCCGGCTACAACAATCTGTTGCATCATGGAGGTTTCCATAATGTGTTTTTTCTGGTTATGAGTCATCTGTCTGCATTTTGTTTCCTACATTCTCCAGTGCCACCTCCACAGAAAAATAATTCTGAAGCTACCTATTTATAATAGAATAACTTGTAAAAAAGAAATCCTATCTGCTTAAACTACTATGAGTGAAATATACTATTTCTAAGTAAATATCCTGACAAATAGGATAACTATTGACAGAAGTGGTTGCAGGCAAGACACTCAAAGAAATGGAGATCTCAAGTGGTCTTGACCTGAGTTAGAGGCAGTGACCAACCATTGTCATTAGAGAATGCAACCCTAGTTACCTGCTGCACAAAGTGACAAAACAGTGACTTGGAATTATCTATGGTTTCCTGGAAAGCAGTGTCTATTGGGGATAAGGTTTTAGCAGAAGGGATGCTGAGAAACATCATCATGAAGTCTGAGGAATAGGCTGGTTACTTCTAACTGCATGGGATAAATTTAACAATTCAATCACAAACTCATGGTTTTTCATTCTTAAGACACAGGCAGGGAACAAAAGAGTTTTTATAACTACCCTAATCTACATCACCTCTTACCACTGCTAGCTGATACAGCCTATAATCGGACCAAAAATTTGATCAGGCAGATTACTGAAATGCAATGTAGGTTAAATTCTTAGCCTTGTCTTGGTCTCTTACATGAGAGCCAGGGTACTGACTGGAATAGAATGAGACTCTGAAAAGGAAGAGAAACATCTGCAATAACTTGGATGTCTTAAACCTCCAAATTCTGCTGAACCTCCTTTGCCAGCAGAAGCATCCCCTAATGGAGCCTGGAGAATTATGTAGTGCTAGATTCTAAGGAAGGTAGAGTAGGGAGTTTAGATTGGGCTGAATTAACTTATATGGGTATTTTTGCCCCAAATTCTGCATTCTGTGTGCTGTGTGCAGAACAACTAATAGGGATTCTGGTGGTTTGTTGATTGGCTAAAATCTGTATTCAACTGTAGACCGCACTAAATGAAATCAAGACATCAGGATTCCTTGTGATAATATAAAAAAGAAATTATAGACTTAATGACAGTGAATTTGTGTAGTGAGTCTATCATGAATGAGCCACTTACCCATTCCCTATATCCTCCAAGAGTTCTAAGAGGACATTCCCTTTGGTGCAACATTGAGAAATACATTGGTAAGTAGAACACTATCCTCTTGGAAAAGTGAATGTTCTTGGGATAAAGATAGGAAGATAAAGAATAAAGGTAGGAGGCACAGCCACTGAATGGACTGCCTTATTCCTGTGAAAATGATGAGATCTCATGGTGGGCACCTAGCCACCAGAGACAAGATGGCACAGTATGCAATAATTTGTAGCAGGACTAGGATGGGAAAGATGATAGCTTGGTCCAAAGAGATTTTTGAGGGATACAGTGTGTTTTATCAGGGGAATAGTATCCCCTCGAGTTGTGCACGAGATAGTCTCATCCTTAGCAGTAATAGATATGGTAACCCACTAAGATTCTAGTTCACCTGTATGACCCAAACAAAGAAACAAACACAAACAAATAAAAAATACCCAAAACTCTAGTATGTTAAACAGATGATTAAGGCTTTTCATCTAATTCCTGTATCTTAGTTCATAAACAATAGTCTAAATTATGACAGCATATCCTCTCCAAATTGAAAGAAAAACCATTCTATTTCACACTAACCACTAAAAAGATGCAATATTTAGTAGTTTTTCAATTTTGGAAACATCACACATCTCAGCTGGATACGCTGCTCCCACTTACTGAATTACCAATATGGCCACCAGGTTCAAGAGGGACTTGAGAACTCCAAATCAAGCCGCTCTGCCATCTTATGCCTATTACATGGTAGATCCATTGGTACCCAAAATGTCTATGGCTGACAAGGATGCTCTATGGAGCCTATAACCAGCCTCAGAAAGAGAATCACAGCAGCTTTGGGAGCTGATCCATCCCCCATTTAGGCAGGTAACTATTCTTTTGAAAAGTAGTTCTTGGCTTGTTACTGGACCTCTGTAGAGACCAAACACCTAACCATGAAAGAGTACATAACTGTGCACCATGAAAGAAACTATAATCAGGTGTTCCCAGCAGCATCCATGATCTAACGAGGCTGTACACCCAAGATCCAATACAAGCTGATCCAAGCAATCCCAAGATTATTTGAGGCACAAGTAATTTGCAGAATTGGCTCCACTACTAGTGTGCTTCCACCTAACACACTATCATGTATTGGTCAATCTACATCTTTATCCTTATAAAGAATTCTCAATGACTAAGGGGAAAAAAATGATTTACAGAAGATTCTGCATAATATGCTGAGGTGGGAGTGGAATGCTGTGATATTGTAGCCTCACTTGGGTGAGGCCCCGAAGGACAGTTATGTAGGTAACACTTCTAGTTGGTGAAACTGTAAGAAATATATCACATAGTCCCTTGTGCATGGAAGGGATTAAAGCTTGAGATGAGTCTCTATATCAATTCATGGATAATGGCTAAATGAATTGGCTGACAGCTGAGTATTAGAAAAAATGATTTATTTATAACTATCCCAATCTACCAAATGTAAAATTACATTTGGTAATAAGACTTGTGAAAGAAATATAGGGATAAACCACTCTTAATGAGTTCAGAGTGTAGGAGTAGGCATGGCCATATAAATGTTTACCATAGAGTTCCCATGGTGGAAGAGGAGAAAGAGAACAGAGGAGACCTACTGATAAGGTTAAAAAAAAAAAGATCTCTTCTGGGGTGGCTGGGCAGTTCAGTCAGTTAAGCGGTCAACTCTTGATTTTGGACCAGGTCATGATCTTGGGGTCCTGGGATCGAGAACCAAGTTGGGCTCCCTGCTCTGCGGGGAGTCTGCTTCAGGATTCTCTCTCTCTCTCTCTGTCCCTCCCCCCACTCTCTCGCTCTCTCTCTCAGATAAATAAATAAATCTTAAGAAAAAAAATCTCTTCCATGGATGTCATTTAGCCTGTTTCCCTAGCCATGACAACCTTGAGAAGTTGCTCTAGTATTCATGAACAAAACGGCCAAGGTGGCAAGAACATAAAATGTTCGTGTATAAAGCATGAACTTCCCCTCACCGTATCTGGCCTGGCCATTAAAAGAGCAAAGTTTCACTCTTATCAACAGCAATGTCAATTTCTAGACTTGGGTGATAAGCCTGCTACCTGGTAGTAGACTGAGAGCATGGGGAATGTACATTGGCTTTTCCGTAGTCACTTCTTTGAGGAATATCTTTAGATTCACTAAGAAAGAGTTAACCATAAAGAACGACCTACGGAAGACTTAGGTAAGTACCAGCTTGGAAATGTCACCTTGAGAAGCTGAGGAAACGAGTGTACTTTGAACAAGCAATCAATACATCATGCTATTTCTTTCATAGTCAAAACCAGGGGGTGAGAGTAGGTGTAGCACCTTGCACTCTTTCACTTATTGACCTATTTAACAAAAAAAAAATTTTTTTGTGGTCTTTAGGACTCCAGGCTCTGCTAATTATAGGTCTGAGTGCCTAAGAGAGTAATTCCTCCACTGCACTTAAACTTAAAACAGCCATATGGACATTTGGGGATCCTTAGGTTACTGGATGGACAGGGTTATTAACCATAATCACCAATGAAAAATCGCTGCTCTATAATGAGGTCAAAGAGGAGCATTCTAGATCACTGGGGATCATTCTGAGTACCTTCTAGTGTTTCCAAGTCCACTATAAAGTGTTAATGTAAGACTAAAGCAACTCTATAGGAAAGTCCATCAAAGACCTGAACACACCAGAACAGCAAGCTTTGTTTATTCCACCAGGTAAAGAACCCCAACCAACCAAGGTAGTTTTGAAGAAAAATGAAACACAAAATACATAGTAGAGGAAGAGAATTACAAATACCAGTGGTGGAGCGCCTGAGTGGCTCAGTCATTAAGTGTCTGCATTCGGCTCAGGTAATGGTCCCAGGGTCCTGGAATTGAATCCCACATCGGGCTCCCTGCTCAGTGGGAAGCCTGCTTCTCCCTCTCCCACTCCCCTTGCTTGTGTTCCCTCTCTCGCTGTGTCTCTCTCTGTCAAATAAATAAATAAAAAAAATCTTTAAAATACATACATACATACATACATACATACATACATACATACCAGTGGTCTCATGACCAACTGCAGAACTGAGTTTCTTGTTGGCTGCGTATTTGAGGAGTATATTAGTGGTGGTTAGATTTATTATTTAGTCCATAGGTTATAAAATACCAAGGCAGGACTGCGATTCAGCTAAGGTACAAAAAACAAAAAACACAAAACACCCAGAGTTTTGGTTGTCATAACTGACAAGACATCGTAGCTCCCCTTTGGATAACATATAGTGAATCCAATTTTGGTTTTATAAAAACAAGTGTTTTTTACCTATGTTCAGTGTGAACACATTGTGCTACTCGTGTTGTTTAAATTTTTTGCACATAAAAAAGAACGTGTATGAAGTATTTGAACTGTGGTAGATGAATCAGATTAGTTCAGTCATCAGCCACTCCCATTCCCTTTGGGACTGCACCGTATCTTCCTGTTCAGAAACCAGAGAAGATCTTTCCCAGGTCTTTTGCAACAAGGGTTTCACTCAGCAGATTGCACTGCATACGTCTTGCAAGAGGGAAGTGAGCAATGTGAGATGGCAGCTTCACATAGGGAAACCAAACCTCCTAGCATCTATAGTGGTGGAGACATCTGGTTATCTAGGGTATAGCTTGCATGCAGGTTCTACCCTAGCATCAGAAGTGCCAAGCGGCAGATGGCGGTGGCAGTGGGATTTCACCTAGAACATTCCCATGTGTGGCTGAGAGATTCTCTTTCTGTTCTGTTCTTGACTGTGTGGCACGCAAGCCTAAGTCCCTGACCTTCCTAAAGAGTCAGCACGGGACTAAGTTTTTTTGTTTTTTGGGTTTTTGTTGTTGTTGTTTTATGTGTGTGTGTGTGTCTTTTTGAGGGAGAGGGAGAGAGAGAACCTTAAGCAGTCTCCATGCTCAGCGCCGGAACCCGACGTGGGGCTCCGTTTCACGACCCTGAGAACATGACCTGAGCTGAAATCAAGAGTCCAGCACTTAACCGACTGAGCCACCCAGGCTTCCTTGGGACTAAGTATTCTTAAATAAATTCCTAGCTAGAGTCTGTTGTTTGTAATCATGAATCCTGACCAGTAAAATACCTGTCTACATAAAAAGTTTATTTTAAATTCATAAATTTTACAATTTTTGCTTAATAATATGTCACTAACAGAATTACATAGTTAGGTTCTTTTCTTTTAAGTTGAAATGTAATTTTCATATAGTAAAATGCACAAACATTGGCTGAATGGTTGCATGAGTTTTGACAAACCTGCAACCCACATTGCTGTTCAGATATAGAATATTTCCTTCATTCCAGCAAGTTCCCTCATGCCCCTTCAGAGTAAATCCTCCCCCTTTAGAGGATACCCTGCTTCTGAGCCTTACTACAATACACCAGCTGCACCTGTTCTAAAACTCATAGTGTTATGTGGTAAGTGCACATTTGTGTCTGGCTCCTATCAGTTAGCATAATGTTTTTGAGATTCATTCATGTTATTGTACGTATCAGTAGATTATTCGGTTTTATTGCTGAATTGTATGAATATGCCACAACTTGCTGATCCGTTCTCCAGTGGATGGATATTTGAGCTGTTTCCATTTTCTGACTATTATGAATAAAACTGCCATAAATATTTTTGTACAAGTCTTTCCATTGACATAAGTTTTGGTTTCTCTCAGCTAAATGGCTGGGACAATAGAGTAGACAAATGTTTAAGCTTGGAAGAAACTCACAAACCATTTTCCAAGATGGTTGCATTACTTTACAATTTCACTAACAACGTTTGAAAGTTCTGGTTGTTCTGTAACCTCGCCAACATTTGGTATTCTCAGAGGTTTTAAATTTTAGCCATTTTAGAGGGAATATGGTGGTATGTCATTGTAGTTTTAACTTGCATTTCCCTGATAATTACCATGTTAACCACATTTTCATATGTTTATTGGCCATTTGTATTTCTTCCTCTATGAATGGTCTAGTCAAGTGTGTTTTCTATTTTGTAATTGAGTTATTCATAAGAATCCTTTATAGTCTGGATCTGAGTCTTTTGTCAGAAATATGTATTGCAAACATTTTCCTCTCAGTTACTTGCATATTCATTTTCTTAAGAATACATTTTGATAAATGGAAGTTTTAAATTTTCACAAAGTCCAATTTGTCATTTAGTAGAAACTTCCTAATGTCTGTGCTCTGCCTAAAAATTACTTGGCTACTCCAAGGTCACAAATATATTCTCCTGTTTTTTTTTTTTCCTAGAACCTTAATGGTTCTAGCTTTTATGTTTATGTATATGATTCAAATTGAATTCATTTTTGTGTAAGATGTGAGGTAGGAGTCCATGTTCATTTTCTTTCATGTGGTTATCCAGTTGTTTCAGTACCATTTGGTGAGCAGATTTTCTTTTCCCATTGAACTCCTTTGGCACCTTTGTAGTAAATCAAGCGACTGTGTATGCATGAGTCTGTTTCTGGCCTCTATTATTTTCCATTAATCTTTTTGTCTACACTTATGCCAGAACTACACTTTGTAGATTACTATAGCTTTTTAGTAAGTCTGGAGATTAGGTAGTGTAAGTCATCAAATTTCATTCTGTTTCAAAATTGTCTTCGTTATTCTAGGTCTTTTGCACTTCC
Source organism: Halichoerus grypus (assembly GCF_964656455.1). Taxonomy (NCBI): domain Eukaryota; kingdom Metazoa; phylum Chordata; class Mammalia; order Carnivora; family Phocidae; genus Halichoerus; species Halichoerus grypus. Next base: position 17,497,194 of record NC_135714.1, read on the forward strand.
ATATAATTTCTTAGAATCACTTTGTCAATTTCTATCAAAAAGCTTGCTAAGCTTTTGATTGAGGTTGCATTGAATTTATAGAACATTTTAGGGATAATGATATCTCAACACTGAGTCTTCCAATCTAACAGTATGATGTATCTCTCCCCTTATTTAGGTCTTCTTTTTCTGCTCAGAATTATCTTGTAGTTTTCAGTTTACAAGTCTTTCACATCTATCATTACATTTATTTATAAGGATTTTATGTTTTCATATTATTGAAAATTGTATTTTAAATTTTATTTTCCAATTATTCTTTGGTCATAAATGAAAATACAATTGATTTTTGTATACTGTCACATTATTAAATTCACTTACTGTTTTTTTATGATTTATTTGTAGATTCCTTGGGATTTTCTACTTAGAAAATCATGTCAGTTGAAAATAAAGACAATTTTATTTTTCCCTTTCTAATCTGTATGCCTTTGTGGTCATTTTCTTCCTTTCACCAGTTAAGACTTGAAGTATAATATCCAATAGAACTAGTGAGAGTCGATGTCCTTGACTCATTCCAAAATATAGATTGAAGCAAGGGATTTAAGGTTTCACCATTAAGCATCATGTCTGCTGAGATTTTTTTTAAAGACATCCTTTATCAGATTGAGGAAGTTCTCCCTAATTTCTAGTTCACTGACAGTTTGCTATCATGAATGTATGTTGAACGTTTTCAAAAGTTTTCCTACATCTACTAAGATGATCATATGATTTTTAGCCCTTATTAGTTTGGTAAATTACTTTAATTGATTTTGGGATGTTAAAACATTCTTACATTTTTGGAATAGATTCCACATGGTCATGCTGTATTATGCTTTTTACATATTGCTGATATCATGTGCTAATATTCTGTCCATATATGTTCATAAGGAATATTGGTATTTCATGAACATAAACATTCTTATAAAGTCTGATCAGGTTGGTATTGCCTTATTTTCTGAAAGTGTCTGTGGAAGATCGGTACTTTTTCCTCCTTATATGTTTGATTAAATTCACCAGTATAGCTACATGGATATGGTGTTTTCTTTTTGAGAAAGTTTTTAATTATGAATTCAATTTATTTAACAGATGTACGGCTATTCAGATTTTCTATTTTTTTTCTCCTTGTGTCTGTTTTAAAAATATGATCCCTCAGGGCACCTGGGTGGCTCAGTTGGTTAAGTGTCCGAATCTTGATTTTGGCTCAGGTCATGATCTCAGGGTCATGGGATTGAGTCCCAAGTGGGGCTTTGCACTCTGCGTGGAGTCTGCTTGTCCCTCTCCCTCTGCTCCTCCCCTGCTTGCACTTGAGCATGCTCCCTCTAAAATAAATAAATAAAATCTTTAAAAAAAAAAGTTCCTTCAACGGATTAGTTCATTTAACTTAAGTAACCAAATTTAGCATCAGAGTGCTATTCATGTTATTCATATTATTCCTCTATTATCCTTTAAACTCCTATAAGGATTTATAGTGACATCCATCATTATTGATATTTGATAACTGTTTCTCCCTCTTTTTCCTTCATTGGTTCACCTGAAGATTTTTTAATTTTATTACACTTTTCAAAGAAATGACTTTTGAATGTTATTATCTCCATTTTTATTTCATTGATTTCTATTCATCTTAATTTTTTCCTTCTTTCTACTTACTTTTGGTTTAATTTACTCATTTTTTCTAATTTCTCAAAGTGGATTAATTTCAAACCTTTTTTCCTTTTCTTATACAAGAATTTAAAATTTTAGCCGTGTTGTTGCTGTATTCACAAATTTTGATATATAGTCTTTACTGTTTAGTTTGAAATAAATATTTGAATAAATATTTATATTTATTCAATATATTTTATTCAAATAAAAATATTTGAAATATTTTTTAAATATTGCTGTGATTTCTTCTGACACATGGTTTACTTAGAGGTATGTTGTTTAATTTCTAAGTAGTTGAGAATTTTCTAGATATCTACTTTATTGATTTTTTTTTAGAGAGGGAGAGGTGGAGGGAGGGACAGAGGGAGAGGGAGAGAGAGAATTTTAAGAAGGTTTCATGCCCCATGCAGAGCCCAATGTGTGGCTTGATCTCACAATCCTGAGATCATGACCTGAGCCAAAATCAAGAGTCTGACGCTTAACCAACTAAGCCACCCAGGTGCCTCTACTTTATTGATTTTTAATATTTGTCAGATAATATAAGTCCTTTGAAATTTTTTGACTTTTTTTATAGCCCAGCATATGATCTATCTTTATAAATGTTCCCTGTTCACTAGAAAATAATTTGTTTTCTGCAATTTGGGGAAGCAGTGTACCACATATATAAATGAGGTTAATTAAAATAGTTGATGGAATTGATCAATTCTTTTATATTCTTACTAAATTTTTTGTCTGTTTTATCAATTAGCGAGAGGAGTGTTAAAAATCACAAACTATAATTGTGGATGTCTATTTTAAGCTCTTTTTAGGTGCATGCACACTTTTTTTTTACTGCTCTTTATTTAAAAACATAATCAGATGTACCTTGGTGTTTATATTCTCTGGTTATTATTCAGTCTGAAAATAAACACTGGAAGTATATGATTAGCAACACCTTAATGACGCCATAGCATTTACAGGATTCTCAAATGGGTACAATATAAAACCTGTCATAAAAATTAGTAAAAGATACAAGGTAAAACACATTTTAATACTGGTATAATGGCAATAGCAGCTTTACGAATGTTTATTTATAGGATCCTTATAGCATTTTTATGAACCTTTATTCTACACGAATGATCAAATCATCAAATCATTTAAATTAAAAGGTACACACAAACTTTTAAAATTGTTACATCTTCGTGATGAATTGACGCTTTAACGATTTTAAAATATCTCTCTACATCTATTGACATACTCAGTATCCTGAAATCTATTTTGTCTGATATTAATATAATCATTCTGGTATTTTTTTGTGTAGTATTTTCATGGCATTACCTTTTCCTGTTCTTTTACTTTTAGCTAATCTGTTCTTCATGTTTAAAATGCATCTCTTGGGCACCTGGATAGTTCTGTCGGTTAAGTGTCTGCCTTCAGTTCAGGTCATGATCCCAGGGTCCTGGAATTAAGTCCTGCACTGGGCTCCCTGCTTGGCAGGGAGTCTGCTTCTCCCTCTACCCCTCCCCCCTGCTTGTGCTCTTTTATGCTCTCATGCTCTCTCTCTCAAATAAATTTTTAAAAATCTTTAAAAAAAATAAAAATAAAATGAATCTCTTGGAATATCATGTAATTAGATTTTGCATTTATTTATTTATTTATTTATTTTTAGAGAGTACACAGGGTGGGAGAGTAGGGGCAGAGGGAAAGAGAGAGAGAGAGAATCTTAAGCAGGCTCCACACCCAGCTCAGAGCCTGACATGGGGCTTGATCACATGACCCTGAGATCATGGTCCTAGCCAAAATCAAGAGTTGGAGGCTTAACCAACTGAGCCTCCTAGTCTCCCTAGATTTTATTTTTAATTCCTTGTTGTCAATCTCTGTCAGTTAATTGGAGTGTTTACTCCATTTACACTTAATGTAATTATTGATATGCTTGAATTTTAAGCTGCCATCTTGCTATTAGTTTCCTATTTTTCCCATCTGTTTTTTGCTCATTTTCTTTTCCTTTCCTGTCTTCATTTGGATAAATCAGTCCTTTTCCCTTAAGTATATCTTTTTTTATCTCCACTATTAGTTTTTCACTTTTGTCTCTTATTTTTTTATTAGTGATAGTGATTATTATTGTTTTAGGGATAATACACATCCTTAATTTATCAGATCTGTCATAATGTCTTGAAAGTAATGTTATGCTACTTTATGTGTAATATAAGATTCTTATAAAGTATGTTACCTTTTATTCATCTCCTTTTCTTGGTCCATTGTCATAGGTTTTACTTCTACATATGCTATAATAACCATAGCCTATCACTATTAATTTGCTTTAAATAATAAGGTGGCTCTTAAATAAATTAGGAGAAGAAAAAAGATAGTCTCATATATTTATCTACATATTTGCTGTTGTTGTTGGTATGCTTTATGTGTTCATTTTTGTTTCCATCTGGTATCATTTCTCCTTAGTACAAAAAACTTTCTTCAACATTTATTATGTGCTAGTCTTTGTTGATAAAATTGCTCCACTTGTGTTCATTTGAAAATGTTTTAACATCACCCTAGTTTCTGAATAGTATTAGGAAAATAGACCAGGCATTTAGTATGTAGTAAGGTAAGAATCAATATGGAGGAGGAATTAGAAAAATGTATGGGAATGTATGGAAGAGGCACTTCACCCAGGCTTGAAGGAGTCAGGAAAGGTTTTCAGTATAAATAATATTGCAACTATCTGAAAGATGAAAAGAAAAGAAGTGGTTTGATGAGTGAGAGGAGGAGAGAGGTCAGCTGAATTCTTTTTAAGCAAAGGAAAATATAATTTACTTAACCAAAATCCTATAATGCATTTAGATTGGTTCCTTCATCCCCTCCTCCTTGCTTTCCTTTTAATTAGTTATTTCTTATTATAAACACCAGTGAGTATCTTGGAAGATTTCATCTGTATGTATTGCAGATTCATTCATAATAGAACTCCTAGAATTAAACATTTGAGGTGAGAAGTAGGTACATATTTTATCTTTTCATACATACTAAAGGGCGAAATCCCCCCTAGAATGATTATATCAGTTTGCATTCCTAACAGCCGCCTGTGAGAATAATAGGCTTTATATTCCTGGAGCTTATAGCATAATTGTTCCTCATTAATCCTTCCTTCTCTATCATTGTTGAGGCAACCTGTAGATCCATCTTTCCCAATTTCCAGAGCTTAGGTAGAGACTGCCAGGACTCCTTAAGCACCATTCCAGGCCTCTGAGATACATAACCTTTCCTGCCAGGCCAACGCCATTATATGCTCTCTATATGCCTGAGCTCTGACTCCATATTCACTCTTGGTCCCTGCTGTAATAAATTTCTTGGGATCTGAGTTTCCTACAAAATGAGACTCCTGACTTACTATTAAATTTTTCCTCCTAGGAGCTGAAGACTTGTCTGGATTCCTTCTTGTGTCTAGAAACACTCTGAAACCTGTGGACAAAACTTTCTGATGCCAGTTTTTCTCTTCTTAAGGTCACCCACCCTGAAATGAATGTCATTGTGTTCCATTTACTTATAAGAAGACTCCAAACAGGCCACCTTGAAGTACCTTGATTACATTCACACTTAAAAAAAAAGTACTCATATCATAAAAATCTTCAAAGCAATATCCAAAATTCATTTTTACAACCTCATTCACATCAGAGACATTCATGCATATTGAACATAGAATAAAAAATCTGCAAGACGGAATAACCTTAATCTGAACACAGTTTGAAATTCTGTGTTGCTACAATGAAGATCTTAGCTTGCTGCAGGTAAGCTACCAGAAAAAGAAAGCCTCTTTTACTGATATTTTTGAACTCACATTTTATAAAAACCTAAACTACTCCATATAAGAAACAAAAATCCTTTAATAGGAACAGATTCAAAAGAGGTCATATTTTCCTTGGTTGTACATATTTTGTGAATAAATGCATATATTTGCATTTTATTTTCTTACTTTAATGGTACAACATTTATAATATTGCATCATAAATCAATAAAGATTTTTTTTTTTAAATCAATAAAGATTTATGCCCTTATTGGGTCTGCCCATTAATAGAGTTTTGTGTGGAACATAGCTACATACATATTCTGTATCTCATTAATATATAATGTCCATGGAGAAGATAAACCATATATATCTACATAAATATTAGCTAAATCTATGCAACATTCTTATCTCAAGGTTTGACTATCTTCTTGTGATGTGCACATAACTAATCCCAGTTTCCTCTATTCCCATAACTTGATCCAGAGCAGTATGGAAGATTTGGAAAAGTCAGTAAGGAAATAATGGAAAAACACAACATATTCTATATTTTAGTACCATCATCATCACAATCACACACACAGAAAAAACACCTATAAACAGGGCCATTAATTTGTTCTTACCATAGGCAATGGGAATAGACTATGCCTTCATAGGATGGAAACATGCCAGTGTTCCTTTGGTCACTTTCCTTCTTTAGCTAGACAAAGGATATGGAACAGACCTTCTTTAGCCAGACAAAAGGATATGAAACAGAAATCTCAAACTAGGAGCTAGCTGGTTTCCTCCTTGCTTGCCATGAATGGTAACCTAAAATGTGAAGTGGACACCTAAATTGATGTCTCCATCCAGAGAGCATGAAAATTGACCCTGTTTATTTTATTCCCTTGACCTTGGCCTCATATCCTAGCCATTCTTTCAAATCCCACCTCAGATGTTGCTTCCTTCATGGAAACATTTTCTGATCTCAGAGCAGATGGGAAGACTCTTCTTTCAATCTTCCTACCATTTGTTTTCTTTCTGAAGGTATTTTCATAAACTGTAATGTAAAATGAGTCGATGTAGAGAGATGGATAGACTTCAGGGATAAGACAGTAGGGGCACATGGCCCAAAGGAAGTCAGAGAAGGTGTACAGTGCAAGTGCTATCTAAAGTAACATCTCAAAGACAAAAGAGTTAGGCAGACAGTCAAGTTATTTCCAAAAATCATTACCTTAATTTCTCAACTGAGTACCTACTATGTACCAACTGTGCTAAGTACTTTCAATGCTTTCATGCATCTTCTCTGCTTTATAAATTTCATTTACTCAGGATAAAGCTATGAGATTATCCGTGACTTGCGTCTTCTCTCATACCCCACCTACAAGCCATCAGAAAATCTTGTTGACTCTTCTGTTAAAGTAAATCCAGAATCTAGCCCTTTCCCACCATCCCAGCTCCAGGCACCATCTTCCCTTGACTGAATGACAATAGCCTCCTAATCTGTCTCTCTTTTTCACCATTGCCCAGACTCCTGCTTCTCCCTACTTGTACAATTGTACTTTTTAAAAAAGATTTTATTTATTTATTTGAGAGAAAGAGATCATGAGCATGGGGAGGGGCAGAGGAAGGAGCAGGCTCCCCCACTGAGCAGGGAGCCAGATGCTGGGCTCCATCCCAGGACCCTGGGATCATGACCTGAGCCCTGAGCCAAAGGCAGACACTTAACCAACTGAGCTACCCAGGCGCCCCTACAATTGTACTGTAAACTTAAGTTAGATTATGTCACTCCTCAGTGCAGTTCTATAATGCCCCACCCCCTTACCCTCATAAAAAAGCCAAAATCCCTATGCAACCTGGTCTTTCCCTCTTGATGCCTATCTGATCTCATTCCCTAAAACTATTTCCATCACTTACACTGGAAATATCTTGCTCTTCCTTCAACATGTCAGGCTTGCTCCTGCCTAAGAGTACTATATTGGCTCTGCTCTGTCCCTGAATTGCTTCTAGGCTACATGCTGGCCATCTTTCTCACCTCATTTCCTCAAATGTCTGCGAAACCTACCATATTTAAAACTGTAGTCTCCTCCCCAGTCCCTATTCCCAGATTCCTTCTCCTCTGCTCTGCTTTTCTTTCCCCCCATATCACTTATCACATATTACACAGTCTACTTCCTTATTACAGCTCTCATTTAGTTCCCACCTCCCTCCCATTGGAAACTGAGCCATCCAAGGGCAGATATCTTTGTCTGTTTTGTTCACCAATATATACCAAGCATCTATCGCAGTCTTTGATGTAGAATGGGCATTCAATAAATATTAGTCCATTAAATGAATAAATTATTTATTTCAATAAGCCTATGAGGTAGGAACTTTCTTACATTCTTCTAAGAAGATAATCAACTGCATTATCTGCTCACAGCTAATTAATGGCAAAGTGGATTCAAATACACTCCAGAGGGCAAACCCTTAATCCTGAGTCCCAGTCTATTATGCATCTGCAGTTCTATTCTGTGCTCTCCTTGAGGACAGGAATGGTGTGTATTTCATATCTCTTGGTATTGCCTCAGTGATACACACAGCACCCTGAACACAGTAGGTGCTCAATAAACATTTAGGTAATTGTTTTGGGGCAACTTTTTCCAAGCAAGATGACCTTGTTTGCTACAGCAGTCTTCCTATGTTGGCTCCTGTAACACTTCCCCTAAGAACATGTGCTAACCTAGGAGTCATAGAAATTATCTGAGTAAATGGAGGTTTAGAAAGGTCCAGTGCTTAATCAAAGCTACACAGCTGCTTAGAGAAAAAGTCAAGACTACACCCCAATTCTTCAGACTCTGCAGTGGTTTTAATTGTTAAATATAGGATGTCTGTACCATTAGAGTATAAGTATATGAAGGCAGAGATTATGTTTGTCTCTTCTGTGTGCCCTGCAGAGGATGTATGCCAGTGGTAGGTACCCAAAGGGTATTCAGTAAATGCTTGTTTATTTCCAACATGGTGCAAGCTGGACTGGTACAAACAGTAGGATCAATACAATTTACCTGGATATTCAAGCAGAGATAATGAAAGGAAGTAAGAAATGAAATAGTCCCATAAAAAAGCTAATAAGCAATCAATTTTACCTTTAAAAGTGATCACAGTTTCTGAGACGAGGTTGGGAATTAAATAGAATTTGGAAGATTTTCAATCAATATTCTTCATGGTTTTCATTTTAATTTAAGGGGAAAAAAAACAGCCAGGCCTTGAGCAAGACTGATAGATTGCTACTTGATCAATTCTTTCCTTGTCCCAGTTGTAAAAACAAAGCCATAAATTATACTAATTCTTATTTTGGATAAATAGCTTATTTCAGCAGCATGGGTGGATGGTGACAGCCCAAGTAATCATGGATTCATCATCACACAAAGCCCAGAATCAGAGTATTGGAGCTGTTCTTCCTTCCAGGGCATTGTCAAAAAACTGTGGTCCTCCCAGAGTCAAACTGAAAACCTATTAAATAATTTAAATTTGTCATTTATGTTCAAATAACTTCTCCATTTCTGTAGCACTTGGAGAATAATAGCATTAATTCTCATGATTGATAAGATATGACCCAATACTATGTCAGCTTTTAGCTTAATTTTTCTTTCTAATGGATGATTTTTGACTTATGCAAAACTAGTAAATTTGTTTTGGGCATATGTTAATCTCAAAGGCCTTTCTGACAGTGCTTGTAACTATAGGCAGATGTTCCTTGTCTAATATGAAAATGCTTCACAATTCTGTAGCAGAAGCAAGATTTTAAATGAAATCTAAAAGAAAAAAGGGAACATAGAAAAAATGAATTAAAAGAGAAATTGACACAACCTGACCTCCATCTCAGTCCTGTCATTCCTTTGAACCTGCATGCCTTGCAAGAGGGAGCCACTTTCCATGAATTCAATCCACAAGTGACCTTCAAATGCCAAGATTTTCTGTGTGTGATTGAAACTAATATATGAAAATTTGGGTTTTCATCATACAGAGTTCCCATGAGCATCTTCTTTCCCTGACTTAAATCTATGTATCACTCCCTCCTTCTCTTAGAGATTTGTTAGCTCACATGATTTCTGGGGGCAGACGGAACCTAAATCCGTAAGGCAGGCTGGCAGTTTAGAAACTCCTGGGTAGGAGCTCATGTTAGTCTTGAGTTAAAATTTCTTCTTTTTCATGGAAATCTCAGTTTTGCTGTTAAAGCCTGTCAACTGTTTATATTAAGGCCACTCACATTGAGGGTCGTCTCCTTTACTTAAAGTCAGTTGACGGTAGATGTTAACTACATCCACATAGTACCTTCAGGGCAACACTTAGATTAGTGTCAGATAACTGACAACAATAGCCTAGCCAAGCTGACCCATCAACTAGCCATCATAGGGAGCTTACAGTTTAGCGGGAGACATAGAAATTGAACAGATAACTGCACATTGTAAGAATCACAACTGTGTTACGAGGAACACAGAGGAATTAGGCTAGTCTAAGGATCACAAAAGGCTTCCCTACAGACATAATATTCAAGCAGAGACCTAATAAATGAACAGGAGTTGGCCAGGACAGAAAGGAAGGAATGCATTGCAGGCATTCTGTGTGGGCTTATACAAAAGCTCTGAGTAGAGAATGAACCTGGCACATGTGAGGGGTATCTGGGTGGCTCAGTTGCTTGAGCATCTGCCTTCGGCTCAGGTCATAATCCCGGGGTTCTGGGATCAAGCCCTGTGTCGGGCTCCCTGCTAAGCAGGGAGTCTGCTTCTCCCTCTCCCTCTGTTCCTCCCCACCCCCCCACTCTTGTTCTCTCTCCCAAATAAATAATTAAAATCTTAAAAAAAAAAAAAAAGAAAGAAATGAGCCTAATTATCTTTGCACTCAATTGTCCTTAGTGGACAAAGCAGAGTTACTGAACAGAACTGAAATCTTTGGTTTCCATTGGATCCAAGCACCAAGACTAGATGTGCTTAAGATATCTTTAGGGGAAATAGAATTTTTCTTAATCTACTGATCCTATGATTAAAATCTTCTCATTACCTTATTACATGTAGAATAAATATCTTCATCCTCTGAAAGTTTTTAGGATCAGGTACTGCCTTATTATCTTGATAGCAACTGTTCCCCCTTGCCTTCGACCTACCATGCTCCTGTCATGCCTTCAGTTCTCAAACTTGCCAGTACTGGTCCAGGCTCAGGGCCTTTGAACTTGCTCTTTCTTCTGCCCTCATCACCATTCCCTAAGATTTTACACAGCGGGACCCTTCTTAGCTTTCAGATCTCAGTTCAAAATACCACCCATCTTCTTCCCATTTTCACCATCACCCTCTGACTCTATCTAATTTCTTTCCTTACTTTCTATCTCCATTCACTAGCATAAAAAACCCATAAGAGCAGAGACTCTGATAGTAAGCAATTCATACATATTCTTTGAAAATATCGATTTAATTCTTTTGGTAAATAATTTTTGAGCTTAACTTTATTCATCTTTAGAATGAAACTAATATGTTATATTTTGCCTATCAACAAGACCACCAGGCTATGCAATGGAACATGTAATTAACACAATTGTAAATTGTGGAGAGCTGCAAAAGTGATTCTCTTATGGACAACCAGAGATGAAACTTCTTTTGCTTGACTTTGAATTTTTTGTGTGTTTTTTGTTTTTGCGTGGCATCTTTGTCAACAAATCCATGCCTCTCAAGTAATAAAGGAGTTAGAAAGGGTCATGATTTAAACAATGTCTGAGACAAGCCATCACAAGGTAATAAAAGATGAAGAAAACTGTTATAAGCATGTCTGATGGCATAGTAGTAGAACCATTCTAGAATTATGCCCATTTTTTAAGTTAAAACGAAATGTCACAAGCCTAGAATATGGTGGATGACTAAGAAGAACACAAATTGTAGAGTAAGATAAATGATGGTCTAAATCTTAGCTCCTTGCTCAAGTTTTATAAAATGGGTAGATAAAGATACTTACCAATAAAAGATTGTCATGAGGACAAACTGGGATGTATGAAGCATATGTCACTAAGCCCGGCACATAGTAGGTGCTAAAAAATTCTTATTATTGCTGCCACAATAACATTCAGAGCATGAGCATGGTATTTTACACTGCGTCATCCATATTGATGTATTGTGGGTGATCAACTCAAGTTATGCTAGAGGAAGTCTGGGAAGGAACCACTGAGTTATAGACACCGACATAATGAGGGACCTCTAATGACTTTTAGTCACCAAATAAGAGCATTCCCGATGTTCCCAGCCTCAGTAGCTTCAGGCAGTAGCTCTAGAACTCAGAACTCCTCCATATCTCCTGATGTTGTTTTCATCTCGGTAGGAAAGGCACTGGCAGAGATAAATGTGGGGCCTGAGCTGAGAGTTGCCCAGCCAAGAATGATAATATCTACCAGCTTTAAAAAGAAGCCAATTCTTCCTATTTCTTGTGGATGGCTGCCGTATCAAATGGCATAGCACTTTCATGGCATTTTCCTTCACTTGATGAAAAGCTGAATCCTTGGTTCCCTCCTCCTTCTTGATTTGCTTTCTGTACTCCTCTTGAAACCTGCCTCTTAAAAAAAAAGTCTAGTCTATATGCAAGACCATAGAACCAGAATGTTTGGAAAAGAGGGGAGTATTGGCCAGGCTCCCTCACCTTCCCCAGAGCCTCTCCATAGTATGCCCTCAGAGAGGTCAGCCCAACCTTTTCCATCTACTCTTAGAGTCGATTGCTGTCCAATCAAAAATGGAGAAACCCCTCCCTTGTGATCATGAAACAACTGTTTTATTGGTTTGTGTGGTTGGTTAGCCACTCGTATACCATAATTTTAAAGTGTTCATATAAGAAAATAAGGCAATGCTCCTTTTAGTAGAAAGCTATGGCATTTTGTTAAATGTCTGAAATGTTTGGGAAGGCAGATTTTTTATAACTAGAACTGTTCTAGGAGCTGGGGATGCAACTAAACAGAAGCTACAGCTCCTGCTCTTAGAAGATCCTGTGTTTTAGGGATGACAGACCACAAAACAGGCAATTTCCTTACAGGGCAAGTTATGAGAACTTTGAGTGATGGAAACCAAAAGGCACATAATGCAAATCACAAGCTGGGGAGGGGAGGGCTATCGATGGCTTCCTAGGGGACTGAAGAAACACAACCCAAGACATTGAAACCCCTCTTTGCATCCAATGTCTGAGGACACCTGGAAATAAGATCAGGAGCTTGAGACAAGAATGTACAATTGCGGACAATATCTGAGTCACTGGGTCACATGGAGAAAAGTATGAGCTTAAACCAGACTTCCAGATAAGAGGTAATTTCTTGTTGATTTTTCCATCTCTGTTTTGATTTTGAGGAAAACATGATCAAAAGAGGGGACTGATAGAAAGACGATACAAGTAGTCATATTACCTGAGAGGGCACAGTCAGCATGTAATGAAATCTGGTGCCTGCGGGAACAGACGGTGGGACTTTGCAACAGACATCAACAGAATTGCCGAAAACCTGGAACAAAATCTTGTTCCCAAGACTCAAAGAGCCAGAGAAAGCGCTCAAGGCCATGTGCCACCAAAGCTTCAAGCATCTGCAGAGGCCCTTGAAATCATGATGTGTGTCCAACTCCAAAGACAGAGACAGAGGAAGAGTTATATTAGACTAGTGAAAAAGAAATTGCATAGCAGAAAGGAGTCTTGGATCTATTGCTACATTGAACATTCCTTCTTGCTTTAAATGAACATTTTATCATCTATTATTTCCTTTACTAGAATATACTTAATAGTGTTTACCAACTGGTTTCAATAAAGAATGTTTTATTTAGAAAAGCATTTCGTTTTAAAGGTGATCATTACAAGATCTCCACTGGATCTGTGCCTGGAGAGACCTGTCCTCTCAATGAGGCTCAAGAAACTCCTGGTCAACCCTGGGACCATCTAGTTGACCCTGATTTGCCAGAGGTGAGGCCACCTGGGTGCTTTCAAGGTAGTGAAAATAAACCAATTTCATGATGGCAAAGGCTGCTGGGAATCTTTGGTCTAGAGAAAGAAGAGCAGCGTAAAATGCAATGAAGGAAATTACATGTATTTCTTATATATGTAATTTATATATGTACTATATATGTAATTTAAATATAAATACTTATTTATATTTATATATAAATATATACATACACACATATATACACATGCATATACATGCATATGTAGATAAATACACTTGTTTGTATGTGTATAGCATACAATTTTCTGTATCGGCTTGATTATTTTCTCTCTAAAACCTTTCTCTTAGGGCGCCTGGGTGGCTCAGTCATTAAGCGTTTGCCTTCTGCTCAGGTCATGATCCCAGGGTCCTGGAGTCAAGCCCCACATTGGGCTCCCTGCTCCGCGGGAAGCCTGTTTCTCCCTCTCCCATTCCCCCCGCTTGTGTTCCCTCTCTAGCTGTCTCTTTCTGTCGAATAAATAAATAAAATCTTAAAAACAACAACAACAACAAAAACCTTTCTCTCTAAACCTTAGCAAAATGGGCAAAGCTCATGCTTCTGTATAGGTCTCCCTTTAAAAAAAAAATGGACACTTTTCACCTATGGGGATGGTAATTGATTAGTCAGTAATTAAAATTCTCAAAATGTTCTAACATTTTTTTTAACCTCTGAGGATCTTGGCTGATTCTTAAGAGACTCTGGATTCATTTCCAGTCGAGGCAAATCCTTCGAAGTATAAAAATCAATCAACTTGGAATTTTTCCCTCAGCTTTCTGTTGTCATGATTCTTTTCCTTTGACTCGGCATCATACAATGATGATGTTTGGGGTGTGGAAAGGAGTTCTGGTAATTTGAACAATGTACTGGCAAACATTTAGAGAATTGTAATAACCAAGCCTGCCATCTGATACAAGAGTAATCATGCCACCCTCGTCTTCCTTCTAGACTTTTTGGAAAATAGAGAATATTAGACTGGTCATATAATTGCCTATAAAATTTTAAGGAATTAAAAATAAAAACCTTTAACTACAAAGGTCTTAAATTTCCTTTGAGTTTCTCCGGGTTGGTAAGGTACTCTTTTGTCTTACTTCTCCCATGTTCCCCACATGTATTCTTACGAGCCTCTTAATAACACTATTTGATGTTCAACGATTGAATAAAACATAATTTGAGTGGGAATTCTTATTAACATCCAATATTCATTTACAGAGTCTGTTTTCCATTATCTTGCTATTCCCCTCATGTACAGAGCTGATAATGTAGTACAAAATCTGCAATTATAAGTGTCCGTGATGAATACTATGTTTGAAGCCCAGTAGAATATTATTGGGGGAATTTGCACATGGCAATCTGACCAACCAAGGTTTCTGATTGTCTTAAAAGCATATAGAAAATATAGTCTTAAAAATCTGATTTTACATTTTTTGAGACCTATTCCCATACCTTCCCCTCCCCCTCTTTTTAAGAAACTGCTCTGTAGTAAAGACAAGAAGGCAATTGCATTCCAAGGGAAGAGCATCATGGATTCACCCACTCAGAGGTGAGAACAGCTGGTTGAGTTTCATCCTACTTGAATAAAAGATCCCTAATTGAGCTAAATTACTTAAAATTCCAAAAATAAAACACCATATCTAGTTACAGTGGTAGAAGAAAACTTTTTAATGGTGCTCAAATTTGGGTTTGAAGTGCTTCTTTCCACTAAAAGGATGAATCAGAATGAAGATCAGTTTAGAATCAAGGGAGAGAAAGAATCCTCTTAAGAAAAAGGCGGTCTTGTCTACCCTCTGTGCCATGGAGAGCTGCCCCCTGGCTAAGCCACTGTTTCAAGCATTACTCTCTGTGGACAGAGATTGGAGAGACAGCCAAATGAATAATTGTCTCTGATAGAATTTATAGTTATCAAGAAATGTCAGCCTGGCTCCCAGGCTCAAATTATCATGATAGAGAAGCAAAGTTCTGTGGGGGTTTCCCTGCAGAAAGAAACAGTGGCCTCATATATCCTGAAAACTCTGGCTCTTTAAGTCAGCAGACATTTATCGAGTTTGTACTCTGTGCTAGATTCAGTGGGAAACAGAAAAATGAAAACTGTATGCATGCCTCCCACTACTACAGAGCCTGCCTAATACCTTTCATATTCTTTACTTTTAGAATGGAGAGATCCAACACACACACACACACACACACACACACACACACACACACTCATTATATACACATAAATCCCATCTCTGTCATCGTTCCCTAACTTCATCCAGAGACAAGTAGTCCATATAAAATACTTTCTCAGCTTCTTTCTGGAAACTAGACCCAGGCTTGAGATACAGATTTAAGCACTTGAATGCTTTCAGCAGGAAGTAGTGATCAAAAGAAACCGAGGATTTGTTAAGTAGATCATAAGGTAATAAGCTTGCAGGGTTAGAGAGAATTAAGGAGTTACTTAACAACCATATATCTGAGTAACATAGAAGGTATGCCTTGGCCAAAATTAATCAGATCAACAGGACATTTAGAACCCCTAGTTCTGGGCAACTATAAAAAAAAAATCATCAGCTACTAGTTAATTAAATGGAAATCAAATGAAAATATACTTTGCTGCCAGAAGGCTAGAATCCTTGGCAGTGATTATCTGTATTGATCAAGGTACTTTTCATTAGATCTTCCTGGGAAGAGATGATTACAAGTAGTTGATGGAGACAAAATGCACAGACATGGGTGGATGTTTGTAGTGGGAAAAAAAGCATGTGCCAGCACTTTCTCCCAACTCCTAGGCCAGGCTGTCCTAAATCTCCAAGGTCAGGAATAGATTTAGATTCTTCTTCATTCCTATTGCTTAGATTTCCTGTTTCCAGTGATTTCTGATTACCTGTCTTGTACCACCTCCTCTGATCCCCCATCTTTTTCTTTTCTTTTTTTTCCTATCTTTTTATTTTCATCCATTTCATCCTACCACTTTGCCCCACGCTAAAAAACAGTGAGGTTCCTTCATTCTCCCAAAATAAACACTATCTCAATCCTCCTGAATGTAGCAGCCTTTTGATTAAAGTTGGGGTGACAGAAAGAAGTTAAAGCAAGGCACAGTGATGATCGATGTGAATTTAAATACTAGGCTTCACTCCCCTAAAATTTCAAATCCATTTCCACCACAGAGAAAAATTTTGTTGGTCATGCTCTTCTGGAGGATCCTAGTTCCTCCCAGCTTCTTAAGCTCCTCTCCTAATTCCATATTTCTCTTCTTTTTCACCCTTTCCAAGCTCTCATTCTGTTTCCCTTCCACCTTCAATAGAGCTGCTATGAGTAACAACAAATTTCCTGAGACTTAGTGTTGGCAGAGCATAACTTTCAGGCCATACCCAAAGGGAAGGACAACTCTTTTCATTATCAAAAACCACCATTATGGTATTTTTTTCTAACAAAAGACAAGCTATCCTTCTTAAAAGGATTTTGCCTTCTTTTGACACCAAGAGATTCATATCATGGGCTTCTTTTCAAAATAATATATTTCCTCTCCTTTTTTTCATCTAGTCACTCTTTCAATAAAGAGTTTTTCAGTACCTACTATGTAAGCCACTATGTTAAGCTTTGGGGAAAATGAAATTTTTTTTAAAGATTTTATTTATTTGTTTGTTAGAGAAAGAGTGTGTGAGAGCATAAGCAGGGAGAGTGGCAGGCAGAGGGAGAAGCAGGCTCCCTGCTGAACAGGGAGCCCGATGTGAGACTTGATCCCAGGACCCTGGGATCATGACCTGAGCTGAAGGCAGATGTTTAACTGACTAAGCCACCGAGGCATTCCAAATTTGTTTTAAATAAATAATTCAATCAAGTATTATCAGATCAAATACTTTAATTTTTTCCCCTTATTTCTACAATGGTTATGAATATCCCATTGAAGAGCTCAATTAATTTGGAGTCTTCTTATTTTGGATAATGACTAGTTGGAAACTGATTATTTGAATTTAACTGCTTCATTTTCAAAATACTGAATCCTATGCTTTCAATGGGCTGTTTTTAAATTTCTTGAAATGCCAGGCACAGCTTTAATAAGTCTGAAAAACATTATCCCATCATAACATATGCTCATGTCTATGAGACCACACAAAACTATTTCCTAAATTTAACGTTGTCTACACAATAAAGCTTTCTGGCCATGTTCTTCTGTTTTATGCAGAACTTTATTAGTCTCAATGCAAATAATGTAATTTTCAAGTGTTCTGATACTGGTTCCGAACACCCTTTAGAGAGTAGGTACATGGTAAGGAATGCGAAGAACCACCTGAATATGTTATTACCTAGAGATTGCATATGCAATACTTAAGTGTTTCTACTTGAAGGTATAACAGTGGGCTTTTGTTTGTTTGTTTTGGTTAATGTATCATGCCAAATGTACCCTTTATGATGATAACAACCTTGGGTGCTTCTTTGGAGATACAACAAAATAGCTCTCTCGATTCAGTGTTTGTTAGTCATGACCCAAGTGAAGGAAATGTGGTAGGTTTTGTGTCAGCTGAGTCAGAGAGAACCCCACAGCCTAGGAAAATTATACTTTGTCATAATGGTATCTGAACGGAGCTTTCCAAGTGTCCATGCTAAGTGGAGTGAGTCATTGCTTGGGCAGTGCCTTCACAAAGTCCTAAATACCCTTTATTCTAACTACAGTATAAAACCTACCTCATTTCCAGAAATGGTCAGATTTTATGTCATTCTATTATCTTCCATTTCTTTCTATCACGTGTCAGGTTAATCTCACAGAAGGTGCTCTCCCTCCTGCAATGATTTCATATATTGTTGTTCCAAGGAGATCAGGAGAAAGAAAAGCATCTGAATGTAAAATTCTGCATTGGAAATGATTGCAAAGGGGGAAATGATTTGTAATAGCAGAAAGGAAGCCCTGGCTCAGGCCCCTGAGAGCAGTAGCTCTTTCTGACTCATTTTTCCTGACTGGCCATTTCTCAAAATGAAATCAAGGGTAGTGCATATCTAAGCTTAGTGTTCCAAGTTCCAGTGTGCTTTACTATGGGACTTTTGGAAAACAGAGTTGGTCTTAGCAAATTGTGATATGGCTTTGGTATGGATTCACCACCCTTCTCTGAGTTTCCTCACCATCATTTCCTCCTAAAATGTCATTTCCTAAAAGCCTTCAAGAGCCAAAAAGAAATCCATTGGTGGATTTTTCAGACACCCTGACTTTGTAGATTATGGGTCTTCTAAGGAGCAGATACATCATGTAGAAAATAGTCGTAACTATACAAAGGATGGCCACATTTGGAATAGTTACTTGTTTTCACACTGTTTTTTTCAACTCTTTCCATATTTTTCCTCAATTTATATTTCCTTTCTTAATGAACATTCAAGTTGAACATGGTGATCTGACGTTCTTAGTGAGAGTCTACTATGTGCCAGGCACCATGTTTTCTATATCCATTTAGTCTTCCCAACAACCCCAGAAGGGAGTCATTATCATGCCTGTGTTACACATCAGGAAATTAAAGTCCAGAGAGATTAAGTTCATGACACAAGGAGCTGGCAATGTTGGTCTTGACTCACACTCAAACCTTTGTGTCTCCAAAGATATGTCCTTTGCAATATGTCACTTCATCTCTCATGCAGCTCTGGAGATTACTCAGGACAGACAAGAAGGGGCGGCAAGGCCTTGTGTTACTCTGAGTTCCACAGAATTCAGATCATTTTCTCTTAATATTTACTTAAGATACTTAAGTATTAGATTTAGTATTTCTTATACCACACAACTCACTCAATGCCTTTGTGTCCATAAACTCTGCCATTACTTCTTCCTTTCAAACTCACTGCTTCAGGTCTTGTCTCCTCAGATCTTATTTAATTGTAGAGAAAGAATGTTATTAGTGGAAATCAAACCAAATACCCTAATATCCCATTCTGTGGAAAACTTCCACTAAAGTCCTCATTATAGACCATAATAACAAATGCACACTCCATTATTATAAAAACCCAAAGAAAGAGATTGTGGCCTATTGGGGGGGACAGAAAGAAGGAATAAATACTGGGCTTTGTATTATACAGACCTGAGTCTGTAACCACATTTGCCACCTTCTGACTTGAGACCTTAAGCTGATTACTCAAGCTTTCTAAACCACAACACTACTCAGTCCTTTTCTTATCCGCAAAATAAGCTTAGAACCCCCTTCATTTATAAGGAAGGTTAAATGAAATAGCGTATGTTCGGTGTCTAGCTAGCTAGTTAGATAGGCCTCCAATATGTCCTTTCTTCTTCTACTCTTTCTGCCAATCCTCCTCCCCCAAATTTGCATTCACCCTGCCTGCAAAAGTCTATCTTCTAAGTAACACAAATCTTGATGGATTGAAATGCTTCTCATGTCTTCTCTCAGTGAAGAGGTGAAATAAAATCTGGGATGTATAGGAGCGATGTGGTTGAATTATTTGGAAATATTTTGCTCCTAGAAGAGACTATCTCAGATGGACAATGAGTACAATATTGGAGCTGAATTTCACCATAAGTCAGAAACCATTAATCTAACATGATTCCTCTCCCCTCTACCCCACTCCTGCTTTTACTTATTGATTAAAAGGGGCAGGGGGAAAGAGTCTGTTGTACTTGTACAACAAAACAGAATCATGATAAACGCTGCCGGGTTAAAAAGTTCCCAGTGGCATCACATCAAGCTGGGCATGAAAAATAAGAAATAGGAGACTACTATCAGTTAAAATCCTGAACTCAACTTCATCTGGGGCACTTCATTGTTTCTGGTAGCCCTGCTGGGTTTTTTTAGAAGGTCTGCAGCATGATAACAAATTTGACAACCCTACCAAATTTACCAAAACCCTAGCAAAAGACTGGAATATAAAATCTATCTACTCTGGTAGGTGTGAGATTGTTTGGCATTCCATTTCAGTGAAATAAGATGTGTCTGGGCTTGGAATCATGATGAAGATAAAGATATTTAACTCCTGTGGGACCTTCCTGCTTTATGAGCTCTGAGTTTCGAGGCCTAAAAACTCAGCAACATGGAAGATTTTGGTTTGGGAGCATGCAAAAACTTGGAAATTGTCTTGATTCTTTATTTCATGGATTTGACTCATTGACAGCATTATCATTTCAATTTCTTCTTGAATAACATTTGCCATCCTGGCGTCAGAAACTACAACATCAACCATCTGACCCTTAGAAGTAGTCTGGGGTACAAATTGGCAAATTTCATATTTTTATTTTATATATTCTAACATATATATAACTTATGTAATATATAAAATATACATTTCCAAAGTTAATTATCTCATCTCCATATGATCAAGATGACCCTGAAATTTCTCAAAGTTTGCTGAGAGGCATGCCCTGCTCCATAATTCCTTCACTGAAGAAAAACCCGCTGATGTGATGAGCCCACTGGAAGCCCTCCTTTCCTACATGTTGCTTTGCTGGCGTTCAGCTGCTTAGAAACTGCACTACCTGGTCCCATCCTATCCCACTGGTACAATGGGGTCTGGCAGTGATAACTTAAGGTTTACTGGGGGAGAAAAGAAGCCACTTCCACTCAATGTTAAGCTCAGTCAGGGCCATCTCAGGCCACGTGGAACCAGAGCACCTGGTGTTTTAGCTCTTTAAGCCCTGCTGCTGCTACTGCAGATCCGCATCCTGAAAGATGTCAATCCCATTCCTTCAGCACTCTTTATGCCCAAACAAGGGTGTTCAAAGCTTGGGCTTCCCCAGGTCAAGAGTTGAACTTACATTCACACATTCCATTATTTTTCATTGAGCACTGTCTTAGCTCAGGCTGCTGAAACAAAATACCAGAGACTGGGTGGCTGATGAAAAACAGAAATCTGTTTCTCACAGTCCTGGAGGCTGGCAACGCCAGGTCAGGGAGCCAAGCAGGGCTGAGTTCTGGGAGGGCTCTCTCCCAGGTTGTTGAGAGCTACCCTCTCCTTATACTCTCTTGGGGCTGCGAGAGGCCAGGAATGCTCTCTGGACACTAATCTCACTCATGAGGGCTCCACCTTCATGACCTAATTACTTCCCAAAGGCCTAATTACTTTCCTAATACATCCCATTGGGAGCTAGGATGTCAATATGTGAATCTGGGCGTTGCAGATTGGGTCATTTGCAAGCATCAATCATAAGGAAAATTCAGTTTCAGCTGTTGAGGATCCAGTCATGAACTAGGTACAACCATTCTGCCTTTTCAAAGTTTACTTTTTTTCTGTTGAAGCACACCATTCATCCCAGAGTGTCTGATTTGGGAAGGGCATTAATGCTCATCTGCTTGCTGAGCCAGAACCAGTGCCCCACCCCCAACTCCCCAACAACCTAAGCCCAGGCATGGATTTAAGGCAAATTTTCTGCATGGATGAGCTCCCTCCCTTGAGGACCTGGTGTCTTTTTCTGACAGCAAAACTCCATTAGTGAACAGACTACCTGGATTCAGATCCTAAGTCCCTGCCTACCAGCGCTTTGGCTTTGGACAAGTTACTTAAATTCTCTGTGTCTCCACTTCCTCATCTATAAAATGGAGGTAAAGCAGCACCTACCTCACAGAGTTCTTATGAAAGTGCCTGTTCCACACAAAGTGTTAAATGAATGTCGATTAAATAACTAAAATAAAAAATGAAGCTTTATGTGCTAGTCACTATGTATTTATTATTCTTTTAAATAGTTCACATGTGTTAACTTATTTAATTTTGAAACACTCTACGAGGCAAATTCTTAGATTTTAGAGATTAGGAAACAGGCCAAGAAACGTTAAATAACTTGCGAAGGTCATAGAGTTATTAGGCTCCCAGTTGTTAGGTTGTGACTCCAGGATTCAAATGCAGGCATTCTAGATCCAAAACCAGAATTTCTTAAAACATGGATTTTTTTTTAGAGCAGTGTGTTCAGGAACTTGCCATATTTTTTTTTTCTAAGTTCACTGGACTCTTATGTAAGTTCTCTAGGCAGCCAAGACACAAACAATCTCTTCCAACGTGACCCACAGGTGACTTCCAATTGGTAGTCTCCATTACTGAACAAGATTTTAGGTTCCCTCTACCCACACACTCTTTGAAAGGAAGAGTTCTAAGATGGCCCCCAAGATTCCTGCACTCTCACGTACACACCTGTACAATTACTTCCATGTGGTTATAAGCAGAACTTGTGAATACAATGATTTACCACTCACAGGATCATATCATGTTATACAGAGGAAAGGATTTTGCAGATGTAATTAAAATCCCTAATCAGTTGACTTTGAGCCACCCAAAAAAGAGATCATACTTGGTCGGCTTCACTTAATCAGGTAAGCCCTTAAAAGATGTCAGAGTTTGGGGCGCCTGGCTGGCTCAGTCAGCAGAGCACACAACTCTTATCTCTGGGGTCATGAGTTTGAGCCCCACACTGGGCATACAGCTCACTTTAAAAAAAAAATTGAAGCATATCAACAAAGATTAAAAAAAAAAGATGTCAGAGTTATGCAAAGTGAGTGATTCTCCTTATGGCCTTAAAGGAGCAAACTGTCATGTTGCAGAGGGAGTCATGTGGCAGGAAACACAGGTAGTCTCCAGGAGCAGAGAGTAGCCCCAGTTGAGAGCCAGCCAGCAAATGGAAACCTCACTCCTACAACCACAAGACATTAAATTCTGCCAGCAAAAGGGAGCTTAGAAGATGACTCTCAACCCCAGAAGAGAACCCAGTCTGCCTTCTGAGACATTCAGAAGAGAACCCAATAGATCCTATTCAGTCAAACTTCTGGCCTAAAAAATGGACATTGTTTTTGGCAATGATTTTCTGAATATTACACACAAAGTACAAATAACAGAAGAAGAATCAACAAAAATGGTACTATTTCAAACTTAAAAGCTTCTGCACAGCAAAAGAAATAACCAAATGCAAAGGCAACCTACAGAAAAGGAGCACATTTTTGCAAGCCATATATCAGATAAGGGGTTAGCAACTAAAATATATAAAGAACTCATATAACTCATAACTACAAAAACTCCAGCTTAAAAATGAGAAGAATTGACTAGATATTTTTCTCAAGAAATGGACAGAAGACATGAACAGACATTTTTCCAAAGAAGACATCCAAATGGCCGAAAGACACATGAAAAAGTGCTCAACATTGCTCGGCATCAGGGAAATACAAATCAAAACCTCAATGAGATACCACCTCACACCAGTCAGAATGGCTAAAATTAACAAGTCAGGAAATGACAGATGTTGGCAGGGATGCAGAGAAAGGGGAACCTTCCTACACTGTTGGTGGGAATGCAAGCTGGTGCAGCCACTCTGGAAGACAGTATGGAGGTTCCTCAAAAAGTTGAAAATAGATCTACCATATGACCCAGCAATTGCACTACTGGGTATTTACCCCAAAGATACAAATGTAGGGATCCGAAGTGGTAC
The DNA here is from genome assembly GCF_964656455.1 of Halichoerus grypus. Lineage (NCBI taxonomy): Eukaryota > Metazoa > Chordata > Mammalia > Carnivora > Phocidae > Halichoerus > Halichoerus grypus. The sequence continues at coordinate 17,520,928 of NC_135714.1, forward strand.
GTGCACCCCGATGTTTATAGCAGCAATGTCCACAATAGCCAAACTATGGAAAGAGCCAAGATGTCCATCAACAGATGAATGGATAAAGAAAAGTGGTATATATATACAATGGAATATTATGCAGCCATCAAAAGGAATGAAATCTTGCCATTTGCAACAACGTGGATGGAACTGGAGGGTATTATGCTGAGCGAAATAAGTCAATCAGAGAAAGACATGTATCATATGACCTCACTGATATGAGGAATTCTTAATCTCAGGAAACAAACTGAGGGTTGCTGGAGTGGTGGGGGGTGGGAGGGATGGGGTGGCTGGGTGATAGACATTGGAGAGAGTATGTGCTATGGTGAGCGCTGTGATTTCTGCAAGATTGTTGAACCACAGACCTGTACTTCTGAAACAAATAATACATTATATGTTAAAAAAAAAAGAAGAAGAAGAAGAAGATAGCAGGAGGGGAAGAATAAAGGGGGGGGGGGAATCGGAGGGGGAGACGAACCATGAGAGACAATGGACTCTGAGAAACAAACTGAGGGTTCTAGAGGGGAGGGGGGTGGGAGGATGGGTTAGCCTGGTGATGGGTATTAAAGAGGGCAGGTTCTGCATGGAGCACTGGGTGTTATATGCAAACAATGAATCATGGAACACTACATCAAAAACTAATGATGTAATGTATGGTGATTAACATAACATAATAATAATAAAAGAAATGGAATCATATACAAAAAAAAAAAAGAAGATAGCAGGAAGGGAAGAATGAAGGGGGGAAATCAGAGGGGGAGACGAACCATGAGAGACTATGGACTCTGAGAAACAAACTCAGGGTTCTAGAGGGGAGGGGTGTGGGGGGATGGGTTAGCCTGGTGATGGGTATTAAAGAGGGCACGTACTGCATGGAGCACTGGGTGTTATATGCAAACAATGAATCATGGAACACTACGTCAAGAACTAATGATGTAATGTATGGTGATTATCATAACATAATAAAAAAAAAAGAGTAAAAAAAAATATTTTTCAAAAGAAGACATCCAAACGGTCAACAGGTCCATGAAAAGATGGTCAACATCACTAATCATCAGGGAAATGCAAATCAAAACCACAATAAGATATCACCTCACTGATTATCAAGAAGACAAGAGATAACATGTTGGATGTGGAGAAAAGTGAAGCCTTGTGCACTGTTTGTGGGAATGTAAATTGGTTCAACGACTATGGAAAAACAATATGGAGGTTCCAGAAAAACTTAAAACTAGATCTACTCTATAGTTCAGCAATTCTATTTCTGGTTATACACTCGAAGGAAATGAAGACAGGATAACAAAGAGATAGCTGCACTCCCATGTTTAGTGCAGCACTATTCATAATAGCCATATATGGAAACAACCTAAGTGCTCATCAACAGATGAATGGATAAAGATGTGATAAATACATACACAATGGAATATTTTTAAGCTATGAGAAAGGACATCCTGCCATTTGCAACAACATGCATGGAGAGCACACTGTGCTAAATGAGGTAAGTCAAAGACAAGTACTGTATGATATCACTTATATGTGGAATCTAAAAAAGCCAAATTTATAAAAACAGAAAATCAAATGGCAGTTATCAGTGGATGAGAGTATGGGGACAGGGCAGATGCTGTTTAAGGGTATACACTTACAGTAAGTAGTAAATAAGCCCTAGAGATCTAGTGCACAGTACAGTGAATATTGACAACAATATTTTATTATCATCATCAAACTTGCTAAGAGTCTAGAACTTAATGATTTAAGAAACTACCATTATGTAACATGATAGCAGTGCTAATTATCACTACCATGGCAATCATATTACAATATATAAATGTATCAAATTAATGTTGTACACCTAAATTTGCACAGTGTTATATGTCAAATGTATTTCAATTAACAAAAAGAAAAGAAGTGGAGATTGTTATAATCCACTACTTTTGTGCTAATTTGTTCTGCAGCAATAGGAAATGAAGACACACCTCATTGCTTTATACACTGACATAGAGAACAGTGACTCAGTGTGATAATTCGATTGCATAAGAGGATTTTCCAAACTAGACAGAAGCATCTGATCCAGTCTCTATTCAAGTATTCAAGTGAAGAAATAAAACTAGAGGGGAAAGAGCTCTTCACAAAGTTAACGGTACAGTCTAGGTTACTCAAATCCTGTTCCACTGTAGAACGTGTTGACTGTAGAACTGAGAGTTGGAGTCAGGAACTTGCATGTCTCCACCATCCAGTGTTCTCTTCCTTGGAACATGAATTATTTTCCTGCTGAATTGCTACTAGTGGTGAGAAATGTCAATGTGGCCACGGAAAGATGTGGAAGAACACATATGGTTATATTATTGGACTGGCTGAGTGACTGACTTTCTGTGTAGAAAGGTTCCATGAGTCCAGGGGTGAATAGGAAATAATTAATTTCTATATGTGAGTTAGATTTAGATTATGTCCTGGGACATATCAACTAACATCCCAAGGCCATCTGTAGGCTCAGTAGAGTGAGAAATGAAAAGTTAGAGTACATAAAATAAGCTTTCCTGGTTTAGTTTTCACTTAAAGACCAATATATACACAACCCCCATTTTATATTAAGAGGCTCATGCTGTGGTTGGTTATAGGCAGGGGCTCTTAAGCTGGGAACCTGACTCTTTATCCTGGCTTTGAACTTGAATCTAACTTTGAACCACCATCTAGGTGTAAAACCTTAAGTCATGTATCTCAGTTTTCTCATCTGCAAAATTGAGATAATGAATGTAAGTGTCTCATAGGGTCTTGTGTGCATTAACCAAGTTAATGCATGTCCAAAAAAATGTCTGAGATATGGTCAGCACACATAAATGTTAGCCAGGATTTCTTATGTTTCAGTCCCTAAATACTTGGTTTGAAAAACAAATATCTAGACATCAATTTGCCAGGTGCTTCTGTTATTAGGATTTTGACTAATAAATTCAATCATGGTATGTATTCCCTTCAGTTACACACCATCTTTTTTTATTTTATTTTATTATTTTATTTTATTTTATTTTATTTTATTTGGGAGAGAGAGAGAGCATGATTGGGGAGGAGCAGAGGGAGAGGGACAAACAGATTCTGTGCTGACTATGGAGCCCAAGGCAGGGCTCGATCCCATGACCCTGAGATCATGACCTCACGGAAATCAAGAGTTGGATGCTTAACATACTGAGCCACCCAGATGCACAACCCCCCTCTTTTTTTTAATTTGAGAGAGAGAGTTACACACTATTTTAAATGTCAAAAGAGGTGTGGTGTTTCACAAGTACCTATTGCTTAATTTAGAAAAAGGACTATACTTGAGTAAAGCAAGTCAGTAATTTCAAATGGCACTCAAAATGGATTAACAGATAATTTCATATCAAAATTTTTAACCAGCATTTTCCTTGTTAAAGAACATTAGTGGATTACCCTATGTTTCATTAAGTATTGAGGGAAGGTGATGCCAAGATGATCAACACAAGAATCACTAGTCATTTTCCCCAAAACTGTGTTCTAAAACTTAAAAAAGTTCTTTAACTTTTTGGAAACACAAAATTTATCTATATGGACAAAATGAACATGTGATAATTTGTAGGTCACTGATAGTGTGTTCATAGAGCTGCAAGATTACCTAGGGACCTATTCAAAATATTTAACCCCCAAGATCGTACAAGCTTTTCTGTAAAGACCTACCAGTGCCTACTGGTAAAATAGTAGTCCTGTCTGCTAAAGCAAAGAACACTACTCCAATTTGAACTCAACTATTGTGGCTGGGATTTTGATGGGGACTTGGTGTTGGATTTATGCTAAATCATGGAAAATCTATAAACCCATGCACTGTGATGCAAGACGAGAGATCAGCATGCATTTCCCAGAAGAAGGGATTGTGACAAGAAATATCACAAGTGGCCATTACGAGGGAGGTAATTAAATTCCAAATTTGAAGTCTGAGATGATGGCTTTGAATGTTTTTTAAATCCTTCTGCATGTTTGGGGAGAGGTTATGTGTATACTTCCAAATAGACATGAGCATTCTGCATCTAGGACACTATGAAATATGCAAATTAGATGAAATTAAGGAAGTTGCTCACATACAGAGAATCACTGGCTCTCTCCTATGACAGTGCATAATTTCTTGCTGTGTGTGTGACAGGTGACACAGAGAAAGTGGTAGTATGCTGTTGCCAAAGGAAACAATGTCTATTTGGGACTCTGCCTGCCAATTATCCAACTGCTCTCTTCGGAAATTGAGATGTGTATAGTCTACACAGAATGAGCTCATCAGTGACTTAGGTTTTGGATAACCTCAAGTTATTTGTGAGTTTATGTTAATTGTTATATGTGTGCTAATAGGCAGAACACAAACACAATATTTCAATCTTAAATCAACTGTTGCTAAATTTCTGCCTGCAATTCAATGGAAAAAAACTTCCCTGAGTTGGGGAAGTACAGCAGTTAAAAGTAGATTAGAGTTATTATAAAAATACTATAGGAGAAACAAGGAAGACACTTAGATCTGGATCTTCAAGTAGCTAGAGGTTATCTCCTTTCACATCCCTTTGTCAAGGAGTGGCTTTGCCGATAATGCACCTTCCGTTGTTTTTGGCATGATGCAAATTTTATGAGACAAAGTTTATGTACTCTGAACTTAAGAAGGTGGCTCATCCCCACATGTTAAAACTAAACTCAAAATTAGACACTTCTAATCTTTAATCTTTGGCCTTGTAGCAAACACTTTTTTTTTCCTGACCTCCATAAAATGGTTCTTACAAAGATGTTGCTTATTATGAAATCCTAAGTATCAGTTTGAGGGAAGTCATTCCCGAGGGAAAAAATTAAGGCCTTACCCGTGGGCTGAAGGAAATATTGTCAGGGTTCTGAAAGACCTGGCAAAACCCAGAGGAAGACTGAAAATGTTTGTTGTTCCATTCTGACCTGGCAGCATCAAAACGTGTCCTCATAACACATCTCAGACTTTCAGAATCCTAGCACTAATTATTTGTTCACATTAGAATTTAAGGTCCATAGAGATAGAGACTTTGTCTGTCTTGGTCATTGGTAACATCTCAGCGCTTAAAATAGGATCTGGCATATACTACTCAGTTCACACTGAAACTTACTTCCTAACAGGTCCTTTTAAAGGCAACTTAAAGAAATGTCTACACAAAATACTAGTGATTCTTCATGCTAAGAGATGGTATTTCTTGTTGGTGATGCTGGTATTTGCAAAACATTTATAAATTCAAAATGATTAGTTCTGAATTTTTTTCCCTCACTTTAAAGGAATAAGAATGTCAATTATGGTATACTTAGAGAATAAAAACATAATAAAATCATTTTCCTCTAAAAAAAAAAAAAAAAGGGCAACTTACATTAATCAACTCATTTAATCCCTTCAACCACCCAATAAGTAGATGCTGGTCTTTTCCCATTTTATGGACAGGGAAACTGAGGTATAGACCATTTTCGTAATGTCTCCAACATTATGCAAGTAGAAAGTAAAGAGGTGGGTGTAGAAATAATGTAAGGAGAAAGTACCAGAGGGGAGATGGGTGGGGTGATGGGTGAAATAGGTGATGGGGATTAAACAGTACACTTATCATGATGAAAAATAAAATAAAATAAAATAAAATAAAATAAAATAAATAAAAGAGAAAGTAAAGAAAGCCAGGTTTCCAACCCAGCCATGCTGGCCCCAGAGCATCCACCCTGATCACTGTGTGCTGATTGAATCAATCAGAGAGAAAGGGTTCACTGGAAAACATGGGCATTTACAAGAATTCTATCTAGGATCTGAACTCACAAATTACCCCAGCTGCTTCAACCCTCTCTATCAAATGGAAGAAGCAGGGCACAGAGCACCAAGGTCGATCACCAAGAATCATCAAAATCACCGCAGCACCCTAGCAGCAAGCTAAATACTTAATTCCCTGCCATCTTGCCTCACAGCCTGCAAAGTAGACAAGATACTGAACCCAGGAACCAGGAGATGGTAATAACTACCATTTATTCAACATGCACTTCAAGTCAGCCCTACGCTGACTGCTGTTCTGACACGATCTTCTGTCATCTTCCCACAACTCTATGGGATATAGATTTTCACCCCATTCGAAGGTGAATGAGGTAAAGGAATGTCATTGCATGGTAGAAAAAGGATTTGGCCCTGTCACCAGTCATGGTCTCTTCACAGGTCATGGTCTCTAAGTGGTTTTTGAGTTCAAGCCCCACTTTTGTCTTCCACCTGCAGTCTAGCGGTGTGATTTTGACAAAGTCCCATAGCAGCTCTCTGACCTACGCTTGATCATCTATGAATGTGGTGATGATAAACAACAGCAATAATGGGGTGCCTTGGTGGCTCTGTCAGTGAAGCATCTGCCTTCGATCATGATCCCAGGGTCCTGGGATAGAGTCCTGCATCAGGCTCCCTGCTCAGCAGGGAGCCTGCTTCTCCCTCTTCCTCTCCCCCTGCTTGTGCTCTCTCTCTCTCTCTCTGTCAAATAAATAAAAATAAAATCTTAAAAAAAAATAATAATAATATTTTATTATTCAGCCTATCCAGCTATTCTCAAGGTTGTTGTAAGAAAAATATATGTAAAGTGACTGTTAGTCACTTTAAGACTTAGAGTGTCAAAAAAAAAAAAAAACAACAAAAACCAAAACCTTAGAGTGTCTCTCCCACTCAACTACTTCTCATCCTACATCTACAACAAAATAAAATCAATGCAAACTGCAAAACCCAAAACTTAAATAAAATCTGCAATTAAAATAGACAGCATGTTGATTTTCTTAATTGCAAAATTGTAGGTAAATTTGCTAAAGCTGGACTGTGCCCATTCCCTCAGACCCCACTTTGTTGATGCTCCAAGCACAAGCTGGTGGCCTATTTGATACTCCTGCACTTGGTATCAGGTTTATAAAATGTGAAATGCTCTGTAAAGGTAAGAACTCACCTTTTGGTGTGATTGTTAGTATCATTTTACACCTAGTTGTCTTCCCACCTAGCTCAAGAGCTCATTACGATGTATCTTTCTAGCTCCATGCAGAGTCAGTGCTCAGACATCACCACCCAGGGAAGATTTCCCTGATTGGCCAAGGCTGAATTAGGTACCTCTCCTCAGCGTTTCCATAGCAGTCTGTCCTTATCCCTGTCATAGCCCATTCTAAGACTTCAGGCATATGAAATAGAGAGCAATAAAGAGGAAGAATGTCCCCCTACTAAATCACACCAGAGTTTGACTGAAGAACTGGATCAGATTCAGTATTCCAGACCTAGAAAAGGAAGAAATATATGGCCCAAAGCCCCTGCACACCTTCCTCCTGCCCCTATCCCAGTAGCCAGGCGAACTGCCGCGATAATGACCTTCCTAGGAGTTTGCGGACGTCCCTCCTGGGAGTGCATTCAAAAGAGGAACTCAGTGAGCAGTGTTTGTTTAACAGCCTGGCTCTCCAGAATTCATGTAGAAATCAATGACAGCCAAGTGCGGCTTAGCACATCCTAATGGAATGAAACCTCACTAAAAAGGCCAAATGAGCAAAAGGACAATTCAATTTCCAGGGCAGAGCCCAGGCTGAGATAGAACACAGGCAGGAGAAACTCCCCAGGTGCGCTAAGACTGAGGCTGACTAGACAGGAAGTCTATGGCTTTCAAACCGCTACAAAACAGGGAAGAGGAAAAATCATTAGCAAGATCCGCCAATGACCCCAGCCGCAGCTGAGTGCCTGCCAGGGGCTGGTGGTGAATGTCTAGGGAGGGAAAGGGAGGAGATAGAAAGTCGTGTTTATGTGAACCCCTTTCCCCAGGAGCACCCCCAGACACAGAGCAGACAGAGGGGGAGAGGCACGTGCAGAAAAGGAATGATATCCCGAAGTTGGTGGAGGGAACTTGTGGGGTCTCTATGGACACCAGCAGGGAGAAGGTAGAACACTTCACGGTCTCCAGGGTGTGAAGGGGAGGGGCACACATGGAGGAGGAATGAGGTGAAGCATTCTAACATTTATACAATATGAATCATGGGAACTTACTTCCCATGAAGAGTCACCACCTTCAGCTCTTTAGCTGTTTCTTCTGATATTTGCCACCTCGTTTCAACATAAGATACCTATCTACTTCACTATCTCTTCATTTTGCAATTGTGGACGGACGTTACCTTCATTTCCTCTTCCTAAGGAAGAAGACCAGAGTTTTGTTTGGTCGGTGTCCTCTGTGTCAATCATCTCCACATTCTTAAACTCTGTCAGAGCTGCAAAACACTTCTCAGTAAGCTCAAACACGTTGACACCTGACCTACTTTTTTCCTTGGGGACACCTCTCCTGGTGTCCATGTGGCCTGGCCCCCTCTTGGCCTGCTGTGTCCTCTTCCTTTGCACTTCTCTCTACCCTTGGGGACCCTCTGTTTCCCAGATGTCATGCTCTGTGGTTTCTTCTCTTATCTGCCCCTAGGCACTGAGTGAGGGGCCATGGCAACGAATCCACTGACATCTTCTTGCTCGTCTGAAAATGTTATTGTGCCTTCAGACTTGATTTATGGTTTGGTTGAGGATGCAGTTCCAGTTAGAAGTCATTTTCCTCAGGACTTCGAAGCATTTCTCTATTGTCTTCTAACGGCCAATGTTGTTACTGAGACACTTGATGCCCTTATAATTCCTGATCATATGTGACCTGCAATTTTTTTCCTGTCTGGAAGCTCTCAGGATTCTCTCTTTAGTGCTAATGTTCTGCATTTTCTTGAGGTCAGGCTTCGGTGTGGGTCTTTTTCCTTCATTTTGCTGGGCATGAAGTAGACGTTATTAATCTGAAACTTATGGCCATCAATTAAGGGAAATTATTTGTTCTATGGGGTATTAAAAGGAAAATGTCAAAAATTCTAGATTCCAATTAAAATCATTTGGAACCTAATCTCAGGAGTAATATCTCATCTGTTGGCCATATTCTATTTGTTAGAGTCTGGTCAGCAAATTCAAGGGGAGGGGATTACACAAGCATGCAAATACCAGGAAGAGGATCATTTGGAGCCATGTTGGAGGCTGGCTACCACACCTTGCTTAGAAACAAACAAGTCATAATCTCTTCACTTCATCTGCTTCTCCTGAAAGTGAAACTATATTCCCTGCTGGCAATATAGGGTCTCAGATCTGATGTAGGGTGCTTTCCTGAGATCTTCTATAGGGAGGAGAATTTTGTTGGGGAAAATACTTGATTTTCTTTTCCATATATAAAAGTTGACAACACTTTGTGTCAGGAAATGCAGAGGCAAATACTACCTGAGTAAATATGGTGAAAATCCATAGTTTGTATTGCTATGGAAGACTTTTTTTCCTAGAACAGCAACTAGAATAATTCTCTGAGATGACCTTATCCTACTAAGAGTATTAACAAGAAAAATTACTAATAGGAAAATTAAGGTGAAGATTAGGGTAATTTATCAATTAATTTGAACAAAATATTCATTTGTCTTAATAATTAAGGTGTATAAGGATAAAAGATTACTTCTCCAAAACTATACAAATTGATGTATCAAAATTTATTTTCACTTTACCAACAGAGACATTCATTACAAAAGTGATTACTCAAACTCAAATACAGTTAACTCATTTCTCAAAGGAGAGCCCCAAAACCCAGAGAATTAAAATTGGAGTCTTTGAGGCTGTTTCCATAACTCCTCACTTCCAGTGGGGAGAAAAATCAGACATTGAACACAACCTAGTTGGTTAATTGAGTTTTTCTCACTTCTTGAATTGATTGTTGCAACCGCAGCACCCCTAGCTTTCTTCTCCCTATTTGCTATATGACAGACTAATTATTAAAATTTCCCAAACTCTGGGAAAAATGGATTTTGAGACTTTGGATTCAAATGTATAATTGAACATCTGTTCTCCCCTCTAACTCTGCACGTGTGTGTGTGTGCACACGCGCGTGTGCGCATGTGTGTGGTGTGTCATAAATCTCACACACACAAAAATATTGTAAGTTAGCATTGATTGTTAGGTGCAATATCTGAGCCATTTTGAGCTCAGTCAAAGGTGAGCAAATGTGACATTTTATTTAAGTGAGTTAGAAATTGGATGAGCATTGTGGGACACCTTCTCTCTCAGTGCCAACAGCCTACTTCCCATTATCAAATTCCACTCAAACTCACATCTGCAGAAATTAACCAGCCCTGGAAGCAGTTATATGGTACAAGAAATGTTGACCACGCTATTAAATTCAACTTTCCTTATGTGCTAATGGAGTAGCTTATCATTACTTGGTGTGTTTTCAAACCGATGCTGAAATATTATTCCAAAATATGTGTTAGTTAAAATAACAAAATTTGCATGTTTTAAAAAACAGACCTTTTTTTTAAGCTCCTATTATGGGTCTGCCACCAATCTAGGCATATCAGAAAAGAGAGAAGTAATAGAAGTTATAATCCAACAATTTGCTGATAAAACACAGCACATATAAGAGAATTTCACAATAGAACCTATTTGATGTCTATTCCTCATGCACATATTCCTTTGGACTATGAAGTCTTGGAAGCACAATTCATGTTGTATTCAGTATACCACCAGTATCTAACACAGTAACTGGAACAAAAAAAGATGCTTAAAAGATGGTTAATGGATGGTAAATGAGTAAGTGAATCAATAAGTAAATCTGTATATGAACCAGAAGCATGATCCAGAGTACTATGGGAGTCAAACAGAGGAATATATTCCCATAGGCTAGTGAGGTAAGGAAATGATATATGTAAGACATGGGGTGCCATAGTTTGAATGTGTCCCCCCTAAAATTCATATGTTGAAACCTAACCTCCAATATGTTGGTATTAAGAGTAGGGCCTCTGAGCGTTGGTTAGACCATGAGGGCACAGCCATCATGAATAGGATTGGTGCCCGTATAAAAGAGATGCCAGAGAACTCTCTTCTCTCTTCCACCATGTATGGGCACAGGGGAAGGACAGATGTCTATGAACCTGAAGTAGGCACTCACCAGACACCAAGTCAACCAGCACCTTGATCTTAGACTTCTAAGCCTTCAGAACTGTGAGAAGAAATATGTGTTGTTTATAAGCCACCCAGGCTATGGTAGGTTTATTATGTCAGCCCGGATGGACCAAGACATGGGATTTACTCAGCTATTGAAAAACTAGGGATATTTTGGTAGGATAGAAAGAAGGCAGGAGCAATGCTGGAGTTGCTTTCCTGAGAAAGTATCCTTCACCATCTTCTTCGAACACTCAGACACCACCAAGAGGTGGTCTCATAAACGTTACTTGGGCTGGGTTGAAATCCTGCTTTCTCATTCCTCCATTCTCATTAAATCAGTGTAACCAACTGATTTAACTTCTCTACTCCAATATGTCCTTAATATTCTAGGAAAGCTAACCAAAGTTAATGAAATGTGATGATTTAATGGTATATGAAATGGAAGGGCTTAGAGCAGTATTCAGCAGATAGTGAGGATTAAATAGGTGGTAGCCATTTTGGCAGAGACCAGCCAGCTCTCCACCAAAGTCCGTCACCCCTTTCCAATTACATAGCATTGTGACTGGAAAGAGGCTGTGTAGTCAGAGACCTCTCCCAGCCTTTCTGCACATAGGTGTGACCAAGTGTCTAGTTCTCACCCATAGAATGTGAGCAGAAATGATACAATCCCTTCCAGAACCGGGCATTGAAAAAGCACATGTGAGGGGAGCCTGAGTGGCGCAGTCGGTTAAGTGTCCAATTCTTGGTTTTGGCTCAGGTTGTGATCTCTGAGATTTGAGCCCCACGTTGGGCTCTGTGCTCAGAGTGGAGTCTGCTTAAGGCTCTCTCTCCCTCTCCCTCCCCCACTATGTACATGTGGGTGCCTGCGCTCTCTCTCTTTAAAATAAATAAGTAAATCTTAAAAAAAAAAAAAGCACATGTGTCTTCTCTGGGCTGCCTTTCATTCCTTCTTCTCTCAACTGACTGGGTCCTATAACAATTCATTAAAATATTCATTATGTAATGAGGCCTAGAATAATGTATCACTGATAAGAATGAGTGAAAACAAACCTTGCCATTCTAATTAGAGTTTTTTCTGAGTTTTCATCATGATTACCTTTACCTTCAGTTGGAAAAAGCCAGTAGAATAAAGCCTAGGTGCCTTTGGGTTTGCTTTCTTCCAGAACAAGATGGGACACAAAAGTCACAGGGTTCATTTGCGTGTATAAGTCTTCAAGTCAACACAATTACAGAAACCAACATGTTCAGTGATCATTATGTCAAGACAGCAGGAACTGTAAATCTTTTTCATGAAAAGAAGCCCACTTTGAAAAGACTAACTTTACCAAATTGCGTTTGCTTTAACCAAAACTCCTAAGTTTGAAGCATCCTCCAACAATGCTTATCACATTGCCAATCAAAGAAAGCCTCACATGATTGGTAAGATCTTAGTGAATCCATGTGTATTAGTTTGCCGGGCTGCCATAAAAAAGTGCCACAGACTAGGTGGCTTAAACAACAAAAATTTATTTTCTAACAAGTCTAGTGACTAGAAGTCCAAGACCAAGGTGTCAGCAGGGTTGGTTTCATACTGAAATCTCTCTCCTTGGCTTGTGGATGGCCATGTTCTCCTTATGCCTCCACATGGTCTTCCCTCTGTAAATGTCTGTGTCCTAACTCATCTTCTTATAAGGACACCAGTCATATTGGATTAGGACTCACCCTAATGGCCCCACTTTAACTTAATTATACCTTTTAAAGACCTCCAAATGCAGTCACATTCTGGAGCACTCAGGGTCAGAACGTCAACATATGAATTTCAGCAGCACACAATTCAATCCATAAAACCATGTGATCTAGAAATGGCCAAATTCAAAAAATTGAAGTACTGCCTCTATCAAAAATATTATCCTCCCCAAAACTGCCAGTGTCTCTTCTAATATGTTTCATGTAGTAATGCACCTTATTTTTCTCCTTTAGCGTTAACTGGATGGAACCACCATGGTCTCTCAGTGGTTCCAGTATCTAAACTTATTTTCTACTTAATATATCTATGAAAAATGACTTTTTAAACCCCTTTTGGAAACTGTGGATGCAGATGATAACTCAAAAGAGTGAAGAGTTTATTTGCCAGGCACAACTTTGGCACACAAATTCTTGGTGCTTTCTACGGATGTGTCACCTGTCACTGATGACGTTAATATATTTTTCCGCTTTAATGAAGAAGGGAGCTGTACACATCATGGGGTTTCTTTACTGTGTCCTGAAATTACGGACAACCTACAGTCTTGGGAGTGTTGTGTGCTGCCCTTACAGCGGGCTCTTTCATCTGAGTAGGTTTTGAATCACAGCCTCTTCATGTGGTTTTGGCTGGGAGGAGACAGAATACAAAGCTATCTTCTACATAGATGTTCCCTGGCTTACAAGAAGATGCGTCTTGAAGGATTTGATTGAAATTTGGGCAGAAGTTACATGTTTTTATGAGAAAAGTAAATCATATTCCCAGAACAGTTGGAAAGGGTGGAGTTCATTTATGTCTTGGTTCAGCTGGGCAGCTGTCTGGGCACTTAAGAATGAAATAAATCATTTAATTGGAAACTCTGCAGTCACCTTTATGGATGCTGCTGCTGGACAATTGTGGATTCCATTGGCAAACTTGCCACATTGGAAGAGGAGATTAGAATCACAAATTTGTGAAAACTTTCCAATGCTGGAGGAAGCGGCGAAAGTTGAAAATGATAAAATCTAGTCAATTTGTCAGAAGTCTGCAGTCAAAAATACTACAAAAGTCTGCTGAAAATTACTTCTGTTGAGATAGAAAAAGGATTCACAACTCTTTTTGCAAACATATATAGCATCAACGATGAAACTTCTGGGAAAATACCCTCATTGATTTGAGGACAAAGGAAATGAAATCATGAATTCAACCTCAAAAGAAAGGGTCTTAGAAATATCTAGTGTTTCGTAAGACAAGCCACCCTCACATAACAAAAAGCATAATGAAGCAAAATGAAAATGAATACTCAGTTTGTCTCTTATTTCTTTATAATTTAGGGTTTTCAGCCTATTCCTATGAAAATAAAAGTCAAAATCAGGGGCGCTTGGGTGGCTCAGTCAGTTGAGCGTCTGACACTCAGTTTAGGCTCAGGTCATGATCTCAGGGTCATGGGATTGAACCTTGCATCAGGCTCTGTGCTGAGGATGGAGCCTGCTTAAGATTCTCTCTCTCTCTCTCTCTCTCTCCCTCTGCCCATCCCCCCACTGTACGCATGCACTGCACTCTCTCTCAAAATAAATAAATCTTTAAAAAAAATCAAAATCAAATGGATATCAAAGATACCTATACATTGTTACTTTAAAGTGCTCTCTACGATCTTACCACCTCATTATCACCAAACCCAACCAAACTGATATTAGTATAATTTAGATCTCTGTCAACCTTTCTTCAGAAAGTAGAGATAATTTTTATATGAAAAAAGGAGTGAAAATTATAATTCTTAAAAAAGATTATTTCTATTCTTCATTATGAAATAAATTTCCAATCAACTGCTTTCATTGCACTAATATAAGTTTTGTTTTAGGAAGCAGAACCAGGCTCTAATTAAATGGGAGCCTTGCATCCCTCTGGATTTCAGAGTGAACATGGACCCATGACTGCTATGTGTCTCTTACCTTGAAACTAGAGTATTAATTGCAGGTGTCCTATCTCTGTACCAGCATTGTATCATGGTGTGTCAGGGGCAGACAGTTTGCCCTTAGTGCCAAGGTTTTCAGCTTAAAAGAAACTATAGCCAAGCAAACAAATCCGTGGAACCACATCTACACATGGACCTGATTTAAAGGATAAGCTCTTGACCTGGAGCTAGAACCTCAGTCCCAGTGGACAGACTCTGGGAGGGGTTTGGGGAGGGGTAAGCATATTTTACAAGTGGAAGGATCAAAATAATTTGTGGCCAAAGGGCAGAATAGGGTGGTTTCAAAACATGCCAACATTTGTTCACCTTATTCCCATGGGAGGAACCATGCCTGGTTCTCTGGGGACATTCACTCTGAGGGAAGCCAGCTACCATGCTAGAAGTCCAGTTTCCCTGGGACTGACTGTAAAGGTGAAAGGAAGGCATTCTGGAGGGCAGCCTCACTGAACTCTCTGCCAACAGCCAGCAACAATGACCAGTCAGTCACATAAGTGAGTCTTCTTGGAAGTCCGACCCTATTAGGCATTCCAGTGAGTCATTCCAATGAATAACTGCAACTACATGAAAGACTCCAAGTAAAAATGACCCATCTGAGCCATCCTCAAATTCCTAACCCCCCCAAATCATGAACTAAATAATTATTTACTTAGTTTTGGAGTAATTTTAAACAAAGCAGTAGAAACAGCAAACAGAAAATGGGCTAATTTCAAAGAAAAATAAGTTTATTGGAACAATAAATGTGGCTCATAGAGTCAAATGGGCAGAAGCCAAGGCATATTCTTGGAGGCAGGTATCAGAAACTACTTAACAATCTCATCTGGGTCCTTCAACCAGAATGAACATGTTTAGCTTGGGCTGCTATAGCAAAATACCATAGACTGGGTGGTTCAAATAATACAAATTCATTTCTCACAGTTCTGGATGTTAGAAGTTCAAGGTCAGTGTGCTAACACAGCCAGTTTCTGGTGAGGGCCTGCTTCTTTTCTTCTATATAGGTGTCTTTTCATTGCATCCTCACGTGAAGGAGAGCAGAGAGAGAAGCAGCTCTCTAGCATCTCAGAAGGGCACTAATCTCATCATGATGGCTCCACCCTCATGACTTAATTACCTCCCAAAGGCCCCATTTCCAAATGCTATCACTTTGGGGATTAGAGTTTCAACACATGAATTTGGGGAAGGGACAAAAACATGCGGTCTGTAACAGAAAGATAACAAAAATAATTTTTTTTTCCCTGTTTTCCTCACCTGACTCAAGATTTAAAGTTGTCAATTGGCCTACTTTTTGGCCATTGTCAACATCTTGGACAGAACAAAGGCATAGTATTTATATTTGTAATTCCACTGTGTCAGTTACCTGTTGCCATTATAATGCTATATAATAATGATAATAAATATTCATGAGTCTTAGTGGCATACAGCAAAGGGTGTTTATTACACAAGCAACTAGGGTTAGCTCAGGGTCAGCTAGGAAGCTCTTCTTATCAGCTGAAATTGCTCACACGTCTACCATTAGCCCGTGTTTGGGTGAACTCCGGTGGCCTCAACTTTATATGTCTCTTTTCTACGTCTTTCATTTCCCATCAGGCTAGCCCAAACATTTCCTCATGTTCACACAGACACAGGAGAAAAGGCACCTCGGAAAACAGAGGTATAGACGCCATTCACGTAGACACCCCCTAATCTCCAAGAGACACTAAGCATATTTAACCTCGGGACTCACCTATTACTAAAATCTTAGTACCATCCTCAAAGACACTGGTGAGAAATTCACTAGATTATGGATAGGAAGGCAGTTATTGCAATAATGGCAAAGCTATTGAATTCCATGGAGGATTCCTCTGAATTTCCAAGGGCAGGGAATGTGCCCTGTTCTCTGTTATTCCCATGCATGGTGCCTGACCCAGGATCAGATGTCAATACTATTTATAGATTGTACCAACCAGAAAGTACAATTCTACTGCAAATGATGATGCCTAGAAGTCTGGGGATTAAGAAAGGGAAGAAAGTAAAGAGAAAGAAATTCCTTTACCAAAACCAGAGCAGAGAGGACATCTATTTTGCTTCTGTGGAGAACTGGACTTCATCGAAACTAGAAGTCATTCCAGTGAAGAGTGAGTTCAAAAGAAACAAGATATTATGGCTATTTTAGATTCAATCTCTATTCAAAGCACTTAGGCTTCTTATTCTATGTCTACTTGTGCATTCACTTATTTCATAAATTTCTGAACCCCATCTTCATAAATGACAACCTTCAGAATTATCAGGACAGGTAAATTGGGCTCATTTGCTGCTTTAAAAGCTATTATTTTATCGGCTTCTGAAAGATACTAAAGAATCTTATGAGAGTCAAAGCAATTCCCCTATTTTTACATTTTTTTTCCCCTAGAATCAAACAATGTGCCAAATACGAGACAGTAAATGTAATAAAGCCAACATTTCCTGAACCTCTATTCCGCCGCTCACTCTGCTGGGCTCTATACACAAGACATCTTTAAAGAGACAGACTCTACATCAACGGACCTGGGTTCATGCCACACTATCACAATGACAGTTGTCACCTACCCTCTCTGAACTTCAATGTTCTCACTTCCAAAAGGGTAAAGCTCTTGAACTCTTCCATAGGGTTCTTGTGATAATATATACAAAAGCAAAATGTGAGAAGTATAAAGCACTTACCACATTGAGAGGTTATTAATACTGAGCAATTTGTAGTTTTCATTATTGAAATAGTTGATATACTAAGATATAAATATTTCTAAAATACAAATTTGAATATCTGAAAATGATTTTCAGTTTGATGAATTTTCAAATATTTAACATGGGAAATATCACTGACATGTCAGAGGATACAAAAGGAGATGAGTATGATAAAAAGTAAAATTAAAAATTAGAAACATTTCTAGAATTTATGCTTGAAGTCCAACAGTCATGCTACAAATACCTTTTAAAATTAGCAACAGTTTCTAACAGTCTCTTTTAAAGGATTCTTCACAATAACTTTTATGGAAATTTTCACTTTGCTTAAGCTGATAAAGACTCATATCAGCTAGATAAAATATCTCTAGAGAAAGAAAATCAAATTACATGCGTTATAAACTTTAGACTTGCAGATGGCAAATCAAATCTGGCTTGTCTATAACAATTACAAATCATGGAGTGGAATTTTGAATTACCAAAGTTTTGACTTTAGTGTCTCCTTAAAGTACTGCTTTAAAAAAAAAAAGAACAAAGAAAGAAAGAAAGAAAGAAAAATCCAGCAGTTGCTCATAATAAATGATTCTGCAAAATATAACTTATCAATCTCTGAATGCCAGACTCCATATTGATTTTATCCAACAAATCTTCCTACGTTATGATGCTTGCAGAAGAACTAATATCATTTACATTGTCCAGGGTAGGTGTTCTTTTAGACACAAAGGCAATGACTTTAATGTGAAGGAGAAACAAAGAGGTTTGCTTATCATAACTCTAATAACAACTGGTGATGGAAAAGCAAATGATGATTTTAGTGAGAACTGCTCACCATGGTCTAGAATATCAGAAAGGAAAGCTGAACTTAAGATTAGTCCTGCTAGACGGTTACTGCTTCATCTCGGTTTTATTTTTATTTTGTCATAATTAATAATTCCACATGATTGCTGAGTTTCTCTCCTCTTAAAATCTTCCTTTGCCAGTTCCATCACGTGAGATTTTCCTACCCCAAGAGCGTTGGTGAAACGGAACGTTGTCTTCCTGGGCCTTCCTTCCCTGCTCTTTGTTTAAAGCATTTACTACCATAAGGAAAATTAAAATCCACATGGGGATATGACAAAGCTTTGAAATCTGTGGTCCCAGTTCCCCTTGAGCAGACATGCATGGCTCCCACTTCTTCTGGTGGCCTGGCTCTTCTATGCATCCCTCCAACCCTAAGGTTGGCAGCAGCTTCCCACAATCGCCATTCTTGAGGTTCCCTTGTCTTCTGGTTGCACTTCCTAATTCTTTCATAAATACATGTAATAGATTCCTTTTTTAATATTAGGTAGCATGGCTTCTGCTGGCAGGTCAAATCTTCTCTGATAAGGGAGGATATGCTGGTGATTCCATCTTCATCAAAGACCTCAAACAAGGTCATTGAACTACATGATAGCAACATTTTCCATAGCTCCAATTCTGGCAAAAGAGCAAATTTCAGAAAAACCCTAAGAATGTCAGGGAGGGGGTTACTTCCAGGAAGATCAAAAGACCCACAACTGGAGCTTCAAATTTCCCTCTGGGATGTGCTGCTATCAAAGAATGGATTAGTTAACCCAACTCTCCAATAGCCTCTTACTCTGCGATGTGTACAGTTTTATTCTCTTAATTTCCTGTAATGTGATAAGAAAAGTAGTTCCAAGCTTCACCTCCATCCCTAGAATGGGAGAGTATGGTCTCTAAATTCTTCCTACATAGCAATTCCGGAGAACCCTCCACACTTGGTTGGGGAGCAAGTCAACTATATCACTGTTAAGGAAGCTTTAGATTTAGCCTTTCCCCAAAACCTGTTTCTTCGGGAGCTTCTCTACTGAAGTTTATGGCAATTCAATCCTATTCATTCCTCAGTTCCAAATCCCTAGTATCATCTGTAATGCTCTCTTTCTACCATACCCTACATCTAACCCATCAGCAAATCCTCTTGTCAAGATTTCTCACATCCCTTCTGTCCCAGCATAATCTAAGCCACCATCATCTCCTGCCTAGAAAATTGTAATAGACTCCAATGTGATCACTCTGCATTTATTCTTGTACTCCTATAATCTCTTCTCAACACAGGAGCTAGAAAGTGCCACCTCATTATATTATTCCTCTACTTGAAATGCTCAGGTAGCTGCCCAACACTCTCAGAGAAAATCCAAAGTCTTTATCGTAAGATCCGGAATATCCTACATAATCTGGACTCCCGTCTCCTTTCTATCCCGTCTCCTTTCTGTCCTTATCTCCTATCCACTGTCCCTCTTTCTAATTTCATTGCAGCAGCATGGGTACCTTCACAGATCCTCAGACATGCAAGAAAGCTCCACTCTCCCATAATTATAAGAACATGTCCAAAAAAACAAAAGAAAGAAAAAGAAAAAAAGAATCAAGACATAAAGGAATATAATTATTCATCAGAACATAAAAGTTATATGGGGAGAAAATTTCCAAATGTCCTTGATAGCTCTCTACCCCCAGGTTTGGAAAAGTTCAAATACCTATAAAAAGTGGTCACTGCTGGGTACAAGTATTTCAAGCCTTCTGTCAAAGCTTTGCCTCCTGTCCTCTGGTCAGGCTCCTAGTGCTTTATCTCAATCTCTCCAAGTTTTATCTTCTCCACTTTCATCACTCACTCCAGCCTGAGTTCAATTCTCTGTCTGTCTGAATCTCAACTTGGCCTGTGGATGCTGTCTTTCCTATCTCTCTTTGCTCCATAATTTGCTTCCTGAGGGCAGATCACACTACCACCCTCACGCCCAATTCTAGCCCTGTCAATAACAGATTTTAAATAGTAGGCTAAGCCCCCACTTTTTGAACAAAGATGACTAGGCCATTGAATAGCCAAAATAAAGAGAACAAAGAAAAATATCAATACAGATCCATATTGAAAGTGATCACAGGACTGTGTTTTGGAATATCTTTAGCTTGAATTAAGCTCCATGGAGACACAGCATTATATGCCCCTAACCCATGTCTTAAGCGTTTTAAGAACTGTTTCTGAAGTCATTGGAATGGGGTAACATTTGAGTCCTCTGGGCTGAAAGAAAAAGAAGGCAGGGAAATCATAATGACCTAGAAGTATTTCTTGCCTGTGAGACACAAGAACTTAATATAAACATCGATAGCATGGAGGTAAATGAATAAGATGTAGATTTGTGAAATCTGGACTTCTGGAAAAGAGGTGCACAAAAGGCAAGGAGTTCTTTTCACATCCTCCTCTCCCATCCTGTTAGCAAGGAGGCCAAAATATGAATCGCCATGATTCTCATCCCCATCGCTCTTGCTCTCCCCCCAATAGAGGCTGTAGTCATGTTAGTTAAATTGGGGTAACAGAATAAATCTGGGTCCTTCCCTCTTATTTAAGGAGTAAGTACTCCCGAATATAAGGCAGGATGTGGTACATTGAACAAAATCTCAGAAAACAGAACTGGGTTTAGTCACAAAGGTGGCTCATAGACCATTTGGGTTCTCCACTCCCTCCCAATGCTTCAGACTCAAGTGAATAAGCAACAGTCCCTGTATCTCAGAGGAGAAGGTAAAGAGGGTCAGAGAAGGAAAGATGGAGTCATGGAGACTTACTTCATTATTTCTCAGCATAGAAGCCTGGATGGAGTCTCCATGTTTAGCATAAGCAGGTAGAGGAGGGAAAAAAACAAAAGGAAGGAAGGAAAACAAAGAGAAAAGAGAAGATGAAAGAAAGAAAAAAGAATAACAACAGAGGGAGAGACGGAGGATGAAACACAGCAAGGATTTAGGAGACCTACCTTTTTATGCCACAGACCTTTGGAAGGCTACAGACCCTTTCTTAGAATATTTTTAAATTCATGAAATAACATACATGAGGTTGTAAAGGAGTCTAATTATATTGTAAATACAGTTACCAAATATTAAAGTGACAAATTTGTGATACAAAATATATATGCTTCTTTATTAAATAACAATATACAACGATAGGTATGATAACAACCATAGTTTCAAAGTAGTGAGAGACAGGGGTGCCTGGCTGGCTCAGTCAGTAGAGCATGTGACTCTTAATCTCAGGGTTATGAGTGTGGAGCCTACTTAAAAAAAAAGGCAAAGTAATGAGAGACAAAGTATATCAGGACCTCAACATCTATAATGCAATGTGAAAATAGCTGCGATTTCTATTGATGACAAGGTCATATTAATGTTAATATGTGATAATAATGTCATATTAATATTAGATGACAAGGTCAGCTAATATGACTGAAGGATGTTGCCTAAATTCATAATGAAAGACTGGTTTGATTTTAGTCAGAGATCAGTGAAATTAAAGATGCAGTATTTTCCCCATCCAAGTTCATAATACCTCAACATTCTGTTCAAGAATCCTTTGGAAGTCTGTGGACCCCATAATCAGAGCCCCTATAAAAAATTATATAAACCAAGGAACAAAAGAAAATTTCTTATGTCTCACACTGAAACTAACTGGAAAAAAATATCAATGAAGACTTTTGCTTCAAGAGTTTCCTTTATGTTACCATACCCAATGTTCAAAAACTTCACTCTTCCCTAAAAAGAAAAGAAATACAACTTTGCTACTTGATGGACAACTCAGTTCAGTTACTTTGAGGATTGCTGTTACAAGGCTAAGTTACGGATTTCATTACACAGCATTTGTCGTTTTGAGTGGTTTGGGTTTGGTTCTTATTTGTTTGCTATAATCTGTGGAATGGGAGCAAGATACCTGCCTCACAAGGGTGGTTGCTGCTCCTGATACATGGTAAATGAACACTCAACAAAGGTTGGTTCCTTCCCTTTTCATTCCTTGAACACCAGTGAGATCTCTGGACCAGCCAGGTTTCTAACAAAATTTCTGTCCCTAGTCAGAGGATGAAAATGTGAGAACTGCTTGAAATCGATTCATCTTCAGTACTTAAAAAAATTAAAGCATAAGGCTATAGTGATCTCAGATCGCAGTGGACATTTAATTCCTAAATGCTGACATTCTATCTTATTGGAGAAGTGAATTTTTATAGGGTTCATTTTTTTCTGAATAGAAAATTATGTTTGGATTTTTAATATGAATTACTTATATCCAAAAAGATCTTTAAAAAATGCTGATGAGAGAGTCTAGAAACACTTAAAATCCAAGGCTGAACAAGTTCCAGCATGCATTAAAATAATGGTGGGAGGAGATGAACTGAGAGGACCATTTTCTTCTGTCTGGAATTGTGTACAATCCTTTTAAAGTCAGGAGACGGGGATAAGCTCAGGGGCTTAAGGATAATTCTCAATTTGGCAAGGGAATTTCCTTGAGGCAGGAAACACTAGTCCAAAGTGTATTAATATATTTATGAAAGTAGTTACATCACTGTGGTTTGGGGAATGATTTTAAAGCTTAGCAAAATGTGAAATTAATTTTTGATGTCTTTGTTCTAGATTCCTCTTCAAATCCCTGCTCTGCTCATTTAAATATATATGTGTGTGTGTATATATATATATATATATATATATATATATATATACTTCCTTTTGTTGGAAGCATGTTCTTTTTTCCAAATATTTGTTCAAATTTAAATTCGTTCTTCCAAATATGTATCAAGTCTCTCTCGTGTGTCAGACACGGTGCTAGGAACTTGGAATACAAAGTGGAATAAGAGATGGTAATTCCCATCAATGCATTTAATAAGGCAAATGGCCCACCTCAAAATGAATTGCAATAGGTCCCTAGATGTATCAGAGAGATAACTGCACTCTCGTGTTTATTGCAGCATTATTCATAATAGCCAAGACACGGAAACAACCTAAGTGTCCATCAACAGAGGAATGGATAAAGATGTGGCATACACACACACACACACACACACACACACACACAGAATGGAATGTTAGTCGGTCATGAGAAAGAAAATCCTGTCATTTGCAACATCATAGATGGATCTTGAGGGCATTATGCTATTATATCACTTAAATGTGGAATCTAAAGAAAAGGCAAATTTATAAAATCAGAAAGTAGAATGGTGGTACCAGAGATTGGGGTTTAGGGGGATTGAAGAGTGGTTAGAAATTTGCAAGGGTACCAACTTTTAACTAGTAGATAAGTAAGTCCTGGGGAATCTAATTCACAGAATAGCGATTGTAGTTAACCAGACTGCATTATAAACTTCAAAGCTGCTAAGAGACTACATCTTGATAATTCTTATCACAAAAAAAAGAATAATTATGTGACAGAGGTGTTAGCAAATGCTACAGTGGTAACATATTACAATATATAAATGTATCAAATCCACCCATGATACTCCATAAACTCACATGTTACACATATACCTCAATGTTGTATGTCAATTATACGTCCATAAATGAAAGTTAATTATTAACTGAAGTATTTACCTAAAAAAAAAAAAAAAAAAGCTCCATGGACTGGTGAATGGATAAAGAAAATGTGATATATACATGCAATGAAATATTATACAGCCTTAAAAAGAAGACAGTCCTGTCATATGTTCCAACACGGATGACCCTTGAGGACATTATGCTAAGGGAAATAAGCCAGCCACAAAATGACAAATACTCAAATACTGCGTGATTCCACTTATATGAAGCATCCAAACCAGGCAAACTCATAGAAACAGAGAAGAGAAAGGTGGTTGCAGTGACTGCAGGAAGGGGAGGTGGGGAGTTGTTGTTCAATGGGGGGAGAGTCTCACTTACGCAGGGAGGGAGGGTCCTGTGTGTCTGTTGCACAACAATGTGCATTTGATTGATCTTGTCCTGCACACTTCGATACTGTTGTGTGATCTCATGTGGTATTTTTTTTCTGCTACAAGAAAAAATAAGAAGTCCTTGCAATAGAGCAGACAGCACTGCTAGAGAAGTCTTGAAGATGTAAGTTGAAGTGTGAGCCTGATGGAGGGAGCATGAGGGGCTCCCTGGAAGTCAATCACGGACAGCTTCCCAGAGGATGAAAACTTAGGATGAACTGTGACTGATTAGTAGAAGCTTGCCAGGCACGAAGATGGGAAGAGAAAGGGCCCAGGGAAAGTCAAAGAAGCATGAGGCAGTGAGGACCTTGGGGACCCTACAAGGAGCTCCAGAGGGCTGGTGCAGAGTACCAGGTGCTGTTAAAGAGGGGGTCTGCTGAGTTGGAGAGGAGGCAGGTGTGGGGCCAGGAGCACTGAGTGGAGACATTCCCATTGGAAACGTTACGCACGAGAGAGCTTAAACCTTGGTGTCTTAGCTCAAGCTGCTGTCACAAAATACCACAGACCAGGAGGCTTACACAATAGACATTTGTTTTTCATAGTTCTGGAGGCTGAGGAGTCTAAGATCAAGGTGTCCACAGAGTGAGGGGCCACTTCCTGGCTTGCGGATGGCCCCCTTCTCCTTCTATGCTCCATGGCAGAGAGAACAGGGTTCTGTTTCTCTCCTCCTCTTCTTCTAAGGACACTAATCCAATCATGGGGGCCCCATCCTCATGACCTCATCGGAAACTAACTAACTCTCAAAGGTTGCACCTCCAAATGCATCACATTGAGGGTTAGGCCTTCAACATACGAATCTGTAGGGCAGAGGGACCCAAACATTCAGTCTGTAATCCTTGGCTTCACAGATAGCAGGCAGCTGATGCAGTAAATCAAGAAGAAAGACCACTAACCACACATTTCAGGAGAGCGGCAGATCTGTGTGATAAATAATGCAGGACTGGTAGGGTACCTGAGATACTAGTTAGGAGCTTGGGCTCTAGAGTCTGACTGAAGTGGGGTCAAATCCTGGCTCCCTGACTCCTGGCAGTTGTGTGGACTTAAGAAATTCATGTCATGCCTCAGACCCTCAGGATCCTCATCTGCAAAATGGGGATGAAAATAATAATACCTACCTCATAAGGAATCTTGGAAGACCTAAATAAGGAATGCTCAGCCCAGCACCTGGTGGAAAATAAACAATCATCACCACTGTGGCTGTTTTTATTATTATCTGACCCAGAAATTGCAAGCCACTCAAGGAAAATCACCAAAGGAGGTTAGGTCACAAACTGACCTTCTAAGTAGGATAGATACTTGGTACCAATTATGTTTTTGAAGCTATCGATGAAGAAAAAACCCAGATGTGGCATCTGAACACACCCATACACCCCAAAACAAACTTCTGAGTCGAAAAATGAAGTAAATGCACCCTAGTGTGAACTGCCTTAATAAAGTGCTTAGTTGCATATATTTTCACAGTTATTCTAACAGATATACTAAAGAAGATATCCAATAAAATGTTAAGACAACACACAAAATAAGTGTCACCATTGTTTAGATCTTTTAAATATTTAGTAGTTCATCAAGTTCATTTTAGTTTGTTTTTAACTGGCACAATTTTACTTTCCCCTCCTTATATAAAACATATCCAAGAAATGCATTATCCAAAGTAATTTCATTACTGAAAGAATAGTCATTAAAATGTTTGTGAAGTCCTGTGGTTTTATATAATTTACACTTGGTTCAAAACCTTTCAGGACTAAAGCATCTCCAATTTGAGAGTAGTAAACACCCTAAAACCTGTTCCCACCTGTGCTTCTTTTGGATGAGGAATGCTTCTTGATGGGCAAGAAGTCTATTGTCCCAGCCCAGTTTTAGATCCCAACAAACTGGGTTCACGCAAACTGTGGTCACAAACCGACCCCTGGGCTTCAGAGCCAAATATAATGTGAAGACAGAGTTTGGGATAAAGAGGAGCAAGAGATTTATTTCTTTGCTGTGCAAAGGAGACTGCAGCAGGCTCTGGCCTTCGAAAAACTGCAAGCCCTCTCCCCTCCCCCACCCCCCTCTTCCCCCCAGGAAGAGACTGGGGGGTGTTATAGGGAAATACAGGATCTACTTGGTTTTTACAGGAATTGTGTACTTGCTGTCAGCTTCCTTTGCCTTGTCTTCAGGGTGGTACTATGTTCCTGAAACAAAAGGCTAAGAAGGAGGAGGGGAGGCTTGCAGAAGAGAGGGAGTTACTTTATAATGGAGCTTCATTGAAGCATTAGTGCACCCATTTTGATTTTTGTTTAACTTTGTTTTTAAGTGGTTTCGGTCTCCCCGCTTTCATGCCTTCCATGTCTATGAAAAGGGGGTGTTGTACTCATCTGGCTGCTTCCTGCTGGCCAGGGGTGAAGGGATTTTTACTATGGAAGGCTTATACTTGTTTTTCCCAGATCATGCTTTCTGGCTCTTAAGATAGGTAGTGTTTACAGACATAAGGCACACAACAAAAGATGACCTTTTGCAGTACATACACTCCTGGGACCAGTAACAAAAGGGTTAGAACAAAAAAATGCCCAAGAAGATGGATTTAAGTCCATCCGGGATCCATGACAAAAGAGCTGAGAACCAGTCAGTGAGACCTGTGCTCAGTCCTTCCAAAACAGAAGTTTGATGACCTAGAGATTTTTGCAGCCAAGCACCCTGTTGCCAAATTTTTTCCACACTAGTCTCAAATTGGCAAATATATGCATATATATGCATGCACATTAGGATATATTTGCAATGGTACAGACACCCCTTTGTTGGGCCAATGTATAATCTAAGGCCATGCAATTCTGAATCACTTTATGAGGATAATGGATTATTCTGACCCTACACCTCACCACTTGAGATGGGGAAAACCTCAGTAGCAGTCCAGCATCTATTAGGGACTTGGGAAAAATTCTTTACTGGATGTATGAATGGGTCACAGTGATCCAGCATAGATTCTGCTCTTGGAAGGCAAATCCAACACTCAGTGGCCTGTATGGATGAGGCCAAGGTCTAAGCAATGTGAACTAGGAAATTCTCTCTCCATCCTACAGAGAAGGCAGGTAGAAGGCAAAGTGTAAATGACACAACACACTCATTTTTCTTTTTTCTTAAATAAGTATCTCAAATCTCCCAAGGGTTGACTTTCCCACTGGGATTGGTTATCTGACTTAATATTTGGTGCAGGACACTGTTTAACTAGAGTATGGTGCACCCAAGGTTTCATTCCTGACAATTTGAGGGACAGTGTGGGTCATCAAGAGAACATTATAGGTTCCTTTCCACTTCTCTTCCAACTGATGATCTGGGCCCTATTCTTTCCAAGTCCTGAGTAGCACCTGAGTTGCCAGCCTTAAAACGGTGCAGTGGTGTTTCTAGTTGGGGTAGTTTTCTGAAAGAAACAAACTCATGCATAGCTGTTAATAACTGATTCAACTGTTGAACAGTCTTAGTTTCATTTCCTGAACCAAATGCATATCCTCCACCCTATCTTGGGGAGCTAAGAATGGTGTACCATATAAAATTTCATAGGGGCTTAATTGGAACCCACTTCTGGGGGCCACCCGGATGCAGAGAAGGGCAACTGGTAGGATCTGATCCCATTTCAGGTTTGTTTTCTGGCATAGCTTTGCAACTGTCCTTTTTAAAGTTTGATTCATTTTTTTGGTTTCTCCCACAGACTGGGGTCTCCATGGTACATGTAATTTCCATTTAATGCCCAAGACCTTACTCACTTGTTGAGTTGCTGCTGCAAGGAATGAGGGTCCATTATGACTTCAGATAGAAGTAGGGAGGCCATACCTTGGTATTACTTCCTGGAGGGCTATCAATTCAGCTTTCTGTGCTGATGTGCCCAAGGGAAGCTCTCTTGCTTCCATAACTCGATAGCCACTCATCACAGCATATCCTCCTCAGCACTGCCCGTGATCAAGAAAACTACTGCCATCGATGAGCAAGTCCCAATCAGCCTCTGTCAATGGCTGGTCAGATAAATCAAGCCAGCTGGAGTACCCAGTTTCAAGAACTTCCAAACATTTATGAGAGGGAGGAAGAGACTCATTTGAAGGAGAAGGCAGCAGAGTGTCTGGATTTAAAGAGCTCTCGGTCTTTAAAGTGACATTTGGGTGATCCAAAAGAAGGGCTTGCTATTTTCCCATCTGGCCTGTGGTAAACCAATAGCTCCCCCCCGCTTTTGTTCTTACAATACTAACACTTGGTGGGACACATATATAACATTGGGGTGACCTAATGTGAATTTTTGAAGCCCTGAGGGAACACAGTCCAACAATGCTGGGTAATAACCTGCATCTCTGGGTCTTGCCATTCAAAAGTGAACACAATTGAGACTTGTCTTCGAAAAGAATACAAAGGCAGGCAGCCATCTTTGGAGTCCAACACTGTAAACCATCTATAGTTTCCTGGCACGGTGAGAAGTCAATAGAGTATACAGAGATAGTACTGAAGGATAGATATTCTGAACTAGCTCATTTATAAGCCCTTAAATCTTAAACAAAGCAGTACTCCTCTGAATGGAGCTTCCTCACTGGTGGAATGGGAATGGTACAGGACTGACAAGGGCGAATCAGTCCACGTCGAAAAAAACAATTGAGAATCTGTTATATGGCTTTTAATGTTTTCTCCTTTAAAGGATACTGTTTAACACGAAGAAATTTTGCTCCTTCTTTTAACAACACTACTGTCGGAGTGGCTGACTTAGCTCGCCTGGATATCTCATCTGCCCCAATGGTGGCGCTCACCTGTTCTAGATCTCAGGTGGTCCTGGACCTTCTTCCTTGTGTTCTTGGCTCAGCAGCAGCAGCTGGAGCCTTAAGGAATTTTCGAGTGGAACTTATAACCATAATTGGTGTTTCTCAGGTGAGAAAGTTATTTGAGCATTTAATTTGAATGAAAAGTCTTGCCCCAAAAGAGGAATTGGACAGTCAGGCATGTGTAAAAAGGAGGAACGGAAGCAGGGAAAGAATGTCTGCTACCCAGAACAAGCAGCTCCTACCAAGGAGACCTACGGCTAAGTGTTGTTCCATGGGATGCTCCTGTGGGTGAGCAAGTTTGAGCCAGATTGGAGCTGAGGACCCATGCAAAAGCCCCCTGAGTTGCTAGAAAGTTTCCTTTAGCCCATTCTAATACCAAGATCTCCTATGAGTGGGGTTTTCCAGCCCCTTTCTTAACAATGCAATGTATGCACTGGCATGTTGACATAATAATCATGCACAGTTAAATTGAAGTGCCTACGTAACAAAATGTGAGTTCCTTAATATACCAAGCTCCCTCTCCCATTTCCTAGCACACTGAATAAAAAGCCTCCTATATTAACTCAAGAAGAGACAGTGCTTTGAGAGCCAGCTCTCTATTTCCTTGCTTGTGACAATAAAAACTTTAATTCCAACACTTCTTTGGGTTGTGTTCAATTCCCCCACACAGTGAATGCCTTGAGTTCAGTTATATAACTTGTGTGTCATTCATGCTAAATGTGCAATAATTATGCCAAAAGACATTTAGCTAGCATGCCGCATATGTGGAGAACACACGTAAGAATCTACTACGATGGGAAACGTTTCATTCTTTAAAAAAAAAAAATTTTTTTTCTTCTTCCTATTGATAGTTCTGAATGCTAAATTATTTTTTCCCATGGGGTCAAAAGGTACCAAAGCCAGGGCACCAGGGTGGCTCAGTCTTAAGCCTCCAACTCTTGATTCTAGTTCAGGTTGAGGAGGGCGCAAAGGCTAGCTAAGGACAAATCACAATCTGACACCCTACAACCACCCCCTCCCCCCCACTCCTGGGTGGCATATGTGTGACATTCCTCCAGGAAGCTCCCAACTGTCTTAATGTTAACGTCTTGCTAGAGGGAAAAACAACCTGAACTTGACAATGGCAGTGCTATTGGTATCCTGTGAGTCTTAATACATGAAAATCCTTTTGAAACCTCCCTTTTCCTTATCTCCCCCAACACCCAAGTATATAATCAGCCATCCCTCACAACCCCCATAGAGCAGCTCTTTCTGTCCAGGGGTCTTGCCACCATGCTTTAATAAACCACCATTTTGTACCAAAGATATCTCAAGAATTCTTTCTTGTCTGTCGGCTTCAGACCTCACCTCACCAAACGTCACCTATATTCCAAAACATCAAGGTCATGATCTCAGGGTCCTGGGATAGAGCCCTTATGTGGAGCTCAAGCACTGGGTGTGGAGCCTGCTTAAGATTCTCTCTCTCCCTCTCCCTCTGCCCCTCCCAACCATGCAGGCACTCTCTCTCTCTGAAATAAATAAATCTTAAAAAAAAAAAAAAAAAGGTACCTAAGCATTTGATCACAAGTGGAAAAATAGGGGACAGAAATCAGGTATTGGTAGATTTTCCATTTTCATTTGTGCGTGAATTTTTAATATAAATGCAGGGACATAAAGCACTCAGTTAAGTCAAAATGTTTCAGTAAACAAGTTACGCGGTTCAACTTTATAATAATTATAAATAAACCTGTTAAATTTTTCTGGACAATGCCAGCATTTGGATTTCTTTAAAACAAGTAAGTTTCTCATTGACAGCAAACAAAACCAAACACAAAACAAAACAAAAACACTGGCTTTGGTACCAGAGTACCTGGGTTTGATACCTACTTCCGCTGTACTGGCTAGGTCATTTTTGGCTAATTATTTAATTCCCCCAGGTTTTCTTTTCTTCATCTGTAATATAATAATGAAAATGTAGCATTTTTTTTAACTGGCAACAAATCATTTGACACTGTTCCTATCAACAGGTGGAGTCTCTGTTCCCTCCCTTGGAGGCTGGGAAGGCTGATGTCTGCTTCCACCACTAGAGTCCCATGGAAGGGACACCACGTGTTTTTCCAGACCAGTTCATAAAAGGCTATCTGGTTTCCACCTCCTTCCCGGGATTACTGAGTGCCATATGAGAAGGCATCATGTGGCAGAGGCTTTGTACAACAGCCTTAGCTATGCCCAATCTTCAAGCCAACCATCCATCCCTGTCAAGAAGCCAAATGGATGAATGAAGAAACCATCTTGGAAATGGATCCTCCAGTTTCAGCCCTTTCAGCCCCCAGATATTTGAGTCTTAGCTGACAATCCAGACATTGTGGGTAGAGAAAAGTTATGCTCACTGTGACCTGAGTTCTTGACTCCCACAACCTGTGAGCCTAATAAAATGGTTGTTAGTTTACACCACTAAAATTGGGGAAGGTTTGTTAGGCAACATTAGTAGGAGGGACAAATGGCACCTACTATTATCAGTGGATTAAAGGTGTTAAAATTGGTAAAACACTTAGAATAGTGCCTGGAACATCGCAACCCCTCAATAACATAAAATCATAGTAAGATTGATACTTTTTTTCTCTCAGCTTTCCTTTTATGACTTTTCCTCCTTGTCCTGGGTCTCATGGTTCTTTGCCTCCAATTTAAAATTGCTACCACCAGCATCTGTTGGATTTCTTTTCCCTCAAAATTGGCTGCAGAGTTGGATATAGTACCTCTTTACTTTGCTGTCACCCCAATTTCCTTCTCAAAGCAAAGACATGTGTCTTTATGATTGGATGTTTTTATTACTAATCAATATGAGGAATATACAAAGGAAAGCCAAAACAACAAATATGCAAACAGGTATGACGATTTCTGAATTTCACAAAGATTTGAAAGCTCATCAAGAGACTGGGACCTCTTTCTGAGATCATCAGTGGGAGTCTGGTCTACTTTCTGCTCTCTGTCCTTATTCTTAAAGTAAATTCATTACATCCTCATCCCCATCCCCAGACATCAGGAGAGAACATGGTGACCCATTCCTCCTTGAAGGTCTTTGTGCCAGAACTATGCTTCAAGGATATTTGGTGGCATTGGAAGAAAAATGGACAAGCAAATCAACCTCTGAGAATTTTTAAAGAAGTATTGGTGGTAACTTCAAAGGGTTTCTAAGATTGGAATGGCCACATTCCAGCATTTCCTTAAGCAAACATTAATTCTTTATTTAATTTACTTTACTCACTATTTCTCCTTTAAGCAGTGTAATTCCTCCTCAGACTTCCATCTTCTCTCCCTCTTTCTCTCCTTAACATGAGCTCAGTCCAACCTCTCCTGCTCTGGGGGTGAATCACTCTATCTCATTTCCTCCATCAAAAGCCAACTCTAAACACTCGCAAAATCAAAGGCCTGGGTTTGCCTTTTTTTGGCCAGGGGGCTTATCCAGACAGAAAGGAGTAGGTGAAGTCTGCTGAAGGTCAGATGGGAGCACCAGCCCCAGGCCAGAGGAGAGTAGGAGTCACCTCAGGCCAGTTGCTGGGAAACATTTTTGTCCCACTTTGTCAAGTGCTATTTGTACATGAAGGTAAGGAAAGGGAATGGAACTCTCTGCTGTATTTGACAACATGGATGATTCCATCCTTGAAACTCCATTTCTCGTCTTCCAGGTTCTTCTTTCCCTGTTCTTCCCCTGCCCCACACCCTCCCTTCTCTTCCTGATTTGTGGTTCTCCTTCTGTCCTCCCTCACAATGTTGAGGCTTCAGAGTTTTACTCTCACCCTGCTCTTTATATCACATATCCCCTCTGGTTGATACCATTTATTCCATGGTTTTAAATTCCTATTTCAGAAAACCCCCAAATGTCTGTGCCATGTCCACATCTGGCACAACTGACCTGTGGTGGATGGTCTACTGCCAAGTAATAAGCTACCTCTATCCTTGTATTTACACAACAGCATACAGACCCATAGAAAATGGTCTTTAAATAATGAACCTCCACCAAAAAAACTATTAGGAGAAATGAAGTCAATAAAATTTCAGGATACAAAACCAATATACAGAAATCTGTTGTGCTTCTATACACTAATAATGAACTAACAGAATTATAAAATGAATTGTATGAAATTATATATATATATATATATAATTATATATATATATATATAATATATGACAATACATACTTATAAAGCATACTACTAAGAACACAGGGGTGCCTGGGTGGCGCAGTCAGTTAGGCATCCAATTCTTAGTTTCTGCTCAGGTCATGATCTCAGGGTTGTGAGATCAAGCCCCATGTTGGGCTCTGCGCTCAGGGCAGAGCCTTCTTGAGATTTTCTCACCCTCTCCCTCTGCCCCTCTCACTCATGCGTGCTTTGTTTCTCTCTCACTCAAAAACAAATAAATAAACCTTAAAAACAAAAAATAAAACAAACAAAAACATAAACTCTAAAGCCAGAGTGCTGGTCTCTGCCCAGCTCTTCCACTAACCTTGAGACCACAAACACATCTGTGAAACTCTCCACATCTAGTTTTCTCATAAAATGGTGCCACAAATTAGAGTTTTCTCACAGAATTTTTGTGACTATTAAATGAGTGAATATATACAAAGTTCTGAGAAGAGTCTCTGGCATCTGGTAAGCATTTACTAGATTGTTACTATTATCATTACTTATTTTTACAACAATAATTATTCTTTACTATTTATTATTTTACAATAATAATTATTACTCATTTTTTTGCTTTTGCTTCCCCCAACTACTATAAATATCTTTTGGAAAAGGACGGTCTTTGATCAATCTTTTATTCTCCAGCAACTAGGACAGAAATAGGCTTCGTCGTAGATACTCTGTGATATTTAATGAGTGAAAGAGCAAATGGGTGTAAAAGCAAATGGGTGTAAAAGACAAAATAAAAGAACTGGAAGGTTGAGGTGGAGGACTAAGAAGAGGTGCAAGGGGAGAGGAAGGAAGAACAAGATTTGGGTTAAAAAAAAAGAAAAGAGTGTTATAGGCCAGGAAATTCTGACAGGAAGATAATCTGAATGAAAAATTACTAGAAGGGAATCATGCTTCAGAATTATTGTGTCCTGTGGCATTGCATTTGATGAGAAATTCCCTTTTGCACTTTCATCTCCAAAGAAATTTCATCCAGCCCTCATGAATCAGTTTCAAAGTCAGGTTGAATCATGGGTTTGGCTGATGCTAAAGAGCAGAGCCTGTCCCTCTCCCACCAGCTGGAGAGCACACGGCCTTTTTCTCACACGGTTGTCCTCTTGGCCTCTAAGAACTAAGAACGCCTCAGCATCCTGCTCGTCAGAGAAGCCCTTGGGATCCCTGCCTGAGGGTAGAATGAGCAACACCTGGAGATGAAGTTTTTGACACATGATAACTTCACCCCCTCAACTGGAAAGCAGGGAGTGATCTCAGGGCAAAGGCAACAATTCCTGTGAAAATATTCGGAGAGCTTCCTAAGGAAGGAGCGCTCTCTTTGTGAAATCTGGTTTTTGTTTCTTGTTTTTTTTTTTTTTTTAAGATTTTATTTATTTATTTGACAGAGAGATAGAGAGAACAAGTACGCAGAGAGGCAGGCAGAGGGAGAGGGAGAAGCAGGCTTCCCGCTGAGCAGGGAGCCCGATGCGGGGCTCGATCCCAGGACCCTGGGATCATGACCCGAGCCGAAGGCAGCCGCTTAACCGACTGAGCCACCCAGGCGCCCCTTTGTTTCTTGTTAAGGAATCTTCTTTCCAAAGTTCTTTTCTGCTGCTTTAGGATTAAAATTAGCCTGGGCTAATGAGAAAGAACATATAATAAACCCTTCCTCAAAGGAATATGAAAGAAACTAAAAAATAAATTGAAAAACTTGTGTCTAAAAAGGACCTGTTCATATCTCCTCTCTTCAAGTTACGGTTTCCCTTACCCAACCCCCATTTCATCATCTGTATGTTAGAGCCAGAGCATTGCGCTTTTTCTGAAATTTGAAACCTGAGCATGTCACTTCTGTATTTCAAACCCCTCACCAACTGTCTTCTGGGCTTGATCCGGACAGTACGAAGCAATCTTGGCCCAACCTACGTGGTCCAAACTACCCCTCTCTCAACACTCTTGTGTCCAACTCCATGCTTACCTGAACACTTGCAATTGACCTGTGGAGCATCCTCCATGTTTGCTAGATTTAAGACATAAAATATACTGGATGCCCAGTTAAACTGGAATTTTCAATAAAATTTGTAGTGTAAGTATGCCCTATACAATATTTTTAGGACATACCTATGCTAAGAAATTATCTTGTTTATATAAGGTTCAAATTTAACTGGGCATCCTGTATTTTATCTGGCAGATTTGGCCCCATTCTACCCTACAGCCACCCATCCTTCAGGACAAAACTTAGTGAACACAACTTCCTCCCTTCCCCATCTACCTAAGTCTGAGCTGTATGGCTTCCCTGATGGGCTTTAGCATCCCCTTATGTTTACCCTTTTTGTAGAACTTACTACACTATTTACAATTATCTGTTTACTCCTAAACCTTGGTTATTAGATTATAAATTCTACAAGGATAGGGCTTATGTCACATTGATCACTGCATCCCCAAAGCCTAAAAAGTGTCCACAGCATAACAGTTGCTCAGTATTTACTTATTAAATGAATAGAAATTCACTGTTTACAAAGCACCTTCACAACTCAGCAAATTATTTATTTCTATAGTTTATAAATGGAAATTTGCTTTCTGCCCCAGGGTAATCCAAGAGGACCATTTTAAGCATCAGTCAGAGCACTTTGTGCTGTTGATCAAAAATCTTCCAATGGCTTGCCACCATCATTAGAAAAAGAAAAACCCAAGTCCTCTATGGCTCACAAGTCCCGGTGTCATCTAACACCTGGATGTTACCTCCAGCTCATCTGGTATCAGTCTTTTCCTTGCTCATTGTTCACCAAGCCCTGGCGTCCTTGATATCCTTGTCTTTGACACTTCCACCCAAGGCTCTACCTCAGGGCCTTTGCACTTGCACTTCCCTCTGCGTGGAATCCTTTCCTCAGGTATATGTAGGGTTCCCTGCCTCACTTCCTTCAGGCTGGACAGTCTCCTCATAGGAAAAGCCTTCCCTGGCCACCCTCTCTAAAATAGGGCCCTTGTCCAAAGCACTTATCATTATTTGATATTTTATTATATATTTATTTATTGGTTTGTTTACTCTCTGGTTTTCCCAGGACAGTGTAAGTTCTGAAGGCAGGGACTTCATCTGTCCTCTCCCTTGTATTCTCATACTTAGAACAAAGCCTGGAATGTAGAGATGTTTAATAAATATCTGTGGAGGAGAAGAGCAGGAACGAAGAGAGGGAAGGAGGAGAAGGAAAGAAGAAGAAAGGAAGAAAGACTTCTACATGTTCTTTGTAGCCTATTCCCGTCTAAGATGAAGGTTTAAACACATATGCTCCATGGAAAAGTATGTACTGCCTTAAATTTACTATAAAGTATACATGAGTAAAATTAGAGCCATTTCAGAAGTAAAATATTCAAGGATGGTGGAAGAGGTGCTTTTTACCCAAGGGCTGGGTTAGGGAGAAATACAGGAGGAATAAGAGCCATGAATGGAAGAGAATGTTGAAGAAGTAGGTGACTACAAATGTTGGTGAGGACACGGAGAAAGGGGAACCGTCTTACACTGCTGGTGGGAATGCAAGCTGGAAAACAGTATGGAGGTTCCTCAAGAAGTTAAAAAATAGAGCTACCCTATGACCCAGCAATTGCACTACTGGGCATTTACCCCAAAGATACAAATGTAGTGATCCGAAGGGGCACCTGCACCCCAATGTTTATAGCAGCAATGTCCACAACAGCCAAACTATGGAAAGAGCCCAGATGTCTATTGACAGATGAATGGGTAAAAAAGATGTGGTGTATGTATATATATATATATACACACACACACTCTTCTTTATACTTTTCTGTTCTGCATTATTGTTATAATCATAAAAACTATGAGCACTTTTTTCATCTTAGGAAGAAAAATTTTATTTTTTTTAAAGATTTTATTTATTTGTCAGAGAGAGAGAGCACGCACAAACAGGGGGAGGGGCAGACAGAAGGAGAAGCAGGCTCCCTGCTGAGCAAGGAGCCTGAGCCACCCACGCATCCTAGGAAGAACAAATTTTAATTGTTTGGGCTCTATCAGCTGATTAATTCATAAGAACAACTAACTTTTTCCTTAAAAGTCCCTTGCTTGTGCAGGGAGAAACAGGCGCACTTAAAGATCTGGTGTAGAAGGAAGAGGAGGAAGGAGGCAGGGTGGTTAGTCATTGAACCCTCATAGTTAATGGCCGTTCTGTTGGAATGGGAAGCTGCTCCCTCTGACCTCTGAAGAGGAAGAGTCAGAAGCCCCTTACACTTTGTCCATCTCCATCCCTATTCCTTTGCTAGAAGACATTTGGGGCTTGTTTCAAGTGCTGATTTTTGCATATTAGCATCTGTTATGGTTTGAATTGTGCTTCCCAGCCCCCCACACTGTGCCCAAAGATATGTTGAAGTACTAATGCCCAGCACCTCACAATGTAAACTTACTTGGGAATGGGGTTATTACTGATTATTTAAATTGAGATCAGACTAGAGCCAGTTGGCCTCCAATCCAATATATCTGGTGTCCTTATAAGAAGACAGCCGTATGAAGACACAAAGACACACGGGGAAATGCCACGTTAACAATGAAGGCAGAGATTGCAGGGTGATGTGGCTCTAAGGCAAGGAAGGCCCTGGATTGCCCACAAACCCCTGGAAGCTAAGAGAAGCCAAGAAGGATTCCCCTACAGGCTTCAAAGGGAGCATGGCCCTGCCAACGCCTTAATTTCAGAGTTCTGGCCTCCAGAACCATGAGACAATAACTTTCTGTTGTTTAAAGCCACCCGGGATGTGGTACTTGCTCGAAGAAACTAATAGAGCATCTTTGTTTTTGTTTCTTTCCTCAAAGATAAAAACAATTGCTAAACAACTCTCGAAAATACTCAAATGTTCAGAAACTTACTTCATTTTACAAACAACCTTATGAAATAGGTGAAACTGTGTGTGTCTATACACATATATTGTTTTAATGAGAAAATTAAAGACAACCTCAGCTGCTTCTACGTCACAGCACTCCTGGGACACATCTTTATCTGTTTACAAAATTCTGTCTCATGTGGGAAAGAGTGTATTGGTCTGTTTATTGCTGATCTTTAGTTCCTACTACTGGGTCTACCACATGGTTCTCAATACACATTTTTTCAGTGAACAACTGAAATGATTTGTCCAAGAAAGGAGGGAAGAAAGCAAGCTCACATCTACTGAGCATATTATCTGCATCAAACTTTTACCTTTTGAACTCTTTACATTTTATCTCCCTACTGTTCAAGAAAGGAACCGGTACTCATAATTTACATGTAAAGAGTCGGTGCCCAAAGGGTATGCCTGGTTTGGCAAGAATTACATAGCCAGGAAATGGCAAAAACAAAACAAAATAAAACAAATCAGTCCTCATCAAGAGCTGGTGTGCTCTCAAAAATTGCTCATGGAATTGCAAAATCTATAACCTTCAGAGAGAGGAATTTGGAAAAATCTACCAAAATTACTTGTACATTTACCTCTGACCCAGCAGCCTCATATCCTAAATATACACAAGCAAGTAAGAGGAAGGCACAGGACCCATTACATTTATAATATTTTTATAATAACAAAAGATTGGAAATAATCCAAGTGTCCAAGAAAAGGGGACAGGTTAAATAAATCTAGTATAAATAAATTATGGAATATCATGCAGCTATAAAAAGGACTGTGGAAGATCTCTATATACTGCCATGGAGTGATCTTCAGGAAACTTTAACCTAAAAAAAGAAGGATGAATGGTATGTTAAAAGGGCTAATTTTTATTTAGGTAAGGAAAACTATAAACATATGTATATACTCATATATGTATAGGTACATGTACATATATTTGTATTTTCTGAACTAAAAATTGAATGACCTGGGGGCACCTGGGTTGTTCAGTCAGTGAAATGTCCAACTCTTGATTTTGGCTCAGGTCATGATCTCAGGGTCCTGAGATGGAGCCCTGAAGTCGGCTCCCTGCTCAGTGGGGACTCTGCTTGAGATTCTCTTTCCCTCTACCCCCTCACGTGCTGTTTCTTAACAAGAAAAAAGGACCTGAAACCAAAAAGGAATAAAAAGATTACCTATGGAGGAAAGGCAACGAAGATCAGGAAAGTAAACAAGAAGCTAGAACTCTCAAAATGCCCCTTGTTTTTTGTGTTTGTTTTTTTTCACCTGAAATTATATAAATATTTACACATTTAAAAACAAAATTTTAAAAAGACAAAAAAACCCTCCAAAAGTAAAAAGAAAAAACAACAATAATAAAA
Source organism: Halichoerus grypus (assembly GCF_964656455.1). NCBI lineage: Eukaryota > Metazoa > Chordata > Mammalia > Carnivora > Phocidae > Halichoerus > Halichoerus grypus. Next base: position 17,560,170 of record NC_135714.1, read on the forward strand.
ATAAATGCATTTAACTATAAGAAATCAGTGATATAACCCCCCTTGGGAAGAATACTTTGACACTTTAAAATACAATATTTTCACTGTACTTCCCTAAAGGAATAAATTCTAAGAACAAAAACTACTACAAACAGCAAAGACATCTTAAACCAAATTTAGCAATATTTGCATTGTTAGATAATAGAGAAAAAAACAATATATGTCATTAGAAAACAAAATGCTTAACAAAGAGATTTAAGTATAAAAAAATCAAAGCATGCACCACGTACTGCAATCTTTGAATTAGAAATTTAATATAAACTCATGATTTTTTTTATTTCTAAAAAACAAATACTACATGCTATCTCTGTCTACTGAGTTGGACTTGGAGCAATGACAAGAACACCCCTAAGCACCCAGATTGTAGTCCTTAAATTCTCCTCCCCAAAAACACAAAGGATTCTTGGGGAAATGTACAATGCAATGTGTGGGGCATAAGATATACAAGATGAACACTGGATAATTTGTAGTGCCAGAAAGAATGCCATCATAAGTAACAAGGCCTTGACAAAAACACAGGAGGATTGAACTTGAAAGGCTTTCCAAGGACCACAAATGGGACAGGTCAGGCACCAAAAAGAAATTAATGACAGCAATGTGGCCAGAACACACAAATAAATAACACTTCATGAATTCATAATAATACCAACAACAACAACCAAGAAAAACCTAACAGATCACCTTAAATTGTAGCAAAACCACCATCTCCGTATTCTGAAACCTAATGAAGAGAAAAAGCTCTGGCATTTATCCTGCTTTTCATATACCAAATTTTTTCAGGGAAACTAAATTATTGAAAAAGTTCTTCCTTAGAGAAGAATTGCAGCTAATGAATGTAGAAGGAATGTTAGAAAAGTCAGCATTTTGTAACCACAAATGACAACAGATCTGAACAACAATCGTCAACAGCTGCTGAGACCACGGGTGAGAGTCCCCGAGAACGTTCTGGGTCCCGCTCGCTACACCTGCAACCACTTGTATTAGTTATCTATTGCTGTCCTAACAAAGACCATCTAGCAGCTTAAAACAACACACATTGTGTACCTCACCATTCTGTAGGGAAAAGTAGGCTCGGCTGGTCACCCGGATGCAGATTTTAGAAGGCCAGAAGCAAAGTGTCAGCCAGACTGGGCTGTAATTGGGAGACTCTGGGAAGAATTGGTTTCCGGGTTCATTCAAGCTGTTGGCCAAACAAGCTTTGGATTTGGTGCCGCCCTTAGCTCCAGAGGTCTGGCTCGGGACCCCATGTGCCACAGCCAGTGGGGGCACACCACACCTCTCCTGCCCGCTGTCTCTCCTGCTTCCCTCCTACCTCCTTCTGCATCTTCCTCCTGCTTCTTCTGACTTCTGCTGGGAAGAGTTGCTGCCTTTAAGGCTCATTGGATGCAACTGAACCCACCTGGGCAATCCTGGCTCCTCTTATCGGAAGGTCTGTTACCTTAAATACATCTACGACGTCCCCTTTCCTGGGGAGCATAGCCGATTCCCACGCTCCAGGATTAGGGGGCGGGCATCATTGGAAAGTGGGGGTGTATTTGGCCCCACTGTTCAACCTCCCCAAAGTGGCCATTATATATCTGCCCATTCTGTAAGAGGATTGCATTCCAAAATGAAGTGGAGAACAGGAAATGGAGGGTTTCTTGCATGCGAAATGAAATTTAACACACTGACAGACTGGTTTCCCCATCATTCCTGATTTATGGAAAACTGAAACATCCCTCAGCCAATGAATGCCACCAGGAACTCCCACCCATCCCCAAGCCAATGAACTTGCTACTTGAACTCTAGCTAAACTCCCCTCTCTTTGCTCTTCCTGCCTGTAAAAACAGCTTACCCCAAGCCCTCCAAAACTCCCCTGTAACTTGCCACAGTTTGTGTGACCTGAACTGCAATTCTTCTGCTATTCCTGAATAAACTCAATTTCTGGTCATTTGAACTTGCCTCAGTTTACCTCTTTATTTAGGTTGGCAATGCAATGATAGAGATAGTACATGGCATCATCTATGACTTACTCTGGTGTCTAGATCTAGCTAACAGTTTTACAGTAAATTGGGAGGATAAAGAAACATTTTTCAAATGCCACATTGTGCAGTCAGCCAAACCGAGTGTATGGGAAATTCTACAGAGCAAATGACTCAGGATTCTCAACAGCAACAACAAAATGGCAGAGAGAAATAAAAGGATGGATAAATTCGGAATGTTGAGAACACCAAATACCCATGAGAATGTGAACAACAGGAATTCTTATTTCTTGCTAGTGGGAATTCAAAATAGTACAGCCACTTTGGAAGATGGTTTGGCAATTTCTCAAAAGTAGATATACTCTTACCATATGGTGTGCAATCATACTTATTGGTATTTACCCAAAGGAGTTGAAAACTTATATCCATAAAAAAAACCCTGCATATGGGCATTTATAGCAGCTTTATTTATAAATGCCAAAACTTGGAAGCAACCAAGATGTCCTTCAGTAGGTGAATAAATTATATAAACTGTGGCACATCCACAGTTTATTTAACAGAATATTATTCAGCACTAAAAAGATACAATCTATCAAGCCATGAAAAGACATGGATGAACCTTATATATACATTCCTAAATGAAAGAAGCCAATTTGAAAAGGCTCCATACTATATGATTGTGATTATATGACATTCTGGAAAAGGCAAAACTATGGAGATGGTAAAAAAAAAAAAAGAAAAAATCTGTGGTTGCCAGAGATTGGGGTAATGGAGAAGGATGAATAGACAGAACAAAGATGATTTTTAAGGCAGTGAAAATACTCTGTGTGAAACCATAATGATGGATACATGTCATTATACATTTGACCAAAGTAATAGACTGTACAAGACCAACAATGAACCCTAAGGTACAGTATGTACTTTGAGTGATTACAATGTGTCAATGTAGGTTCATTAACTATAACAAATGTACCACCCTGCTGGGGGTGTAGATAATGGGGGAGGTCATGCATATGTGGGGCGCAGGGGGTATATGAGAAATCTCTGTACCTTCTTCTCAGTTTTGCTGTAAGCCTAAAACTGCCCTAAAAAAATACAGTCTCAGTCTTACCATAAAAGCATAAAATAAAATAAAACAAAAAATTCTAAATATAAATAAATAAAAGGGTGGGAGGAGGTAGACGGTTATAGATTAAGGAGATTTATGTGACAAATTAACCAAATGCAATGGGTGGATCTTCTTTGGATCCTGATTTGATCAAACTAACTATAAAAATACATTTTTGAAAAATGTTAGTAAAACTTGAAGGCACATTGATTTGAGATGGTAATAAATAATTATTGTTTACTTTGTTAGGTTAATATTGTGGGTTTTTTATGTGTGATATTGTGGGTTTTGGTGAGGTTTTTGTTTTGTTTTGTTTTTTAAGTTCTGGTTTGTTGAAGACACATACCAAAGTATTGATGGGTGAAATGATGTGATGTCTAGGGTTTGTTTGAATACCCAGAAAGAGAAAAAAAAGAGTTGTAGGAAGACATAAGCAAAACAGGATTGGCAAAATCTTTTTTATTATTAATATTGAGGTATAATTAACATATAAAATTAGTTTCAGGTGTACAACATAATCATTTGATATTTATATACACTGTGAAATAATCACCACTATAAGTCTAGTTACCAAACGTCACCATACAAAGTTAACAAAAAAAATTTCTTTTTCTTGTGATGAGAATTTTAGGATTTACTCTCTTGGCAACTTTCAAGTATGCACTACAATATTATTGACTATAGTCACCATGCTGTCCATTACATCTGCTGACTTACTTGTTTTATAATTGGAAGTTTGTACCTCTTGACCTCCTTCACCCATCTCACCCATGACAAAATCTTAATACTTGTTCAATCCAAGTGGTGGATACGCAGTTCACTTTACCTTTGTGTATGTTTGAAGATTATCTAGATAAAATGTCCGCTATATTTTGTCACTCCCAAGGTCACACATATGATTAGAGTTCTACAGCAGAAAAGCCACATCAAATCCTTTCCCTCTACCTTCATAAACTATCTCAAATAAAACCATTTCTCACCACAATCATGTACACCCTAAATTACTGTAATAGTCATCTGATTCTCCCTTTACTCTTCACTGTTTCCATAGAACAGCTGGAATGATCTTCCTTTTTCTTTTAAAATTTTATTTATTTATTTGAGAGAGAGAGAGTGTGAATGGGGGGAGGAGCAGAGGGAAAGGGACAAGCAGACTCCATGCTGAGCATGGAGCCCGACGGGGGGTTCGATCCCACAACTCTGAGATCATGACCTGAGCCTAAATCAGGAGTCAGATGCTTAACCAACTGAGCCACCCAAGCAGCCCTGAAGTGATCTTTCTAAGACATAAATCATATCGTGTCATTCCTCTGCTCAAGCTCTCCAATGGCTTTCTACTACACATCAATAGAAGTGAAAGTCTTGCCAAGGCCCATAAGTCCCCGTGTAATATAGCCTCTAGCTTTCTCCCAAATTTATGTATCTATCATCCCTGCTTTCTTGGCTTAATCCTCTTTAACTATGTGGCCTCCTTATTAGTTCTTCAAATAAATCAATTTCACTCCTGCCTCAGGAACTTTGCACATACTATTCCCTCTTCTAGGAGCATTCTTCCCCCAAATTCGTGTTGTGTTCTCTCGCTTCTTTCAAGACTTATTTCAAATATTAACCCCTTAGAGAGTTCTTCTCTTACTACTCTCTCTAAAAGAGCACTCAACACCCTTCTGAATTCCCCTGTCCTACTTGATTTTTCATCATAGCGATCACTATTTATGTGATGCTATTTTTATTATGAGTCTCCCTTACATGATACATATAAGCTTCATGAAGGCAAGAACAATATATGGTTCAAAATTCTGTCCCTAACACCTAGGATGAAGCTTAGTGCTCAAATATTTACTCTTTGAATGAATATTGACTGAATGAATTAGAATATAGGTCCTTTTATTCACAGCCACAGTGCCCAGTCATTTTTCTTCTTCATGTCTTCAGTCTTTCATTTACTAATTTTCAAGGAACCTAGCAAATTCTCAGTGTCTAAAAGCAATGGCTACAATGTTAAGACACATACAACTTCCTAAGTGAACTTAATATCTTTCTAGAGCTATAGAACCACAGAGAAAATAATTCATCGCCTGGAAAATTCTCAAAATATGGCTTTCTTGTAGATATGTTTTCAAAGTCTTTGGCTAGAGCATGAAGCTGCAGAAATTCAAGCTTTCCTTTTTATTGTGAGGCCAAGCACCCAAGATTCACTTAACTAGAGTATTATAGTCTGATGCAATATTAAGGCTTAATCGCTCGGAGAAGGAAGCACCGCTTTCTCCCCTTGGCTCATAACCTTGGGCAAAGTCCCGACTTTGCACAAACACACAAAAAGCTCATGGTTCACTTTTCACCTACCTGTCCCTGAGCTTTGTATTCTTGCTTTGTACTTTCCCTTTGTATAAACCCTCTGTTTATTTTTATCCATAGGCTTGTTACCCAGCTTTTAGCTTTTAGCAGAGACATTTTAAGGTAAACCTGAAATTAAGCTGTACATTGGCATTGAATTTGGCAGACATGAGAGCTAAAGAATTGTATCCCAGATTTGTTAATGCCTTCATTTTTGCTTCTCTGTAAGCTAACCAATGTGAGCATATATATTCTAATGCAAATGCATGTATTTTCATTAGTTTAGTGTCGTCCATGACTTGCAATCACTGAATGGCAAGGAAGCGCCTACAGTAAGTCCTATGTTAAAGCAAAGGTTGCTAGGGAAACAGCAGGTTTTCAGAGATACTAGTTTGGAGTAGTGTTGCCACAGACCTGTAAAGTTTACAAAATATTTTCCTTCTAGTCTATTATTTCCTTTGTCCCTCACCTCAACCTTCCAAGGAAAATGATTACTCTCATTCACGGATGAAGACCAAGTTTAAAGAGAAATGACCTACTTAATGTTGGAGGGGGTCATTGAGAGGATATGACCATTGGTTGACCCACAAGCTAGACCTGGGCAATGGGAGGTTCCTCACCCCCTCCCCTGTCCTTGGAATTACCTTCTGCCCACAGTTCCCACAGTAGGAGCTGTCTTCAAGAATGCAGCCTTGAGAGAGGAAGGTGTTCTTGAGAACATCTGGATTGTGTACATGCAGTTAAGGCCTCTATTAACTTTAGATATTTAGGTGGGTGGGTGTGGACATCTATATATCTTGGAGCCACCCAAGACAAGCCTTCTATGTAAATTCTCTTGCTTATTAATCCTACCACCTACAATGTTCCGTTCCAGGTATTTTCAATGGAATTTACCCTACCCTCCTTTTTACCCAATCCCAAGGGTTAGAGGAACATAACCTTGGCCAAGCTATTGACAACTCTCCATTCTCCCGACCACAGTGATTAGTTTGGGGACCCAGATTTGGTGGAGCTTATGGAAACATGGCCTCTTTCTCTGAGATCACAAGCGTTAGGGAAAACTAAGCCAAAGTTATCTCTGGCAAATCTCCTGGGTCAAATTTGGACGATATCTTTCAACATGAGAAGGCTGTCCAACAGAACAAGAGTCAGAGGGAGAATGAGATTGCATTTATTTGCTGATGCAAACTTGAGCTGAATTTTTGGCCAAACTTTCTGGCCAGAGTATCATTAGACTAGACTCAAATCCAGGTCCTCCAAGATCCAATTCTCTCTTGTCGCTACACCCAAGCAATCCTAGCCTTGTAGGATCGTAAGAGTCCATGTCACAGGCTTTTTTGTCACTCAAAGGTTTTACCTCTATACTTTGGTGTCACAAATAGCGGGTTTCAAGAGCTTTCAAGAGCTGCTGCCTCACTTACCAGGTCTATGAGCTGGGACAATTTACTTGACCCAACACTCAAAAGCATCATCACTATAATGAGAATATATGTAATGGGAGGACCTGTCTCATAAAATTGTTACTGTCTGTCCAACACTTAACTGGTACATGGTAAACACCCAGGAAATTATAGCATCCATAATTATTATTCACTACTGAATGATCTTTAATGAGATAAGGCAGAGAAATATGAACCTTTCAGAGACTCATCTACCAGTATATAAAAATAATTCAGTAGAATGCACAGATGACCTTTAGCAGTGTATGTTGCGTGGATTTGCAGGAAAGGGGATGGGGGAGGGGAAGGAGAAGGCCAGGAATTCTGGGTTTTATTGGAAAGCCTATTCAGTACTTCTGATACTAACAACTTGTATGGAAGAAAAGTGATGTAATGAGGGATAATGAAAGAAAATTAATATTTACTGAGCATCAGCCAGGTGTCAAGTTTGTTCTAGGCACTATCATAAATAACACATAATTTAATCCCTACAGATCCTATAAGGAATTAGGTATTATTACACACAATTTATGGATTCAAAAACTAAAGTTAGGAATGTAATGAATAGAAACACACTGCTAGTAAGTAGAGCCAGGATTTACAAGCAGTAATATCTGGTCTCAGATCCATCCATGTTCTCTTATGATAGTGTCCCACTCACAATGGACCAGTATAGCAACCCCTATGTATTTGGAAAACATTTAAGTTCTCCCATAGCTGTGGAGAGATAAGCATTCTTCCCAGGTCCATAAACTCCTACAGGTATGCCTAGTGTCTCACCTCCAAGAGAAGGGGACCCAACACCTTAAGTCATGGAACCAAGAGAAATCTTATGCCCCTTGTATCCCCCATTCCAGATACCCCATCTTCTCCCCTTCAACTCCTTCTTGACTCTGAACCCCCAGTGAATTGAATCATTGTCTACTAGAGCCAGAATAGAGTTACCATCAAAATGTCTGGACTGTGTTTCCAAATTTTTCACTTATCCGCTGTGTGATTAAGAATTTTCTCCACCTTTCTATCTATGAAATAGGAATAATAATACTTGCATATTCACATTTATTGAGGTAGTGTTTGTTAAAAAAAAAAAAAAAAAAAACAAACAGCCCCAGACAGAACCAACCATACAACAAAATAAAAACTGCATACATGGTTACTTGCTTTGCTCCATTGTGTTCATTGCCTTTTCCTTCATCCTTTCAACATAAATTCCTAGGGAAGCAAACTATATCTCTCCTTTTTCAATTCCACTGCCTGGCCCCCTGCTGTATGCACAATCGGAATCTATTGATTTATGAACCTTTCACTAAATCCTAGAATACCACTTCTTTCCAGTTCCTTGGTCTCCAACACCAACCTCTTAAGATTGGGGGAGCAGTTATAAATGAGGTTTTGTAACAACCTAAAAATAACTTCACAGCAGCCACAAAGAGACTCTTTATTCGTTACCACATTTTCTGCCACCCTTCCACTGTGCAGAAATGACCATATCAAAAAGCTCTGTAGTGAAAGGCTGTGGATGTGATGAAGTGAGCAGTATTTTTAGCACATGCCCTGTTCCAACTGCAAAATATCTTCGAATGTTCGTGGAATTCGTAGCCGTCTTGGAATGGATGGCATCATCAAGTAGAGTTTGCTGTCATTATTCTTACTATAGTTCCCCTCCAAGGGGAAGACAGTCTTGGCCTTAGCTATTTGCAAACACTGTAAAATAAAAACAGTTGCTTTCTCTGTTTATTAAATCCTCCAGGGCATTGTTTTTTGGGCTATGTCCCAAGAAATAAAAAAAAAAAAAAGCAAAACCAAAAACCTGTTAGGTGGTCAAATAAATTTCAGAATAGTTGCACCTTTAAGAACTTTCTTGGAAAGTCACAATGTGCTCATTTGCATATTTAAAATTCATAGTAGATCTGCTCCAAAGGAGTCTTTTAATTTAATTTAACATAATTCTTCCCTTTATGGACCTTGTTCAGGTAATACTAGATAACAGTAAGAAATCACTGTTCATTTTGTTAAGCATAACAGCGTCTGTAGTGGGTGGTATGATGAGCTACCCCGATCCCCCCTTCAGAAGTTCAAGATTATTCCCTATGCAGCTGGGAGTACTGCCAGCTAAACAGGCACCTGCTATGTGCCCTCTCCAGAAACTGCCTTCAAATTGCTGTTGGCTGAAGACAGACACCTTCTCCCAGGTTATCCCCACTTCCTGGGAATAGCCTGGTCAATATGCAAGCATCACAGGAGTGTGAAGGTCAAACTTTCTGCCCCAAACTCGGGACAACTGAGAAGTGCTCAGCTCTGTAGCTTTCTATGGGGGCCAGGGGATCCTTTATAGAGCCTGCCTATCGGCTCACTCTGGCTTCCTTTCCTTCCCTCTGGCAGACGCTAATCCTGAAAATCCTAATAAGCTTTCTGCGGGCTACTCCTCATCTCAGAGTTTGCTTTCTAGGAAACCCAACCTGCGACATTGGCATGGGGGAAATTTTTTACACATCAGAGATAAACCCTGAGGAATTTAAGGATGAGATGATATGATGTCTCACGATTGCAAGGGAAAAAAATGTGTGGAAATTGACGGAAGAAGATTGGCAAAATGTTAATAATTGTTGAGACTGAGCAACGAGCACATAGAGGTTCTTTGTAACAGTTGTTTTTTGTATGTGTTTGAAATTCTCTATTATAAAGTGTTTTTAAGATATTATCACCGAAGCTTCCAGAGAATTCTCTTTTCAAGTAAAACTGCTATCATCTTGGGGCAGATTTGATGCTCTTTTGGTCTTAACTAGGACCTACATAGGCCCGGGAAGTTTCCCAATCATTTCCTATGGCACGTAATAATTCCACTGACTCTGGGTCTGAGTTCTTCAGACAGGCCTCATTAGTGCCCATGAAAAGGTCACAGATGCTAATGAACAGCCAGCTCCCTGCAACCAACTGCAGAACTGGAGAGGCTTGGAAATCAATTGTCGCCTGATGATAGACCCACCCTCAAGGTTACCTAAGCACGCAGCGCTGGCTGGACAGAAAATGCCCTCAGATGTAGAAAAGGGAGTGGAATGCTGTAGAAAGCCTCAGGACACCAGACCAAGACAGCAGAACCAATTAAGCATCTGAGCCGCCACTTGGACAGTTGGAAACCGAGAGTGTAATTACTTCTCATCGGGAACATTAGCCTTTCCTTGAAATCCTGGGAAATGACCTGAGGGCAGCTCCAGGGGACTTTGTAAATAAGAAGTAGAATGCGATTCTTTGCCTCTCGGACCCGCATAGCCCAGGATGGATTTGTTAGCATCTCATAAACGGAAGAATAAGACTATTAATGATGGAAGGCAGACCAGGCGGCTATTAGGGTTTTTTTTAATCTCCTTAATTAAGACTCCCTTTCTTGGAGTAGCCTAAAGTGTTCAGCTCCTGCTCACTAAGCCATCTGCTCTGCTTGCAGTTTCCCCCTCATTTCCTCCCAGAGGAATCTTCTGAGCTTCCAGACACGAGGAGACCTGCCTGGAGTTGGATTTGCATCTCTAACTGAATCTATTTTAAGGTTCTTTTGTGAACCTAATGGCTATCTCCTGTCATTTCCTACTTTCAGCAACTGATTGTGTCTCCTCTGAAGACTGGGGAGGGCCCAGTTCTCCCCCAGGGTTTCTGTTTGACGTCGACAGACACTCGCCGCCATAGAAACCGTCTGGCACGGCAACATGTATAAAACCTTCACCTTCATCCTTCAGGGTCAGGAGGAAACAGGTTGCTCCAGAACCTTCTCTGCAGCCCGTTTCACAGACAAGTCCCTCATTCAAGAGCACCTTTGGGCCAAGAGCTGCGTAGTCTCTCCCGGGTCCAAATTGTTCCTCTGATTTATCAGACCCTCTGTGACCCAGCGCCTTCCTCCTTCCTGAACCTGCACTTCACCTTCCAGCGCGAGCCATGCTGGCGTCATGCCAGCTCCTAAACATGCCAATCACATCGTCTCCCTTCTTTGCCCTTTGCACTTCTGTTCCCTTTCCCTGAGACGTTCTTCTCCTGGTCACTGTTGCGTGGTTGGCTCCTTCTTGTCATTTACATCTAGGCTGAATGTCACCTCCTCAGAGAAACCTTCCCTGACCGCTCAGACTGAAGTGGCCACCTCGTCACTGTCTAGCACATCACCCCATTTTTAAATATACATATTTTTAAAGATTGTATTTATTTATTTGAGAGAAGAGAGAGAGAGAGCATAAGTAGGGAGAGGGGCAGAGGGAGAGGGAGAAGCAGACTCCCCACTGAGCAGTGAGCCCGACACGGGGCTCCATCCCAGGACCCTGGGATCATGACCTGAGCCCAAGGCAGACACCACCGACCGAGCCACCCAGGCACCCCACATCACCCCGTTTTAATTGTCTACCCAGCACTGATATTTTCACTTGTTTATTTCCTGTCTCCCTCCCCCTCAACCGGTGTGGCAGCTCCACAAGAGACTTGAATCTGCTCGCTCACTGCTTGCCCACTGTGCCTGCAACTGGGTCTGGAATGCCATGGGTGCTTCAGAAATAATTGCTGTATTAATTAATTATTAATTGATCCTTTTTTTATTTCATCTTCCTAACAACGCTAAAGGTGCACTTGATTATTCCCTTTACCAAAGGAGTAAAGGGAGGTTTAAAAATGAAGTAGCATGGACAAGGTCACTCAGATCTCGGGAGGAACAGGTTCGGGATTCCAATCCATGGCTGATTCTACCTTCTCCAGCAGTCAGTTCTGTGAGGTCTCAGGTGAGATGTGAGAACAGATCAGTGTGTGTCCGCAACAGCTACGGATGTAGTTTTGCTTTGTTCCTGGGATGTGTGGCCTACAGTGCATGTTAGAGACCATTTCATTTTGTGCCCCTCCTCGTGCTAGGGGACATGCCAGCCCACAAAGGGAGAGTGATTGGCCCAGGGCAAACACATAGCAGCCAGAAGCAAACCTCAGACTGGGTCCCCCTGACTCCTCATTCCATGCCACGAGCCACCATATATGGTTGCACAGGTCATACCTACCCGGAGGTGATGAAGGACAGCTGGGCAGAGGCCAGACTCCAGGGGCACTCAGCACTCCATGCCAAGCACCCACATGGGCCTCTATGCGCCTTCCCAGAGGGGATGCCATTTTCCATTTTATACATTATTAAACTGCCTGCCATCTCTTTGTTTACTCGCTTCCTCAGAGAATTCGGAGGTCTAGAAGTAAACTCTTTCCAGCCTCTTGGACACTAGAAGTTTTTGGAAAAGCAGCTGAAGGTGCTGAAGTTATTCATCTTAGAGGGATGAGCTGTTAGCACTCAATCAGTTGCTGACTCATCACTTCCCTTCCTAATTAATAGATGGATCTAACTGTGCAGTATTGTAACTAAGCAGCACTCTGGGAGTTCACAACCATAAGATGCTATTATACAGAGCGACCCCGGGTTTATGCTTCTTCTGTGTCCAACATTTTTCTCCCTTTTCTGTCTCTTCCCCTTAGGACATTCTTACCCAAAAATAAAATCCCACTCGGGAATCCACGATATTTGATGAGTAAGATATAATGAGCATAGGCCAGGCATCTTCCAATTCTAAAGCATGTTAAAATAAAAAAAAATAAAAATAATAAACCTCTAAAAGGCGATGTAGCAACATATGTACAATGCTTGTCTTTAGGGGTGGGGCTAGAAAAGAATTCTTTTCCCTCTGCATCTGTCTATAGTGATCTCCTCTAGGAAGCATGTATAACTTTCATAGTGAAGGAGGAAACACTGTATCTTTGAAAAGACAGTGAAATAGGAAGGTAAAGCAGTAGCTGATAACAGCTGCAGGCTAAGATTTGGAGCCACAAGCAGAGTTGGCTTCAGCCAGCTGAGCAGCACAATGTAATACAATGTGAAGTTTTTGCCATTCAAAGCAGGAATCAAACCAGGGTCCTTCCCTCAGGACAGCAGAAAGATAGCAAAACCTGGAGCTGGGAGGGGGTAAAAAACCAGACCCCAAAGAGGGAATTATTTTTAAAAGCACCTTTGATTTGGGTGGCAGGCACATTACTCTGTCCTTAAGGCAATGTCACTGGGCTCAGCCTCACCGCCTTCCGGCAGGTGGCCAAACCCAGCAGGCTCCTCATGGATCATTTGGCGCCGTTTGTTTCCTTTGTGCTGTCTCCTATCAAATAGTGAGCAGGGGAAGGAGCCCCGGGAAGGGCTCAGAAATGAATCCTGAAGAAAAGGGTGTGTCAAAATGAAATCATAAGGCCGAGAAAAACCCAGGCAAGACAGAAGAGAAAATGTTCTCTGTACTCTTAAACAAGTGGGAAAAGCAAGAGTTGAAAGAAAGGCACAGCAACCCTTTTGCTTTTCTATTTGTAAATATTTTCTTCGCCTATGCCCCCTCCCACCGCCCTCCAAGAAAGTCTGGAAACAAAACTTTTACCGAACTGTGTCCGCAAGACTTGCTCCAACTTCTCCTATGCCCGCACAACATCTAGGAGTGGAGGTAAGACGATGTCAGCCAACTTGGGTTTCACGGCCCCCCGTGATGCAGTGTCAGACCTGGGGACTTTCCTGGGGCATCCGGCAACAGAGAAAGCACATAGGTTTGTTGATGAAGGCCTGCTAAGGGTATTGGAGAGATGGAAGCTCGGGGCCAGAATTTTCAGTAAAAAAACACAAGCCCCCAGCTAGAAGTGAGAAGCCAAAGGAAAGAAAGAAGGAAAATTCATGACTTTTCCACGCAACAGGATGCAGTTACACGGTGCTGCCTCTACTTGGGTGGTGGCGCTGTGATGTGTGGTTGGCTTGGCTGGGGTTAAAAATTGGTCCAGGGACTGATTCAGGGTTGGCAACTTTGGCAGGAGGCTCAGGTGAGTCTTACAGACCTCAGCAAAAGAACCCTCTGAGAGGGGAAAACAGCCACGCCCAAAGAGAATGTAGGCTTTCTGAGACTCATTTATTCATTTCCTTTGACTAACTGTATTTGGCACCTTGGGACCTTGGGCCAGGTGCTCAGAATACAATAGGGATCAAAAGCACAGGTGTGCTCACCCCTTTGCTCCCCATGGAACTTTCTAATTAACCAAGAAGGCAGATATTAATCATATACAAATCATATACAAAAAGTCGGAATTCAAACCACAGTTAAGTGATACGAAGCATTGTGGCGTTGGAAGGCATATCCATTAAAGCATGATCCTCACTACCTGAATCCTGAATTGTTGAAAAATACAGAGGATTCGGGCACATAGAGGTGGACAAAAAGCTGTCCTGCAGGGTGGGGTCAGGCGTGCGGCACCAGTGGTTGCCTGGCTCCAGCGTGCCTGAGGTTTGAGCTGCAGGAAAGACACACTTACCTAGCAGGACTACACTGAACAGGTGTGGAAACAGGGCCCGGAAAGGCTGCACCGGTTATTATCAGACACCAACGGGACCACTCACCCCACTGCCTGAGGGGATCAGGGCAAGGCTAGAGGCCAGGACTGTTCAAGGAAAACTCCTCCTCTTGGATTGCAGGGGTGGGAATAAGAATTCTTCCCCTACATTTACTGTATTTTGTTCTCTTAAACCATGGTCAGTCAGGGTTGTGTGGCCATGTTCCTCGGGAGGGCTCAGCAAACTGTGCCATCCAGTTCTGACCTTCAGAAGTCTAGAACCCAATGCCATCTCTGCTTATTTGAGTATCTTCCTGGGCACCTTGAGGGCACTTTGCTCCCAGAAGATCTTTAGATGGCTCTGAAGAATATAGTAATAAAACTATACCCATTTTCTATTCTATTTTCCATCCAAATTGTATGAGCTATTAACAAATATATGGTCTCTCGAGGGTGATGCCACCGTTTGAGTGTTACAGTACACTCAGACCTTGGCCACAGCTAATGCAGTTGACATACCCAGGGCCAAACTCAGGTCACGTGTTGGGGAGTGACCTCTAAGAGCTTGTGGATAAGCTTCATTATCCACATGGATTATTACAAACCCAACAGTAATGGTTTCCTAACTTGTTCTTTAATGATATTCTAAATAACAGCCTCACCTAGGTCATACTCAGATGATTTAAAACTAGAAGCTCTCACACCCAAACTCTCTGCAGTATACATGGTGCTTTCTAGTATTTTGAACCCCTGACTTACAGACTTGGCAGAAAAACCATGTAAATGCTAAAATAACTGTTCTATCCACTAGATTCTTAGGTGTATGAACTTAGACGGTGTTGGGAAAACTGGACAGCAACATGCAAAAGAATGAAACTGGATCACTTTCTTACACCATACACAAAAAGAAATTCAAAAAGGATTAAAGGCTTAAATGTGATACAGGAAACCATTAAAGTCCTAGAGGAGAACACAGGGAGTAACCTCTGACATCAGCTGTGGCAACTTCTTACTGGATATGTCTCCAGAGGTAAGGGAAACAAAAGCAAAGATAAACTATTGGGACTTCATCAAAATAAGAAGCTTCTGCACAGCAAAGGAAACAATCAACAAAACTAAGAGGCAACCTAGTAAATAGGAGAAGATATTTGCAAATGACATATCTGTAAAGGGTTAGTATCCAAAATATGTAAAGAACTTATAAAACTCAATACCCAGAAAGCAAATAATCCAGTTAAGAAATGGGCAGAAGACATGAACAGACATTTCTGCAAAGAAGACATACAAATGGCCAACAGACACATGAAAGATGCTCAGCATCACTCAGCATCAGGGAAATACAAATCAAAACTATAATGAGATATCACCTCACACCAGTCAGAATGGCTAAAATTAACAATGCAGGAAACAACAGATGTTGGTGAGGATATGGAGAAAGGGGAAGTCTCTTACACTGTTGGTGGGAATGCAAGCTGGTACAGCCACTCTGGAAAACAGTAAGGAGGTTCCTCAAAAAAGTTAAAAATAGAACTACCCTATGAGCCAGCCATTGCACTACTAGGTATTTACCCAAAGGATACAAAAATGCTGATCCAAAGGGATACACACACTCCAATGTTTATAGCAGCATTATCAACAATTGCCAAATTATGGAACCAGCCCAAGTATCCATCAACTGATGAATGGATAAAGAAGATGTGGTATATATATGCAATGGAATATTACTCAGCCATCAGAAAGAATGAAATCCTGCCATTTGCAACGACATGGATGGAGCTGGAGAGTATTATGCTAAGTAAATAAGACAGTCAGAGATAGACAAATACCATATGATTCACTCATATGTGGAATTTAAGAAACAAAACAAACAAACATGGGTGGGGATGAAAAGGAAAACCAAGAAACAAACTTTTTTTTTAAAGATTCCACTTGTCTATTTGACAGAGAGAGAGAGAGCACAAGCAGGGGGACAGGCAGAGCGAGAGGGGGAAGGAGACTCTCTGCTGAGCAGGGAGCCCGACGTGGGGTCCGATCCCAGGACCCCGGGATCATGACCTGAGCCAAAGGCAGACACCCAACCAACTGAGCCACCCAGGCACCGCAAAGACTCTTAACTCTAGAGAACAAACTGATGGTCACCAGAGGGGAGGTGCACAGGGGGATGAGTGAAATATGTGATGGGGATTAAGGAGTGCACTTGTTGTGATAAGCACCAGGTAATGTACGGAAGTATTGAATAACTTAATTCAACTATATTACATTGTAGGTTAACTCACTAAAATATAAATAAAAACTTGGAGGAAAAAAGAAAGTGTGAACTGGGAAAGATTCTCTTTTTCTTCTTATCAATTTTTTTTAAAGAGCTCTGCTTGCTCTTGAGGCCTGCACATATAAAAGTGCTAAGCCCAGCACCACTGAACTATGTCCTGTGCAGATCACCACACAATGTAATAGAGTGAACTGCACTCAGTGTGAACTAACACCCAGTGTAGAACTGTGAACTGCCTGCTGTGTGAGCTAATATCCAGTAGGGTAATGTGAAGTACATACAGAACTAATACACAGCAGAGCAGTGCAAACTGCTAAACAGTATGAAGTGATTCAGTGGAGTAGTGTGAACTAGCACACGGTATATTATAGTATAGTGTGAACTCTAGTTCACGCAGTGGAGTAGTGTGAACCAGCACGCGGTACGTTATAGCACAGTGTGAACTCTAGTTCACGCAGTGGAGTAGTGTGAACCAGCACGCGGTACGTTATAGCACAGTGTGAACTCTAGTTCACGCAGTGGAGTAGTGTGAACCAGCACGCGGTACGTTATAGCACAGTGTGAACTCTAGTTCACGCAGTGGAGTAGTGTGAACCAGCACGCGGTACGTTATAGCACAGTGTGAACTCTAGTTCACGCAGTGGAGTAGTGTGAACCAGCACGCGGTACATTATAGCACAGTGTGAACTCTAGTTCACGCAGTGGAGTAGTGTGAACCAGCACACGGTATATTATAGTATAGTGTGAACTAACACACAGTATATTTGACCCTTGAGCAAATGGGGAAGAGGGGCACCAATACCCTGCTCAGTCAAAAATCCATGTGTAACGTCTGACTCCCCCAAAATAGACTACGGTTGATCAGAATCCTTACTGATAACATAGTCAATTCACACGTATTTTGTATATGTACTATATACTGTATTGATACAATACACTAAGCTAGGGAAAATATTATCAAGAGAATCATAGGAAAAAATACATTTACTTAAAAAAAAACACATTTACCAAAAAAAAAAAAAACCATTCATTGTACTGTATTTCACAAAAAATATCCACGTAGAAGTGGACCCACGCAGTGCAAACCCATGTTATTCAAGGGCCAACTGTATAGGAGTGTAAACTGTTAGTGTGCACTAATACACAGAGTAGTGATATGAACGGATAAACCATGTAGACAATTACACAGTGTAATTGTGTATATCCTACAGTGGGAACCACCATACCTAGTAGTAATAGCAACCATCACACACACAGTAATGTCTCAGTACCACGGTGTTAATACCACACAGTATCTTTCTATGCAGGTCACACAATCTTTGAAAATATTCCATAAATCTAGAAGGACTCCAAAATAACAGTTGATACTCAAGAAAGCTTTCACTAAGTTGTACTGTCCTGATAGTTTTCAAACGTCCTCCTCTTCCAGCAGCCTATTACAATCATACTTCCAACTAAAGATTCCAAAATAATTATTGTAGTTTCACTGGAAATTTGATTCGGAGCATTCTTATTAACAGTAAAATGAAGCAACTCAAATAGTGACACTAATTCTGTGGAATATATAACGGATAAAAGGAGTGTGCTAGGCTGAGGACATCTCCAACAAGCACATCAAAGAACAATACATACAGCATGATTCTGGTTCCTAAAAGAAACAAACCCGGGAAAAATAAAACAAGATGAAATCAGAGAGGGACACAAACCATAAGAGGCTCTTAATCACAGGAAACAAACTGAGGGTTGCTGGAGGGGAGAGGGGTGGAGGGATGGGGTAACTGGGTGATGGACATTAAGGAGGGCACGTGATGTAATGAGCACTGAGTATTATATAAGACTGATGAATCACTGAACTCTACCTCTGAAACTAATCATACACTATATGTTAATTAACTGAATTTAAATTTAAAAGAAGAAACCAAAAAAATTGTGAGACAATCAATTACAGAATTCATAGTATTAGAAAGAACAAAACTTCCTAGTTCCTTAGCATAAGCATAAGCTTTTCCCAGAAAAAAATCATTTCAAGTGAGACTTTATTAATGGGACACCAGGTGCTATGGAAGGCAATGTTCTCAGAGGCAAAGGCAATGAGAAGTTTCAAAGGGTCTTTGAAGTGACTTTCTATAGACGTTGAAGGTAAAGCTGCACAAGAATTTAAGGAAAGCAATTCCCAAAAGACTAAATGAGCTAATGCTACGTGCGTAACATTCTGGTGGCACAGCTGGATGATGACGGAATGCAGACTGCCTGGGAGGGAGACGGAATGCATATTCCATACCCCATGCCCTACAAGTAGTTTGCCCTCCTTCAGGAGGGCAGAGATCTCAAAGTTGGTTCCCCTCTGACCTAGAATACAAAGATTCTGAGTAGCTGATTGGAGACATCTCACTTGAGATAATACACAGTGATTAAATGAATAGACCGGGTTACAGGACTGTATTTAAGAAGGAAACACTTCTTGAGTTTCATAGTAATTGATAAGACAATGGACAAATTACTTAGTCTCTTTCAATGGGGACAATAGTAATTGCCTTGCAGGGCTGTTACCAGCACCTAGAAATTCACCTGGTCGATAATGATAACCAATGATAATAACACTAACAGATAACAACAATAATAGTAACAACAGCTATCATTTAGAGTCCTTCTATTATGCACACACGTACATACTAAGCCCTGTAGATATATCTTCCTTAACCCTTATAATAACCCAATATTCTCAATATTTTCTCATTTCTTCAGAAGAAGAAACAGACCCAGAAAGTTAAAACAACTTACTGAGGGCACAAAGTTGGTACTTGTCATGGCCAAGTCTGAATTCAAATGTCAGCTCCAACACCGACTAGCTATGTGACCTTGGGTAGGTTATTTAAATTCCATATGCCTCAGTTTCTATATCTGTGAAATGGGATAATAACAATCCTTCCTTCATGGGGTGGTTGTAGGATTACATGAAATAAGAGACATAACATGTTTAACACACAGTAAATCCTCAATGAATGACAGGTTTCCATATTACATAAACATCATATGGGAAAGAGTTAAGGCTAACATTTAATAAAAATGGAGGCAAGCGCTTAACCAGAATTTACACTTGGATCAAAGGCTACCTGAGCTTTTGCTGGGAAGCAAATTGCAGTAAAACTAGACTTTTCCTCAGGAAGCAATATCAAAAAAAAAAGAAGAAGAAGAAGAAGAAGAAAGAAAGCAGCAATATATCTGATGGAACATATGAACAGCATTTAATGTAGTCTCCAACGTTTTATGAATCATAATCGCCATTACCAAGGTAACTTTTAGGGCCCTAGTTGAATATTACAGCATTCATCAAGGCACATTAGGCCATAGAAGGAAGTATGATACCAAGGGTCCTCCATTTGCAAGGTTAATGTAAGTGATGAAGGTCCCATTTCTCTCTAAATATTATAAGAATGTTCTTGTACTATTTCCATTATTTCTGCCAATGTGCATGTAACATGTTTTAATGTTATAAATTTTCTCCAAGTTGAATCACTTTTTACTAATTCAGGTTCTACTGAACTACTAAAAAGGAGTACCATCCATAATGAATATCTGTCTCTGTGGACCATGACCTTAAGAAAATCAAGATGATACTAAAATAGAGTTTATGAAAAACCAAGCAGCAGGCTTACATTTTAAAGACACCGTTGAACATTGAGGCATTGAAATGGATTTGGATTCCAAACACTGTTGGGAACCCTTCTATACTTTCCTTCAAGTGATCAGCTTTAACCACTACTGGGACAGAGAAACCATGACCTCCCAGAGCCAATCATTTTATCTTTGTACTCAGATTCACTATGAGATCAAAAGTGTGCCTCCTCAATGTAATAGCCTTGATGTGTCTAACTCAGGACAATTTTCTTGCTTCTTACAAAATCTAAGATGTTATTATATACACTTCTTTCTGAAATGGGACAAAAGTCTATTAGTTATCAGGAAAACATGAATTAAAACCACAATGCAAAATTACTATACACCCGACAGAATGGCTAAATTTTAAGAAGATGGACAATATCAAACGTTGGTAAATACAGAAAACTCTATCGTCATAACCACCATAGCAAGTAAGTATATACACATACCCTGTATAAAATACTTGGCAGTATCTATCAAGCTAAACCCACGTCTCTCCTATGACCCAGCAATTCCATTCCTAGTTAAACACCCAACACAGTTGGGTTTCTATGCTCACAAAAATGAAAACAACCTAAGTATTCATCAATGGTAGATAACGCATGTAATGCATAATTAAATTGTAGTATATTCACACCGGGAAAGTTACACAACAGTAAGAGTGATCAATCTACGAGCGCCCAGAGCAGAATAGATGCATCTCACAGATACAATATTGGGGGAGAATGACAACACAAATGAGTTTTTACTCTTTTATTCCACTTATCTAAATTTCACTTTTTCCACATGTGTAATTCAATAACAAATTCTACAGGTACAAAGAATATCTCTGTTTCTGAGATTGCATATTTACCACCTTATTTCAGAAGGTTCTGACCATAATGATTTTCTATACATATATTATTTCATTTGCTCATATTTGACACACATTGAATCATAATTTAAGTGAATTTAAAGTAAGGCATACTGGTTGAAATTTGTAAATAAAACAATTAAACCTTTCTCTAAGTTATATATATACTTTTTGATATTGGCATCTCTAGTCTTTCTTTGGACAGAATTCCACTGTTCTCAAATTTAAAATATGTTCTCCTACTAAAAAAAAAAAAAAAAAAAAAATAGCGTTACTTGAAATAATTAAGTCTCTATTTTTAAAAACGTAATAATTTAGTGCAGGGATGGCAAATATCACATAACACACTGCCCACCACCCTCCACTGTAATGCTCACAGCCGACACGACAAACCAGCCACAAATTCTACTCCATTCTGTTGAGCTTGACCCCGCCTCTGTCTTCTAGTCAAACAGCACTTCAGGAAGGTACGAGGTAGAGAGCAAAGTTAATAGAATAAATGGGAATACCTTCATTTTCCATCCCCTGTTGGTTTGACCCAAAGCCGTCTTTATGCTGCACATTCGCCCTCCTGTTCTGCTCTCCCATCTGGACTCGTCCAGGCCGGTAGGGCAGGGAGAGGAATCCAAGCTGCCAGAGGGGCAGATGCACCTTTTCTAGTTCGAGGTCCTTCCCAAGCATCATCGCCAGAGTAGACCATGCGATTGAACGTGGATGTGCCACTACATGATTTATTTCCTACACTGGCTTCCATCAGGGTCAGCAGGAGAAGGGAAAGGTCAGCTACACATGGGGGCTTTCTCCAGAGCTCAGCACCGAGAAGTCCCTTCATACCTAACCCAAATTCTTCCCCTTTCTCTGGTGGTGACCAAGCCCTTTTCAACTCCTCTCCAGACCTTCCCTGCAGGAAGACTAACAAGACCACACGTGGACCTACCTCTCATTACTCCTCACTTCTCTTGCGGATGTCCTTTCTCATTATAAGATTATTATAGTCAGCTGATGTCTCTTAAAACCAGGGCCACAGGGGGGCTGTGGCCAAGCCCTTTGACCCACTTTAGTCATAGTCTTTCTGTGCTCTCAGCTACTCTCAACTGCATGCTGAAAATATGCAAACTATTCCATAGTTGGCATGTTTTCTATTTCTCCCTTTACAAGGTCTAACCTGAACGTTTGCTACTAAACTTCCCAAATTTATCTCCTTGATGCTTTCTTCCCCCTCTACATGTTAGCATTCCTCTGAGCAAGACCTCCCACTCACCACAAAGAGCTGGCACAGGCAGACGCTGCTGGCCCCTTACCCCAGCTTACTGCGCACATTCAAAAGCCCTTCACCTTGTGACCCCCTCACTTCCTGCGCTTAGCCTCTTCACTCTTGCCCACCTGTCTGGCTTCAGATTCACCCCTCCGATCATCCAATCTGATTTTGCTCCCGTGGTCCCAATCATATTGCTCTTCTGAGACACCAGCGTGCGTTTGCCCACAGGACTGTGCAGAGGGGTGGTTTGTCGACATAATAATCGGAGAAGGAATAATAGAGAAAAAGAAATGCTGCGAGCATGAGGCAAAGACGCCTGGTTTTTTAAGCAAGAGATGACTGAGCTTTCCAGCCCCTCTGGGCCTTCCAAAGCCCTAAAAGACCTTATCACC